>NW_027466831.1:4833750-6070000 GCF_046128005.1 Genypterus blacodes
CAGACGTGGCAATAAATCTAGGTTTTCATCACTAATGGAGGGAAAGGCTTGGGTGGATGGAGGCAGGCTAGCAGAAAATGACCCTAATCAATCTGCATGTTTATGAGAGTGAAATAAAATCATGTCCTATTTATATCTATGACTGCACCACAGGGCCTGTTTCCCCTTCAGCTGGAGGAGGGGATGAGTGCGGAAGGAATGTCGTAGCATCTGAGGTGGGGCTGCATTGTGAAAATTGCTTTTCTGATAGGTATGCCCTATACATACCAAGTGCTTGCGCTGTAACTCTGCTGTCTGAAAGAAGAAGTCTTGTTTTGTCACCAAGCCTTTCAATCAAGACCATTTTTAAGGATGACTGAGCCTGATTAAAACAACACTTATTTGGACGAGCGCATCATCCGCAAGTTTAATCCCGACTATGTGTTCATCTCCCAACCCGGGCTCTCACTCAACTCCCTTTCAACGGTATTAAAGCCCTGAGCAGTTTTCATAGATTTCAATGCAACCGTGTCAGGTTCTGCCTCCCTGTGCCCTTCATCTCCTGTGTTTTCCGCAGGCTCACCCGTAATGTCATTAGAGTCCATTTCCATAGGGGGGGAGTCTGAGCGGCCTGAACTCAAGTCGCACGGGATTAAGGTACTGTCACATGAAAAGAGAGACCGTCCTCACCGAAAGATCACAAACTAATCCTGTGTTAGAGCAGGTTGTGCCTAAATTTCCATACACTCAGTGGCTCTGGAAGTGCAGGGGCGAATATCCCTGATGGCGACGGAGGCAAGCGGTGGCGTATATCAGTCTGTGCATGGAAAGCACTCCCGTTTACAGCTGCTATTAATTAAGCATGACGTTCCTCTGAAATCAGCAGTTTTTCACGCCGGAACCTGGGGGGACCATCTGTACGCCTTATGCTGAATGAAAATGATTGGCAATGTCATTCTCCAACAACATTGGGGTTCTTGTTTTGAGATCGAAGAGTAAAACATGTGGAATAACAGCGCCACAGGAATGAACAACTCTTTGGGTATAAAAGAACGGCACAGATAAGTGCTCTCGTGATTTACTAGCAGTCACAACATATCTGTAAAACAACAACAGCAGTAACAAGTTAGTTAATTGCCTTTCCAATCACAATCACCCTGTGTTTTCATGGAAAAGGTGAAAAATTTGCTTTTTATACAAATCATTGTAGATGCCAGTAAAATCAAGAAGTACTATAAAGTCAAATGTTTGATCTCAAATACTAAAAAAGAAGAATCCATTTCAGGGTTTGACATCTAGAAATGATTGAGCTATTCCTCAGTGGAGTGGAACTGTGAAAGAACCTGGCTGATCCACTCACATATCCTTGATTATAAAGCCTGTGGGGGAGAAACGAGAGGAGGCCGGAACTCAACTTGGACAAAAGAGCTGGAACTCATCTCCATATTCACTTATGAATGAGGATATCTGGAAAAAGTGCCTCCACCTTTCATGGTCATGTCCTGAAATTCAAAGGCAATTCAAAGGAATAAACTCAATTCCAGTAGGCAGCTGCAAGGCAGTACTATACTCTAAATGCATTAAATCCTGTTTCATGGTGGAGTTTCCCTTTAATTGCACGGCTACTTAAACCCGCAGCCATTGTCAATAAAGCTGTGGCGAGGCACTCATGATGAAAATAGCCACAAGAAAAGTAATGTGCCTCGTAGTTTTGATGCACGGTGGTAATACAGTTATAATTGGTGAAACCATTCCCAAGGAAAAGGCAGACTGTCATAATGTTTAAGGGGAGAATCAGTTTAAGAACCTCTACTAAAAATAGTGTGGCTGAGTAAATTATATTAAATCTAATTAAAGGCACATATGTTATATTCAGTTTTACACAGCAGCCCCCTTGAGAAATGTGTCGCATTTCTAAATATTGTCAATTTTCTGTTTCCTGCTTTTATATTCTCACGCATCCTCAAAAAGGTGTCAGGAAAGTTCGTAGTTACTCTCTCTCTTGTTGAAAACATGTTGATCCTTTTTATTTCTGGGACTCAAAATTAGAAAAGCATCTGCAGAAATAAACTGTCTGGTATTATAATTAACTGTGCAATCAGAAAGATCTCAATTGATTTACTGTAATGCACAACAACAAATGGTTCCTCCTCTTTCCTCCGCTTCTTACATCATTGACCTTTCCATCTCCCACTGATTAAGCTGCTGTGGTTAATGGTGGCATTTCAAACAATGTAACACCTTTGCTGATTAATCCATTCACTCATGCATGCCGAATATATCCATTTACTATTTGTACATTAAAGGAAATCTTTTGCACAAAAATCAACACCGTCATAACGTAACCTTTAATCATACGTCCATTGTGATGACGCCAGGAGAGAGAGGAAGTGGCAGAGTGTGGTGAAGATATTTGGACTTTATCATTAACCAAGGTGGGCGACTTGCTGGGCCCCCCTGCTGAGTGGGCACCTTAATAAGTCATTTACATAATACATAATAGCTACATAATATAAGTAAAGTATTTTTTCTAAAATGTACCAGCCTTTGATGATGGACAATTTATATGCACGGCAGGCTTTTTCTCCATTTCTGATGTAACAACAGACATCATTAAACATCATAAAACATCAATAAAATAGTTCCGATTTTATTTGTTTCCCGTGCATTAAAAAACCTGAATTTGATACTGACAGCAAGTTATGATCGTTTTTGCTTATTTTGTTTACCTTAAGATCACAGATGATACCTTCAGTGTCAATATTATTAAAAGAGCCCCATAACTCTATTTGCCCAGGGCCCTGAAATAATTAACCATCCTTGCTTAGGCACCCTAAAATGAGTATTTCAGGTGTTTTTCAGACATAAAAACTGATGATTGGCTAAATATTCAAGTATCAAACACAAGCATACCATCTAATAAAAGGATTTTGACAAAACAAAAACGTTACCCACTGGCTAAACAGATGTTAATTATCCTTTATCTGGCATTTCTGAGCGCATTGTTGCCTCTGGTGATCTAAAGACAGGATTTGTTCATTTCAAAAACATGTATAACATCCACGGGCTGATCGATATCCTCTGGTGTGTTTGTTGGCATTTCTACAAAATAAACTTCATTAACATAATGTCTGAAATTTATCAGATGCACGCAAGCTGTGTCTGAGTGGCCGATCAATTATATTCAAATAACCTGGATATAGGGAGTAAAGGAAATAATGAAGGGGTATTGAAGCATATTTTTTGAAAATGTCATAATGAATATTTAATTTAACAGCAGAATTGTACTGTTAGGAAATTTAATGTAGATGTGCAATAAGCTCATCTCTCATCATAGCACCTCCAGTATAATGGCAACTCAGAGGGCAGAGTGCTTCAATGAATCTAGGATATACAGTATTTATATAGAGAATCTTACTATTTCTTCTTTGGTGGCAGGAGATTAATATTTGCAGTCCACCAGGAGAGATTTAACAGAAGATTAAGGAAGCTCTTACATCACTCTGTAAGAGACTGCTGCAAAAATACTTGGCCTGCTTACAGCTCGGTGTCTTTTGGCAAGCCGCAGCACAGAAATGGCAGAAAAAACCCCAAACCTTTATCTTCTTTTCAAATGCTAAATAAGTAAATGCAAGTGAATAACACAATTTATTGCTGCGCAGGAGGAACTGTAATGCCGAAGACAATAATGCACAGTAATTAGTCAGCAACGTGTGGACAGGAAACATAACAAAGCTGTGAAAATAGAAAGTTCCTGTGCAGGCAGTCAGCGGCGGTGAGAATGCAATAATTTATATGTCAGAGCTGCTGTCATGAGTCTAACCACGGAAGAAGGATTTTAACTTTAATTCAAAAAAAAATAAAAAAAAAGGTGCCGGCGCTCTACCGATCTCACCTCTGTAGACTCCAGGTTCTCTCCATTTTTCATCCACCTGTAGGAAGGCTTCGGTTTCCCTGTGGCTTTACATTCCCACACCATGGAATCACCTATAGGCTTCTGCACATCCTGGGGCTTCTCAATGAGCTGAGGAGGGGCTGCAGAGTTCAGAAGACAGGGAAAGAAACCGGTGGTGAGAAGGAGGAATCAGTGTCTTAAGGACCAGTTAGTAGTTTTGTAACATGTAAATTATAGGTGCATATAGAATTTATCCATGGTTATCAAATTGTCTTCTGGTGTCACTGCTTGTTTTTCCCAAAATAAAATCAGTTCTTTACTCTTATTAGCTTGTAATCAGATGGCTCAAGAATATTTATTGTCGCAAATTCACTGTGATTCATCCCTATTAGTTGTCCAAGCATATACAGTATGTTAATCCATGTTAGTGATGCAGCCTGTCAATCATCACTGAACTCCACAATTACTGGGTTGTGTCAGTTTTGTATACACATGCACACATATAGATTACAGTACACACCTCAGAAGACCTCTGTTCAATACCATCTAAGTAAATTATAGCATAATTATAGAGAAGCAGCATTGATTCCTGTTGGGTCGCGCAACTAACTCAAGGCTAGTTAATGATCAAGCAAAACTGGACGTATTTACTCTGTGCAGAGCTCGGGCCAATCCGGATGATGTGTAGGTCAGGCTGCCGCTACCATCCTATATCACACAAGGCCAGTGGCGGGACAAGAGTAATTGCCGACCACCCATTTCCATTCCAGAGACCTCAACCCGACGCCACGCTCAAGGACTGACCTTTAAGGAGCTTTTTCCACTAACAGTACAAATCCTGCTCTAATTGGCTGCTGCTCAGGAGTAAAACTTCCCTTGAAGTAATGCGTTGGAATGCAGCGAGAAATTCAATAACAATTTTCAATGTATCCACATCCTGTCTTTGTGTATTACAGTTTCAGCATGAGGTGTGTGTGTGTGTGTGTGTGTGTGTGTGTGTGTGTGTGTGTGCGCAGGCGAGTAAGGGGGGGGTTGCAAGGAGAGAGCGACTTATTCATCTGTTTATGTTTTGATACAGGAATCCTGCAAGGACACGCGACTTCAGACATCAAAATGGCTTGTCATTTTATCTGCACTGAATCAAAAAGGCACATTTATGTGTCTACAACAGTGCCGTACTTACAGGCTGGGTGAAAACATTTTGTTGACCGACACTGCTGCAAGGAATTGGCTGAGGTCATTAACATCTAACTGGTATCAGGGCTGTTACAATTTCCTCCAGCTGTAAGAGGATTTTTCTTTTGTTCCGTCCTTGCTACACCAAAGACATATATTTATACCATGGCTGCATTTCAGAAAACAAGTCGTGTTGGCTGTGCTTTTAGGTTTGGACTTGCATTAGTGTTACAGAATTACCATTTCCTCAGCAGCATCATTTCCTCAGCAGCACACTAGCAATATGTGTAAACTCCATTATCTCCAGTCATTTAGCATCACATCCATCTATACCACCGCAATCCTCCAGCACAGACCCTCACCAGGCTGCCCCACCCATTGCATCGTTCAGGACCGCATTGTTGTTGTTGCCTTTGTGCTGTTGTTTTTTTTTCTCTCCCCCTCACTGTCAGGGTCCCTCACTCTATCCCTCACCCGCAGAGAACATATCGACTCTCAGTCAACGCTGGCCAAATGAAAGCGGGCAGCCCATCTCTGCCTGCGCTGGGCCGAGCGCGCATACAATCAAGCTCGACATCAAGTGGCCAAAGCAGCGGAGAGATGGGAATTTTCCTTATCGGTGATGACACTCTGAGATAATGCAGTGGCAAGTCCGCGGAAACTCAAAAGTAAATACAACTGGGATGCTTATCTGTCGCAGCTTTGTGTTTATCGTCCCTCTGAATGTTATGAACATATATCAAAAGGCAAACAAATATCCTTATTTTCCAGCTTTCCTCTCAGAGATGGAAATCTGATCCACCTACATGTTTATTGCTCGAATTTGTCACAGTCGAAAAGTTTCTCTCCATACCTGCAGTTTGGCCGGTGGAGGAGGTAACAGTTTACAGCAAGTCGTAACTCTGCCTTCAAAGTGATTTTGTTAATGAGAACAAGGACATGTTAATGGATAGAGGGGTTGTGGGTGAACTTTATCTCACATATACGTTCCAGCCCCTTGGATCGCATTTACAAGCGGCTACTAATCTGATCAAAACGATGCGGTGTTGCATTCCGCTCGCAATGCATTCTTAATGCGTTTAGATTTTCATTAAACGGATGGAATGCATTTAGATACACGGATGTGGAATTTAAGATGGAAACATACTTTTCTTTTCCTCCATAATTACATGCAAGATAATATCACAAGCACAACGTGTTTTAACAATGACTATCAATTATTTGCCACCACTAAGTGACACCTTCATCTCTCCCTGACTAACAAAATGGCCATCTCTCTTTTGACTGCAGGCTGCAAGGATGTACAAGAGATACCCTTATTGATTCCCCCACTGGCTTACACTGCTGACAAATGTCTCAAAGGCTTAATTCAAAGGGAGTTCAAAATAAGATTACAGATTTTTATCACCTGGCTGCAGACAGCGGGAGAGAGAGAGAGAGACAGAGGGAGACTGACAAACCACATCAAAAATGAGAGCAGACCGCCAGCTCAAAAAGGACAAATCAGTCTTGTAGGCTCACACAATGCCGCCTGCCTATTATAGGGAATGAGGAAAAGGGGCTTCCCGGTGTGTTGTAAATTATGGGACATAGTTTAATGCCTGCAATGAGTGACTTGTGACAGCTGACACGACATGAGTCATAGAAAAGAAACACAAAATCAAGCAGAGCGATAAAAAAGGAAAATAAATCCAGGAGGAAAAGGCTATAAAGGCTCCTATCATACCAGTCTGGTTTTGATATTGGCTACACTACATAATGCTGTATTGTATTCAAATCACATAAATCAATATATATATCAAAATATTTAAACATTCTCAATACATACTACTTTGGTCTTTGGTATGTGTTCTAATTTATATTTCGACCAGGACACTTTAAACTTTGAAAGGCAAACTTATCTTTGCCAACTGCATCAAGGCTGAACAAGCCTTGACAAAATTAGTTTCCTATCTAAAAAATGTTCTATCTCGGAAAAATAAATTGTTACAAAAAAATTCCTGGCTCCTGAGTTCTTCTATGAGCTGTGCTGCACCTCTTCACCTCAAATTGATTGAGAACGAACGGGCAAAGGAGCAGACGTGGGTGAAAGCTTAAAAACAAGTGCAATGACATCATTCGAACCATTAATTCAACTCACCAGGCTATGCAAATACTTAAAGATTATAGGTCTATAATATTAGTATACCTAATGGCTATATTCTCTCCCTCCTCTTTTCCTCTCGCTCTGAACCCCTCTTAAATCTACTTTAAGGCTTTAAATGTAAATGAAAAATATGAAATGGAATGTGCAATTTCCTCAGCAGAAATGCCCCTGAAGTGACATTGCCAAAAGCTCATCTGATAAAGTGCTTTGCTACACTTCTGAATGCCATGTCGTTCGTTTGGGCTTGGTTTGTTAAACTCTGTCACACCATCCATCCAACAACATCCTATGCAGAGCTTTTAACTCTACAAGCACAACATGAAAGTGTAGAAAGGAGAAGGAAGAAGGTGTTGAACTGACTGGTTATTGATGCCTGTTTTTGTAATAATCTATTTTTAACAGTTCAATGGTTTGAAACTGATGAGGTGGTAATATTTTGTAGGAGGTTATTGTCATTTATCAGGGGCAATTTTGGCTCTTGGCTCTTAAGCAGAAAGTCCCTTAATCAGACCTCAGCAGTCCCCATGTAGCTCTGTTCAATTGTGAGCTCTGACTCCGTGTCTGTGCTACATCACTATGACTAATTCCCTTACAAAACAGGGTCAGGCCACAGCAGAGGAGACACGTGATGCAAGACAAAGAGACCCAGCATTAACTCTAACATATAGGTATATAGCTCACAGTGAGCCATCTTCATTGTGTGGAAAACAAACAAGAAACAGCCATTGTTAAACAGACAGAACGCTGGCTGTGATATTTTTGTAAATGGGTCATTAGACATAAAGCCAGACAGAGAAGAAAAATCCCCAAAGTCTGTATTCTCCACAGGTGCAGGCTTGTGTTCTCTCTTTGTCTCAAAATATCAAACCTCTAAATTATCTCAGTGCTTTTTGCAAACCTGATAAGCAGCTAGAAGAAACCGGAGAAATGTCAAGTTGTATAGAGATATCAGCATGTTTAGCACCGTTATACAAAGTGCTAAACAAAGCATTTTCTTGATCTAATGAATTCTTATTGAAAGCGTAGTCACTGAGAAATATCTGTCCAGCAAGGAAATCATTACTGTCAACTGAAGATATGGGCTTCTTTTAATAATTCAAGCTTTTTTGATTATCAATAATACCGAAGTTGAAAAATAGTGAACCGCCTAGTTTAGGGCATTAGGGTGTCTGGTGGAGACGGTTGAGGACTGAACGCTTTGGGCTTAGTTATCAGGTATTGGCTGTTCTATCTTGCATCTCAACTTGGAAAATGTTTCAAAACTAAAAATGCATGCAAAGAAAGAACCTCTGCTGGCCTCAAGCATCCAGCTCATAAGGTTCACAAAGGGTTAACACTGACGCAAAACAACCCAACTCTGACTCCTTTATCCTGTGAAGCGAATGTCATAACTTGCTGTATCTCAGCTCAATAGGTGCTACTCCACAGCACCAACAATGAGTGAAGCTCTGAACCCTCTTGCCATTCATCCCAGATGCTGCGGTGCAGATAATGTCCCTGACATATGTGCCACTGCTCTAACTTTAGTACATTTAACAGCTTTGATCTCCACTCAAGTTGGATGTCAATCATGTCGCCATCTGTTGGAAGCAAATACAAGGCTCAGGAACAAGGTCGCGTCCAAGGGCTCAGCCTCATCCGCATCACCCTTTTAATCTGGATCAAAATATTACAGGCATCATGGCTGACAGCCTTTAATCATTTTGATGTTCCGTTAAAATGAGCCGCTCCTCTCGCGTGTGCCACATGAGCCTCCGCCGCTCAGCACAGACCGCTTCATGAGCTCACTTGTGTCTGCTTTCGCCGTCTCTCATTCTGAGCAGGTCTGACAGATGCGGTGCATTCTGGTCAAATATTCATGCGTGACAGGAACACCTACCGTAGAAAGAGAGCTTTCCTTTTACAGTATTCATTCCCCTGGAGTTCTCCGCCACACACTCATACGTGCCAGCATCCTCCTGCTGGAAATATGGGATTTCCAAGACACCACTGGTCTTCCTCATGTCCACTTTCCTGGGGAATGGGACACCATCTGCTCTCCTCCAACTAATTGAGGGTACGGGGCTGATGAGAGGAGACACAGAGAAGTGTCAGTACAGATGTTTTATTAATCTAGCACTGGTCATATTATAGATGTGTTCCAGTTTGAGCTTCACTACACAGAGAAACAAAACCTGATGAATATTGTGATTGAAGATTCACTCTAATCCACATCTGAACCCAAATACAATTTAATCTGTACAGAAGCAAACATTTGACTCTAACCTGCAAATGACGGATCACTATCTGGTCCCTCTACAATTTAGTTTAGTTTTTATTTCTGTGCCTTCTATCACAGAGATGAACGTCTTAAAAAGGAATATGTAGTGGTTAACAGAAATGGAAGAGAAACATTTCGTGTGTATTAATTTCAGCTGCACCCTTCCTGGACCCAGTAAATGGACCTCGAGGAGATTTGAGAACCCTTGATCTAACACACAAAGATCAGAGGAATATTTATTCATTTAATTTACTCATTTGGCGAAAACACAAACAAGGATCTAGTCTGGAGGGAACAACAGACTAAGTGCTATGGAGATTTCTATGTTCTAATCGGTCAGGACATAGGAAGCGCATGTAGGCAGATATAGATTAATACTATACTATATTCTATATTTATACTGCTAGAATATTCTAAGAGGCACGCTGAGGCTAAGATGAGACTTACTTTCCTAGAGCGAAGCACTCCAGTTTTACAGTTGATCCTTTGGCCACATGAACAACCTCTGGAAACTGAACTTCAATCTTTGGTTCATATTCCCCCATCACACCTGAAAGAGACACACAGATGAAATGGAACGTTAGTGAAAAGAAATGCTCTTCATTTTTTTTTTTATTATATTAAACTCAAGTTCACCAACTGAGGCAAAAACTAAAAAAAACAAACAAACAAAAGCTGCGGCTTCTGCTGTTGATGCACAACAACTCGAGCCGTTTGATGTGCAGTCCTCTTAAGCTACAAACCGAAATGTTTCTAACTTAGAGCGCCATGTGATTTGAGTGGCTCTGCTCTGAGATCTGTCACCCAACGCTTTCCCATTGAAAAATAATAAGAAAAAGAAGCCAAACACACTGCACTGCTCTCCAGTGGACACACAACACACTGATGTCGATTGGAAAAACATCTTTGAGAATTCATAGTGGGTTTGAGCTTTTACATCCAGATGAGATTCATCTTGTTGTAGTGCTAACAGCTATGAACCAGAAAATGGGCCCATAAAATCCCCCTGGGTGCTGCCGCTGTGTCTACAAAGCATCCCATTCACTGTCGGGGGAAGCGGCTCTTGCGGATTATAACATTGCTGCTGTGCATGTTAAGAATCTATGGATAAAAGGGGGAAAACAGGAATGTGATATCCTGGTTTTGGAGGCGACTTATCCGTCAAATCTGTTTAACATGACTGTAATAGCACAGGTATATATTGTTTTTCCCTTTAAATTGCATCGAGGTAAACGACGTCCTTGCACTTGTAATTGGGTCATTTTCAATTTTGGGCCCACCATCATTGCATTTAAGGCACTCTCATCCAACAACGTAACAATAAGGACCCCTCTATTGCTGCAATTCGAGGCTTTGTTGCACCAATGGCTCCAGAGATGGAGGAAACAGGCCAGTTTCATCTGGTTGATTTGGTGAGCCATGTGTTATCGGGATGGCTCCCTGACTGAGTGTGAAAGCTAATTCAGATCCTTATCCACAACTGTCTCATACCGCGATGTAACCACAGCGCTATCAGCCATGTTAAAGTAGACAGGTGGAAGTGGGCTGGTAATTGCCTCATACCATAACCTTTTGTAGGGGACACCTGTATAATGCACCGCCACCGCTACCGCACCACCCTAGGCCCCCGCCACCGTAAAGTAAAGGTAAGGGCTGATGTTTCGGCGAATGGCTGCCTTGGTGAAATAGAAGTGTAATGAAAAAGGGAAAAAAGGAAGCAAGGCAGGGAAGTGTGATTCTCTGCACAGAGGGAGACAGTAGGCATAATTACTGGATCTGAATGTTTCATTTCCATGATTGTTTTATAAATTAACTACTTCAACTTTAGATTTTCAAAAAGATTTCCTTCAATTTCTTCTTAAAGTACATGTATCGAGTTTGCAAGAATCGATCAAAATGGTTCAAAGGAATAAAACAAACTGACTGAGAACCAAGTAAGCAACTAGAACATTCCGCCAACAGATGCAGAAATGTCCTATGTCAGATTTTTGGCCAAACATCTACAATTAGATTAGTGCTGACAATGACCTTTCCTCCGGAGTTGGCTTGATAAGGGCAGGCTAAAGTATCAGATCCACATGTTAAAGGACACAGTGAAATTAGCTAAGGGAGGGCTAATTAACCTTTGCTTTCTTTTTTTTTTTATTCTTTTTTTTTCACATGAATTTCAGTGGACAGTCTTGCCTCTGACCGGGCAAGTCTGAAGTATTACGGATCGATATATTCAGGCAGGTCGCTCTTGTAAAGTGGAAACTTTGCCTCACATTAAATGTAACTGCACTGTGCAACCTTTCAAATATGGATATTACTTTTTACCAAGTTCGCTCCTTCAAAGTCGCCAATCAAACTCTGTCTCTGGGGCCATGATATTAGATTCAGAGTCTAACATGCAGAAGAGATTTGTAGCTGCATCACAAATCTCCTTAAAACCAAATCTGGTACCATCACGGAGGTCCAAAGTAGAATTGGCAGTGCCTATTTAATAATTAATTGCAATGATGAATTATGTTACAACCGCATTGAGAATCATTGGTGTGGTACAATTGTAAATTGTCAAGACTTGTTTCCAAATTAATGACCCTATACTGTGCGTCTATGCAGTTGAGATTAATGAGTTCAGTTAACTCAGCAGGTAACATGGGGACAAGAAGCAAAGGCTCACCATCACTTCGTAGCACGAGTGGAGTGGGTGGGCCCTGGACTCGGGTCTTTGTCACTGTGTTCGTGACGACACAGGTGTAGTTCCCCACGTCAGACGGTTCCACTTTGGCGATGTACAGATTCCCCGTCTCCTGCGAGATAAATCGTCGAGTGTCCTGCTTCACAAACGAGGGGTACTCGTTAAAAATCCAGGAAAATATCAGATCTGTGGAGAGAAAATGAGATGGGAAAGAAGAAAGTTCAAATAAATCTGAGGGAAATTATACAGGGGTATGTGCTGTGAGATATTTTGGCGGCCCGGTGTGAGGTGTGAGGTATTTCTTTGGGTTTTATACCTCCTGAGGAGAGTGGAAATAGACACAAAGCCGCATCACGCCAAGGTGAAAATTAATAACAGTCAGGGCCTGAGAGAGGTTACAAGCCTTTTTAATTACCTGGACTCACATACAGATGAGGTCTGAACACCCGACAAACAGGTTTCAGTAGACCGAAGACTAAAAAGTACACAGACAACCAGGATCAGGCGGTATGTTTACACGCAAGCACGCTCTGATTATTGTGTGTACTGTGATTAAGGCAAAAATCCACAGTAAAACATTAACATTGGTAGGATTCTGTCATTTTCGGCAAATATACGAGTCAGTGAAAGCAACCAGGTTGAGGAAAATACATGTACAGAGTGTGTATGCCAGTTTAAAGCCAATGAATTGTTTACATGCTTGAGTAAATTGCATTGAATCTGAATAGAACAGCTAGATGATCACACAGAGTACACCGAAGCCACATTATACCGATTCCAAATTGATGTTGGTGTTCAAATATTTTGGAAAAACAAACCAAAAAATGTTGTGCTGCCTTCATTGAAACACAATCAAAGTTTTAATGTGCATGTAAACGTACGAGTGTGACATCAACACAAGATTATAAAATCTCATTCTGGCCATTTAATCTTCAATAGAAAAGATACTCTTGGAATCACAGTTGTGTAAAGTTCTTTGTATTTAAGAGAGTCGGAAAGAAGAGCAGGAGCAGATCTAAAATAACAACTCAACTCTCAGAGAGTACAGAACTAAAGTTGTGACTGAACCTGAACAGGATGGGGGCGTCATGTCAGAACAAAACTGTCAATCTGCTAAAATCAATACACGCTCTTCCAGTTTAAAAGTCAGGTTTTCTTCCTGATGTCACGAAACTGTGGTGGAGTATTTCAAAATGAGCAAAAAACACATTTTGAAGGTTTATTCACACTGATGAAACGTTTCACCTTTTGTCACATTGCTGAATAGACTTTAAGGGCCTACAGAGGCAGAGATTAGAGTTCAACAACCACATCAAAAAAACAAACTATTTTATGTTATGACTGTTAGAGAAAATTAAATTAAGTGATAAGTGCACTCCATTAACCTGATCAATAATCCAATGTACACTTATTACACAAACAGTGTTTAATGATCACTGAAAACCCTGAAAGATGATCTCTAAAATAACTCTGTCATATAACAGTTAGTCATTTATGGATGTCATAGTGCAACACACCTCATTAAGCAGGTGTGAGTGTGTGTGTGTGTGTGTGTGTGTGTTTGCGCACTCAGTGTACACAGTGGTGCTGCAGTAAGGGAGAGCAGAAGTGGATCCTGGCTTTTATATTTCACATTGAAGCTTGAATATAAACATTTCTTTAAAAAACTCTAAATCTCTGTCGCGATAATATAGAAAGGCATCATGGAGCAGCACTACTATAGCCCCAATAATGATACATCTCTGGAAAAGAACAAATGACAAATGACTTCATTTCACAACCCGTTATCTAGCACCTTCCAAGACACCAGAATGACTTTTAATATATATATAAATATGGGCAACGTGCATGAAAAATGTGCAAAGCGTCTTTCTGACAGAATCTACTTTGGGGTGGGGAAAGCAGTGTCTGCATAATTCATGTATATCACTCATAATCTATATTTCAGTGGTTGTGGTCATTTCATAGGATTCCATGTTGTCTGTGTTAATGTATTCCACGAGGTGCGTCTATCACTTATAGGCCTCTGCGGCTGACACCATACACAACCTTCTCCTGGCTGACTTCTTTATATTACATCGGTGTCAATTCGTCAGTGTGGAGGTCTGCAAGGCGCGCAAGTGACAGATACACACCATTTCCCCGCTGAGCTTAATCAAAGTATACCACTTGTTAGCGGACTTGCAATTAAACATAACAGCCTAGAAGATCCCCAGCTCTCACCTCCCATAACTGCTCCACCATTTATCACAGCATGATCCCAAATCCAGCTGGCTTTTGGGAGCGGATACTGCAGAGGAAAGCATTGGAGGTGGTTGATCGGTACCACTTGGGGCTCGGGGCTGGGTTTGGCAACTGCGTGCGCGTGTGTGTGCACGTGTGTGGGGGCTGAACACAGCAGCGATGGCACAGCAAAGGTCCGCAGGGACACAGGACACTCCAAGGCAGGATAAGGCATGTTGTTTGTGTTCGTTTCCTCTCCAGTGCTTTTGGACTGAGGATGCACCTGCGCTCGCTCTGTGTTTAGAAGCCATATGACTACATGGCACAACATGAGGCGCACAATACCACAGAGAGAGGAAACATAATGAGATGTCTCACAAAACTGGACACCGGCTCTCACAAAAGGTAAAATCAGCCAAAGCTTTGATTTAAGGGTTACACGGTCCTGCTTGGTACAACCACACTTAACATTCAGAACCAACCATGGTTACAGAAGGAATGGGAGGTAAATCTTTGTATACTGGATCCATCTGGACAGAAAATGCACAGTAGTGTTGGTGTAATGGTTTGTGTAAAACCATTTCTTTGTTTGGCCCATTAGTGTGGTCATGGTTTTATAGCGTCATGTAGATTTCAACAAATTTGAAGGACGGTTTGAGAATCGCTAGAGGACAAGTACAGAGGAGTGGCTTTCCACTGGGAGTATAAGGTCACTGAGCAGAGGTCAGAAAAGACACTGCCAGGTAAATGTCTGCAAATCCTTATGTTGATCTCACGCAGGGCACGTGAAGGCACAGCCAGCAAGTATTTGCTTGTCGTTACACACATACTTCTCAGTATGTTGAGAAGTTTTTCCCTCGCACAAGGAGCGGATCTAAAAGATGAGACTCTTTGAATATGCAAAGACTGAACAGGATGTGCATGTCAAACACGTCCTTCTCCTTGAACGGCAAAGATCACGCCAAAGTGATTTGTGAAAATGGTAACATAGTGCAGGACGGCGAGGATGTCGGGTGATAACCGATCTGTCATCCTTTATCACAGCAGGAAAAGTTAAAGACATTATCGATTTAAAGAAACAGTGTTAGATAGTAGATACTGCTCAACTCTGATGTGTGTGTGCGTGTGTGTGTTTGTCTATGAATAATTAATAACTAACATAACTATTTACAGTTTACATATATTTGTTAATATTTGTGTATATATTATATTTAACATGTGAATTCAACATGTGTAAGATCAAATGAACTAAATACACTCAGCTGTTAATGTGCATATGCTGGCTCACGCAGTTGCTAAGCAAGCTGTGTTCACACACTTGAATACTTTACGTCTGCGGTTTCAGCTCTGGTTCTCAAGTGGCACAGCCCTGCATTTCTGCTCCGCTGGCTGCTCTACCCACTGATCAGCTATTCAGGTGTGCTTGGTTCTGACTCTTGATCAAGTGAATACATCCGATTTGGCTCAATACGCAGTGTGTTGGTACTCGACGTGTCGCATTACCGCATTGCATGAAGGCAATTTCGGGGGAATAAATTGTATATTCAGACAGAAATTTCAATAAATACATCCATCGAAAGAATGAGCATCAAGTTATGTTACAAAGTCAAATGCAATGGCAATGACAACACGACGCAGGCATTTGAGGAGTTGACACCGTCAGTGTCATTACGCAAAAGCTGATGTTACTGCAGTACAAAGCTGCAGTGCATATCCTGCATCCGATCGTTATACGTACGCATGAACTATAAAAGTTCCTCCTGGGATAACTTACATCAACACTGACCATTCTGAGCACTGCATCTTTGGCCAACAGATAATAGAGGTAGATAAGCAATATGTAGTAGCGGCTGATTAAGCAAATCCCTTGCGAAGAAGAACAGCAAATAAGTGCATGTTTAGAATGTTTGGAAAATGGCTTTGATGTTTGTGCTCATGCAGGCCTGGATTGACTGTTTATCCGTTTGCACCCTGAGAGCAAAGCCAGCCACTGACAACACCCTTGGGGGTTCTGACCTAACTACTACAAGCAATACATATTCATTTGGACACAGGCAATAATTTGAACTGAAGCAAAAACACCATTTTTTTTGCCAACAAACTCAGTGAGCCATCTGTCAGAACAATGGGAGAAGGTTCGTCATCATCATATATTATCAGTATCAGCTGCCTCATCATAATGGTATTAATAATACATGTAAGAGCAAACTGTGACAACAATATGCATTTTTAATCAAGCAATTACGAAGCTTTGGGATGCAGGCATGCTGCAAGTAAAATGCAAATTTACAGTATAACAAAATGGTCCACACTACTCCTTTTCCAGCCTGAATAATTCCCTGATTAGAAGCAGCAGTAGTAGCGTGGCATTACATTCATGTGTAGGAGGGCTTGCTGAGTGGAGTCAAGTAGAGCACAGCATGCTGATCTGGTACGACATGAACTACTTCTCTAAAACAAATCCAGAGCAATCAAAGCAAGCCTCCAAACAACAGAGATACAGAGTTCACATGAGACGAATTTATTACGTTTAAAATCTACATATCAATGGAATGGGACATCTTTGAAAGGCTGCGCTTGAGACGCATAAACAAAAAGAGAGAAAGTAGCAGTAAGTAGTCCTGAATCTGCTCCAGGCTCTGAGGAATTGTCCGTTTCCTTTACAGGAGTGGACAAGACTCACATGCTCTGCGTCCTCAAAGCCTGGGGTGGGCGCACAACGGGAGGGCAACACAAATACACACAGAAGCACACACTCGCACACAAATCCTCTGGGATTTACTCAAAGGTTTACTCCTTTGTCGCGACATATACAAGCTAGTTCAGTCCTGAGTGCCCCTTATGGGTCTGCCCCATTAGTAAATACAGGTCAGCAGCATTAGGTCCACGATTAAAGCGCAATTGTGCGGTGGAAAGGCCACGGCTGGATCACACTGGCCAGCCATTACAGCGGCAGGCGATGAAAACGACACAAACTTACGGCCTTTCAGGTTATTTTCGCCCCTCTTAGGCACAGCGCCGGCTATGGGCAGAACTGCGCTCTGGCGATAGATGCATGTATTTGTTTGCTCCCTTTCTTAGACTCCACACTAGCTAATTACCACACATTGCATTCACATTGCACAGAGGTGGTATGAGGCTTGGCAGTTTGTGTCAACTGTGATCTGCACTCAGCCGCTTTCTCCATTTCTTTCTCTAGCTGCTGACTGGCGAGGGCAGGAAGGATCTCTGATGGCTCCGCTCATACATGCAATCTCACAACGCCTCCATGCAGCTTTATGAAGGCCAGCATTTCTAACAGAGACTGGAGGCAGCAGTATGTGTTATTTTTGCCGATATTCAAGAATTGTTGTGGTCAGGAACTTTTTTGACCATGACTTTCATCACGTTTCTAGCAAATAAAGGGTGGCGGTTTAGTAACAAAGTGGAAGACTAGAAGAATGCTTTATTTTCAGCATCCTGTTGGGTAGTTATAAAAACAGCAAAGATAGAAGTCCGTGTTAAATAAGACAGCATTGTATTGTAAAAAATGTACTTGTTTTCTACACTTTGAACGCAACAAGCATGCGAAGAATGTTGGCACTGAATCTAAAGTAGACCTTACTTACAGTTGGACCTGACAAACACCTGTCTTGAAAGTTAAGTCTGTCAGTTAGTTTGCACTTAGACAACCATTTATACATGTGTGTGTATGAAAGAGTGTGTATATGTCAACATATGTTTTTGTTAAAACTGACACAAATCTTATCTTGTGTGGTTATATATAGGCTAGTTGGTGAGCGATTCTGTTTAAACATGCCACCTGTTTTGTTGTGTGATGATTTTTCAGTGATAGCAAAATATGAAAGTGACATGTTTAATAGACTTATCAGTAACTTGGAAAAAGATCTACATTTATATGAAAGCTTTCAGGTGTTTAATTAAGTAGGGAGGCTTTCGTTACTACATCAACGTAATTATCAGAATCTTTCAACCAAGATAAATAAATACATAGATATTAAGTTCCCTTCATATTTAAAGAAATGGATCAGTGATCAACAAATACCCTGATAAGAAGCAAGTTAAAGTTAATTAAAATCTGTTTGTCATCGTGTGTCGCCGTCTATCACTTGCATCGTTTTGTGTCCACAGACACACTGCGGCTCATTTTAAAATAGATTATAAAGAGCCCAGCAGGGAATACATGCAAACATGCAAACCTCTGAGATCACTAGGATTGCAACATGTCCTATGCCACTTCTATCAAACCCAGCTCGGGCTTGCATCATCCTTTCAACACATAAAAGTGAGTGTGTTGAGGCGTAAGGGACAACATGAATCCTCACCGGGCCTGCACACAGGGGACAGGTGGTTACAATGATTCACGTACACTGCGCTGCTGCAAGTCAAGAGCCATAGTAAACAGCTCCAATTTCATTACACCGTAAAGGCCCTTTTGCTTTTATTTTCATGCCATCTTCGGTCCTAAGTGGTCATTATCTGCTCCAGGGAGGTCGTGTTTTCGTCCCTGTTTGTCTGTTTAGAAGAGGGATATCTAAAAAACACAACAGATGAGATTTTTTATAGTTGATAGGTGTGACTGAGGTCAGAGAGGAGCATAAATCTAACTCTTTTCATATTGCAATATAAGGCATCTGTAAACATTTTTCTGCCTTTTACTCACAAACTAAATCAGAGATATAAAAAAAACAAGAAAACTATTCAAGTGTGTATCAAAAGGTGCAGTTTTTGATTTGGTATATGCTCACACATTTATGACATTGGCGTATATGATCAAATAAATCCTGTAAGCTTTTGCTATTGTCGAGCTAAATTGATTGCACATAATTAAATCGTTTGGGAGGAAGATGAACTGCACAATGAATTTGCATGACAAATCTTTTCTACACATCGCAGTGTAGTTACAGAAACGATCTGGATTTATATTGGAAAGAAATCAGAGCACAATTGGGCCTTGGAGGTGGTATATGTATATATCTCTGACTAACATTTTGTGACCATGACAGCTCATGCCAACTCTGGATTTCTCTTCTTTAATCCATCCAGATATGTAGGACATATTCTATCGTTCAGACTGGAGGAGTTTTCCTATATGCAGTATAGCAAATGCAAAACCTTTCATGAACTGCATATGCCCTTCTTATCGACCGCTTAACTGCACCAGAAATGTCATGAATCTTAATGTTGAACGCCATGAACCAAGATATCCACAACATCCACAACACAAAAAAAAACTTCTTTCCAATGCCCAGAGCTCATATAGTCAAAGCATTTAAGAATCCACCTGTAATTGAGCTGAATTCTTCTTCAAAAAGTGGACATAGTATTGTAGCTGGAAGGGCTGAAGGGATGATTGTCATGGATTCAAGTAAAAACTGCAGTCCAGTGCTCTGCTAAGCAAGCTCAGCGCTGAGGACGAAGCTGTCATGTTTTCAACAATTGTTATTTTCCCCTTGCACAGCAGGTGACAGTGCATCCCTCCCGGGACGAAATCCCCCACAGGCACTGACGGATTTGTGTTTATGTACCGACACTGGTGAGCCTAAGGACATGACGTGTGAATGCAACCCAGCAGAGAGGATTGAGGTGCTTATACACTGCCAACTATCAAGAAAGGAAATAGGAACTACTGAATTAAGTTCCTTATGTGTACATGTTGATGTAAATCTCTGTGTGTACATGTTTGAGCCCATGCTGTCTTTTGATCGTGCCCTTATGTTGACTTTCACACACAGCCATGCACACTTCAAACACCTTGACAACAGCTATATGTGCTGTAAGGAGCTTAAGAGGAGATGTCACTCACACATATCAAAAACTTTCATTCCTCTGCAACTTTCATACGTGATTGGAAACTCCAATCACTATCTGAAAGTATATCACATTTCACGGTGCCGTCACGCTGTGGGCTTCTAGTAACTGATGGCCCTCTTTTAAGGTAACTGTCAAAACCGTGGAGGTTTGGAGAAACGTCCCAGTGTGACACAGACATGTCATATTATTTTAAAGAGTCCCACGATTTACCAAGAAGAAAATATGACTGAACGCTGGATTGTGAAAGGACATTTGTCATGGAGATTGTGGAGCGTCGTCTGCTACTCAGATGCAGAGCAGCATAATCCCTAATGTGGAAAAATACTCAACCATGAGTCATGCATGACACCACTGACAAATACGACTACAGAGACAACATATGCTTCCTCATAACAGCGAATAGAGAGATAGAAACCACAAACAAACAAATAGTGGTGCCTTTTTAGAAGACAACATGCAAATATCCATATGAAAATACTGTCGACTGGCATATGGAGATTTGTTTCTGATCACATCTGTGAAATTTGAATCTTTAAGGGCATATTTTTCGTAATTTCTCTCGTTTTTTTACTTGCAATATTGTAGAGACTACATGTCTGGTTGACACACTGTCAAAGATTAAAATGCACCCATTGGTCCAGATCAATTTAAAACAGACCTTTATGCAACATATTCAGTGTATAATATATTTCAATTGACTTGCACACACTCCAGGTTAGGCGTGAGTGTGAATTCTCCAATTAGAATGGAGAAGGGTTTTTTTTATGAGGGGGGACTGAAACAACATATTTTCACTCAATATGCACAGCAGTGCTCCAGCAAGGCAGATGAGGGGCAGTGTGTTTTTGCAAGTTAAATCAGTGCAATCTCCCAGTTAAACTGTTACATTTTTCATGAAAATATATCACCGTATAAAACAATATTTTTCTGTACAATCTAATGCAAATTATTTGGGGAAATAAATATTGTTTTCAGTTTTTGGTTGACTTTCAGAAAGAAAATGATCTCTATGGATATTTTTGAAGCTGTGTTTTATTTAACACATTGTAGTGGATATAGTAAGTCTCAGTTAATAATTTTGAAATTGATAACTCTGTAAAAAGATGCATTCGTTAGCGCTTACAGTGCAAATACAACTGTACACGCCCTTTGTTCTGTTTGAACAACTCTTTCTGCATGGATGACACCATTCTGCATGTTCCAGGCAGTGCAGCTGTCAGCCATATGTAATGTCTCCTCCGAGAGACCCCTCTAGTGGGTGGAAACCCACCAGAGCCTTGGGCGTACACTAAGGATCCTAATTCAATGGTTGGGTCTGTAAACATATGGTGAGGAATGAGCATGTGCACAGATTTCCGGCACCACCCGCATGCAGATTTTGATTAAAATGCAACAAGGTCCTTGTGAGGTGCTGGTGTATCTTAGGTGGCCTGACAGATATTGTTGTCTTGTTATTTGCTGTCAAGACTGTGATGGTGCACTGCCAAAGAAATTACATGATAATAAGAGTGCTGATGAATCAAATATGTTCACCCCTCTAAAGCTAAACCTGTATGCAGCGTCACATTGCATTTCCTCTATGAGTGCTCCTTATTAATTTTCCGTTATAAATTCATAAAGTCAGGTAGTGTCCAGAGCTTGTCGGAATTGCTTTTTAAACCTGTTCAAAGAAGCGTGATACAGACCGAATGTTCTCCCAGTTCAATAGCAGGGACATTGGCTGGTCGAGGCGGGACAATGTGGAAGGCCGTCACCCAAAACAGGAATGTGCTGCCGACACAAACAAACTTCCAACACAAATGTTTCAAAGTTGTTTTTTTCACAGGGTGACAGAGACATCCTTCTTCCCTGGTCAACTTTCATGAATACAAAATGATAATTGCTTCGCTGCCGTTTTACTCTCAGCATCGCTTCTCATTCCGTCTGAGTTTGCCTGAGGATTTTTTTTATTTTCCTTGCAATCTGGGTGCATTCTTTCATATCGTGGTCTTGTAGTTGGCCTTTTCCTCATTAGTCATCTTGTTTCACTGAATTTATCTGGCAACATAGACCACTGCATTCATTTTGACAGGTCAAACAGATTTGCAAGAAATAATAGCACAACTGGTGATAAATTGAGGACAGAGCTGCTTAATGGAAGCTTGCCCCTAGTAGAGCATGAAAAACATTTTCACTGGGGCAACATGTCTTCTGTCCAACATATTTACAATCATATCAGTTGCATTCATTACAAAATATGTATGTATGTATGTAATATATAGAATTTCTGCATATAGAGTATAACTTTACTAATATGTGTTTATTACTGAATCAAGCCTTCTCTAAAATGCTCTCAACAAATGGAGAGTCCCATGCCATCTGTACTCAGCTCCAGGCATTCCTAAACTAGAAAACAACTCTATTTAAAAGTTGTTTTGTTATTTTCCCCCGACCTGTTGTGAAATAGTGAAATATAGAAGGGAGGATATGTCAAACAGAACTTGAGGTTAGTGTTTATAGAAATGCATCTGATAAGACAAACAGAATTTAAAGATGACAGTTAGTAAAACAGTCCATTTTTGGTGCTAAAGCAAGTGATATAAGAAGTGGGCCAATGTGTTTGTGCACATGAAGACATTCTGGTGTTGTGAAATAGACTTCTTAACGTAAATAGTAGATAAGATAGAATATCTGCAGTCCTTACATGGACATATCGTGTTTTTGTTATTTTCCCTCCAATACATGTTATTAAACAATATGAAATATGTGTTGAGCTTAGGTGCAAAACTTAAGCTTCACACCAAAGGAAATGCATCCTTAAGAGAAGCCAGAGGTTCTGAACTGAAGGTTTGCTTCTCGTTACTCCTTGAGGATCCATGTGCAAACCACCTACACACACGGTCAGAGGTATGAGGGCTAATAGGCAAGTGTTTGGCCAGCATCCGTGCCTGAGTTTAGCAAACCCTAGAACTGATGCATCTCATCAGAACATGGCAGGCTTTTCGAGTTGGGGGGCCTTGAGGAGACAGCCTGTGCACAGTAATGGTGCAGAGGAGGAAGGGAGAGAACTGTATGAATATATTGTTTCCAAACAACATTAAAGGTTCAAAAATGTAAATAAAAAAATGTGTGGGAAATGTGTGTATATTTCGACAGGATTTGACTTTGAATTCAATCTTCCTACTGTAGCATAGCTTCAATCAGCGAAAGAGCTGGAGTCTGCTATTGCATAGATGTAACTGGAACTGCATGTATTCTTTTAGAGGTTGTGCAGAATTCACAGCATGTGTAAAGAATGTGCCATTGTATTTCAAAAGGCATCTGCTTAATGTTAGAAAGACAATTGTAACAAAACACGGCTAGTTAGTTTAGCCAGTCCACATTCAGGGTGGCAGGAGCTTCATTTACAGCTAAGATGTTACTCACAACAATGCACTTCTAATTGACAGGTTGTATTGGCTCTGTATGTTGGTGCCGAGACAAGTGTCTTGAGGGGGCTTTTCATATGCCTGTAGATGCCTGACATGTTGGAATTATCTCCCCATTGGTCTTAAAACTGAACCTTAATTGGATTACTTCAGCACAAATTGGCTGATATGAAAAGAGCTGCTGAAGCGACTGTTCACATTCAGCCCTGCAGAGAACAATCCTATACAGGTGGCTCTGTCTAAGTATTTGCAAATAAACCAAAAATTCCAGATTGCCATCAAGCTTGCCAAGCTTTCACCAGGTAAAGTCCCAAAAGGATACAAGCTGCAAACAATTACACCTCCTTCCAGTCTAGTCTAGCTGATTTTTTTTTTTAACCACAGTGTAAACCAATGCACGATTCAGTGATATTTCCAAGCTGGCTGTCAGCTGCAGAAAAATAATACAGCCCATGTTTCATGTAACAGTTCCAGGAAAAGAAGAGAGGAAACTAAAAGGATACCTGTGTCACAATTAAAAAAAATAAGAAGGTTTCTCCTTGAAAACAAAACAATGCCAAACTCACGAATACTGAAAAGTACCTTCATGCCTGGAACACTGGGCACTGAATAGCAGAATGATTCGTACTCAAACATTCCTGGATTTTCTTGTAAAAGGCCAAATCAATTAAACCTAATGGAATACTAACTTAAATGTCTCCTAGTTCCTCTAGCAGTGTAGCAGGTCAGAATGTGCTTTCAGTTATAGAATTTGAAGAGGAAAAACTAGACTGAAATGGATTTTCCAGAAAACGAGATTAAAGGCAAAAAGCTCTCTCATAGTAAGTAGTGATAAAAAAAAAAAAAAAACATTTCACCAGATGTGTATGTTTTTGGTATTAAAAATTGAAACAATATCTAAGAAAAATACCCCATAACAACCTCTAGTTTTAGTTAACTCTAAGCCCTATTTGCGTGCATTTACCTGTCCAGTGTTTTGTATCCACTGCTCAGGTCAGCAGACTGTTTGTATTTGCTAATTGTGTATAGCAAAATGTTAGCCTGACATAATTTGTCCAGGGCATTGTTTGCCTTCAGCGATTATAATGCAGTGCAAATGCTTTCCCTCGAAACAGATCGGTTGGAGTGGGATGCGCTGAGGTCGTGAGATCCCTAAATAGCATTAACGATGAATAAATAGATCTTAGCTTCTTTAATTGCTGTAATAAGGGATGATAATAATATTTAGAGGGCTGTGATGAAAAGCAAATAATATGTAGTCTGTCGAGAGCAAGGCTGCCGCAATTCCCATGATCACCCTGAGGCGCTGCACCAAATTCTGCAGAATCTTTCAGGCTTTTTAGAGTACAATGATCACCACGTTAGAGCTGGATTTTAAACAGCACCAGTTCAACCAAGACAGAACAGCCGATACAGAGCAACCAACTACAAATGCCCATCTGGAAACATTTCGAAAATGACTTTCTTACTTTTTCGTCTTCATATAATTTTCCAGTGTTGTGACACTAAAACTGACATCTGTTAGCTCGTTAAAAAGAAAAGGTATGTTTTTGTCTTACCTCCAGAATGTGGTGGAGGGCCGCATAGCAGGACAACTCCTTGACCTTCACGAACTGATACAGAGCTTCTTCTGTGGGACTTGAAGTTTTCCAAGTCTGAAAAGTTAATAAAGAGACAAACGAAAAATGTAAATATGTCAAATATTCCTTGCTAAATGCACCTGAATGCATTTGGAAACCCCTGTCGATATATGGAGCAGGAACAGGCGAGGAAAGACTGTGGCAGATCGTCTCATTATGGAGCCTACATGTGTTCGCACAGTTTGGCACCTTGGAGATCCTGGTTCATCTGACCTGCAATACATTTCTTTGCACTGTAGGGAGAACAAAAGGCTCCATGTGTAACCTCAGAAGCTGACATTCAAACCCACAAACCTCTAGCTGTGAGGCATCGGTGCTACCCAACTGAATAAATATAATAACTTAGATAAAAATACATCCCCTTCCATTCAGAGATCAGCTTTGATATTACAAGAAAGGCTTTGAAGTGTCTCTTAATATTGGAGTCTTCTGCTGCAACAATTGCACGGTACAAATTGCAGGGTGGTAAACAGCCTTAAACTTTGCCTCTGGCCCAATTACGGTGCCGCAGGTATCCAAAGCTCCAACTATAACTCATGACTTCAAACAGTAACTTGTGGATGAATAAGAAATTGATAGGGGATTTAAAAAGTTTAAACGTTGAAGTTTTAAAGGAGGATCGCTGCCAAAATGAGTAAAAGACACAAACATTTCAAATAAATGTTGATTTACTTATTGATCCTTTGGCACTTAAATGTCTGAACTGTAACCCTGAACACATGGGGAACAGAAGAAAGCTCTATTCATTTCTCCTAAACTTGATTGTCATGTACTACATTTTTGACTCTTCCATAAACATCAAGACATCCTTGACTTCCTGTCTGGTAAAGGATTTGTTTAGATGGTGAACAAAAGAAAAACTACATAAATAGAAAAAAATGAAAAAAAAGACTTCAGATTGGGATAATTCTGCATTAATCTGAATGTTGGCCATAACACTAAATCATATTGCTGTACTAAGCAAAAGGGTCTGCAGCTCTATGGAGATGTTCTGCACTTTTCTCCTCATTTTTCATATTCAAACAGGCGTGCAAAGTACACACATGCCAACCTGCTGTGTTCTTTTTATATGCCCGAAAATAAAGTGGGTATTCTTTTTGTTTATTTCTTCAGGTTCAAATGGAAATTACTATGCAAAACTTGGCATTAATTTCAAATGATTTGAGCACCATGCATTTCACACTACCTGGCTTCTCCACAGAGACGATTCTTCTTGTCTCTTTTATTTTTAAAAGTGGCTTAGCACATTGCACTACTTGGGTGAGGTTTGTTTATGGCACTGCAGCTGCTGCTGTTGATTCTAGTTATTTATTTCCGTCAGTGGTTGGATGAATTGAGGAAGCTTCCTGCTCGTCTGTCTGCATCACTGTCATATCGCCTCCTGGTGTTGCTCCATATGAGCTCTAATAAGCCAGTGACAAAAACACAAACATAAAATGAAACAAAAACTAAGTAATTGGTGTGCTTTCATTTCTCTTCCAGATCTTAAAAATTTTAACTCTATGTGCCACATCTGCATCTGAGAGAGGACGTACCAACCTGCCAAATGGCACCATGCAGCTGATTGACGCACTCTTCCGTGAAAATAGGATAAATCGGAAAGAAGGGGGGCTGTATTGTAGTTCTTAGATGAGTAATTCCATGTTACAAATAATGAATGGTACTACCACAAGTCAAAAATGCATTATGAAAAAGTACTCAAAATCAATAGTGACACTGAGACACTAATATGAGCAAAAAAGCAATCTGCCTCCTTGCTGAAGTATGTTGCTGTGCTGGGTTACACATGAGGGATTTTAATAGCTCCAATGGTTATCAGGTTACCTTTCATTTATCAAACCGCCATGACAAACAACAACTCTGTTCCTACTATGGACACCAGAAGTAACTGTTAAAATGAACTAATTTCCATTAGACAATTGATGGAAACAACAGCAGGTCGGTTGCACTTCCAGCTATTAACTACACTAATGTAAACTGGCAGAGTCAGTAAATTGGTATAGATGGGACTTGGGTCAAGGAAGAGTTAGCTTTAGAGGCAAATCTTGTCACTTTT
This sequence comes from Genypterus blacodes, assembly GCF_046128005.1. Classification (NCBI taxonomy): domain Eukaryota; kingdom Metazoa; phylum Chordata; class Actinopteri; order Ophidiiformes; family Ophidiidae; genus Genypterus; species Genypterus blacodes. The sequence goes on from NW_027466831.1 coordinate 4,861,027, forward strand.
TTTATATGACGACATAGGGCATTGGTCAATATTTTTGTGTATATCTTGAAAAATGCAGGTATGTGTATCATATAATCTATGTATTACTGTACATAAATCATTACATTACTACTACCATTGCATACAAAGAACAAAAATGATGCTTATCCAACACCTTGTTTGTTATAGCAGTGCAAGATAAATCATTGTTTTATAATTAATCATTTAAAAACATATTGTTGAGGATGTCTCCTTTGAGGTCAGAGCACTTTCATGAATATGTTTCATAATGGAGTACAACACAGTAAATTAATATCTAAAGACAGGTCATATAGGGTCTCAGATTTGAACATACATATTCTTCAAATTGGATTCATTAACCTTAATTAACCTTGCTCTGCAAAATGCAGCATACTCTCCAGTCGCTGCAGGCGGTGATGTGGACACGAGTGCTCTTTTCGCAGAACTCCTCTCTGCAAAACTGCAACCAATCCACTTTCAAATGAGATTGCTGATTAGTTCGGGTCCAAGTGATCTAAATGTAAAATTATTGGGCTCACTGATTTATGAAGAGGACTATAAGGTCAGTTAATATATGTCATATTGGCTGCAGGACAAGTCAATTAAGAAGCAGCCGTTAATTATTTCTTAAACCATAAATCTCTTCTTAACCTACATGCATACTTTAAATAATAGATATGTAAGCCCCATTAAATACCTGATATTTGTCCTAAAGATTAATATGAAATTTATCACTTTAGAGTCAGCAATGTGAACCTTTGCTTAAGCTGGGGATACACCTACTGTATGTACTGTGTGTTTTAATGTCAAAAACAGATCAAACACAGCACCTAAAGCCACTGTAGACAGGAGAGCTGCAGGAAGGGGGAGTAGAAGCGAATCAAGGTGATTTCTAGAACACAGTCATTTGTGTAAGGTCCATGAGGGAGAAAAGCCAACATGGTGAGACAGGTTCTGGGACTCTGGTTGCATGGTAGCATGACAAATAATGTTGATAAAGTGTGACTTCCTGGAAGCAACACACTTATCATAGCAACAGAAACTAAGGCAATAATGCCATGGTGATATTCAGAGATGATGAAGATGGGCAAGCCTGTAAATCAGATACGAAGTGATAAAGCAGAGTAGACGGAATTCTGCATATGCGTTCAAAGCACAATCTCCCTCACAGGTGTGTTCAAATCCTATTGTAAATTCTAAAGTAAGTAAGTAAATAATGCTTGACGTGACTTCATGCTTTCTCCTCGATAAATCAGCCCCATTTGCTGCCCAAATGGTGAAATAGAGAGAGAGAGAGAGACAAGTACATGTTGTCATTATGCCGACTATATACACAGCATCAAAGTGGGAGAAGGAGAGCAGGATTAAAGTCCTCATAACATGAAAATCCACTCATTTGATTTATGCACTTGTTTGTCCCTGCTCCTTACCGGAAGAACAACACGCTGTCCCAACACGAGAATAATTGAGCATCTGAGCGCAGTCCGTAGATGGGATGACAAATTTGCTGCCTGCAGTCATTTTCACTCCGCAAATCACTTGTCCTTCCCAATTATACTTTCTGGGCTGCAAAAAAGTCAACAGACATCGCAGTGGTGGGGGCGGAGTCATGAATGAGCTTCAAAGGAAAGATTTCAGATAGTAACAGGAATAAGATATGAGGACCACCATTCTAGAAGCTATTTTTTTATAGTAATATTCAATTTGATCTCTGTGTTCAAATGAGATTATCTATTTTTATAGCTCGTTCCGTCATATTTAAGTTAATTACTATTTTGCAGTGGCTTTCCAAGGTAAGCCTGCCGTCTAGTTATCCGTCACTCAAGGGTGATTAATGTCTGTGCGAGGCTAAATGACTTTCTTGTTTTATCTCCAGCTGCCGTGACTCCTTAGAGATAGCCGCTGAAATTATGCCGGGACATTTTGAAGAGCTAATTTACAAAAACAGAACCAGCATTCTAATGAAAATTTTGAGTTCTACTTTAATCATTTTGCATTTCAGGACATATCAATCAGGCTTGTCACTGTTTTTGACAGCATCAGTTTGATCAATGTTACTGAGAATGCACTTTTTTTTGGTTTTGACATTCTGTTTTTATTAGTGAGCAGTTATGGCTACATTTAGTGAAAAGTTGGGGCTCATGGCTCAAAGAAGCACCCATTAGTTTGTTGCTCAACTGAACCCAGGGACAGATTTTGCAGGAAATGATCAATTAAAATACGACGATATGGTGGTTGCCAACATTTTGTAACACTTACATTAGGTCCACAGTTTTCGCTTACAAGTTGGTGTGTAAGCTAGGACTATTCAACATATTTTACCACAACAGCAGGGTTTATCTTGTCAAATCTCTGTGAATGTACCTCTCCACTTTTAATGTTGTTGCTGTCATTGATTTGTTTACTTGCTGGGATGCAGTGTAGCCGGACGCCTGCTGTTTGTTGTTAAGGAATGATTGGTACCATCGCCCCGCTCCAGCCTAGTGTCCAGAAATATGATAATACTGGTTTCCTAGCCTGTTTTTATGATTATTTGGTGTTTGGCACATTATTTTTTTATAAGCGGTAAATCTGCCTGGGCTGAGACGGCTATGGAGTCTAGGCAAACAATTTGAAGAGATGGTACGATTTTTTTTAATCAAAAACAGCTTGAATCGGTGAGATACAGAAATTGCATGCTATACTTCTGACTAGTCTCAAAACAAACTGGCCTCCAGATGAGTGGAACCAGAAGCTTTTGTGTAGCCCCGCCACTTACTTTCATTTGAAGGCAAGATAGAAGGTTTAGATAAAAGCACCCAATCCTCCCCAAAAACATACAACAAAGTGGACAGCAGCAAGAGACATCTAAGGTACTGAATTTATTCCAAAAAAGTCTTGTTGGGATTACTTTTGCTTGAGATCAAAGCTGTTGTGATTTGTGAAGTGATGATGTCTACTTCACTAAAGCCACTGATTGTCCCTGTCCAGACCCAAAAAGTGGTCTTGTCCAAGCTGAAAGCATGCAACAACTCAACAATTCAACACTCAACCCTCTACATCCACCCACTCAATGGCCAAAAAAAGTAAAAGAAAGCATTGTTGAGAAAAGGGCTTGAGGAAAGCAGTGAAAAACATAATTTACAATATGGCACAGCCGATGCAGGGGGCCATGGCAGGGGGGGGTTTGACCAGAGGCATGCTTTCCGAGCACACACAGCTGTGCAATTGTTCACTTTGATTTAAAAAATAAAGCACAAGAGCCCACATTTTGCCTGCAAACGGACATCATCCATTACATTTGTCACATGAAGGAGCAGCAATGATCAGAAGCCTTAAAAAATACGTCCAGTTCCAAATTGCTTATGTTTCGTACAATAATCTCACACAATAATATCAGCGTGGTTTTCAAAAGGGAAGCAGCTAACAATGATTAATAACCTCAGAACAAGTAAATGTGATGCTCCATCTACAGCCATTAGCATCAATTACTGTAATGCTGAGCTGACATTACAAACAATGATCCAGATTAGGCCTGATGATCACATCCCAGACATATGAGCATTCCAAATGTCAGCGCAACTCATCATACTTCAACAAGCCTGTCCATCCGTAACCATGAGATTCATTACAAGCCACACACTCTTTGTCTATGAGTGGATATGTGCTGGGGCGTGGTGCATGCGCTTGTGTTTGTGTGCCAGAGGAGATGATACGAGGAAAAACACATTCTGCACTCATAACCAGCTGGTGGTGGAAAACAAGACTAACACGCATTAGTGGAACTGCGTATGATTATACACCTGGGTTTTCTATACGCTTCTTTGTCGCTTCTGCTTACACTGGTATAGTAATAAGAATTAAGTAGGTAAGAATTTTGAGCACAGCTGCATGTTGGAGACATCAGGTAGCGGTTGATCATTCAAGGATGAGCTGCGGTGAGGTTGAGAGGCAAAACTCAACTGCATGGAAAATAACTGGCCACCCAGCACGGCACAAATTCACAGCTGATTAAACCTTTGACTTTTCTTATCTAACAGTGCCTCAAACAGTGTAGTTTAGTTGCATGCAATGTATAGCAGTCAATATGTTTGTTTATGTAACTATAACATCAATGATTCAAATCATGTGTCCTGTGAAGAAATGAACAGAAAATTGTAAGTACGTTATGTTGTTGTGATGTGTGCCCTCAAGAGTGATATCTTGATAGTATACTGCAGATAAAAAGTAAAAGCTAGAGTACCCCCATTAGCTATTTACACCTCATTAACTAAGCCAATATACTCACTGCACATTATCACAACAGCTGAGAGGAGTCTAGAGGATTTATTTGCATTTAAATGAGGTATTCATGTTTTCCCCTCAAGGCTTTATGCTTACACTGGTGACATCAGAAATTTTCAACCCCAGTGCTTAGCAAAATATGCGATTGTGCAACACTGACGACTCTAAATGCTCCAGTACTTCATACAATTTAGGCCAAAACACGGCTGTGAGATGTTCTCTCTCTTTGTTTGAGCTTCTGATAGCTCCTCCTGACCCCCGTTGTTCCAAATATCACAAGGTTGGTTGTGTCACCGGTGAGGGGCCAGCAGGCAGAAGCTCGACTTGCAATTAAAGGACACTTGTACCATCTTCTCCTCCAACTTCTTTGTCTTCGTTATCTCTTGATAAACCGCAGCCACTGCCAACTCTCCCCCTGCTGATAGTAAGCCTCTTTTACTGGTACCAGGTGACTTGTGACCCTTCTGTGACCCTGGCCAACACTACCAACACTGGTATAAAGAAAGCACTCCAGTCCTCATATTCTGTTCAACAGTTTCAAGGCAGCCTGTTCTGTGATTGTTTGATCTCAAGTGTTTTAAAGCATACAACGGCAACAACGGCAGTTGAATATGAACCCCCATGCAAAGCAGCGTTTTAATGCAAGCTCACAATCCTTCATGAGGTGAGACCTGGCTGACATTCTGCTTGATGTGATGCTTGGCCATGTAGGTGACTCCAACACTAAATAACTCCCTCATTACATTCAGAGTACAGCCTCCCCAAAGAGGCCTGGGCTGTGTTTCTAATATTGAGTATACAGCCTGTTCATCAGTATGAATTATGGGTGTACATCTTTTACATAATCACTGATATAGAATCAATGGACATACTAATCAAGGGCAGCAAGTATTGAGTGGGAGCACCCACTGCCCATCAGTTATCCTTGCCTCAGGAGGTAGACAGCCACTACCCTCTCAAGAAGTAGCATCATCCATCAAAAGTTTGTGACACGGAGCGGACTGCTGAATTATCTGGAGTCCTGCCAAATCCAAAGAGTGACCTTGGAGTCGTTATGTAGCATGTATGCTCACAAATATCACTGGAGATGATCATTTTCAACAAGAATTACTATCTACGATGTATAAGGTGATCACTCCCATGCTGCTTGGAAAGTTAATCTTGCCAAAAGATGCATAGATTACAGTTGTGAACCAGCTTTAATGTGCATTATATAAGCGGTCATGCATTGCATTTTGGAACCGAGAGGCAGGATGTCTTCTTCACATAATGTAGAGAAGAATATGCTGTTGTCAACTCAGTGCATTCAAATTGTGTGTATTTCTTGACCCGCATGATGACTGGGAATTCATTCCAATTATGTTGTTGTTTTGATTTTCTCACTGTTCCCCCAAGACATTTATGATCAATGAGGAGTGTACATGCTCACATTCTCATGGCCTTGTTGATAGTGCACACATACAAGTACAGATGAAATCATGTCCACCTGGGATAGTTCAGATTAATACTTGCCATGTGATCAGGTAACAGTTCACACCAGGCGATGGCTCACACACAAAGGCTCACACACTATCTGCTTCGGATTTTAAGAAATAGTGCCAGCAAATATGCAATATTTTCAATTTGTCTTATATTAAAAATCACATTACTCTGGTTTATTTTACTTGGAACTGGTGGATTTAAATGCAAACCTCTGTGTATAAGTGAGTGTCAGTAACAATAACACTGAACAATCCAGTCCATTAAAGCACAGTACCTGCTGGTCATACACATTGTGCCATCACATCATATAAAAAAGAAAGAAAGATGCTTTTATGATGTGGCAGCATTAAATTAAACTACAAAATTGTGAACAGTAATATTTGCAGCTATAGTGAATAAAGAGGGGCATTGCATTAAAAAGATTTCAAAATACACCCTGAAATAAAGTTATGAGCATAGAAATCTGTGTATGTCCACTTAGAATTATACACTCATGCAATAAATAAAACCTAATTTAAACTTAAATAAAGAAAAATAGTGGTTAAATATATGTACTCCATAAAAATGAAGCATGTTTAACATTTGGTCGATATAGCTGGCAGAAATCAGATGGCTCTTTAAATTTATGATCTATAAATCTCTTTGATTTTTGGACTCATTTCAACAGGGCAGCATTGCAAATGTGCAATTTTTACATTTTCTAATGATGTGTCACATTTTCATTCTGACAGCTGGAACTACCATTGCACTTATTGGAGGTGTGATGTGTCTTGTGTGAAATTTACAGGCAAATTATGCATAAGAAATATATCTACCAAAAGTTCACATTCTGTTGGAGAGATTTTCCGACTGGTGTCTCCATGTGTGTGTTCTATGTGTGTGTGAATTCCTACATCATAGTTTGCTCAAATTTCTATAAAGAATTACATGACACTCTCTAGTTATACCAGTTGCCCTTTAAATTATTCGCTTGAACCTTCACCATTCAATCATGGTGTGAAGTTAATTAAGCTATACCGAGAGTAATAAAGAAGATAGATGACACTCTGTCATCCAACCATGCCTAGACTATGTGACAACAACTGAAGGCTGGTAAGGTCAGAGCCCGACAATTGATGGAACTGTCATCCTATCATCATCTTACCAACAACAGAATCAGATTGTCCACATTGGGGATTGACTTCCTAGTCGTCCAGGGGACTAAACAAATGGCCTGAAACATATCGACGGCCTTGTCCCCAAACCCTACACCTCAAATTCTAATCTGATGGACCAATCACTCACTTGCTGTTAATGTCATCATTTATGCTTGTCCAATAACTGCACATAGGCACTTATTGACTTCCTCATGCTTTAAGGAATATGAAGTCCACAGGTTGTCAATTAGACCTATTGAGATGCTTTGACCAATAAATCTTCCTGATACACAGAAAGTGATGGAATATCATTGCAAAAACATTCACTTCCAAAAAGCGGCGGCGCACAAATTGTATCTGGTAAATTCTGCTAGTTTAGTTTGTATCTTTGTTCACATTAGACAGCATCACTGGTGGTTGGTTCTGGGCCGGTAAGACAGACAAGGTGGCCTTTTCAATATGAGGGCAGATTTTCTCTCTCGGCCATATGGATTGCACAGATATGGATATGGATCCGGCCACCATGATAGCCAGACCACAAGACCAGACATTATATGTGATCTTGTGGACTGAATTTCAATCTCAATGAGTTCTATGCACATTTACACCCTGTCTTTGTCTTTATCTGGACATCATACACTGTATCGAGGCATAAGTGGGGCCAGAGTCAACTGTAGTCACCACACAACAGGTCCTCAGAGAGACGTTTCTATGTTCATCTTGTTATCATCCAACACCCAAAATATAGGTACGGAAATTGCAATAGTTTCCCCAGAGAGGCAAACAAGACTTACATGCAAAGGTTAGACTGGCCTCTCGACTGACAATGGTCCCGAAAGTGTTTGAGGCGAGGCACTGATACGTTCCAGCATCTTGGTCTTTGTTGAGATGGGTGATTCTGAGGTTCCCTCCAGAGAGGCTGTAGTGAAATCCAGATTTGGGAGTGATTGTGGTGCTGTTGAGTTTCCACCTGAAAAAAAACCACAAAGACAAACGGAGATCAATACATAAATGAACCCCCTTTTTTTTTATGTGAGCTGGAGCAACAGGAGCATACCAAACAGTAAAAAGGGTTTGGCTTGGATGTTTGCTTATTTTCCAACTGGAATGAAATAAAAGGTGGATGGGGCCCAGAAATCATGCCCTCCAGTTTAGCGTTAATCTAAGCAACACTGAACCACTGTGGTGCCAAGGACTTGACTCACGGAGGATAGATAGCGTTGCAGGCCATCCATCTTACCAGACCCCAGTCAAAGTGCATAAAAAAGCTGCTTAATCATGCAGGTGTGACAATTAAAACGAATGCCTGCAACCCTACTTTCACACTTGTGCATTCAAAGCCTCATCCACATGATTATCATTGGTGTTAGGGGTGATCAGCGAAGGGTATAATTCATCCAATGGCAACAAATTCTCCAATCTAACCACACAGATGCACCTCATAACAAACCCAGGCGGGAGGGAAATCACTCATTTCAGAAAAACGTTTCAAAGCCATAACTCACTTCAGCCGGTGCAGAAACAGCTTGCGCCCTTTTAAAAAAAATCAATGATGTAGAACAATCAAAAGAAAGAAATGACACTTCTCAGGAAGACTAGCATGAAAACAAAATGAATGGAAATTGGAGTCCACAGTGAATTAGCGAGAGAAATCCTAAATTTCCTACTACCTCGATTTTTCTTTTTCTCAACTTTCGCTGAATGATTCAGCAGGGAAACATTATTGTTTACTTTCATTTGAAAAAAAAGCTGTTTTGGTATGAAAAAAGGGGGCTTTTGTACTTTTCACACAAGTAATATCAAGCTGTTTGTATGTTACTTTGGAGCATTACAAGGCCTGTACACAAGTTCTACGCATGCGTGCCCTAAAACAATAAATGTGAAAGTCTGTTCTCCATAAACATGCATTGGCACACCAAGGAGCTGCGGCAGAGAGAGAGAAAGAGAGAGATCTGCTGCAGAATCCCTTCGCACATCTACCTGTTAGCTGCTCGCATATAACCTTACACCAGGCGCTGTGAGTTTGGGAGCATACACACCTGTACTCAAAAGACAAATGTGTAGGGGAATGAGTGTGTATGCATTCATTCACTAGCACTGTTAGTAAAAAAGGGGCAGAAAAAAATTCAGAGGAATTCTGTTTCAAAGAAAGATGGAGAAGGGCAGCGAAAAATAGTGTGTACTTGAAAGCAACAATCTGGGCACTGCAACACTGGAGCGCCTTTACAGACTGGTCAAAAAACATATCACAATGGTCTTTCATGGCGCCTCTCCACTCTCCATAAGTGTTCTCTCTCCAGAGCCTTATTACTACACACAATAGAGAAGAGCCTAGAGGGGGGGCAGCTGTAATCTCACAGGACTACAGGGGTGATTTATCTGCTGCTGAAGAAGAACAAACCAAAATCAACATAAAAATTTAACACCTTAGACACTCTTTAAAAGGCAGGAAGGACAGTGGGAAATGATACTCCATATGCTGGTTTCAGCTTCAGATGGTGGCTGCCTCTCTGCCTGATAAGGGCTCCCATCAAATATGAAAGCATCCTTTCCACAATAGCAAAATTGCTCAGTGAGACTGATCTTTATTTTCATATTGAAATGGTTTAATGGGATGACAGCTTGAATACCAAATGTTGCAAAGATTTGACACTTTATCTGTGATTTTCTAAAACATTAGACGAAACGGCTAATTAAGCCTGGAAAATGTATTGATGTATCAGAGTGAGTAATCATTTTCCGTGTTCAAAAGGGGAAGAATTCACCCAGCTGGGGGAGAGATATCTGTGTTTGTGTGTGTGTTGTGGTAGTTAAGCATAATGGTATTTAAAGATAATAGCCTGCAATTGTTCTTGTGAGACAAATTGAATGCCTTGTGGCAACAACATCACAACTTTGAAGGCTCTAACTGACGGATGTTACATTTTTTGTTTAAGCATTTGCATCAAATGCTGGATATACAGTGCTGCTGGAAAAAGCACAGAAAGCAGCATAGGGGGAATTCAATGGTGTCACATCAATGCATCATGGGGAATATGGAGCGATAGACAACATCAAACACATGTAAAGTAGTTATTTATTAATTATCTTTACAATGATTTATGCTGGCAAACAGACCACAACAGCAGTTTCATTTGTTAAGCACATGGTTTATACAATCATGTTAAAACAGGCCGTGTACACAGTGGCATAATACGACACCATCTGGCTCATGAGGCGGGGAATGTCATGCGGTCTGTTCCTTCTCTTAAGCCTGGTGTTTGAATTTGGAATAAGAATCACTAAATTAAAAACTCAATATCTGTATTTTAAATATATCAATCACATCATTGATCGCCTAGTTTTTCTTTTCCCAGGGTAAAAGAAAACAACATTTGGTGAAATGTGATGAGATGACACAGCATATGTATCTGTGTGTGCATGTGTGTGTCTGCCTTGGTTTATTGCTGTATAGGGGGGCTGAACTGAGCTCTGACAACACAAGGGTTATGTCTTTGTGTTGTTACTCGACTACAAGCACCTCTTGACCATGCCCTTGATCACCTTCTAATGAATTCAGACATACCCAATTTCTAGGAAATTCACTTAAAAATTCCCTCCATTTCCTGTCTCGGGTTTGATGCAGACGATACTAAACACTGTACTGTAAATCTTGCTTGTGCCGTTACATGTAAACACAGCAGAAACCTGTCCTGTTGTTGGATGTGCAATTAATGAACTTTGAACACGATGTAGCTGCGGTCTCCTCATTCCAGCACATCTTTTTTTTTTTTTTTTTTTTTTTTTTAAAGCAGCGTTGAGCTCAGACAGGACCGCATGGTGACCTTGACAGGAAACCACCGACTAGGTCATCCTACAAACTGGCTCAATCCCCAGTATTAAATGTACCAATCCCTCCAAACCTCAGCCGAGCTATTTCACTGAGCAAACATGATTGATTTGAACTTTTACTTGCCAGAGATGCTGCAGCTCACCAACCTTTCAATAGACTAATGGTCCATGTAAGAAATAAAGGAGGAAAAAAAACCTTGTCACTCTTTGAACTCTACAGCAGAAAAAAAAGATGTACGAGCTGGATACACAGAGCTTAAAGCGCAAACAGACACCACTCTCCAGCAGGGTTTTGAGGGGGAATATCCAGCAGAAAATGGAATCCCGAAATATATTCCTATGATCCTGATCAGCTCGGTCTTCATTTGCAAGGATGAACAAGCCTTTTCTAAAACTCGAAACAACAGAGCAAAGACACTCTGGTTGCTGCATCAAGACACAAATCCAGGAGCCGATACATTCAGGATGAATGGAAGGCCGAGTCTGTGCACACAACAGGAATAACCAGCATGATATTACAGGGATTTGGAACGTTTCCTCTGCTTCATAACCATTGGGACGACAATAAAATAAACATATTTAAAGTAAAAATGGCAAACATTCGGAGTCCCCAAAATCAGTTCAATGATGGTGGGACGGTGGGATGATTTTCAGGCTTTGGTCAGATTAGAAACTCTGTGGTTGCTCACTAGTTTTAGAACAGAGCGGCTTGTGTTATGTTCATATAGAGTGGATTAAACTTTCTGTGCGATCTCTGTTCTGTGGTTGATCCTTTTATGCTGTGAACATGATTGAACCAGATCAGAAAACTACAATATTAATGCTCATATGATATGTGGATTTTTTTGAGGATCCCTTTCCAACATCGCCTCATCATTTCAAATTCGTCTATGCATACAAATTGTGCATATCCACGTTATCTGAGGAAATTGTTAAGCTTTTATCCCCCAACAGCTATTTAATGCAACCCCCCACCCCCCTCACACACAGAATCCGCTCCTAATTAAAACTTTAACTCTGTGAATTACAATTGGATTGAATTTGATGAACAAAACTTATTAGGTGAGAAGACCTCAGTTTCCACCTGGTGTTAACAATTATTGTTATTAAAAGGTGTGTGTTTGGTCACTTCACTATGATGTTTTTTCACCACAGTTTGTTAGACAGTTTTCTTGGCATCTGCTGTATCGCAGTGTGGCAGTGGAGGAGCCTGTAAAAAAAACTTTGTGGGTTCTATTTGTAGCCGCTCCTTAACCTCACTCATGTGTATCCAATTAGCCAATCGCCATGTGACATTCAGGTAACAGGTTCAAAATAAGAAAACAAAATTCCAATCCCCGCTGAATTAGAAAAGTAATTGACAATTTGAAACATCAGGCATTTTATCTTTTCCGTTATCAAGAACAGCACCTGCATTTTGCTAAATGATGAACAAGGCAAAAAGAAATGGTGGTAATATTACAGAAAGAGTGAAAGATTAAAATCTTCATTCAGGCTAATAGGAAACGCTGAATTTAAATCGCTCTTTCTGGGGGATTGTGAAATTTCTAGATACCGATGCACTTTAATTGTGATTTAACTGTGATCGCCTCCTTCGAATTGCAAATATGAGAGATCATTTATTCTTCTTTTTAATGCCTTGAAGGTTTGGACATAGACATTTTAGCATGTCAATTACATTTGTTGTGGAGAATGTTTTAAAATAGTTGTTTTGGTTGGATTTTCTAGTCTGAATGCAACTGAACACTCTCTTTTCGTGTAACGGGAACAGGATGTGAATCCCCTACATGGAAAACAACTTTGATATATATTTTTTTATTCTTTGACATCACAAATCACATCTGATCTCACCAACATGACAGCCAAGTTCTGAGATTTCTTAAAAGCAAAGAGAGGAGGAATTGCAAGACATCGTTCAATAAACAATCAGAGGATAAGATAAACCAATACTTATTTGCCACAGAGGTAATTTCCCTGGAGTAGCTGTTATACGTAAGAACATTGTTGCCCGAAAAAGTATTTTTTTCTTTTTTGGTCAATAGTTGATCCCTGTGTGACATTTTTCCTTCATTATAAACTAAATCAGTCAAACTCCTCTTCCTCCTATCACTGGTGTAGCTGACAAAGAGTAAATCTAGTGTTTAGGGGGAACGGCTGGTGACTTTATGCAAGTCATGCAACTTATTCTTGATAGTTGCATGACTTTATGCAACTATCAAGAATAATGTAGGTGTTGATGCTGATTAACAAACAGCTGAAAAGCCTGATGTGTCAGATTGGCCACTACTTCAGTCGTCAGTTGGGATTGCGTTTTTGTCCTTTGTTCCCTGAATGCCACATGGCCAATTAGCTGATTGCCAAATTAACTTCAGGCTTGTTCTTCTCAGATGTGGACAAGTCTGTGACGACTTCTCATGATGAGGAACAAAAATCAAGTTATAGTCTTTTTTTTTCCTAATAAGGGAAGAGTTCTGGCTGTTGCAGCATCCAAAAAAAATCCCTTTCAGGCATTTGGAGACACCGAAAGGGCAGAGAGATAAAGTTTAAGGCACTGAGACGTTTGTCTAAGATGGATGGATACGGTTTTTGACAGTGGATGTGGTGTATGCTGAAGCAAGAGGAATGGTGCACAGCAGAGCAGCAATGAAGCGCTGCAGTCACATTCTCACCGATAGATGGGGGGCGGGCTTCCCTGGGCTTCACAGCTGAACACCACCTCTCTGTTCTTCTCCATCGAGTCCACAGGGTACACAATGCTGCCAGGCTGCTTGGTGAAGATGGGACTCTGAAGGACACTGCTCTCTGTAGAATAAGAAGAAAAAGACGTTGAATGTATGACGCTGACCCATTTGTGTAATTTGCAAGTTGCGCAGTAACACAGTGGCAAAACCACAAACACACAAAACATGTCACTGTGAACGGCCTGTCGCAGGAGTGTGGCACGGGGAAGAATGATTTGATGTGAGACGTGTCTTCAACGGCTATTTAGGTGGTAATAGGATATAGTGCTTGATTTATGTCAAACAGTTGTCTTGGAAATGCCCTCAGTCTGTTTTATCTGTTTGCTTTTATTTATTCAGCCATGTTGGATTATTTGTGATCAAGCAGAGGTTCAGGCAGCTGGTTTTTATATGGTTAAGGGCTCTTTGTTGTGAGCGACACAGCAGATGCCTCGATTACCCCATTTAGAAATCTGTGCACAGGATTGCTAGTAATTATCAAATGTTTGTAACCCTGGTGATGAATGAAGGGGCTTCAGATGGATTTTTGTTCAATAAAACTTTGTTACTGCACAAGTAAATACAACATTTGCCCAAATCACATGCATCTGCCAAAGCACATACTGTATATCAATATATCCTCAGCAAGATAGACAAAAGCCACAACCAAGGGATTAATAAGAAGAATGAATATTAAATAGGTACATTTTTCTGTTACCATGACGCTCACTGTATCAGAATGAACCTTGACTCAGAATTCTGCTCTGTGTCTGCCATCTAAACCCGCTTTCACATTAGCTGTATCTCAGCAGGTAGCTCAGTATGAATCACTTCTGCTGTATTGGAAGTGAAAATAATTAATCTTGTGCCAGTGCCAAGAAACTATTTGCTATTTGCTTATTTATTTAAATATGGGACTCAGCTCTCCACTGTATGCACGTACTCAGAAAAGATGCAGCGGTGGAATATTGGTTTCTGACATTGTATATCTGATTCTCAATCCAGGTCAAAGGAGTACATTGCTGCAAACTATGTGCGTATGAAGGCAACAGTCTCTCAATCTACACAATTTACACAATGTTAGTCCCTTATTCACTCATTCGTTCCATATTTTGCCAATTTGCAGAATAAAAAACGATATCAACCAGGGGGCAACGTGAGGACCGAGATCAGATCGCAAAAAAAACTATTTCTGACTTTTCATCATGGGATGAAAGACAGCGACAACTCAGAGGACGATCTTTTTCTCTGGGTAAGGAGAGTAACTTACTAACCTCTTTCCCGTTTTTCCCCAGTTTCTTTCAATCATTTATATTTTAGACCCATCTCAAAAACTTTTTTCAAAAAATCACAAATCCATATCAAGACCGCTCGGGCTTATGTGTGAAACATTTATGCACCACAAATGGCAGATGTGAGTGGAGGTGTTCAGTTAAAAAATGTTTACTGATGACCAGATGCCCAACACTGCCTCAACACCAGAGATTTATTTTTATTCAAAGTGTAGCTTTTTCTAAGCAACAGGAAACATCGACACTATGTTGAGAAAGAAGTGACAGAGTTTCACATAGCTATACGGTGTGACATGCACAGGGTAATGCATAATTCAAAGAACTGTGCAATGGGAAATCTAATTCTAGGAAATGTCTTTCTGCAGACCTCACATTTCTACAGCTTCCAGACCCCCAGATGCATGCAAACCTCGTGATAATGCCGGGTCGAGGCGAGCTCTTCTTTTTTCATGCAAAACTGAACATAGTGTTTAAAGGTATCATCTACGACAAACATATGTAACGTGCATAAGTCTACAGAACAATACATTTAAAAGTTTCCATTGAAAACACAGAGAACAGAAATCACAATATAGCAAGCACATATATATATGAATGCTTGCTTTAGATTTAAATTTGAGATTAGATTTATACTTTAGATAAGATTATCCTGCTAAAATGATCGAATTATTCTTAACATTTTGGTATATTTCCACTGTACAATCACTTGGTATGATAAATCCTTTTAACACATTGACTTCAAGGTAGTAATATTCTATTTATAATCTATATTGCTAAAAAAGTGAAATCCGTTGAGTGTTCAGCCCTGGCAGAGGTATGCATCCTCTCTTGTCCTGGCATGTTTTGGTGGCTTACTGTGACTCATTGACACTATCATGAGTTCATTCACAGTGCACAGAGTGGTCTTATCTGGCAAATACTGTTTGACTGCAAATATTGTTCTGTGTTTGCTGCGATTCATTCAATAATATGGCAAAAATGAATTTGCCAACTGCCACTCATTGTCAATTGGCAACACTTCACTAGTTGTGCCAAAAGATACTAGAGGCACACACTAGCTGGCAGCATTTGAATTGATTCGATTGAACTTTCTTTGGCTTGAGTGAAAAGGCTCATGTGGCGCATCACAAACATTAAGTAGCCACTGATATGTAATACAGAATTCAAATAATAATAATAGTTTCTCTGTTGTAAAGAATTGAGTGATTATCAATGTCAAATCCCATTCATTTTCCCAAGGAAGGAGAACGAGGTTATACACTGTCACATAGAACCATTAGCACTGGATGGGCTCTTTGGTATGTAAGCTGCAATACTGCTCACATTCATCAGTCGGTATAATGGAAATGTGCCTCTCACTTTTATTTTCAAATGATATCTTTAGTTAAGATGAATACCTTCATAAATCATATATGTATTAAAGGACTACTATGAAATATGAGTGAAATCATTTCCATAGATTATATTATCACGATTAGATGCAAACTCAAATATATATGATAATTTCATACAGCATACATCTTACACATGCTGCATTTCAGTTATAAGCCATATTGATCTTAATTCAGTCCTCATACCGGTATTATGCGTTCATTTGCTTGTAATGTGTGTGTGCTATTCATCATGGCACAATGCAACAATAGCAGAGGCTCTGGCTGTGTACACACAGTATACAAAACGTATGGATGCAACTAAGCCCTCTTTTTTCAGGTCTTTGTGAACATACGGTGCTTGAAAGTTTGTTGGGCATGACCTCACCTATGTGTGGAAGCCATGCTGAACAGGAAGAAGTAGGTCACCATTAAAATCCAAACCCACTGTGTCTCTAACACTCAGACATCTCCACCAGGGCTCCCAGTTGGCCCCCGTATACCTGCGACGAGCTATTTCTCTTCTTGCAGTTACAAACTGATTCATCTGCATAAGATGCTGTGGAAGAAATATGTCAGCCCCGAGCGCAAGGTTACTGCCACAGGGAATACCCACAATGCTCTGAAAATCGGCTGTTGCCTACATTATCATGTGTTCAAAGATTTCTAAATCTTAAATACGATGCAAAAAATATGTACGCAGGTGTCAGAAGAAGCTTTGATGCTTACAGGTCTTCCTGTCTCTCTGACAGTGTGTGGATACTTTCCCATAACTGAATGTATTTTATTATCCACCACATACCTTCACTGACACATTTCCTTTTTTTAATGTACTCTGAGATTAACTTAGAAAAAAAACAAAAACATTTCAGTTATATTCCTTCCAAGTTAGCTGATTATCATCATGCTAAGTGGATAAATGCTCTTATTTATCCTCGTTTAAGGAAATTATTTTGGAAAGACTGGATGCCACCGCCTGTTTGTTAACAGCAACAGAGTGAAGTCCTTTAAAGAAGATGGAACAATGTACAGTACTGCAGACTGACGAGGAGGTACAAAACCTTGCAGTGACAATACAATGGTTTCATTCTACCTTTGTGTGCCTGCTTCAATGTTTATAAGTGTTGGAACTTGTGAATAATGCATAAAGAGGAGCCATGAAAACTACTTATATAGAAGTAGGAGATAACAAAAGATAACAAAAGAATAGATTTAAGCACTTCTGTAGGTAGAGTGCATTGCCGTACTGAAATCTGGTGCTGTGGCCTTCTCCTAACTCAAAAGACTCTTTGGAATATCGCTCGGCCCCCTTCATCACCAACATCTGTGTACTCGCTCTGAGATGAATCCACCAAAGCTGGGTAGACACCGTATGAGTTCAACCTTGATGTAACCCAATTTGGTCGTACCCCACTGATTTTAGAGTAGTAGTAAAGTGTTGGAAATGTGTTGTCAGGGGGAGGTTGACGTTAATTGCCCGAATGTTTGACCACCTGTCTGGATTTCTAGCTTGTCTGCTATCAACCAGTTTTGGTTTGTCTACAGTTGGATTTCCCCACAACTTAGAGCAAAGTTACCTGACTGCACCTGCTAAAGTTGATAATAGCACTACCGACATGTTTGTCTTGCCATCTGCCTTCTGTGCAGAGTGGCACTGTCAGGAGTAACATTGCCTTTTGTGTTGACATCTTTGGGCAGTCTGCCATGTTGTGTGAATAAACCCTTCTTGGAAATGACAATGGACAAAACTGTGTAGAGATACCAAAGGCTGGAAGGGTTTAATGGCTTTCACCATTCTGCCATTCCGCATTGGCACAGCTGTCAAGGTTGTGTCATCTTTGAGCTTCTGTGGCATATTTTTCAGGAAAATGTGCTCTTAGAGAATAATACCACAATGACATACTGAATCTACTGCTTTGGGAAAAGTTCGCCCACAATTGAGAGCACAATACCAAACTATATGTCCGACTAGGGAGAGTGCTGAGTGTTCGTGGACTTTGAGGGAATTTTAGGGGATTAACATTGGTGCAGACTGCAAATTTAGAATGAGTGAAATGTGAAGTGTCTGCAGTAGCCTGTCTGATGTGCTTCCCTTGTCTGCTACGGTTAGGTTAGCAGGCACTGAACACAGAAACTGCAGTCAGTGTTGTTTGAATAGAAAATAAAATCCTTTGTTCGGAAGTAATGGGACAAATAGTTTGACCTAGTTTCCTGTGAGAGGAGCCACTATAAATGTTTTTGTTCATTTTGCATTTTGGTATTTCATTTTGATTACTGACTCTCTTTTTTTCTCACAGCTAAGAAGTGGAAGAAGTGGAGAACCTTCTTAACTTGCAAACTTCCCCGGATTTCCCTATGTAATGCAGAGTAAGTTCGGTTTTGTTTTGCATTTTGGAACATACAGCACACCACAGCAAAACCAATACTTCAAAACAGGCTTTGTGTTTGTTTGCACACCACAATGGTCTTCAACCCTCTCAGGAAAGCTGTAATTTTTTTGTGCGCTGTTTGGGAACAGCATGACACTCCAATGTGCAAATGTGAAAGCCTTGCAATCTGAGAGCAAAGACTGATTTATATGTGTGGATTTGCCTAAAATGTGCACATCTTAGGAGGAAGTTCACACTGAGGTATTTCTCTTTTTATCAGAGATGATTATAAGAGATGAATACATTATAATTATTTATTCTGTTACCGGCTTATTTCAATGCACGTATAGCCAAGAATTGGGCTGATGTTTTATTTTCTTCTGCTCAGACGGATGTGTAGTCAAGTCGTCACTAGGCTGACTGAATTCCCCAGACTGGTGACAAATGAGTCTACAAGTCTCTGCATGCATGATGTAACAACGGCATAGCATCAATGCAGCACCTGCAGGAGAGTTTGCTCACCACAACTGCCAAATGTAAGTTTCTATGAGACATTATTATACTCAGACAATGCATGAGTCTCACCCAAAACATTGTAAATAAGGCTCTGTGGTCGCAGTTGTAGCCTTCTAATGAGTTACAGTATCTTACCTATTGAGCCCAATTAGAGGTAAAACGCTGCATCAAAGTGAACAGCAACATATGGTCTATTCTGGATTCTCGGATATTCAGAATCTGGCTGTACCGCAAGTATAAAAAGTGTGAGCAACGTGAAGTCACTGCTCTGGCAGACCCGGTAGACAGGATGGTAAACCTCTGCATCTCAGCCTCTACTGTTCTACCCTGTCCCTGCCAGGAACCGTCACATCAGTGTTCTTTCCCAGCCACTCAATTAGCATTGCTGTCTCATTAAAAAAACCCTACAAGCTGTTGGAAAACATAGATGAACCGTGTGGGACGCACAGTCTCAGTTGTCCTGTGTCCTCACGCTGACAGTCACATAAATCATTCATCGCTCCTGGTTGCACGAAGGAGAGAAAGCGACACAAAAATTAGCTTTGAAATGGTAACCCCCAAACACATGCACATGACAAACAGCAGTTGTGCTTACAGACAACAGCACGGCGTTCTTGACTTACTTTACTCCAAAGGGAATGAATAAAACATGTTTTGATATGCATATCAAAAGGCAAGAGTTGACAAAGCAAAACAATGCCTAACAAAAAATGTTAGGGCAGCAAAGAGAGCTCTTCCTCTTGAACCTGGTCTGAATCTCTATCACCACCAATTAGCAAAGGCTTGGCACTGAGGCCATCTGGGGATAACCCAGCGCCCATCCTCCCATCTTCATCTCATCATAATTGCTTCTCCAGAGGAACAGCAGGTGAGTGCACCTAGAGACGCCTACTCCAGGTTACCCAGACAGAGTCTTCAATTTCAGAGACTGCAGCTGAGCTCTCACTTAATGCTGTCATCATGCAGATCTCAACACTAATAGCAGTTTTAATAGGCATCAGCTTAGTTTTTAAATGGATGAAAACCTGAGCGACTCAAACTGAGTTCTAAGGTCAAGTGAGGAGGTGGGAGAAGTACTTAACATTCTTTAATTCAGTCAAAGCTTGAAACCACACTAGAACATACCCCTGTATCTAAGATTTCACTGTGGTACATAAGCTTTGATAATGTTCTAATTTGTTTGCCATGCCGTTTATTAGTATGCTTGTTTCATTGAGCAAAAACGTGTTACCGCATAGGAACACAAGAAAAGCAGGACATTTTCATTGAGATGCAGCTGCCTCCTTAAACAATGCTGCAGAATAGCCGCTCATACCCAGCTCACACAGTAATCTACTCCTAATCAACACATAATGAAGTGCGGGGAGCTGGACCGGTTTGGAGGTACAGGCGGACAAAGACCCAGGGGCAAAAAGTCACAGAGTCTGCCTCGCAGCAGTGTTCAGCTGGCCTGGCACCAGAAGCTGCACCGCAGGCTGCTCACCCAGCGGAATGACAGAGGTCAGTGCTCATTCTGTCACTCCAAACCGGCCTAAAGAGAGAGGGTCAACATTACTGGAGAAAACCCTGACATCATGTAAGGCCATCTGACATACAGGACATCTGCACAAATGCCCTTCATGGGCAATGGGCATTACCAGGAGTGCAGCATTATTATTAGGTCTTGTGCCAAATTCCAAATTTTGGTATCTTGCTTTGTTAGCCTCTTTACACTTTACATTTTTCAAGCCGTCCATATCAGATATCTGTACTTATCATGTTTAGATTCAACACCCTATAGGCACAATCAAGGGTTTAGTTTCTGAGATTTTGTTTCTGAACAAAACGCAAGGCAAATATATGCGATGTGAAAAAAGAAATTCTGATCTGGGCCACTTGTAGCTTGAAAGATGAGAACAGAACAGTGCATGTGTGTGTGTGTGTGTGTTCAGTCAGACTGAGGTTGGAGTGATAAATCCTTGTGTAAATTCAGGTTAAAAACGGTTTAATATAGATTAGTACCTGTGGAATTATTATGAATTCCGTTAATTTGTCATGCTTATTCTACGCTGAATTAAATGGATTCCGAAGAATTTATGTGGATTAGTAGTATTAAATCTAAACTATGTCAAATCCAGGTTTTATAAATTTGTTTTGGATTATTCTGGTATGCGTGTTTTAGCTCATTTAATCAAAATTACATATAGAAATGTCTGCTGAGCATGCTGTGGTATTTTACAGCATTCCATTGTTTCCACCTTTGTTGTAGCGCTTTGTTTTTATTGAATTTACTTCAATTTAATTTCCAGGCATGACACTTTCTTAACAAAGGTAGATAATCCATCATAATGGACATTTTGTCTGCTCTTATTATTGTCAAAGTTCTACTATGACGGTGTGGTAATGCAGTTGTTAGTGCTGAATTAATTGTAAAGTCTGTGCTGCATCACCCCATGACAATAACAGAACTGTGACAAAAATTAAAGCAGATGTGATGGATTACCTGTCAAGATGGTTTCCAGTCTCCACAAGTTTGAATCTCATATCACTCCCTCTGGATACCAAAGAAAACCAGTAGCTTCTTCAAAAAACTTAAACTCAAAGACAGAAATGACTTAAATTCTGTGGAGTGCCTTTTCTGAGATGAGCTTTACTTTCTTACATTATCCAAATCCAGAACAAATTGCACCTACTGATTGTAGTGTATGATGGGATACATATGCTTGGTTGCTTCACTGAAATTTGTGTATTAGTTTGAAATATGTAAAAAAAAAACATATTTACTCAACAAAAAGATAAATGACATGACTACAGCAAATATCAAGTACCTTTAAGTACTGCGGTTCATGCACTGTACTGTGTTTTTATCTGTGTGTAGATATCACATGTATAAAGTGGTTTAACACTACCACTGATGCATGCTTCACACTTGATTCGATCAATACATCCTCTTTGTAGCAAAACAAACTGATGTCTCATTCACTTCAGGCTGGTACTAGTAGATAGAGCGCAATCTGTAACACTTTGATCTAATGGGGATTATTATTATGCCGTGTCACTGGCTGAGGAAACTAACAAGGCACAGAGCCAAATGGCCAAAGTGGCTAAGTGAAGCTGTCTCACTATTGGCAATGGGACAGGTCCCATATTTCTGCATATTGCAAGTAATCGACAATTGATGCATGCCCAGGGTATTATTGTGAAGCAAACACTTTTTATGCATTTTGTTGATTGTTCTTCTATCACTAACACAGTTGTGTTGGTGAAGGTTTAGATGCAGGAAAAACAATGGGAATGAGACTACAGTAGCTGCCGGTCACTCTGCAGATTGACTGAGCCCTCGACGCAGGTGGCCTTGTTTTGATCCAGAATGTCTTGATTATACCGCATGAATGTACACTTGAGACAAAATGAGACCCAGTTTGTAGAGGAATGCATGTTTACCGTCAACATGAAAATGTGCAAAATGAAAACGTGATCAGTTTATTGACCAAAGTTGGGCTGGATCCATATGATCTTAATCGAGTAGGGCTTTGTGCTATTGCCGCGGGTCTTGGGTCGGGGCATCAATATGTCAATGCCTGAGTGCATCTGAGTAGAGTCGCTATCAGCTCCAATCACAAGGTGCATCATAATCATTGCAGAGGAAAATGACATTGATTCTTAAGACATGTGTCAATAGTGTTTTCAGCCACTGCCAGCGTTCTCTCTCCATTTGGCTCTTTTCAGGCTGACCGCGTTTTGGATCGGGCCTAATTATTCTCTGGTCTATTTCAGACCGGTTCAGCCCCCAGGTTCATTTCAGGGGAGGTCTCTTTCTTTGAAAATTAATTCATGCATGTCACTTTCATTTTTTTCAATGAATCTGCTTCGGCTCAAGTCCAAAATTTGTAGACCTCTTAGTCATGAGTGCATGCCAAAAAGCAAGCGAAAACCACTGACATCCATAAGAGAGCATTCTTCTATGCATTCCATGTGAATATGTTAGATAGAGTTCACTGCATTTGAATTAAGGCCAAATTACTAGGTAAATAAAATTATCCCCAGTTTGCTCATTACCCTGAAGTTCAAACAAGGGAAATGCTGCTTGTTGTTTTCCATGTTTGATATCACATCAGACAGATCTTTTGTTTGTGGGCGTACAACAGAAGTAGGTATCTCAAGGCTGCACTTTTCATTTGCAACTGGTCTTTGCTGTACTATCATACAGTTTATTTTCTGAATTCTGCAGCTGCTTTGTACCTGCAATTGTATGCTGGCTGGATGCTTGTGGAACAAAAATGCCATCACACCTCAGCAGAGGCAATCCTTTGTATGAAATATCATAATTAGGCCAGAAAATAAGCTATCTGTCTGTCTGAGTAACTCAATGCATAAATTCTAGACAATAGCACCCAGTGAAATTTGCTGCAGCAGGTTATTGCATTATGCAGGGAGTATATTTCTGACCCAATCAACTTTTTTACAAGGTCATTAAATAAGAAAAAATATCCCCTTTTACTCTCTTTATCTTATAAGTTAATTTACTTTAGGTCTTAGCTGTACTTTAATCATTGTGTGATCTAACAGTAAATTTGTATTAGTATGACGGTATTACTGTTACACAGACATTGCCGAGAGAACATCATTGGAGCCGTCATCACAACTATTCAGCCTATGTCCTTAACAGATCGGAGAAAGTTAATTCAAGTATTAGTTTCTTACAGTGCCAAATTTCCTGCTTTGTGTTTGCTGGGGCTATGTTCCATACTGCTCTGTGATGGAGAGACAGTTCCTCGGCAACAAAGGCAACTTGCATAGTGTCTAAATTAACGACTTGAATTGGCTGATGCCTCCTGCAAACTGTGCGATCACAGCGATCCAATAAGTTAATTGCATGTCACACTGTGAATGACTAGAATAATACCTGATGTAATGTGCTGTAATCTACTGCATGTCAGACTGTACAATAGTTTGATGCATGTCAGACTGAAACAAAACAAAGCAAGCAGAAACGTTTTATCAATTTGTCACCTGTGGCCATTTATCTTGGTGGAATGTAGCAGCAGTCACATGTTGGTAGTTGTCCTTGATCACAAGAGTGGTACACATTTCATCAGTGGACCTTGTTATTCATGTATCAAACTATTATATCAACTATTATACAATTAATATTGGTAAAGTTCCACAGCAAGGTATCATTCAGATGAAAAACAATACTGCAGAAGTGCCGTGTTGGAATTCAGGCAGCTTACACTGACGGCAGGTTCAGTGAGAGATCAATATTAAAAACAACAATTTATAATCCTGGGGTTTTTCATATCATCTTCTTCAGCCAACTGCTATGACTTACAGTTTGCTCAATTTTCCAGAAGGATTGTAGTGATCTAGTCGAGCTTGTAACTCATTCAGTAAATGTTGTGTTTGGGTAACGGCAGGTGAAAAACATCATTTGCCCAATCCACCAAACTAATTTCCATACTATTTCAATATCAAAACACTCATCCTGCTCTTGGAATTTTCTGACACCCGGCTCTGGCAAACTCTTGATTTTTCCGTGATCATGTTTGTGATGAGTGTAGTTGAGACGACGACTGTGAAAATTGTTATTTTCACCTAGTGATGAGAACAAATAGAGGAGTTGATATTTTGTGAAGATGATAATAGTGATTACGCTGATGTTGATGATAATGATTGTCTCAGTAATGCTGATTGTCTTTTCTTGCTACAGGATTTTCATCAAGTCATACTGATTCCAAGAGGTTGTAAACCTGCTTTCATATAATGACTATTAAAATGTCACTGTTTACTATCACTTCAGTATTTTTTGGTAGTGAATTCTAGAGCTATCTTAGTTGTATGTGGGATAGCGGTGGTTAGAGTGAAAAGTATGATTAGATTAGAGTGATTGTTACTCCATAACAAAATGTTCAACGGCCTCATGTCAAGTGAATCAAATTATTATTCCAGAGGGTCTGCAGCAAAGGGGACATCGTGGAATAATAATGTATCCATATCAAGGACCTGCAAGGTTAACCAGACTCTAATTTGAAAATGAAAGCCCTGGTCTGCTATTCTTTTTATCACTTACCCCATGGAGTTGATGATTTCGGTTTGTTTGTCGATTTGTTAGCAGGAAAACGGAAGCGATTTTAATTGAGGAATATATTTTGAGGTATATTTATCCCTTTAACATCAACGTATGCATTAAGCATTATTTTTGCTTACTTCTCAGAAAATAAGACACCAATTCTGATTACATTCTGAAACAGTCTTACAGACCATCAATGGGTGCAATTTAGCTCAGATTGAAAAAACATGCTAATTTAAAGCATTGTTGGACATTAACAAATAACACTAGACATGATCCAGGGGTGTCTTGCATGCAACCATCTCCAACATGTATATTTCATACGTTCTGAGAGTAACGTCAAACCATCAAAAGCTGTACCACCACTGCTGGCTTTATAATGGCCAAAAGCTGAGTTTGAGTTTGTTCTCTATCTCTCTGTGGTCTTTGTGGGAAAATCATCAAAAGTAAATGTGTAAGGATAGATGAAAAATTGCTTAAGTTGACAGGAGTTACAAATAAGACGATTTCAACCTTTCATACATCTCAATACTTCCACTCCCAAGATAGGATTTACAACAAAGCTGTAATACTGTAATGTAATGCTGACAGGTGACAGTTGAAAGGATAAAACAGCCATTATTTAGTTCAACAGCAGGCGGTAGTAAATTCATTTAAAGAGCTTACCTCAGCATCAATAAAGAGGGACTCTGGAGTACCTCAGTGAGTCCACTTAGTGGAATAAGATATTCATGAAGTCCCAAGCATAACCTTCATAAAACAGTCTGTCCTCAAAACAAACATTCAGACAGCAGCCAGATTAAATGCTGTGGGCAGATGTTTCTGAACCTCTGTGAAGAGTTCAGCGTCTGCTATGGTCATTGACAAACAAAACATATGACACAAAGCTTCACAAGTGAAGCAGATACACTGATGCCACCAACATGAACATTGGGAACAAAAGTATTTCTCCATGCAGCCTGAGGAGCAAGTGTTTAGAAATGAGTTCAAGGTCACCAGAATGGAGAATATCTGCACATATCTTTGTTGCTTTGTCTTGGGCATTAGAACAGATAGTTCTCTCAAAGAATCGGTGTAGGTCAATGGGCTGGCAATGTTATTTTCTAGGTATGGGAGAGGGTTTTTCAGCAAAGGACCTTTATGAGTGGAAGCAGAGAAAAGGAAACTATACGTAACACAGGGGCCATTCAAAACACATTTATCCTGATTATTGTGACTCATTCTAATCTTACTGTGGAAAGCACACTATGACTGAAATTACATCTGAAATGTAATGACATTTTAATGAGTAATGTCATGACCATCCATTTTCATGCTAATCAGCAGTCAGGGGCTTTTTGAAATTGTTACAATTAAAATCCCATTCCTGAAAAATCAGTCATTTTTACACTTAAATATAGTTTGCTGCAAATTATAGTTAATAAATATATAAATAAGTTCTCATTACCAAAACAACCCCTTCATCATTTTTAGCTTTTTTAGTAGCCATGACCTACTTAGGCTTGTACGATATAAACATAATGAACAACTGTGAAATACCTCTGATTACTTTTTGAACAACTTCTGCTCTTCTTAAACATTCAGTCTTTGATTAGACTCCTACATTGAGCCACGAGAAATCATAATTAGCAAAGTTATCAAATTAGGGAGACTTCTTAAGATTTGTGTTTTAGCTGAAACTTTTTTTCCGCTCCCTAGAGGAATTTGCAGTGAATGAGCAGATCACAGCTCTAAGTGTTGCTCGGGGGCACTCAGGACAGGAAACATCTGTAGACAGTAGAGGCAGCCTGTGGCGTAAACACTATAAGCCACTAAGAAGGCCACGGTACAGAATTACTATTATAATTGCTGTTTGTGGGTGTAATTTGGTGTCTGGACAGACATGATCTTGTTTAGCCTGTAGCAGAATCTGATTAGTGGAAAGAATTTAGTTGTGTTTTTGTTCATCCTAGAGGATATTTGGACAACGTGGCAATATGTTTTCACGTTTTTAGCTACAACCAGTTGTGTGTGGACAGTCATGAATTTGTGACAGTAACAGTTATGATCTTGGGTTTTTAGGAGTTTTTAAGGGTTTTATTCAAGAAGTGATTAATGAGTTCTCTTTTGAAAATGTCTTCTGTCCTTTGCTTAAAGGATTATGAATGAGCTATATGTGAAAAGAACATATATACACTCAATTGCGCACTCCCCAGTGGACTTTAAAGTTATTATGGAATGTTTCAGATTCAACTATGAGGGAAATATCAATACAAGTTGTAAAGTTTAGTAAAAGGGGGATTTAGCTGTCATTCTTCAAATCAAAAGACTTTACTGTCTGAATCTGTGACTGCACTGAATATCACAGATGGATGATTTTTTTCCACTTTGGATACTCGCAAAGATTGAGCCGATGAATTGATTTCAAAGATGGACCACTGTGGGAGAATCTGCATGGGGTAAACGAGTTACAAGTCTCTCTCCGACCAGCAGCCTGCTAGGATGTGTTGGTTCTGACCTGAGGTGAGAGTATGAATCACTGGAAGGAATGTGTGGTCTGCAAAAAATTCCTTGAACCAGTGAACTATATATGATCCTCTATAATGAATATTAAAATTCCCTTACATTTGGATAAATATTTAATACTGCAGTATATATCAGTATATTAGCATTCATATTCATTTCTAGACGCAGTTATCTGTATGTGAGCAACAAAGATGAAATATTAATGAGAGCTGACACCTTCAATCCTTTAGAATACTCACATTTCAAATGTTAGTTTAATTGCTCAATTTGTTATTCAGTTATGTCTACTATGCTTTATCTGTTTTAATTAAAAGAACCTGGAAACAACAATGTTACAACATTAAACATATTTTTGTATTATTCAGAATGGGCAGTGTTGCAGGCCAGTGTGTAGTACCACATGTAAACACATTTAGGTTAAATTAATCTTGATATATTTACAAATATGGTAACTGGTGTCTTGGACAAGTGGTGATACATTCAGCACACATTTCATTTCATCCAGTCATGGCCAAAGAAAAATATGTTCTGAACACATTTTGTCAATGCTTGTTGGTGGAGGTCAGAGCTCTTATTGGTGCACCTGCTCCTCGAATTAATATTTCAATTCGTCAAAGTGGTGTTCATTCAGAATAAATCAAAAGCTGGGAGTGAAAGGCAATGAAAGTAAAGAAAGAATTGTTCAAAAAGTTAGGGCAATAAATGAAAACTTACATGAAGTGGAGTCTACAAAAGAGAGTTTTAAAGAGAGTTTTTGATTGAAAAGATGATTCTGACTCATGCACTTTAATCTCCTTAGCCTGCTTGTTCTTGGCTGCTTGTTCAGTGTGAAAGCCCTGATGGCAAAAAGCTCGAAAATGGTGTAAAGTTCTTGTGTCTTTGAAACTGTAGACAAACTATAGACTTTTGAGTGAGGCAGAAAAAACAGATCGCTGTGCCGCTTGATAAGTAATAAAACTGTCTGTTCCTTATGAAGGGATAAAAATGCTCATATTGCGACATATTCAGCAGTTAGTCTTGCTTTTCATTGCTTTGTTCTGCTGTGTGGCATCTACTGCTACACCAACAGGTACAAGTGAACCTATTCCTTGCTGAATGTTGCCCATATGTGACATCTACTGAATGCGCACTGTGTTTGTGAACATGTAAACATTATAAAAGCACACAGAATCCGACCTTTCCCCTATCAGCTTTGGTACATGTGTATTAAGTATCTGTCAGTGCAGCTGTCATCTCAACACACAGACTCCATCTACAGAAATCCATCAAGGCCAATGCACGAGCTGTTATAAGCTTTAGTGAGATGTCCTGCATTCTGTTGGTTGAAAAGCCTTGACAGTACATTAGCGCCCCAACTATCTGAAAAAGTTCACAACAGGCTGTTTGTGTGGCAGAAACTGCTCATTAGCATTTAAGGTCATCGCTTTCATGTCTTACCTTTCAACACTTAAATGTTCTCCTGTTACAATACCAAATCCTTTCAAGCTGTTTCCTAAATGTTGATGTTAAATGTCAGATAAATGTCAGTCTATATACAGGTAACATACTGTATGTAGATTCTAAGCTCATATTATAGTGTAAGGTGCAAAATAGGCCTTAATTTCCAATGTCATGTTACTTACTCTTAGCTGTTGTGTTCCCCTTATAAAACCATTCTTTTGTACACCAACTTATTGGAGCACATACTTGCATTTCATACATTTGCATGGATCAGGAAACTAGGGTCATTGTTACACAGAGGGTATCGGCCAATGTGTGAGTATGTATGTGTAGACAGTCTTTAATGTGCCTCTACAGCAACTCTGAGGCTGAAGCAACCACAGAGTTCAGAACCCTGAATCATGGGGGAAAGAAGCAACTTGTTGAAAAATGTTTAAGAGAGCGTGAATAGAAGTAAAGGGCTCTGGCTGCTATCATCATGGTTCAATAACTGGGCCAGTGAGTAGGGAATTAAGATTCGGGAGGCATTGGAACCATAGAGAGGGAGAGGGGCAACACCAATCAACCACAAATAGGCAGGAATGATATCAAAAGAACAGACATAACAACATCAACACAACCCTACACTCACCTACCCTAAAGCCTTGGGTCACCAAACATCACTATCCTGTTTAAATCATTCACAGTTGGGAAACTCGTTGAATAATTAAGAAACGGTTACAACTGCTGACAACTTTTTTTGTGTGGGTCTGATTTAAGAAACCCTGTGAAGTTCCTTGGGTTTTGGAGTGTTCACTCTTCAAAAACATGAAGGTAAGAGGAGAGACGGCTCACAGGCATTGTAAAAAATGAACAAACTACAAGCTTCAACTCTGTATAATTTATCATTTCTCACATAGAAAACCCTTAAACATTGGAGGCTGCGTTGTTCACAGAGTCTTCTCAGTTCATGAATTAATTACGTGAAAGTCCAACTGAATCTTCACAACGTCCAATTATGAGCCTCTCCAGCTGCGGTCCAACATATATTACCAATATCAACGTGTTGTAAAGAAATCACCTCTCCAACTTCACAAAGAAAATTCCTGATTCATTTCATATTCATGGGTTTCATTTTTCTGCTGTCCTGTTTGCTTACAGCACAAAGGCACAGCTGCTATGAGTGTGTGTCCTGTCATTAAACACAGGAACACATTTTCTTTCGTCCTGACGCCCCACTTGTCTCCCACAGTCCAAACACATGCAGGTTTAGGTGAAGCGGAAACTGGCAGAAAGCGTGAGTGAGTGTGTGTGACTGTATGTGTGTGTGTGTGTGTGTGTGTGTGTGTGTGTGTGTGTGTGTGTGTGTGTGATCACTCCTCACGAACCTGCACAGGGCAGCTGTAGCTGAACGAAGCGCGGCTATCCTGGTGAGCAAAAGCACATTTACGGATAATGGACTCACACATTTCCATTTTAGGCCGCGTATGCGTACCTGTGCACCTACATGTTGTACAAATTGGTGAAGTGAAATCGGACATATCAGTCTGTTTGCTGGCTCTTTACAGTAACACAGTGGGACAGATTTGAACCTTATCAATATGAACAGCAGGAACACTTCCAATGCACTGATGATACACATTTATCCCCGCCTGTAAAGTATGTCAGTTTCCATTGAAACTATTCTATTATCAAAGCAGTGGCGGGTTGTTGCATTTGTAGTTTCATACTGTTGCAGACGAGCACGCTTTTCACTATTTTCACATCATTTCTGGATGAAAATGAAAATGTGTAACCTTAAAGAGAGCAAATATGAGAAATGTAACTCTAACCTCAATAAAACTCTTTTTTCTTTTCCCCGAAGATCTGAAGATCACTACAGCGGCAAATCCATTCTTCTGCCATGCGGTTTGTGAAAAATGCAAGCTCTTCAGGTCTATTGTCTGATTATTGTGCATCCTTCCTGTTTCAAGCGGTCCGTTTTCAGCCGTCTCCCTAATCCATATCTGGGCCACATCATCCATTGTAAACTGAGTTTCATTCCAAACTGATAAGCAGGGATAGTGAGTACAATAATCCTTTGCTGAAGCTTAAAGATCTAACAAATGCTCTAAGCTCAGCTGAGAACACAGCAGTATGTAGGTTTGGCCAGATGCAACCCTGAGATTGTTTTTATGCTTAATTCCTGTACATTTTGCAAGAAGGGAAGTCAAACTCAGTGTAAGGTTGACGCTGTGGCAAGTGTGTGTTCGCACGCACACTGCTCTCGCCGACTAAAATGTAGGGTCTCCGTCCTAATTAACCCCGGCTGTCCCATGATGTAAACCGTTCTACCTTCCTCCTACCCCTTTTGTAGACATTAATTTATTACAGTTTTCTGCTCTACACACTTCCTATTTTAGAGATGAAATGACACCATTACCTGCACGGATGTTACGGCTCTTAATCGTCTCTAAAATCACATCCAAACATCTTCAACAGCCTGTCGATGAGTGGCAGGCTGTTGAATCCCTCCACAACTCCACAAGGATTCGGCTGCTCTCAAAACAAGCCGGTCAGTCATCACCATCTGTCAGCTGTGAGATTGTGTGGGATTGATTGTTGTGCCTGGCGTCGGAAGCAATACGCATATGTGAGAACATGTATAGGCTAATGCAGCACATCTCAAGGTTCTCTGAAAGTGCTCCTGCAGATGTCATTTCCATTAGCAATAAACGGAATGCTGATGTTTTGATGATGTTAGTTAGTATATAATGTCAGCTTTTCATGTATGACTTTAATATTCACTTTAATCTCAACAAACAACTCTCAGTTTTTGTCTCACATATGTACAAACACTGTACGTATTTCCATTTTTGATTAGCTGATGAATAGAAATGTCTGATGTGAGACGATAAACACGCTGTCGGAGAAAGCGCACAACATGACAGCTAATACGCTGATAAACATGTTTGACCCTGAGAGAGGACAATGAACTCGCAGCCCAGAGACGACGGATGTCAGTCAGTGGAATTAAAGGCTTTGATAACACATGCCAGAGTTTGTAGTTGTGATTAAGTTCCTCTGGACCCACGGGCTCTTCATCAGCCCACAGCCCAGCAAGAAAGAGCAACCCAGCAGGAACGTTATCACCATATTAAGACCCACACTTTATATCACAATGTACTGAATGTGTCCGCTGCATTCTCATTACACGAGAGGCCGTAAATAAGAACACATCCCAATTTGTTCTAGAAAGCGCCGCTACTGTGTAGATTAACAAGACAGAGGAGAAGACAAGAGCAAGAGGAATCTGCAAAACACACCACAGGCTATCATCTGCAACCTTCATGACTAAGATTGAGTCGCAACAAAAGCCAGGTGGCAGTCAGAACAAAATATTGTTGCATATCCAGACTGCAGTCATTTAACAACTGCAGAAGAAGCATTTTGGATAAAGTTCGATCAGTAAAGCTATGTCACCAGAGCAAACTGGTAGAACATGTCGTCCATCCTCCTGCTTTTTCATTTTATGTCCATAAGTAATTCCTTTTTCCATTTCGACGGCAGCAGCCAGACAAGCTGACGGTGTGACAGCTGCCGTGACCTGCGTAACTTTCTGAAATTGCTCCTTTGTGACAGAAATCTCTTTCCTTCGCATTGATTTCCTGCATCAAATCAGATCTCCCGGTTTCTTTCTAAAATCTAACTTTTCATTGACATCGGGGATGAACGGAGGCTCCCTGGTGCTCTGTCATGGGCCACCCACTCTAGCCTAGGTGCTGCCAAACAGACCCAGCTCCTCTGCATCCTTTCACTGTGATTGAGATCGAGCTGCGGTCATTAGTTATTTCTAAAACATAATTGTCTTTGTCAAGGAAATTGTTAGCATATTTTGGCCAGAGCTTTGGAGTTGTAGATTCTAAACAGATCAAACAGACTTTAATGAAATGTCCAATGTGACATGCTTAAATCTTATTTCAAAAGCAAGATTTCCACTCAGGTCCGATTATGTAATGTGCCGAGGAGGGCTAGGGATTTGAGTAATGAGGAGGAGGGTTTTTACCAGAATAGGACCTCATCATAGATCCCTTTCTTCATCTTGATTCGTCTAATACCTGTTGATTAAACATTCTGAGTGATTCAACTGATGCTCTCTCTTGACCCCACCTATTTGTAAGGGAGACAAATTAAAGTCCTCCATCAAAATGTGATCAATGCCAGAGAGCCTCTGGGTGAAATGGGCACCGCAGTATAATGAAGCTATAATTCAACTTTACTGCACAGGAAATGAGTGATGGACAATTGAAAACCCAGGAAGGGTTTCCCTTTATCTCATGTCCCCCATTATTTGAGAGATTATTATAAATTCTACCTCAATTTGGATTTGTTTGGGTTAGAAAATAAAGAGAAATGTATATATACATTGAAAACATGAAATACACAAAAGGTTAGGTTGTGCATCTACAGTAAATATTGATCACTTGATTGTTTCGTTCATTCACTTATCCGTGCATTGGTTCACGGATTAATTACTTCATTCATTGGTGATTCATTGATGTAATTAAAATGCTGAACTAATTTGCATTGACATCCTCCGGGTCAGACATGCTATAAAGTGAAGGCAGGTTTAAGTCGGTGTGAGATGAATTTAAATCAGCCTATAAGGGGCAGCAACACATCTTAAACTTCCAAAGTTACCAAAGTTTCTATCACAGCATACTAAAAACAAAGCAGCACTGAGCACTCCCTTGTCTCCTCTTTCTGACAATTGCTGACTTTAGTTGTGTTTTTCTGTTGTCTTTTCTTATGAATTATCCATTCAATTTAGCTTCTTTCTAAATTATAGCTTTAATTTGAGCTCTTGTCACCTGCCCAAACACATAAGGTCTGCAGACGATTGCAGCCTCCGCAACCATCAACAGATCTTAATAAGATTTTACTTTACCTGCAAGGCAGCCCATAAGTGACAGCAGCACCAGAAGTTTCCATAGCAACATCATCATTAATTTTAGAGGGTTGAAGTAGTTTCCCATCCGATTGCAAATGTATGGACTCCTTGCCGGGCTCTCAACCTGTGCAAAGAGAAACAAGTGAAAATGAGCATGAGTACGTTTCTCATCTAGTCAAACGTTTGAAATCCATGTTTATTTGATCTTTTCTTGCACAGTGAGAACATCACATACAACAACTGAAAATATTTTGACATTAGCATACGATTATAATCACAATCTCAATCGTTCAAAACACAATCATGATTTGTGATTTGTGTACTATAAGAAGCCTCTTGCCTCACATTGTGCTGGCTTAATGTGTTATGACCTTTGAAACAATGCTTTGATTTGTGGTGAATCATCAAATGTGTTGTCTACGCAACCACAAGCCCATAGCGCTCGCCGCTTCTGCATCAGTCACTAGGATGTCGAATCCTGGAGTTATTTTCTGTCTCTTCCAACAGTATGACAAACTTTAAACTAGTTTGCAACTGCAGGTAATTAACACACACACGCACACACACAAACACACACACAGAAACAACGTGACTTGCCAGAGGGGTTTTTAGGTGCAACTTGGACTGTTGTTTCTAGACACAATACGAATAAACTGTTCCTCCTCCAAACCATTGGCCACTTTGACAACAGTACTATTACATCACACCAAACTAATAATCATGACAATCATAATAATAACTATAATCATAAACTGTATTCTTTCAATTGTTTAAAGAAAAAAAATTACGAAATTACAACATAAAAAGAAAGGTTGTTAACATTGGGAAATTGGTTGGATAATCAACACAAAATAATAACTCATTTCCGTGTCTTTAGCAACTCTGGGGACGCCTTCTTTCAAACCGATATGAAAGCAAGACTGCACCTATAAATTCTCATGTCCTTATTGTTCTTGAAGCCTTGTAGCTTTGATGCTTTGTAAAAAGGGCAAAGCCGGCCAGCAAAATCTAGACGTCTTTCACGTCTTTACAGTTGTCTGCTTATAGAGTTAAAACTCAAAAGTTCGTCGAGTGTCAAAAAGGGTTGCAGCTCTCAGCATCTCAGAACCTTGGCAACAGATGGAAAGTGAAAGATGAAGAAAAAGTGTCTGAGAAAGCTGTCATTGAAAAGATGACATAATAAAGCGGCTGATCCAGGCTCGACATCTCCCGCATGGACTACTGCAACTCCCTCCTTGCTGGCGCCCCCGCTTCCGCCATCAGACCTCTGGAGCTCATCCAGGAAGCTGTTGCTCGTCTGGTGTTCAACCTCCCCAAGTTCTCCGCCCTCTTAGGACATCACCTATTCTGTCCTAGCTCTTCTGATGCACTTATTTTTGCTGTTTTCTAAGCAGTCCTTTCTAATTTGTCTCATTCATCATGGTACCTAACTCATTGCACTTCTACTCTAGCTCTAGTCATGCTCTTAGCTGTTGGTTTTAGAAGGAAATGCGCTTACGATTTCTTGTGACCTGAAGTTCTTTTATCTACCTTTGTTGAATGCACTTATTGGAAGTCGCTTTGGATAAAAGTAATGTAAAGCGGAATTGCTCATTTTGTTAAGGGCTTAGCACACACAGGAACCTTACAATAAGGATTTTAAACAATTATTGTCCTGATATATGCTTTACTAGGAAATACACAGGATTTACGCCATTTCCCTAGTTGGTGGTCGACTCTAATGAAACAGTCGAAATTACACTGTTTAGCTCCCCAATCCCTTCCAACAGGTTTTGGGACCAATTGGGGCTGTTAAGCAAAGGGGAGGTGTGAATGGAGTGCAGTGAAGGGATGCAGATTAATCCAGTTTCTGAGGGAAGAACACAAAATAAAGTGGAGGAAATGTCAGGGGCTGCCTGTGGAAAAGGCTGCACCAATGCACAATGTTAAGCAATGCAACCAGTTAAAATGAAATGTACCTTTTGTAAAGAAACAAGCAGCGTTAATCCAACATCTCCTGGGTAAAAATATATTGAGAGTTAAGGCACGCTCAACACAAACCCATCCAATATTTGAACTCTGTGTAATTTTGCCATTATAGAGAAGCATAGAGGAAGTGTTTTTCTGTTTTGTCAGCCCTGCTGTGATTTGGCAGAGGCAGCACAGTTGTAAAAACCCAGCAAGAGTTCGACAAAACAGCAAAGAGAAAAGACATCTGAAATAGTTTGAGTAGGCCACGTTCTCATTAAAACAGGATCCTCTACCTGCCGTCTCCGTCTGCTGTCTCCGCTCCCAGAAAAAAAGGCTTTTCATCTGCACACATCATATGGAAGGTTTGTTGTCGTCTGCCATGGTGCACTGCACTACGCTTTACTCCTAGAACGCATTCTTATACATGTTACAATATAAAATATATAAAGTGCATGTGCCTGTGTGCCATCTTCCAATGTGTTCTTTGCATTTTTCCAATGTACGGGTGAAATTGTGACAAGCATGGCGCAAATAAGACAATGAGGGCCATAAGCATGACATATAGTGTTGGTTATCCAATTTGTAAGATGTTCCCTCTCTGCCTCCCTTTCCACCCATACTACTCGACCTGATAAAACACACCAGCAGTTATAGATAACACACGCCTGAGCACCTCCCAAACATGCTATAGCTGCTGTAATCTATTTAGTTACTTGATCCCAGGAAAATGGAGGTTGATAAATGTTCTGGCATATCCAGCTGTGCCTTGTTAACAAATACACCGCCTACAGCAGGTTTCAAATGTGAGGTCCACGCCTATAGAAAGTGCATCCAGTGATGCATTACGCTCCTGAAATGTACTAAAACCTTAATAATTTAAAGTTTCCCGTAAACGAACGCATTCACGGTGTCGGGCCAGCATTTGTGTCCGTGTGGACCTTACACAGCTGACCAATCAGAAGAGGAGGGAGCTTGAATCTGAAGATCTTTAGGATAAGGATGAACTCCTCAATCAAGTGTTTGAATATCACTGAAATGTACATGGTGCGAGTGTATTGGGACTTAAAAATAAACTCTTTAATTTACAATGCATTTTAATGGCATCCCCCATCATGAGGAAGAGTAGGTGTAATACAGCTGTACTTGGTGATCAGTGTCTCCAGATGGAAACTGCAAATTAGGTGATTGATAGATTTTCACTCATTACACAATTAACAGCTTTATAGGATTAATCATGCGTACCATTATTGTAGTAATCTCAGGTGTGCAAGTAAGACTTTGTGTTCATGTACTTATCAAATGATTCTACATGATGCATGATCCAGCCCCATGTAACTCTGAATATACAGTATATATAGAGAGCTGAAATGACACATTTAGCATTGTCAAACCATGCAGAACTACAGACATGGCATCACATAACAGGTGGTTAGACGCATTTAAGAAGTACACAGTCTTTAAGTATTTAGCTGTGCATTGCAATCTGTCGATGTTGCCAGGTCAGGTGAGAGAGGGTAAGCAGATCAAATATGAAATTGATAAAGGTCAATAGATCTTGTGAAATAAATGTTTGAATGGTCTTACCAATTGATAAAGAAAATGTGACGTGTTTTTTCCCCAATCACTGATGCAGGAAGTTGATTACCTGGCTTTCGAGGATATTGCTGCCAGTGGCATAACTGCATTGGATTATGCTATTTTATCAGTCACTGTGGCCAGGCATAACCAATTAAATCACCTGTTTTGTTCCCCTAAAGCCAGTGTGCCAACATCCACAGTGCTTTGACAATTTGGTAATGAAGGGAACAGTCCAGAGTGGATCCATCATAAAAGCTTCTCCCAAGAGCAAACTGCTGTTTTTGTGCAGGAGGAGCAGAATTGCTGCTTGAATTAAATTAACTTGGGAGAAGATAACGGGTTTGGTTAAAGTGTTGCACTGGTCCTTTGAGATCCATTGTAAAGCCTAAGAAATAGTTTAATGATATCGGGCAAAAAGCCAGAAAGAACCAGCAGTGACCACAGGGACAGTTCAGCTAGAGGAGGACGTCCTCAAGACAGTCCTTGATTTCTGCTGAAGAAATATTATGATTTTCACACCGCCTGTTATGGTACTCTGCCTCTTCTGTGTAGGCTTATAATCACATGTGTATCAAGAAAAACACTCTTCACTCATCAAAGTCAAAACCGACACACTGCGGTTCTATTGGTTCAGTACAAAAATATATTTATGAAACATGCAATTGTGCGTCCTCAGTGTGAGTCTTGCATTCATGAGCTGCCTGATCCTTGACCAGTGTAAATAATTTGCTTTGTTTGGAAAGATATGATGCATTTAAAAATTAAACAGAAGAGTTTGTTGTAAAGATGAGGGGGAAATAATGGTGCAGAAGAAAACTGGCAACTATATGTGATGCTTGCTCAGAGTGTCTGGTGTATTCTCACAGTAACACATCGAATGTGATTACTCTCTGCAGGTGACATTCTTACCTCACACTATACAATCTAAGCAAACTTATGTTCATGCAGAGGAACATGAAGTTCATCTCCTGCATCCCACACTTCAACACTAAACTAAAGAAAATAAATGACTATTCTGTTTACTTGGACTAACGCAGTGCAGTGAATTTATTTTGTCCCACACTACAAAGATGCATGGCCTTAGATATAGATATTTGTAGGTTGTCAAATGCAACTACCAAATGGTTCAAATTGTTGCAAAAACTAGATTTCTATTTAAATATATTTGATTATACAACATGTAAAAATACTACAGGCTTGATCAACAAAAAAAATGAGCCAGAATTATCTATAACAGTGGCTGCAACTCACATTATTGCAGAAAATAGACTGCTTGCACTGAACAGTTGGATACATTGGCAGAAATTGGAACCCTTCTGGAGAAGCATTAAGTCCATAAATGGGAGAATAACTGAAAAGTTGCACAGTGACCTGCATGTAACATCTATCAAAAGTAAAAGCTTTTCGTACAGCTGATACGGCCAAAGTTCAGTGTTTCTGTAGTGTCAATTTTTGAGTATTTCTGTGACCCCTCTTCACTGAAAATCAGACATTGTCTCGGGTCAGTGCAGTCCAACCTAGTCCAGCAGGAGTCTTATAAGCAAACTTTCTTTGCATTAAGGATATTTTACATCTTTTTGCATCTTTGAATACATGCACAAGTTTTCTGAGACACCATTGATTTGGTTATGGAGCTTCAGGTTTAACGCCATCTGAGAGGCGCTTTTGAAGCTCTATGCAATTCCTCCAAACTGTGAGATGTGTAGGAGTTGTAAGAAGTCTTGGATGCTGGCTGTGAACAAAGGCAGGCAGGGGTGTGAATAGAAAAGAGTCCTGTTTTCACACTTTCAAGAAATAGTTAGGGAACCTTTTGGAATCACCTGGATGAGTGACCACTGTACTTTTCATGTCTTTGTTGAGCGTACTCTTTAATCATTCACAGTCCAGTCAGGTAGAAATCTGCAAAACAGTGTTAGGAAGATGGTAGAAGCTTTTTTGTTTGGCGCTATAACAATCATTTCCTGTAGCTGCCAGTCAGTGAGGAGGAATTTCGTCCCAACAAAATGGACTAATGGACTACTTGGGTAAACTTTGCAAGTGTTTTGCGTTTACCTCTTCGCCCCTCATGAGCATGCCTGGGAATTGGATTTGTATCATCAACCTCCTTATCTCGCTGGCTAAGAGGAAAGGAATTTCAGCGTTGAAGGCATTAGAAAGCCATTGATTGACGATTTGATCGACAACAGCCTGAGCGAGCAAATCCAATCTGACATGGATTTTAAAAATGAAATCCATTTTAATTGAGAGACTCGCACAACCCTGGAAGTTGGTGCTCTAACTTCTCACATGCATGTGTAGAAATGTTCTCACGAAGCACATTCCCCAACAAACAGGAGAATGGGTGCGCGAGACATCACAGTCTCTATACATGCCTCCCACGCGACTAATTCGGGGAAGCTCTGCTCCTCCACCTTTTTGAATTTTTTTTAAATGCCTTCCGTATTTGACACCGCTCGCGTTTGGGCAGAATACAGATCCAGTATTTGAAAAATGGGCTCCTTTGTTCTCTCTCCTTATACACACATAATTACTTCCCTTTCTCACAATGACACACCCGCACAAAAACACGATCCCTACCTTCACACACTCAAACAAACCCTGTACTCAAACCCAAACTCAAACCTTCTCCTGCCAAATATACAGAACCTTATTGAACATACACACATGTCATTCCACTCACCTACCATTGTCACAATGAAAACAGAATTGGCAACAGGTGAATGTCAACATTCACCACCGCTTTTGAGTGCCCGTTTTTGGACACATTTAAAGTAATGCCAGGTAAAGAGCGTATAAACCTGTTTGCTGGAGTATCAGAAAACATACAAACCTGTACATTTTGAGTGTTTTATGCCATCTATAAAACACTGCTATTAATAAATGTTGGTCAGCCTGTCAAAGACTGTCAGGTCATGTCTGTTCTGGGCGAAAACGCAGATAAAGCCAACAAATAAAACCAGGACAGGTGGAAGAAACACCATGTAAATGAGTAAAAACACATTAAGATAAGATAAGATAAGATGAAAGTTTATTATCCAGAAGGAAATTACTGAAAGTACTTAAAGTCACACTTCCCTTATTAAATTTCTACAAGGGGAGTCTCTTCACACAGGGAAATACAGAATCAAATCAAAACCTATTATGTGCATGGAACAATGAACATCCTATGTGTGATTATGTAAAAAGCATAATATGTCCTAAAACAAAGGCACATTTCTGCTGCTGACACAAAACCCACAGTGCCCACAGTATATCACCCAAAAGGAGACATTATATCCACTGTCTACAGTATCCACTGATGCCAAATAATAATTAGAGAAAATCTCAGTAGCTTCAAATAATAATGCGAAGAGAAATAACAGACACACACAGTGTTTTGTCATAAATAAATAAAAAAGTACAGCCTTGGCTTTTCCTCTATTCATCTTTGCAATGACTGTGATACATCAGTTGGGGAAATTCAAATTGTGTTGCCTGATAAGTGACAATAATATTTTACGCTTTTTGAACTCAAATCATACACATGCACTGATGACATAATTATCATTGATTATACAAGGCAAAGCAGAGTGGGCTGGAGTGGCGTTTTCTGTAAGTCTAGTTTGCACAATATGACACACAAAACAGCATAATTAGTGGCTAGATAAATCTTCATTTCTTATTATTCTTGTAACCCAAGATAAATTGTATTATATTGCACAACAAAGCCAAATAAGCAATAGTGTGTTCCTTTATCCCCGACTGTCCTTCCTTTAAATGGATGAATCGGCTAATCGCACATTGATACAATGACGGTAGAATCTCATTTATCTAAACCGCAGACATCTGAATTGGTCTGCGAAACAAACAGTCACTTTCTGGAGTACTTAATTATTTCAGTACAAAAACAGATGAGGTTTGGAATACCTGCATCTTGCATCTGCAATTCTCTCTGAACTTATTTCACTATCTCACATCAAAATCATCCCCAGATCTCAAACCTCTCATTAGTAATTTCCCTTTTGTGTAAACAAAATAAATTCTAAATTAGATCCCAACAAACTGCAAATGATGATAATGACCAAATACTTGAGCTGTAACAAGTATCATGGCTGCAAATTAGCTGTTGACATATTACCATATTCAGACTAATAAGCTGTTTTGAAAGAGAAAAAAATGAATAGGCTTAATAAGTTAAATATTGAATTTGAAGAAGCTGCAGCATTATGAAACTCTGATTTAACATTTCATCAAAGAGACCAAGTTACAACTGTATACAATGTGTGTAGACTGAATGGTGTACAATGTCTAAATATGAAATAGCAACAATAGGCCAAATACAACATTGTACTCTTCACAGCTACTACAAATGATTTTTTAATGTCCCAGCAAATCAAAAATCCAGCTGATTGCCACATATGGAAATTAATAATTATAATATACTGTATAAAGATATAGATTTATAGATTTAATCAATTCTAACCTTCTTTAAACATAACAGGGCACCATGTTTAGCCTAGTGCTCCTAAATTCAATCTCTAACCCTCCATCTCAATTGAAAAACTGATTAAAAAAATATGTGGACTGATACCACTGACAATGAAGCTACATGTATTTTGTAGAAACACCTTTTTTTCCCTTTATTATTGTTGAAGCTCTATTATTAAATGCTTTTATAAATCAGTCTACAGTTTTGTTTGATTTTTCTCAGCATGGCAAATTATCTCTCAAAGCTGAAAGGGAGTCATTGAACACTTTGTGAAAAGATTAGACAAAACATCTGTTTGTGTGTGTCGATAGTTATCAACAGGAAAAAAAAAAAGGCAGCATTTTGG
Source organism: Genypterus blacodes (assembly GCF_046128005.1). Taxonomy (NCBI): domain Eukaryota; kingdom Metazoa; phylum Chordata; class Actinopteri; order Ophidiiformes; family Ophidiidae; genus Genypterus; species Genypterus blacodes. The sequence goes on from NW_027466831.1 coordinate 4,903,251, forward strand.
GTGTATTCATAACAAAGCGCTAGGCCTGGTTTGTCTATTAATTTCTTTAATTTTGATTCAGACAAACACAATAACAATGCCCTGTGGGGATGCGCAGCTGTATTGAGCCTTTATATTGAAGTAAACAAAGGAGACGAGATGGCTCGCACACCACAGCCACACCCAGTGGAGCGGCACACACCTTTGAAAACGCGCTCTTCTGGCTCTTTACTGAGGACAAATACAAAACAAATCCACACTCCAGTGAAAGGTATTATCAAGAAGAATCATGATCCTGGCCTCATTCTTGGATTGCTTTGAATGAAGATGTTTGCAGCTTTATATATAAAGAACATTTAATATTGCAGCAGTCCCAACGCTCAGATCCAAGCTGAAGTCAGTTGTCTGTGGCATTGCTCTTATTAAGCACTCAATTAAAGCCTTTCCCAAGGAGATACACTGTGCAACAATGTTTGAATTAGAAACATTGCAGGCTCAGACAGTCTGTGAAAACTACCCTAAGGACTGTGACAGTGCATCATGAAGCATCATTAAAGCAGGGAAATTATTATGATATGATTAGATTACAAACAGGGCATTTACAGAGTCAACAAGACTAAATAAATACAGCAGGAAATAGAGCTGTCGGATTGGGCCTCTCTATATCACTTCCATTTAAATATTAAAAATGAAAAGAGGCTTGAGAACACAAAACAACACAAAAGCTCCTTTATGATGTACTGCATTGTACTTATCCTGACAGCTGCAGACACCAACACACAACTGTGTGCACGCCATCATTTTTTGATGGTGCAGGTGGATATTTTGCAAAAGAAATTAATTATAATCCTTATTTTCAGTGAATGGGGTGACAATTCATCATCCGCACTCCCAACATCCCTTCAATGGTATCTAGTCTGTGCTGCGGCCAAAAATCAAACAGAAGACAAATTATTTGAGGGATAACTGGGGACACGTCGTCCTGGTTTTGTCAATGTCATCGAGTCTCGTGTTGTGAACTGGACAGATACAACAACGGGAGCTCAAGTGGAAATGAAGTCTAAATCGTGTTTTATAATGTGTCCTGATGCCATTTTGTTCTCAATATGATTGTGTTGTAAGTTCTCCCATATAATAAGGGCATTTCCTTCCATCTTCACTTTTAGATTAGTGTAATATAATCCTCCCCTGGAGTAGTAAAAATGATCGTCTTTTTACAGTCATCTTCAAACTCAGTTTTGTTGAGCTCGGAAGGTTTTCTCTTGCAACTCATCCACAACAGCAATTATCACATTATCACCGGCTCATTCCTCTTACTCCATTGAAGTTGTGCACATTTGGGGATAAAACCTTATGATCTGGGCTCCCAAGTCATCATTTATGGAAACAGTTGGTTGTTGTGACTGAGCACCTTCTGCTTACCTTCTGCACAATAAGCAACATTTACTGAAATACATATCGGAGACACAATGGTGTGCTTACCAATTACAGCACAAAGAAGTAAATTGTTTCTGTTCTACTGGGTTTTGTTGTTAGTTAGGCTGAGGAATTGTAGGAATTGTAGGAATACACAACCAGAGTCCTGGTTTACGAGAACCCTTTCTTTCCAACTTGCAGTTCAGCTTGTCAAACAACTCAATTATGCCAGATGTAAACTAGAAATGCATGGAAAACATACACCACACTGTTCTCTGGTATCAGGGGCCTGCAGCTTCCTCATCCATTATTGTGTTGCAGAAAATCTCACAGCACTGTTTACTTTGAAAAACCAGCAGAGTGAAGCGAAAAAAAAGCAGCCAGGCTAAACAACTGACAGCAAGCATTTGTTTTTATTTGCTGCTCTTTGCCTTGAATGGCTGCACAGAAGTTGAGTGAGGGTAATCAGCAACCTTATGACTCAAGTCGAAATCACCAAAAATATGGCAATTTCCTGTTTAAAGCCTGCTGTTTTCACAAAAATATCTTTGAATTAGCAAAAGCTACAGTTAGGGATACTGGTGACGTAAATGCTTTGTTCACACATGCAGAGAAGGGTCAGGGTAATTGCATAAAAGCTCTTGAACAGTCAATAAATTAATTCTAAATGGTCCTTCAGAATAAAGGGTACATTTTGTGCAAGCCATGTTTCGCTTACTGCTCTTTTGTATACTTTCTAATTGTTCAAATAATTTGTAACCATTATGATTTAGCTTTATACTTATTCAATTGTCAACATCACCAGTGCCACAGCTTTCACAAAACCAGTGCAGACTTTCTTAGAAATGTGATGTAGGTACTCAAAAATAACTTTCAATCGCTGTCATTGGGACTTTATTAACTGTCAGTCTGGGGCTAAGCTGATCAGACTTGCAATGTTACGTTATCTATGAACAAAGATACCAAGTTTCATTTTGAGACTAATACTATGAGCTGAAAACACAAAGTAAGATACGGATGAGCAGAGGATGAAGGATAGTCAACAATTCCCTGCCTTAGGCCCACAGGGAGAAAGCTGCAAGCTGAGAGCAGCCTGGGGATTGTTAAAATGATCTAAGAAAGCAGAATTCCCAAGGACTGCATGCATATTTTGTTGCTCAAATAACACTTCCATTAGCAACCAAATGGCGCTCATTACAGCACATACTGTACCTCTGCCAAGGATGAGTAAGCCTTGAGAAATATTAAAGATACCTTAAAACAGTTTGCATGCTACCGAATCTGCATCATCACAACGACAGAGTGATCATGTTTCTGGCGCCAGTTGAGCTTTTGTCCCAGTCTCCCAGAGTCGTTTTTAGAACATTTTGCATGATCCGCTTAACAAAGAGAACGTCCCAACCAGCAGATAGAGACCAAACATTAAGGGTCCGGCTGCTTTCCAACACTGTCAACCTGCCCGAGGGTTAGGGAACAAGGATGGAAGCAGATGACATGAAAGCAACAGGTCTTATTCCCTTCTTCCCAAACTCCCAAGGCGTCTCTGAACAGTTGAATCAGATGACTGACTGATGAGCGAGTTTATTCTTTGACAGGATTAATGACTAATAGAAAGTGCCCACATGGCCGTAATGACTGCTTACGTATCATATGACAAAACAAGTCAATGTGAGGATTGAAAGTGTAACGAACGGTACTTATGTAAGACAAGAAGGAAAGCCATGCATTAAAACCTTCCCACCCTCACGCAGATTTCGTACGGAACACAGAATTCTTTCTTTTCCTCATCCTATAGCCTCCCCCTGAGGAGCAACATCAAATAAAAATGACCTTGATGACATGTTTCTTCAATACTTCTTGCAGAAACCATGCCATGAAATTTTTATGCACCCATCCCAGGATATTTTTAATGTCACTTCAGTGCTCCATCACTTCTGACAGGCTGTTGCGTTTCAGCACAGCAACCATTAAGGAGCTGTTTTCCTGTGAGCTTGCATCTTAGCAGCTTCCACTATACGTCAAAAAGGCACCAGATATCTCTCAGCACATGCCCGTAACAACATGTCACGCAGATGTGCCAAAGCAATTAATGTAAGCATACCGTAAATACATATACGAGGTGAGGGCAAATTACAGAGGCTGTGTTGAATGAATCTATCTTTGCATTGCTGTAGTAGCAGAAGTAGTGGCTCATATGGAAGATTTCAGTCTTCACAACCTGTACTGTTGGTACAGTGTGAAGAATTTCAACATTCCAGATAACAATTCCGTCATTTCTTGTTTTTTCTTGCCTTGGGGATTTACGGAAATATCTATTCATACGTAAATCAAGCTTCATTTCTTCTTCTCTGACTCTCCTAACCTTTGCAGTCAGTTCAAAAACAGCTCATCAAGTCCGGGTGACGCAACAGATCACACTCATGGCAAGTCACTAGATGCTCATTATAGTCAGCCATGGCTGCCATATGGACCTCACACTACAGAAGATGGAAAATGTGCTTGTTCAAATATGTGCTTGCATGCAGCACATCATCAAACAATGGGTTTTTTTTATTGACTTTGGCAGATTACAAACATGGCTCATTCAACAGGGGAACGACTTCCACAAATCACATCCAGGCGAGTTTTCATTTGAATAATCCTGGCAGAGGTGGGGGTGTCAGCTGTTCTAATATGAAACTAACATATCAAAGTTGTCTCATGATTTAAGTTGGAGATTCAACGTAGAGCTTAATGATGATAGTATAAACGCAGACACGCTGATTCTTACTATAAGGGCAGACAGGGGTGTAGTTGTCTCCCCTGATCTTAACTTTCATCATTAGGGATGCATTTGTAGACTTTCCTAAGGTTTACAAATGGGCTTAAGGTGGATTTACACAATAAATGGTGTATACACCGCGGGGAGTGAAGTTTTCTCCCGTTTTTGCCCGTTTTAGCCCCTGACTAGACGGACCGGTCTTGGTTTGACGGCGTGGCCGGTGGTCAAGAATCATAACCGGGGATAATCCACCGGGGATTATTCTATAGGGGGGTTAAACCCGGGGATTACTAAACATCTCTACTCATCTGACATTCTTCACTTTCACCACGCCAGACACACAACTCGGAGAGCGGGGAGACTTTCAAGGGAAAATCCAGGGAAGGCAACACTCTACTACAACCCACCACTATTTCAATACACACACTGCAACGTTCCAATGAAATGTGTGAAAAGTTATCAGATTTGTTTATGAATAACACACACAAAAAAACACCCTTACCTGTCCTGTCGGTAGTAATAACGTCTCCGAGGGGAATTCACAGTTTCAGATAAATCCGTATTTTGATATTAAACAAAATAGTGCGCACAGACATCACTGTTCCCGGCGTCGCTCCCGGTCAAAAATCCGCCCCGACTTGTGCGCAAAGATCGCTCCCGTGCGCCGCATCCACACGCCGCTGTGCCACACCGGCGCTACTGGAGCTCCATGCTGAACCTCCACACGTCTGCGTGTCTGTCACTGGCGGGAATAGCTGGCGGCGCGGCGGCTGGCGGGTCGCATACTGGGTGGGGGGGTGGTGGTGAAGTGGAGGGGTGGGTGGGGAAGTGAAGCTTGGTTTACTGCGGTGCGTCAAGTCTCCCTCCCTCTTTTTCCACCTTTAAAGCCCCGTGGATGCTGGGAGCGGGAGCGGGAGCGGGACACGCGGCTGGTGGAGCAAGGCTGAAGACCGGGAGGGAAAAGGAGGACGGACGCATACACATACACACGCGCAGGGAGAGGGTGTGTGTGTGTGAGAGAGAGTGAGAGAGAGAGAGTGTTGTCTTGTCTCCCCAAGCAGCCTCTCACTGCTCAGGCCATCCAAGCGGAACAGACTTCCCCCCTCCTCCTCCTCCTCCTCGCTCCTTCATCTACTCCTCACGCTGCTGCTGTTGGGATGTCCAAGCAGCGTTGGTGGTCCAAACAAATATTCTTTAATTACACAACACAATTTGGTTGAAGTCAGATTTAATAATTTGGGCAAAACAAACTAGAAAATCTTATTCCTTTTCCTTTATGTATTTATTTGATCAATAATTAATCTAATATCTAACCTATTATGGTTGGACTCCACTCAGATGCCCCCAGGGAGTCTGTAAATATCACCGACTTCTACCATTCTTATTGGTAATCATTAAGATGATGAATAACTTCAGACAAGATCATCCATCTTCACGTCCTGCTTTGTGGAAATTATCCTATCCGGTCGACATCCTATATCAGGCTCTACATGAGAACGGTTCACTGTAGATTTCACCATTTCTACTTTCTATTCTAACAGTGAAGTCTGTTCAGTTCCTCTCTGGGTTGCACATCTAACAGCACACATCCTCACAGGTCTGGGGTATGAGGCAGGCCTGTATAGCCTGACACCTATATGTTCCAGGGGTCAGTGGAATGAAAAACGTTGGGTTTCCTCAGTCATTTTAGCTGCTAGGCTGAGAAAAAATTCTCTCACATCGATTTGGATTCAGCAGTGCTCCTCTCCCAGCAGGAATCATTCAAGTTACTTGCTCATGCTTGGATGTGTGTGAAACTCAGGCACCGCCCTCAGGACTTTGGGAATAATTTACATATGCCAAGCTGAGGTTCCCCCAGAAGAACCACTGCACTCCAACAATAACACTTTCCTATTATATTGCACAATGATCCACTAGGAATATTAGTAATAAATGACACGACTTGCAGGGATATACAGTACACAGTGCAACCATGAGCTTTGTAAGAATAAGAAATGTAAGAAATAAAATTCACATTATTATAAATTGTAAAAAGGCACAACATTATTGTCCCTATTGTGTACTGCAGATACAGAACTGTATGTCCCCATAGATACATACTTAAGATTTCATCTATCCTAATTACACTCGGTGTTCCCATTATAATGAAAGCATTCACTGGAGAACATACAATAATCACCGGTTAATCAACCGTTTCTCTCCCTCTGAAGACAAAATCACATCATCATTCATCTATTTCCATCCAGTAAAAAAAGGTGCTCCTTTCAATTAGACAGTATTGCCTGAAAGATCAATATTCGCCGGCAATATTGATGAAGGAATGGAGGGGTGAGAAGGGGGCAGCGGGTCAAACAGGTCCATAACCTCACTACATAGCCAACGTGATCAATAAACTGATCCTTCTAACACCTGTGGCGATCAATGACTTACAGTCTGAACTGAACGTGAAGCTGAAGCACCTAACAGCACAACGCTGGTGAACCTAAAGAGGAGAGAAGAGTCCTGATTACTGGCAGTGCAGAGGGGAAGGTTTCAAGGAGGGTTCACCTTAAAATGTTCAAAAGCAGTTGGGGTTTGACACCCAAAAGGTTTGATAGGTCATTCATATCTTTTTCATTGTATCATTCATGCCTCAGCAGGAGTTCGTATACTGTGGCTGAGCCCATCATTCAGCAGCTTTTCACCTGTGGGACACTTGGTGTATCTATTTAATGCTGAATCATAACCTCCACAGGATACTGCTGTACTTTAAAATGCACCTTAGATGCTTCAGATGCTCTCCCTCCCTCCCTCCCTCACACACAGCAGTTTGTCTGCTTGTGTGTGTGAGTGTCATTTTTAAGGACATTTCATTGTCTTCCATTATTCACTCGAGCCTTTCCTAACCTTTTCGTGTAAGCAAACAGCAGACCATTTTAGCTTGAATATTAAATGCAACAGCAGTAAAAGTAAATAAAATGAGGACAGCAATTTAATCCCTAATTAGTCACACTTTCTCTCATCAACTTGGTTAGAGTATGGGGTAGGCCACACACACAGGGAGGGGGGGAGAGAGAGAGAGAGAGAGAGAGAGAGAGAGAGAGAGAGAGAGAGAGAGAGAGAGAGAGAGAGAGAGAGAGAGAGAGAGAGAATAATACATCAAATAATTCAGAAAATATCCCGCAAACCAATTTTGGCACTGCCTTGCTTATCACAATGAATTTGCTGCAGGAGTTCTCCCAGTGTGCCATAATTTATTCCCCAGGGGAAGTGTGTATTCTTTTTTAATATCTAAGCCCCTTAATGTTTCTTTGTTGCATCCCACCACACAACACCTTATTAGTCTTCAAAGTTCCACTGACCAGGGATTTTGTTCTTTTCTGCAGAGGCTTTTCTTTAGTCAAGAAGGGTAAGAACCCAGTTTTGGGTTAACTGGCCACAATAGCCACAACCACAGGTGACTATAATAACAAATATGGTGAAAATTGTCTCAAGTCTGTGGACTTTCTCGCACATATTCCATTATTTTCCGAGTTTGGGAAGTTCAAGACCATGACGTGCGTTTGTTTGTTTGTCTATTTTGGATGAAAATGGATTTGATAAGGTCTTAAAAGCCTGAGAGAGCCTGATAATCAGGATAAGTGGGCGCGTGTTTGGAAATCTGGAAAGGATTTTGGTAGCAATGATCTGATTTTATCATATAAATACAAACTGGATCAGTAAGAATCTAACTGCTTGTAGGGAAACAGTGTTAACAGATGTAGTGATTCTGTTATTTGGACCTGTATGCGTTTGTGGTGCCGTAGTCTGTAAAGCCAATAAGAAGAAGATGCTGTTTAGGTTGCAAGTTATTAAAAATGTCTTTTACTGTAAATCGTGTTCCGTCTCTACTGGAACATGGGGGATTGCTTTCTGTTAGTGGGAGTGCATTAAAACTACATTATTAGTAGATTTTTAAGATGCTATAGCTGGATCATAGTTATATTGTTATGTTGTATATTTCCCACCAGTGTTTTCTTTCACTGTAATTGCCTTCTTCCCCACCGGCTCCTGCGGCAGCACCTGGCCATCCGAGGAGAGGAGGGCTGTCGTTGAATTGCTTCTCTTGAGGTCGGGTCACATTATTTTTTTTTTGCCTTACATAACGTTTTTTTTTCAGGGAGTTTGTCCTTGTTGTCTGAGTGGAGGAAAGCTTTTCAAACTCATTGCTGTGCAGTAGATATAAAGCCATTTGCTGTAAGACGTTCAATGTGTTTATAAACTTGACTTGGCCCGATCTGATTTGACTCAAATTGACCTGAAGCACTTGACCTGACCTGGCTTGGCCTGAGTTGATTGGCCTTAGCTGTAAGGACTGTAGGACTTCAGTGATGTGAGGGAGGAACTCTGCCCGTCTCGACTTGACTTGACTTGCCCGCCTCACGTCCCACCAACAAAACCTGATTTCCCTTTCAGTAAGTGAATGACATGCTGATCCACCGTTTTCCATTATCCCAACATAAGCCTTAATCAAAGCCAGGAGGATTAAAGACAATCGCCTCCTGTTTTAAAATTCAATTCATACACGAGAACGATAGTAATTAGTAAGAATGTATAGATGTTTCTCGATGGAACACGTGGTGGAAGAGAGAGGGGATGGTGTACACGTGGAAACCATTAACACATTAATGCATTAACGTGGGAAATCGAAAGCAGAGAGTCAATAAGTGAGTGAATCTGCTGTGTGTGTTGGTCAGAACTCTAAAACACCGTTATGTAATGAAAGCATCACGTTGAATTCGGCTCCCAACCTTTGTTCCAAACCATCTTCTCTCTCATCACTGTGTGTGTGTGTGTGTGTGTGTGTGTGCAGTCACATTAAGCAGAGGAGCCATTAGGAAAACGTTTGGTGTCATTTTCCCGCTGTGAAAAAGGTGGAAGCGTTTCATATTGTGTCTTGAGGTCTGAGCTGTCCACGTCCACTTAGATTCTCAGCCTGTTAATGACTGCTTTGCTAACCCCCATAAGATCTGTCTTCTCTCTAAAGGACACTAACTCTTCTGAACCATGAAATAGAGCCGGTTCTCTCTCTGAATGGACTTTTTCTCACAATGCAAATGGCCACTTTATCAAGCCTCTGTGTTATTTCACTAACAAACAGGAGTCAAAATCAAATAATAATTCTTCAGTGACTGTGATAATTAGCAAAGAAAGCAAAGGGTGAACCTAAATCAGAAAAACAGTGTCTGTTGTTTTGATGTATGTTTAGACAATTGTTGAGGGTAATCAAAAGATTCATCCCAGCAGACTGTATTTATAAGATTGATGTGATTGCTTTTCACTTGAGAGCGCACCAGAGACTCGCACTGATAGAACCAGATGACTGAAAATGGAATTTCTCATTACTGTCTCCCTCCTATCTCGGGTTATTTTCTCTCAGAGAACACAACCATTGTGTCTGAAGGCGCATCGCGAATGAGACCGCTCACACTTAGGTTTCAAAGCCTGGTGCGACCCCACCTCCCTCTCCCCCCCACACACACACTCCCCACACCAGCCTAATGCTGGCCCAGAAGCCTAGAGCAGCATATGATATAGAGCAGAGCTGTCATCCTCAGCAGCCGGGTCTCATTACTCAGGCTGTATTTATCCATCCATGCTCAGGAAGTCTGTATTTATCAAGCCTTTTTATCGATGGCCATCGGGGTCATTACTAGGGATGGACAGTATTTCCTGTGCAGTCATAATTAAGTCATAGTGCTGCAGTCATTCATCAGTAAGGTTATAGTTTGACTGAAGGCTGTAAACGCCCTTATAGAGAACCTTTCTTCTGATATGAATAGTCTTGTAGAATTAAAAGATCACCGAACCCTCTTTGTCTTTTTTATGATGTCTTGTCGGTGGAAAATGTTTTAATTGACTAAGAGTCGCTGTTGATGCCTATGACGTGTGTGTAAACAACACCTGACACTTCCACATATGTCGAAATCATGTGGTCGTTATGTACAGCCAAGTCTTTGTGTTTCCAACCCGTACTGTAGTGGCAGGGAGTGTTGCAGTGCATTGGGGTTGCTTGTGTAATACAGATAACTCAGCAGTTTAAAGCTAATTTCCGTCCACGGTGCACTACTGTCACAATGCTGTCTTTTACCGCAATGCTGGGTTTTGACCATTTTAAAAAGACAAGAGAAATGTGTCGGTTCTAACAAGGCCAGAGATCCTTGTTAAATATGCAGTGTTAGGATGTGAGTTTGTCACCGACATGTAGGACGGATCAGCGCTTTTGCTCTTAATCGAGGAAAAAAACAAGGGATACAAGTTAGAAAGTCAACTGAGACCCTCTTCAATTTGTGGCATAAGCAATGCGTAAATGTTGCTGGGAGACAATAAACAGAGAGGACAGTTAAATCTCTATTCATCCCTTGATGGAGGAGGGTAACCTTGTTTTACGGGCTGTGCCACAAAGCAGAAAATTAGTTCCTGAAAAAGTCATTAGCAACTTGCTTGTTTTATAGGGTGACATGCCCTCTTGTGACCAATACGGTGCACTTTCTTCTGTCGGGGCTTTGCTTTGTCACACACTTAAACACAGGAGAGTGGAAAATACTTACACTTTAGTACAATAAATTACTTAAGACTTAGACTGCAGCCTTATAAAGATTTGTTAAATGCAGATATTGAGAGTAAATTCAAGTATGAGTATTCATTTAGTAAATTGGTAGTTTAAGCATAAATATACTCATAAATACTTCACAGCGATTGAAATACACTTTTTAGTGATAACATTATAGTGATTTAATAAATAATGTTTGTGGTTTGTTTATTAAGTGATTTAATGATTTTGTTTTTACCAAACAAACATTGAAAACCTGTATGTAATTACAGGTCCTAACTTAGGACTCTGAATTAAATCATTGTTTTTTTTACAATTAAGATCCAACTCTAAAAACGTATGAATGAAATGTATAATGTATTATGTTATTTGGAATTGAATTAATTAAACAAACATATCTATAATTAAACACAACAAAAATACAATGATTAATCGGTACATTTTGTCATCTTCTTGTGAGAAGAAATTCATATTGAAACTTTTAAACTGGAATGCTAAAAACCAAAAGAGTAATATAAAAGCATAATCAGCTATCAATAGATTTTTCATTTAAATATTCAGAATCCTTCGAGAAACTTCAACTCTCCACCAGAAAGTCTGTAACCAGCCAGCTTCAAGTTTGGAGAAACTTACTTCCAGTACATTATACATTTTCTTGTTGCATTGTTATGTCAGCTAAATAAGAGTTTGCTGTTAATCAGGATGTGATATTGAAGAATAATTACTCAGGTAGAATAACACTCTTAGCAACACAGCTTTAGGTGAGAAAGGAAGTAACAAGTTAGAGTTGAAAGTGTTTTTCAATTTTCTGTGTCTGTGTATAAAAAGAATCTACAAAAGGTTCATAATTGCATTGCCCATTGTTATGTCTCTTGGTTTTTCTTCTTGGTTATGGCATAAATGAAATTGAATAAATGCAATAATTCATGGCAAGAACTTAATTATTTGGGTCTGCCTATGCTGTATACTTTACTAACCCTGCTCCCTGCCTCGCCTCTGTACATCTAAACTGCACTTCAACACTTTTCACTTATCACTCACATTTCCACTTGGTACATACTGGTGCTGACTGTTTGTTCATTCCTGTACACACCACATGGTAGACAGGTGCCAATGGTGATCTAACTGGATCTTGCGTGGAACTTTGGTTATTTGACACCCCCCATGCACTATACTGACACTGTCTCACTGTCTAATACAGAAAGATTCTATAAAATCTATCTTTCAAAGGGCACTTTCCCCTGAATGCCAGGGGGGCTCCCGGGGCAAAATGCTCCGCTGGGAAGACATGTTTGAAAAATCGCTTTAAAACTCTTCTTGTGAGTTTGGATCAGTGACATCTGCACGGCCTTTCAAGGCAAAAATAACACAATGTTTTACTCTTACAGAAATCAATTTGTTATTCAGTTAACATTTTCATTTAATTTACCAGAGAGCATAGTAAAAGCATAATCATGTGCAAGATATGGAAGCACTCATGGGGAATTCATGGGGGCCATATTTAGCATATATTATGCTTTTTGTCATATTTATAATATGATATAGCGTATATAACACGTGCTTAACATTGTCAGAGTTGTAAAACTGAAGGTTAACACCTAATAGATGCATCGAGTTAGACAAACACATATGTCCTGGAATGTCCTACGGAAGAGGAGAGGTGACATCCTGTGTTAATTAAAATAATGCGTGGCCACGACTTATGATGCGTGACTCGTGGTCACTTAATGTAAAGTGCGGCCACTTGGCTTGCTTTAAATGCCATCTGGCACAGCATGGAAGCAACATACTGGCTGTGCTGTTATAATGAACCTGCATGTACACATAGCCAGGTCACACTTGAACCTGCACATGGTTGGTAAGAAGTGACGACATAATCAGATATATGTACCGATTTTAAAATAGCATAACAAACACTTGAAAAAGACTTTAAGCTGGTTTTTTTCCTGTAAGGACAGATATTTGACTGTCAACACTGTCGGTAATTTTTCACAGCTCTGCTGACGTGTGTGGCCATAAATGCTCACCAGCCCTGAACAAAGCACTTGTGCTAAGATTTGATTTGATAGTCTGCATATGGTGGTAATATGGCAGTAAAAATGACTTTCACACTGTTTATAAACCCCATGTGGCTCCTCAGTATCGTCAGTATTAGCATGAATAACTTGACTGAAAAGGTTGCATAGGACAAAAGGGCAGAGGTACAAACTCACAAATGTACTTATATGAAACAGAAGCTGCAGTCATTGTCAGAATGTGACTGTGACCTCTTCTACACAAAGACAATCTCAGCCAGCGAGTCATGTTGGGCAACGCTCTCGGCCACATCGGCATTTGTGATTTGTCTGATACTGAGCCAAATCAAACAGCTTTCTGATGTACAAAGAACAGGTTACTCCCCTCATCCAACATCGAAAGTCGACAATGAAAACTCCCATTGTATTGTTTGTTATTTTGGTATTGTGGTACCATGTTCAACTCTTTGCTTTTGTTCGAGAAAGATTTTGGATCGGTTTCAGGGCTTAGTGTAGTTCAGACTACTGTACATTTTCCTCCTTAATTCTTGATGCAGGTCTAAAAACAAATGGTCATTGATTGATATTTTCATGCGGCTGCTTGTCATCAACGGTGATGTAAGAGGTGCTCTGTGATGTGCAAATGCTCGTCATTACTACGCCTTTAAATATTGATTGGGTAAACAAATTCCTCCTCTGCAAACTCCTAATGAGGCTGCATTGTTTGTTTGGCTTTGCCAATCAAAGTATTTGTGCAGCTATTTTATCGTCTCCATACCTCTTACATGAATGCATTTCCACTTTAAGCAGTTCAATAAGCAAAAGATTGATACAGAGAATCAATGTGTCAAGGGCACAAGTCAATTCCATTTATTATTTGACTTCAGTAATGCCTGCATTAGTCTATAGTAGACTTTAGGTCTTGGTCTGTGGATGATTTGTGCTATAAATTGTCTCCATGGAGCATTCATGACAGTGCACTTAATGGACCATGGTGATAGTCACTTATCATCCTCAGCAGTCACCTCTGATATGCTTAAAATATGGATATTCTATGAGTTGGTATTCTGCAGCGACAGCAAAGCACCTTTGTTATGAACGATACAGTACAAAGGCATATAACGTTTAGCTGTATTCAAGTAAAAGCCTCGCCCAGGTTGAAATGTTTACCTGCTGCTTTGCTACCCTTCAATTAAGTATAATTATTTTCCTACCAGTCAAGAGAATATTCCTGTCAGCATTAAAAAAGGATTGCATGCACAGCCGCCGTCTCCTCTGTCCTTATTCAACTGAGAGAAAGCAGAGGAAACAACCGAAGATTCTATGATGTTGAGATAATAGACACTGTGATATTCATGCTACCTAGTATAATATATGTCTGGTTGTTTTGTTTTACTGTGAAACATTTCTGATAATGATGGCTGAGCAGAATACATTTCACAAGGATATGTGGTTTGTAACGTCATAGATCTGAAAAATGTTCATACCGGTTAACTTTTTCTCCTTTCTCAACAAAGACAGTGATGTATTCCTCTCTCCCTTGTAATGTATTGCTGCATTTCACCTTTACAAACTTCTAAAGTCAAAAGTTTTAGGGGAAACTTTTTTACCTTGACTTCATATTGAGAGAAGTGGTGTGGAATTTTGTATTCATATTTTATTCCTAAAGGGGACATCTCAGCCCAGGCCGAAGACACAATGGCCCTAGATAGTGAATGAATCGATGCTTATACTGTCCAGCTGAGGCGCAGAATACAAAATCAGTGGAAGAGATGAATGAAATGCAAACCCGAGTTCATTTCTCACGTTCTTCGTTTATCAAAGTGAATGAAAATCGACATTAGACAAATGAATTTTTCTTCTCAATTTTGGCCCAGGTTAACACACATTTTGAGTTTGATTTGCAGCAAGTAAATGTGTCATAATGTAGTTTTGGGACAACAGATACTAAATATTTGAGAAGACAAAAAAAAAGAAGAAAAATGCAAATATCAATACTGGTCTCAGCCTCGGAGAACCATTATTGATTGGGCTCTACAAATAATATACTGTAGGTGTGCATAAATGTGCATAAAAAGGTCATAAATGCTACCAAAACAAAAAATCTAAAAGTTACTAAAAGTGCTTATGATTCCTTTCTTCTTTTTTTTTTTTTACAGTTCATGTTTCCATTTTCCATTTGACACTCTTCAGTTCAACATGCAAAAAGAATAAAAATCAATACACTTGAGGAGTGGTTGGAGAGCCTTTATCTTTTGTGGCGGATGATTTGGCTGCGTGAATTATTCATCAGCAGAGAGCTATGGCCTGTGCTGGGATAGGAATAACAGCTTTACCTTATCACTCTTAATCTTAGAAGCTGCAGTAATGCAATTCCTAACATTTAGCACTTAATGGTGTGTCAGAGAGGGAACATGATCTAAGACCATTAGGGCTGTTTTGTGCTGAGGTTCAAAACAGGCTTTTTGCTTCTTATCTGTGGAACTGAGCTGACTGAGGAAGCAGAAAACCAGCAAAGGTGTGAGAAAAGTCTGGAGGTTTGGGATACGGCCGACCTCTGCCTTTGTTGCAATTACTCATGCTTACACTCTTGGATGGCTGCGTGTGAGCGTGACTGCATGTTGTAAATACCACTGAAATTCCATCCCCAAACTACTTTTACATTACAAAATTTAATTAAACAATATATCTGGAAACTTGAGGTTTGTTGAATGAGTCAGCTCAGATTTTAATGTTCTGTGTTATTGCTCACCAGGTGCCTGATGACAAAGCTCAATGTCATACAAATTCTCCCCCCACAATATATTTCTATTAGCAATAATTCCATCAGCGCTGAAACTTCCACCCTCTGAATTTCACTTGAAGCACTAACGCTGAGCAATAGGTGTAGAAGTCTTCATTGTTTTGCATTATATTTTACAACTCCTTCACTCAATTTTCTTTTCATTCTATTTGTACTTAAGTGCCTGAAGTGGATCAGTGGGAGGATGGCGAATTGTGAAGGTTGACATACCTACATGTTCTCACAACAGTACTACAAGATTCTTAGCAAACCACACCACACTCATGTATCTATAACACATGCATGTGTGTGCTTTTCATTACTTTTCTTTAATTCATCAATCCTTCCATCCATTCTTAGGCAATTGCCTGAGTGAAGTAAACCAGAAGCTATCTCCTCCTGGTGCTCCCGTGTCCGGTGAGATACATCGCTATTGTCCAGTGGTCCCAGTTTGAACTGTCCATAATAGCTGAAATACAGCAATCGCCATTGGTTGCCAAACGAGGATTGTACCTTTAAGCACCAATCCACTGCTTCCAGGTTTTGTTTTGTATCCTCTCACCTAAGAGCACTTTAGTTCTTGGTAATCTTCCCGAGAACAAAAGCTACAGCTAACAATTCTCCCAGGGGTTATTTGCACCCAAAAACCCCTTCACTGTGGTGGTGAAGAGAGGACCAAGCTGAAAATCTAAGCTTTAAAAATGTACTGCTCACTCTCACCTATGCTCTCGGAGTTTGGGCACTTACCTGGAGAGTAAGATCCCTGGCTCATTTTCCACAAGGTGGCAGCTTCCGCCCCACATGTCACAGTGAGGACCTCTGCAGTTCAGTATGAGGCCACTGCTGTGTTAGAGTTTAAGGTGACACACACGGGAATATGAACACACCTGCTCCTTCTTTTTGGAGGTTCTATCTCACAACCTACTTTTTGTTTGCTGAGCAATAAAGCACAACATTTCTGACCCGAATACGTAATATGATATGTTGATCCTTTCTAATTTTCCATCCTAGATTATCTTATGTTAGCAACACATAAATGAGAAAAAACGAGTCTATTCATCTCAGGTCTTAAATACAAATACACCCTCAAGAATTCATGCTTGTCCAATAAAAATGTGTGATATTAATTTATGAGATCATTCATGATTATGAATGGATGCATAAAACTGTCATAGAGTCATTGTCCATTTAGAGTGTCAAAGTTAGACAGTACCAATCCATTTTGCAGAGTAAATCTAGCAAAGGAAAATAAACGTAGCGTAAGAGACTTGATGTACTAAGAGATTGAGCTCCACCACTGTGATATCAAGCATAATCCACACATCTGAAGTCTTGCATTGGTTCAGTGCACGTCTGCGAATCTCTACAAATAGATAAGAGTGGAAACACTGATGCAAAACACAAAGTGTCTACAAAGCGCAGAACAGTCTTATTAATGTTTTATGAGCAAAACAACAGATGTGCACTTGTGACTTAGATTCAAGTGGGCCAAACTTCACGTGTGCAGAGTGCAGAGAAGCAATATTAGAATGCACAAACCTGTACTTGTGATTTATTGATAGATGTAATATCGGAAGTCTTGAAATGTATCTGTGTGAAACAAAGCAATACTAACAACAAATAGCAGCGTGTTCTCCGATTTGGCCCAAAGCCAGCAGACAAGCATCGATGTGTAAAAATGTGTGTGAGCTGCAGTTACGTTCTTAATTTGTTGTTGGACTGAAAAGACTTAACCACAGGGGGAGGGAATGTAGACGTGCATTTTTTTAGTATAACTATGTCATCGATTTAGTATTCTGTTAGTATTTCAGATCATTTACCGTGCCACTAACGTGTTACATGAACCATCCTTCAAATCAGCTTGAAAACACCTCTGTCATCTTGACATGTGTGATAATGACGTGTCAACTTGACAGTGTGTTAGCAGCTCCTGGGGTCCACTGAAGCCTTTCAGGAGTAGTAAATAGTCTCAATTGCACATAACTGATAAAAACGTAACTTAACTAGATACTGAAATAGAACTGCATACCTCCGCCACTACTGGAATAAAACAGGTGACTGAATTCCCCCATGGATCTCAGTTCCTTTAGGAAACATGCAGAGTTGTAGCTCCTAGTGGCTCCTATTGGTTGGTCACGGCTCAGTGGGAGGGCCAGCGTGGATCTCTGCATTATGCCGCCACAATCTAACTCAACTCTGGCAGCTGACAAGAAGTGAGCGGTGGAGTAACACAATATGTCACAGATGGAGACCATGGCTGTCTAGACGCTCACCAGGACACCGGTGACACCAGTTTCTTTATAAATCATACATACATTGGATTTGTCACTGGAGAAGACAATCTGAAAAAGCTGCTGTAGAGCCACAGAGTTGGTTTCATTTCTCAAGGAACTCTTTGGAGCAAATGCTAGACAGATTAGTTCTTATCTTACAGTGTTTGTCAAGGTGCAGATAGAAGTGGTGATATACTAACACAATACCTTTAATGAGGCTTAATGCCGCACAGTGAAGTTGTTTTAATTCAAATGATTCTTTGTAATTCTTCGCTACACAGCTGAACACTTCACTTAAAGCGTACTTGATCGAGTTAAATGTAAGTGTGACTCACATTATTTCCTGTCCTGCTGCTGTATGTTCATAGCCCGCCGTACCCTCCATGTATCCTTGTTAGCACGTCCTCCAGCAGCTCTGACACCAGGGAACTGCTCAAAAGGCTACACCTGGAAAGGCGTGATGAGATGAGATGTGGTACAGTGAGCAGGGAAATGAAGATCAGCACGTCACTCGAGGGTGTTCGGGTGGCGCGCTTTAACACACTCCACTTTCCCCCTCTACCACTTACCACTCTCCACCGCTGTTTACGATTCCCACCAATCTGAAGCAGAAATCTCTGCATTCACTGGAGCATCATCACAAGATACTCAACACAGGCTGCTACCGTCTTCCCTCTCTATGGTTGGACTCTTCATCTATTTTACCCGTAAACACATTTGCATTATTTGTACATTCTCATGATATTTTCCTTTTCATTTACACATGACAGAGGTAATTAATGTACTGCACTTTGACCTGTGCAGTCTCTGTTTGAGTGCCTGACTAATTGTTCGCCTGCAACATATCTGCTCATTCCGCCAGAGTTCATTATGAATTAATGAGTAATGAACGGGGATCACACAATAAATTAACAGGAAGTCATAATCCAGTCAAAAGTGTTTACAGTAGAAGGAAGTGTATTTTTTAATAACAAACTGCCCAATCATATATAAAAATACATAATGTGATGCCAGCGTTTCCTTGGGACTTAAGATTTTGAGGTAATTTGTTTATTTAACTCTTAAAGAACCTGAGATATTAGATTTGTTATTGTTGTATATTTAATGCAATGAATGTTTACTTTTTTATACGTTTTCTCTTTTTAATCAGTATTCCACATTCTCTGCTTTAAACGAGCCTCTTATGAACACGTATTAACACATCGAGTCAACTTACTATTTGTTGCATTTTGACAGAAAACTGTATGATCCCTTAAACCCAGATCCTTTTTTTTTTTTATATTATTATTACTGTCAATTTAGCTACTTATCAAAACTTTTTAGACTCCACACCGCCAAACAACTTGTTGTCTTTGATGAGAAATAGATATGGCTGCAGCTGATGCCTGCACACCACTGTTTGCTTGTCAAATCCAAACAGGAGTGATCTCAGCACTCTCTCCTTCCCTCAGCTAAACAGCATGCTGTCAGCGACTCCTTCGTCTCTCTCAAGCAAACTGAGTGGACAGCTGTTTTCCTGACAGCTTGGCACATCCAGAGCCAATGGGAAGAGAGAAATCCATCCCAAAAAACAACTCCGATCCTCTTCCTGCAGTCTCATAATAATTTCATCATTTCCCTGCTCTAGAAATACACCCTACAAACACTTTCACCTTGAGTTTCCACCAAGAAAGCTTTCACGAAGACAATGTGTAGAAACTGTGAAGGAAGGTCGTTCTATTCTTTCGGCATTTTTCAAGGTTTTGCCATGCATTTTTAGTTGAAGTTCTTTATGTTCATACTTGACAGGTGCAAGTAAATGCTGACCAAAGAATGTGTTACAGCACGGTCCATCCATTTCTCAGCCATTGACATTAATCATAAATCTGGGATGACCTGTACAACTGCAACTGTATCCTGAGACCCTCCGTCGCTGCTACACGAAGTAAGCTTTCCCAAAATGTTATTTGCAAAAATATGCACAAATCGCCACAAAATCGCAGATGCTTATCTTTGTCCTGCAGATGATGATGATCATTCAAATCATTTCGAAATTTATAGATAAATCATTCATCGCAAAGTGACTAATGGAAAAATAATGAAGGTTGAAACCATAGAGAAAGTAATGAGTGAGCACTTTTGCCCAAACAGAAGGCTGCGGTGTAACTGCTGAAGGTCTGCAAAGAAACATCCTTAGAACCCAGAACTGAATAGGGACAATAGAAGCCCGCTCATTTTTTTATTAGGTTCAAATGTAGGTTACATTAGTCATAGTGTTCTCATGCTGGAAGCTATGTGTCAGTGTTGAGTGAATGCAGAGCTTAAGGTCACGTAGGAGCTGGGCTGCACGGGTCTCGCTAATGGATGCTGTGAATGCATACCACATATCCGCATTTAAAACCTGTGGCGATGAAGAAACAATCACCCAAATCCACACATTTCCACTTCAGTGATCCAGTAGACAAGAAATCTCCTTTACCTCCTCCATCGTAGGCTAAATTACCTGTGTATCTGCTGTGTGGAGATAGGCTCTTATCTTATATTGAATATGTTGACAGGAAGCAGCATGGTCTGTGAGGTGAATCTGATGGGGTGGCATATCTTGAAGGTAGTTGCTCTCTGCATCTCTCACAATTCCTCTGGCAATATTTGCCGTACGCGCAGGCGAAGTTCTGCTCAGAACTTGTTAGACTTTGTAAGCAATATTGTTTACCCACGACTGAACCGCAATTACGGCTTTGTTACTTTTCATGCTGAACATGAATGTGGCATCAACAAAGAAATGATAAATATGCTATTGTTGACTGGTGCTTTGAAATAAGAAAGAATTCTAACGTTAAACCTTTCAGCAGTACAGAATTGGTAAGTGAACAACAAATATCTCAAAGATGCACCATCTTTGAAAAAATAAAAACAATGTCACTGAATTTTCCTGAAAATCAGTACATTTTGCAAAATCACAACAAAATAATGTTAAAAGAGTGCAAATATCACCAATGTGTCAATCAGCCATTCAACATACTATATTATTACAGTTACTGATATACTGTAGGTTCAGAAGAAGATGATAAATCAGAACGATAAATCTTGCTCCACATATGATCTGGCTTTATATGGGCGAATTGACAAAGCTAAATTCAGAGGACTGTCTGGCCTTGGTGGAGGTATGTATTGTCTGCTTGCCCTTGACTCATAATTAATTGCACCTGAGCTCCTCCTGCCATGACAAAGCAAAATCCCCGGCCTGGGGTAGAATATTAACTTTCACAAGTGCAAGTTACAGTTCTGTTACATATGGGCTTGCCAGTGTGCCAGCTGAATAACAGAGCCCCCAGCACTGGCACACCTACAGTAAATGGAATGCGGCCATTTACTGTCGGCCTGTAGCCTGCTCCTGACAAGTCACGGCATCAATTATGACGAAGGTCTATTTTCTGTTTGCACTTTTCCCCTGGATTTGTTGTATGGCGATTGTGCGTTTTTAATGACATAAGAAAAACAACACTGCTCTCACAAACAGAAATTTACATTTAACTCATTCAATTTGACCATAAATGTAATATTTCTATAAGGCAGCTTTCAGTAATTCATCTGGGTGTGGCTAACATCTCATTTAAGGTAGTTCTTGACACTGCTGCTGCTCCTTAGGAGAATGTATTTCACAGCTAGCAGACAAGTGTAAATTCATCGCAGTACATGCAAGAGTGAAAGTTCGAAAGTAAAAAATATATGAAGCTTTTCCTAATAAGCAGATCTGACATTCAACCATTTGTGTGATTTTCCATTATCATTCAGACTAAAATAGACTCCCTACCAGACGCTCCATTAAACTAGAGGATGTATGTTAACACACAGGATATCATTGCATTTATAATCCAATCGTGACTGAAATAGGTGATAGACCCAGACAGCATCTTACAATACAGCCAATATACCACTGTGTAATGTATATGACGAAACATAAGCAGCTGGGCAGTAATGTGCTCTATGCTGTTGTGTGTTCTTCCATATGCATAGTGTCATTTCTACCACCGACACATTTGCAATAGCGAGAAGAATTCATGTCCATCAGAGCGAATCCTGTAGAAGGCAGACAGGAGCCAAGGTCACTACAGTTACAGTATGAATGTGTTAGCTGCTATAAACCATGTGGAATTACACTCTCAGGCCTCATTTACACTACAGCTCTTGATGCACAAATCCAATTTTTCGGCTATATCAAATTTATATTGAAGTGGCCCATATCTGCCCGCCGATTTACACCTGGAACAACCTCCCTGCTCAGACAACGGTACGACGGAGGTAAAGAAAATAACTGTAACGGATGCAAACGCAAGAGAAATAATTATACAGGCTCTTTCTTTCCGAATTCATATGCAGCCTGAGTAATAGAGTGTTTGAAGAAAGGCAAGGAAAATCAGAGTGTGTTCAGAGGAGCCGTAGATTTGGGCATGGACCGATGTCAGGAGTAGTGTCGTATATCCCCACCAGTATGAAGTTGCGACTGAATTGTAATGATCTCAAACAATCTTGGAACAAGATTTATAAGGAAAATCCTCATTGTCTGTAAGTTCTTAGGCTGACTGATACATAATTAGAAGCGGATTCTCCAGCAATTTGTATGCAGATGTTACAATAACATTGAAAATGGATTGCACGCTCGCTGGAACCATGATACTCTACATTGTGCATGTTCAGCGTGGTGCTTAGAGCTACAGAGGTTATCGGTCCACTGCAGTGGAATCCTTTGCTTCTCTTTTATCTGTGTGTCTAAAATGAATATATTTATCTTACCTGCAAGCTTTGACAAATACATTATTCACTCACACTGAATAAAAAAATACTTATTTTCATTCCTCTGAAGAAGATACTATTGTGGTCCTGCAAGAGCTTTCCTTTAGATTGTGTAACTATAGATCATTCTGCCTCAACCTGTCATCCAGCGGGTGGAGGGTGTTGGCATGTGCGAAGACCAACGCACATCATCCGTGTACGTCTTTTTTTATATCACAGAACTTTGCCACAGTGTCACTTCAGTGCTTTTAATAACCTGTTAGTACATCTTTTTTTCAGAGAACAGAAAAAAAGTTTGATCCATCACGCTGTCACACTGTTAACCGCCCTTCCTTTGCTACAGTGTTTAGGTGTAGCAAAGCTATTAACAGGTCAATGCTGCACTCTGACATGGACTAAAATGTAGACTGGCTGGGACATTCGCCTCAGGTGACAGGGCCAGGTTCTTCCAGCAGCAAGGGCTGAAATCTATGATGGAGGACTTGTCAGGGCTAAAGAGAGGATTCCTAATGATATCCTCCACAATAGACTGTCTGACAGCCAATGAGCCCCTGCCTGTCACTGAGGCACATCCAAAGGAACCACATCGCAGGTGCTCAACTTGTGTTCCTCGGTTGATAATGCACATCTGAGGGTGTTAAGCACTCTAGGATCAGAGTCTGTGTGCTCATGTGAGCCTCGGCTGAAATTGAATAAAAAGCACAAAAGCATTGGCTATTTGTATTTGAATTGAACAGTCTATGAATCATTTGAACGTAAGGACATGTTTTGCCTCATTACATGACGCTGAGATACATTTCAGCCATATTAGGCTATTGTTTGTTTTGACACAATGAAATGAAGAAATGCAAACGGCAAGTTGACGTCTCTGTCCTGATATCATTATTAGACAAATTGAGAGAATCTCAGGAGAGAGAAATATATATATTCTAATATCATGTCTGGTCCTGTTCATTAGAGCCACTGTGAGTGCCCCCCCCCACACACACACACCTCGGAGGCAGGTGAGATACTCTGCTCACAACTCTCACCTAATCAGGTCCCTGGAGAGATCAGGTTCCTGAAAGGATGATGCTGATGTACGGTATGAATGAGCTTTTCCTTTCCCCTTCTGAAAAATATATTTTAAGGTCAAACGTCAAATGTCTGTCCCTTTTTGTGAATAATATTAACAACCTGTCAGTTTTGGACACAGGTGCATCCTCCGGTCATTTCTGTTGCTTTTTAAATACTCTTCCCATTATATTTTGAACAGACATAGGAGCTAGTGACAGCAATTCAATAGATATCCATTTATGTTTTTCATGTGGTGTGAAATTACCCTAAGGTGCCACAGCACTTGTGCAAGTTATTGACTGTGTTTTAATAAAAGTGCTTTCTTCCTCCTCTTATGTCCCCTAAAACTATATCCTAGAACGACCATGGATGAAATTTCATTTTTGCTGAAAGAGTATCCTATATGTGTCACTGTATGCCGTCAATCAAATAAATGACCCGAAGTTGTGAAATCCGTTTTTGGGGGCTTTAAATTGCATTGATACAGAATCCCAAACGGAAGCACGCAGCTCCTATTTCCAAATTAGCATGTCCTTTTTTTAAACACAGACAGGCACGCTAAGAAGCTCAGCAGAGCCAGTTAGAATGCAGAAGACGCACCCATATCCTGCTGAGGAATTATTGGAGCGTATCCCTGAGACCAGCAGTGTATTAAGTACGCTGGGACATTTTGTGCTAATCATCTGACAGCATCAAAGAAAAAAATAGGAGCAGGGAAAATTTTTGCAGGCAAGACTGCTTTGACCTCGAGTGTCCGTGGAAAAGAAGCGGCGTGTGGGTCTATTTTCTCCTGCGATCTTTTACGGAGAGGGCATCTCATGGGGTTTCACTTAAATGTGAACATCTCTGTACTGATGACACATATAAAGACCATATCAGCGAGCTGGGAGACATAAATTAAGGAACTGCTGGTAAAAATGTGGACATTGTACTAGACATTTGTTCCAGAGAATGTATAACAGGAAGGAAGGAAGAATGTAATTCACAGGGCACTACAGGAACAGGGACATTTAAAGGCGATGCAGGAGCCTCAGAAGCGGAAAACCTTAATAAGATTGTAATTCCTTCTGACTGAGCAAATTGAAGATCAACAATCTCTTCTGATCTTCATTACCTCTCTTCATCACTGAAGATATCACTCAATATTCTTTTTAGTTATCATTAAGTTATCATCTATTATTATGCAGGTCCAAATAATGAAAACCTATCCAGTCTACCCAGTCCAACATCCATCCAGGTAAAGGGCTCACATACAGATTTCCATATTCTTAATTTCCTTTAAGGATCAATTTTAAAACTGTGTTGACTTATACCTATTATGCTTTGCTGTAACACCGATGTGCACATTGAGTCAAAATCGGTTGTTTCAGGGACTCTCCTTTAGGTCTCCTCTCAAAAAGCCTGCTGTGTTCTAAATTGGCACACTGCAAAACGGTGGATGAGAGCCAAACGCTGGGTTGCTCACTTCATCTTCTCTGGGTGTGTTTAACCAGGTGGGTTACATCTTGATGTCAAGGAATAATCAAACACAAGGCAGTTCAGGACCACAGGGATTTGTGTTACTGGATGCCTTTTTTTGGCATAAACTTGTTCTGCAACTTTTTCAATGTTGAACACATGCTCCCTACTGTATTACACAAGAAAATAAAAATGAAAAGTAGTATAGGCCTCCTTTTAGTATTCACTCGCTAAAATATAATCGAAGCTGTTTGCTGATTACCTTCCTATGATCACCTATAAAAATACTGGCCTGTACAAAAGTGTTCCATCCCATAATCATTATACATTAATATTATCCCACAGATAACAGTCAACTTGTTTTTATATTTTGTATTATTTCAAATCAATTTAATCAAACATTGAATTAGATCTGCAAAATGATCAAACCAGTGGAGTTTTTTAATGAAAGCATTTTTAACGCAACTGAGTCTAATAATGTTCTACTACGTGCTTGGCTTATTGAATTATCTATGATTCTTCTCAACCATAATAATCATAGACACTGTCACTGGAGGGAGTTTCAA
Organism: Genypterus blacodes; assembly: GCF_046128005.1. Taxonomy (NCBI): domain Eukaryota; kingdom Metazoa; phylum Chordata; class Actinopteri; order Ophidiiformes; family Ophidiidae; genus Genypterus; species Genypterus blacodes. The sequence goes on from NW_027466831.1 coordinate 4,928,901, forward strand.
ATGCTGAATGCAGAGTTTAGCAAGACTGCTGCATATTCACATGTAATAATTTGATTTTGATTAAATTCACAAACATTAATTTGTCATTTGGGGACTTAAACTGTCAATCTTGTTTATGTCTTCAGAATATTGCCACATTTGTGATTGATAAAGACACAAATCACACGGAGTGTCATACAAATCCATGTTCAAATTAAAAGGTAAATTCCTAATGTGGAGCATTTTCTACCTAAAGTGATCCATACTTACAGTAACCTGGTAACCTCAGGTGCTGTAGCTGAGCTCAGGCGACTCCATCTGTCCTCTAGATATAATCCCTGTGTTGAAATGTGCAACAACAGCAGATCCAGTCTGAATTTAATGAAACACATATAAACATTTCATAAGGGGTCTGAAATTGATAAAGGAATTTGATATGTATTGATTTATCCAAGTAATTTTGGAGCCTCCTGTAAATGAAAAGTCTTATTTATCTGAGGTGAGGTTATCCATCATAAGACGCCACAAACTAAAAAGACCTTTGACAGGGATTCCTTAGCTGGATTTGAGATTCATTACATGTTGATTCATGCATAAATGCCCTCTTCTTGTCAGTCTCAGAAGTCACATGTTCTCCCTCATCACTCAGTACATTTACATATATAGTAACCACTATTTATGTTTGTACAGTGATTAATGCAAAATGTGAGAGAGGCACACAGGGATGGAATTTATACGATTGTTGCTTGATCGGAGAGGTGCGGAAAAAGCATGCAGAGGTTTACATGCTCGACTAAATCAATTTACATCGCATTACCCAGGTCTATTACTCACAGTACTCACGTCAATATAATTACGGTTTGCATAACTTTGAAAAAAATCAATTTATTGCCTTCATCCGGCTGTAATAAACGCTTTAACATGCGTGTAAGCCCTCTGAGTGCCCTTTTTAGGTCATCTTTGCTGAAGTGGAATTCCGAGTTGATTTGATTACCTGAATTCCAAACAAATCAACTGGGCTCTAAATTGATCTAGATTATGTCTGTGCACACACACCCCCATAGCAAACCACCCCACCTTTGACACAAACAACTTCATGTAATTCCAGAGACGCGCCCTCTAAAGGGACAACCGTGTTTCATACCTGGCTGTGCTTTTAAACTATAGATTTCCCTCGTCTCGCCACAAAAATACTGCCACCCTTAAAGCATTGGAATCATGGTTCAGTAAGGTGCCTGCTGTCAGTTTTATTTATAAACCTCCCCAGCCTGTTCATTCATTCAGACAGGAGCACCAGCACCCCTCCATCCTGCTCAGGGATGCTCAGCTGTGAGAGATGCATACACCTCCTGCAAGGCATCCTCAAAGGCAAAGGGTAAACATGGCTCACAACAGCACTTAATACAATCACTGGGCAAAGAACACATGCCTCAGCAATATTGCGGCGCGACACGCTGCAAGGTGTTAAGGTGAATAAAAACATCTTACTGCATCCCACAACTTCACGGCACGTATTACTTCAGAGAGCCACATTCGAGAAATTACCCCGTGTTTCCCTCAGCTGCTGTTTGCAGCAGACGGTGAAGCTGCGAGGACATGACGACTCCTCGGTTGTAAGCCGGGGCCCTCTGTCAACAAGCTCTGATACTAACAAATCCAAAATGATGGGCCCCTGTGTGCGAATGCGAAGAGAGAAGGCCCTGCATAAAACAGATGCCCTGGAGAATGCCAGAGGAAAACTCAAACTGTGGGATTCCTCTGACATAATGAGGACAGCTGCATGCATTTCATATTAATTTGCACATTCATTTCATGCAAGAAGAGGGAAGATTTAACATGCAAGTGTATGATACTCTTACTGAAATAGACACCCCACAGAGATAGCCATCACAGAGGATCTTGTTGGACTAATTTGCATTTTAGATGTTTCTTAACAAAGTTTTCCACTGTACAATTCCCAGCTGTGATTTATTCTTTACCTTTGGAACTCTGCTTGTTTTGCTCTCATTTCCTGCGTGTCAAAAGATTCATCTCAGCAAAATGTTACACTAAGCCCTGGATGAATACTCCGAGTGGCAGGAGGATCTCCATAGGTTTTTGTTTAACCTTTAAGATTTAGGCCGATGAAATCATAACAAAGAATTAGGTCACATTTATCAAAAAACAAAGTGTGGAAGAAGTAAGAAATTGTGTCGGAAGTGTCTGATCTTCCAGCTGGGTTGCTTCACTATCATTGGGATCAACTATATGGAGTTGGGTGCTTCAGATTAGAAAAACAATGTATCAGAAATGACAACATTTTAGCCATGAGCCTTATAAACACAGGCACAGTAAAGCAAAGGCACAATATCACTTGTAGCTTCACTTTATAGGTTGTTCAGTTTGCTTCTTCTCTTTGAGGTAACACAGTCAGTTATCTGCACAGTGATGGTACTCATCTATGAGGCCTTCTGATTAAACCAGCAAAAGCTGTACATGAGCTGAGGAGGCTGTGATTGTATTGAATCTAAGTAAAAGTCACAACATTAATAAACAGATAAAAAACAATCATAAAAAAATAGAGAATCAATTTCTATTTCTTCCAAGCCATCTTGACTTTGAGGCTCTTCCAGGGGGAAAAGTGTAACAAGATGCTAGGGAGGGTTGAGTATATTTTAAGCGTTATGAAAATGCAAAAACACAGAATTATTATGCTACAAAATCAGGATTTTCTTCAAAGATAATATACAAACTAGCACCTGGGTGGAGGTATGAGCTCTAATAAGTGCCTTTCAATGTGATAAATAAGCAACATGAAAATTCTGTGAGTATAAATGAGGTCTTGGCATTTGTCATTAAGTAGGATTTGGTAAATAATAGGATTTATTGTCAGTACATGGGTGACATTCTGCTGTGGCGGTACTTGTCCTGTCATAAACATGTCAAGCAGGCTTCATTATCCAACACCAATGGCCTGTTTGCCATAGGGGCTCAGATACTGCATATTATTACACTTTAATACAGTGTAGTAGATCATGCTCTTATTGTAGTGACAAAAATACTCTCATGGACTTAGAGTGAAGCATTTCAAATATAGATTTTTTTAGAAAGTCGTAATTTCTCTGGATGACACTTGAAAATGTTCAATATGGAAGCTTAATAATGTGTTACACCATTCTATTATACCAACATTAGAAGACAGCTGCCAGATGTGCACTCGAATAGCATTTTCACAATGTTAAATCAGTTCAAAAACAATTAATTGTAACTTCCATGTTCTACCATAAGCGAAGAACAAGCAGAGAAGACTTTGCTGACAGAACTTGCTTTGCCTCTCATGCCAGATCCTTATTTCTTAACATCACAGTACTGCATTTAAGTAATGTGACACAAGGTGGTGTAAGAACAATCGTCACCTCTAGAGATGACTGAGGTGACATTATTGACAAATACATGACACGCATGGTTATGACAGTGTCATATATAACCTTTAAAATAACCCTCAAGAATCAGAATCTTTGATTTATTGCAAAGCTGTTTATGAGAGAAAAGGCTGCAGACTCTGTGCTACACTGAAAAGAAAACGTGTTCAGTCAGTGTTCACTGGGGGGATTATTTACCATCTCAAGCCCACTGAACTACATCCTACTCAATTTGGAAAACCAACAAAAGACGCTTTGTGTGCAACCACTGCAACATCAGGTCTAGGTGGAGAAAACTTCCTCATGCAGAGAGAAACTGAGAGCTTGTGCTTTATCCTCAACAACTAGGTCAGCAACAAGAAAAGTATCTGAATAATGGCCAGATTAAACGAATGCAGTCCCCAAGCCAATTTCTTACCTTGCCATATACCAAAACCTTTGGCTCTTTCAGCTCATACCTTTACTACTGCAAAATGCATGCGACTGCTTCATAGAGATCATCAATAATGGGCTGGGAGAGGGAGTCACAAAGTTTTCCACATATTCAGTCTGCAGTTGATGTATTTTATTGTTCTGTGCAGCATTTCACATATTTGTCACCATGGCCGCTGCAGATGATTTCTCTGTGTTGCAAGATGCTTTGTCTGTCATCATCAGCACCAGAGCGTATGATACTTAAGAGTACTTATATAGAGTATACTTAGTAAAAAGAAAAACGCTTTGTTACATGAGATGACATTACATCCATACACACTGTACATATATAGCGGATCCATGGGTTTTCCCATTGGCCAGTTTTTGTCCACAAACATGAAATGTTACATGCATTCCATATCTAGCTTGTTACGACTACAACACAAGCAGTTAAACGAAATGTTGAAAAATGTCCTATTGTGTGGAGAAAATACTGGCTTGGTCTCCTGTTTCAGATCTGCCTCAAAATCTATGATTGCATCCACAATTACAATCTACCAAACTCACTCTTCCCTGACCTATATCCCACATGCCAGCCACTTTTGATTGAACTATTTCCTGATCATACTGCTGACAAATAGACAAACACACAGAGGCGAGAACTTGACCCTGTTTGGTGATCATCACAATGCACAATGTGGTGGTTCAGTAGTTGGCGCTTCAAATCCGCCTTTCGGTGCGGTCCTCCATTTTCCTCCCACAGTCTAACGACATGCAAGTTAAGTGAAATGGAATCTAAATTGCCCATAGGTGTGAATGATTTTGTCTGTTTGTGTGTGTGTGTTGGCCCTGTGATCGACTGGCAATGTCTCCAGGGTGTTGATGCCTCTTACTGGGATCAGCTCCAGCTCTCCACCGTGCAACTCTACAAAGAGGAAGCGGCTGTATAGAATGGTGGATATGGTGGATTAAATCTCTTTTTGGCAATAAACAGAATGGCTCCTTAGAGGAGATATTTAGTCATTCCATCCAACATTCCAGAGACTCCAATGCTACAAGATGGGAGTAATGCAATGCCAGTAAACTTAATTCATCTCATACCTCAACTTTCAAACTGATCAATAAGTTTTTGCAGAAGTGAAGAAACACTTTCAGGTGTCATGAGTGTTGCCAAGGTGTTTGTTTTGCCAGGTAGTTACAGCGAACCCATGCAGCCTCAATTAACGAGGATGAGATGTTGCTTTCCTTGTTCCTTGTTGTAGAATTGTAGAGTGACGAAAACGTTTTTTATATAAAAGAGTCCAAATTAAGCATCTCAACTGTTGAAACACCAAGAAATGTTGATCAGTCTACAAGAGAGTTTGATGTAACTGCTAGAAACATTCACATTTAGAACAATTAAAGAATAAAACTTGAGCATGAGCTGTTTATATGTGACACAAACTGTCTTGATTTTAATGCGTTGCTTTAATTGTCTTCTTCACTGTCATGTCCCTGAATTGCAAATCACCACGATTGAAAGAGCTTTTCATCAAACACACCATTACACAGTAAATTTCATGAAATCTGGGTGATGGAATTTTTCCTTTCTTTGATGTTTGAAATCAAATTTGCCTCACATGCACACACTGAGACTCCCTGTGGTGTATGAAGGCCTTCTCCCGCATAACTCTTTTCTCTTCACGCCACCATTTTGACACACTCAAGTCTTCCTCATTCCTTGTGATGCCACACTGAACGCTATATTTAGATGGTTGTTTTTTTTCTTTGTCTTGATGATGAACAGTTGGGAATCATTTTAACACACTGTCATTTATCAGCTCTTACCTACAGGTGCGTCAATTACTACAATGCACTAGTCCGCCTAGTGTCAATTCCATTTTCAGCAAGTAACGTCATTCCATAAGGGAACAGGCAGTTACAAACAACATGTTTATGAAATGTTTTTCTTCACTGCTGTATCTTTAGTTTAAGACCACGCAGAAGCATCAACTGTCATGGCTCTTGTCACCTTAAAGCATCAACATGAGTAACATGAGTACATCAAATCCTTGGAAGGAAATCTAAATTACTTTCACAGATCTATCACGTGTAAAGGCAAAAGCCATAAGCAAATGACGGCATTATCCAGTATTCAAATAGCTAGTGTTGATATTACTACTTTATTTCACTTAATTCCTTACTTTTGTTCATGTTGGTAGACACCAAAGCAGTGTGACAGGCTCTCCCTACATTTTGAACAAGCTCTTAACAGCAGTGAGAGGTCGCCTCACGTTTCCTTAAACAATTTCTATAAAAATAAATTGCCCTGCGTTCCTACTGAGAGATAATAGAAGTATCACAAATCCAATTTCAGCCGACCATTCCTCTGGGTTGTCAGTGGAGCGTACACTGTATTTCCTTGAATAAAATAGCCGTGACTTGGCCGACTGTATTTTCCCAGTGATGCTTCAATAGCATTTACTGCCCTCGCAGATGGCTGCTCTCCTATAACCTGGAGGAACATGCTGTAGTCAAGTCTGAGCTGCTTTTAAGTGTAACCCAGTAAGTCGGATGCAGCTGTATTACCATTATATATATCATACAGTCTATATCTGGAGAAAGGTATGCAGAACTATTTCATGAACCCCTGCAACTAGGAATGAGTTTGCAAAACATTTTGAAATTTAAGCTTTACAACAAGAGTGAATGCATCTATGTGTCTTAAGTCTCATAACCTTTTGAGGTTCCTGCTAAGCCGTCCAGATCGATGCTTTGCTATTTCTAGCAAAGTCAGGAATCTCTGTCATATGGTAACTATCGTGGCTTTTCCCATGAGAGAGATGATGAGACTAATCCAGCAGCATTCTGGTCAAATGAAAGTTTTCACTCAAGCTATTTCTCAGTGTCACATTCCTTTATATTTGATCCATGAGCTCGGCTTCTCCCATTGGCATCATCTATCATCATCAATTCAAGCTACCAGGCTCTCCTGACCACTGAGCGTTTGTTCCCAGGAGACGGATGCCTCCAAGGAACATCTGTCAATCACAGCAGCTGGGAGGCTTTGCTGCATTTCCATTTGCAATCAACCATAAAGAAACTCATGAATCTTATACAGTGAAATACAGTATACCAATTTGGATGTTCGTATTGGCCGAATGCAAACACACACTCTTGTGCTTATTCACTTCCTAGCCCATATGTCTCCTTTTGACATGCCTGTCATCCTCAGAAAAGATTCCACATACTAGTCGCGGATGTGATTTTTGAGCCAACATTGTTACAGTAGCCAAGTTATGGAATTGGAAGTGAGGGTCTTAAAGACAGCAGCGTAAACATGAATTCTAGCTAGAGTTGACACCTTTCTGTCTACCTGTCTTTCCTGTGTATGTTGGAGAGGCAAGAAAAGTCATACAAAATACGGTATGAAACCATTTTCTATCAATCTGCACTGTTTTGTGAGGCTGAGCTATAACTCACTGAATAATCCCAAATAAAACTTCTTAAGTGCTTTGTAGGTGCAAAACCAGCAGTTCTCGCTGTCACAGTAGGATCATTTTTGAGTGGCTTTGAAGGCCAATCAATGACATGCCTCATCAAAATACAAAGACCTCAAACATAAGCAGTCTCGTTAGCAGAAAATATCAAAACGTGCTGGCGCTGTTCACCTAAATGGACGGGTGGAGTCCTTGAAATATCAATACGTCAAAAGTGGACAGCTGAAAGAGAGAGAGAGAGAGAGAGAGAGAGAGAGAGAGAGAGAGAGAGAGAGAGAGAGAGAGAGACAGTTTCTGCAGGGAAAATCAAGTGAAAGTGTCCCCTGAAGCAAGGTGGGACAAGGCAGACAACAGATTTTGGGGATGTTTATGGTCACGAAAGGTTGCACACTATTCAGACGCAATTGATGACAACGTTAATTGGGGTCACACCAGGCGGGACTCTCCTTTCATTGCAATTTTCTTTGCAGCGTTGTCTACCCACTGCACAGGAGGAGAAGCTGACACAAATGAGCTCATTTGTCTTCAGAGACTAACCAGTGAGCTGGGAAAACGGGCATCATTTCATCAAATTACAACGGTATTTACACACCAATCCTCTCTTTCCAATAAGTACAGGTTGCCAAGTTACAAAAAACAACAACATTAATCCGTTAGAGTGCTACACTCAATTACTCCATTTTCTCCAAGGAGCAACGAACAGATTGTGGTCTTAACTGTGGTTTCACAACATCCATAATTAGAAAAACAATTATTCAATTCTGTGATAATCATGGCTGCAGTACTGGAACACACAAATCAAAGCGTTTGTGTAAAGCTGGAGTGCCAAACATAATCTCTGTTGCACTGTTTCCTTTCACCTTCAAAGTTCTTCTGGGGCTAATGAAGACAGCTTGTAAGGGCCACACACTCCCAGAGGTTTAGGCAGATATTTCACTTGTTTATGTTCACCATATGGCTGTGGCAACTTCCTCTAAAGGGACCAGGGAATGGGGTTAGTTGCACCTCACATCACTGGCACAAATCCAGGTATTTATGAAAGTAATATTTTCAGGTGAAATGGGGAAACCACATGAGTAATTTAGAGGTTGTAAAGGGGTTTATGCAGGACATTTCTCAATGACCTGATTATTGTTCATTATCTGATAATAATTTATCTCCAGTGTTAAAAATACGATACCATACTACCATAAGTGATTTTATATTATGCAATTATCTACCCATCCTCAGACTCTATTGCAGTTAATCCTCTCCAGGGTCACAAGGGGATGGAGCCTATCCCAGCATGCATTAGGGGAGAGACAGTGCACACCCTGAACATGTTGGCAGTCTGTGTGTGTGTGTGTGTATGTGTGTGTGAGAGTGCTTCCTGAGAACCTGAGAAAAGGAGCAACTGAATCCAAGGCAGAAAAGATGTATCTATGTACACCAATTTATTCCAAACTGGGCTTGGATTGCTTGTTCACATCAGTGCGAACAATATGAACACTTTTCAAACCTCCTGTGTGAGCAGATGACACAAGATGTAAGCAGCGAATGACAGGATACAAACTCATGTTTCGCCAATCAATAATTTACAATGGAGTGGTCCTGATCGACAAGGCAGCATCCCTATCCCAGGGGATTCCAAGGTTAATGGCCTACATGCATTAATGGTCTGTAAAGCTAAAGGTCGCTTGACAGGGTATGACAGATAAGAAGACATTATTGTTCTGTACTGAATGACAGAGCAGGAGTGTATCTACAGCATATGGTGAGGTCAACGAGAAAGATGGATTGCTCAGCTCCCCCAAAAAAAAGAAAAAGATTGTGACACTGACTTGATTATAACAAAATCAAAACGCACTGTTTGATGCAGGATTTGTTGCTTCCGCTATTTCCAGTCATAGGCAAATTAAAACACATTGCCATCATTATTACCTGCTTACACAATGTCGCAGTTGTGCAGAACATCACAAGCCAGACCTTCATATCCTGTTCTGAGCTGCTGCTTACATGTGATGTTTCGGGTGCTTTTTTTCATACCTATTCTAAGCTGTAACCTGTGTCTGACACCAATATGAACTGAGAGATGAAAGGATGTGTGAAGAGTAACAATAAAAAAGATGCCCTATTTCTCTGGCTTGTTTTGAACATATTTTGGTTTTGGTATGTTTCTTCCTGTTTGGACTGTCTGGCATCTCATCAATTATCAGTCTACCTATCAGTTTCACTTCCTTTCCTTTGTTGTGTTTTATTGTCCCTCATGATACGGAGAAGCCTCGCTGAGCCACAGCATCTTATGACAGATACTGGAAGAAAACAGAGCAGGAAATCAGATGGAAATTTGGTTGAATCACATTTGGAAACTATACTGGACCTAAGCAAATTACACGAGAAAAGACCCAAACAGTCCATTGTTTACATTTAGTAAACGTACAGTATTTTATTTTAGAAATAATGAAACAGGGTTGCAAAGTTTCAAACATAGACCCTGAAATGAAAATAAGAACATGCAGTATAGCCCCTTCGATGCTTTGGCCCATATTCCCAGTATACGGTCAAGTGAGCAAGGATAAGTTGTCCAATTTTAGTCTTACGAGCATTTCTCCTGTCAAAACGAATCTCCAATATAAGGTTTTGAGCTCTGTCTCCATAAATATGTGACTTATGAACCCCATTTTAGCCTTCCTGTACAGTATACACCACCAACTCACAAAAAATGACCACCATTTTATAAAAGTTCAGTAAAATAAGATCCACTGGGTCTCGATGGCTGAATAATTAATTCATTAATACATTTTAAGTTATTTATAATGAAAAAAAATGTCTTTCAACACGTGGAATCTCATGGTGAAGGTGTCTAGGACAATTGCAAGCTTTACTGTGTTTCTCTGCGTGTGTTTCTAGGGGGTTTAAACACCTTCACCTTGGTTTCTCCTTGAATCATTTTCCACAAGAAGATGTTTTAGAATTTACACGTGGCAGACGTTCAAACAGGCAAGTGCTGCCAGCGATTTCTTGATAATTACATAGAGAATGTTGTAAAACTTTTAATAACACAACAGCCGGGGTAATTAGAAAGAAATATTGGACTTGCATCCACAAAGAGCGAAAAGGATGGCTGCTCTGTGAGCCAGCCCAAGCCAACGGCAACAGCCCGCCACACAGAACCTTCTCCCTGAGAACCTGGGAGGGGAACTCTACCACAGGCTGCCAGTCAGCTGTCCCATGATGCTTGCAGAGGGCTCGTGGTCTTTTTAATTCCCAGCCAATCTCATGTCCATCATACCACTTTATCCCCTACTTGAGAGCTCTGCTCAGGTCCACACACTGTCACTTTCTGACATATACAGCAGCCTACACCTCTGCAATACCAGAAAGTATTGTCAGCTCCAGCCCGCCTCCCGTATTCCCCCAACCCCAACTGGCTCTCAATACGGACAACAAATTATATTTTCAAAGTGGAAGTAGGAGCAGACTGCCCCACAGCATCCCACTGTAGGTTTGACATTTCTGAGTAGCATGTGGAAGAAGCCGCAGCAAGGGCTCCGGGTTTAGTTCATGATAGATCACTGTGTGCTTATCAGGTGACCCAGGCAGTTTCTTGGGATTTCTCCACACGAGATGTCACATGTTGGTAATGAGCAGAGGTGGATTCAGACAACATGACATGCACAGCCTAGCAAAGGTAAAGAAGTCGCTCCTTCAATGGTGTGGTTCTCAGGAGATTTCCATGAATAAAGGATTAGCTACAAGCTAGAAGTCAAGCTCTGCTACTTCCAATTGCTTTACATATTCAATGCCGAGTTTTTGCATGATCAGAACAGCCAGCTTAAAGTCAAAGGGGATTGCCGGTATGACTCCTGCAAGAGTAGATTCATGCAAGTTTTTGAAATAAAAAAAGATTAGAAAAATAGCAAGTCATTAGAGTTACCAGGTGCTCCTTAGACAAAATATGTTGTGATGTATATATGATAGCCCTAACGCACAGGATATCGCTGCTATATTATTTTGAAATTTGAGTGATTTTTGCTTTAACTTTACCTTGTATCCTAAATGTGGACACTGGGCCTGTTTGCTTGAACACACTGGGTCATTCCCAGGCTATAATTAACATAGATACTTAGAACATGCCTTTGACTTTCTCCTTGTAAATCTGTGACACTGGCAATGTGTATTTGCACTGTTCAAAAGGCCTGTGTTGCCTATGCTGCCATGGTGGACATACTCAGACTAAGTCAGTTTCTTTTTGACACAGTGATTATGAGCTGAAATGAGAGGTTCCAGTGAGCACAGAGGAAAAGTCACATTGCGTCATATCTTATCTACCAACACTAATGCCAGGGATAAACTGCCTAATCCATCGTACATTTAATTGGCTCAGCCTAGGATCCTGCTGATATCACCTTTGCAGTGTGTATGTACACAACTTTGATTAAAGGTTCCATCTCTCTAAATAGCAACGTATTATACGACTGAAAGTCAAAAAGACAACAGTCTCTTGAAATATGTGCACTCGGGCTGCACCTAACGATTATTCTTTTAATGGTTAATCTACAGAATATTTCTTCGATTAGTCGATTAATCTACAGATGATTTTGTATTACACAATTAATTATTTCCCCCCAAATAAATATCTTAAATATATTTTCTTCAATCATATTCTCTTCAAAACAAACAAATGTAACAAAACAAAGTACACACCTATTCAATTCAGGTAAAAGTGATAGAGTGCAATCTGCATTCAACAACAAAAATACATGATATTCAAGTCACTTTAGGAATAAATAACTGTGCAACCTCAAGTTTGGCAGCCCAATATAAAATCAGCTTTCTGTATAATTAGTAATTTGAGTAACACAAGAAGAACTAAAACTTGCAATGTGAATCAAATTTCAATTAAAACACCCAGGCACGCACACACACACACACACACGCTCTCTCCCCCACCCTCCGCCCTTCCCAGGACTTACATTGCCGTCTTGCTGCCGCCTGGACAACGCGCTCCACGATGCTTTCGCTTCAGATGTTCGTGCAGAGGGGCTGTACTGCTGTGAAAAGTCATTTCTATTTTGCAGAGCTTTATATTAATCGGTGTTTATCCAAAGCACTCCCACACTCTTTCACTCTCTCTCTACGTGCGCGACTGTTTTCCGCCGCAACTTTTTTCGCGGTTGTTGTTTTGTACCTGGCGCAGCAGTCTTACGTCATTGCGACGCGTCGACCTTTTACGTTATTTACGATTTCAATACGGTAACATTTTTTTGTGTTGAATAAACGTGTTTAAAAATGTGTTGTGTTTGATCTATCCAACCTTCTGGCAAATAGAGTTCAGAATCGGGGTCTAACTTCTACAGAACCCTGTTTATTTGTTCAGTTTCACAGTATCAAGTGCTTTCTGACAGATTAAGAGCTCCAACTCCATTATGTTGGTTGCCTAGTTGTGCAAGGTTTGTCTAAATTGAATCTAAAGGTCATTCAATGCAACCACAGTTTGTTTTATTCAGTGTGTTCGGACCAAACCATAGCATTAATAGTATAGACTAGATAGTATATAATGTGGAAGTTTAATACCTTGTCTCTAAGCTATTTAAGCGATATGAGAAAATGAAGCCGTTTAGTAACCATTTCAAGCGGCTCTGATAGGACACTGACACAGGCACTTAGTGGAAGGATATTTCCATATTTTAGGTCAGCAGCGTTCCCTGAAGTGTGAAGATTGTTAACTGCTTTTAAATGGGGCAATATAATACAGATTTCTGCATTCTGATTTTCATTTTCGGGTATATTTTGAAACTTTTGGAGTGCTTAACTGTGCAAAAAACACATTGATTCTGTCCCACTGCCCATTACAGACCTGCTGTGCAAACCTTTACAACTAGTATAAATAAGCCACCTTAAATCTTATTTTTCAACTAAATATGTCTCATATACCTGGACAATTTTGTCCTGTGGGAATAATGGGAAAACAAGCTGCAAGTGTGACATATATCTATTGACATACATTAAAGTTGTTTTGTCAGAATATCTCATACTTAGTGGGTGTTTCTAACTTGTGTTACATGATTATGTGAGCATGTTATGGAAGAAATAGGAGTAAACAGTAGAGGCTTAGAATGCAGTACAGGCCCATAGGTGGTGTCTCACTGGATGCGTTTCTACAGGCATGAAACACAAGACTTGCAAGATTGTGTTCCTCACATCCTGCCTACAAGAGAACATTACAGCATAAAAATTACAATTATATTGTCCAGTCCATATATTGCCACTTTCCAGGAAGCGCATTATACTGTATGAATCTCAGACAAAAAGCTCAAACCTTTGAGATCTTGTCATTCATGAGAATTTAGTTTTGCGTTTGCACATTTTGCATCCACATATCTGGAGGAGAAAGTCATCTTCCTCACCGTCACTTTAGTCAGGTAGGTTATAGGTGATCCGCAAAACAAAAGTAGAGATTTATAAAGGTAGAGATTCAAGGCTTCGTTCATGAGAGCATTATAGCGTTGTGTACATACGCTTTATATGCTCTTTCTGTCCATTTGTAGGATATGGAGCCTAACTGCGAGCCATAACCATATCATGTTTACTTCTTCTCTGCACAATGCACAAAACAAAGCACAAGAACTTCTTCAGAAATATAAACAAACCACTACACCATTAGTTAAAGGGTTTCAATGTGAAATTTTATTCAGTCTTCTCGCCATCTCACAGAGATATTTAGTATATCAATACAACAGTATTACAGTACGAAAGGAACAAATTGATGAATTATTTACACAAAGCACATTGATCATAAATGAAAAGAAATTACTTTATATGAGTTCAAAAATACTTTTTCTTAGACATTGTCACAGTCAAAACCATCAGCCATAAAACCATTACGATGGATGAACAGGGATTTAAGATTTGGGTAATGATGTAGAGGACACACACACACACACACACACACACACACCCACCCACCCACCCACCCACCCACCCACCCACTCACTAAGGCACGCACGCACGCAGGCACGCACACACGCAAACACACGCACACGTCTAAATGAAACTCTAGAAGTACAATGAATATAAAAATCACTGCATGAATAATTCATGAAAGCACACAAGCAGCAGGGACAAACAATTCTTGGATGTCATTTCATTTCAACACACTTTTCAAAGTATCTTCTCCTCTATGTCTATAGCATGAAATATTAATAATTCACACACTTTCTTTACGTGCCTTTTGATGTGTCAAACACTCACAATCCTTGTAACTTTGATTTTAAAATGTATTATCTGTCCAGATAAAAATGTAACCAGATTTGGTTGTATTATGGAAACTGCTCAATCATTTCAGGCAAATGTTTCTTTGATTACCTCATAATTGATCAGTTTGTTGCACTTTCACCCTTCAGTATTCTCTATTAAGCTGACCATGTTGGAATCAAGAAAGAGTGTTTAAATAGCTTTTGGTCATTTACCTATAATTTTATTCTAAGCGTAATTTGTTTGTCCTCTGCTGTCATTTTGCCATTTAGCTTTTTTTTTGCACATCAAACATAAAATATAAGTTTATAAATAAAGACAAATTCTACATTCTGCCTGCACTTACCCCAACAATGCAATATACGGTTGTGTTATGTGGGTGTGACAGGTTGTGTGCTGACTGAAGAAGACATTTCATAATGCAATGAAACTTCTGGAGATTTATTCCAGATAGATTTTGCATTTGCACTGTATATACATCCCATTTAAAGCTGCACAATCAAGTGTTCCATAACAAATGTTTAAATAGCAGCAATAGATGAACTATTCCCTTGCAAAAGATCAACAAAGAAAACAGAATCTAAGCTGAGTGTGTGGATGATTAGTAGCTGGTCGATGAAACACTGGCTGCCACGCCCACCTCAGTAAGAGTCCATATGTTGTATAAGCTCACATACCTATTAATGGCTGAAGGTTTCAAGAATAGATTTGTTTAATGGCACTGATGTGGTTCCTTTCACCTTTGTAACAAAAATGCTGATATTTAAGACTTGTTTTATTTTTTTTTACACTATTGAAAGCGAAATCGGAAGTTGTTCTTAAGGTGATGCTGACCGGGGACGATTTACATTTCATCCCCTTCATTGCCCAATGATGGATCGAGTATTCAATACTCCAGGTCGAGTTCACAAATGAGCATAAAAGCAACACCTTGTGTGTAAGCATATGAGAATATAGTCCAGGCTCTACAGATTCAACATACAGCGGTCAATGTACAACTTGTGCATTCCTGTATGTCCTACCACCAACTATGGAATATTAACTACAAACAACAGATTAACATATGACCAAAGCTAAATGCTAAATAAAAAAACGTTAATTAATTAATGAGAAAAACAATATTAAGGATAAAAATCAAACTTTACCCGTAAATAAGGATCACGTTTTAAATTTTCTGGTCTAAACACAACAGACCAGAATCACTTAATTGAGAACTAAAAACAACTGCACAGAGACAATTTCCAGGAGGGGGTCCTGTACCAAGGAAACGATCAGCTTGTGGTGTAAACATGAACTATTGGTCTGAAAAACAGCCTTAATGTCTGAATGGTCCCATTACCCACTTTTCAGCTGCAAACACTCCTCTAATTAGCTGCTGCTTCTACATGCAGAGATAGGTGTTCTTTCTATTACCCAGAGCGGACTACAAAGGCATGATGAGCTATGAAAACAAGATTGAAAATATACAAAACATACAGCCGATCTTCATTGAAACAGGATAGGCGCATCCTTTCGAATTAAGACCTAGGAAGAAATGGAAAAAATTCAAACAAGTTAAACTTTTAAATGTCCCCTTTTTCCAGATATTTCACTCAGAAGATTAGTAACACAGAGTGCTCCCATCTCAGCTTAATTCCAATGCTAAATATTGGCATGTTAGAAAGTTTTGAGTGAGTTAGTGTGTCAAACTTACTGGACATGTTTGGGATCCGAATGGGGCCGCTGCTGGTGCCATCGCCCCCATCAGTCAGAGCTTTGATTTCAATGAGGTAGTCCTCTCCAAAAGGGATTTGCAGCTCCACACTGGTCTTATTGGTCTCCAGCACGGCGCTCCTGCCAAGCCAGTTCTGGCGATACAAAACCTGGAGGGGGGGAAGTTGAAATTGACTGCATTGGCTGCATGGGGAGGGGGGCGAACATTTCATTCACCTGCCGTAACTTTCAGAAATTAAACATTTATGATAAAAATGCCCACAATGTTGAAGTGCTGTGTGCAGCTGGAATTTGGTTATACAGTTATGCAGTCTATCTCCAGAGGAGGTAATAAGTGCCTTGTCAGGTGCAGGTTAGGTCCCAATAACTCAACACAGAGGAATGTAAGAACCTCGAGATGTATTTTTTATCGCTTTAATCATGAAATTTCCTTCTAATACAAAAACAGGATGTAATCAGTGAGTTCCTTTAACTAACCAAATTGAGGCACATAAAGTCAAAACAAATTAACGTTAAAATAATTTCAAAACATAGAACACAAATAAGGAAACTTATATTTAATTTATAGAATTGCCTGTGCCAAATTATTAAATGTTTTCATTATTATGCACTGCACACTCCCTTAGGACAGAGACTTTTTCATTGTACACGTCCAAACCAAATGAGTCAGCCTGCGTTATCTCTGGAGAGAATGACATGTAGAAGCATAACAATACACGCAAAGCACAATAAAAGCAGTAGTTCTCCACACACACATGCTAAGTGGATCTAATATCATTCATTGTTGTTGTTGTTGGAAGAAATCTGAACTCCCTTTGACGTGTTCCATTTTATCACCTGAAACAGATCTTTTAATTTTTGAAAGGCCATATGAGGCCAATCCATAAAGCGAAGGCAGCAGTGCTGAGGTCCATCTTTCCACTAACATGAGAAAGCCATTTATTGGGATGACAGCTGCTCAGGCTCTATTTGTTTCCCCACTTCTCGACTTTTTTGCTATTACTCTTTACTGCCATTACTGACAAGCTCACCTTGTATCCTGTCACCTCGGACTCGTTTTCCATTGCCTTGACATGTTTCCAATTTAGAGAGATCTTGGAGTTGGTCAAGTTCCACTCAATATTTCCTGGAGGCTGACTTGGTGCTACAAGACATGTAATCACACAGACATTATATAGTTTGCCCAAATGAATACTTAAATTAATGCCATCAGTAGTATTCTATAACGCAACACTGCGTTCAGCCCTGATTCAAAAGCATTTCACCTTCAGGAATGCAGTGCTGAAAAACTGAGGTCAACAGAAATAGAAAATGCTTGACTTTTGCCTTTGATTACGCGTTCATTTATGTGTGAAAATGCTGGATGAACAAGGTTGAAATGAAAGGTTAATCATCAAGCAGACTCAAAGCTCCATATATAGCACATTATATTGTCTCCACTGCTTCATACTTCATTTACCTTCAGTCAAGTGGCTTTGCAGCTGGTATGTCTACCTCACACGCACAGGCAACCCATTCATCCGCTCGTTTTATAATCTGTATAGCTCATAATCCTGTTTCGAAACATTTTTTCTTCAATAGATCTTTGTGTGGAATCAGTATGGAAAAGCTAGGGATGCAACTTACTTATTCCATAGTCCATGGTAGCTTAGCCATTTAAAAAAATGGCATTAGAAATAAAAAATTATAAAGAAATAATGAATGCCTAAAGTATTTACTTCAAAGCATCCAGCTTCGTCATCCCTAATATACATATTACATGGAATAACCATATGTATTTCAAACAATTTGGAATTTGATGCATGTCTGACTAAGATTTTGCAATAATCAGCATCAAGGGTTGAAGCTGCTTACCAGCCATGATGCAGAGATGTAAGTCATAGTTTTTGGAGGGAGAGGCTGATAAAATTTGTATTTAAATCCAATGATAATGTGGCCTGTCATCATGTTTGACCAGATGAGGGGGACAAAATTTCAAAGTCGGCAGAAGAGTTCCAATTATTCTTCAAAACTTCTGTCGGTTGAAATGAGTCACAAAGCATTTCACACTACAGGATTTGGATCCCCAGGTTGCGATATTTGGCCTGATAGTTATGAGTCAGGAGTCTGTGACGAATCTACAAATCTTTCAGACTGCATCTCTGAGCTGTTCACACTTAGTGATCACTGCTCACAGCAGAGAGTTCTGGTATGCCTCCAATCTGAGGTGTTTTGTTAGTGTTGAATAGAAAATCAAGGCTAAAACTTTGCAGTCTGAACCTAACCTTGATGTCTCTTGAACAAAAAAAGTAAATAAAAAACGAAAGTGCACTGGACATATCCGAACCCACAAACCTCTGTCCAACAGGTATCATGGCCGGGTTGAGTAGAGGGCACAACTTTGACAAAAAGGTGGGTTGAGGTAAAGAGAAGAAATAGACCAAATAAATAAGCCAGTTTTAGTGGACTCACGTGGTTTCTTGGTGGTGATGTTAAAAGCGGGGCTACAGGGTCCAAATCCAGCACTGTTCTGAGCTCTGACTGAGATCAGATACACTGTGCTGCCCTTTAGGCCAGAGAGCAGTGCTGTGGTGTCCATTACTCTCACTCTTTCTGCATCGCTCTCCAAGAATCCTTGCTCCCGAAAGAGAATCTGCAGACCAAAGATGTGAGGGTGAGCACACACACCCTTAGCTGGGCCACATCACAGTTTAAACACACATTTTCCAAGCTGTAAAGTTGTTATCAAATTCATACCCCAGACATCATGACAGTCTGCTGTATGGTGTACATGTCAAAGTTTGTGTCAATGAAAAAAAACTTTATATACTTTTTTTCCGTTCTCATAGCTCATGATCACTGATACTAAAAGATCCAGATCCAGCCTGGTTCAGCATTCATAGAAAGGCTTTATGGCGCTAAAGGGAACAGTATCTATGCTATCTATCCATCTGTTCTGTGATGGAGTTTAAAACAAACCACAAAAGAGTCTGGCGATGGTTTGTGAGCGTATGTAGCACTACAATGGCTTCTCAGGTTTAGGAAGGAAGACAGGTGGGAGACAGGACCTGGAATTGCTGAAATTGCTAACACACAGATCTAGGATGTTCTGTTTTACAATCTGTTATTTAATCATTGCAGTTTTCTGAGCTCACATGAGGAAATAGCAGAGCAGAGGTTTACATTTTTCAACAGGGATCTGTGGAACCTGTAGTATACTTAAGCTGTCTTATTGCACCTTAAAGTCTTACGGTGGTGCAGTGCATTGTGTGTTTGTCAAATGCATATGTGCCTGTGTGAAAATCTTCTTAGCGTGTCACAAAAAAAATGCTCATTCATCTAATTAATGTGACTTTTTGAGCATTATTTTCTCAAACTTCAAAGTTGGGAAATGTATACGATACCCTTTGTCTTACCAATAGTTTTAATGTGAAAGAAATTCCACTTTTGGAATGCAGTTTTAATAAGAAGAGTTAAATTATTACTGCCTAACCAAGTGTTGGCGCTGACATTTAACAGTGCTATTTTAAAGCGTGCGGTGTACGACTTTGACAAGGTGCGGAAATAGGATTTGGAAAATTTGTGGTTCAGCGTGTTGAAAGGAGGAGCAAATAAAACTTCCAGAAAAGGAAGGAGAACATGCCTGGCAGACTCCAGAAGTATTTTTCAATTTTTTGGACTGTTAACACTTGATATTGCTGACAACACACAACTACCTCCATCTCCATCCATCCATCCATGCGTTTTGGCTGCTTGCATCGGCAGTCTCATTCTTACGGTCACTACCCTGAACATGTACCCGCGAGTGAGGATTGGACATTTATAACGTGTGCGTTAAGGTTAATTACTCCTGCCACTGCCCTTGTCCAAGGCGGCAGGCTGTAGATGTGAAGATGGTCCCCGGGCGCTGCACTGTGGCTGCCTGGCTGCTCCTCATAGGTTGGTTGGATTAAATGCAGAGAGCAGATTTCTCTGTACTTGTTGTAAAATGAAAATAAAGGCTTTGTCTTCATTTTCCTTGAAGTTCCAGTTCTCACAACCTTTGGCATCACAGTCTAGAGATGCCACCAAATTTCCTCCAGCAGCAAAAACACATGGTGGCACACTCAAGGATGTGGTCAGTTTCATCTGCCTGGAACATTTCACTAAGAACTATTGAAGAGGTATTTTGCAAAGCTGTATAACTCTATTTAAATGGGCGTTAAAGTGTTATATAAATTGACTTGGATGTAGATGTTTATATCACAATTTCTGTTGCCATGAATGTTGATTATTATCATCATTTTGATCACAAATATCAACCTCCTTAAGTTAATGTCGAGGCTTTTAGACGTCTCACAATTGAGAAATTAGGAGCAACATTTTATGGAGATTAGAGAGCCACTTATCACTTCATTCTCTCCATCCATTGAGAGCGCTTCAGCGTTAGCACATATTGATCTATGCAACTGTAAAGATAAAAGGACATGGACCAAAAAAGTGTCTACGTTTTGCTTGAACTACAGGAAGGCTAGTTTTGCTTTATTTTGTTTGGTATTTGTCTTTGCAGTGAATTCACCTCACGACAAGATATAAAAAATATAAAAAAGTTTTCACCAAATTTATCACTGTTGCTCTATTCATTCGCTCTGCCCGATGCCACAAGGTCAGGTATAAACTGAGAGAAAGGAAAGGTGGAACAGAAAATGTGCTTTTCAGCTCACAACCCACACGGTGATGGTTTATGTGATCAGATTTCTATTTGTGATGTTTTTAGTATAAACACTATCGTACGGCTTGATTGACAAAACTAATATGATTGTGATATGATGTTTTAGCCCCATT
Organism: Genypterus blacodes; assembly: GCF_046128005.1. NCBI lineage: Eukaryota > Metazoa > Chordata > Actinopteri > Ophidiiformes > Ophidiidae > Genypterus > Genypterus blacodes. Next base: position 4,949,926 of record NW_027466831.1, read on the forward strand.
AGAGTGACAGCGGTTACATATTTGTGTTGTTTTCATTTTGGAATACTTCCAACATCTACAAAACAAAGTGCTACAAAACAAACAAGGCTCAGATAATCATGGGAAATTAATTTTCATGAGATCAATTTCAAACAAATGTTAGTAGTAGATCTCCGAATAGATTTTTTACAGTCACTATCACATTGCACAGATCAATCAACACTATCCCATGTGGTGGTCAATGTGTGACCATGACAACCCATTCAATCATCTGGACTGGTGCATCTTAACTTTCTCGGGTTACACATGCCCTCTAGGTGCTTCAAAAACCTTTGCCTTGTAACGACGTGTGGGCCAAACACTGGCACTGACCCCCCACAGGTCCTCTGCAGCGGTCAGGCCTCTGAGGGCTCACACCAACATACAGACCCTCTTAGGTTTGCGGGGGGCAGTCATTGTTATTTTTATCCGTGTTTTCCACATCAAAACCTCAGGAGAGCGTTGTTGTGGAGGATAGCGATGTGTGTGTTCATACTTGATTATATTTCTTATTTTTACAGCAGCTCTCTGATTGTGCTTGAGTGTTGAACTGTTTGGAGATTGGTGCAACTGCCAACATAGCTCTTCATCCCCCTAGATTATCCTGTGAAAAATGTGCACAGTAGCCATCATCATATTTAAATGAGTGCGGTTTATTGTACTGTCATTCATTCTGGGATTAACGTCTACTTCTGGATTTTCCTTGAAATGTGGTTATTTCATTATTTAAGTTTTCTTTTTCCTACCTCATATGCAATGATCTTCTCACTACTGGCCCCTGGGGAAATGGGTTCCCAGTACACCTCGATCTCAGAGGCTGAAACTGTGCGGGCCCACACTTTCGGCGGGGCCTCAGAGGGCTCTAAATAGGATAAAACATGAATTATGCATAGTCTCCTTAGATTAACACTATCAACTTGATCAGTGTTTGCACTGCATATACTCACCTTCCTCTGCTGAGAACACTCTGGCAACATGGCTGAATGGCCCCTCTCCAATGCCGTTGTAGACTCCCACTTTCACTTCAAAGTGGGACAGTGGAGCGATGCTGTCATTTCTGTAAATATATCTTGATGCGTCGGGTGATGCCAGCACAGTTTGGATCCAGGTGCTGCTACCAAGTGGGCGGAAAGCCACAACATAGCCAAAATCCTCTCCATTCTGCTGTTCCTCTGGAACTGGCTGGGAGACAAATACAGACTATAATTTCTCACACAATTGATGAATCCACAGAGCTCGAGTTAAAGAGTCGTGAATAGTACAGAAATAGAATTATATCCAGAGACTAAATGGCAGCAGGCGTGTAGGTGTTGATCCATATCCAAAAAATGTTAAATTGTCACATAATTCTTGATTTACACACATGAAAGTTGCAGTAGCGCCGTATCATCATTTTGATTTACGCAACAGAGGGAGTCAGCAGGAAGCAAATCAGGACAGATCTGGTTTTAATTATGACCCATTTAACTGCAGCCAGAACACTGCAGATAAATTCTGCCAAAAAGCTGATTCTTGTCAAATGCTTTAGAACATCACAGTCAATGTCCACTCTAAATGCCTGTGATCCTCTTACCTCCCAGGCGATGACGAGTTCTCCCCGAGTTCCTCCTCCGCCGCTCACTTTGACTGGTGCAACCTTGGGAACTAAAGGGGGAACAAAAGGAAGTCTAAGGTCTCTGGCAAACCGAGCAATAAATTATAAGTTCATTGCATGCCACACTGTGTGAGATGGGCTGAAGGCGTAATCTGTGTCAAACTGTGACATCAAGGTTGATACGATGAATGTCCGGTGAATCGTAACAGAATATACAAGCTCTGGCCGGAGCACTGACACTGTACAGAGAAACATTTCAACCAGGATATTCTGCTCATTTCATGCTGTTTTCCTGTCAGGTTTGCTTACAAACGTACGTCGTCACAGAAGTTACATTGTGAGATTTTGGTTTATTTATCCAGAATTCTGCCACAGGCTCGATTTGGTTGCAAAACTGCAGTCTACCCACCAGCCGTGCAGTCAATAGGAGAGTCTTAACCTCAGATTTTAATAAGATGATCACAACCACTTTGATCTTGAACTTATTTACACAGAACAGGATTTCAGTTTGTGTCAACAGTGGCGTGACCGCCTCCACATATGAATCACAACAGGAACCAGCCAGATGATATTACTCAGTTAACCTACTCTAAATAGACACTTTCATGTCGTCGCCTCGTGGCATGTGTGGACACTTCACAGTTTCACTTGACGTGACCATTAATTAGTCATGGCAGCTCCAGAGTGCTGACACACACGCTTCTTGTCGATTAAGTAAACTTAAATGTTTAAAACCTCAATTCCACTTTCCCTCGCTTTGCATGCCACAGAGTTGGATCCTGTTACGTAAATAGACTGAGGGATTAAAGCAGCTGTGCCGTCACGATGGCCTTGTTGAGCAAATCAGTCATATGTGTCATCTCCTTTAAGTTTGCTAATGATTAGAAACTTACATTAGTCAGTGTATTGGCTTGAAAGCTGACAGCAGATTGCAAATGAGAAACATTGCAGCGCTCAATAGAAGTGAAACTAATCAAAGAGTTAAATTACATTTCAATGTGGGACTGATTAATTCGATTCGGAGACAAACAAAGTGAGAGGATACCTGCTGCTTTGGTTCGAATCTGTTTGGATGGCGTGCTGGGTTCTCCAATGCCAACACTGTTGATTGCTACCACCCTGAATTCGTAATCCACCCAGGGGTTCAAACCTGTCACCATGGCGTGCATCATCTGTCCAGGCACAGAATCAGGAACTAGGATTAAAAGAATTGAGATATGTTTTTTGTTTCTTAGAAATAGAAATAGACAGATATAGAAAATAGCTCACAGTGGTACAATTTGTAAACACTTTTCATTCAGTTTTGGCACAAAATCTGTTCATTAAACTAAATGTCAGGTTACATAATGGTGTTATGGATTAGGGTCAGAGGAAAACAGCTAACATTCTGGTCAGTATAATGGAATGCATCAAGCAGTTTGAATTGTATAAACCTCCCATACTTCTTTGTGATCAGCATTTCAGTGTTCCATGGCTAAGCTAAATAAATTACTTGTGTAAGACAGGAATCCTTACCTGCTTACTTTAAGAGCAAACCCCTATCTGTCCTCTTTTCTATTTCTGTTTTACACACAAGCCACTTCAGATCACATATCTGCCAGGAAAACTTGTGTTTCACAGTACCACAAACAACAAAATACTTTCAGCTGTTCTCTGTTCCTGATGATGCAAATTAAAAGAAGACAAAAGTCACTGAAGCTACATTTACACGACAGGGCTTGATGCACAATTTCCATTTTTTGATGGCCTCTTCACATATTGCTTTTTTCTTTTCATGTAATCACCTGCGTTTGCACAGTTAAAGATGTGAAACAATTCACATGATCAATCAAGCGTTTAGTTCCTGAGATGGAGGTAAACAAAACGCTGCAATGGACACCGATCAGACAAAAATTAATTACACAAGCAATTGAAGAAGAATTTGTTTGTTGTTTGTTGTTAGGAAAAGATTGCTGCTTATACTAAAATCAGAATTGGGTGGTGTGTCCTTGCCCAGCCAACAGAATAATGTCCCTACTAAAAATTCCCCAAACTTTATTTTGTACCGTTCGCTTCATGTTATGGGGATACCAGGACAGAACAAGACCCTGTTGCAGGTGTGTAAATGGAGCAAAAGTGATCATGATCTCAGTATTGGCACGAATGTGTGTAGATGCAGTGCAGCTGTGTGTTACCTGTTCGTACAGTCTGCCAGCCTATGGAGAAGGGGGTCCTGGCCTGCATCATGTACATGGTCACAGGGCTGTGGTTGTCAGGTCCAGAACCCCAGGACAGTTGCACCGTGATATCGGTAATGTCACTCACAATCAAGTCTTCTGGAGCTCCGGGAGGTCCTGTGACACCAAGAAACAAGGACAGACACATATATGAGCTTATATTAAAATCTGTTGGGCGCTTTAGAGCCTCGGTATCCAGGGTTTTTGATTTCCTCTAACTTCACAAGATCAGGTGTTTGTTGACATTTATGGCTATTTCTTGAACTCTTCTTGAATCTTCAAGGAAAACTAAAATGTGTATCTGTGTGTTCTATCAACGGGTGCAAATTTCATATCTAAAATGTATGTTCAGGCAGGGGCATGGAGCTTATAAAGGTAGTTACATGCAACTACGAACAATGTATATAGTTTATGCCTGTGTGTAATCAGCCTTTCATGGTGATGATGTTGCAATTAAAAGTAGCGTCTAGTCACAGTCTGAGTGGTGCAGTGTGGAATTTATACTTAAGGGCCAAACCCTGATGAGAATATCAAGAATACTAATGACAAGGGATATGGGAAGAGAAGACTAGATTTTATATTGAATTGATGCTGAAATGACAAAGAAGATGCAACCATGTTCTCATGGAAACAGCCAGGGACTTGGATAGCTATCATGAGAGCTGTCATGATAGCTGCAACACACAGCCAGGTTAATCTAATTATTTGTATCCGAGTATCCGAGAGGCTGTGATTGCCAGTTGCAAAGGTGTGACAGAAAACAAAACACCTTATTTTAATGATTTCCTGAGGTTCCAATTTGACTCTACAGGAACCAGGACAAATCCAGGTCCATAAATATGCTTATTTACAGCTTACTTACACTGATTTTTGATTGACTTACCTTACAACACCGCACTTAACAATTATTACTGACATAAGGGGTGATGTTGATAAATTTTGACCTTTTCACAGGTAATCCAGAAGAGTCCAAATGAACAGATTGCATTGGAATATATTCACACTGGTATAAAGTTGTCTTGGTTCACACACAAGTTCCCAAATCATCCAAACAAAGTAAGATTCAACATATCAAAACATTGCAGGTGAGGAAAAACATTTTTAAACGTCTCCACTGAGTACTGCGCCTGAATTTATTTGCATTTAAACAGCAAATATCTCATATCAGAGTAAATGGTGCTGAAGATGTTGAAACTTTGCTTTTCTTTGCTTGAAGCTGTCCTCAGATCTCTTGGATCATCCCCGAAGCTGTCAGCATAACTTACCTGTAACTCCAAAAGTGTATTTAATGATTAAGGAGCTTGTGAGATAAAAGCAAAATATTCCACAATTTCAAAAGGCCAGGGGGTTGTCACTCTGAAAGTGTGCTAAATGTGCTGAAAAGTTGAAACTTTTTGAATATGAGGCTTTTATCTGAGAAGAGGAGGATGTGTGAGTTACAGTCTTAATAAACACTTATAATACAATAAGGAAGAAAGCAATCGAGTGCGACAAAATGTTTGCAATGTGTTGTAAACATAGAGACAAATCATACCTCTGACTATTAAGTCTGCTGCTGCTGAGACAGTGTCAACTTCGGTGTGTACCATGCACACATATTTCCCAGAATGCTTCAGCTGAATGTTTCTAACCATCAGGTCACCAGCAAATCCCTAATGACACACAAACAAACACACACACACAAGAAAGTCTTGCACCGGAGAAAACAAAATAAGTCAAAATCCTTTTGAACACAACATCTTCCCTTTTCAGTCAGAACTCTGTAAATCCTCCGCAAGAGAAGCTTGGAAGAATTTAACACAGGACTGGAAAAAACAAAACAGATGACAGTCAAGCAAAGCGAGATACTTTAGCTTTACATAGAGAGGAAATGATTTGTTTTGAAACTGTTTTTGTTGCTTTTCTTCTACTTTTTTTCTGGCTCTGTAAACTTCACACACGCGGCTCAGATAAACAGCTTTAGTGAGGAATTGTCAGAGTTGCCTTATGTAAATTACTCATGCACAGACTGGCATAAAGTTTAGTATTTCTAAAATGGGAGGACATGATTTTGACTTATATTCCAGCCTGTGCTACTCATAATCACAACCACAAAGAAGAATCTGAATCTTACTGCTCCTTAAGTACCTTAAGTACTCATGACCTCCAGGATCCTCCACGAGGCTCCACTATGCAGGATCTGAAAGGCTGGACTTTTGTATGTGAGACTCATCGTACATTTTTAGTAGATTCTATCACAGAGACACCTCGCTAACATTTCAGGATCCGTTTGGATCTACAGCCACGTGACACAAAGAAGTGATTGTTCAGATGATTGATGTCAGGTATCCACTCGGACCAGGGGAGGCTATGAACAAATCAGAGTTCTGCCTTTGACAACGAGCCCTGTCGTGTAAATACAACTTTGAATTTGTGTTTTCGTTTTCCTTATCTACCAGGGAGGCAGTAGCTCAGTGGGTAGAGCTTCCGCTTGGGAACCGGAAGGTCGCCGGTTCGAGCCCCTGCCGAGGTGCCCCTGAGCAAGGCTCCCCTCAATTGCTCCCCCCTCTGCGGATGGTGGTAATGTAATGTAATGTAAGTCGCTTTGGATAAAAGCGTCTGCCAAAATGATCGTAATGTAATGTACCAAGGGTTTTGTGGGAGTTTTGCCTTGGACTAATTTGGGAACGCTGCTGTGTGGGCTTGAACAAATTCGAGAAGTATTGATAGTAATAAACCTGACTTCACCTCACCCTGACCTTAACCTAACCTAATTCTAAAAATGAGCTCAGAACCATGTCTATAGTCACGATCTCTGTTGCCGTCACGATCTCTGTTGCCAGGTGACGAGCCATCATAAGTGACAGTGTAAGCAGGTTTTTGTCCCTGTGACATAATAATTGAAAACACACACACACAAATTAAATTTACACATGCAGACATAAATGATGGCAAAACACAACCCATTGTGGCGAAATGACATCTTGAAGTTTAACATCTGTTGTGTTTTTGCACACTGTGGAAATATCAGTGTGGTGAAGGCTTCTTCTTCTCAGGGCCTTATGTGATCCTCCAGGAAGCATAAATCTTGTGAACACAAAGATTTTGGCTCCATTGTTCAAGGAGCCATTGATTGATTTTCTCACACAGTGAAATCACCTCTGGGCTGGAGAAATGTCATCACTTTCTACAGGTTTGAACCTCTCACACACACACAGTAGCATCTGCTGGCACTTTTGGATTACCTGATCCTGGACTACAGGTTTAAAGGCAAAATCCGTCCTAAAACACAACCTGCCAGGTGCTTTTCATGCAACAGTTCAGATCGTGTTGCGTATAACCTGAGTATCAACTTTCAACAATATATGCTTGGCGATTCCAAAAATTGTTCCCTATAATGCCAATGTTCTGAGGCTTTCTGTTTGAAATCTCCATACATACCCCTCCAATCAGCTCAAAGTAGTCCTGCCTGCTGAAATCAACGGGTTTTCCATTGAAAAACCACTTGAAGATGGGACTCAGGGAGGAATCGCTGGATACCTCACATGGCAGCACAATGCTCTGTCCCACGGTGGCGTCCAAACTCAATGGTGGAACTGTGATCTTGGTGGGCTCTAAAACACCATGAGGCAAAGAGAGCCATTTGTTACTCCGTGTGCGGCTACAGCCTTATAAAATACCCAAATGCAAGAAGTGATTTTCCCAGCATAGTGAGACAGATTCTGCTCCATCAGTGTAATTACATAACCTTAAATAACTTCACTTAGGGAGCAAATGCCTCCCATAAATCAACAGTGAATAATTAAGCACACTGCGATAATAATGTCGGATTGTGATATAAAAAAGAACTCTCTCTCTATAATCACCAGCTATTTAAAAATCCAAATCTATGCTACAATAGCTCTTTTTAAATGAAATGTTGGTGACAAAATATTCTTCACTCACTGCCATAAATGCCAGTGCCCCACACCGCTGTGTGAACAATAACTCACAGCTGACAAAGCCATGCATGACTTTTACATCTGTCAAAATGGCAGGAACATAAAACGGCTATATATTTCATTAGTAATTTCATGCTTCAGCTACTATTTTTATTTTTTCTTAGCAAAATTTCAAATCACGGCTTAAAGAGGTAATAAAAACTAGCAGGTAAAAAAAAAAGTACCTTTCACCAGCAGCGTTCCTGTGCTGCTCGATACTCCAAACATGTTCCTGGCCACACACGTGTACCTGCCTCCATCCAATTTGGTGATATTGGTGATTCGCAGTGTCCCGTCCTCCATGATCATCCGTCTGAAGAGATTGAACAAAAATTAAATAGCCCGTCAGGATTTCACACCATTCATGTTGTTATTGATTACAAATTCCTTCTTTGTTTAATTGAAGGAGAAGTGACGATAAGGATCAAATGAAAGCACTTCCTGAGATACAATCTAATTTTTCAAGGCAACATTTGCTCTTTTTATTTCAATTTGACCGGCAGCTTGAGAATCTATTCCAAGTTTCTATGTACATGCCTCAGAAGATAACAATTATCTTAGCTGAAGCAGAACAGATGTGCGGTTGGGTCAGCGTAGTATTGACGAGCACAAAAGCTTAAACGCACATATTAAATGAATAAACAACGAGCCAACAAGGCCGGGCTGGGCAGCGATAGGAGGAGAGGAGCAACACTGCAGAGATGCAGTTTGAATTGGATCTTTACCTGCAGTCTTATCATTCTACCACAGGAATCAACACACTATAGGCCATTTCTGGAAAGCAATAAACTGTAAATATGAACATGGGACCATCAATCGTAAAAAAATAAATAAATATGCAGACGAAATAAACAACAAATTTCTGCAAAGTGAAAGGAAACTAAAACAATTACAGCGAGGCATGTTTATTGATCTATGTGCGGAATAGATTGTGACTTCCTTTCATGTCCTGGATTTGATTCCAACAGCAGGAGCAGGGGTGGATAAATAAAAGGGATGTATTATGATTTAAATGTTCCCTCATTTTTATTGTGTGATATTGTAGAGTACATGATATTGAAAATTGAGGCTGGTGCCTTCAAGGAAATCGATTTTAAGAAAGTGTTTTGCCAGCAACTGTGTTTGCCAGTCTATGGCTTTTGCCAGCTTTCAAACTATACCCACAAATGAAATCAAGGCCTATAATAAATGTATTATAAAAGTAGAGGCTTTACTTCTCTACCATGATTATATCACGTTGTAAAACACCCCATCAAACACACCCACAAGGGCTAGCAAGAGAGTATTTGTCCAGCATCTCAACAGTGCAGGCTTTTCAGAAGGAGAAACAGACAGTTCCTAAACTGGTCTGTTGTCATCCAGTGTGCTCAGTGGTGCTGCAGCAAGGGGAAATGGAAGTGGATCATGGTGTATTTTGCACATGAAAGCATTGCAAAATTTCAGAAAAGAGCTTTTCCACATGAAAATGAGAACATAGAAATCCATACAAAATGCCCTCAACTTAAACAGGAAACTATGTCATTTAAAGTTCACAATTGCTCCATATTGTGGGAATGATTATTTCTGTATTGTTGACTCTAAACAAACAAGTGGGAAAGCATGTAAACATATGCACGAGTAAAGTAAATAACGCTCTGTTGTTGTGACCGTTTGCTTTCAATAAATCAAACTGCAATGCTGCGAGGAGCCGGCTCAAAATCAAATAATTTCGTATTGGCTCTCAACTATAATTATGTATGTATCCAGCCTGAGCCGAGACCCAGAGAGCATGTCTGACACAGTGTGCTTTGTGCTGATTTATTGACAAAAATATCAAATGCTGAGTGATGGGAGGCGCACTGAGAACATGACCTGAGGGCCAATGTGCTGCACAACAAATAGAAATGTAAAGAACTATCTGCTTTGTAGACAAACGCTGTTCCACGCTGCGATTTCTATTCTTGTCCAAATGTGCCGGCTGGGTAATGCCTGGGTAAATTTCCTCCCTCTTCCTCACGACCAAGCAATGGAAAATATGATAACTAATCAATCCCACTGGTCACATGTAGAGACAGATCCAGTGAGTTACGGAAAGTCTGTGGAAATACGGCGAGGCTTATTGATCCGAGTCTGAAAAGGCAGAGACTGAGAAACAACAAAGCAGGAACTATCCAGTTTACACTTCATTTGACAAGTGGCTACAATGCAAATGGAGAAGGGACATTTAGATTCCGCATATGACAAAGTGTTAATGGAATATATAAACCAGCACCCCCATAACTGTCTCTCTCCCTTCATAACGCCATAACTTCTCTTTCTCTCTTCCTTTCTTTCTTTTGTCTAAAAAAAAGGTGCAGGGCTGTAAGAGAGATTGAGAAATATGTCCAAAAATACCTTCTATTTCAAACTTTTGCTTATCCCCGTTTGGGAGCAACTGAACAAAAATGCATGAAATGTACATGACTGTGCAACAATGTATTCAAAATAAATGTTGAACCTCCTCCTCATTTATTTTGAATACGTTGTTGCACAACAAATAGAACGTGTGCAAGGTTAGAACAAATCTTTTCATTTAAATAATATGATTAATCAACTGAGTGGGCTTAACAGACATTTATATTTATCACACACATACGTGACCACTATGCAGTTTGAGAAGTCTGTCAGATTTCTCACAACTGAGATTGAAGCAGGTCTTAATTTCTAAGTGCGCCTTAAGTCCCACAACATATCACAGGGCTTCATTGGTCAAAACTGGAGCAGTGTTGAATGTTAATTGGACCAATACAGCCGAGACCACCACCTCTGTATTCTGAACACAAGCTTCACTTACACCCCTCACTCTTTCCATTGACATTTAAGTAGCATTTGTACCGAGCTTGAAGTCTGTGTCTGCTTTCTGAGTGTAACAATACACACATAACAGCAGTTTCTTTTAGCACGTAGGTGCAGCCTCAAACCTTAAATCTTGACATGCCGTGGCCTGTCATGTAGCCTTAGTGTTAGTTCCACAGGAGGATATGTCAGATTGTTTTTCTCTACTCACACTAAGACTGTTCTACACCTCGCACAGTGACTGACTCGAAGACCTGTGACTATGTGGGGGACATTGAACGGTTTCATGTTTCAACAAGCTGAATCGAATTCTGCTCTTATCTGACATGACTCATGGAGTAGGGGGTCAACGTCTGGGTAAGATATCCAATAATGGAAGAATAAAAGTGATTTCTATAAGTCAACAGAAAAGCATTTATATCCCTATGAAGCACAAGATCTGAGTCCAAGAACACCTCTTTAACGTCGACCAAGCAAAGCAGTTTCTGCAAGAGTGACTTCCAAAGTCCCCTTGAGCTGAGACATAAATAACATTGAGCCCTAGAGATGAACACGACCACATGAGGAAGACCCTCTAACAGATGCCATCAATTGCATGAGCGGTCATGCATATACGATATCCTACCTCTTGCTGCCCTTCAGGAGTTCGTTCCCCCTCCACCAGGAGATTGTGGCCTTGGGAGAAGCGTGAGGGCGACACTCCAAGACCACCTCACCTCCTCTTTGGATGACGTTTGACTTCTTCACTGGGCGCCTGGTGAAGTCAGGTGGGGAGACTGAGGAACACATTATTGTTAAGGCCACTGCAGAGTTGCAACAACCGTGACAATCTCAAGTGCAGCCTCAGCAAATATGCATATTAAGGCGTATATCACCTATTTTATTTACACACTTTCAACATAGAAAACACAGTCAGCCCCAGCCACTGACACAGCCGACCTGAAGGCCAATGTGTCCGGCTCAGTTCGTAATCAATAACTGGCTTACCCAGAACCTTCAGCTCGGCGCTTGCGTAGACAGCTCCATGCTCATTCTCTGCCACACACTGATACATCCCAGAGTCCAAGAGACTAATGCTGGATATGGAGAGTTTACCACCGTCCACATGGGTCCTCCCCTGGAAGTCATTTGGATTAATAATTGATAACGTGTTTTATCGATTGAATTACATTGCAGGGAATTACTTTTAATGCACATTGTTGGATTTTGTTAATGCTTTATAAGCCATATAGTCATAAACTGAGCTTGAGATCGGTGTTATTTCTAAAATCTTTTTTCTACAATCAATTTTTATGATCAACAAGTGGTGAACTGAAATCCTGCATTTCCTGCATATAAACAACATTCTCTACTTGGTGAGTCTTACCTCTGCTGCTAGTGGCTGACCATTCTTCAGCCATCTGTATGTAGGCAGAGGCCTGCCAACGGCTCTACATTCCCACTGCAGATTAGCATTAATTGCCATGTGAGCATCTTTCAGGGTTTGGGCCCAGTGCAGATGTTCGACATCTGGAAAAGATTCAAATTATTACAGCAACGAATACCTGAATATTAATCAACAGAAATGGTCATAATTATATTCCACAAGTGACCGGTTAGGTTGATGGCCTTGGAATTCACACCTGTGGGGTGACAGTGATGGGGAGATTTGTCTTTTTTTTAACTGAGTCCACACAGAGAGTACACACACAGCAAATGAAAGACAATCTAAAACACAATCAAAACACTACTGACATAAGCTCCCTAGCAAATCACAAATCCTCATTTCTGCCAGTGGATGACATCCATTTCCAATTCCTTATCAACAAGTACAGCAGACAGGAGAAGGTGTGATTCTCACTCAGCACTGCTACTGCAGAACACTGCTGTGGATATATGGTGAAGTATGATCATTCTTTTGAGACACAAACACCTCATTTCAGATGTTCAAGTTTGACAGCTCTGCCCTACTTTCCTCGGTTCATTATTGTGAACTTCATGATCACAAGACGGCAAGAATAATTAATAAATGAGTTGCCATTCTATTCTATTATTCTCTATTCTATCTATCCTATTCTATTCTCATTTATTGTGTGTGATAGAAAGGATTTGATATGGATGGGTATTAATGAGGGTGAAAGACAATAGCAGATATCACTGTAAGAGAGGAAGCAAAAGACGGCGTTGTTCTTACTGTGGAATATGAGTTGCCCTCTGGCCACATTTCGTCCTCTGCTGTTTTCGGCCACACACTCGTACACACCCGTATCCTCTGGGCGAAAATATGGGATTTCCAGAACCCCGCTAGAATGGTTGATTTTAATCTTGCCAGGGAGTGGATTTCCATCTGCTCTTCTCCATGAGATGGAAGGGACAGGACTGCAGAGGTGAAGACACAAAAGGTCACGGTGGCCCCATGCTCCCGGTCACACTGACTGGGAGAAGAGCTGATAGAAGTTGAACCGTGCTAATGTTTCTCACGCTTACTTCCCCAAGGCAAAGCACTCAAGCTTCACCGAAGATCCTTTGGAGACGCGGATCGTTTCAGGAAACTGAACCTCAATCTTTGGCTCGTACTCACCCATCACCACTGCATAAGGGATAAGAGCAAATCACACCATTCAAAACACAAAGAACGTACAAGCATTTTCCTGTAAGCCGCACGAGCCCTGGTGAGAACGACATTGGCAAAGAGTGAATGTGCAAGCGTGTTAGCACCATTTACAACAGAATTGGGCTTAGCGGATGGATGAGTTTGGATTACATATCTGTCTCAGCACAAATCTTAAGTGGTCTACATAACCGCTTGTGATGGGGTTTAGTATGTGTGACAAGCTCTATGCTCTATGCATTTGTGTGCACATTCTTGTCGGAGCAGACTGCATTTCTGGTTATGTAAATGCGTGTCCTCATGCAGATAGAGAGCTTTTGGCATACGTAGCACTGCATCGCGCAGAAGCTTTGAACGGTGCAAAACCGTGCTTACAATCAAAAAGGAAAAACAAACTGTCTCATGCTCAAGAAAACAGATTTATCTCCCAGACTTGCCCTCCTTCCGACGGTGTGTATCAGCCCAGTGAGCAAGATAACCAGAGGCAGCAGAGGCAAACTGAGGCTGCTTACCATCCCGTCGCACCACCACAGGGGTTGGAGAGCTGAACACTGTGGCATTGGTCATCACATTTCTCACTGCACATGTGTAGTTCCCCGCATCCGAGGGTTCAACTTTGGCAATGTACAAGTTTCCCGTCCTCTGAGAGATAAAGCGACGAGTGTCCTGTTGCAGGAAACTGCGCTGTCCGTTGAAAACCCATGAATATTTGATTTCTGTAAAAAAGGATATGTCATGACCACAAAGGATTATGACTGTTGAGAAATAAAACAGATACACCTTCCAGTGACATTCCCATATCTACCAGGACAGTAAGACTAGAAACAGATGTATGGGAAGAGATATCAATAGAAATAAAGACAGACATATTCTTTTTCTCTGCTGGTAATTCAAGCAAAGGCAGGCAACAGATGCAACATGGTAAGGTTAAACATGTTAATCACCCTGCAGTCCCCACCTCAGCTTCATTAGGGCCCGTCAGTGTAAGATATCATACTGTAGATTTTACGGGAAATATCGATTTAATTGACCTATCCTTCTGGTCACACGGATAACCAAGGGGAAATGGTGTCAAAATAAAGAATGGAACGGGAGAGTCACACACCCCCACACACACACTGATTGAGAGAGAGAGAGAGAGAGAGAGAGAGAGAGAGAGAGAGAGAGTGCTATATCTGTAGGGACTGACAGAATGAACCTGGTTATTAGGCGAGCGTTCTGTATCAGACACATGACATCCAGCAGTCAGCGCCTTTAACTGTGCAGACAGTGAAAAAGTCCCACTCGCTTCCTTGAGGGAAAACAGGGAATTAAAATCATTACAGAGAAAGTCAGGGCAGAAACTGACAGACCTTCCACGATTAGGGACTATCAGAGAGTGGATCTGTTTAAGAACTGCAGTCTCACAGCAACAGAGGACTTGCAGGCACATAATCTCATGTCCTCTGTCAGAATTCAACTCTCAGCATGGCTCCTTTTTGTCATCACTTACCTATTGATTGCACACAGAAAAAAGCACGGGATGAATTCTCTATTAAATAAGGTCCGCCACTGGATTGCTCAGCTGTTGCATCAATGGGCATCAAATAATTTCGACATCATCTAAACCTCATAGCAAACCTCCACAACATTCTCCTGTTTTTTCAATTTCCCAAATACACCTCGAGGTAGCATTTTGATACACTGCCAATCCCATCAAGTGTGTGACATTTCTGTATTTAAGAGGGGAAAAATAAAGGAACGGGAGCTTTTATGGGGTGAAGGGGCACAGGGGGGGGAAAGCTGCAGGGCAAATTGCTTAAGTGTGGAATCCCATATGGCCGCAGGATTCAGCTGGAAACAGAGAGCAGAGAAAGGCTGGTGCGCTGGCGTGAAATTGCGCTTGTGGGCACCGAATGGCTGCAGGAGTACAGACCACTTTGAGGGTCTGCTAATCAGCAGCACACAGACACGCGAGCCGATTCACAGCTGCGCCGCGGGATAAACGCTTCCCCCCAAGCCACCAGCAGCCACCAACCCGCCTTTATTACCCACAGATAACCTGCCCACATCCAGCAAAGTGACAGTTGGGAAGTGGAGCACGGGAGACTTTATAGATGACAGCATGGTCACGGATCATATGAGCGAAAAAGAAAGCGAGCTCAAGGTTAAGAAGTGTGACGCTATGAAGTGTAGATGTGAAGGCGCGCGTCTGGGCAGGTGGAGGAGCAGCTGATCATAAAAGTTCCCCCCCTGACAGATAAGGAGAAAGTGAGACGAAAACAGTGTCGATCTTGGGGAAAGATCGGGTGCAAAGAAAAAAAACAAAAGAGACTCTGCAGTGTTAAGGGGCGATGATACCAGTGAGGCACAATAAAGATTGCTGAAGCAAGCAGTACAGCAGGGACTGCAGGAGAGACGGGACGGAGCGCCGTACCTCCGTAATGCGGTGGAGGGCCGCAGAGCAGAACCACAGCTTGACCCTCCCTCACAGACACCGTGTTCCTCGACTTGGCGGTAAAGTTCTGCAGAACTGTTGAACACAGAATCAACAGGAACAACTTTTAGGACTGTTTACAAGTTACATCCTTGATTCCACAGTTGGTTGGATGTTGGTTGGATGTTTGCAGGCATCGGAGGGAGGGCGGACAAAAAAAATTGGGTTCACGAATCGAGTTTGAGAGATTACTTTCACCTTTCATTAAAACGCTGCCATGCTGAGTGAGGAAAATTTAAAACAAAAACAAGACATCAATTCAGACATCATTCTGACGCCTGGGGAGTCTCAAACTAATCCCAGGAGGATTTTGGCAAATATCAGCAGTGTTCAAATTAGATGATTAAAAGGCCTTCATATCCAGAGAAGGTCGTCCATTTATATCAAAAAACCTGCTGCCTCTGTGTGTGCATTTAAATTTATTGTGATTTTGTTCAGTAAATATGACACAGAGGGAGCCTGAACACACACACACTTGTACCCCAAATTGGTGACTTATTCACAATCACAAGAAGGGACGTGTCCAAAATGGCTTTGGTCCTTCAGTTCTACACTTCAGTGTGCGAGGGTACAATTGATTGTCAGCTTTCCCATTTGTTTGTGTGTTTTTGTAGGTGTGTGTGTATGCCCAAGAGGAATCTACTGACACCATATCGCCAATTAGTTTAGGTGCAAGGAGAGACTTTCCTCAAGCAGAACACGTGTGCAATTAACACGATGAGGTGTGGACAAGTTGTGAACAGCTGCTGACGTAAGCAGCTGACTTGATTAACAACGTGTGGACGCTCATGGAAAATATAATTCGGCCTTAAACTTGTGCATACATCCAAGCAAATTACTTTTTAATTCAATGTATTTAGAATAAAAAAGGCTAAATTAAAATTCAAGGATCAGCATAAGAATGGACTCACATGCAAACTGGACTTTTGCTTCTCGGCTTACGACGGTCCCGAACGTGTTGGTGGCGATGCACTGATACACTCCTCCATGGTTAAAGACGTGAGGGTTATTGATCAACAGGTTCCCCTCCACCAGGCTGTAGTTCAGATCTGACTCTGTATTGATTTCTCTCCCATCCACTTTCCACCTACAAAATCATCATCACCATCATCATCATCATCATCATTTACGTAAGTCTGTCACTCCACATGATCCAGTAGGACTGATAGCCTGGCATTGTCAACACTATGACCTCATCTCACCTGTAATGTGGAGGAGGGTTTCCCTTTGCTTTGCAGTTGATAAACACCTCCTTATCATCAGTGCTCAGTGGGAAAATGCTGTCGCTCGGCTCCTGGGTGAAGACGGGACCATGACGTGTATTTTCAGCTGGGGTAAAAGAAACAAATATTGCAAAAAGACAAAAACAAATCACTCACTGCTCAGGAACTGTACATACTGTACATGTCAGCTCATACCATCAGCTGCTGACAGTCTATTTTGCATTTAAACAAACTGGAATTGTCTACTAACGTCGTCAGAAGGTTCACATAATTAACAGAATTGAATCACCGTGGCGAGCCAGATTATGCTGACATATTACTGTTAATCCAAATGTAACATATTCCATATCATATAACATATAATAATAACATTTTACATTAATAGGAAAATCCAGACAGGCGTGTCTTCTCCTGATGTTCTGTGTTTGTCTGTCTGGTCTTTGGAATTGTTGTCCCGATTAATTATAAAGATTGACAAGTAATTGAGTCATGCCCAAATCCATTAAGACTCTAGTGCAAACATGATAACTGGATTAAGGTGTTTACCTGACAGCTCAGATAATCAGGAGTATTGCCTTTTTCTTGTTATGAATGAATTATTAAAGTGCATGCCGACGCTCTGGCTGCTGCTTTTTGATCGTCTGCTTTCTGTTTTGGTTTCCTGCAGTCTAACTATCAATACAAAGCAGTAATTAACTAGCGCAGCACTAATTACTCCTGTTTACAACACAAACACACACACACACACACACACACACACACACCCACACACACACACACACATACACACATACACACACACACACACACAAGTACCCGTGTGTGTCTGTCTGGCACACATCAAGCTCCATGCACTTACAAAATGAACCTCTGCATCACTTCAGAGGATGAGATGCTTTTTTTGCAAGTCTCTAACCTTGACGAGGACAAATAGAAGTTCCCTCTCCCCTGCATGATCATCATCATCATCATCATCACCATCCTAATGAGAGTGGGAGTCTTTGCCTCAGGTAAAGGCCTTGATTTTGCAGCCTCAGAGGGAGGTGCTTCATTTTTACCCTGGCTGCTATGTCCTTTAAATTAAACAAATGAATGAACCTTTAATAGCTGGGCTCTTTCACCTGGGGAGTGACGGGAGGAGGTTGCGTGTATGCTTGAGCACAGGGCGGCTGTGTGAATCTAAACCAACTAGAAGGCCATTAACGCGCATATGCAAATGACACTTAATGAGGCTCCATGGGAATGCATATATATGTGAGCTTGATGAGGGGTATACACTACATATGTACGGACACAGCTATTGTATATGACCCTCAGTTCCTCTTGCAGGCTGAGGAGATTCAATATGGCCCTGCTCAAATTTGACTGACTCACATGCAAAGCTAAATCAATAGAAATGGAAGCGTGGATACAAAAACTGGACTCACTCGCTACATTTAAATCAAAACTGGTTCGACTTGAACACTGTTGCCTTGAGTTCTGTCTATATCTCTCTGTTGGGACTGTGGATGTTAGATGTCTGCAGAGGTAAAACATTCCAGACTTCAGACAACAGCTTTTTGTGAATTTAACTCTTAAGATGTGTGTTTCGGAAGTTGAATCAAATCTAGCAGCATGGCACACTTTGTTTTTTGGAAGGTAGTGGAGAATAAATTAATGCAAAGAATTAAGATAGTGTACATTTTTACAGTAGTTGGCACATTTAATGGAAGAGGAAATGGTGGGACATAAAGAACAGAAATTGCATAATAAATCGGGACAGTATAAGAAGAGCAAGGAGGAAACTGCTCCTGTACTTTATTCTCACATAAACTATATCTTCAAAATGGAGCCCTGTTTATCAGAGATACTGAAGTTCCTACTCTTTTGGATCCGTGTTGACAAAATCCTAGCGACTTGATCCATGTTTGAACTTCTTCTTCAGTTCAGTGATTTAGGATTTTCAGCAGTTGTGAAGTCTGAGCTCGGCATATGAGGGTGGAACCAATGGCGTGTGTGACCATGATGTAGTGAAGGTGGCGCATAAGGCGAGGTGGCAATGTGACCTTTTTTATGACTTTAGAATGAAATTACTCAGCAACTTCATCCCATTTAATAATAGAAAGAAATTGCACTTTCAAATTGAAATATATATTTCTGCTTTACCTCGAAATGGCAAATTGTAAAAGTGAGGTGATGTAAATCTACTGTAAGAGTTTTGCTCAAATTTATTTTTTAGAGAACTTGGTACATTTTGCCCACCTCTAATGTTTTTTTCGGGCTCAGATACAAAAGCGACTGAAATTATAAGTCCTTTAGAGACTGCTACCGTTCTCTTTCAGGAGATGAACATGCATGAAACGAAGCAAAGCCTCGCTGAGAGAGATGTATGCAGATCAGGTGTGTCATGAAAGATGGCTCGAGAGGCATCTTACCGGCCAGGCACGCTTTGAGTGACAGAAGGATTAACAGTTCCCATGGCAACAACATCTTCATTTTCCAAGGTCAAAGATTCTCCTTCTTCCCATCCAGTTCCAGAAAAGCTGCGATTAGTTCCCAGGCAAACTTTCCCAGTTTTGGCTCTGGAACACAGAGAGGGCAGATGAGCACCGTGGTTACATGGAGCTGCATTCTACATCAAAAACCTTTAGGAAGAGCAGACTGGAACTTGTTGAAAATCGGCGAGCCATTAATAATGCATTCAACCAAATAAGCTGAGCCAAATCCATTGCTGGAGGGGCAGCTAGCAGCTGATACCGGGGATATTTAGTGTGTGTATCCTGCAGCTACACAAAGTCCCACAAGCAAAAAAAGGGAGAAGAAAAAAACTACCAGATTTGCAGTAGGAACAGACGAAAACAGCTTCCAGCAAAAACTTCCTCTAAAACTGTTGGTTGAACATATTTACTCTGGGAAAACATGCGAGGTATTTAGTGTTTATAGCAGAGAGAGTAGTAACCAATGTGGGAAGACAGGCTGAACGCAGATGCAGAGAGAACATCTTCCGTGGATCATACCAGCAAATAACTATAGCAACAGATTGACTAACAGAAACAGAAGTGTCTGTTTGCCAAACAGTGTTAGAGCATAATATGGCAGTATGTAAAGAGTGTTAGTAGAGTCCTCACACTCGCCCTTTCTCTCTATAAATACTGTGTATCTACTGGTTTCATTCCACATTCTCAGATTTAACCATAATGTTTTATTTTCATTTTAGTGATTGCATTTGAGTAAATGTTAACATTGTGCACATGTGCACTCCTTCACCTGGTATGAGCTGTAATATTTTGTCTTGCAGTTCATCTTTGTCCTTTTCTATCTCATTTTTAAACTGACAACAGCAGCTGGATGCAAGCGAACAAGATGAACCTCTAATCAGGACAGGAATATGGGAGATAAACCATTTGTTGCGCGGGGAGCACAAACAAAGTAGATTTGCTCTAGTCCCTGTTATCTACTCTCAGAGGCAGAGAATGATGACGAACCGAGCTTCATCATTTCAGTCATGGATATTGATTTGTTTTCCATTTTTTTGAACCTCCAGCCTTTTTTGTTTGTCATCCTGCCCACAACCCTGTCACAAGTCTTGATCATTCATCGAAGACTTGATCAATACAGAGATTTGGTTGATGTCTTTGCTTATAAGAGTCACTGGCTTGATATATTTGCCCGTAACAGAGAAAACCAATGATGAAACTTTATCCATCTGACAATAGAACTCTGGGATACGAGTATTTACCTCTTTTAATAATTTTCTTATCCTAATGCTTATCATAAATCTGCTATAGAGTCAGTGGTAATGAAAGTGATACAGATAGGATAGACAGTCCTGCATATGGTTATTAAAAGCAAAGTCATCTAAGAAACTTGAAATCAATATGAAATGTTTGGGTCCAAATAACAAACGATAATCAACCCTGAAGACCCTGAAAGGTGAATCTAAATCAGGTTAGAAATTCAGACAAGCTTGCAGAGCTCGACCATCTTTTCTTCACGCCTGCTTATCTTGTGGTGGGTGGTGGTGATGGGGGGGCTGCAGCCTATCCCAGAATTCACAGACTAACAGGGTAAAAACACACACTTACACCATGAGCGACTTCGCACACTCACCCAGCGTCATCTGAAGCAACGTCAATTACTGATTACAGCGACACAGTTGGACGCTCTCTACTGTTGCTTTCATCTCCCACATCACAATAAAAATGTGAAATATTCCCCTGTGATTATTATTATAACCCTTAATTTAATAACAATGACAGGCATCCACATATGATCCACAATTTGCTGTAAATTGTATAGATGAGGCCACCAATCAAGTGTAATTCAAACGTTCACACAGTTCAACTATGATGTTCATCATCATCTGCAGCCATTCAACAGTAAATGTTCCACTCAGAATGTTTTATTAAACAGATCAATACAAGTTGCGGTAATATAAGAAGAGTTCATTTATTGTTTTATGGTTATTCTATCATTCAAATTGATCCTGAACACACATCAGTCATTTTAACCAGATGACGACTCAGACCAAGGACAATCTACATAATTGGAGTAGTTTTACACCTGAGGGAGAGACGAACCAACATATCAACACTTATTTCAGAGTCTCTTATTCTTCATACTTTTATGTCTTCAGACAGTAGGACCAAACCCACACAGGGATAAAGAGAAATATGCAAACAGTTCATGGTCATAATCAAGCTGCTGCACTTGAGCCGTTATTCCTTACAGGGCAAGGTTTTACCCCACACAGTTGCAAGATCTAATCACACCATTTGAACAGTAACCTTTATACAACACTGCAACATTTTCATGAATACCCACATAATTAATTCATGTTCATGTTGAATTTCAGAGAGAACGTTCGCCAATACATACGAGGATACTCAATGACAAATGAAGCCATGGGTCTTCAGTGGATTGTGCGGCTATGGGGACAATTAAAGTCTATTGCAGAGGTTGTCTAACAGCCCCCGAAGCCTTAAGTCTTTAGCGTATGTGCTTGGCTCAGTGATCAATGTTAATTTGTGTTCGCCATAGTCAGCTGTCCAGTTTCACTTTCAAGCCGATCAACTTTATTTTGTCTGCTCACACTGGTAAAGCAGTGTCCTTTCTTCGTTTGGTATTCAAAGTCAGACTCGTAGACCCTGATGGCATTTACCCATAGACAGTAGCTATTATGCACCGTGCGGAACTGCAGAGGCCACAATCCCATAAGGTGTATAAGTGAGGGAGCTGTCACACTGCACAACTCTGTTTTAATGATGCATAGGTCCTTGGCATCCTTAGGGAGGGTGTGTTTCTTGGTCACAGTCCAGAAATTTAAAGTAGTTGCTTGTGATCCCCATGATTAATTTATATACCCTAGAAAAAATACAATGGTAATAATTCTTGTGCCCGGCGGATGGTGGTCGCAGGTGTTGGAAATACCAAATGGGATGAAGCCAAGCTAATGGTGCCTGCAAGGGAAACTATCAGTCAGGGATAATCCTTAAAACACCTTGGCATAGATAATGTGCTTCCCCCTCTCTCAGTAGGCTGTGATATTGAGATAGCAGCGGAGGAATGATTAAATGAAGTATGGATATTGACACAGATAAATGTTTGTATCTGAACCGAAGTATTGCCTGGTTTAACATTTGCCAATGATTAGTTTCCCACTCTGGAATTGACGAACTAGGCTTGGAAAAAAAGAGGGGTTGGGGTTGCCATGTGAACTCTGGTGAGCCACGTTCCACTTCATTAGGTTCTGAGTAATTGGTTAAACATGTGACGAGAGAAATTAACTTCTGCAGCCTTCTGAGAGGTAATTAAGACTTTTAGTTTTGTTTTGCATATAAAGTAAGTGTGATATAAGTGCCGCACGGGGGACTCAACCTCCTTTATCATGGCACAGAGCGTCAATCCCCTAGAATAACCTTTCAAGTTGGTGTAAGCACACATTCATAACATACATATTAAAATCTCGTCTGCGCCCTTCGTAGCTTTATTATATCGTCAGTGTTGCCAGCTGTGAATGTTCCGAAATGTCTCCTGATCTCAGATTACTGTCCATCCCGACTCATCCAGCCGCGAGGGAGCACACGCAACGCTGCAGCTCAGGTGGAAACATGTCACTCACTGAGCTAGTTGCACATTTATGAGGAGAATGAACGCTGAAATCGTTTTGGTTCAACCTCAGCACACCATGCATGAAATTTAGGAGTGGAAATGGTGAGGGAGGCCTTAAATGTAATGCCTCAAAGGGAATAATCTACAAAAACTACAATGTTGTTGAGAGTTGATTATGGAAAATGTAGTAATTTTAAAACTAAACTCAAAAAACACACATGTGAGGCATGATTTAGACTAAGCCCTGCAATGAATTATTGAGTATTGATTATCGATTGAATTATACGACATATCGAGTTTTAGCAAAAAGAATCTCAAGAAGAATTTCATATTACATGTGGTAACATTGTATTGGTATTTCATGTGATCTGTCAAAATAAGGTATCTTATCTTATCTATCTCTTACCTTGGTGATCATGATGATTAATAAAGAACAAAATTATTCCAAAAATAAATAAAATTCAGCTTTTTCTTTAAATCAATGTTTATATACAACAAAGCGCAACAATGCACCACTGTTTGGAAGATGTTGAATCTACCCGTGACACATGAACAAAGCACTCTGGGTACTAAACCCCCCCCTAATGTTTACACGCTTTAGGACGCAATTTAGCAGTGACACAGCTACACTGCAATTGAAAAATCAACTGGAAACCTTTTGCAGCCACCGGCCATGTCTTTGTGGTGTATGCTTGTTATGCTGTCACAGATGTCTGCGCCGGAGAACTCACAATGTATGACAAGATTACATTCTATTTCATTAAAATATTGTTGTACAACAGTTCACAGGTTGAGAAAGTCAGTATTTGTAAATGGAATTATGGAATCAGCATTAAATGGTCAAACTGACTCTGAGGCCTGGTGCTTTAACACACACACACACAACACACACACACACACACACACACACAAACACACACACACACACACCCCACAGTGACAGCATGTTTGCCTGCCTTTAACAAGACAAGAATGACAGAAACACTTCGCTTGCAAAAGTAGAGCTTAAAAAAAATCATTGTTTGCAAGCAAGATGCTTAGAGTTGTTTTTTTGTCCCCATTGTATGTAGACTAAAGAATAACTACACTATTATTTGCTGTGATCTTTCTATATTGTTTGAATATGCTTACTTCTACTTTATTTGTCCCCTCAAGGAAATGTGTGCTCTGCATTTGACCCAACCTAACCGTATTGGAGCAATTCTGCCAACAGCTTCTTGTAAGGGCAATGTAGGGTCGTACCTCACAATACCTCACACGCATGTGTTTGTGGTAGGAGAAGAAGAGAACTCTCAGAGAATGCCACTGAAATCACAGGATACACATGCATTAAGCTTAAAGCAAAAGTTGAAGGAGGAAAGATGAATTCATTTCCTGCCACAAACAGCCCACCTCATTCTCTATGTGCAGATTTCAGTCTGACTGAAATTTAACAAGAAAATAGCAAGCCACAACTTCATTGAAAAGGTTGGACTGACCTCTTGTTGAGGAAGTTTTGATTGATACCGCTTCATTTTTTTATTCTCTGTACGACTATAAGTCAAAAAGCTGCAAGCAGAATGAGAATGTCGCGTGTCGTGTGTCGTGTGTGAGAGTGCCGCAGAGAAAGTACCAAGGAAATCGACAGAGTAACGTTTTCTGCATTCCGTATTTTCATTGAAGAAAGCATTTGACATGGCAATGAGCATCCAGTGATGAGACATTTTTGAGATGATTTTACACAGAGAGAGGTGAGGAAACGAGAAAGAAAGAGAAAAAGGAAAGAAATATTGAATGGGGCCAAGGAAATGTGATACAGATGTGGACAAAATACATAAAGAGACGAAGAAATGGGGACATGAGCTAATGACTTATACAGTCAGGCTGTATAGGTGGTGGATAATAGCGTTGTTGGTGATGAATAATTGTGTTCTGTACCAGAGTGATTGTCACAGTTCTGTTAGCAGGGTCCATGTGTGTAACAAATTGCCTTACACAGAATTTTTTTTTCCATAGGGGGGAGGGAAGCTACGCATTTTCAATAAATACATGTACTGTTAATGTTATGTTAGTCTTATGCTGTCTCCAGAAATAGCTTTTTCACAATCAAGACCTTTCACACAACAACATATTTCGACCTGTTGTCGCTGGAAATGTAGAATCAGATTTAGCTGGGCAGTGCCAAGTTTATTTACCCAAAACAAATTGACTGAAGATAACCCAAGAAAAAAGAAAATAGGTATGGAAGAGTCTGGAGGCCTGGACAAACAAAACAAAAAGGATGTAGAAAGTCAGAGCCAACCACACAGTGGGCCAGTTGGACTAAGAACTCTGCCCTAAAGTAGCAAACAAAGCCACGAATACAGAGCTGCCAGACCTCCATCCTCAAAGAGACAAACACAACCTAAGGAGCAACAAAGGGAAACCCCATTGAGCCGGTCAGAACCTGGTTTGTTCTGTCAGAGCCAGAACTCCTTCTCCTCCAGTTAGCCCTAAATGTGGTGCAGGGCCAATCCGACCAGATGAATGTGCCATACACAGTGCCAGTGTATTTATCTGAATGTATCATTAAACCGGTTACCTGCACCAGTGTTTTCTGGAATACTAATCTGGCTGCAAAGGATCCATCGTTGTGGCGGCGCCTAATTTAGAACACAGCTTGTGACTGCAAACAGTACCGCTGTGTCGTCATGGAGCGAGCTGTAAGATCTAAAAGCAGTGCTCCTTTGGTGAATGTGAAACCGCACTTGCACAAGATGAGAGGTGACATTTATTAAGAGAAAAAAGTCAGGATATCACAAACATGGACTTGCAGACACACCAAAACTAATCATAATGACCTGAATGTCTGCAGTGGCACCACAGAGGCCATTTACTCAGTGTAATTTGGTTTCTAGCAGGACAGACTCCAGCAGAGCTATCACACAAGATTGATTGTTTGTACAGGTAAACAGAGCCCTGCTTGCACAGGCCATAAAAACACACTGTACTGTATTATTTGCACTATAAACATCAAAGGAAATCATGCCTGGTTTCGAACAAAAACAGCTAACAGGTATTATGCAAGGGTTGCACTTGAGAAAACCATAGTGTATATAAAAGAGAACTGCACAGCCTTCCTTTGGGAACTTGTTTGGGGAGAGTGGAAAGTTTCTGAAGAATGAAATTGACTGAGATTCAAAGCTAAGAAATTCCAAAATGACTGAAAAATGACCAAAGAAACCAAAGCAGACACCTTTGCGAGACCAGGATTAATTCTTGTATAATTTCAAGACTAAATGAAGGCAGCTTGATTTTTTTGGGTATATGACACACGCCAGGTGTCTTTTGGCTCTCTAAAAGCCAGTCCTTGAGCTCTACAGGCTCATTCACACTTATCTGGATCACGACCAAACCTTTCTATTGATCCAAATAACGGATGCTCCTTTTTTCAGCAGCAACAAATAGAGTAATGTTAGTAAATCTCTATCTTTTGGTGAAGAATGCAAGGCCGTTTTGCATTCATTCCCTGAAACAGCTTGAAAGCAATTGTAAAGTCATCAACTTCATTACATGTCTTTAAGTGATGGTGGTGCCCAATAATATCACTCACCAATCCTCTTCCATCTGTCCACTCTCAGCCACTTATCCTGTGCAGGGTCACAGGGAGCTGGAGCCCATCCCAGCAGTCATTAGGCAAGAGGTGGGCTCCAGGCCTGGGCACGTCTCCAGTCCTTCACCAATCATACAACCTATTTATTTTCCACTTTTTTTATTTATTCCTAATTAATTTCATTTTATGATCTTTTTCTCATAAAATGAGAAAACTTGGACGTTCAATGATGAATTCATCAATCTACTGAGTTGTTTTGTATATTTGTGAAACCAGTGCTTTTTGTTCAGAGATCTGTATTTTCATTTTGTCAATAAAATACAATTTTTGTTTTACACTTATCTGCCTCCAGGTCTTTATCTTTCTCTCCCCTGAACAATTTCAGGAGACTTAACAGTACAAAGCACTTAAATGTCAATTCTGGAGTAGATCCGACTTTCATACCAACACTTTGATCAGTATCTAAACATTCAGTGCAATAAAATAATATCTAGTTCAGCCAAACTGCAGAGGGAATATCGCCTGCCTTAAAATTAAATCTTGACCCACGACTTTCTGTCATGGGTCAAAGTTATAAAGGAATGTATACACTGCTTCCATCTTTTTATACGTTCTAGTAAATACTTTCTTCCTCCTGGCAGCCATACAGTACTTGAAATAAAATCTACAGGTGCAGGAATATGGATCCCAGAGCTCTGAATCTACGCATAATAGACTCAGTATTGATTGTATGATGCAGCCTTGTTCTACCCAGAGGTATCATATACTACTACAGCCCGCTGCATTTCACCGCTTCATATTCAATATTATATTAATGAATGCTTAAACCAATAATGGCCTGCTTCAACATCTTTGACAACACAGCACAGTTAAGCTCCACATTTAGCAAAGGAGGGGTGCCAATATCTCTTTAAATCTGTAAGGGTACGGCTAAGCCGTAGCCTCATTGACGTTTTCATATAAATTAGAAATCGCAAAGTAAACATTCAAATTAAAGGGGAAATCAAATTTTACTATTCTGCAAGGCTTCTTGAGGACACGAGTGGTCGGTTCTGTAAACTGCTCCTGAGCGACATTAATCTGGAAAATGGATCACAACAGACTGCAAAGCCCTGATTCGACTTTGTGAACAGTATTGAGCCATGTCTCCAGATGTATCAATGGTTTCCACACAGCTAAGGTTTTGTTTCTGTAAAAGAACCTTAGCAGAGAGCCGGCTGAGCACAGGCAGGACTGATGTACCTGATGTACAGCATGAGGCAAGGAACTACTGTTGGAACATTTTACTTTTTTATACTCTTAAAACAAAGTCAGCCGGCTTTCCACTGACTTTTCTCTTGTGCCTTTCCAAGTTGCGATTTGAAAAATGTGTAGTGGAAACATCAAAATTTTTAAAGAAATATCTTTTCTTGTGACAAATTCCTAACGATTTGACTCACAAAACAGCAATGGAAACAGATTTTGCAACTTAGTGGTTACATGTAGCCTTTTACTGGTGACATATTCAGTATTGTGTGACGCCATGTGGCCTATTCCAAGTATACAACTACTTTCAGTGATCTTGTTTGTGAGAAACATTCTAAGCCGCAATATTCCTGAAAGTTTGACCCATGTTTGCTTGCTTTGTGATTATAGCAAGAAGAGAAAGCAAGCAAGTGTGGTGACGCATGCAATCCCTCTTTGTAGCTAATGGCCCACAGTCCGGAAGGGCACACCAAACTTTTTGAATCATCCTAAAATAGTCCCAGACATGATGCTCTTATTCCAGATTTCACTTTTTGTCTCTTTCCTTGCGTTTAGTGAACATTTATTTCAACCCCTTTCCTTTGTGCTCACATATCACATAGGCTGTTGGAAACCCCAGTAAGTGCCCACAGCAAGAGAGTCACATTACTGCCGCTGTAGAGATTATGAATGATAGGGAAACTCTTTATACATTCATTAAAGTGCCACAAAATGAATAATTCATGGTTTCAAATTACAGAGACTTCAAAATATTCAACTGGGTTGCATCAGGCCTTTTCTCCCTGATTGACCGCGTCCACTGATGTATTCGCCGGCCTGAGAATTGCAGCCAGTTTTTCAAGCATGTCATAGAAAAGCTTTGTGAAGAAAGAGCACATACACCGGAGAACGGTATCTTCATCTTTAGAAAATATTCATGTTTGCTTTTTATTAAATTGAATATTTGAAATAAATCCACTGGTACTAATTTCAAAGGAAAGATACCACGCTGATTCCAGAATCTTATTTTCAATTAGGAATCTGTTTTGAAAGTGCTGTGGTGCTTTAATGCAATATACACTTGTGCTTTCTTCTACTGCATTGCTGTGCAGAAGTGGTAGCAGTCCGTTTCTCAATTTCAAAGTGTTGCTCATCTTTAATGTGTACAAAATGCATTTCTTCATAAGACAACAATTCAGTTCTGTCTTACCTTGAGCTGTTTTAAGAAATAGTAGTAAAATTGTCATCCTAACCCTGTGTCCATGTCTGCACATATGTGACATGCAGAGCACCAATGTCCCTAAGGGCCTGTATATTCAGATTTTTTACTTATTGCATCAATAAATCACTGGTGCTGAGAGCTAATGTGTTATGTTTGTCAATGGTTGGATAAATGCATGAAATGAAAGAAAAACACATTTCCATTCACAAACACAACAATTATAGCCTGGCATAAGTTGTGCTTGTTTCTCTAAAATGTCAGAATTTAAATCACCCATTTGCATTCAAGGCAGTTGATGGCTGCTGAATGTTAAAGGTTATGGAAACACTGGAAAACAACACACACACGCACAAAAAAGACAAAACTTTAGGCCACCAAATTTAATTATTTGGCTAGCGGATACGATTCTATTTATATTCACCTTATTATTATTATGTACCAATGCTTGTTATAATTGGTTCAGCACTGTAATTATGGTCTGTCCTCTGCTTGCTATGGGTGTGTCAGACCAGTGCTTGTCAATACAAACAAAATAGAAATCAAAATAGCAACAGTTATGGTTTGAGAAACTGAGAAATTCCATTTGGATGTCCATTCAAATACGTATTAGATAACATTTTGCAGAAACACTACATGCACAAATGCGATAAAAGGTTTGTGAATCTTACGCACCCAGGTGCAAAGAAAAAACAAACTTGATTTACTATAGGAATAACATCTATAATTGCTCGACAACGGTGATGTCTTTTGTATGGAAGGAATGCGGGTGTGACTCTGTTGCAGGTGCAGAGAGTGAGAGTAATACTGACTGCAATAGTGGTGAGAGTTTTTAGATGACAGGAAGAGGGAAGTAACATATGGCACATCTAGCTGTTGTTAAGCAGCTTATGGATGTTGTTGGAGCTCAGCCCTTCTCAGCCGAAGTTCATCCTATACAATTATTGAACATCAATATGCAATGATAGTTGCCTCTGGAAAGAACCTAATGCTCTTTGCTTCTGAGACATGTGTTGTTCTTAACCGGTTATTTTAAGGCTTTTGTGGGTGTTGAGGATGTTGTACAAAATCGTTCAAATTGACCCTGTATGACATCCTGCTGGTGCTGAAGACTGCAAGTTTGACGTTTCATGTCTGGACCAAGCCTGACAAGTTTAATCTTTGTTTTTTGAAATAAATCACACAACGACAGGATGTGTATTTTATAGGATATTTTAAGTAGTACAATTATACCAGTTATGCAAGTTAAATAGTACAAATACATAAATTTAGTATTTTCAAATGGCATAAGAGGAACACAGTCCACTACCGACCAACTTTTATTTTCTGACTAAAGAACACGGATATCTGAGGGGTGTTTTGGTGAGCATCTGGGCATATTTTATAAGTGAAAAGAGCTGAGGAAGCCATGGGAAAAAGAAATGGTTAACTGAAAATTACAGTTTTCAACGTGATGCAATGACAGCTCGACGTGACATAAAAAAACATCAAAACAAATTTTGCTGGTGGAAAAAAGACTCAATCATAAATTGCTGATGCTGTAACACCCACATCATCACACCATACAATATCATCATGGCTACTCAGGGTTCTGTCGACACAGCCTGGTTCTACTGCCGAGTGGGCAATTGTAGCTGTCAGTCACCTGAATAATGTGGGAGATGTCTGCGGTATTTCACCCTGGGGAAAGAGATTTTATCATCTTTTCTCCCATAGGTCACAGAGCAAATTTCACTGTTTTTCCTGGGGTCGGACAAAAAAACAGGTTTCCTACATCTGATGATTATTATGGGAGTGTCAGAATGCCACAATGTAGACATTTTGTGACATTGTTGGCAGCTTCAAACGTGCTTGATGAAGAATTTAGTCTGATCTGTCTCCTCAGTGGGGATGTTTAATATGTCAGTCGTTTATACACCTATGTGTTTAGGCTCGAAAACACAGCAATCGCACTGTAAAACAGCTGCATGACAAGACTCCTTAGAGGACGTGGTCACAGGTGACCTGCAAAATGGTTTGGTTTTGATAAGAACCAGTTGTAATCCAATCAAAAAGGTGGTTTACTTATTGATCCAGAACGGGAGAGGGCTGGATACATGTGATTCAGATTAAGTAAACTGCTACACCATTAATTACCCTTAATGGACGCTGGGAAAAGGTCACAATAAATCAGGTCTTCAGAATGAGGCACGTGAAACCACTGGTTCCCTCTGTGCTCAGTTTGTGCTCCATGCTTGTGTACAATGTGGTTTTCAACAGGTTGTTTGGAAGTGCTTTCAATTCATTCATCGGTCGTTTCAGAGGTTAAAAACTGTAAATTTAAGTATACAAAAATGGAACTTCATCTATGATATATATTGAAATATTGAAGGCAACTTGAAAAAGGAATTTTTAGTTTTGAAAATACAGACAAGGCAAATGATTAGGTCCTGCTGATACTTGTCATATGGGAAAACCACTTTTGCAAATGTGCCCAGCATGAAACGCATACACTGGCTGGAATTCCTAAATCCTATTGTCCCCAGGTAATACTAGTGTTGTGCAAAACACACGGGACTAATATTACCCTTGGGACGGACCAGTGTTGTTATTTTGGTTTTCATATACAACACAAGATCTAGAGTAGCTGTCAGATGAGCGCAGTCTTTTGTAAGCACAAACATCATATCCATCCTAATATTAACACTAAACATATTACAGTTACAGCCATCCCAGTTTGGTTAATTATTTGGGCCATATGTGCATGGCCACATACACTGATGTATGTATAATTTAATCATACAGGTGAGGTTATGTCCATCCCTGAAATCAATATCTGCCTGGGATGAGCCTTTGTTATCAAAGATGAAAATCAAAGACAGTAGCTCAAGATTGCATCTGTGAGCCTTTCATTATTAATCTGAATGAATTTGAGAATTCAGATGTATTGGAAAAGCTCTGCACCGCCATTAAGCAGCACAGTAATGAAAAGAGAGAACACTGTGTACCATTCCCTTACTTCATTACCTAATGTCTCACTTAGATCAATATCAAAGTTTGATCTAATCTGTTCTAACTTTTGTCGTGAAGTGCATAGAGAGAATTTTGGACGACGGTGGACTTCAAATAGATACCCGTCGCAATCTTATTTGAATGAGGAACACTTTTTCATTCCAAAAGGTAACCTACCTCAAAAATATATGCCAGAATTCTGACATCTGAAAAGCAGTTGAAAATGGTTACTTTGAAATGCATGAAATAGCAAATCTTGAAGTATATTTTGTGAACGCATGGCAAATGCATTTTCTTACCATGTGGGGTCAGCTGGGAGGACATTTTCCTGAGCTGTGTACAGATTATACAGTAGCCGGGAGCCTTTTCTCCCCAAACACAGCAAAGACTCTCATGCGCGTCACATCAATGTTTCACTCTTGCATGTGGTGCTTTGATTTTTTTTCTGCAGTTAATTAAATATCAAATCAATGAAACTCTGTTGCTCATTTAGCCTCAATAGCGGCACTTAAGCAACAATGTGCTTCAAATGTGGATATCATTTATTAAATGTTTCACAAAAGGTTTTTTAAATAATATATCATGTTTGCAGCATGAACTCAGCAAATTAGAAAGAAGGAATCTGTATTGTTATTCATTTTGTAAATATTTTAGTTTGATTATTAAGCTTTAACTCTCCCTAAACACCAGACAGGCCTGGCAGCGTGTGTGTGAAGAGAGAGAGAAAAAGAGAGAGAGAGAGTGAGAGAAAGAGATGCATTGTGTTCCCTGTTAAATATGGTCGTGTTCCCTGACCTGTGCATTGTAGCGCCTAAAACAGATTATCAAGGGCTTAAAATAAAAAAATGAGATCATACTTGGTATTTGCTGTGTGAATCGGAGAGAAATGTGAACTGTGCTGTTGTAAGGCTCGGTAGATGTGTGGAAACGTTGAGGTCTTTCATAATAAGTGTGTATCTAGTCGCAAACATCTTCTGGACAAAGAAGGTGTCCAATCTCCAGTGTTTCAGATTCAAGTATATACATTCCTGTCTTTATTAATGACAATCAACTTCTACTCTACCTTACTGTGCACATGGAGTGAAAACAGGCCATTTTGGGTGCTGTTCCTTAAGATGGCCTCCAGTTGCATGGCAGGATGCATTTCTATAAGGCATCAACCTCAATTTTTCTGTCCAACCCTCATATCTGACATCAGAGTAGCACACACACAAAAATCATTTGCTTTACTCAGTATATCCCCTGAAGAGTACCTATTCCAAGTCTCTACTAAACTAACATGGCACCTGTGTCAGTGGTTCATTAATTTAGCTCCAACGAAGTCTCAGCAGGAGAACATTGAAGAGCATGGAACCCGAGGGACAAGACACCCATTACCATCAGGTCTCTGACTCCATTCAAAGTGTTGCTGAGGAGAGAATGCGTTCACACTATAGGGATAATAATACCATTCTGTACATGTGGAGTGGTATGTCATTTTTTATTCATTATTGAAGTTGTACCAAGACACATGTTATTTGACACAAAAATTAGTGTGTGACATGCCATAAACAACCTGTCACAAAGTTGTGGGCGGGTGTGTTTTTTCCAGCACGGATTAATAAGTGAAGCATGAGAGTGTAGGTTTGCTGAAGGTTGTGTGTATGTGTGTCCTTGCACTTGTCTGTGATTGGTCTATATTTGGTCAGCAAGCCACCTGGATCACTCATTAGAATCTGACAAGCTGTCATTTAAACTAGAGACATGGTGCAAGTCTGTCAAGCTGTGCCACTGTTTCAGTCAAAAAATTACACATGAGGCAGATTAGCATTGAACTTCTAAAGCACCCGCACAGATGTATTGATTTGTGACACCTGTGCAACTTGACATTATACGGCAAAAGAATACAGTCTAGAATATCTTTGCCAAATGTACTGCACACTTTTAGACATACAAAACAAGTGTTGCTGGCTTATGGAAATGTATGACATTCTGTATGTAACAGCAGGAGGAAGGAACCACAGACTTGCAAGGCACAGCTTTTCACACATTTAAAAGGGGCGCATTCAAAAGCTGGAATGAGGTAACGCACATCCAACAAGTCCTCCACTTCACAGAATCTACCAAAAATCAACCTGAGATAACGCACAGCATAGGCAACTGTAAAAATAGTCTGTTTTTCTTTGCATGTTTACTCTGTTGAGGGCCCAGGAATCAAATTGGCAGGTTCTAATTGGCTCTGTTTTGCATTACTGAGATGACTGCAGCTTGTGAATGCTGTTAAAGAAATCTTCCAATTTCCTACATGAAAAAACAACTTAAGGGCTGTTGCATTGTATCTATGGAAGTAGAGTCTTTGAAGTTTCGGCAAATGCTATTAAAATAACACAATGGCTGCAAACAAGTTTTTAAAAGGAAATACGGGTACGAGTCCATGCCACATACTGAAATGTCTGGGATTATACAAGGCCAAAAGCACACACTCAAAAACAGGGCGATGTACCGTTGCCATTGCTTTTCTGCATAGACCGCTCAAGGATACGTCACGACATTGGGATGTCTTTCATACGGGAGAAGTGTAGGTGGATGATAGTCAGGAGAGGGAAGATAAGAAACAAAGTTCAGAAACAAGCTTCTCCATGCTCCAACGGCAGACAGCGGAGGTGGCTGACAACCAGAGGTCCTACCAGTGGCTGCGATGAAGGACAGCACTTCAGGACTGATCATAGCAGCACAGGAGTTGGCACTGAGCACCAGGTGAATAGAAACAGGGGTGCAGCATCATACCACACAAGACCAGAGAAGCAGGAAAAATGTAGGCAATAATATGGCTCTTTAGGAAAGCGGAGACAAACGAATACGACAAACCGGACATTGTGGCAGTGGACAAGGAACCGAGGAGTGAAGAGGTGATACAATATAGCCTTATGAATGAAATGAATAAATGGAAATCTATGAAAACGACTTCCTTTACTGTTTTTCAATTCATTGGCTGAACAAAACAGCGGAGCTTCTGGGTCTCCGCTGCTGTTGGACATGGCCGTGGTGAGAAATGGCTGCTTTGACCATGGCGGCAAAGCACCATGGTCTGAAAGCACAATGTGTCTGTCCTTTACTCCCCTGAATAGTTGAATAGTTCAGCTCTTTATCCATGCTGAAGTCCTGCTTGTCATCATTTAAGATAAGCTTCGTTCTGAGTTTATTTGAAGCCCAAAGCGGTGCAGGAGGTGTTACAGCTCAATCTGCAGAGCACATAACACCGCTGGCCTCCACATTCTCTACACATTGCTGCCCCATTAGACAAGCTCATTCCTTAATTGCAGCAGCACTATCTGGCATATACAAGGGGGAATGACGACACTGCAGTCAGCAAAGTTAATTTTCACTTCACTGTCTGCGTCCCCAACACCGTAGAAAGGAGCATTCTTGTGGAGATCACCTTTAACATCCTCCTGTCATTTTAATTGATGGCAGAATTTCCACCGGTGATCATTAACAACTTCTGACTGCAGGTGGCTCCGCGCGGAGGCGATTCAACTCGTTTGTCTTTGAGTGAGACTTACCATTTGGGTCAATCCTCTTACCTCAATTAATGGTAATATATGCAAGATTTTCTTGAAAT
Organism: Genypterus blacodes; assembly: GCF_046128005.1. Classification (NCBI taxonomy): domain Eukaryota; kingdom Metazoa; phylum Chordata; class Actinopteri; order Ophidiiformes; family Ophidiidae; genus Genypterus; species Genypterus blacodes. The sequence continues at coordinate 4,985,512 of NW_027466831.1, forward strand.
GTCATTAATTGAAATATCGGTGCATGTGTGCGTGCATGGATAAATGTAATTACACAAATAGGGAAAATAATAAAAATTAGGAATAAGAGGGGAAAAATAATCTTTTCCATCATAGATAAAAGAAAATAGTGGTGTAACTTTTCAAAACTGACTAAGAATTAAACACATAGAAGAAGAAGAGATGTGATATCTAAAAACTTTGTAATAGAATAGTAATAATATTGACAATCTAAAGATTATGTCCATGCTTTAGAACTTGCTTGGAGTGACAAATACTAACACAAAATATATGATTCTTTGACGTGCAGTTGGTGTATTAATAATGTAGCGCCACAGGAAAGCAGGGATGGCACAGAATCATCATTCAGACTGATACACCATCCCAGTTACCTTTTGACTTTGGATGGTCTTTGTAAAACACAATCTCTAATACAACTTGCAGCACTGTTGGCGTCTATCCAAACGCTGTAAAAGGTCAGCAAACATCCCGAATCTCTGACAGAGTATCGCGAAGATGGCGTTATGTAAGCACGACACGAGGTAATACAAATGCTCTGCCACGTTCTCCAAGATTGCACTTTTTCCGAAAGCAGGAAACCACGCCAAACCCAGAGGTAAAACTCTAATGAAATGAACAGAGTGTCCAGAGATGTAGCAGGAACACCAGCTGTGGGAAATGCAACTTTCAAGCAAACAAAGACACATGAGTAAGCATAAGCTGAACCAGGGAAAAGGCGATAGTGACAGGTGGGTAAATCTTTTGTCTTTTGCATACTCTGGTATAGCCAGTGTCCCGTGAAAGCACTTGTCCTCTCTGCTCATATGGGCTAATGCTTCCGTGCCTGAGAATAAAGTCTATTTTTGTGGATATCGTCCTAATACACTATAGCAAAAATATGCTTTGTTGCATTCTTGGCTCCCGGATTTTGGCCCTGATGGGATTGGGATAAGATCAGAAAATGGGCCATAACCTCACTGCTATTGTGCTTAATTCAAGCCGTTCTGTTTGATCGTAACAGCCAGGTAATGATGAGCTTTTGCTTCCTCGGGAGAAACATAAAGGGAGGAGAGCAAGGAAACAGATTTTGTTGGATCTCTTATAGGGCAAATTCAAATGTGGAAGTAAGGCAAATACTATACGTGTTGAATATCTGCAAATCTTGCTGACTATAAATAAATGTCCATATATAACTAACATAGCCATTGTTGCTGCACATGCCTTAGAAGCAACAAGTGCAAAGTCAAAATCTGACTAGGGAGGATCTGTAACATACTGTACATCTAGCCTCAGGTATAGCTGCTGTTATAAAATATTCAGGAAAGCTGAGACTTGAAGGGCTTTGAGGACACGACCACACCTGGCTGCTGTTGCTTCAAAAATGTAACTGCCACTGAAATCAGTATGCAAAGCTTTTGTCCTCTGAACATGGCTTTTACAGCCGGTGATGGACCATAATGAGCAGTGTCTTATCAAGCCTGCAGTTACTGGGACTGATCACGGCACAACAGCTTGCTGTGGCAGAGAGTGAAGTGGAGTTATGGTAGGTTTTTTTGGGGGGGAAGATTGGCATAGCGGAAGCATTATTTGTTGTTTGTGTAATCTGAACAGTGAGACGACAAACCAACATATGTGCCCATGCAGCACCTGTAAATCCTTTTTCAATTTACTGCTACAGATATTTTATTTCTTGCCACTAATGTAAAGTCTAAAGAAATCTGTGTTGTAGGTTAAAAGCCAAATGTTACACAGTATAAATAGTGTTCAGCGAGTAAATCCTGCCGCTGTACTGTAGGCAGCCAGGAACAATCCGTCACCCTTCGCAATTCTGTTGAATTTGGTTGCTCTTTTAGGAAGAAGCCATAATACTTGGAAACATGACATATGGGATGCACACCTCAGATGCATACCTTCAATAAAGGACAATTGAAATGACAATAAGATTTACTTCATTCCTTCTAATAGGTACAGAGATTGATGTGAGCCTCAAAGAGAGGAGCAATCTTTCGCAATCCAATTATGTAAAGCTGGCAGGTTTCCTTTTCACAGTCCAAGATCAATTGCGCAGCAGCGAAAACGAGATATGATCCACAATATAAAGGCCTTTGTGCTAACACAGGGGGGAGAGAATGAAGGGCTCTGTAGTGGTTCTGTGTGGCTTGGTGCATTAAACTGGGTGCAGCACTCTTGGGGAGGGAGGCTATTAAACAGATATTATATCAAGTAGTAGCAAGTGCAATGGCACCGCATGTAATCTTTCCAATATACTGTATATCTGCAGGTGTAAATGCAAGCAGTTGGCATATTTTCACAAATCCTGATGTTATAAAGCTGACATCCCATTAACACTCAACTACACTGCCACTGCAGAGCCAAACCCTGATAGACGATGGAATATTTACAAGGGAAACATTACCTTATTTTATTCTCCCTCACTTTTATCGTGTTATATAGCTGGGAGTATGCGTTGAACTCTCCAGATATGCAAACACTGAGGTTGACGCCTATAGAAATCATCCAGTAACACATTACTGCTCTGCCTCCATAACGCGGTTTGCTCAACACGACACCCAGTTAGTCACGGACAGAAAGTACAAGGCAAGCGAGCAAGTGTTTGCCCAGCACAAAGGCTTAAAGGCAGAGAAGAAGAAAAAGAGCCACGTTTCCCCTCCTACAGCTGCTGCCAGGCCTGGAGACACATTGTGATGTGTTAAGAGTGTTTCCACTGCAAAAAACAGTGATGCAGATTTTAAGTCCCCCTAAAAGTTGCTGGTCTTGAACGATGGAACTGCAACGCCAAAGGCCAGAAGTCTGGAGATCTTCATGTAATTACCTATCTGATATTTTCAGCACAGGCACCAGCACCATGTTGATGGGAACGAGCCACCAGTTTGCACAGCGGTGCCACAGCAAGGGAGAGTAGGAGTGGATTGATGTCCTATTTTTTATTTTTTTTATTTTTCAAATTAAATAATTGAGAAGCAACGTTTATCTCTGCATGCCCACTCAAAACTACAACCACAGTACAGCACGGTCTGTACTGTGGTTGTAGGTTTGTGCAGATACGTTGCAGGAAACACTATCCTTTCCTTCAAAAAGAAGTGTTTTCTTTGCTTTATATAGTGAGAGGAGAGAAAACACACAGCTGCAAGTTAACAGTCGTTTCAAAGATGTCAAAAATGACAACGGAAGAACAGGAAGATCTCTTTTCATATCTGACAGTCTACTGCGATAACTCCTTCCCCATTTTTATTAGAGCACATGCAGCTGTACAGATCACTGTTTCTTCTTGCCTGTCAGTGCCTGTTGAACAATTTGAGGTTTCACACTAAGGCCAATTAGTTTGGTGGCAGGAATTATTGAAATGGAACAGGCGCGATGCAGAACAAGAACCAAAGCATTTCTGGTGAAAAAACGAATGTCAATCAAAGACATGTCAAAGAAGAAATGAAACAAGGTTGATTCACACTGCTTCCTCGCCCACCCTGGTATTTCTCAGACACTCGCTGTTAAACGCTCCCCTTCTTCCCAGTCTCCTGGTGATGTTGTCGACACTGGGTAGACGTTCGCTTGTTATTTACTGTCAAGTCACAGGAATTCAAATCGTGACACGCCAACGATCTTTTATATGATAATAGAAAGTATTAAAATGGTTGTTTTCAGAGCAGATCTTATACAATGCTAATTATATTTTACCATTCTATTTAAAAAAGTTTGTTTCCTTCAGTAAATATAAAGTTAGACATTGAGACAGTATTATACAGTTTTCCATGTTCTCATTTTTTCATTTTAGGGGTCTATTTGGAAAGATTGACAACGCTTTCCTGCATAAAAACTGATCCACTTTCTCTTGCTGAAGCTCCACTGTGCACAAGGAGTGAAAACAGACAGCCTTTATGATTGGCTGGGTGCCTGTGGCAATAGACTCAAACTGTGAAACACAGATGTTGAAGTTAACACCTTTTCAGATGTAAAGGATGAATAAATCAAAGACAAAGCATTCAGGCATTCAAAGCATTCCCTGCTAACAGTATAGAGATGAAGCAAAACAACATGCATAAAATGTCCCCTTATATGAATTTGGTGCTATTTCAATGATGGAACATCTTTTTTTCACAGCTTGAGAGATCAGAAAGACGGGTCGGAAAAAAATATGTCTGTATTAAAGTATTCACAAATCATTCTGATGATATAAAAATTCTAGACCATGTTACGCTATACTTAACAGACGGAACTGGTTTTTGGAAGCAGGGGCAAAGTTGGTTTTCCTGCTCTAGTCGAGTCCTGTAATTGGACAGGGTGGCGCTGCGACATCTGTGACCTTTGATGTGATAGCGAACCAGCTTGTTTAAACTGGAAATCTTGTAACCTCTGACATATTCACACCTCAGACAGTCTAATGACAGCTAAGTCACCGACTCACCGAGAGGGCGGAATGGTGATTAATGAACTGAAGTGTCATCTCCATAGAGATGAACAACAGACAAAACCAGCTTTCAATAAAAAGCAACACTGGTATCCAGGACACTAAAATCAACCAAGGATATCAACTGTATAACTGCACAAACCTACAAACTAGTACAACTTAACCAACAGCAGAAATGAAGGCAAGATGAGAGTGCGTTTACCATAATTCATTACACAGAAAAATCAGAAATCAAACAGTTTGAACCTCTAGGGGCTTCTGCATTAAAAGCTGAATATTTCAAGAGGAAGTTTGGGGCAACTTTCCAAATTAATTATTGAAGTCTTTCCAGTCACTGCAAATTCAACCAGCGAGCCTCTCACAGCTCAAGAGGATTTACATTCATCAGGGTTAATGGCCAACACATTCAAGTTTAAATGTTTTGAAAGGTTATGTACCCTGCAGCCTTTAGTAAAGGTTATTCACCCCACGGTGTGACAGCCATCACCGGGCACTGGAGATCCTGAAGCAGCGCCACAGGTTTTCCTTGTCTGGCACTAAACGCAGCTCTAGTATTCACCACTTCAGACCAATCGAGAGAATATGGCATGATAAAGTATATACTGTATAAATATATTAATATATTATCAACATCATTGTCCTTGGTGAAGTTTATTTGAGAGACAGTTCATAAAGTAAACAGATGGGAATGTCTGTTGTGGCTAATTCCAAACAAATCAATGTCTTTGCACAGATACATTCTCCTTTTAGTTTACTTTTGCCAACACATAAACAGGATACATACTTTCATCCAAAGGAGAATTCAGCATTGAGCTCTAAGATCTGCAATCGCTATTCTCCTTCATCCTGGGAAACAATTAAAAAACTGAAGTAAACTGAAACAAATGAAAAAAGGTGTCACGACTGTAAGATCAACTGTTTTATAACAGATAGCACATTTTAGAAACAGTGAGAGTCAATGTAAGCACACAAACGGATGCAAACAAATGTGGGTTTACTCTATGTGGCACATCGGAGAATCTTGCAGTGTTTCCTGAAAAAATCTGTGCTCATCTGGAGTCAGAAGTAAAAATGAGAGGGTATGTACTTTTGATATTGGTCTTTCTGAAACTCGGGCACACACTGTTCACACACATTGGAGTCGCAGCGTGTTGTTCTGTCTATTTGAGGCAAACAAAAAAGCAAGTGAAGCGACTCAGTACATCAATAAGTCAGCACATCATCGCCTGCAATAGCTGAATACATCAAATTAAATTATTTGAATAAAATCTACCTTCTGTAACCCCATTCTATCTTTTGAGCCAGCAGCACAGGAATCAACCAACTCGTGCATTTATACCTATCTATATCTATACCTACCTATAAGACGACTCAACAATCCCTGCTGTTGCTCACATTGTAACAATCACATTACAAGGACACACGAGGCAAAACATTCATGTCCAAACAAACCGACTCATCGAATCACCAGAAGCATCCCCACCCCACTAAAGATCAAAGAGTCTGCACTTTCACCGATTTTGACCTGATATTTAGAAGTCAGGGAGAGTCCCTCCTAGAAGCCTGGGAAGCCTGGAAAGCAAAATCCAAAAACAGCAGTAAACAAGACGAATGAAAAAGAGTCGCTCCCAAATGTTACATTGTTTGTTCCTATGATACAAAAAGCCTCACAGACTGGGAGGAGAAATGAGTGTGCTGTCTGCAGCCGTACATCATTTCTGGTTCTGTACCTCTGATTATGTAATGTAATACACTGGGATTAAAGCGTGGAATGCAAAAGGCAAAGACAAATTCTGATTTGGTTGGGCAGATGTTGACCATAATCCTGGAGCCGAGTCATTGCATTACAGTTTCATAATTCATCACATTTTGCAAGTACATTCAGCATATTGCCAATATTTGCAGATGGATCTCTTTACAACCAGCATTTGATGACTTGTGAGAGTATTACACAAAGGCAACAGCAGTAATACCACAGCGATAGAATGCTGCAGTTAAAGGCAGGAGAGAATTAATGGATTTCTCTTTGAGCCTGTAAGGTGAGTACGAGATGAATGTCTTGAGTCAATAATTAGAACATTAAGGATTGGATGGAAAAAATAGGATATTATTGCAACTTTCCTTCTCTGAGGCAAATGTAAACAGCTTCATCAAATGATTTTTATGCTCAGGGCAAAACAATGACTCTATTATTGTGTGCATACAAATATAATTAATGGAATTTCAAGACAATGTCAAATAACATGACTGTATGTGGTTCTACATTCTTGTTTCATTCGGAAGGCACATGTTGGAGCACATACCTCCACCAAGGCCGAACAAGACTTAGTTTAGATAAATAACCATAATCCCAATTTCTGATATACATAACTGCTTCCACATTACTTCAACTTTAATGCTGACAGATGCACTGAATGGGCTTTGGGAGCCGACGTGGATGTGTCAGTCTTTTTGATAATCTTTGCAAATTATGTGGTAATTATAGAGATAAATGGAAAATTATGCAGCATTGCAGAAAAATGCAGCGTTTGTTGAAGTTGCATAAAATTCAGCAATTGCGGAATTGCGAAAAGCAATTCAGTTCTTGTGCCCCCTTCCCGAGATAAATGCAGTATATTTTTCAGGATTGGAACACATTGTGCTGAATTTCACCTTAAATCATAAAGTATAATATATGAAACGTTCACGCTAGATTGAGCAAAACACTGAATATCAGGATTGATTCGTGGTTTAGATATTTTCAGTACCAGTGTAAAAAAGAAGACACACTTGAATTGATGTTTCAGAGCTTGTTGTTGTGCTGAATATCATTGAGATGCAAACAGAGACAAACCATTTGAGACAAACTCCCATTTGAATACTATAGTCCTGGAGAGCATAATGGAATTCCTATCTTGCACATCATGCAGTGATCTCTTTAAAATGTCTGCAGAATTAAAAGTTGTTGTTTCTTTGACCAGCCATACCGAAACAAAGTGGAAACAGCAGTACATCCAAAATGTCACGCTGAAGTTTAAAATTAATGAACTAATTTAAGACCTGTAACCTCTTTACGAGAATTAAGCACTTATTAATGAAGATTATAAACAACGCAAAACTCAGCAAAACTACTACTATGATCTGACAATGATATATTATGTAAATGCGTGTACAGAATTAATAGCTGCGGTTAAAATTTGAAGCACGCGTCCTGCAATGATGGAGACTTTGACATCATTAATTAGCACCAATGGACGTACGATTACAGCGACAATGCAAGTGACAAACACGTCGCTGTTACTTCATCTGTCCATATTAACATGGGCACAAATGAGAAGCGAGCAGCTTAGGGGAGGCATTCAGTGGGATGCTGATTTGAATATGATTAATGGATGGCCAGGTCTTAAATTCCCATCCAACTCCTGCAGCCAGTCTGCCCCTGATAGGCTAACACTCAAAGTTCCCTGTGCTATCACAGCCCACAGTCTCTGCTTGTTTGTGCCCAAAGCTCAGGAGGGGAGATGTCTGGGCTCTGACTAAGCCAACATCACAAAGTACAGGTTTAGAGACCATATCTGCAGCCGGACAGCAGTTTGGCATCACTATACCTCAGCCGATAGCCGATTATGTTTATGCACTGTTTTGTAGGGAATACTGAAATTGGTAGAAGATGTGATGCAGGTGGTTAGAATGTTTGCAGGAGGTAAATTAAAACAGTGACTGACACTTAATCATCACACAATTCAAGGAGAGGAACTTCACAATGCTGCTCTTATCATTCTTATAGTACTCATGTTAAACTTCAACCAAACATTCCTCACTTCAAACCTAACATATTTACTTTCAAGTAGCTCTTGTGTGGCTTTCACGCTCTAGAAGAAGCCAGTGTGCTCAGCTGTAGTGGACATAAATGTGGCCCATAAAAAAATGTCTTCAAGTAATCTAGTTGAGTATAAAAACAGGAACACAATCAAATGCCTATATGCAGCGGAGACTTCATTCCTCGAGTAATAAAGTCTCCGCCGCACACACAGAATGTTGTTTAAGTAATAAATATGGGTCATATTTGTTTTGAAGTTCAGACAACTCGCTTTAATCTTTTATCTTAATCTTAGAAAATAAAACAAAAACAAACAAAATCTCAACTGATCTTCATTTTCAAGACTGGCTTTCATTGTTATTTGTATGTGCCATATTCACAGTCTTTCTCCAGTTGTGCAAAGATAAAAGAAAAAACAACTACATGTTTGGAAGATTTATCTTAATCTCCATGTGATGAACTGGTGGCGGCTTGCAGAGATGAGAGCACAGCGACGTTGTGGGAAAGCTAAGCCACTTCACCACTTTCCCATCTGATGTTATCCTGCCTCATCCCATCTGGCTCATGAAGTCCATTAAGTGGATATGCAAATATGATATGGCCCTTGGACATTTCCTTGGACTAAATCTGCTTACTACATTAGTGCACTTTCCCACCACCTTTGATGTTAGCTTTTCTCGGCTGAAGATGGATTTTTTTTTTAATTATGAGGTTAAGATAGTTTGACATTAGGGTGGTATTGCATTATATAGACGGCATGACAGAAGCATAGCATTCTAAGCCTCTCAGTTGTATTTGTAGAAAAAATGCTACATCAATATTTTCTTCATAATTATCATGATAAATGATAGAAGATTCTGTTGCCTATCAATGTAATAACGTGTAGTCCAGTATAAATCATATGCAGTAAAGGCAATATAATGTATTAGTATATAAACAATCTAAAGCCACTTTTACCAATAGATTTAGGTGTGCAGCACAAGCAGAGCCCACACACACACACACACACACACACACACACACACACACACACACCCACAACACAACAGCATGCTGTGACAGGTGAACATTACGATCTCTGTCGGCTTCGGTGCTAAAAGGTTTGTATCAAAAGATAGCCGGCAAATCCAGTCAACTGAGAGAAAATAGGGGACGGTGTGTCTCGTCTACGCAGCCTTAAACTGCAAGAGAAACAAACGTCAAATTTATACTTGAGCAAGTCCATGATTGCCAAACTAATGGCCAACTTCTACCCTCTCTGCAGGTTGATAATGCAGGCCAGTGTCACTCAGAAAGAGTCTCACAATGATTTACCACTTCAGAGTGTCATCCTTTTACTTTTCAAGCTTCGTCAAACATCAGTGACTTCAAAGACAACTACCTGCATACACCCCCAACCCCCTCCAACCGGCACACTACAAAAATTACATTTTTACAGCTGTTAAAAATGACCTTTACATTTCCTAACCTTTTGTCTTGACCGGATGTTCTTTATATGTGGCCTCGTCAAGGAAAATTATACCACAATTATTGTAGCTGTTACATTACTTGTATCTAGAGAAGCAAAATGCACCCTAATTGGCTCTGCAAAATGCAATTATTCTGCTTAACGCCAAGCTGTGTTTGCAAATTAACATCACCGATTCCATTACAAACAATGCATTGTGTGTTCAGACTCCATACATCATGGTGCTTAGGAAGTGCGTGCCCACAGCTAAAACATCCGAGTCAGGTTGGACCAACTCGTTATGCTTTCCTGACAAATATGCAAATAACACAGGTTTGCATATGAACTGTCCATATAATGCATTACAAACACACACAAATAAAAGGTATTATGCATACTGAATAATGTTCCAGTTTGCATTGTTTGTATAAATGGGGTCTAGCAAAAGCGAACCACCATTGGCACAAACTGGAACATGCGGCCTCAGCACTGGCTGGCCTACTGACAGCGTTTGGTGAATGACGATATACACAGTTGGTTTCTGTTGGCATCTGTAGGCAACCTGGAGCACAAATACTACAAGTCAGGTCAACCTTTCATTCTCCTGGTGGCTCTGTCTTTATTATCCAGGTGGTGGTGGTTGCCAGGCAGCCTTGTTGGCTGCGTATCAACAGGGTTGGATACCAGCCAGCACTGTCAGGCAAAATAGCGTTACCAGGATTTATTTATTTTTTGTGTACTGATTCATTTTTGAGTTTAATACGTCTCAGAAGGAGCAAGATAACCCACTCTATTGCTTCTTTGCCTTATCAAAGTAACTACCCAGTGCCAGGGACTGCAATGCAACCCTAATTAATTATAAATAAACTCTCTCTACACTACTATATGTTTAACTGACAAAGGCGATAGACAGAACAGACTTTGGTATAAATTACTTGAAGCAGTCTGGGTGGGCTCGCTGTACAAACACTGATGTACTAGGACCTTTCAGATTTACTGGCATAGTAGGGAGACAAGTGAGACTCCCCGAGATTCTGCACAGGAAAGTTGGGTATTGGGAATGGGTGGATTTAAAAAGCATCTAGATATGAATCCAGATTGCGCAGATTCACATACTGAAATCCTAAGGGAATTATTGCAAAACCTGTAACGCTTGTTTCAGTCAGTTGTTTGTGAATTCTGCAGCAGCTAAATCACTGACGATGCGTCTAACACAGCCAACACATTTTTCCCTTCCGAATTAACAGCCACGTCAACGCGTTCTATGTTTTCATCCGGATAAGAATTCTGTCTCATTTTAGATCATTAATGTGTTGGAGCACCAAGAGCACTATGTGGTCAAGGCCTAAAACTGTTCTGACCCTGGGTGTTTATTTCAGTTAACCATCTGGCTGCTCCAACCAACAAGGTCACTTTTCACATCCAGACTTCTTTAGCGCCCTGTTTAATTTCAGTACACAGAGTAATCACTAAAGTCGGCCATCTGAGTCTACATATAAAAAGAACAATACAATCAGTCCAACCTTTTAAGAGCTAATATACCGCACCAGCTCTGATGTTCATTTTTTTTTCGTCTTTGGGAACATGAGCTGCAAGCTTTTGCATTTTTGCAAGATAATTATTAACTGGAAATACATAAAACCTTAAGCATTTAAAACAATAAAGGTCAAGAATATGTTCAGCTTTGCAAAAATGGCAAAAAAAGTTTCCACGAATAAAAAGGCAACATTAAGTTCATAAGTACAGGCATGTTCTACACAACCATGCATAAATAAAAACAATGAAGCATTCAGAGGTGTAAGGATGTGAATAATGCTTATGTCCTAGCAGAATCAGCGTTGACGCATCAGGAGGACACGCTGGTAAAATAAATATAAAAAATGACTTCAGGACCTAACTAAATATTTTTCTGTAGAGGCAGTGGTCTTGCTGGTGTGTAAGTCTGTGTTATGCAGCGATCAAACATGATTTGAAGGCAGAAAATAGTGTTTTCACATCAGACAGTTCCAAGGGACTTACTGAAGCTCATTTCTGGAGAGGACCACACACGGCAAAGAAAATGGACTTAAGTCTGAAACGTGGTGGCTGCAGTCATTTCTCTGTTTGTGTGGAAGTCCATCCTGTACACATAACTAACCTCAGTGGAGCTCGGGTCTGAAGTCTGAATACCGAGGCGCGCAAATTAGTTATTATCTCCGACTTATGTGCACGCGATCCCATCTGTGACAATAGCTGTAAGAGATTTCGAAAGGAAACTAATGTCTGACAATGTACTTAAACAAGACACTCAGAAAACACAGTTCCGTGTGTTGGTTACTGCAAATAGCATCACACAACCGTATTGCCTCATCCATTAATGACCATTACAGCTTCAGTTAGCGTTTGTGCTGAAAGAGGCATTACTTCATTTGCAACAACAAGCAAATCACACAAAAATTAAGACCCGTTTCACCCTTGCGGTCAATCTCACAGTAAAAAACCACACACACACACACACACACACACACACACACACACACACACACACACACACACACACACACACACACACACACACACACACACACACACACACACACACACACACACACACACACACACACACACACACACACACACACACACACACACACTTCTCTGGACTACATTTGTCTGCAAGTACTGCATAATGCATAAAAAGAAATTGGATTTCCAAGCAACATCTTTGTTTAGTGTTACTTTATTTAACAAGTGAGTTGCTCGCCCCACTGCACATTGTTAAAACATGAGGTACTGTACTGTACTACTGAGATATGAGGTGTGCCTCATTTAATTAGTGCATACATCGTAGCTGCTTAAAGCGCAATACACCATATCAGACAAAGGAGGTTTGATTCATCAAATGGTGAGAATGATCAGTAAAAACTACTAGAGAATCCAAAGGAAAAGTATTTACTGGGAAGAATGAACTGCCACAGTATTAAATGATTGACTGAAAATGGCAAATGTCTTTTCATTTAAATTTTAAGCATTCATCATTTCATAATATCGTATTTATGAATGTGACTTTTTAGTTATCCAGCAAACACAAACTACAAAATCAGGAGAATAAAACAAAATGAAAATAAAAAAACTGAAACGGGGATAAACCTTATTTTACCTTTTGGTTACACAACCCCCAATAAAGCCCCATAAAATCATCAAAAAAGATTCCATGAATACATTTTCCCACATTTCTATTATATTCTATAATCAATACACAAACAGCAGAGGAGCGTGTAGTGTTTCATAACACGTGCCTCTCAGGGCAGCGGCACAGTGCAGACCTGGGGAGTTCTCATCTGTGGGACTGTCCACTTCCACAAAGTAATGAGATCATCCTGGGTGAAGTGATGCTGAAAATGAATCATCTCCTCTCTATCCCCCAATGGCATGGTGGGCACATTTCTCCTGGACCTTGTACTCTGAGGCTATCCATCCTCCACCACACACAGTAGTAGCTTCACTCATCACAGCCGCAGCCCAACCCCCCACAAAAGCACCTGACAGGAAGCCCACATCTAATCCAATCATGGCCCAACAGGTCAAAGCCACTAACAACATTTCTATAAGAAATATTTTCCATCTTGGGTGTTAAGTCTCTCGAGGCTTAAATTCGATCAGAAATTGTTGCGGCTAAGGTCCAGTTATTGTACAGCCAGGTAACGATCTATGTTTGTTGATATAGGCATGTCAGCACAGTAGATGCACAATAATGCCTTGGTATCTTCAGGACATGTTTTCTATTAAGGGGAATGGTTATTTCAGTTAAACACAATTTTGCTTTCAGACAAAAGCATGAGAACATTTCTGTGGGTAATGAAATCACAATCGGTGGTGGTGTTGAAGGATGGCTGCAGACTTAATCCAAAATACCTTGCAGCCTTAAAACGTTTTTCATGCTGCCATGCCCATATTAGGACAATGATGAATTCCTGCTAGTAGAGGTTTTTGTAGACAAACAACATCAACAATCCAGTGCAAAGAAAGAAAAGGAGCAATGTGGTGCAATGTGGCCCTGAAGTTAAAACTGAATCACAACACAGAATGGGGAATGGGGAAAAAATAGTCAACATGGTTTGGAACAATCACAAATGTCAGTAGTTGTTTTTCAGCGTGCGAGGACCTTAGTGATCTTGGAACAATGATCTGGTGTGGTCTGAATAGAGCTGAGCTGACTAATTGCTGGGGCAGAGCGCACAGTCCCCCGGCCACATCGGAGAGACATGGCACAGGTCACACGGCTACTTGACTGACACTGACACAGGAGGCAAACACACCAGAGTCAAGAGAGACACCATACAAGTGCTGTCCAGCTTTGACCAGATGAGCTGCTCCAGAGCCTGAACCACGCGCCCTCAGCACTGGCAGAAGACACCAAACGAGACCAGCATCTGTGATGGATGGCTCAGTCTGGCCACACATAATAACATGAAGGAACCTGTCGTGGCTATTGGTCACACAAACACCCTGATCAAAAAGCAGAAAGGGCCACAAAGGAAGTACCTGATTATTGCACATGTAAGCAGCTCATCAAGCCATGGGTTCGTTGCAGATCTATTTAGTGTGCACTGCATTAATCATGCTGCAGACTGCAAAGGTTTACCATTTATGCAACTCTGTGGATTACAACAGAGTGTCGGGAAAATTCTGCAAGCAAAGACGCTCTCATTAAAGTCACTGTGTTGTTTCTTTGTTGTGTGTACAAAATTACTTTTTAGTACATTTTTTATGTCAGTAAAAGCAGGAATACCACAAGAAAGAATCCTATAGCAAAGTATAAAATATAAATATAAAAGAAATCTTAAACATGCTCATTCAATATTGCTTAAAAATAATGCTTACAATACCCTAACTGGAACAAAATATTTAGGAATGTCTCATTTCAAGAGATGCTCTAATTATTTACAGAGGCAGGGTGAGTTCAGTGACCTCCTTCCCTTTCTTATAAGGTCCAAAATCATTGTGTCATCAAGCTGAAACAAGGGTGAATAACTACTAACTACAGCTGTGACAGTGGACAAGAGAACAACTATTGTATTCTACTGTGTATAATTCAGCGGGGTTCAAATACAAGAACCTTAATATTTTATAATTACATAATATTTACGAGTACGGTAAATGTTCTTGCAATTAATTAAATTATGTCTGCATGAATTGCTCAGTGCAGTCTTCTGATGCTCTACATACTCGGCTCTTTACAAGAAAAATCTGTTTATGTGAATAATCACCTGATCAAAACAACTTCTAGAGGATGTGAGAAGATTTGTATGGATGCATGAAGCTGGATACGACGACAAAAGGCAGCTCTAAACACTTAGATGTTGAGGTTGTACACCATGTTTTTAACTAAAGGGAGCAATTTACTGGTTTTGCTGTTTTCTGTAGGAGGGCATCTTGAAAAGATCCCAACAAAAACACAGGAGGTGAAAAAGAATCCAAGAAAGCAGCCAAGGCCCTGCTAACAGGTATGGTAATCTGTGTTGATGTTCTGTGGACAAATGAGATGCATGGTACACCAACACAATACATCGCATCCAATTTGTGAAGCATGGTGAATGGAGCATCATGGTTTGTGGCTGCTCTGCTGCCTTGGGCCTTGGAAAGCTTTAGGTATTTTACAGGAGCGTGTCACTTCTGCTGAACAGAAGTTGGATGATGCAACAAGACAATGACCCAAAACACACAAGTAAAGCTGCAAGATGGGCTGCTCATGCAAGAAATCTCAGAAATATTCATGAACTACACGCTTTGGCAGGGAGGATGGGTCTAAGATGCCTTCTCAATGTCTGAGCAGCAGCAACAGTGTTTTTCTGGGGGTTGTTAAATTCAAGGTTCACATTCTTTTTCCATCTTAGAATGTGAATGATTTAACATTATGATAAATTAATGCAGGGAAAGTGTGTATTTCATTTGTTTACACAGAATTTGTGTGTCTATCTTTATGATGCTGGTGAAGATCAGACCGCATTTGAGCATATGAGTAATTAATACTAAAATCCAGGTTTATTTCACTTTTTTTTCTTGCAGCAGCAGTTTCTTTCTGCCCCAGGTTGTGTTACACCCCGGCATGTGCTCAAACAGCTTTGCTACAGAGGCAAATGGCTTAAATGGAGATTTGCTGATATGTGCACAGATTGATACTGGTGCTGTGTTGTACAAAGAAGGCTGAATCTCACTTACAAATAGGAATGAGATTCAGCCTTCTTTGTACAGCACAGTGCAAGCTAAGCATTGAATTTACAATGTTTAAAGGTATATTACTGGGCCATTTGTGGAAATAGCTTGGTGTACGTATAGATATCATAATAAGATTCTCAATCTCTGCACCAAACTCCCATGAGCTCTGTCTCAATTACATTCTTCTTGCAAAGCTGCACTGAGTGGGGTTCTGACATTATATTCACGTCTAATGTGATGTTAACACATACGATTGCATTAGAAAAAGGGTCTATGAATTAACCCTGATGTAAAAATAGCATGCGTGCACATACACACAGCACACGTGCACACACACGCACACATGCATGCATACAAGCTCCAGTGTACGGTATATAAGAATAATAGATTTAGATGTTATTTGCCATTCATAAAGACAACTGTGTGTCAGAGGGTCTCATAATTTGAACAAATAAATTCATGGAAGAGGAGGTTCAGTTTGAAATCATGCATATTAATAACAAAAAAAGAGCCATGCACGATTCATGAAACATCACACTCACTTTGTGAACATAAGATATGACTGTGGACAGGATTTGATGGATGGGGTTGCCATAGGGAAAGCAATTTCCACTAACTTACCCTTCCTGTAGTGAATAGAAATAGGCAAAGCCACTGGAAGCCTGAGGAAAAGCTGCTTTTCAGCTTGTAGAAAACAGGTAGATGCTGTACTAAAGCGAGAGACCAAGGCTTGTCATGCACATATGCCTCTGCACAGTAAACACGCAGGAGGACAAACTCCATGCTATAAAAAGTGGAGGAAGGAACAATGTAGAGAAACAACAATGCAAAGCAATGAGAAAACAAGTCAAACCGGACCGTCAAATATTGATGAATGTTGAATTGGGGAATGAAATGCAACATTTAGAAGCACATTCAAAGATCTACAATGCCGTAACTATAATTTAATGAAGGGAATAAGGATTTTGACTTGTTGCAACTTGGGCAATATACAGCAAGGATCGCTCCTACTTGGGTGCGCAGGGATGTCTGGGCGTAAATGAGGGCTCAGGATTGGTCTGATCGTATGGTTGAGAGCTTTGTCAATGTAGACCAAAGCAATACTATAGCAAAATATTTCACCCTCCAAAATAAACTCTTTTTGTGTGACTGCTAAGAAATGATTTTCAACAATGGCTCATAAAATGGCTGTAAGAAAAGAAAGTGAAGGCAAGGGGATAACCTGCACATTGCTCTGAAGCACAAAGCTGCTTTAAATATTGCTTTCTATAGTGAATCTCACGCAGTCAAAGTTTTCCCTGATGAACCGAGTGTCAGTCTTTCTAAGTCAGGTACCTTCTGAAAATCCACACATCATTTCACTCAAAAAAAAAGAAAAAGAGATGAGCTTTTGGAGACTTGGTGAGACAGGAATTCTCGCCTATATTTTTCTAATCATTAGCTGATATTCCACCTGTTATGAATATCGTCTATTCAAGAGTTTGCAAAGAAAGTATACCTGTCTGACAGGCTTTCTATCACGGCTGTGCAGATGTTGCACGACTTGAACTAAACCTGCTCTATCCACTAATGTGTGAGCAAATTTGTGGAGGAAAGTAAGCCCTGCTTCCATCGTATTTCCTAGGTATTATCCATCTTTCATTTACACTCAGACTCACTGCACGAAAACCTCGTTTGAACATTGCCTCACTCCTCGGCTGCATGGTGGGGGATTGCGCACAAGCTGCACCTAAATCAAATATCTGTTTCTTTATTTAGGCTGTGGGAATGGATATAACTTTCCCCAAGAATTATTTTCTGAGCATGCGGTTGTTTACTTTATATATTGCTTACTTTGTATATTGCTTTGGTAATACTGTGCTGGTCTGCAGCTGCAAATTCAGATATTACTCTGAGCATCTAAATCTGGGATATTGCAGCGACTACATTGAATCCAAATACAAACACAAAGATTGCCGCAGTCGCGACCTGCATCCCCATGAGTATTAATCAAAATAGCACTTTTTGACCGACAGGAATATTGGATGAAAGAAAACATGTTGCTTTCTGAAGATGAATAAGGCCTGTGACGGAGAAGATTAGGCTTAACGGATGAATGATCATAACCATACCGTTTTACATAAGAAATAAACAATTAAAGTGTATTTCTGCAAAAGGGCTGAAAGTTCACAGCCGGGTTCAGATAAATTATTGATTGTAAAAAAACTATTATTGTAGAAAACAACAGCCTACCCAGAAATTATTGATGAATTTGAATTTGACAGATGTAGTGTGTAGTGTATATACAGCACTCTGCCGGGGTCAGGCTACTGTATTTCTAGCATTAGAGGAGGGAAAAAAGGATGAAAGTACTTCCAAGTTCAGTATGGCAGAGTACATGGTAATTCCATTCCCCATCCCTCAAAGCACTGACAGGGAAGGTTGTGATTTATTCATAAGTCAGGCTTCTTCTGCCAAGCAGCATTAAACAGAAGCAGATCACGAGAAGCAAAAAAAAATCTGCTGAGGAAAGCAAATTACCTTTCTAAACAAATCAACACATTGTAGTGCGTGAACCTTTTTTGAATATGGATCAACTGTGACAACACGCTGCAACTGGTCACCTCAAGTGTTAAATAGTTCAACAACTGTTGCATGTCCACTAAGATATTCATAATTTACGCATTTTCAGTCCCACTGGTATGGAGTCAATCATCAATATTCATAATCAATTGATTTCACAAGCAGATGATAAGTCAGTTAAAGTAAATGGAAGCTACGTGCGCACACACACAAATGTTTTCCCTAACACCTTGGTGTGAAACCCTCATCTTTCACTTTAAAGTTGTATTTGCAGCTCTACATCAGTAATAATTCAACACGATCCTGCCGCACAGCCTCCATCAGGCTTCTATCCGTCGCTATCAGAGAGTGAAGGTCACCGCTCTGTCCTGCTTACCAGGGCCTCCTGCAGCCTGACCACATGTCCTCACACGGTGCATTCACGCTCCCTGAGCCACACCAGATTACAGAGGCTGATGATCAGAAAGGGGGAATTAACCTCAGTATGAAGAGAATGTCAGTAAATCCTTTACTGGCCAACCAAAATAACAGCTTTTTTCCCCCCCATCCACATCTGCCAATTTCCACCACCTCACCGTCCTCATCACCTCAATGCACTGCACCTTCATGTACACATAATGGGCCAATGATAATAAGCCACTTATCTAAATATGTTCATTCTCTGCCGTCTGTGTTTATTTACGTGTTTGTCTGATGGCTGCAGCAATGGACAGATTTTTGATGGAATTTTGCAGATCGATGGAGGTTGGGTCAAGGAAGAGTTGATATTATACAGGTTTACATTTTGTTATTATCATTTAGTGCTCTAGATTGAATTCTTTGAAATATCCAACAAACTATCTGCTGTATATAAAATAAAAACACTTTAATGATAGAAAGCATTAAGATAAGCATCTGGATCTTAATTGGCATCACACTTTCAGACAATCATAGGGTAAATGTGTGCAATGATTGGTTTATTCAAAAAGGTGTAATACAGAAAAAGTCACAAAAGTGCAAAGTACACGAAAGTGATAAACAGTTCATGATTTTTTTAAGTGGCCTCAAAATGATTTGGAGAATCTTGTTAATTATCCACAAATGATGAAGTTAACCACTGTCAGTGAGTTCAGTACTGAGAAAATGCTTTCACACAAGAACACTAATTATGTACTAACAAGACATGTCATATAACCTTTAATGGGTTTTAACTGCTGTGAGAGTGCCACTAAAACTATTTTGGAGTGTTGCTTTTCCTGTATGAATAACACAGACATCACTTTCCTGTTAAAAACTACAATGGAACACAGCCGTGTCACAGAATCAACGGCAAAGCTGTCTGGCTAATGGCCAAGGAAGTACTCTGCTGGAGCGACTGACAGATGCCTGAGCACCAACACAGCATTCATCAAGGCATCTGTGGCTGTGATTTCAGAGGCTGGGATCCACCTGCAGCTATTAAAAGTGCCAAATCCAGCCATGAGTGGAGCTGAGCGGGGCTGGCTGCAGCAGTGCTCAGTATCACAGACCTGACCCCACTAGACAACAGTCAGCTCTGGGTGTTAAACCACCCCATCCGTACCATACATCACCGTTATCAGTACCTCAATGTTGGAGATTAGGCTCCAGGCTGCTACCCGCAAGTTCACACTACCACTGCTGAGCAAAACCCAGAGAAGTCATGCAGTGGAGTGATAACCTAGTGGAAGTGCATGTATTGGTAGCCTGATACTAAGGCAACACAAACACACAACATTTCTCAATCACTCCTGGAAAGCAAAAAAACATTATCAATCCATTTTTGTCCAAATATGTTTTGTATTTTTCATGGAACAATTTAAAAAAAGCTGCCACTGGAATCAAACTATTTTTATCTCACTTCTAAAATAAATGTGTTGTGTTTTTTCATAAATCTTGTCAAACCAAGTGTAGTCCTTATTTTTACAATACATCTGTTCATTCTGTTTTCAGGCGCACACACTCCTTCTTATAACATTCTTGGAAAAAGTAGATTAATAGTTAAAATAATGTCAGTGTGCTGGCAGTTTACTTGCTGCACAATTGAACGTTTAAATGATTTATGTCTACATGTAAATACATTGCAGAGACCTCGGTCTTCATGAAAAGAGTGAAATTATATGTTAGCCTGCACTACACTGCTTTGCACACTTTGCACTTTCGCTGGTAGAACAAGAAGTGTTGTTCTTTTATGACTAAGTTATGGTGTTATCACATTTTTCTCAATGAAAGGAGCATGGTGGCCCAAGTCTGGCTCTGCTATGATGAGGTACTGAAGATCTGAAGGGGCCCATATGTATTCTCTAGATGACCCTGCTGAGAATAATCGCTGGGGATATAAGAACGTGGCAGGTTTATTAAGTCAGTGCTTAGAAATTAAGCCACAAAGTGGCATATTAATCATCATTTCACCGGACTAAGTGACAGAAGAGGCTGATCATTGAGTACAATTTAGAGCGATTGCATATGTGTAAAAATGGCTAATGGGATAGTTATGATGCCATAGTGTCTTCCTGGATGGGATGGGTGTGAGGTTGGGTCTGGGTGCATCTCTGTGTTTGTGTGTGTGAGAGAGCGAGAGAGAGGGAGCTTGTGTGAAAGGGGGCTGCATGTTAATGATCCTTGTGTATTATCGTGTGCATCAAGTCTGGTGAGATACTGTAACTACCATCAGCTCTTCATGCATGTGCAACACACACACACACACACACACACACACACACACACACACACACACACACACACACACACACACACGATGACTGAAATACAGGTGAATGTAGGTTTTTCCCCCTTATCTTGACATACATTTAATATATTCTCATGTCATTTCACCACAACCGGAACCACGCTCTGTTTTATGGCATTTCTCCTCTACATCTGTCATCACGTGAGATGATCACTGATCTCATCTACCAAATCACTTAATCCAAGGAACGCAGCAAGAACGAAGGCGCACTCCGTTCACCACAGACCCTCATACATCTGTCACCAACATCCCTGCGCTCCCCTTCACCAGTGCACCTGCTACACTTACGCTCATCAAGCCTGATCTCCAGACGACCCAGGTTACCTAAACGCAACATTCTGGTTTGCAGTGAGAGAATGACTAAAGGAATGCGCTACAAAAAAAAGCCGGATAGGCATCAACTTTATAGTAAAATGCAGAAAAGATGAGATGCGCGGAGGTGCAGAACGCATCCAAAAGCAGCCTCGGATCGCTTATTTAACACAGTTAACCGGTACAGACGAACACACACACATGGCAGTAATTCACCGGTCGGAGCTCTTCTTTATGTGACCGTTGAATAGCTACGGCGTGTCGGGATAAGTTCGACGGATTGTCTTCCTTACCTGTGCAGGAGAGAAGGTTGATGTGTGCAGAGAGCGGAGAGGATCGGGTGTCGTGTGTAAGAACCAGAGCGCCGCCGTTCAATGGATGAAAGCAGCTCCGCGTCCCACAGTTAACTCCAAAGTGCGTCCGTCTTTATTTCTTCACACCACTCAAGGGCAGCCAGATTCAAACCACTCCCCCCTTGTATCAAACTATTTCCAACTCTCTCGCTCTCTCTCTCCCCCCCCTCCAGCCACCAAACACCCCCGAACCCTCATCATGTATAATCACAGCATCAGATTCTATCGTCATCTATTATTCATGTGTAGCGTTTTGGCTGTTCTGCTGCTTGGTCACTTTACTTGTGCCTTTTTTCTTCTGCACCTTCGGGGGAATCAAAGTCAGGGGCACATTAACACAAAGTCTGATGAGATGACATTAAAGGTGGGCTGTGCGACTTTATTTTTCACTTCATCCTCCCAAAAGTAACGTGACGTACAAACAAAGACAAAAGTAACAGCGCTAAAAGACGATTAAAAAGACGAATTGGATTGTTAGTAGTCATTGCTGTAGTTGCAGTGTTGCTTTTATTGATGTATTAAATGCATTTGAAATTGAAATTAAGCCCTGGAAATGGGAACATGAGAGAAAATAGCACATATTGAACATGGAGGGATCTCAGATTGTTTTGGCAACCTGAAGGGGCATTGATATAAAATTTGACATGTTTCTTACTTTGGCTCTTTTGCATATAAATCTATCCATCCACAATGATCTGTGTCATAGATTTGAACAATTTCCCAGTTTGGAATCAATAAAGTATCTATCTATCTATCTATCTATCTATCTATCTATCTATCTATCTATCTATCTATCTATCTATCTATCTATCTATCTATCTATCTATCTATCTATCTATCTATCTATCCGTCTATCTAGAGGCATTTCTCGCATGCATTCAAGCTTCATTGTGTACAAAAAGACTAATCTGAAATCTGAATAACCCCAATGTAATATTTTGCTATTTTTTATGCTGTATGTTGAAAAATACCAGTGGTGGTTGCACTGGCTGTTGTTCTTTTTCTTACATTTCGTTTCTTATTAAAGACACAAACATAAAAACAGCAGTTGCCCCCCTGGCAGTCACACGGACTAAACAGTGTCCTAATGTGTGTTGCTTTGTATGTAGGGCAAGCTTTGAATTTCTGTCCAACTAAATGAGTATGCATGAGAACAACTCAGCAGTCTTCTCAAATGGTATATTTGATAAAGGTGGGATCGTACAGTCCTGAAGCAGCAAAGATAAAGACAGAGAGGTGACACACTTTTGCGGCAGCTTTCTTTTTATCCAGACAATTGAGGCAAAATGTGCTTCCCGGCCTCGTTCTGAGGACCTTGGTCAGTACGGCGGCAGGAAGATAGAAGACTCATTATCATTACAGATAATAGGGGCCATTCTTGTAAGGACAACTCCCTCAGAAAGGTATGCCTGGAGTATGCACATCATTATCAATACATTCAACTCCCCTGTGAAATTCCACAAACTGAAATAGAAAGGAAGTGGCAAGGGTAGATTTCATTTTCATGATCTGTGAAGAATGTGCTCAGTATCCAGGAATACAAACTACACCAAGGGCAAATACGCAGTTATCAGAAGCGCCTACATAATTAAAGTATTAATTTCATGTAATTACTGCCTAATCCAGTGGGACACCAAGTGTTACATTATGCACTTCCTGATATTGAACAACCTGAGCAAATGTTGCGAGGCTGAGTAATATTAGATGGTTTCAATCATTAAGGTGAGAGAGTGACTTTAAAACTCACTCTTTGTCGTTGTCTGTCAGATATGGTTTACCACGTCGCAGCTTCAGCTTGCCGTCTTCAAATCTGTGGAGGAGAAATGATATGTTTGTGGCGTGTGTGTGTGTGGGCGTGTGTGGTTAGAGCCTCTCCATGTGAGGCTTTCAGTGGTGAGGAGGCATTTGAATGACTGCCGAATTACCAAGCTCAAGAATGTATGGCGATACTGTCAAAATAAGTAGAGTAGACGTGCAGAGGAGAGCTCCCAAGACTAATTGGTTTAAATAATACAAAAATAACACCAACAGTTAACTGAGATCATATGTGTCACTCAAAATGTCCAGAGTCAAATCAAAACAAATCAAGATTGCATGCAATCTCTTAAAGTGCTTAACAAGCCCCAGCCCTGTACAGCATCAGGGAGATGGCTCCAGTCTCAGCCCAGAACTCCCAAAAACCTTAATGAACAAGGAAAAGGATGACAAGTTGGGAGATGCAACTCAAACAGAGATTCCTATAGGAACCACAGGTGGGAAAATACAATATTACAGCAAAAGATGAGATAACCTCAGTCCTGAGAACAAAAAAGAGGAGAGTCCTTTCGGAGAGACCTGATCCTGGTGCAGTAGTCCAGATAGCTAGTTAGGGGTGATGGTGGGGAGAAGCCGGGGGCAGTGTAGCAGGATGGCAGATGGGATTCTGGGAGCCCTGTGGGTCGACACACTCCGTGACCTGCTGGGGCGGGGAGCCTTCTGGCATAGAGACAGCACAGCAGCACGGAGAACTGGAAAACAGCCAGTCCAAGGGCCCAATCGCTCCCCATCCCTCCAGCCTGTGGAGATGGTTAGTCCGAGCACAGGAGAGAGCATGAACACCAAGTGATATGAGACAGTGGGGCAGTCCAATGATACACTGCCCAGTAAAACGAAGGGTTTTCGAAAACAGTTGACATAAATGGTACATTTTTGCTAATTTATACTCCCCATAGGACCGATTCTCCTTCTTTGACGCTTTGAATGTTCCTACTTTTTCAGCTGAGGATTCTGTGGCTCTAGAAGCCCCTATATCATTAGAGGAATTGCATAAAGCAGTAAAACTGACTAATAAGGGACACTCCCCAGACATAGATGGCCATCCAGACAAATTATATTTAGAACTATGGAGCTGTCTGGGACCGATTTGGCTGACCACTATTAAGTCTGCCTTAGAGAAGGGGTGTTTCCACAGAGATCTCAACTCTGTGCTTATCTCAGTCTTTCCTACACCTGGTGCTGTACTCCTTAATGTACTGATTTGACCAGTATGACCAGTATTGACTGAGGAATCCCCAGGGCTAAAGCATAGGAAATGTGTCTCACAAAATGGACCATTAATCTCATACACAATGCAAACTATGGCAAATGTGGAGAAATATCTTGGCATTCCTCTAACTGGCATAATTTACATTTGCTGTTAGGTGGCAAACCCTTCACTTTGCAATCAAGAACTCAAAGAAGCACATGGATATTGGGGAATGAAGCCAACAATCAATTCAAGATTTCCCAGTATTAATGTCCTGCTTTTGTACACCAAGAAACTCATTATATTTCTACTTTAGGCTGAGATCAGCTCTGAGGTCACACAAGGTTCCCTGGGGATCTGACTTAACACGCCACCTTATAGTGTCTTCGATGGGGAAAGCTCCACAAAGGGGGACAGTTTCTTACATTTATTACTTCCTCTTGGCACAATCCTTGGCAGAACTATCTGGGCCCTGGCTATGGGAGAATGGTTTGCCTCACAGGGTGGTGGTAAGAGACTGGGAAGCTGTATGGGATCATGTCTCTGGAGCATCTTAAAATCCAAATCAGCAGTTAATCCATTATAAGATCTGCCACAGAACATACTTAATTAGAGACACATTATGGATTTGGCCTCTCACCCATACTGTACATTCTGAGGTCAGGGAGTTGGGGCATTCTGATGCATATCTAATGAAAGTGCCCAGATGTGCAAGGGTTCTGGGTAGATGTGAGGATGGTGTCTTACTTCTATGGGATGGCTGTTGTGCAAGGAGGGGGGAGGGGGTTGAGGCTCCGTACATTGAGGCTTCACTCTGTACAGCTCTTATGAATGGAATTTCCCTGTGTTGTTATTGAAAATAACAAAACATTTCATTACAAAAAATGCAATTCTGCTCCCAGCACTGTCAGATATCTGACATCCAAGGTTACTTGACTGTTGGTGCAATCAATCTGTTTGTTTCTTTGGTTCAAATCATTGTTGAAAAGTTAATTTTGCTGCATTTCAAAGTCCTCTCAGGACGTTTGGTCTGTTTATCTGTCTGTCTATCTGTCTGTCTGTATTTTAGAAAGATTTCAAGGAAAATATCAATAGGTAGGACTGGATTCACAGAATATTTGACACAGGATTGCAATTCCCACTTTCTTTAACAGTGCAAGATGAGGCATTTGTTAACAACAAAACTAAGACACCAATCTCAATGAAAACGTATAAAAAGTCAAATCTAAATGTTGATCTGAACCTGATGGATTCAAATATATGCTCAAACGAATCTGATCTAAAAGTGATGCTATAGTAAAAGTCTGAATATTGGCCACAAGACCATAAATTGTCTAGTTGTTGCTTTTTTAACTTGATCTTTTCCATTTTTACCATTATTAAGAGCAAAACTGCTCCCTCAGTGGGATTATCTGGCACTGTGATTGTGGCAAAATGCATTGAAAGGAGTGAAGTTCCAACACACGACTCCTTCTAACAGCCTTTGTGCCTTTGATGCAACATACTATTTCAGTCCAATGAGCAGAGCACTAACAGTATGTCTCCACAGGCTCTGATACTATCTGCTATACAGCTGATGTCACAGTGTGTGTGTGGGTGTGTGTGTGTGTGTGTATCTGTGTCTGTAGTGAGAACAGCTTGTGTGTAAATGAACGCAGCACCATTCAGTCAGCTTTTACTCTTAAGCAGCAGCAGAGGCCTTAAACATTCCAAGCAGCGATATAGCTTGTATATTGAGTGCCGGGCTTTACGATATGGAGGGCAGTTTGGCTTTGAATTTAAATGAAATCTCTTTAAGTTGTAAAGGGAAAATGAGACACCGATGCTACTGGGAGTCCTGTTTTCATTTCCATAACCACCATATTTGAGCCAGCATCATACTTTTGTTTTATTGTGGTTTCATTCCCGACTCATGTAGAGAGGCGTGTCACAAAGAATCATGCAATTTGTTATAATCAGATCCCCTGCTATCTGTGTAATGATACTTTTGAATTTCAACTATTGCTTAATTAAGGCCTGTTTTAGACTGTGTAGGTGTGTGTGTGTGTGTGTGTGTGTGTGTGTGTGTTTGGTCTCTGCACAATGATACATCAAAGTGACATATTCCATAATGTGATCATGACTCAGATATTTTCTCATTTCAATTCTATTTTTTCAAAATTGAAATAGAGCAATTACCAAAGTAATGTAAAGGGAGAAGCTGATAATATTCTTTGTATGGATCCATGAAAAATGATTACACACTTTAATGGTAAGAGGTTGAAAAACACAGTGATCTCAATCAGCTGAAAGAACTTTTTAGAAGGTAATGTGTATCAAAACCACAGTTGTAGGGTATTGATTGAAATCCTCTGAGCCTCCCTGTCTTCTGAGCTTACTTGAATCATTTCCATTTCATGTGATGC
The DNA here is from genome assembly GCF_046128005.1 of Genypterus blacodes. Taxonomy (NCBI): domain Eukaryota; kingdom Metazoa; phylum Chordata; class Actinopteri; order Ophidiiformes; family Ophidiidae; genus Genypterus; species Genypterus blacodes. The sequence continues at coordinate 5,012,762 of NW_027466831.1, forward strand.
ATTCTACTCTACTCTGTTGCATTTCAGGGAAATTGTACTTTTTAAATCAATCTTTGTAATTATTAGATACTTTGTTTCTAATTTAGATTTTATCTCAGCTCTCTAAGATGAAACAAAATATTAATATGAAACCCTTCAGTGTCAGTCGGTTCAAATGTCCATGGAATGTTTGTTTACTAAGAGTTTTGGAAAAAAAAAGAGGTCAGATAATTTACTTCATATGTCTAATTAGTAGGATTTTGATGATTTAATTCATGAATTGACTTATTTTTTTATCTAAATGTGTCCAAAATCAGAAATAAGAAGTTATTTTAAGTATTGAATATAACAAAGATAATGATTTAACATTCTTTCAGGTTCTATTCTTCATACTGAATATATTCTACTGCTAATACTTAAAAAGATTGATAAGTAATGAGATTGAACTCATTAGAGTTACAGTAATTTAATTTACCACATAATCTCTTTGTAACTTGACACACATCTGCCATGGATGCTTGGAGGGTTTTCATCTCATTTCACAGACTTCCTCTCCAAAAGCTTCCTTCACAGCCGATACGGCGGCGTCATCTGAGGCCAAATAGGTTTCAGCGGAAGCCCGTTTCATGATTTAAGAGGTTAAATTTGGAGGGGGTCAAATAGTTCAGATGATGCTGGACACATTCACAATCAAGGCTACAATCATGGGTAGCAGCAAGTATAAAATCACGGCACAATCGAACAAGACTCCAATAACGTCCTCTGGAACATGAGTGAAGCTGACCTAATACATTCTGTCGCTGCCCCATAAAATTACACCTTGACTGCTCTGTGAAGCGCAGAACTTATCAATCAAGCCATACATGAAATGCAACCTGTTAAATATTACAGCCTAGTTTTCTATTCAAGCAGTCTGTACATTATGAAGTCAACATTTACTGTCATACATGTGCGTTGATTTACACTTCACCTTCAGTAAAAAGGACCTAACAGTATAAATCACACACTCCTCATGTCACACATTCATTTCCGTGCTCAGACGGATTTGGCAGCACTGGCAAAGGATTTCTGTGCTGCCTGCCTTTGCTGGACTCTCTCATTCTGCAATCACTGATGAGGCGCTAATGCCTCTGCAGAGTCGTGTGTTCTGCACGTTGTTCCGTTAATAAAGATTCATAGCAGTTCCTCCCACCTGTTTCACAGAATGGAGACAAATCTGTGATCCTTCTTATATTTAGACCTTTCAATCAAGACCCGGCCTGTCTCTAATAAGTGACATCCAAGTCTGGCTCTGTAATTTATGTCCTACCTCAACAAATTACCTCACAGGGGAGCACAGGAGAACCTTTCCTTTTCTTCTAGATGAAACCCATGGAGACACCCTCCCCTTACACCACTAACATCCCTTATTTCACAGCCTTTACTGCACCTCTTCCACATATAAAAGCTGAGAAAGACAACATGAATTTGTTATTTCTAAATAGCCATGCAAACCCAAAGCGGCATAATGAATGTATGGAATCCCACCACCATTTGTCATGTTATAAGGGCTTTTGTAGCTTTAATCAGAAAACTACTTGATAATGGGTCTGTGATGGTTTCTGCTATTGCCTTAAGTCACACTTCTGTCTTATTATATCCTGGAATCTGTATTTGCTTGCTGAGGCAACATGTTTTTTCCCCTCTAATTGTCTCTTTGGGGACAAAGGTCTCCACTTGTGAAGGAAAACAACATACATGGGTTTGTTTCAACTCACTTTGTATCTGACCACATAAACGGCCTAATGAATTCCAGCTGCAGCAATGTGTTGTCATCTGATTTTCTTGGAACAGAAATATGGAAAATATCCATAACTTACCCTAAGTAGGTTGTCACACTAATCACACTATTACCAAGGCTACAGTTGCACCTACATTTTGGGCCATAAATAAATTCCATATATATTGAATGCCTGCATATGTGACCCTCACCTAAACACACAGATCAGAACGGTGTTAACCAGTGTGGAAGAAATGGATTTGACTTGATTCCCATTTTCTATTACTACACATGCAGGGTACTACCTACATATATATTCTTTTTATTAACAGTGCTGAGCTGAAGGAGGTAATGTCAAGAGGGACACATATGCAGTCCCTTGCTTGGTGGGATTGTGTTCCAGATTCAAAGGTGATGGATAATGCATCATTTTTTCATGAACTGCTATTCTCGGGGACAGAGTCTCTGCTACCGTGTCTGACTTACCACCCCCAGAGTATCTGTGAGACATCTTTAGCAGGGAAGAAAGTACCCCGGAACTGAGAGAGTTCCCCTTAATGTGTCTTTTGAAGTACAGCGGCACATCCACAGATAAATTCTCCTTTTCATTATACAAAAGATAACAGGTGACGGAAAGTTACTGATTGGACCTGGCAAAAAAAATTGCCTTGAGGAAAAAATGATTAGTCACTACTTGAAACAATTTTTACAACCTTGAATTGAGTTGACAGAATATTATTGCTCTCAGTGTGCAATAATATTTCTGCTGATTTCTTGATGAATAGTGTAATTTCAAATTTTTTACTGAGTGGGCTGTTACATTTGCCAGCAGCATCAATTGTCCTTTTGGCCCCAATTTGACAGTGTTCTCAGCATTTCTTCCCCTTACTGTTAAGTGGATTTTAAATCCTATCGTGATTGTATTTATGAGAACATTGTATTTAAAGTCGTAATATCAATTTTGAGTTTTGCAATAAGTTTTGCACATTTGGAACGGATGATTGATCATTGTAGCTTTACAGTCCGGTAATAGGGATTAACAACTGAAGATCAGCACAATGCAGTCTTTATTATGAAGTGTTTACTCTTGATTACCCAATCAGAAGTCATACATGGATCCATGGAATCAAAATCCAAGAAGTAGCATCAGCAGGACACAAGAATGGAAGTGACCACAAATACCTCACATAGGGAGAACCTAAACAGCAGCACCCCATACACACATCCACCCGCACCATCAGGAGTGCTGTCACAATTTTTGGCAGATATTTTCTGAAAATGGTCAGTCGGTGTTACACTGTACCGGTCATACTGAAGCTGATTGCAGAGTATTATGGTGATAACTGCACTGTGAGATCCACCTTTCCTGACCCATCCTGGACATGGTGACACATCCAGCCTGTCTTTTATTAATGGCAAGTTTGACTTAGAGGCACTGATGTGGTATGAGGCACATGGATCACCTGCACTGCAAAAGGGTACAGCGACTTTAGGGGAAACTAATTGGCATCTGGCTTGTTGTCATACACCTCAAACTGAGACCCCTAAATGTAAAAAACAATGTGTGTAATATTGACTTTGAAAACAGATGTGGTGAAGGAAACACATTAGGACACTTTCTTGTCAAAATATGCAATGCTGCATGTCTCCAGGAGCCGGATTGAGAAGCGCTGGCATATATTTGTCAACAAAGGTGGATCATGACGGTTATTCATAAAGAACTACAGGTTATTTTGGGTCTTCTGCCACAAGGAAACAGCTCTGCTAACCAAAAGAAGACCAGATATGTATCTGTTACATTGCAACTGACAAGCAATTAAGTGCTGCATCCACAATTTTGGAGAAAATGCACAAGGTTAGCAAACAGCTGAACTACAAGTCTGCTGAATTTGAATGATATTCCCTTAAAGACAAAATGAAGTGACTCTTGATGGGAGGGTGCTACTGCAAAATGTGCATTGGACGTAAATCCTTCTTGTCTAAGCAGGTGGTGCCTGTATAGACAGAATGTCACGGGATGCTGCTCCAGTAAAATGTAAAAAGAAAAAATAGGGAGTTCTTATCTGACCAGTGTGCAGCATTAGCATCCTCACAGATAATGCTGATAGTGAGCCAAACGTGATGAGACTGAAGCCAACAGCAGCATCAAACACTTCTCCCTGAGCAGACAAATAAGAGTTGGCCAAAGATATCTATAAACCTATAAACCAAACATCCTGCTTGTGGCGATTTGTTTACCCTCCCAACAACATACTGCAGAAAGCAGACTGCCAATCACATTTGACTCCGGTGCCGTTACTGAACAAACCTAATGGAAACAATATATGAGCACGGGGAGATGGGAGAGATTGTAGATCAAGAAAATGGTAGATAAATGTCTCGACTACCTCAGACTGTTGCTAACCAAAGGGAGGCATGGAGGGTTGTTAAACAGAGGCCAATAGAGCAGAGCTACAAAAATCATACACTCAGCAGGAGCTCAGGGCACAGAGAAACAATCTGCGGGTGGAGAGAGGAAACGGTCACTGAGCAAAGCCTGAACTCAATGTGCGCACACACACACACACACACACACACACACACACACACACACACACACACACACACACACACACACACACACACACAGAGACAAGCCTACTACTGCATCAATTCCAGTTCTGACAACTTGTCTGGTATGACTGGCACTGTGGAATTGGAGGACTAAACATGTATATGTAAATTTGATACCACAGAGAGGAAGCAAAGCTCCACATCCAGGCAAAGGCTTTGTGAGATAGAACAGCTCATTATGACACATGCTGGGCTTGCTTAGGCTTTCATTTTACAGTGCAGGAAATGTAAAGGAAAAACGTTTAAAGGGAAAATTAAATTCCAATTATGTTGATGATGCCAATAACATTAAATCAGCAGCAGTGGTAGAGGTCTTAGTTTTAGTGTGTGTCAGTAAAACTAATTTAATGAATTCTTTAAATCATCAGTCAGACTAAATGACCTACATCTCAACTAATTCAAAAGCAAAAATTACACTTTGCACAATATACTGTATATTAAAGTGACAGGGAGGGACCCGTGGTCTCATAACAAGGATGTGCCGATCAACCAATCAATCCTGTTCTTCACTCTTGTCTGTGCAATATAGTGCTATATAGTTTAACACTCAGTAAACAAAACCTTACCCCTACACTTAACCATAACCCTAACAAATGTATAAACTGTGAGTATTTGTATGCATTTCTTCAAGGTACAGACTTCTGGACTGCCTGCCCTCTTGTTGGGAGAATAGAAATAATGAGATCCTATCCTGGGGTAATTGGGTGAGAAGCAGGGCGCACCCAGCACCATCTTGCTGTGAGGTGACAGTGCTAACCAACAAGCCACTGTGCCACCGCTGAAAAAGCCCATGAAAACTGCTTCGGTATGAGTATTTTGCGCTGTGTAATTAGCAGACTGGCTGCTTTACAAATGATCCTTAATGCGTCCTAATAGTGCTGTCTAGAGGCACAATTGGGTTAGCATGTCAGCAGTTGCCATGGTGTTCACAGGACAATCTGATGCTGCTAGTTTCAGGGGGGAAAACCTGCGTTCCAGTTCCTTTTGTCTGCTTCCACGCAGAGACGTGAGAGGATGAAATGGAAGCAAAGCGGTGCCAGAAACTGCCTGCCATGACAGAGGAGGGAACGCCGAGGCTCATTAACAGAAACTGCCTGGAATGATCCCAGTACGCAGTCTGGGGAGTAAGAGCCAACCCGCTCCATTACTGTGAAGAGACCATCTTCTAAAGGCCATGACCATCTGGAGCCAGCCTCACTCATTTTTTGTAATCTGCGTATAAGTGAGTGGCTGAGCCCAGACTTATCAAGCTGTTTGATAATCAGGTGCCACTGAAACTCATCCATATTGGTCCATTCGGGGTCATTGCTGCCAGTGAAATGTTGCCAATAGAGGAAAAATAATAAAATGAACGATATTTTTAAGTGTTGAAATTCCCAGCTAGCTTGAATTATTCCTATGAACTCAAAGTAGAACAGTTATTGAAAGCAAAAGAACTAACGACTAAAGGTGGTCAAGTTTTAAGTGAGACAACAATGTAAACAAGTCTTTGTCCTTACACGGTCTGGTGTCTTGGAAATGTCAATGGAAAGCTTTGGAGTGGGAGGGGGGGGGGGTCCAGGAATTCACTGGAGATGACATTTGTTGCCTAAGGATAAATGGCCGCCTATGAAAAATTGATACAGGGCAGAAAATAGACTTCCAGTAAGAAGCAAGGCTGACCAGATGACTAGTCAGGATCCAAATTATAGCAGCACAATTTACAATTTAGGAGCCCATTAATTATTCACCAGGCAGGAGTCTGAAATCAGCACCTAGACACACAATTACAAAGACAAGAGGTGGGCTTGTTTAAGGGTGTATCAGGAACAAAACTAATGAGGACGGGCATGCTGATTGATGACAGGATCCTGAAGCAATTTGTTTGCCTGGTTGTCTCGTACTGCGGATTAGACACAGGATTATACTTTTCTAGTATGGGCTGCGAAGGATGAATGACTGAATGTAACCAGACTTTGTTATGGTTGTCAAAAAATAAAATATGTCATTGGCGCTGTGCTGTTTGTCTGCTTTCCAACAATTTACCCTCTGCAATATTTCAGCTCTAAAGGACAGATTGAATAAAACTTGAAATATTATGATCTTTCTTCAGTATTGCATCACTTCCTGCATGTGGTGTAGATGGATTGCTCTCTCAGTGCCGTTTGCCGTAACCTCCTCAACTCTGGCACTGTTCAACATGTTCACGAGTGACACTGAGCCGTAATAAGTCAGCCAGCAACCAGATTGCACAGAACGCTGCATCCGGGCTCGGATCTGTGCTTAGGGCAGATACATAGATAATCAAAGCATGACAGTAGGTTTTACATTTCAAATAACCCACGGTGCATTACCAGCAGTTATTTACAGCGTAAGCACTGCTCATTAATTTTTAAACAGGCCCTTAAGGTCTGGTTGACAGACAAAGTTGGCAAGCGAAGCAGGGGAACGAACTGTTGTTGTTTTTTGACTCACAATATGAGACATAGTAATGGCACTGTGCAAAGTGCTGCAGAATGCATTATTAATGCATTAGTGATGCAATAAGTAAAGGTCATGGCCATTGTCTCACCATGAAGTCATTTATCATACGTCCTTCTGCACAGGGATACATGCATCATACTGGTGTCACCTTTACATTCAAGTCACTTAGCAGGAGTTCATATTTACAACGACTTTTGTCTGACTGGATAAATGCAAGATTAAGAAACAAAGCTCTGCATAATCTCCCTCACTAATAGGTAATCTGTGACAATAATTTTGTTTCTTGGGTATGGTGTAACGCTCGTCTTCTCTGTGAAAAGCAGCGGGAGATGAAGAGACAGCTGTGGTAAATGTCTTTTCTTGCCTTGAACCTGATGTCACCACGAGTAGGAGGGGGGCCGAGACGGCACAAATGAGATCACACAGCTGCCATGTCTCCATCCACGCTGGCGTTGTTGTGAATGTTAGTCAGGGCGCACACACAGGTGCGTCCCTCCTCTGCTCTGTGGACGTGACGAGTGTGACAGCGTGTACCTGGTAATCTCCCTTACTGGCTTCCCTGCTACAACTTTGTAATCTCATTACCCATGCATGTCTCATTAATTCTCGTCATGGCCGAGTGGCACACTGCTGCTGCCTCTGTCACCACCTCGTAAGATCCTACCGCCACAACACACCAGCCCAGGGCATCTACATAAAGCAGTGGATGGAGCAGGAGTGCAGCCACAAATCATTGATGAGGGTGAGACTGAAACTGTGAGAGCTCACCTTGGGGTTGACTTCTTGTAGCCCTGGCTGTTGTGCTCCCTGATGAATGAACAGCAAAAAAAAGAACAGTAGCTCAGTCAGGCCAGCGAAGCACGCACGAAAAATAATATATATAGGATATTTTAGGCTACATTAGACATCTAATTTGGATTGTTTCATGCCTATATCAAATTTTTTTTAAAAGCCTCTTCCTCTATAAGTGATCATATCTGATACCTGTGTGTAAAAGGTTTAGAACTGAAACAAGCCACACAGGCAAGTGTTCAGTGTCTCAGATGACAATAAAAACCCGCACAATGGAAGCAAATGAGACAGAAATGGTTTTATAAGCAGTATACATATTTGAAGGTCCACAGTCACTCTTTTATTTTTGTGGAAGTGGAAACGGAAGAATTGTTGCGGCTTGTGCGGCAATGATCTCATTACTCATGATTGGTCGGATCAACTGGCTAAAAGCTCTGACTATTATCACTGGATGTCATTAATATGTGGAAGTCGAGGAGAGGCACCATTTATGACAAGCTATTGCAGCAAGTAAAATCAGGCTTCAGGCTGTTTTACTGTTTACATGGTAACCACACATATATGATATGTGCCACATATGAGAGAAACAAAGTATGAAATGGGTCACTTTTTCCTTGTGGTGTAAATGTAGCATTAAACAGGCAAAGGCACACACACTATATACGGAACTATATGGTAGAATGACACATTTGATGGATTTCATCACCTTTCAGAAACACGAATATGAATTTTTGCAGGTTATGTTGTGCGATTCGTTTTCTGTCCAATTCATTGATTGATTTTGTCATTTACATCAAAGTTTTATCTTCAGAGACTGTGCATATGTGAACGTCATAAAGTTGTACAACAGCCTTTTGTGATATTCTTGTGCTTTCATGTTTTTAATGGAAAGTCTAAATTTAATCTTTATACTTCCCATCACCTTGTTAATAGTACTTTACATCCTAATCTACACTTACAGTGCTGTTTACGACAATGCAAGAGCAAGTTCTCTCATTAATTGGCATGTCAGTTCAGTGTTTATGAAAAGTCTTAGCATTTTGTGTTTGGTACACCATAATAAAAAGGTCTATAGAGGAACATAACTTCATGGATGTAACAAATACATCACCTAAAGCGTGAAAGCTTGGTAACAGAAGAAGAGAAAACTATTAAACCACACTAAACCAAGCAGAGACATTCTACTTTTATAATGACGTGTGATACCATTTGCATTCCATGGTAAATTAATTTGAAATCATCATCACACCTCCTCTTTCTCATGCATTTTTTTTATGAAAATGTTTTTTCTCATGCAAAAGTTGAGTTTCCATGACGTGATGGTAAAGACTAAAGTTTTGACATCCAGTCCCAGTACACACTCACAGAAGCTGGAAACAGAAATTTCAAAATTGTGTCCCTGGTGACCAGACTGTTGTATCATCCAGTGAAAAGGTGGATGTGACAGTTTCAACAAGCTCTCAGCGCAACCCAATGTGCTGCCACAAAGCCCATGAGGCATTTGTTTATATGGGTTGCACTGAAATCGTAAAACGCAAGGCCAAATAGATGACTGAAGCCTGGATGATCCGATGACTTAATGAATAAGATAACTGGATGAGCGTAGATTAGAATCCATTCCATATAAGAGAGGTGACCAGGGGCTCACAGAGATGTCTGCAGGGTTTCATAGGAAGAGTTTCGATCACCTGAGAAGAACTAAGATCAGAAGTAGGATTGCACAAGTGAAACATGCCTTAAGCTATATTCAGACCTTGCTCGGTTGGAGTTCCCGGAGCATCCCCCCCCCCCAGATTGGTTTGTTTGGGCGTGTTTGAACACTGCAATCGTACTCGGGTTCGAACCAAATCAACTGATCCCAGACCGCCCGGAGAGAGTGGTGAAGATGTGTAAAGGCTCATAAACATTATAAATATCTAACCAAGCTGAGCTGATGCGTCTTCAGAAGTGAAATAGTTTGTGAATATTTGGTTGTTTGCATCCATCAGAGTGTATCTTTTTCTACGGAGGTGACTTGAAAATTTCAGCACATATCTTTCGATTTGTAGATGCTTGCTCAAAATGAATGTATTGTCTAAGTACCTAAATCAATGAGACAATAGCAACTAAAGCAGTTGTGCACACATGGTACTGATGCGCCATTTGGTCCAGGGCGGAGAAGGAAACTTTTTTCAGGTAAGGGTAAAATCTCACCAATCACCAAACAGTTTGCAAGCGCGCAGCGTTTGTTTACAAGTTTTGGACCCTTCTGGACCCTTGTGTCAGACATTAGCTGGAGTCACTTAAAAATTTGATTCCTTTACCTCAAAGCTCTTTTTTCGGCCAAGAATAGTTTCTATTTGAAGTTTTGTTGTTCTAAAGAATGGAATAATTACTTTGTCATTTACCTTTATATTTTATCATTTGATCGCTTTAAATAATCACCTGGTTGCTGAAATTAATGCACATCTCAAATAGTTGTTTAACACCCATTAAAATGTCCGGTTGATGTACAGACAATAGCGGCTTTGTCTTTGTTGTTGAAGTGATATTTCATTTCTTTTCTTTCACAGCCTTACAGACATCCAAACCAATTAATTTGAACAGTTGGCATCCTGTGAATAAGGAAATACAGCTGAGGATCTAATTTGCATGCAAATATAGAAAGACAGTGACGGAAACAAACTTTAATGCTTTGCATAAATATGTTGAGTTTCAGTCGCAGCGAGTGTAGATTTAATGTGTCTATATTCTGCAATGCATTTATATTGAATGGTCAGTCGCTGTCTGAGAAGTTGAACATTGATTAATCATTATCACATTCATTTTTAGCAATAACTGAAATATTGAGAGGAAATTTTGCAGATAGGAGGGATTTTGATTAGGGAAGAGTTGATTAGATTTTAAGGCATATCAATATACCGAAATGTTTTACTCTCCTGAACATTGGCAAGTGGGAAAAGTTTTTGTCGATTTCTCTAAAATGAATATACCAAACTTTAAGAAAGTTTTCAGCTATGTATATCCTAAAGTTAAATATCTGAGAAAATGGGATATATTTGTGGCCTCCCTCTACGTTAACAAATACAGCGAGAAACATGCAACTATCACCAGTGTGTAGCAGCGACGATGCTGATATAAAACTCATAACACTTATACATGTAGAGCTAGAATGATGTCTGCAATTCTACTGCTGTACAATGAGGTTTCAAGATAATGATACAAAAACGGCGGCTATAAATTGTTTAAAAATAATAATCAGTGGACTGGCAGAGATGAGAGGTAGCCTCAGAAAAAAAGCACCTTTGTTGTGATGATAGAAACTGATCTGATAACATCATTGGTTTGAATAAGACACGCCAACGCCAATTATCTCTGTCATGGTAAGTAAAAAGTGTTCACGGCAATTATATAAAAATATCAAACTGGTTTGGTTAGTTATATAATAAACCTTCCTCATGAAACTATATGAAAGAAAGATGAAAAACAGAAATGATTACAGCCACTCACGCTGTCTGAGGTGTTGCGCTTCTCTTTCTTTCTCTACTTGTGTCTGTTGTGTTGGTTTGTAAAGAAAGTACAGTGGGACCTGTGGACTACAACAAGAGTGGCGTAATTACAAACCCAATTACCGCTAAAACATTTTCTCAAAGGCAATATTTTTTTTCTGTCGGTGTTGGCAGCCCTGCAGCGCAACAAATGATTGCAGTGGAGCCGTGGCTGCGGCCCCTGCAGGCTGCTCCGCATCCACCAAACACCTGAACCCCAAACATGCCCACCTGGCATTTGACGCTGCCTTTTATAAACCCGCACACAGAGATGAGACAGACAGAGGTCCAAATCTGGGGCTGATTAAAACCATATTCTGGCCAGACGGTAAGGATACAAAACAATTCACAAATAACTTTCCTATTGATATACTTTTTAATGATGTGACAAATTAGTGCCCATGTTACATTCATTATAAAAAGGCTTGTTTGCTTCTTATCAACGCACAGTCTTTAACACCTGCCAGATCCACTCTGTGGCTTGCTCACTTTACTTTATAATGTGTAATATTTTCTACTATACAGCATAGAAGTTGTTCCTGGTGTATTGACAGAGAATACTGAAAACACGCCTTGGGGTTCCCAGAAGATTCAGAGCTCTGTGTCTACATCCAGCACATCTCACAACAGCTCAGACCTGCCTGAGGCCCCTAGCCAAAGGCTACAATTTACAGTGATTATGGGGCCCAAAGCCAGCCACAGCACTGAGTGTCATGGAAACACTGCAATCTTCAGCATCTACAACAGCAATACATTCATTATAAACCATATGACTAATAGTCGTGATTTATAAAAGTTTAAGCAGACCATACATTCATGTTTGTTTATGCTTAAATATGATCACAATACTCTCTGACAGCTAAACTGGATGTTGTGACATGAATTTTGGACAAATTGGACATTTGAGAAATTTCACACTGCAAATAAACTGCAGAGTTAGCAGAAGTTAGTCAAATGGAATAAAAGTATTAATCACAATCTGTGCCATGGCTTCATTGCTAGTGAGAGATATACATACTGTATACATACTGCAAAATCTCATCTTTGTTTTTCTCTGTGGCACTTTGCCCGTCAACCCTGAAGAACAGGTGAGAGAGGAAACCTTTAAAATGTCATAATCCACTGGGACTTTTTTATAAAGCACATTTGAAAAGTAAAAGAAAAATAGAACTAGTCAAAGATGATTTGGAAGAACAGCTTTTATAGAGGCCCTTATGGGTATCGGGCTGGTTTGCGTTCATACTCCTTGTATGATGTTAGACATACATTCAGAGATACAGTGTGAGAAATAGCTGCCTGTGCAACATAAATCCCATTTTGCAGATGACAGTGCAAATGGCTTTTTCAGGCTTTTATCAAGTGGTGCAGACTTTCTTAGATGTGTAGAACTCAAAACTGAGGAAATGTATCAGCAAAAGCACAATCCCAGCCCACAGCGAATAAGGCTTTTCCTATTCCCCCAGTGTCAGTTACATAAAAACAGGGAATAGCCCTGGCAAAGATTTCTCAAAGTCATCTTTTTTTATATTTTCACAAATCAACTATCAACAGCAGATCCTTGAGAATTTCAGTTTTACGACATATGTGGGCAATCGATTCAAAGCGTAGACACCTACTGCTGAGCATTGACATCAAAGGAGATTCAGGAAAAAGTTGTATACAGCTACACAATAGGGAAACAAAAGTTTCAGAGGAGGCAGTGGCCTCAGACATAACTCAAAGACATCGTTACCGGACTGTTCAATACTAAACTAAAAAAGACTTCTGTTCTCAGGAGACCACTGAGGCCTTCCTGGTAAGCAACACTGCAGCCTTCTCCTCTGTAGCAGGCTTCAAGGTGCAGAAGATAAGAAAAATGAAAAATGACTCTGTGGGGAAGCCGAATGTTTTTGTTCTGAAAAACCAGACACCTTTTCTCCAAAGCAACGTTTGTTTAGAGGTCTGTCTCCTTTATACACCTGACGATTCATCAAGAATGGAAGAAAATGGCATGCAATTAAATATCACATTACTTCATTTATCTTTAATATAAGAAGATTCACATTATGTCTCAATCCAATATGTAAGTCATTACATTGGCATTGAATTTGGACTCCTGCACATTATGATTTATTTAACTCAAACATCAAAGTTTAGGACTTTAGACTTTCCTGTCAGGACTTGACATTTATCTTGAACGCATAAACCTCAGGCTTACTTGTGATGGTGACAACCCTTTTTCCTCAACCCCAACCAATTTACTAAGACTTTGTTTCCCAGGAAATTTAAATGAATTTGTGTCGGTCCTCATGTACAAGCGGTACAATGAGACTTTGTGCCTGCAAATGACACAAAAGCAGCACTGCTGAAAGCCATGAAGGTCTTTTTGTAGGACCCTAGAAATATCAGAGGCGGGAATAGAGATTCTATCAAAAGGACTGATTTGATCTTATTTATCAGTACTGAGAAAACTCTGATTGATTTGTTCAAATCTATCCACAGCAGTGTTTTTTGATCTGTCGGGAGTGATAGTTCATCAATATTTCTCCGGACAGTCTGTAAAGAGACGCACAGGCAACTTTTTACTTTTGTCATTCAGCTGTGATCCTTATTTTGTTTATTTGAATATGAGCATGTGCTCGTTAAACAGAAGAACTGCAGTGTTGCAAAAAATATAGTGTCACAGCTGCTGGGTTTAGTAAATGTGTCCCGCAGAGCGACTACAACTTAACAGTAGATGTTTAACTGTAGTATATTTTAGAGTTATCACAATTCAGATTACAAAAACATAATTGTTACAATGTCTTCTTCATGGATTTGCTCACTGTTGATAACTTTGTGTTATTCCAAACTTACCCAGGACTTCCTTACTTTTCTCAAATTAATTTATGTTATTATATTCCTATTCTTGAGTTGCCCTCTAATTAACCTCATTTAATTTAACCTGCGGGCAGTGATTATCTGGTGAGTGCACCCGTTTGATAAGCTTTTTACAAAAGTATTATTGTGTTTGATGCTTCTTCTTGGGGCAATTATGCTTACAATTATGTGTTGTTCTCACAGATATTCTATGCGTCATTAGACTTGATGAATTGCATTTTGGGGTTGCAGCTCTTCTAAGAAGGAACTAGAAAATAAAGGAAATGGAAAGGATAAAAGCTTTGTTTACAAGAGGAAACAACAGGAGCATATTTCCCATCAAGCAGGAGCCTGAGCTGAAAACATACTTCCCCATTTGGAAACTGGCTTCACATAGGGTTTGGTGTTTCCAGGTCAGGTCCCTGTGTTGAGGGGAATGGAGAGCATCAGCGCTGCCATATGAGGCGTCTTCATGCTCCTTCCAAGTGTATAATTCGGTGAGCTGGTGGGGGAAATAGAGGTCCTCCAGTTTTTGCCTTCCAGTGTAAACAAACAAACACAATGGAAGACAAACACATTATCTTGAGCATCTGATTGCTGCCCAAAGAAGTCGTTGTCTGCTTCTTTTTGTGTGCTATGATTTTGCTTATTTTATTTCTCACTGATCACCCTATTATTCCTATTTTCTCTTTCCACAGGTAATAAGATAAGAAGAGTATTTTCCTTGAACTGTTGAATTGTTCCTCTTTTCAGGTTACATCAACACTTTAACAATGCACTCAATACTTCTTTTCCCAGGTTTTGATTGGGCACACTACTGACACCTACTGGTGAAAATAACTTTAAATTTAACTTTGAAAAACTACAAATGAATATTGTAGCTTGACGGACAATGATTATCAATACAGCACTTCTCCCAGGTGAGGTAGACTGTCACAAATGGCACATTTAAACAACATTTAACAATCAAAACCGTGTTGGTGTGCTACATTACTGCCTTCGAAGATCAAACGTTTCCCAAATATGGCAAAAAACCCCAGATCCAAATCAAAGCAAAGCAATGATTTTCAAGGCAATAATCACATTTAACAAGCAAAAATACCCATTTGTTCATAAAAAGTACTTGAGTTTATGAGCTGTTATGCAAGAGAGCCATATTTTAGAGAAAAGGCAGGAAAAATGTGGACATCGTCTGCTCGTTCTTACAGTGTGGAGTATGAACTATTGCACCGTCCTGGTTGCGAGATCTCTACAGTTTGATCAAGCCGTGAAGGAGATGAATGATGTGTGAGTAAACCCTGTAGAAAGCTCCGACTCTGTTTGCTGTGTTTGGGAGTCACTGGGCCCGTAGCCATTTGTCACACTACTGGTGCATCACCATACAGCAAAGCACACCGCCCGAGCTGCTCTCTCATCCATCAAACGCAAAGCCGATGAAAGACTTGACTTAAATAAGACAAAACAGAACAGAGCTGTTGTGCTGCATTGTCCCAGTGTTTGTGTCGTTAAAATGCTTAATTGTAAAATGGCCCACATTGCTGTCAGCCGCAGAAAAGTACACAATGGTACAAAATTACCATTTAAATGAGAAGTTGTTACTTATTTGTAACATTGCCATTTACTTCAAGTGTGTCAGGCATAAAATCGTAATAATTATTTAATTGTATAATTTGAGACAGCATTCAGTTGTTGAGGTATTTGAGAAAATATATTACATCAAAAAAACAAACAAAACAGAAACAAACAAATACCACTATTTCTACATCTACCAGTGGTGGATGAAGTCGCCCTAAGCCATGCCTGAGTAAGAGTAGAGAGATATCGCCTTCAAAGATTATTTTGTTTCTGTCAAAACTTAGCAAAAGAAAAACAGTCTTAAGTTAAGTCATTTTGCTGCAAATGTTCATGTTTTCAGTGTCAAGCTATTTTTTTTAATGATAATTCTTAAGTATTGAAAGTGGAGGTAAAAGAATGTCCTCACTGTCACATTTATACCTTGTGATACAATCAATAAAAGCTGTATTCTCAGCCATGTATTGTTAAGTCCTGGAATTTTGCTAATTAATCAGGTTAGGAAGGTTATCAGGTGTGGCACTGTTATTGTGTTTGTCTCTCTATACATTATAATTACCAGGCAGTGATCTTCCTGAAGTGAAAATAATTGACCCGCTGGGCAAATCCAGCAAACTTTCTAATGGTGTTCCATAATGTCAGCGACCTGCCAACTCAATGGTGAGCTGGGAAAAATATCCTCCTCTGCAACACCCTCATTTAGATTTATATACACGCTCGGTACAAGTCCAAGTCATCTTGTCTCATGTGGTCTGAAATGGAGGAAGCTGCTGTATATAATGGCATAGCCTGACAGAAACAGGCTACAACCACAAAGTAAATCACATCATTTCATCACCAAGTGTGCATCTCATACCTGTAACATTATAGCTTGGGTTGCATATTGCTATTGAAAGTTAGAGTTTAACAGACACACAACTTTTAACTTGTGTCATTCAGCTGTGATATGCTATATTTTGGATGGTGGTTTGCAAATCCAGATTGCCACCAATACTTTGTATGTTTACCTCCTATTCTCACATGACCTTTGTCCATATACAGTAGTTAAGTTTGCATGAACACTTACATAAAAATCGTAATCATTATATAAAGTCAGAACTTTGGTAAAACTGCACGCCCTGATTTTTCAACCTCTTGCTGAGTAAGACAGAGAAGAAACAGCCATTGCCTATGTTAGAGCTACAATAAAAAAGATTACAATACAAAAATATGCACGTTGTATCAGCCTAAATGACCAAATTGGACTGCAAACGGCCAAAAGTTGTAGGACAGGACAGGACAGGACAGGGCAGGACAGCACACCCCCAATAATCCCAGAAAGGGAACGGGTGTGTTGCAGCAGGAGGGCTACATAACGACACTAATGAGTAACAAACAATGCACACAAGAGCAAGTCAAAAAAGTCAAAGTTTACAGGAGAGTGTAAAAATAGGTCCAGAAGGGCATATAAATAACTATTTAGATTTGCCCTACTTACCCTCTGAAATTCTGCCGTTTGTCACCTGCAACAAAAAGACAAACTGAGTTTAATGAGAAAATGCAAAACTGGAGCAAGCGAACAAGACGGGGAGAGAGAGAGTGTGAGAGAGAGTGTGAGAGAGAGAGAGCGAGAGAGAGAGAGAGAGAGAGAGAGAGAGACAAGGAGAGAGAGAGATCTGCATTTACAGCATAAGCGTGGAAGGTCTCTCAAACATCTTCTTCTTTGACACTTAGTTGTCACTTGAAACCGTTTCGATTGATCCTCCACTGTCATTTTTCACCTTTTTCAAAGTTTTGGTGTCTAAAGCGAGCATAAAAGTAGCAGCAGTGCTTGACGTTCGGATGGTTCATTCTAAAAACAATGATGTTAACTACACAGCCGCTCATCACATAAGCACTATGCTAATTTGAGCTCAGTCATAAAGCTTCCGATGCATTAATCAGCAACATCACAGACAGGTGTTAAGGGTCTATAAGGGGGCAGGAGCCACTGAAATCAGAATGTTCATGAGCTGCTGCATATGTTAGACACCAACTTCTATATTGATTGCCCTGCTGCATAGAAGCCTCGTGAGTGGAGTGGGTTCTCATGGTTCATGCTCCTCACCATGGCAACATGGACATTTCTGATTTGTTAGCAGTCACCTCCAGATCACACTCATGTTTTCACTACCTTTTAATACAACTGGAGGAGAGCGGCGGGTGATGGAATTTGGTGAGTTTAATATTCTACCTAAATTAAAATGCTCCACATTGAGACGTCTGTGGGGAAATTCCCTCCGTGGGCAAATAAAACAAGCAGCAAAGCAGAGCAGATTTATTAGACTTGGACTGTACCGCTGAGATGACATGCAACCTGGATCTACAGAACACTGACTGATTTACCTCAATGTATGATTTGATTTAACATAAATGTCAATCACATTGGTTATGTGCTCGAGCTGTTTTATCAGGAGGGATTTGGGTGTTATTTGACCATCTATGAGACGCATTGAGTTCTGCAGATCCATGCTGCTAGAGTTTGAACCGAGTTTCAAGTATTTGCAAAAGCTCCCGATGACATCACAAGTCAAGGCTATAACACCCAGACTAGAGACTTACATGATATCTGCAATGGGATTCTTTGCTCTCACATCTATTTGGAGGTGGAGGTCTCATTTCTATTCTACATTCCATCATTTTGGGAATTTTATGTGTGTTTGGATGAGATGTTTTTGCCAAGTGTCGGGATAGTCATGGTGATTTGGTGTCCATGAGGTGCCAGTGTCATGATGGTGCATCAGTTTATGCCAAGGGTGCAGAAGTGACCAGCTGTGGTCAGCTGGGGTCGTTATGTTCAGATATTTTTCAAGTGCAACTGTCCATAACCATTTATTTTCACCTTAGATCGGACAGGACCTTGTTCATCAAAGCACAATGTCTACTGTGCTTTCATACTGTAATATATATATATAGTTTGTAGCATTATATCAAGCCCTTATAAGGAATACATAGATGGACAGGGAATGTTTCAAATATCACTACAAAACTTAAACTTGTGTTCATAAACCCGCAGCATGTGTCTGGAGTTATCTGATACAAACAGAGGAGAAAGCTGTTTGTTTGTGGGGAAGGTGCACACTGTTGTGGGCATATTGTGTTTGCATTGCAGACATGTTGCCGTGACTGTGTTGGCGTCGCCTTTTCAGCTTTGTCTTAAGTCTTTAATACAATTTGGCATCTTAATTATGGCCTGACATTACATGGTTTTAAACGATTGGATTATGCTACTGCATAAATATGAGGATAAATAAATCCTGCTGGATTCAGGGCAAAATTATTTCCCACAGAGCAAACATAGCATTAGACTTAAGCTAAAGGCTTTTGTTCTGTCAGTTTGATTGCCATCTGGGTAAATACGGTTTGTGCTTCCCATCTGTGCGCTCAGATATGTTTTTTTTCCCACAGTTTAAAAATAAAAATAAAAAAACAAGTATGTTCACAGGTGGGAAAGGTGTGAGGCTGGCAGTGTGCCATACATCACTGCCAGTTTAGTGGATGTTGTGCAGTAAACTACTGGAGAGAAAACGCACGCGTTAACAAGCAGGATTTCTGTCAAAGGAAAATTATAAATTAAATCTTAGTCTTAAAATAACTTCACTTATATAAATGTTCTTTTAACACATTTTTCATTTCTTCTGAACACATATACATATAAGAATTTTTTTTTTTTTTTTTTGTATTCACGCCATATAAATTAAATTTCCCTGAATAATATTTGCTCCTTTGAGTATTTCAGATATATGACAGTGTAAACAATAAAACCCTCAGACTGACATTAAACAAAGGTGATATTATACTTTTTGTTTAATCGCATCAATATTATAGTCTAATTCTAGTATATTCTAATGCAGTCCTCCAAAGTATGTAACAGTAAGCAAAACCATAGCTCCTCAACTTTCTGGATGCGGGGCCATAAAGAAAGACCTAAAGATTTTCACTGCTTTTGCACAGCGGTGCTGCAGCAAGGAAGAGTAGAAGTGAATCAATTTGTTTATTGCATATTATAAATCATGGCAAATGTTTCCAACTCAACCCCTATTGGGAACACAAACGTGGAAATCTGTGTAATATTTCCCCTTTAAAGCACCCAAGACTCTAAAAAACTTAAACTTCAATCTATCATCCATCAAACCAATAAGATATGACCAAGAAGCCAGGAGAAGATGGATGCTGTCCTTTGAAAATAGACTTAAATTAAAGAGAAAATGTATTGATATGTAGCAATAAACTGAGACTCGCTGGATCAGCAAACAGCAGATGATGAAAGGATGGCTGATGCATATTTGATTTTGAAACGTCTGCTATAAAAGAGAGGATAAAGTGATTTTAGATCAACCGTAAAATTGCAGATGGTAATCCAGTGTACGCCAGTAAATATGTTAAATGACTATCGTCATTATCCTCACTCCCTGTCTGACCCATGCCATACATCATTACCTTACCAATGAGATGTAACTTCATCTTTCTCAGAGAAAGTGTTTTATTTGAATTCCACAACACAGAAGTCATTGTATTATTATCATAATTTTTTTTTAAGCAGTGGTAGCAGAAGTAGAAGAAGAAGTAGTTGTATGTAGTCATTTTTTACCACTTCTACACGTACAACCTGGTATTTAACATCCCGCAATTACATACAATAAGTGTACATTTCATATCCACCGAAAAAAGAAAACAGTTGGAATATGTTGCAATGGATAACATCAATCATTAATAAAGTCATTAGTGGATGGTGGTGGTTGGTTTGGAGTCTGTATCTCACTTCCTTAGATAGACCCCCCTTCGATACACACCTTCTTTACTGTTACGTGAATCCAGTTTTACATAGCTGTCAGCAGACAAACCTTAGACAGTCAGCTATTGTTAATCCATTATTGTGCTAAGGTAAGTGAATAATTATTCATTTACCGGTTGAGTGGCAGTGAAGACTCATATAATTGATTAACGCACGCGTCACCGCTGGCACAGCAGTCTCAGCAGTCTCAGCAGTCTCAGCTGTTCAACGATACCATGCTGCTTCAAATACCTGAATAATAATAAGATATTTGTGATACAGGGGTACAAGTTTAGATTTTTCCCATAACTGAGTTTATATAAAATCTTCTGACATTAGCTGGGGATAATGCAACTATAAAATGAAAACCGGGGATATCATTAACGCCTGCATCCACAACAGACATTATTCAACTCATCAATCACAGAAACCAATGGTCAAATGACACTTGATTGTTTATATTGATAGAAATAAAGTTAAAGTGACAGAAAATCTTTAAAATGGTGCAAAATCTGGAGATCTGATGCTTCACTTGTGATTCGTGAAAGGAAATTACACTTTCATTGAATTATTCGAATAATTTGATATAACTTGGAGTTAAGGGCTTTCCTTTTAGATAACAGATTGAAAGAATCCTCAAGAATAAATGAAAGACCCCAATGCAGACAGATTAATAAAACAAAAATAAGCTCATTCAACACACAAGCAATAATTATTTGTAACAATATGACAATGCATATCGCAAAATGTCACTGAACAAAGCTGACAGTAGAGACAGATTCATCAGCTGGGTTCTGCATGCACACGCACACACACACACACACACACACACACACACACACACACACACACACACACACACACGCACACACGCACACACAGCAGCTTATCTATCCTATATGTTTTGGCTACTGCTATATATTTTGACTGATTCATCATTTTACATTTCCTTTAATATTCTCGAAACACAAAAATAAACACAAAGCCTCAAATTGATTTATAGACAAAAGAGATCAAGTGAAGATATATGAGCTCCTGGGTAGCAAAAGAGAAGCAGCAGGATTCCGGTCACTTACACAATGAAATCAGATAATCTGCTCAAACATCAGATAAACATCACCTGTTTGCTTGTTTTGTCTCCTCTCATGTAAAACAAATCAATGTCAACGAGGTCACCGTTCTTAAAAATACTCCCTCCTGCACTGTTGGTCTATTTGTGCTGCCTTTGAAAACCCAACATCGAGATATAAGAGTCAGGGGACTGCAGAGACAAAAGTATCAGTGTGAAGCTCTTACACCTCAGAGAAGCATCCTGGTTGAGCCTAAACCAGCTTCATAAGGACTAGAGGGAGCCCTTTATAGCCTTTTATAGCTATACCATTCCATCAAACTTAAATATCTTAAATGTTTTGTAAGGCTTTCAGCTTGAAACATTTGGCACATTTGCAAATCTTGACTTGACTTGAATATGAATTGATGTAGGTTTTCACAATGTTTTTATGCACGGCATGCATTTGTATTGATGGACCCGCTGGTAGGTCTGGCAGGGATTTGAGGAGGGTGATGTGCATGACAATTTTGGGTGAGAGGAAGAGGAATTGGAGGTTAATGTGCATGCCAGACATGTTCTATACAAGCAGGTGTAAATATAATCCAGTCACATCAATGTGCAATCTGGATATGAGCTGCATGTTAATGTGAGATGGATGCCAGTAGGTGAGGACGTTGTGTTCTGAGACACAGAGAGTGAAGGACAGAACCACCTTGGGTTATTTTTAAATCACTGGTAAGGTGTTGATCAAAATCCCCTCAAATCCATCAATAGTGCCGATATATTGCATTCATTTCAGTCATTTCGTTCTCCGGCACTTAAAATGAAACTGTTTTATTTCTTTATTTCATCTACTTTCTATTCCGGCTGAAGGTCAAAGCAACAAACCCAAAATTGCCACGGTTGTAGAGCACCTAGGATGATCCTCTCAGAGTAGGTGGCTATTTCAAAAAGCCATGTTAGAAGCTTGGCTCAGAGCTTATCCTGCAGTGCCCGAGTGTGAAAAATGTGGACCCAATCTCTGAAAGGCCTGCCCCTGCATCCGCGGACCACGGCCCCCCCTGCTGAGGCAGCCCATGCAGGTGGTTGGCAGCAAAGCAGAACACACAGCAGATAACACGAGTCGTCACCTGATTGGATCAGAGCAGAGAAGCCTTCCAGGCGGCACTGCAGCAGCTGTAAACCAGAGGGAAGGAAGGGCCTAAACGAAGCTCAGGCCACTCAAGCCAGCAAGTCATTAGTCTTACCCTGGGCCAAGACCGGGGCCCAGGGGAAAACATTGCTCCTTATATAGCAGAATGTCAGAAAGAGGCTTCTTCTGATTTATTATACTACAATAGTTTTCTCACTATAACACACTTTCACTAAAATTAAGAGGACAATTCTATAACCTATATTAATTTGATGGGGACAAAACTTGCTACGCTGTAGGTATGCTGGCCAGCAAGCTGCTGGATTGATAACCTCTCACAGCCGACCACAAAGAGAAGAAAGAAGGTCATTTGTTATAAACCAAACCAAACACAAAGCAGTGTATACCTCCAGCATAGCTCTACAGAATGCCTCATTCCTACGCCCCCCACTGTCCTCATCGTCTCTGCTGACTTTGCTGTCGGCTGGGAGGTCGGTGTCACATGATACGTCGGGAGATGCACAGTGCACCCATCTTCATCTTTTCACTCATCAGACGTACAGACAAATAGGACTGACAGCATTGCCTAAACAGCACATTTCATACATCACTCAGTTTCCCCTCCTGTTCTGCAGTGAAAATAAAAATCCACTCCAGGTGGAATATTATTGGAGGAAGCATTACTGCCAGCGTTCTGTGCTGCAGTGTAATGAAACTTTATTTGAAACAGGGTTGTAACGTATGCATGAAACATTCACATATTCTCATTTTGAGATCCCAGCTGGCCTATAAATAGAGCCGTTAAAACTCTAAAAGCTTATAACAACATAGGCCTACAGGGTATATGGCCGTACAGTTTGTATAAGCACACACTTAGACATTGTTTTAACTGAAAAATACATTTCGAGACCTCAGTAGCATAAGGTTCTATCTAGCATTTTGGTCATAAAAATGAGTAGTAAACTTCTGTGTGTGAGTGTGTGTCAGACAACTAGTGAGGTTGAGCCTTTCTATTATGGAACAGGCAGCAAAACACGACATTCAGGTCTGAAAGAGAGGTCGGACATGGCAGAGACAAGCAAATAGCAGTAGATGTAAATGTAAATATGCTGTATACTGTATATTAGCGGGCAAATTTGCTTTGCTGTGGATGAAACATGGACAAGTTTCATTCAAGCAGGGACAACCAGGGAAAAGGCAGAGACTAACAGGGGTGAGACACAGACAAGCAGGCGGGGAACCGAGTGAAGCAGAGACATCCATGGGTGGAATAGTCACACCAACACTCAGAAGTCATGATGACAGAATCGAGAACAAAAATGGGGAGGAACAGAACGTATAATCAAATGTCACGGGAAAGTGCGACACCAACAAAAAAGTGAAAGTGTCGGGAAAGAACATGTCACGACATTAAAAGAGAGTCCACACAAAAGTGTCAAGAGCAGAACTGTAGGACATCCTGCAAATCCAATCCCGGCACAGTACAATGCAGAAGATATTTTCATCTGGAAAATCCACACTCACAAATGATCTTTCTTTTTTCTTCAACAAAAGAAAGTTGAGCCTTTATTATCTTACAACACACTCTTCTCTTCTCATAAATAAGGAACGGACGGCATGCAGTTTGAACAGAATCAATGGCGAGGGGAGAAGTGCAAATTAAATTGTGAGCGTGTTCCTCAAAGTTCTTGCGAGAGTGGTTGAAGACCGCCCCCAAGTGAAGGAGATCGTTTGCTGGAGTGGCAGTTGTGGACCACAAAATAGCAACTGTATAAGGATGTTGAATCTCAACATTCATAGCAGGGCACTCATACTGAAAGAGTCGCCATAAAATCCTCTACTCCAGTGCACTCAGCTGATAGATAACACGCACAGCAATGCAGAAAAAGCCATGGCCACTCTCGAATACTACTCTCCAGTATCATTACTCCATGTCCTCATTAAAGCCAATCCCCATCACCTCTGCACTCAAATTCAAATGAGAGAGGCTGATTTCAACAGTTACCAAGTTTTGCGCAGAGCAGGAGTTCAGCCGCTGTTCACAAAGTGAATTTAGTCGACATGCCACCAGCGAGATTTCATGGCAGTTGATGTTACGGACAGTGTTCATACACAATCTGCTGTTCCAACCTATATCTTGCCAAATGCAAATATTCTTGCCAAGTCCCAGTCGCTCTCACAGGCTCGACGATGGCTCCATTTCCATCTAACAATATAGGCTATCAGTCCACAGAGTAACACTTCTACTAGGTTCCCTGTTGCTTCTTTGTATACTTCCTATAAAGATGAAATTGTAAGATTGACCAGTAGAGGTTCAGAAAAATAAAACCAATTGTAACACAAACATGACAAATTCTGTGCATTTTACATTACTGAACAGTGCCATTCTAATATGATGTGATGTCTAAATTTGTAAAGTCGCTTTTTCTATTGAGCTACACGACAAGACATTATTCACTCATTGACAGTAATGGCTGCAAAATGTGAATGAACAAGATAGAATCTTATCAGAATAACGTTCTATTTGCATTTTACCCCTGGTCAAGACGGTGCACTGGTACACAGTAATAGTTACACATTGTTTGCCAGGATTTTCACTGCGCCATTTGGACAATGTAGAAAATGTGTTCAGTGCCCTTAACAGCACTCCAATAAATAATACAAGCAGCTCAGAAATTGCGTTTGATATTGAATGCATGCCCTTGGCGATTCCTAGATTACCCTGTGTGTATCATTTCACAGTACACAGAGATAGGAGGTATTTACTGCAAAAGATCTTTGCAGGATTTAATTATCAATTGAACTTTTGACTCTCTCTCTCGTTATCTTCCAATCTGGCCATTACCTGTAATAAGTGCCATAACCCAGACTTATCTACAGTATACCATGTCTATCACCTTTTAGAGAGGTTCATTATTGGTAGCTTTTGTGAAGATATTGAATGTGCCTTTTCTTACCTGTCAATGCTGCGGCTTTCTTCCACCCTGCAATCTTTGTCTTTAGCTTTTTTGTCGTTGAACCTCAAGGTTGGATCAAAATGACAGTTTGGAATTTCACAAATATGCTTGCTTTTGCTGCATATTCAGTGAAGGTTTGACTGATCAATGTGGTTTGTTTACTCCATGCACCAGGTAGGCAAATTAATACACTGGGCAAAAATGTATGAACAAGCTTTATTCTAAGGATTAAAAGCAAGTGTCTTTTCTCTACAAATTCTCCACACGTTGCTGCTAAACTGTTTTTTTTCCCCATCAAAACAAAGATCAGAATGAAGTGTGAACACATGGCTGGAGATGAGTGGAGAAGTGAGGTCAGACAGGTGGTCACCTGAATCTGAAGGGGTTGATGCTTTACTTTCTGACCTGTCAGTGTTGGGTAGCATCCAGGGAGAACCTGAGCGGTGAGATGTTTAATACAGGCCCATCTGCCTGCTTCCCATGGGTTCCCTGCTACCTTTGCCCTGCCATGTGTTCCCCCGTAGCCTACATTCCCAAATCTGTGCCAGCCCAGCCTGCATTCAGCATCTGTCTGTGCCAAATACGTCAGTCTGTGCCGGCCAGCTCTCAGCCGCTCCACATACACACAGTAAAGATACTCGTGCACTCAGAGCTTCCCACACCTCTCCAATAAATTATCGCCTCCCCTGAAAAAGTTGCTTTGTTGCCAGAGAGTTTAGATTACACATCATCGAGCGCCAGGCCCAGACAGTTGACACTGCTGTGTAATCATCATTACCCTCGCAACTCTCCTCAACAGGGTCACAAGGAAGGCAGTGCTGAAGTATCATACAGTTTTGTGGTTTTTGAGTGTTAAAGCTGCTCTGAGCTGACAAAGTTCCCTTTTGCATTTAAATTGCTGTCAGAAAGAAAAAAACAGCTTGACTGAAACATTCAGCTGCAAATACCAAAATCTCTAGAGGCTGCTTCACTATTGCTGTTTGTGTTTTCTTACTGGATTGGGTGAGGATTATCCCACTCATTTTGATACTGTGATATTAAAGGGAGTATGTGTTGAAAACTCATGCCTACAGAAATGCATTCAGTAAGAAGTTCCTACGTCCTGAACTGCCCTGAAAGCTCCATTAATAATGAATTCATCACTTCTGTAATATATTTATGTCATCATGTACGTAACATGCGCCTACACACCTGATTGACATACGCACAAAGCATGTTGCTAGTGAGCAAGTGTTTGGCAGGAGTCGGGCTTCACAGTCTGTGGGTGTTGCCAGCTCAGGCCTGGCACAGTCGGCCAATCAGTAGGTCTTTCATCTGCAGCAAAGGCAACCATGGATCAGAGCGCTGAAACGGCCTCAGAATAAACACATAGATAAAAAGGCAAACATGGAACAGTATCTAATGTATCCCATCTGCACATTTAGCCAAATGAAATAATAGATTATGGAATGATGACTAACTCGGCCATCTTTCTTGTAAAACAGACAGACTCATACATTTTGAAATCATTATTATAAATGTTCATCGAAAACACAAACATCACGATAGAATAACATTTATTTGTCACTTTTTCCACTTCTGATTTAAAACATTTGTTTCTGTATCTCCTCTTTTCTGAAGTCACTTATTGGCTCTTTGCTTTTTTAACATAATTATCAGGGGCTGCAGTCATGGGTGCACAGAGGAAACACCAGGGGCCTGAGCACACAGCCCTGTGGAGCACCTGTGTTCTCTGTGGTTTGTTGGTGAGGATCAAGTTACAGAGGGTGGTATTCTAAGCTCACGGGGACGTTTCATTGAAGTCAAAAAAAGAGATTCTGACATAGGTGTTATTTTCAAGGTGCATGAGGACCGAGTGGAGGATAGTGGAGACTGCATCCTCTGCAGTTTTGTTGGCAAAAGAATCAAACGTGGTTTGGGTCCAAGCAGGCTAGGATGCAGTTTTGATGTGCTGGAGGAATCCTCTGGAGGAACTTCATGACGATGGGGGCGAGTGCCAGAGAACAGCAGCCATGTAGGTGGGATGGATGCTCATGATTTCTAGGGAATAGGGACAATGGTTGCTGTTTTGAAGCATAACAAAAAAAGGATCTTGGCAAAAAAAAAAAAAAAAGTTTTACTGCATTTCCTTCCTCTTTTTCAGAAGTTGCTGCTCACAGGGAAAAATGTGTTGATGAATGAAGCTCTCATACAATGTGAATTGCTGACAGCTCTGGAGACCTGGAGACCAATTCATTTGCAGCGCAAGTGCGATATGTTGAGATCGGTCCCTCAGATGTCCCGGAAGCCTGAGCTCATTGAAAGAGCCACAGTCGTGAGCTGGCACTGGAAATTCTGCAACATTCCAAATGAATCATTCCTGTATAGAGCAGAGCACTCGCTGCCTCACTAACACCAACAGTTCTCATTAGCTGACATATTGTATGAATCACATCCATTGCCTTGTCTCCTGAATGGGGGGATTTAAGTGTCTGTGTACCAATGGAACACAATAAAATGGGTCTTGCCTTAGCATAAATATGAAGTTCACTATTACAAGGTAACAGAATATCAGTACACAGGCCTTAGGCTTACCGTGGAAATGGTTAACAAATAATGAAAAATACTAAAAAACATATAGACAGGAATAATAAATCAATATTTTAAAATAATGTAATATTTTGAGTATTCCTGTAGCTGAATGTGTTCGCCAGCAAAATATTTTTTGTTTTTAACTTTAATCACTCAGGACCAATCTTCCAATGGACAGAGTTTGAAAACACATTTTTTGAGTTTTTTTTAAATCCTCATCCTGATCCTGATAGTTATCTGTTCCCTGAAAAATATTATTTCTCTGCTGCTACTCCTACTTTGACCCTTGAACCCAAGACATACCACAATTTACCTCTGGAGAAATCACTCCCTCAGTTGTCAGTCATGCCTCATGTTCTCGGGCGGGTGGAGGTGAGGAGATAGAATGGGGGCGTGGCACCACAGCTCCACATAGCTCATTGTCTTGCTCATTAATGCCTACGTGCTGACTGCACTGACTCCATACCAATAATTGCTCAGGTTAATAAACCAAATAACACACACTCCACTCCACATTTCAGCCAAATACCTCAGGATGTTAGCATTTTCGAGCAGGGACCAGTTATACAGTATGCATTAAAGTACAATGAGATCGATGTCTGCCAGCCGGGAAAATCTGCACCAATACCAATCAAAAACATTTCTCTGTTTCTCTGCTTCCTTGTCTGCTCTGAGCAGCTGAACAAGGCAAAGAAATGATTCCATACACATACAGGGACCTGGTCCACAAAACACACAATGTGATTAGACTGCACATCACTCTACTTACTTTAAATTACAACTCTTATGGTATGTTGTCTGTTGGAAAATAACAAACATGCATTTAAGTGATGCATCTGAGAACACTACTGCTGCACATGCGCCCTCTATTGACCTCCTGCCACTGGATGTTGACCATGTAGCATAAAGGCAACACATGACAAATATGAGTGACTGTGGCTGAAGGGAGCACAATCCCTTTTCCTTTTTTTTTTAAGTGCAAACCCCTTGAAGGCGTTTCTGACATTCATTTTAGTCTTCAATTATTTATAACTCTGATTTAGATGAAACACAGATGGAGTGCTGTGTCTGAAAAAAAGATCTCTCATGTCAATGGAGCTCTTAAAACTCCACATTGTGCTTAGAGTCATTGACCTGCCCTCTCCTCTATTCATCGCTCAACAAATGGCAAAGCCCGTAGAGAGGCTCACTTCTGTTCCCTACTGTGAATTCCATTAGAAGAACGGCATCACAATAGAGCATTTTTGAACAGCTGACATTGCCACTGTAATGTGCCAGGGTCATAGAATGATGTATAAGACATAATGCATAAAAAGCTGGTTAAATATAACCTTACCTGCTGTATATGTTTCACATTATGTGCAAATCCTTTCACCTACACTGTAACTACTACCCATGGGGTTTCATACAGGATTCTCTTTGAATACATCATTGTAGGTCTGTGTGTGTGTGTGTGTGTGTGTGTGTGTGTGTGTATGTGTTTCACAGGGGCAATAATTACAGTTATAACACACATGAAGCTGCTATACCTGTGTGATATAACCCCCTTATAATGTAGTTTTGAAATCACCTATAAGCTTAATCTTTGTTGCATCAGAACAGGCAATACTAATAGTTTTTTTCTACTGTGACATGAGGCAAAGTCCAAAGAAGTCTCTATAACCCACAACCCAGACAACAGCTCAGTTCATCATAAACACCTGATCATAATCCTTCATGAAGAATTAAGGCAATCAAGTCAATGCCTGCAGCTTTGATAGCAAATCATGCAAGAAGAAGGAACATGTCATGCTGACGAGTACCTTACAAACATTTAATTGTATCAGTAAACTACATTCTTCAATTCATAACTCACTGCAAAATCTCAAAAACGAGCATGATTGAGGATAGACAAGACCGGATCAGAATCCAGGCTACTTTTACTTTGCAAGATGGGCCATTGATGGACTTTATCTTGCCTATATCTCAAACATTAAGATACCAATCTTACAATCAACAGCTACAATTTAGATTTTGATCCAGATCTGGCAGATTGAAACAGATCAGGAGTCACTGGACTTTAACTGATAGAAACAGAAACATGTAAATACCACCAATGTCTAGCTTAGGTACAGCTAGTTTAACAGTTATGCATGTAGATCCAAAAGGAGATGATGGATGGATGGATCTCTGTAATTTGTGCCATTTTCCTCCCTCAATCTGTTTTTCTTCCATCGATGCAATGTCATTTATAAATACTGATCCGCATCAGAACAGTTTCCTAACAGTAAGAAGGGCTTAGGTTAGAGTCCAAATCTGACACTGGCAGACTGGCACTACCATAACCTGCCTCTCTCCCATTAAAAAGCTGGGAGAGCCTCCAGCAGCAAAAACAGTGGAGTCTCATTTGTGCTGGCAGGTGACTAAACCTTTCACTCTTGGCTGATGGATTGTTGTGTATACAGGGTCATCCTTTGGTATTTTGAACAACTTTTCCAAACAGCTTTAGGTCGAAATATTCCAAATTTGGTTGCAGGACTGTGCTCTTTGCAAACAGCGTTGTTGTTGCCAGAGAACTGTGGACCTCAAAAAAGGCTGCCAGGGGGTTCATTAACAACAGCTGAAGCCGCCTGAGCCACACCTCTGGCCAACACAAGCAGAGCAGAGTGATGAGAGAAGAGCTCGGCCAGATGTGACCCAACAATCACGGTGACACTCTCCATTCCGGACTCCCGGCCATCAGACATGATTACAGCTCTCTGCGTTATTCCAGCGCCTGTCTCGGCCCACACCTTTGATTTCTCATGATTCTCTCCTGCAGACAGAGTAATCGAAGCAGATGCTGAGCTCAGAGATGGGTTTAACCCCATTTTCGGGAAAGTTATGCAGCAAGCAATCTGTGAAATATCTTCTACTTAGTTAAAAAAGTGAGTGACAACTTTTCACCAGGTGCTTCATTTACTCCAGCCATATTTTAGTGCTGACTAAAGGCGGCTCGCTCAGCCAGGTATATTTATCTGTTGGGACACGGTTAACGATCTACACTCACTAGCTATGGTCTAAAGGCAGGCAGGCAGTGTGTGAGTCAGGTTCTATTTTAAGCCCGATGTGGCAGTTACTGATGTGCCTTTCGAGGGAGACCACAAAGTCATGACCAGGTTTCCTTCAAATTCACAGCACAGCTACCTGCACATTTCTGCATCTCTCAACATCTTGTGGCTGTATTGTTCTTTATTGGAAATCGTCAATAGGATACCCAGAGGTAATGTTCGATAAAAGCACCTTCGTCATTAAACGTGCGGTTTGAGTAAATTCATTAACTTTTACACTCTCTGCTTTGCATAATAGCCAGTCAGAGCAGTACCTGGATTTAAGAAAGTAAAGCAATTTAATGACATCAAAAACACCAATTAACATTTGTAACATGCAAAGGCTGAAACTTTACAAAACATCGCAATTTGTCTGATTATGATGCTAATGTTACTGAACAACATGATGGTGGCAGAGTCGCAATACGCATACGTGTATACGTCATCGATCGGGATTACCATGCAACCAGATTACAACACTCTGGCTACAAATAAAGTCATAGTCCATTACAGTTACTATAAAACACTAATCTGATACATTTAAATCTTAAAAGCTAAGGGAACATTTGGACAAAGGTTCCTCAAAATTTGTGACGTTAGTGGTAACTGTAATAACATTTGTTGGACTATAAATTGTAATAAACTGTAATATCTATTTGGCTTTCTAATTAAAATTCTTCTGTACATTTTGACAAAAGTGAAATTGTTGCAAAGCACAATGATTTGCATGGCACGTAAACAGATACACAATATTCTGTCGTGGATTCTATTAAAAGATCTGCACCAAATATGGATTGTAATATTGTATTGATGTGTAATGAGCCATTACAGAAAGCACATACTGATTATCACGATGTATAATGTCAAATGGTTTCAAAAACATGGCATAATATTGAAAAATGTTGTCTTCCAACATCACAGAATATACATTTATAATATGTGAAGATATCTAAGCTCCCTTGTTATTATGTCAGGTATAAAACCACTGGAAAAAAAAATAAGTTAATAAGCAACCTTTATACACATCTTACAACAATGCATTTCAAATATAAAAGTCAGTAATATTTGCTGCAGTTGCAAAATATCAACTTGATATCTCCACATACTGTATTCATGAACTGTTACAAGAGACAAAACTGGATACGATGTCGTGCAATGCATGATGTTTATGTCTTCTGACATTTTTTACTAAATGTACTGCGGCTGAATTTACAAAAGAAAAAAAAAAAAGTCCAAGCCCTCCAAATTTCAATTCTTTTGTGATAATAAAAAACACTCGGCACATACAATATACACTCTATATACACAGTATTTAGTAATGCTCAGTCTGCAACCTGATCAAACAGTGCTTTATAAAATGAAGATGGCAGTGTGCAGTTGACAGTGACGCATTACACTTGACACAAAACTTGTCCTCACTATGGATAATGTCTCTTTCCTCCTTTATTTGTTCCTCCCAGCAGGTTTAATGAAAACTGTGTCCAGGAAGGATGGAAGGCAGGTACGCTCCTCATGCCGGGGTCTGAGCGGAGGCTTTGATCTCGGCGGACACCCTCTTCTCCTTTCGTGCGGCGTACTCTCCGATAAAGGAGCCGTCCTCGTTGAACTGTGCATCCTCGTCACCGTAGTCCACCAGGCTGTCCCCGCTGTCCCCGGCTTTGATCTCTCTGCTCAGTGAGCGCTGGCTGCCCTTCAGTGGCTTCTCATCGTTGTCGCTGCAACGACACAGCGGAGGCTCAGTGGATTTAGAATCACCTTATTTCACCCATGGCTTCACTCTATCGCTTATAGGCAAGGGCATGGTCCAGGCCCGGACTATCAGAGTCTCCGTGATGAGACTCTGTCACTGGCATTACCATTTGCCTCCATTTGACCAGTGGAAAATAATCACACAGTGCACAAGTCAAGACAATTCTAATTGTTGTCCTATTCGTGCATCAATGCAATGGACAAAGCAACGCTGGAGAAATGAGACTTTGAGGAGGACATGAAACTCATGCTGCACATGCTGCAGTCCTGCAATGCATTTTAATTGTGAGCCCATTAAATGGGACGGATGATGCTTAGGGCTACTTACCCTCACATACATATTATATCATATTTAATACTGTAATAGGGGAAAATGTGTCGGAATACGAGCTTCACACCTATAGAAATGCATCCAGGACAAACACATCGGTTCTGTTCTGTTTTCGCATGTAGACATCAGTCTGTAGTAGAAGCAAACTGACATGCCGATAAAGTATGAGGCTAGCTAGAAAGTGTCTCAGGAATATTGTCTTGGTAGTCAGTGTGCATAGCAGTGCTGCAGCAAGCAAGTGGATTGATGTTTTTTGTCACATTAAGGCAAGTCAAACCTGATGCCTTAATGAATCGATAATAAAATCTCAAATACGATCAATCATAACAGGTTAGCAGCAATAAGACAATAATAATGAAAGTGTTGCGTATATTTTTTACACATAGAATTTTCCCACCCTGGAATAAACACTGCACAGTATAAATCCTGTCACACTGAGACATTTCCCCACGTCATCACTTTTGTGCCGTGCAGATTTCAGCAATTGGAGAACAACACTGGGAGTCATACTGCTGTCGACTGTTATGAATTGGACCACTAAAGGATTAATGAAACGTGCCCAGATATTACTGCCCTGGAGATGAGCTGCTTTCAATTACACTGATTGGTTTTAGCCTCCCGCTGCGTTGCTGGACAGCCTTCATTTAGCTCCATCCGGAAAAAGAAAAACCGGCGACATCTGAACAATGAGGCGGCTCGGTTTAGTTCCAATGCAAACAGCAAAAAAAACACCAACACAACACCAGCAGCTGACACTACAAAGGGACAACACCGGCGTTTTTTTTAAACAGCAACACCTGGGACGGTCGTTGCTGTTTCGCACATACGTTTTACTCCGCTCATCAAAAGTCTCGAAGCGGGGGTGTGTGTGCGTCCGTGTGAACCTGATGCATGCTGGGTTGTCTTTTCAGTAAAGGGGAAGAGAGGCAGACAGGAATGCTGAGAGAGAGAATAAGGTGGAAAATACTGCGAAGGGTAATAATTCACACTCTTACACGTGAATTGCATTGGAGGTGGTGCAATAGTGCTCCGAGGGCTGAGCTCACCTGTATTCACAAAACGTGTCGTCATTCATTCCCTGGGACTCCACGTCTGGGTGAAGGTCTTCTTTTTCTTTCACTGCTCACAAAACAAGAGAGATCATATCAGTGATTTCCTCAGGAGACGGCTGCTGCCAATGAAAGTCATCATGTCCCCTCGGTTGTTAAGTTGTTTGAATAAGTTCTAGCCTCAGTCCCCGATTGCCCTTTTTCAGTCGGAATAAAAGTCAAGTGAAGGCCTCAGAAATAATTTGTTGAGAATCTTCCGAACGATTCATTAAAAAAAAAGAGGCAAGTGGACGCGTTTCTATGCAGGTCCTTTAGTGTTACATGATGTTAAACAAGTGCAAACGCCAATCTCAAATGAGAGAAAGGGTCATTGGAGGTGACAGTGATAATGAGAATTTAATGAGAGGAGAAAAACGGAAGGACAAAGCTGTGTTTTGGTCCTTTTTTTCCGCTGACGAGTGAAGTGATAGCTGCCCAGACGACAACCTGATGGCCATTAGCCGCGAATAATAAAGCTGATAAGGACTCTCATGTCCCTAGTAAGTGGAATAACATTAAGATAGCACAAAGCTCATGTCATCAGTCCCTGTGCGGCCGTCCTGTGCTGTATTTGCATATTGTCTCGGTGTGGGCGACGGCTGCGTGTCGGAATCGTGCAAAATTCAAATGCTAGAAATAGAAACGTGCACTTTCCAATCAAAACACAAACCCATTTCAAGCGTGAATTTGCATTCAAATAATTGTGTGGCGCCGCGCCTGTTTGTCTAAAATAACATATCAGTTTACGCGGAGCTGTAATAGCTTCCACCATCAAAATATGGGAAAGTAAATAGAATGGCGCTGGGAGCGGCAATTAGTATTCAGGCCAGGGTGATGTTTGTGTGCTTGTACGTGAACACCTACCGGAATACTTCCCTCCTTTATTTCTGTTGACAAAGCAGGCGATCAACACAATGAGTATGAGGAGAGCGATGGCGCACATCAGGCCGATAAACCAGCCCTGGGTGGATATTCCTCCATGGATGCTGGCAAGACCTGAGGAGAACAATACCCAGTGACTTTGACTCGCCTTGGCCTTTTCATCGGGACACTTGATTGAGTGTTTACATCGACAAAGCCTATCTGATGCAGAGGCGGAGGTGGCAGAGGGAACGCTGTGATGGAAGCGTTCCAATATTAATATTAAACAGCTAATCCGCTTGTCTAATTAATCAAGTAAGGAACGCTGTACAAATGTAATTCCTCCCGGCGCGTCCGCGAAGCTAAATCAAATCCTGGTGACACGGGAGAGGAGCCTGTGTGTGTGTGTGTGTGTGTGTGTGTGTGTATGTGTGTGTGCTTCTCTCCTGTGTCACTATCTTGAGTCAAGGACATACTGGGCGCACCTCCAACTCTGTTACATGACAAGTCACGTAGCTGTTCGGCTTTGCTTTCTTGGAGTTTCTTACTTAGTTTTTAATGCGACCTCATATAGTCTTTAAAGACATTATCAAATTATAATCCCAGCTGTTTGTCATAAAGCACACAGGTCATATACATGCACTACATATTCACGAGTATTACTGGACCTCACTGCGATTAAAGGCCCAATGAGGGAAAGTACTTATGATGGAGACTTTACGTGCCTTCATAAATCGAGGTCTGTTCAGCGTTCTCCAATTAATGCCCGTTTCAATGGCAATAACAATTACAATGTACAAACGCCCATTTATTTCCTTGATTTCAAGTGCGTCCAAACGTACTGAGTGACATCAAAGGTCAAAGTTTACATCTACCTCATAGGCCTTGAGCCTATGAAGGGGTGTTTTCATGGTTTAAACGTCAAATAATGGGAGAAAAGAAGGATTATAAGGTTTGCTGTGTCTTGGATGTGAGGTATTGATCACTGCTACTTCTGTTCTCAAGGATTTCTGGACACTACGCATATCTGATGTGCCTTATTTGAGAAATAAAGAAATCTCCTGCACCTGGTGTTGTAAATGTGACATAAAAAGAGAAGACGAGCTGGGATAACTTCCTGTAACCTTTCCCTCCGCAGAGGATGAATGATCAGGATTAACATTGAAGAGAACACGGATATTTCATATTATTTATGAATGGAATGAGCTCAGACAGAGACACAAGGTTACAGATGTTAGATGTTTCACCTACAGCATGCGGGTAGCTTTGAAACAGAATCACACTGTCCAGAAACTGACAGGAAAAAGGCAACACGAGCTGTCCATACATGCAATCTAAGCCTCCTGGTGCTCGGCCCCCAGACACCCCGCCGATATTTTGCATAGCTGTCACGAAAAGACGAGCTAAAATTCAAACAGGGCAGGGGTTTTTTTGGGAAAAACATGAATATGAGGGAGAAGGGGAAAATTGCCAGTAAAGGGTTAGTAAAGGACAAAGCAGACCAAAGCAAGCAGTTAGGGGTGTGTTGTCATGTAACACAGGATGCGTCTCTTCATCTCCTGTGAAAGAGGCGAGCACGCTCCTCTGTTCCCTCACACTATACTACAAGGAGACATCAGTTATATTTGACAGCAGAGACATCAGGTGAATCTCTCAACAGCACGCATGGCAAGAGTAATGTGGGTATGGAAATGGAATCACAGGTGGTGCCTGCAAAGCTAAATGAAAATCTAGAGGAGAGAGTTGAACGACAGTAAAGTGTGAAAGCGATGGCTACGTTTCAGTGTTTCATATCATTTTTATGTTGCTGTATTGTAATATCACACAGGTATCGCTCTTTTTTCATTTATATATATATATAGAAGAACATGTTTGACCTTGTAAGTATCAGATAAATATTAGGGTAGTCACATTAGCGAAAGTCTGACTTGTTTTCACCTGCACAGATCTTTATTTCAGCTCACTCAGCCTTTAAAGTAGCTTGCCGATAACCGGAACGGATAAATAAAGAACAATAGTGAATAGTGGTTTGTAGTGTGTGTGTGTGCAAAGTACACACTGACAGCAGCTGTGTGAGCTGGTCAACAAAGTGCAATCCACTTCATTTCCCCACGGCAAACATGCAAATCTTCTGCTGTGTCTCCAGCTCAGGTGTACTATTTGCTCTGGTGATAATTCAGTACACAAGGACACCTGCGTCCGCACCGCCCAGCCCAACCTCTGCAGGTGACACTCTCCAGCTAATGTTGATGGATTAGTCTGCACTATGGTAATTCCCATCATTGGAAGTGTGCAGCGACTTCCCAGTGACACAAAGCCCCGATGTAAAAATACCCCAAGGCTGGCTGCTGGTGTTTGTGTCCCTTCACTCCTCAGACTGCTATTAAGCGCTGCTGCAGAAGGCAGATGCTCTCACAGCGGGGAGCCGTTGCCCTGGAAGCCGCCCCTTCAAAGTCAGGAGGCTTTTTCAAAAGGAGTGGCCAGAAAATATTCTGCTATAGGAGCTTTCAACAGCTTCCACTTATCCACTTATCTCAGTGTCCTGTAAATATCACTCTCCCGGTAGGAGCGCCCACCTCCCTGGCGCGCTTCCTCCTCAGGATTTTGTCTCGGCTCAAATGCCGCTGTGGACGACTCCTTGTCCCCCGAGCTGCACGCTGTTTACCCAGCAGAAGATTACATGGAAATGTCAGGTGACTGTTGGGTCAATACGCTGTCGTGTGCAGGAGGGAGCCGGGCCCAACAAATCAATCCCTGACAATTAGACATATTTGTCCCATTCCAATGACTGCACTCTATAGCTCGCACTGTCGGCGTGGGATGTATGGATCTGGTATCCCGGCTTTCCCAGAGGTGCGACAGGGAAATTAAAACAAGCTATTTCATCAGTATGCACTTGTCTTACACCGAGCAACGCAATGCATCCACTTTTAGATGGTTTCATTTTGTCGACATAAATGGCATTTTCATGTTTCGACCGTCGCCATTGGAAACAAACTTTAACAGAGAAATCTGGCTAATCGACCTATAATCACACCCGGATCCTTGCATGACTGTCATTTAAATCATTTCATAGTTTGGTTGACTGTTGTTTTCTGTGTGGTTGAATGTGCTGCGGCTCTACCTATGGCTGAACGAGTGGGTTTGGCCCTTGGGGACTTTGTGGTGCTTGGAGGTGAGGGGGAAGCTGACTTGCCTGAAAAGAGAGACAGATCTCATGGTTATCAATGTGGAGAGGTCTTGGGGAGCTACGATCTATCCACTCTAGTGGGGAGAGGTTTGAGTGTTAGCACGTATAATAGCTCTACGATTAGTAACTCTTCTAAAGGACTACATGTCTACAAAAGTACAACAATTAAAATGATGTCTCACCAGTAAAACTGATTTTTCTTATCACGTGTGTATAAAGCAATGTGAGATGTTGTGATTGCTTAAAAATCTGACTTCATTTTGCACATAATTAAATGGAAGATGGCGGGTGTGTGTCTATGTCTGTCGCTCCGCCAGGCGTTGGCTCTCCAAGCATCATTTGTTACCGCCGCTCGAGTCATACATGTTGCACCAAGTCTGCTGTTGCTAGGATAAAAGTCAATATTCATTTAGGGAGACGCTAATGAGCCACGATTAATATGAATTCGTAATTAGGTTGCTCATTACCATTGCTACAGCGGAAAGGCCCAAACTTTATCCAAAAGGAGGTTGACATTTTTCTAATGAAAGGAGGCATCAAGAGTGCTCTGTGCTGACGGCAAGGGCAAACAGCAGACAAGGTCAATTATGTACAGATGAGTGTTTGGCGTTTACTTATTCATTTTGGAACTCTGCATTACACAACACAATGGCATTGACAGTTCCTGCATTTCTAAATCTAGCCATGCACTCAAAACATAGCAACTGTTAGTATGTCATAGCACCATATACCAGTAATGTTCAGTAGATTCAGAAAGCATTAAAGGGGACATACTGTACAGATTTCCATGTGAATATTTTCATTCAGGGGTCTGTTTTTAAACCTTAGCAATGCTTTAATCTGCAGATCAACATTCTGGCTAGTATAAGTGAGGCGTGTGTGAGAAAAGGACACATCAAAAACAAAGCTTTTTGGGAAGTTCAGGATGAATAAGTTTGTCTTCAGGATGAAAGATTTGGGTGGAGACGAAAGTTAAAAATCATGATGAAATTTGGACTTATCTGTGCAAAACTTTGATCCTACATGAGACGCATCCAAATTGGAGCGATTATGAGCTTATATAACCAAAATCTCACAACTTGATGGAATGAAACCGCCATTTTTTTTGCCTGCATAAATGTTTTCCTTCTTGGTTTGTGAAATTTGACAT
This sequence comes from Genypterus blacodes, assembly GCF_046128005.1. NCBI lineage: Eukaryota > Metazoa > Chordata > Actinopteri > Ophidiiformes > Ophidiidae > Genypterus > Genypterus blacodes. Next base: position 5,052,245 of record NW_027466831.1, read on the forward strand.
CCCACACGAAGTTCCACAAGCAGTCCACTTCACTTGTCAGTGAGGAGCGCTGCTTGTGGGAGGTGGAAGAAAAACACAATATGTCCCCTTTAACATCCAAGCAAGCTGTTAGGGCCACTTGCAATGTTGTGAACGCAGAGTTAGAAAAAACTGAGAAAATCCAAATTGAAGAGCGAGGATAAAAAGAAAGGAGGGAAAAACAAGGCGAGGCAGAAGAGAAGAAGCAAAAGGAAATCAGGCACATATCAGTGACACGAGCATGCACGTACACACACACACACACACACACAGAGCAGTGTGTGATCAAAGACGGCGCTTAAAGCACGACACGTTTTAGGAGCATAAGAGAACCTGGGGAGAGAACAAACAATTGATGCAACAGTGCATCACACATGAATGGAGATAGAACAGTTATCAAGCTAAATATTCATGTTCAAGTCTCACACACAGACGCACACACATGGTATCACAACTTAACAAATTTCCTGTTCCATACATACTAATGAGTCTGTCTCCCAGTAATCACTCGCAGGAGCGCTTCAGCTTGCAAATAAATACGCCCTAAGAGCCAATTAAGTTTCTTGATACGATTTGTGCAAAATCCAGTAAACATGGAATAATTGTTCCCATATCCAGCAGCTGCAGTTATCAACCTACGCATTGTGCTTTGACATTTGCATACCAAACCTTAAACAGCGCGCTGTGTTAAGTTTAGATGATACCCGGAGTGTGTTCACTAACACTCGCCACACGTGGTAAATCCACGCGCGGCCTCCAGTCGAGATTTTCAACAGTAATCATTCACACCACAGGTTACAACCTCACAGATACTTGACTTGAGTTTCAAGCCAGTTTGAAATATAGGATACATTCCTGGACGGATGATATGTAATTGAAAATAAAAGATTACGTGCTAGGAGCAGGCTCATTATGATGACTTACCTACCGACTCTTTTGTGATTACAAAATTCAATACCAAAACCTTCAGTTTCCCCCTGCTCAAAGCAATTTTCTTTCTTAGCTGATTGTTTCATAGCTGGCGCTCTCCGTCCAATCAATAAGCACTTGCTCTCTCATGACAGTGACAAATGAAAACTCCACTACACCCATATGAAATTGTTTATCCACAAAAATTACTTACATGGATATGAAAAGCTTGGCCGCCCAGGCATACATCATATCCCCCCCCAGTTCAATGCTATTTTCAAATGCCAAAATGTTTTTTGTCACCCACTTCACTCTGGGCTGAATTCTGCCAAGCCAATTCTGTACCTCAGCCCCCATTTGTGTTCCTATTGTCTCACCCATAAGTCAGCACACCCACCCATGCACTCACACACCAATCCAGACGTACACAACAGAGTCAATTGCTTTCAGGGCCCCCCGACCCGATCACTCACTTGCTTCTAGCGTAGTGGTGCACTCCTCGCTGACGACGGGGCCACATCCCACCGTGGTGCAGGAGCGCAGGTAGAGCTTGTACTTGCTCACGGGATCCAGCTCGCGCACGACCCACTTGGTGGTGGCCGGGTTGGTGATGTCGACCGTCTGCAGCGCTCCCACCTCATCAGTGTCATTGACTAAATATATAAGTATGACAACACAGAGAGATTACGAGTGGAAATCCATCTGTATACATACTGAAATTCTCCACAATAAAAACCTCTTTTCAGCCTCCACTCTGGAACTATTATGCCAAAAATAACAAATGTCAGACGTCATTTGAGTTTTTGTGTCCTTTATTTGCTTTGGCTTGAGACGAGGACAATTATCATTTGCCTTTCTGGCTTAATACCCTTTCAAAGTGTTATTTTGCAGTTGATATGCAGCCTGGTATTGAGCAGTGTTGCAACAACTGAGGTTTGGAGTAGAATATATTTGTGTTCCTGCTGTCTGGATTCTGTCCACATTGTGATTACATGCCATTTCTCACTATGTAAAAAGAGATTGTTAGGCGTTTGTGTGACGTTTATGCTGATTGGAACAGACACACAAACACAACAGGTGTAAGGTGACCTTTGTGTGAAAGAGGTGCTCTGTAGTCGAGGACGTCTCCGTAGAAGAAAGCAACAGAAACGGTGACGAGAGTATATTGGTCCGCTTCTCCAGCGACTGTCCAATTTTTGCCTGTGCTGTGCTGTCAGCAGCCACTGTTATCAGACATCTCATTTTATGTATTATTTCTTGGGAGGGGAGCGGTCTATTTTTGGTAAATGATGTGATGGTGGCAGGGTGGTACAGCGAGGAGGGCACCAGGATCATGTTTCTACACTGTGGATGGATGCTTCCTCACTTAGGCCTGACAGCTTGTGAACCAGCTCAAGGCTGCAGAATCTGACTCTTCCAGGAAATTTCACCAGCGTGTCGGTGGCTCGTGTCGAATCAAGCTGTCCCAAGATTCTACAGTAGAGAAATCTGAGAATAACCTGCGCAGCGTCTGTGTTAGTTTAGCTTAATGGAGAAGAGCGGCTTAATGAATTACAGCCTTTAATCTACTCTCATATATGGAGATTTATTCTATATCAGCAAATCTATGTGTGAAGATGCAAATGCAAATGAAGTTTAAAAATCTAAAACATTGTAAAGTTTGTTGAAGTACTCTGTGCAAATAGGAATATTATAAGAATACAGTGTAGTTCACTCTTAGTATTCTTAAGAAGGATTTGAATCTTGAATTTAGCCTCTACAAGCTCAACAAGGCAAGGCACAGCTCATGGGGACTAATCAATAGTGAAGGAAACTATAGATTTCATTTAAATTTAAAGTTAGGGAATTCAAAAATATATATAATAATAATAAATGGCAAACTGTAAGAGATCATTTCTGAAAGTGTAGATAAATGCTGCTTGTGTGCATGTGTTTGTGTGTGTGATATCCCAGTCTACAATAGATTCTAATAGGAGTGGATGTGAATGGGTCCTTGTTTAGCATGGAGAAGGATCATCTGATGTAACGGCAATTGAGTTGAGAGCAGTTTCAGTCATCGTCCACAGGGACGACTTGATATGACGATCAAAGCGCTTTCCACCAGCACGGTTGCCATTTCAAAGCAGGTTAGTTTTACCATTTCCACGTACGGGCATTCCTGATGTTACAGCGCATCCTCCTAAGAAACTTGTGAGATGCAACGCTATTAAAGGCTGTTTGTGAAGAAGGGCCGTTGCTCAGTCGACAGCTGTGTTGCACTTTAAGATTCGACTCATGTCACTGATGCCATGCTGGCAGCTGGCTGCATTATCCTCAACATTTCGCACATGAGTTCCTTTAAGGGGACTTGAAAAAAAGAAGTCACACTTCAAAGAGTCTATCGGCTTTATTGCGGCGGCGCAGTGAAAACGTCCTCTCATGAAATATTGTGCGACATTCACACCTCTTGTGCAGTCGCCAAATCAAACTTAATTAGCTGGAAAATGCAGCACGGAGGTGTTTGCAGGAAGCTGGTCATTAGCCTCATTATGACTTTTGTTTAAGGACACCATCTTCTAGGTCTGTGGAGAAGATGGCCCCCGTGGACATGGTGGGGTCAGTACCACCGCACTATAACGGGCTGTGACAGAGTAGCCTTGGTCAGCAGTAGCCGAGCGGTCACGACACACCGGCCTGTGGACATAACCCTGACATGTCTCCTATACACACACTCTCACCTCAGCGTGACCGCCCCCCCTCCCCCTCCCTATTAGAGTGAGACAATGATTCCCTCTTCCTTGCTGAGGATCACAGTGAACAGCCACGTCTTTGCTTTGCCCGGTTCACCCCTGAAGAACGGCGCACGCTCGCCTCTTTCATATACAATGAGGGTTAATGTAATGCCACACATTATTAATATTACTGACGTCTTGCATGAGGCGCACTGACACGTACTTAGCTGATACTCCAAAAGATATCTGGTGAGAATCCCATTAGGCTCCAGCGGTGGGGCCCAGGCCACAGACACGGAATGCTTTTGTACATCTGTGACCCTGAAAACAGGATTTTTCTCCGGGACTGCAGGGGGGGGCGAAAAGGTGACACGCACAAAGTAAGCAGTCAAATTCTACAACCCAGTTTCCTCCAGCTATTATTAGGTTTTCTCTTCAGTAGTTGTGAATCAATACACCCCATGCTGTTTCTTTCTAACAGTCCTACCTCCCTCGGGGGTTTTGAAGTGAACGGGATGGCTGCCGGGTCCGTTGCCTCGCCCGTTGAAGGTCATGACGGTGAGGCTGTACTCCGAGAAGGGCGTTAATCCTGGTACCAAGCCGTGGTTCCGGTCCCCGGGGATGGCCAGAGCGTGCTTGTCGCCGTGGCTTTTCTTTGAATCTACCAGACTCCGCATACGCCACCAGTTTATCTGCGCCAGAAAAAAGACACACAGATCAAACTTAGCCATTGCGTACATCATGATCATGTGTGTTTGCTTCCTGGTAATTGAGGAGAAAGTGCAGCTGACAAAGGAAGAGGGCGACACAGTGGGGTGAGGGAGGCCAGCGGTGAGAGTGAGGTCATGGTCATTCCTTTTAAACTGTGACTTAAACCCAAGGTGTGAGATATTTGGAGGTATTACCCTGTAGCCTCCCAGATGTCCGTGTAACTTGTCCTTGTGTACACGAGTCCAGCTAACCTGGACCACGGAGCTGTTCATCACCTCCACACCGACATCATCAGGTGCAGCGGAGGGAACTGCACATGCAAATACACACAATTAGAGTCAACACAATGCTAGTGAGCCGAGGACAAAGACATGACTCATCTTGATAATGACTTGTGTGGAATATGTACAGTCATGTTCAGATATAAACAAAACATCAGATATAAACTTCACATAGAATTACATATACATACCAACAAAGCTATAGCACCTGTCTATATCTATAAGGGAGCCTGAACACTACCTACAGTCACAAAATCACACCAACAAACTAAAGGGAATAAATGTATTCTATCGTCACATCTAAGTGTGGACAACAAGAGGATTAGGAGTTATGACCTGACATGACCTCTTGGGAGCAGATCCAGAAGAAAGCTACACAAAGGACATAGAGTAAACACCTCTACATCTTGATTTTCTCTTTCTTAAAAGATCTGTAACTATTACCACATTTGAGAAAAATCATAAAATGTAGTAGAGAACCTGAGTTTAACAATCAGACAAAGTCACAGCATGTTTTTCATTCAGTGTGCGCAAAGGTGGACCACCAAAAAAAAGACAAAACGTGGATCTCTGTTTTGGGACACAAAAGCATTGCACAGTTAGACCCCTGAGTGCAAATAAAAACCTTGCAAACCGACTCCTTTAAACACAATATTTTACCAGTCCCCCATGAAAACAACAACATAACGTGTCACAGTTAAGCAGAAAGAAATGTGTGATTAAAGCTCAACCTTTTACACTACAAGCTTTTGTCCTGACAGCCGACAGCTTTTTGCTTTGGCAGTTTCAGCTTTCAGCAATCGGTGACCATTGCCAAACTTTAACATGCTTTTACACCAAAAGGACACCGAGAACTAAGACATGTGCACACGTTTGACTACTTACAGTCCTCTCCTGAGTAGCCAGTCAATATTCTGGGCTCGGGGCCCCAGCCTTCGCTGTTCTTGGCTTGGATCTTGATGTGGTAGGGTACAAAAGTGGGCGTGTCTTTCACCACAAAGGAGTGCCTCTTCACCATGTGTTCCTTCCAGTCCTCATCCACATCCTGGCGCCTGTAGCTGACCTTATACTCCAGACCGGGGCCGTTGTGTTCAATGGGTAACAAGGGCTAAATGATAGAAGGCAAACGAGGTTACAAAATAAGACCAACAATGTTAAAAGATTTCACCGAGACTCACGCAATTGCATGAGGCAGTTTTTTTTTTTGTGTATTTCAGCAATTCAGTGTCGCTCTTTCGGCGGGATTAGGAAAAGCTCAGTCAGTGAACTCCTTGGAACACTGACAGCGTCTTATCCTGCCATCTAGTAAAACAATGAAACAATTGACTGGGTTCAACAGTGAGGCTTTTCTTTGATACAGGGGTTTACTCAGACAGCATTGATGAAAACATTCCTCTCCTCACAGAAGTCTGACCATGAGAAATAGGAGGAGAAACCATTATCCACAAGGCAAATCATTAACAGTGTGGGAAGCTCATGAATCCAGGGGCTGGAGCTACATTACCATGACAGGGCCACCAGATAATAAGTGAAGGAAAGATTCATCTTTCAACTAGAACCCAGAAAATATTAATGTACGTGTTGAAAAATTTTTTTTCTCCTCTTCACAGCCTCTCTTTTCTCTTTCTAATCAAAGCAGCAATATGGGCAGCTTTCATTGGAAACTCATTCAGAGTGATCCCACAAAATAGCTTTTCTAAAGACGTGAACCACAGAATGAAATATCAAAAGTGGGTCATTTCCATTTGGTGAATTCACATTGATAACTGCATATGAAGCATTGATAAGAGGTTTTTTTTCTGTTCCGTCAGAGAGAAATTCTTTGATTTAGGAAAAAAATCTGTATCAGATGTGAATAATTCACTATCTCGGGTTAGGTGACATTACAGAATTTGCAATAAAGGGATAATAAAGCCTCATGCTGTATTTCTTACCTCCCAGTTGATATCCATTTCATGTGGTAAATGACCTTCGATTTTGATATTTTCAGGGTTCTTGTCGGGGGCTGTGGAGGAGAAGCAATATAGATTTTGTCAGCATTGTTAGTGAAATAAATCTTCAGTGAAAGCGACACACAGGAGACCTGGTTTTCAACAAGAATGGAATCAATTATGTACCAGGTCTGAGTGTTTTAAAGTTCACAGCAGCGGCAGCGGCGGCTCAAGTGGTCTGGAGGAGCTTATCAAAAACCTGAACAAACAATGAAAGAAGGAAGCCTCCAACCTGCCGCCGGGGTTTTGTATCTCTCCGTGGGCTCGCTGGGAGGTCCCATGCCCACGGCGTTGACGGCGGACGCGCGGAAACGGTAGTCGACGTGGCTGTGAAGCTTCAGGACAGCCGAACCGTGGTTGCCGGGCACTCTGATCAGCTCTTTCCAGTTTCCCGGCTCCCGCTGGCTTTCCTCGTACTCAATAATAAACTCTGTTGACAGGCAGAGAGACATCAGAGCAAACATCCACCACGAAGGTTCTTGCTTATCTAACCAGCAGCTGTGCAGGAAGCCCCTCAGACCCTGCTATGGGCTCAAGAAATATCATTATATATTCCAGGATAAATCAACAATACATAGATTTAATCCAAACTATATGGCATAGAAGCTGCTATGGTGTAAGAACACACACTCAGATGCCCCTTTTACCTGTGACAGTGCTGTTATGATCGTCCCCGGGGACCCATTTTGCTTTCACACTTTTGTTCCTGTGTTCAGAAAGGACCAGGCTCTCCGGCGCATCAGGGACGTCTGAAAACCATCACAACATAGTTTAAAGAAGCAGAGATGCATCAATGTCTGGGACAGAGGGGACAAGGAAACAATGTCAAATGTAATCATCTTGAGAGACGGAAAATGTGAAGCGAGTTGCATCAGCGCGTGGCTCTGCACCAGGCCGTACTGTCGACAATAACAATACGTTACAGCGGCTACAGGCCTGCATGTTGATCACATATTGATCGCCCATAAATTTGTCAGGCTTCACCGTATCCCCAAGGTTCCTGGAGACCTTAAAACCCGAGCAGCCATGTTGTTCATATGTTCGCTCACCTAACACCATGAGCAGCGCTGAGGCCGTGTCTTGGTCCACTGGAGTTCTCGCCACACAACTATACACGCCCTGGTCCCTGTGGCTGACTTGGACAATCTGAAGGATACCGTCTTCCACAACGTATCTGTTGACGGCAAAATGAAGATGTATGTAGTATCGAGTTACAGAAACCGAAGAAGGGGAACGGAATTTCCAGCAGGGATTAACGGGGTGCTGCGTCCTACCTCTCTGTGTCGTTGAAGGCTATCTCCTCGCCATCTTTCCCCCACAGGAGCTCAAAGTCATCGCTGAAGGACTTGTCGTACTCTGCCAGGCATGAGAGCTGGGCCGTGGTACCCATTACGATCTGCATGTCCTCCGGGGCCGCCACAATTCTGGTGGGATCTTCCATAGACAGAACCGTATTAGTTACATTTCAAGGACCGAAAGCCACCGCAAACACACCTCGTCAGCCGGAACACTGTTTACCTTTCACGTAGAGCGTGGCGTCGATGGCAGACGTTCCCTCTGTGTTAATGGCGAAACACGTGTACTGCCCTGCGTCGCCTTTCTCCACAGTATTGATCTCCAGCGATCCATTGTCGTGAACAGTGAACCTCGGGCCTTCCACAGGTTCTGAAGATTCATCTTTGCTCCTGTACAGAAAAAGAAACAGACAAAGCTATTAAAGCCAAAGTTCTCTGGGGTCAAATTAAAAAAAGGAACACTGCAGCAGACTAAACAAGTAAACTCTACACCCTGGCAGGAAGAGAGAAATAAAAGTTGCTGAATAGAACATTAGGGTTGAGTGACGGTCTTACTTTTCTTTTGTTTTTCAAGAAACAGCAAGTCTGAGGCACAGACAAGAGGATGGCGAGCACCGACCCGCTGCTGTCTAGTGCCCTCTGCTGGCGCACGAGAGAACACTTACCAAGTGATGGTGGGAGGAGGCGAGCTGAAGACCTTGCAGTGCATGACGACTCCCTTCCCCTCCACGGCGGAGTAATCCTCGCCTTCGGCCGTCAGGATCATGGGGGCCAGATCTGGAAGACAGAGACGTAAAACGTCAGGTGGAGGTTTGTACAGAGGTGCGGTCGCTACAGAGAGAGACGTCTGATTTTGAGCCCAGATGAGACAGGAGGTAAATAACGGTGGGGAAATTAAAGTGATGTGGCTCCCGCTCGGGCCTTCCTTCTGTATTAATTGCGAGCTTCTTTGTGTAAAAATGATTCAGCTGTCAGGCTGTCAAAAATGTGTAAATGAGATCAAAGAAGGAAGAAAGGAATAATGAGTTAGCTGAACGAATGCACCTTATCAGTTTGTAGCCAAAGCCTCCCGTTACAATGGCCTGTCTCTTCTAATTGTTTACAAAGGCAGCAGCTGGGGCCCTTTGCATTCAGTGACTGTCCAGCTTTATTAACTCCTGTGTCACCGCGGAACAAACCCCCCCTCGTTTTGTGCAAAGCATCAGAGAGAAACATCCTTCCTTTTCGTCTCTTTTTTTTCTTCCTTTCCTTCTCTTTTTAATCTGTGTTTGTAAAAGCAGCACATGTTTGTCTTGTGCCACTGAAATCAGCACAGAACTGGAGGAACTTGTTAGCATATAAATGGCGGGGAACAAGCTTGTTGCTCCGCGGGGAAAACAGCCAGACTGAATAAAGGAGTATGACGGCTCGACGGCCCTCCTCCTCCTCCTCCTCCTCCTCGCAGCTCCTCTGTGCTTCCTGGGCGTTCGCCAGCAGCGGCACCGGCTCCCTCGCTTGGTAGATCATTAAGGAGTCTCCCGATTACTCATTCCACTGTCTGTCAAGTCACAAACAAATGTATCCCGCCAAGGCCGCTGAACAATTACCCCCCAAAGAAACCCCATTGCCTTCATTTTTTACTCTACATTCCAAAGTTTTGAGTGTTGACTCTTAATGACATTCCTGACCAGTCGCGAAGAAGAAACAGGTGTGACTCACTCATGATCATGATGTTGGCATTGGACAGAAGGGTTCCGTGTGTGTTGTTGGCCTCGCACTGATACACAGCGCTGTCGGACGGCTGAGCGTTGTGCAATATGATGGTGTCGTCGGTCTGCTTCCTGTTGGCTGCTGGGACCTCTGCAATCAACAACCAAAGAAACACATGCATGAAGCAGCCATATTGAATGAGTCGCACATTTTGACTTCCTTCAACTTTCCTCCCACATTACCCTGCCTTCCTCTGTGCTTCCCGATACATCTTAATCGACGCCTGCGCCCGTTATGAAACAGACATCATCTACTCTAGTCTGACCCTCCCTTCCCTACAATAACCTGAGCCTGAGCTTCTCCCCATTCTCACCTCTCTCCCATCACACTCCCTTGCTTCCCCATTATCCCTGCATATCCCCGTCCCCACACCCCCACAACACATGATGTTGTTGCTGTGATATACAGATACAAGACAGGCCCATCGGTCCTAAACCGCCCTGAAAGCTTTGTGATGTCAACATGTAACACACATGGTTAGACAGGCCCGTAAAGTGTGAGGCGAGTGAGTGTTTGGCTGCCGTCCACCGTGTTGCAGCTGGACTCTCAAACCCCGAGCAGGCTTTTTTTTGGTGAGGGACCTTAATGATACACTCGCTGCAACAGCCTGCGCTTTGCAAAGGTTTCAAAATAGACACCAACAACACAATAACACCATAGCAATATGTAAATGTGCCATTTGCATTGTTTTCACAGCAGCCAGAATGAGCTGCTTTATTTACTATTTATGCATAAATACACGCATTGTATCTGCACTTATTCAAAGTGTTTGCTGAATCCCCAAGTTCCTTTTCACTCTCTTTCAAAACAGTCATAAAAAAGGAAATGTTTTTGTCATATTTGAACCCAAAATGAATCATATTTGAACTAAATTACAGAAAGCCGCATCTCATTAGTTCTTACAACTTCACAACACCGAGTGCAGAGGCAGTGCAGCAGATAGAAATAGATATTTTATCGTCAGTGTTCTTGTTCTGAGACACTGTGGTTGTATCTCTGTTGATGGAATTCCAAGTATGACAGCTTAAGGTTACATTCAAAGCGTACCACAGTGCATTGTGTCACCATCTACGGCATGAGCTTCAGCGCCTTTCCTTCTGAAAATACCCTCCTGGTGTTATACACGCTATAACGTCCCACTAGAATAATAAGATGACACCAAAATATGATAAAACTGTCTGACCATCAATGGGTTTAAATAAAGAGCGTCCGGCGGCGTGGGGACTTACGTTCCAGCGCTACGCCGTTCACCCTCCATGTTACAATCGGCTGGGGAATCCCTGTGGCGGAACACTTGATGACCACCTCTGAGCCGATCATATGGATCTGACTCTCAGGCTCAAACACCCACTCTGGAGGCTCTGCGAAGACAGTGAGATCATTGTTATCAGAACTGATGTGGCTGCAGTCCCAGTATCAGCAAACAGACATGGAGGAGTGAAAGAGTGAGCAGAATAACAGGAAAGTACGTTTGGAGTGTTTGAGTTTTCATGTGTTAGTGGGTGATGTTTACCTTCCACCATGACTGTGAAGTAATGGACAGTTTCCCCGTGGGAATTCTTTGCCTTGCACATATACTTCCCATCGTCCTCCTGTTCAACTCGAGGTACAATCAGTAATTTCCCATGATGCCCCACGTTGGCTTTATTGGGAAGTTTACTGCCCATCTTCACCCACTCTACCTGTGGAGTTGGACTAATGGAGAGAAGATAAATGTTTAGTCTATAAATAACTGCTGTGTCAGTCAAATTATGCAATCATGTAACAATGATGATACCTTTATGTCATTGTTTCTGACTGTATACATACTCATACTTATTTACAGTTTGAAAGCAAATCTAATGAATCAGCTTTGCATGAATGCCACTTTACAAACTGTGCAGGTTTGACTTGAATGTATAAAAGAATTTAAAAGATTTGAAGTTACTTACAATCCCTCAGCAATGCACTCCAACTTCAAGTCCTCTCCTTTGACAATCCGTGTCTCTGACTTGACACCAGAGGGCGTCATAAGAGAGGGTCTTCGCGCCAGCATAGCATTAGCTGATGAAGTAAAAACAAATATGGACTGTGTAAGCAAGAGATTTCGTTTTTTAACTGCAGTTTCCCAAAGGCGAGACTAGAGCTTTACAGAATTATATTTATTCAATCACACACTTGCATTGTGCACATGGCGGTTTAAACGTGCAGCGCTGCACACATGCACCGCACAAGTGTGTGTTTCCCTATGTTTTCACTCACCATTGTAAGGACTCATGTCACTGTTTTCTGAAATGGAGGTTGATGAGACAAGAAAATAAAGAAAATAAGGAACATGAGGACAATGTTGATGCATCACGACAAGTATCACTTTTGAGATCAAACGTCAACAACATAAAAGGGGACGACGCGTCATACGAGCATGTGTGACATAACGAGACATTGTGACACCTGGATGGCCTTTGATGTGTGTGATTGTGAATGTGATGTGCGACAACACTGTGCTTTGAAAGCAAATAAGGCCTGGCATCATGCGGCAATACAGTTGAGGTGCCACCTACTGGTCTTCACGGTGACAGACATGGGAGTCTTCTGTACGATGGTGCGTATTCGAGGGAAGACGGCAGAGCAGCAGTAGTCTTTCCTGCTGTCTTTCTTAATGGCATGGGAGAAGTAGAGGTCTCCATTCAAACCCGTGGACATCCTCTCATCCTGTTCTATATGCTGTAAATCTGAGTACAGAAACATGACATGTCGAGTTCATCACAGCTTGACCTGGGAGCTACATAGATACTGAGCCACGCACTTGAATGAATTGGTATAAACCAAGGCTGTCACTTACTGGTATTCATCCAATAGATCTGCAGGGGTGGGAGTCCTTTAGGTGGGTCACACTGTAAAACAAAAGCCTGGCCTTCTTCAACCACCACGGGTTCCAGTTTCTCTTTGGGGAACTTTGGAACTTCTAGCAAAGGGACAAAACACACAGAGATGATTTAATGAAATATGTCATGGAAGATGTAGTTCTCTTTATATCCAGTAGATGGCAGTGATATCATTCTTGAATTCTCAGCTTGTTTGCACTACGTGGGACATGAATCGTTCTATGGATTTTGGCTTTTCAGGAGAAATAGACGTCACTACTACTATTGTGCAGCCTGTCAACACTACTGAATCGTTGAAGCTCAGCCAAATTTGGTCACAGTTTCCCTTGGAGGGGATTTCTGTGAGAATTGATGTACTATGCGTTGAAACTAAATGAAAAATGTACTGGGGGAAATGATGGAGAGGCCGGATCACATCCAGTGTTTTCTCCAATACTGAGATACAGATGAGATGCTGCATGGGGACGGCGTGCTCAGGAGGCTCAATGACTTTCTGCCACGTCCAATATAATGAAAAGCTCACAATGGAGAGGTGGAGTCATTACATGGGACTCCAGCCCCTGAATCACTCTGAGAGGAGTGTAACAGAGCACCACTCACACACAGATGTATGTTACTCACGGGGCACAATGAACTCAATCTCCTTCGATATGGCGGTCCCCAGTTTATTTGAGGCGTAGCAGCGATAGGTTCCCTGGTAGTCAGTGAGGTTCCCATTATTGGGTATTCCAAATGTGCCAGAATTCTCCTCTTTCATCAGCCGGAGGTCTACAAAGGGGTCAAATTCCTGTCCGTTCTTTGTCCATCGGAATCTATGCAAAAGAAAAAATAGGCCGATACAAAACATAATTAAGCACCAACTTATTACACCGGGAATACATCAAGCTCAAAAGTATCCATGTGCTTAAAGTCAAAAACACAAAACAGAAAAAGTGAAGCGGTGTGAATCGGTACTCACTCTGGCTCGGGGTTCCCTTTGGCCTCACACGTCATGGTGAAGCTCTCGTCGTAGGAGAAGGCGATGAGAGGGCTGACTGACTGAGCTGTGATGGTGGGAAGCTGCTCAACTGTGCAACAAGCAAACGACAGGGAAGGAAACGTGAGAAACGCACAACAGGGCCTCAACGTTGCTCCATGTCCAAAAGCATCTCCCATTCAACGTGATGCTTGTGCTTTAGGTTCTGTTTGGTGATGTTATAGAAGTGCAACATCATGATTCATTTTGTTTTACATTAGTGTGCATCATCTAATAAGACATTCTAGGATGTTCTGTTATCTCAAGATAAGAATGTTTCATTTCCGCCAGACCTGGGGAAAATGATTCCATTATTCATTATTACTAAATCTTCTGTGAGTCATTCATTTGCTTTCATTTCATTCCTTTTTCTCTCTAATTGTACTTTTGTTGAAATAAGTAAGGTTTCTTTGAGAATTTTGACATAAGATTCTTTACATGATCTCATATGATTGCAGTTCTCACTATGCTAAAGATTTAACATGTGTTAAGAATGAAAGAAAAACCTAATTAGAATCACTGGTGTGATTTTTATTTGAATCCTACACTCAGAAGCATCAGTATTGAGTCATGGGTGATGACACATGAGATTTAGATCCAACACATGAGGTCGTGCTCAACACTGAGCCAGGGGATTACGAGAGGCAAGCTGAGCTCACTGACACCGACCAGAAACACGACAGTGTTGACTTACTGTTTAGTTGATCTAAAACAAGCAAATCCAAAGCAGCAGGAGTGAAACAAGCAAAACATAAACAGTCAGCTGTTTTAATCCCCTTTTGTTACAGTTGCTCCCCAAACACATACGCAAGTAGAGAAAAAAGGATGACTACAAAAAATATGTTTCAACAGCAGTCAGCCAGAATATGCATCATGCAATATGTAAAAAGAAACTGTTTGGAATGTTTTAGATGAAGCCCTTAAGAGATATTAGTGAATAATTTAGTGAAAGAGGTCTGATATGTGTGTTTCCAAGGAAACTGGGATATACAGCGAACCCGCATGAATGAATAAATGAACCTGATTCAAACTAGAAAATGGTTTTGAAAGTTTTTTCTTATGATGATTGCACTTCAAGTTAAAGGAGCGCTATACACAAATAAGAACTTTGAAATTTGTTTATGTCCCATTGAAATCAAAGTTTTATGAAGACGAACCCAGACAATCTTAAGGGCAACAGCATTCTGTACTACTTTGCTCTGTTATAATGCAGTACTCACCCTCCAGTGGGATGTCAATGGCAGTCGCCCATTGAAAGGCACAAACGCAGGTGACCACACACAGCAGGGTCTCCAAGCCTGGGCTCCTCTGTAACCTCATGGTTTGACGGCAGACGGCAGATCTCAAAAGCTCCGGAGTTCCAATAGAAACAAGTGCTCTCCTCTAAGTCCTCAGTTCATTTCTGTGGCACGGTGAAGATGAGGGACCTGTAAAAAAGCACAGACAGCGAAGGCCCCATGAATCCACCCACGCACCAGCAGACGGAAAGGCAAACCCCCAACACAACAAATCCCCCGTGACTGGGAGCCTGACTCCTCTGCGCTCAGCCAGGCATAACCAGGCACAACACACACTTCTAGCACAGCAGCCGTTGCATCAACAGGGACTCCGTTCTGTGCTCACACAAAATTTTTGCTGTTCCAAAGAAATTCTCACATTAAAGCTTCCCTATCATCCCTCCTCTTGGGACGCGTGTTGTTTTGCACTTTGATGTCTGCACAAGTGTGTGGCAGAAAGTGTATCTTCCATGCGCACACTGTACAACAACAATGGCGATGAATAAACCAAAGAACCCGCCTGTGGATTTATTCATGCACGGCACACGTTTAATATTCAACTGAGTAAAAAGGTATCCGTGCCAAAACTCGGGCCAAGATTGAAATCAACATCAAAACTAACAGTAAAATTGTGATATTGTGCCGTTCTGATCTGTGCCTGTGTGTTTCTGATAACAATAAATGAATGAGATTAACAGATGAGCTGCACTTTTATCTGTAATGGCGCAGAATACGACCCGTCTGGAGGGTCTGGAGCACAAAATAGCGCAGGTAGTTAACAGTCAAACAGAGTAACCTGTCTGTTCTCTGACAGGCGGAAGAGTACAGCGCACCGGATCATTCTCCAGCTAACAGAGCAGAGGTTAGACCATAATGAGCACAGGATCGGTCCAGAGTGCAGAGCTGCAGGAGGGGAGGGGAGGGGGGGGAGGAAGAACGGAAAAGGGCAAAGCATAGGAATTTCTGTGTCTGTAGTATTGTTCTGTAAAACCTCTGGGGTGTCACGTCATCTGTCTTCTTCACGTTGGCCCCCAGCTCCGGGTCGTAAGGTCACGCTGGTGTAATGAGCTCATTAACAGAACGCAAACAGAAGCGAAAAAATGGAATCGGACAATTCTGAGGAATGTGAAATTATAAAGCCGCATCTCGACACGCAAAGAGGAAGTCCAGTCCAAGAAGTCCGGAGATTGAGGTGGATGTGTTTGTGTTGAAACAGAATAATTGTTGTCCAAAATACACCTTTGTGTATCATTAGGCATTCATTTCAACAGGTGAGCAAGACAGAATATGAAAGCAGTGTGAACTCCTCCCTTGTTAGCTTAGAAAGACTCCTTAGAAAAAAAGTTGCTATTCTCAAGGGGGCTTGTCCCCACACTCCTCTTTTCTCATTTCATTGCCGGCTTCACAAATTCAATAGGAAACACTGAGGTCAAACTCCAGTTCATGCAATGTAGATGAATAATTGACCAGAGTACAAAAGAGTCGATTTCATTTATTTTGTGCAGGCCTGTTTTCAGATTAACATGCAGCCTGAGCGTTTCAGTCATTGCTTCATGCAAATGATATTAACTCCGTCTTCAGGGGGGTTTACGACTCAATATCGGCCATTTTGACCCGAGGTGTGACCCCTCCTGTTGTCCTGCCTTCTACCCACCACATCACCCAAAAAAAACCCTTAGTGTATCCACTACTCTCCATCACAATTCAGACCTATTGACTTCCCTACCAATGGAGATCGGTGCTATAAGTCATTCAGAGAATAAAACATGCCCTCAGGCTTACTATTGTTATGGTCTCATTTAAGTCTTTCCCACACACTTTGATTTATGTTACCAAACCCAAATTAAAATCAAAAGGTAAAGACTTGGTGCTAATTGGCTTGTGCTTTGTTGGTAAGATCAGACAGTTGTAGAGGGGAAGCCGGAGGGTTACAATCCCCACAAGACGACGTGTTCTCTTTGCCCTATTGTGTTGACCGGAATCCTTCACCAACCTTAACACCACTTAGATGGATTACACTTTGTTCAAACTGTGCTTGATGATTTGCCATCTGATTTAATTTGTTCCCCGCCCGTTAAACATTTATTGTGAACCAACTCTGTGAGCCATCTGGTTGAGGGAGGTGGGCTGAGGGCTTAACTGCTGGGAGCGATGATGTCCGCGTCGGCGTCCTAGGGTATAGTTCCTATTGGGCCTATATGATGCACAGGCGGGGGCCCCTCAGGCAAGCCTGATTTAAGACTGCGGGCTGTTCCTAATCCCCACCCCTTTCACCAGCAATCACTCCAGCCTGAGATTGATGAAGCTGGCAGGAGGTTAAAAGCTGCTCACTGTGGGAAGGCCAATATCAACCCTAACCTTGCTTAGCCAAGACTCGGAGAGGACAGAGGCTTTGTGAGAGGGCATGAAGAGGGAAATGAACCAATGTGGGCCAAGTGAAATCTCCCCTCCACGCTTTAAAACTCTCTCTGAGTGACAGATACTGAGCGCCCTGGCTTAAACTTTCTCCCCATCCAACTAGGGCAAATCGATCGTTTAAACAGTTTGGTGCAATATCGCGGCAATTTCCACCGTGTGGCTCGTCCTCTTCCACCATCTAAACTCCCCGGTGCCGATCTGCGTTACCTCCCAGAAGTCATAAGCGATTTAAGCAAATCGAAAACATAAGGACGGCATTACCACAGTCTGTACAAAAGTTTTTCAGACAGTAGGTAAGAATGTGAACACAGGGAACCATTAGGACTGACAGAGAGGTTTATGTGCATATTACCGTAATATGGGCCTCCAATCAGACTGCTGTGGCTCTGCTGTTTTCCCAGAGTAAAAATAAAGTCGGTCATTTTGCCAGGGTCCAAACTTTCAACTCTCCCACTTCAATTAGATTTTGTCACGAGCCAGTTGCAGACATAAATATTCCACCTCAAGGGTTCTTGTTGGTGTGTTTGATTTGGAAGGTTTATGTTTTTTTGTTGCTCACCTTAATGTACAGTTTATCTCTCATAAGCCTACACAGTCTCTCATGTCTACTTTATCCTAATGTAACATTTCTGGAAAACTGCTGCTTGTGACAAACTCTTGTTTCTTTATGCCTTTGACCTTGAGACACATTCACACACACACACACACACACACACACACACATTTACAAAGGTGCCAGACACTGTAGGGACTGAGTAATATTTCAGGAAAAACACAAAACCCTATGTTTTGCTGAATTTGCAGAGGTTTTAATTACAGGGTGGTGGTCCGAGAGCCACAATTTAACATTCCCTACAGTAAGGTTCTTAAACTGGAACCATCTGCTGCTTTCACACACAAAAACCAACCGGCGGCAAAAGTGTGTGCCTACTGTAGTTTAATGAGCAACCCTGTAATGGGATTAAGCAGATCCTCGTCTTGTCAGCCTGGATTAAAATATTCTCTCCGCTAAAGACCTGTGACGGAAAGACGGCAGCTCCACGCTCCTCTCTCACATTCCTGATAATGCCTCCACACTCGTTCCCATTTGATCTTTCAAGAACAATTAAAACAACTGCTGCGCTGATTAGAACTAAGTAGCGATTGGCAGGGTTCGCCTGTGATGTGTGTAATGACTGCACTGCTTCTGTTTTCTGTTTAGTTCTGTTGGCCCAATCAACTGCTCATTTAGTGTGCAAATGTGTTACAGACCTCCTCCTCCTGGTTTGGCGAGGGCTCATGCAAATTTGAAAATGGACAAGTTATGCTTTTTCGTAATGGTTCATTATTTTGATTGTGTTTTATGAAGGGAATATGGGTTCGACATTGAGGTTTGCACCTCCTGAAAAGCATCCAGTGAGACAAACACTGGATGCCTGAACTTTCCAGAAAATTTGCCAATTTTTGATTCATCCTTAACTTCAGTAACATGTTGACATTAATAAGTAACACATGTCAATTTGCCCTCCAAGCACACACACATTACTTGTGTACTCCTGATGCACACCTGGCAGTTTGTAAGGAAGAAAAGGTAGTTCCTTAAAGAGGTGTTGGCCTGTGAAGCCCTTTGGAAACATTGTTTGTGATATTGAGCTTAACAAATAAACTTGACTCGAGGCGCGGCACTAATGAGCAGGTGTTGGCTTGGCCTCGGTGCATGTGTCGCATCGGGCTGTGTGTGCTCCAGGCTCACCAAACAGAACCTAAAACGACCCGCCTACACTCTGTGTTCTGACAAGGATTGCATGTTTAACATTTCCAAACGACCTCTACAGGAACATAGAAACACAAGGGCATGAGTTTAAAGCTATTCCGGTGTGAGTGCAACAGGATTTTGTCTTTTGAGACGCCCCACACTCCCCTCCAGCCCACCCCCACCCATTAGATCGTACTCTGAGCTTTGTTATTCATACGCACTATCAGCGTTCTACAACAGGCTTGGCCCTGCTTTTCATTCATTATTAAAACATTAGTCGCAGGAGGAGAAGAGAAAAAAGAAACAAGACGCTAAATGAGATTAGGAATGGGGGGCAATATTAAATAATATCCTTCCCTAATTGAGATTTGGCTCAATTTCACAGCACTTCAGCGAGCCTGACAGTTCAATTATCGCACCATTAATATTTCAGCAGTCTGTAGGCTAAAGACGACTGGGATTGGCGCTACGCCGGGAATGCCAGCGAGGAGGATGGAGGAGAAACAGATGAGGTGAGGGGCCAAGCAGAATGAGGTCAAGGACTCAAGAGTGGAAGAATGAGCGTGTGAGGTCCGTGACCCCCTGTGTTCAACATGTCCTCAAGAAAAATGTCCCACCTGACCTCACAGGAACGTCCACGATCGGGGAGAGAGTGGATCACAATATATACAGTACATCAAGAATCGACCCTGTGCGGCTTTATGTCACTGTGGCAGTGTGATGAGCATGTGCAAAATAGTCAACAAGAGGTTTTCACAGAGTAACACCTTTATCTGCTCACTAATCTACATTTTAAAAACCCGTGTGTGAAGTGTGAAGGTTTTCCCATCTGCTCATAAATTGCTCCTCCCTACCGCAAACTGTATCTCTCAGCAAAATTCGATCCAGCCTATGTTGTATAATTTATGTCCTAAATGAGAACGCTTTAATTTAAACTGTTCATCAGAGCGTGTTACATGAGACAGTGATAGATCATGTAGAATCTATGTATTATGTACGGCAGCTGCTAGAGGGCTCTCCACTTTGGATCGGTTACTACAATAAAAGGAGAAGGTAAAACAAGGGTTTGAAAACGTCCACTGCACTTGTGAGCATCACACCTTACAGGTTTTTGCACATTTCCTTTGATTTCCTCCCTTTGAAGTCTCACAGGAGGGCCCCCCCCTTCCCCAGGACAATAATCACATTACTCTGTGATCCTCGCTGAGTAACCGGCAGCCAGATGAATTCACAAGTCAGACCGCAGGGGCTGGAATATTATTTTGTGTGGACTAACACAGCCGCGCTCGTCTCCACGTTCATTCACTCCGACTGACTGATGCTGGCAATTTCCCCAGATGAAACTGTGCCACGGCAGGACATGATCGATGGCTCTTATATCCTAAATCCTCACCTCCATCAGACCCTGAAGCAATTTATTTCTGCCATGAACTGAGAATTTCTGATGTCCCATGGCACACGCTGAATAGTAGTGAAACCTGATTTTTTTGGGGGGGAAGAAATACCTCTGCTTCCTAATCGGGTTTTAACCCCTTCAGGACTCTAATTTACGATGAAATTCACATTTTCAGCCTGTGAGACACAATGTTCTATGCAGACAGTAATTCAGTTCTATCAACTTCCTGTTCTGTGATAGAGTGGAGCGTCTGGATAGTGTAGGTGGTAAAGCTGTTTGACACATTTGTCGGATGTGGCCCAGTTACTGTGACTCTCCATCCTTTGGCAGGATCCCGGTGAGGTTGTGTTAAGACTAACAAGGAGATGAAAGGCTGGGAAACAATGGTCGATACTGTGATCGTTTCTACTGTTTTTACTGCTGATTTAAGCAATAATATCTCAATAGGATGCACATTCAACTTGAATCCAATTGTAGGGGGCATTGAACTTCTCACAAAATGAATCCAAGCCAGCAAACAAAACAAAATAAGGAAAAATTGGTTAGATTCATAGTGACACAAGCTTAGACCCAATGGCAAGATATGTTCATAAACACAATATGCAAATGCTGTACGCACGTGTGGTTACAAACGGTAAATGGACATATTCTTCTTGCAAAATGAAAAATAGGTAACAGAAACACACTGAAGGTAACTTATGTAACACCCATATGCGAATCACTACCTGTAAAAGCACAGACACCGTTGATTTAAACTCTATTTCATCTGAAAAACCTGAACAATTCACAGTAAATGAATAATATTGTGAGCACTGTTCGGAGACGATAAAGGTCAACTTTTGTTAAGGAAGTGAAAGTCAATAACATTACTGTTAATGGTGTTTCTGGCTCTTAAATGGCACTTGCTCTTTAAGGTGAACAATGACACCTGACAAGATGACATAGATTACTAATTAATAATCTATAAACCATTGCCCTGACTTGACATGTTGAAAAATAGATGAGTTTTAGATTTTATCAATGAACTGGTGCAACTGGCAGACCCGACTGATTCATTTATTATTTGCCAAAACACGTTAAAATGGTTTCTTTAATCTCTTCAGAAGTATCGGATGTATTGTTAATGTACACAGTCCAGTCAAATCTTAAGAAATGGGCACAGTTTCATACTCATACATATATCTCTATTCAAATAAGATTTCATTTTCAGTCACAATTATATGGAATATTTAAATGATGAAGAGTTTTGTCCACCAATGTAGCAGATTTGGCCCTGGCTTCATCATCATAGACTAATAAATACAACAGGCTGATAGTGTTTTTTTTATGCTCATGCCTCAGCTATTTGATCACTAATGACCATTTCTCACAACTAACTACAGCTGTCCAATTTGCATGACCACTCACTCGTGCATTCCTTTTGCTATGCAGGCAAACACGCTCTCATCTAAAAATCACCCACCACATGAATCACCATGACTTGGATTTTCCTCTAAAGGGAAACATTTTTTACCGAACGCCTCCCAGTGTGGCTCCTGCATGTGGTAAGCGTAGAATATGTTCATCGCAGATGGGTCCTATAACAGCTTAAGACGTGTCCTCAGATAGGATACTTACAGGATTCTGCTTCATTCCCAGCTCTGGTCCCCATGAGAGGAGTGACTACTTCTGCCCAGGTAATAACATCCGTAAAAAAGAGGAAACCACCAGTTAGGAGAGAAGATTTGAGCAAAAACAAAATTGAAGAGAACTGGAGTTATCCGTGTCTGCTCTGTGTTGTGTCATACAGGCTGAGGACAGAGACACACAGAGGGACTGTAGCCACATATGTTGCCAAAGCCTCTAGCTTGGCAAAGGCGCTCATTAAGCCACTGACAATCACACCCACAAAGCCTGATCTAAAGGCTATTCACTTGGTGTGTACAAAGGAGAGTGGAGGAATGCAAGTTCTATCTCGCCTCCCTCTGCGTCATGAAAGATGTTTGCTGCACCTGAAGACTCAATGAAAAGTGTTTATTTACAATAATCACTTGAAGGAGAAAAAAGGAAAGAACGGCGCACCAGGTGGGAGTACAGAACACCTACTGAGTGAAAATCTGTTGAGATTTGCTCCTGCTGCACACACACGGCAATCTTCTTTTGTCAGACGGGGATAATCTCCTTAATTGCTAATACTGCTAAAGATTCTTGTCAGCCGTTCGTCCAGCCGGCTTCGATCTTTGAAGCGCGGAAACGCTGATCTGCTTATGCTCAACGGATAATTGTTTGTTTTTTTGCTAAACCAATAAACCTATTTCCATTTTGAAATGATGTGGTTTGTAGCTGCCGTGCGAGAGTGGGGGAGACTGATTGTTACCCGCTGGTGAACAGAGACGTGACTCCATGCCTATATACAGCTGGGGTGAGCGGAGGCTGGGTGACCTGTCAGGGGGGGAGAGCTCAGTGCTGAGACTGTGGATAAGAGCCTTCCACCGTCCAACAAAAACCCGCAGTCTCTCTCCCACGACGGACTGACGGGAGGGGTGGGGGGAGGGAGAGGAAGCACCCCAGTCGGGATGATGTATGGCGCGGACCCTCGCCTCAGACCTGGGCTTTAACAAGGGGGAAGGCTGAAAATGAAAGGGGGGAGGAGGGTCATGCTTGAATTATGCTGATGCGGGTCGTTACCGCGGCAAGTAAAACCAACGGATAGCGCGGCGGCTTGAAATGAACTTGTAGCCGCAAATAACAAGGTTATTATCACTCAGTGCTGATGAATGCTGACAGCTGGGAAATGGTGGAGGGGAGATTTCATACCTATATAAGGAGATAGACCTACTTATTAATTAGGTTGCTTGTTATGGCCTCAATGCACAGTAAATACATGAGTTGCACCAGAAATGACTGCTAATTATCTTTTTCATATGCTTGATGCTCTGATGCAACAGTAAATGTGTGGCAGTTTTGCATTTATAGTAGGTTAAAGTTGAAAACATGCCTGTTTTATTTGCATCTGTGCTGCCTTTGCTGTCGAGCTTCGGGGTTAAACTGGCAAATGCAGTTTAAAAGGCTAAAGAGGGACACGATTAAGAAAGTGTTAATTTTGAAAGCTGAGATTCGGAGCTGTCTGGGGACCTTGAGCTTTTCATAATGAGAGTCGGCTGCCAAAGTCAGCCACTGAGAACACTCACGCGCCTTTGCAGCTCCAGCGCCAGGCCCTCAGAGCTCATAAGCACTCTTTGAGCTACAGCAGGATGGAGCTGCCATTATGGCCACATAAACAGAGGGAAGCCTTATGAACTTTACACAAATGCTTAGTGCTCCGTGCTGGACGACGCTGGAAGCCAGGGGGAGATGGGTAGGTACCGGGGGCGGCCTGCCAGTTCCGAAAAGCTTAGTGTTCATGCACTCAGGCCAGACAAACCTGACATTGTCCTGGGCACTGCCCCGGGGACAGCCTCTTCCTCTTTGTCTACTCTACCCTGGCTCATTCACACTTCAAGCTCAGTTGATTCAATGATTTGGACATGACTTAAGAGAGGCAAAAGGCAAACATTTAGTCAGTCTTTGAAGCAATTGTTAACGCGCCATAAAGGAAGTCGGGGAGGACCACGTAAATGTTAAATGTAAGCCGACTTTCTGTACCTACTGTAGTTTCTGTGCCACCTGGTTTCTCTTTTGTCACACCTCTCAGTCTGAAATGGTTTCGAGTCTTGCCTGATTTCACTCGGGTATACAATATAAAATGCGATTTAACCGACTGCTCTCTGGGAAAACGAAAATGTTTACAACGTCTTTAATTTATGACTCGGCCTCTTATCTCCCTCAAGCAGCAATCGCAAAATGTTATCTGCCCACTACAAGATGGAGGTCTGGTGGCCGTATCGTGTCAGTGGAATTAAAATAATGCTCTCTTGACCTGCAACTCCCCCCTCGGGCGAGGCAGAGCAAATGAGAGAGGAAAGCCGAACAACACCGAGCCCATTCAGAGCGAGCGCTGTGTGTTGCTCCCCTACTGGTTTATTCTTCCAGGGCACAGAAAGAGAAATGCAGGTGGCAACACTTGCAGTTCATGACCTTAGCAAAATCTCTAAGTGGAGGCGGCCCGACGCGATAACACAACTCCTCATATCTCCTTCAGCCTGCCAGGTCGGGATAAATGTTATTGCATCCAATTGAATTATGTTAAAACAGATCGATCAAGAACTCTGAAGGTCAACCAGACTGCACTAATAAGGGTGCTAGACACTCTTTTCCAACTTTTGGCAAATATTCTGCCTATACCCAGTATGAGGTTTTTAATTGAGCTTTGGGCAAAAAGCCTGTATCACCAAAAACTCGTCTGTTACTCAGTCTGTCCAAAACGGTCAATAATCCTCTAACCTGGCAGTCACAGACATACACACAGCAACCTGTCTGTGGCTGATACCGTTATTTATCCTTTTTGCAATGAAACAATGAGAAAAGCTGATCCATATGAATGTATGAATAAGTTCTTTTTATCTGTGATAACTCCTGCTTCTATCTTTAAATGAATCTCATGCGAATTGATCAAAAGTGTCTCAGGGTCAATGCAGTGTGGGGCTGTCCACTGCGACCATGTTTGGACTTTTATTTTATAGTAGGAAGTGTCAGGCCTGTGCTGGTGTGTGAGCTGCCATGTACTAAAGGTCAAGAGATCGATTTCACTGTACCAAAATGTGAAAAACAGGAAGTGTTGTCAACTGCCACATGGCAAGATAAGGAAGGCTCTTGTGAAGAATCCGATACCCGACGAGATAGGGAGATGTTCAACCAGGTCCACACGCATGTAGAGTGTGTGTCAGTCTACTATTTCAGCTCACAGTTTGGAATTTCCACTAAAAACAACTTGCACCTCAGTTTGAACTGGTGCATTTTTGAGAGAGCTCCGACTCGTACTGTGTGTGACCCACGAGTCCAAATGAAAAACAGGCCAATTTCCAACAATAAAATTACCCACATTTGTGTACAATTCTCCATTATCCGTGGCACTTTAACAGTCTCCTCAATTACTTCCAGATCCAGGTCGACAGCTGATTTATTCAGTGCGGCACAGTACAAAGGAAGTCTGATCCAACAAGAGGCATACCTGACGCGGATAAATCAAGAGACATCCAAGAGAGGCCCGTACACAATCTATGGTTCATTTGGGTTACACAAAATGTATAATGTCGCACTAATGCCGTAGTGGTGTCTGCTGCGCTTGTGTTAAGCAGTTCCAGATTGAGGCAAAAACAGTAGGCGAGTCTTTAAACTAGACCTCCAAGAGGAAACAGGGAGAGCGACAGAGGAGAGACAGCACCAGACTGTTACCCGCCAAACTCAGCCGGGCTCCTGGCCGTCAGACGGACACAGATGGTGCGCTCAGTGATCATGACAGTGATCACGAGATCTCTGCTCCTGATTAGCACACCTACTGAACACAATGTGCACAACAACGTCTGTTCCACATGCATCTCTGCCCGTACGACACCTACAGGAGCTGGAGGAGTTTCACTGCAAGCAAACATGACAATACAAGCGATGAAACCACAGCTGTACACATAATCATGCATTTAAAACCAGAAAAATCCTAAATACTTGTTTGGGAGTAACACATTTAATGGCATAAATAGGGAAATAGTAGAACCGGAACCTGGACAAAAGACGATAGGTTCTACTTTCTCATCTTCTCTTCTGTGGACAACTTCAGATGAAGTGTCCACTTAGAACTCAATTTAATCATGTTTTCCACTAGAATCAATAAACTATTTCCCACAGGTCACTCACAACAATGGAGAGGGCTTCTGGTCCAGAGCTATTTAGAGTGTGTACACAGCTGAGAGAGGATGCAGGGCAAACATACGCTTGATAATGAATGCATTAAAATAAACAGGGTCTCTTAATAACATGTGTAGGCATGGCAACCATGCTGCACACAGGGCCCTCACAAATGGTTGCAGGGATCAGCATAGCACACATTGGCACACATACAAACACACACACACACTTACTTTCACACATGCACAGATCTGTTCGCACAAAATGAACACTCTGGCCTGAATCAAATCCCCTTTCTCCAGAGAGAGGGTGGCTCCGTTGTAATTTAATGTAAAGCTCCTACGGGCAGGAAGCTGAACTGAGATGATGATGGCAATCTCTTTGCAGGCAGCTGCCAGAAGTGGCAGCGCCACCTGACTGAAAGAAGAGATCTCTGAGGAAATGCTCGAGGCCTTATCACTTTGACCAAAGAAACCTTGTTCTCCTCACAATATGATTTAGCCAACAAGGAGGATTAATTATTTCCGGAAAACAGGCTTTTTGTTCCCATAGTGCTATGACAAGAGAAAGCAGGGCAGATAATTTGGTAGCACGCCCACCCGTGATAAGCAGTATATGGATCTAATAGCCTTTTAAGGAGTGTCCTGCTGGCCCTGTCACACACACATCTTGAGGTCAGCCACTGAGGCAGAGCAGCCGCCGTGCTACACGGTTAATCCTTTGGCGGAAAATGTCTGTGGGATCCGTCTCACTTGAACGCTCTGCGAGAGATGAGGAGGCAGAATTAAAGATGTTTGCATGGGTGTGTGTGCAGGGTAGGGGGTGTTAGGGTGGGGGCCTCGCCTGTGTGTGTGTGTTTTTACGCTGACATGCTCATCAATAGGCTGGCTTTCAGGAGTTTTCAGGCCTCATCTTCATGGCCATTCACCAAGCACAGAAAAAGAGTTAAAGAGTGTGTGTGGTCTGAAAATATTGTCTAGACTTTATTCTGATGTTACACGTTAACTTGAGGAACCCTGGGAGATGCCTCTGTCTAATCTTAACCTTTAACTCTGTCCATTTATGACAACATACAACATACAGACTCTCTCTTATTTACCAATTGTGTCCACGGGCTGCATGAAACGGTGGGAAACCTGTAATTTTATTATTCTCAGAGCATCTCTTGGTTAGCCAATTAGCCCATGTCAGGTAAAGCAGCCCACAGGCACAAATAAAGCACACCAGGAACTGTGCTGCCATGCAGATCTCCCTCCTGGCTTGATTCGATAGGCTGTACTTATCAGTGTCTTGTTCCTATTTTTTTTTTATTTGACATATGTTTAAGGGGGAAAATGAAGAACCGCATAGGAAACTTAGGCTTCTTTGCCTGAAGCCTTGTGAAACTTTCAAAAATCAATATGAATTATGCACCGTGTCTGGAGGCTCCAGTTGAGGAAGTTGGAGTACTTAACGTTAGCCTACAGCCCCATGACTGACATGGGGAGTTAATAATGTATGGGGCACCCGTGACATTTACAGATGAGTGTAAAACTGCACCTGCAAACCAATTCCTGGCAATCCAGAGCAAACAGGTCTCAGGTCTGATATTGAGTTACCAGTCTTAATAAACAGGCATCATTATATGATTGTTTATGTGCACCAGTGGTCAATTAAAGTGATATACTAAGGACCAACTTTCTACCAATTTATTGTATGACGGATGTTGAGCGTTGCACTACATCAATATAATGTTGCACACAGTTTCTCTGGTTGTGTGTAACTTTAATGGGTCCTTGAACAAATGACTCACCGGGCGCACCTACAAGGTTTGCTTTTCCCTCACTTGAAAGGCCACCCAGAGCAAAAAAGGTCCAGTGAAAGGGGTTTGAAAGTCACTCAGAGCTTTGTCAGGCTCACATCAAACGCTCTGCCTGAAGAGACAATACCGCTTTGTCTTTTGTGTGTGTGTGTGGGTGGTGGTCTGCACTTGCTGTACTCACAGTAGAATGTACTGCAGCTTTTTGGATTTGTTTTTTGTACGCATAAGGATTTATCATTTAGCTGTTTTGTTTAATAGAGCTATTTTCAAGGAGGACGTTTTAATCAGTATTCCAGCCTCATTATTGGAAACAGTGTAACAGGTAATCCCTGTTCAATTGCGGAATTTCAAACGGACTGATTATGTTCCGATTTTCCAGTCGAATGCACAACAACACAAACCTGTCCTGGTTTCATGAAACCATTTAGCAATTAGTAAAACAATATCAGTAAAATCTTCTCACTGTCACCTGTGCTTTCAAGAATGAGGGCGTTCCAATGACAAACAGCATCAGATTGTTCCATTTGATCAGTATCAGCTACATTGTGCCAGCGGCATTTCCAATCATTTCTTCTAATGCGAGACATTTTCACTCCAGACATAGCAGCTGCCAAAATGCCCCATTGTGCTCGTGTCCTTGAAACTAATGAAGCCGTTCTTAACACACAGCAAGGTGGGAGAATGAACAGCGACCAGCCATTACAATGAGTGATATTCACGCTGACAGAGTGCTGGCCAAAACAGTAGCTTTGCATGTATTTCAGCTATACACACACACACATACAGTACCTGTAGGAGGTTCTATGATGTATGATGAGCTGTGATGACATTGTGGCTGAGTTTTAAAGATCTGGATTAAGCTCTTTTGTTCATTGGATGCACTGATAAAAGAGTTCTTTTGTCACAGCCAGTTGCCGTGCCAGGCGTTCAAACAAAACCTTGCTTGCATTGCTTTTATTTGCTCAAAACCAATTTTGAGGTTTTGGAGTATTGTTAAAAAAAAACTTGGTAAAATATGTATTCGGTCTCAATGGATACATGCAAGTGTGTGAGTGTTACTATGGGAGAACTGAGAGTGTGTAATGATGAAAGGCTTTACAATTCAAATGAGCAAAGAGGAAGTTCAGCCAGGTCTCAAGAGCGATCAAGTGGTTCATACAAGAGGAGACCGAGCTTGTTAGATTCTGAGTGTATGTTCATGTATTGATGCAGGGAGAGTATTTGGCTGCTTTAGTTGTGTTCTAACATTTGTATTGAGTGGGGTACAATCCAATTTGCCTAATGATAAAATCACACAACAGATCAGGGTGAAGGGAGGAAATGGAAACAAAATCATTTGTATTGAAATGCAATTTAAATTTGTGTGTGTAATTCTACCGCTAACACTGATGGCATAAAGATTTTTTCTCCGTTTTCCAGCTTCATTTTGGAATCGTACCTAAAGCTGTTCCTATTAGCTCCATCTGGTGTCAAACGCTACCTGCATTACACTGATGGCTGAGCAAACGTCATTGTGTCCTCCATATGAAGCCATCTAAATGCAAACAAGAGTGCAGAGTAAAAGGCGGCGGCAAACCTTTTGATGCACATGTCAAAGATAAAACGCATGAGTGATACGAAAATGGATGTGAGCACTAAACACAAAATACACAACAGGGGTAAAAAGAACCGTGGGAAGAATAACAACAAAGGTAGCCCATCATAAAGAGAGGATCCATAAGTAAGCAGAGGTGCAGTGAGTTGTCTTTGTCCTGCTCTGAACACTGAACTGGCTGAGCACATGAGCTCACCGTAGAATGTCTTTACTTTCAACAGAAGCCTTTAGGAGCAGCAGGTAATAAACTTAAACAATACAATGAAGAATGCCATTAAAATAGAAATAAAACACACAGAAATCGTTTTACGCATTCCAATGTTTGTTGATGTGAAACATTTAACTCGTATGTGTTGTTAAGCTGTTTGACTTTACTTAACAGTGACGGTGCTCAGGGACATACTGTACATGAAAAGCACCATCCACACGTGCACCAATTCATTTGAATGATATAGTGGCATCTGTGGCAGCTTGGTACTTTGTTGCTCCAACGCCACCTGGTCCATTTACACTAATGTTTAAAGTGCTCTACTATGGAAACATCAATAGTCTTAGGAGACCTCGTCGCATCCTCTGAATAGTTCGATAATGTCAGTCCATCCCTACTATTGTAGACACGTCTTTTAAACTGATTGGATGCTTCGGGTCATGAAATGCTGTATTGAAAAGGGAATCAAGAGTTCAGAGAAAAGTTGGATATGTGTTGTTGTGTAATTATTCCCAGTAATCAATACAACGTTGAGCCTGCTCCACAGGTTGATGGGAATGTCACTTGAGGAATTCCATGTGTGCAGTTGACAGCACATCAATAAGAACAAACCCAGCACCCATGCAGATAAGGAGTCATTATTTTGCCTTGTAATCACTAAACTCTGCTTGTCCTTTACTCATTACTTAGAGTAGTCTCTCAGATACAGAGTGTTCCCATCATTTACGCACAGTACAGATCATTCAATACCACCCACAGGAATGTTGCAATCACAGTATCTAATGGTCCCCTATGGGCTCTTGACCATAGGGGGCCATTAGGTGCCAGTAGAAGACACACAGAACACGAGTCCAGCACTGACAAGGCCATCATGCTGCGTTACACAACTTGAATGGCTACATAAGAGGGCTTCTATGTTTATAAACGTCCTTATCAGCTTCAATGTTATCCACAAGTATCACATAGCGTATAGTAACAAAAGCATGACTTACACTGAGTGCTTGCAGGTTACTTAGTGTCTAGGATGGTGTCAAATTACATTTACAGCGTTCAACCAGTACAGACCTTTATGGATATAAATTTTGGGAAACGGGTGCTTCATTTGGGTAGAGATCCATAGCTGAGGTATACAGTCAATTTGATAAAAACCAGGACTACATGGACATGTGCGTTGTCATGGTAACAAATCCACACAATACTAATAACGTTTCATAGATTTTAAATGTCACAGCCCAGTCTCCTTTCTCTACCAAACAGAGGCTTGAGTGATGGAGGACGCCGAGAAGAAAGAAGCCTCAGTGTGATAGAACGTTGTTGCGTGCATGGCCCAATAGGAAAACAGGGGATTCAAATTGCTACTTTCCACAGGAAACTAGCTGTATTGTTGTCATATTTGTCATGTTCTGTCATGTTTCAGGCTTTTTCATGCAGGCCCAAACCACAGCCGCCATCAGGGTGGACTATGCCATGTCGTGACATGGGAACCCCTATAAACGCGTTAAGAGCTGGAGGCATTAGCATTTTGGACGCCACTGAATGGAGCCATTTGTTCCTCTTCCTGTGCCTCCCTGAAAGACTCTATTAAAGGGAGGTTTAGGAATTGCTCTGTTTTGGACATATTAAAGCTGGGGCTGCGTGGAGAGAATGTTTGTTCGTAAAGTACATTTTCTTTTTAAAAAGAAATTATTTCCATTACTAATATTAGAATTTACTGCCTTTACTAATGCCCTACTTCTAGACTAAAAGAAATACAAAAACATTACTCATCAAAACTCATCAACAATCAATGTTCTTCCTTTGCAGTGAAATTTATGAGAGCCAGATATGATTTCATTGCCCGTGCCTGTCAGAGTTTGAAAGCAACTATTGTCAAATACAAATGCTGAATACAAACACGACACGCTCAGTATGGTTTAGCCTTATAGAAGGTTATGTGTGACGGAAGGGGGTTTAGATTTAACTGTCAAAAACAATAAGTCAATTAAAGCAGGCAGGGCCTAATCCATGACCTTTCCTACCCTAACAGAGGACACCATCGACTCCATCTGCTCTTAACAGGGCCCAAACACTGAGCACTTACACTTCCATTTGTTATCTACATCTACCTTTTATTCACATTACCAAGGATTTCAGGCGTCATAAAGATGGAAGGGCGCTTAATGGATTCTATTTTTTTCCTTTTTGGGAGACTGGTAATAGACTGAGAAGCCACTGCTGACTCCATTAACGCAGGCTTTGATTGATCTCTGGATCTATCTGGTGTTGTAGTCACAGCAGGATGTTTGGTCACGGTGTCACTGGACCATCCTGTAGCTCCGTCAGCCAGGCTCTCATCTCAATGGAGGACGGCTCTGTATCACCGGAGTGTGTCCGTAGCAGCTCATCCAGAATGAGGTTATTGAAAAACAAAATTGATCAAAATGCAAGTGAACTACATACTGGATATCAAACTGTCAAACTAGCTCACTTCCATTTTGTTTCCATTCTATTAGGGTGGACGTCTGTGGCATTTTTCTATTTTACTATAGGAAGATTAAATGACGATACATGTACCCTGTGGATTCAGGGAGAAGAAAGCACAGTCATTAGATAGCACGGGGAGGGGCAGGTGCCTTTTATCTGTTATCTGTACCAGAAGAATACAATCAGCCGCAGAACCGCCATCTACCTTTCGTTTAATCCTCTAGCAACATCCAGTTCTATCACGTACAGTCGTTGCGACAGTGAACGTGTAGCTGTGAATTACTAACACGGCCGCAGCAAAGCCCCGAAATTTCATCTGTAGCTTGGCAACCATTTTGAGTCTGCACGTGTGAATATCAATGCAAGATAAAAAAGGCCTCTGAAAGAACGTGCTGTGGTAGAAAGTGTGAGGAATGTTTTATCTTGTTTTATCATTTCCATATGCAATCCCATGAATGGCCAGCTGCATGAGATTACATTCAGTGTCCAGGAATTAAGGATAATGTAATTAAAAGCAAAATTAGAGTGAGGGCTGATATCATCATCCAATATTGCCTTAATAAAGGCATATCAGTGCTGAAGTACACCCGGAATGTCATGGATGATGATGCTGGCAGGCGTAATGCTGTATACTTAGGCATTACCATAACACTTTGATAGGCAAAATTAAGGAGATGAAATGATTTATCATCCTCAGAATTCGGTTTTCATCCAAATGTCATCATTGACCTCTATTTGGATATATATGATACAAAATATGATGATCTTCAGGCCGGTTAGGGGCCTGAAGTAGTAGTAACATCTTCAGAATGCTACAACAAAATATAATGTGAAAAACAGTGACATAGTCGGGACATGAATGCCCTGATAATCATTAATTGTGTTCAATTTTCGATATCTATATATATATCTATATATATATATCACTTTCAGTCCCAGAGTTCCAACCACGGTGCCGTACCCTCCGTCACAGCCTCACTCTCACTCTCACCACCTCTCATTTTAGGGACTGATACCATGATTTACGACTTTTGATTAGCACCTGTCAGGACGAGGCACTGCATTGGGTTCATCCTATTTCACAGAAAGAAATTGCATTTGATTCAGAGTCCTTATGAACTAAGATAAAGCAAACAGAAACTCTTTTTTATTTCTGCCTCGCAGCTGTACAAACGCTGCTACTGACTCATGCAGAATGAAACCAAATCTATGAGGTCAAGACAGCACTCTTTACACCGAGAAATGAATTAACAAGCCTTCTCAGCAGCGATGACAGTGGGCTACTATCGCCGCGACCAAACCACACCGATTCACCCGACATACCTATGGAATGCAGTTAATTTACCGCAAGCTCTCAGGGGCAGACAGAGATAAATTTCAGTGAAAGGTTATTGATTTGTAAAGTGCACATCTGGGGGAGGGAGTGATCGGGTTGGAAGCCAGGGAAAGAGCCGTGCGCAATGACTGCAGGCTCTTCGGCCAACGGTTTATTTGGATGGCTGAAAATCTATATGGCCGCAGCCGAAAGGACAGAAAGGGGGTGAGACTGGGGCCGCTTTAGCATGTAATTGGAGAAGGATGACCATGTAAAGCCTTTCTCTGTGTCTACAGGAATAATCAAACTTGATGAATGTTCCTTGTCACAACCCTGTATTGATTTTCAAATATTGCATTTAACACTTTCTTGAGAAATGAAGCCAATAAATCTTCACTTTGCCCTAATATGCATGTGGAGATTCACTCGCTCGCCGCTTGATTGTGGAATGTTTTCAGATTAAAGATGCTTATATTGCCATTTCAGATATTAGAGCGTAATTAGGAGCCGAGGGATACAACATCCATAGCACATTCATTTCACGAGCCCCATCCCCCAATTCAACACTGCCACCACTGTTTGTCCCTCCTCCTCCTCCTCCCCCTCCTCCCCACTCCCCCCCTTCTCAATATTGAAACCAGTAAACAATCTTTTCCAGTCTTTAAATGAAGACAAACGAGGACAAATGCCCCCAATTTGCCTCCTTTGATGATTCAAGGGTGCGGTTGAAAGAGGAAACTACCACTGATGCACTTGTATTGAGCGCCGGTTGAAACGGCTCCTTCATCCTGCCTCTTCTTCTTTTTCTTTTTTCCTCCCCTTCGTATTTTTTTACATCAAAGCAGCAATGGCGAATTTGTCTCATTTGTAATAATTCACAGCCTCAAGTCTCAGCAGAGCCCCCGTGAATGTGCCGAGGCAGCAGAACGGGGACGGCCATTAGTGTCCACAGCAGCACAGCTCTAATGATGATGGCTGCGGACTTGCTGCGCTGTGCATTCTGGGGACTCTACAGCTCTCAGCCGTGGTCAGAAGGGGGAAGAATCCCCATCACGCAGTCCTCCGGGGTAGCACAGAATATACCGGGCCAAGGCGGTAGCATTTACAACCACGCCCCCTAGATGTGTTGAAGCATTGAAGCTCACATTTTTGACCGAACCTGTTTCTCCTCTGCGTTAATTGATAATCACTGTTTGCTTGGACACTCGCCTGATAAAGCCGCGTTGGAAGAGTGCAAACTACACACACTGTTTTCCTAAAAAGCACCTGAAATCCACAAAATGAGGAACAAACTAGCACAGCTGCCAACGCGGCACCTTCAGCCTGGATGCCGTTTACTGACAGTGACAGAGGAGCATCATTCCACTATCAATTCAATGGGCCCACCACCTGCTTCAACTAAGCCACAGGAAACCGGAGGCACGCGGATTTATAAATTAGCCGCTGTGTGGGGGAAGAACCATTTTAAAAGCATTTTATCTCATAGTGAGCAAAAAACAAACCCCCCTCTGGTTCCTGTCAGAGCCCAGTGTGCGGTCCCCTCAGGCTGAACGCTTTTACAGTACAGACCCCCCGCCCCACACCCTCATCTAGAGCCATGCTTACAGTTGGTTTGATCAGCACTCGGCCCCCATTTCAGATTTCAGGAATTCAGAGGAAAACTGATGTGATTCCACTTGCAATAAACAAAGAATCCCTGCTCTCTCTGACAGTTTGTCTGAAGTAAAGTTATTCCACCCACTTACATGAACTGCCATACAGAAGGTTTCTATGGATGCGTGTTCATTACTTGTGCCACATATTCTGTGCTTTCATACCTCTTCAGGCTACTCAACTCTATGTGCAGGGTTAAAGTGAAAAGAATATTATAAACATGGACTTTCTCTGTGTTGGTACTTTGGATTCTTGCATCTGCCCTCCCAGCTGGCACACACTGTATATGCAACACAGTGTTTAGTTTGTTTGTTTTATTCATCACCTCCACATTCTTATGCAGTTATTCCATTCAGGGGATTTGTAATAGGGTAAAATAAGAGATGTAATGATAATAAAAGGTTTGGGGTTTGGTGGAAGGGGTTGGAGGCTCCTGGAGGTTTGGGCTCAACTAGAGCATGAAATGTACCAGGACCTCTTCTGCTCTGTATGTATGATTCTCATTAAAGAATGTTTGGAAATGTAATATGTGTAAGTCGTATCAATGACCTGTACTTCACCTTTATTTCAGAGGTGCAAAACTAACCTCACTGAGCATTCGATCATGCCTG
Source organism: Genypterus blacodes (assembly GCF_046128005.1). NCBI lineage: Eukaryota > Metazoa > Chordata > Actinopteri > Ophidiiformes > Ophidiidae > Genypterus > Genypterus blacodes. The sequence continues at coordinate 5,088,020 of NW_027466831.1, forward strand.
AGACGACTATTCAAGTGGAATAACTGTATATTAAGGAACTATAGAACACTATAGCTATTTCGGAAGCCTGTGTGACTTAGTTTCACATATACTTTGCTGGTGTTAAATACAGATTTTTACTTTTTTATTGCCTTTGATGAACTTCCGACAGTTTCACTCTGGAGAGATGTTCTCTTTAGATTCATAAAAACACTACTTTACAGATTTAGTAAGAAAAAGCATGTCATCTCACAGCTTAGCTCTCAGTTCCCACATGCTTCACGGTAAATTACAACTCCTTGACACCGCCGATCCGCAATGACTGGATTAACAAAACACTCCTGAAAGCAGGAAAATCCACCGTTCTTCACTGCTAACACGCGCACTCACCTTAGACAGCTGCTTAGATGAGCATCCGTCTCCCTCTGTTTAGGCAAGATGCAGCGCACACACACACTCACACTGAAGAAGATTCAGTGTTTTTCAGTCTATTTGAAGTAACACTGTGTGAATGTTGTCCTTGAGGGGGGAGGGGCTGAGGTGTTGTTTACTTCATGGTTGGGGCGGTTGAGACCATTGCCAAGGAGGAGCACGTCTGGGGTTGAAATGTGAGGGGTGTTTATAAGAGAAGAAAAGACTGTCCACTGTGACAGAATCTGCAAGAAAGTTCATTGAGAACCTGAGCAAACTCTGTCCGTGCGCTCTCTCCTAGGGAATGCAGTGTGTGCTGTTATGAATGGGGGAAGAGTTTGCCAGTAGAGTGCCCTTCATACACTGCTAGAATACACAGGGTTAATCGCAGTGCTGCTGGCACACTTTGGACTCCGGCAAAAATCCCACACCCGCCCTGCAGGTGGTAAAGGAAAAGAGGGGCTCAATTGTTAAAGAGGCCTCTGGTGTTAGTAATGACATTGGACACGGAATGAAGGAGGAAGACCTGCTTGTGACCTTTATGCTCTCGACACCTCTTGTACCGGCGAACCACAGGAAGGAGCGAGCCATCTGTAACTTTGGTTTGCCTGCTAATGGGGAACCAGGGACTGCTAGGGGGATATGATCCAAATGTTAAAACGGCAGGTGAGTTATACAAGACGGCAGATCCGAGGGCCCAGAGAAACACTGGTGGAGCACAAAGGCATACACGCCCCGAGGGGCATCAGAGCTGTGGACAGATTTGAATGGGGGCAGGTTTGGCCCGGTGCTTCAGACACGTCAGACTCCGAGGAGGCTCATCGCAAATCCATGACACAGACAGCAAACGGTGGCTCAGCTGGGGCCAAAGGCAGTTAGAGGAAGGGGATTACCGAGGTGTAAAATGGTTTAAAAACAGGGGGTGTGAATCTGTTACCTACAAGAGGCACATTTTAATGCATCAACTGTCACAAAACTGACAGACCTCAAGACTCATGGTGTCAATTATATTTGATTTTCGAGGTAATCTCTGTGAACATCCTTTGTCAAACTGTCACCCTGAGAGCACCGCCGCTCCCTAAATTACCACGACCCCCTGCAGAGCTGGCAAGTCTCGAGTATTTGTGCGAGGTGGCTGCACAATCATGTAAACATTTACGGTTTATTCTTTTGCGTAACACCAGAGCTGCAGGGGAAACTAATTTTAGCATCAGAGTGCTTATAAAACTGTACAAGATCATAAATCGGGCTGCTTTACAAATCAATTCTGCAACAGAGTGTCAATCTATTTAGTTACAGCGCTGTTGCAATGAAGCAGTTACCTCCATTTGAGAAGATAAGAACAAAATGTTGATATTTTAATACTAAACTAATTTACTGAGGTTATGATGAATCACTATGAAGAATATAATGTACAATCCAAGAAACATTTGTGTGATAACAAGCAGGATGCAATATGTGACGAGTAGATTCTTAAACAAAGCTTGACTCGGTTTTGCACTGAATGATGATGGTGCATCTGTTTTCTTACACAGGGCAGATGCAAGAGAATTAGAGGCAGAACCGCTGGCAAAACTCTATTACTTCACTTGAGGAATAAATCAAGACCGTAGGAAGTCAATTTATATGCAAATGTCATCATTTCAGACAACAAAACAACTAGACTTTCTCACCGAGCTGCGGTCCTGCAGATGAATCAAATTACAGATCACCGTCCTGTCATCTTTACTGGAAGAGATGACACACACAGCCTGCCTGGTGAAACACTACAGGAAACAGCAAGGGTCAGAGGGAAGCCACAGAGAAGGGGGCATTCATCAAACCACAAGCGGGCGCCTTACGCGTCACCTGAAGACTGATGAAAGCATTTCCAGGCTGATGCCCCTGATATCAAAGTGGGATTTCACTGGAATCACATCTATTGATCTGTTTTTCCTTCTTCAAAATCACTGCGTTAAAGCCTTTAAGCCATTTGAAATTGGCAGAGGCACTCGTATTGAGATAGTGCGAGATCGGCTCGTACAGACTTCTGACGGAAATTAACCCAAACCTGATTAAACACATATTTTGATCATGTCATGCATGTATCATAATGCGTGCTGTTACAGTATTACACAGCACACACAGATACAACAATAATTCCAACACATTCCATCCCATACCTCAGATGTTCCCTGAGAGCGGCTGACCCAAGCTGAACCAGTTGGGTCGGCTCAGGTTACAGCTCAGTTCCATTAGACTTTTGAGAGCTCTGAGGAAAATTGCTTATGAAACACTCTTGCTTTATCAATGTCTGCGTGCGAAGAAACAATCGATGGAAGTGGTTCATAAAGACAGTTTGACACGGTGGAGATTACGTCACCAGAGTGCAACCAAGTGAGAAACAGCAGGCAGCAGTAGAAGTAACAGCATGACAGCATTGCTAAAGGCCGAGACAACTGGCACCAAACGGAGACTGTCCAAAACTGTGCACTGTGTGTAAGAAATAAATTAACTTCTGAGTGGATATCAGTGAATTATAATAGCACTGTCGAGATTAAAGACGCCATATGACAAAATCCAGAATTTAGGGCCGATATCTCACTATCTGACTGCAGCAATGACTCATGTCTGCAAACCAAATGGACCACAAGTGCACGACATGTTTCTGGCCACAAAGTATTTTTCCTGCTTGTCACAGTGCTGTGATTCACCAGGCACCAGGTTCGTTGATAGAAAGACTGTCACACTCAACAAGTGTCTGCAATGCGGCTACACTGAGGAGGCGTTGCATAATGGCACAAGGTTACAGGACTGACAAAGCGGCTGAACGTCACCGCTTCTTCATCATCTTCATCTATTAAATATGACTAGCATAAGACTGTGTGGAATGAACCAGAACGTATGAAACACAGAGTGAAATCAAATGAAACAATATTTTCACAGGTGTAGCGTATGTATGCCGTGTTGGTCTACCTGCACATGTTGGTCTACCTGCATATGTTGGTCTACCTGCACATGTTGGTCTACCTGCACCTGCACCTGCATGCTCACCGACTAATAAAGTATACAATTGTATTTCAAAAGTGAAATAACAACTACAACAAGTCATAATATGGAATGGTAGAGTTGAATTAATCACATCTTAATTGAGCTTGGTCTCCATTGTTTATAAGTGTATATATAAAGCCCATGTTTTGAAAATCAATACTGTCTTAGGTACAGTAATGCAGGCCAATCTCTATGACAACTCTCCTGCAGGCAAACCCAAACAACTAATTACACAGCTACAGGACACTATTTTATTGTCTAGAATATAGATTTCTTTATCTTAATCTAAACAAGATTAATCAGACACAAGCATCCATTTCTTTCACCCTGACATATCTGTATTTCCCAATCGGCTGTTAATCACACAGTACCATCATTATCTTCTCAGGCGCCTCCCTTTTATAGATTTCCTTCATCTGAGGTTTTGCATTTTTCTCCACTAGTTTTTTTTTAAAACACACATATCTTGCATTTGTCTGTCTTTGTAAAGCAGACGAACTTCAGTTGTGTTTCACTCCCACTCGTGGGATTGTGGCCAAACGAACCCTCTAGCAGCAAGTCTGCGTAGGAACAAAGTGCAGATGTTATTTTGAGACTAACTTTCAAACAAGCTTAGTGAGACACTGTGGGATCAGTGCAACATGTGGGCCAGTAAACACACATTGGAATGTATTCTACTATGCTACAGGAGAGGAATAAGGTTCACATCAAGTATGTTGTTTTGCAATGTTTAGAGAAAATATTTAAGTACTTTTTCTTAATCTATGAAGTTGTACTATTCTTGAAAAGAGAAACAGGTTCAATCGACAATTCATTATTCTCAGTGCTTGAAAGCTGCAGTATATTAAAGGAGGAAGAGACCTGCAGTACATTGAAGGGAAGCCATTGTAATTACAGCAGTGGCTAAACTAGTTGGCAAACCATAATGAATACGAGATTCAGAATTAGTCTTAGTCCAGTGATTGTGCGCTGAAAGCCTGCATCACACAGCTTAGCTAAGACAATTAAAGCGTATTAATCACTACCACTATCCTAAATGTCTTAGTAATTTAAAATCAAGCCATTTTGTTTAAGCCTAAACGTCATTATGGCTTCACGTAAGCAGAGTAACACTTCAATTCCGGTGACTTTCTCATAAACTCGTCCCCTGGTTCTCATTAGAATGCCCTGTAAACCACAGAAAATGTTATGAGGTGCGATTGTTCGCAATCCGATACGCTGCCCCATAAATGCACGTTCTTGCGAGGCGCGCTGGTTTCTACCCAAAAATCTAGAGCCTGTAAAAATAATGAGGTCAAGAGGGTCTCGGGTTCATTGTTGGTGGTCTGTGGGTCGCACTTGTAAAAATGGAGAGTGCAGCTCCCCCAAGCCGATGAATTCATTTGGATTTGTACCAGCTTGGCAAGATTCTAGCACTCAACATTGGCTCTGTCTTGGGGTGAGAACATTAAGAAATGGACGTGCTGTGTTCTGGCTCTAAGCAGAAGAGCCCCCAGGGACAAATGCAAGAATGTTCTCGAAAATTTTCGAACATTCTGTATCCAGGCAGATCTTTAGCTCGGGGGGGGTGGCGATCAAGCAGACTCATCATTTCAATTTAACTTCATTTAATTTAATACTAATCTCCAAAACCAGAACAAAGCTCTGTCTCGGAATTCAAGGTTTAATAATCCAAATCAAGATCGGCAAAACCTTGTATGCCTCTTTAGCGTGCAAAGATTAGTCCATTTATTAGTCTGCACACCAACTTTCCAACTAAATTTAAGCTTTAATGATCATAACGAAGGACAACAGAAGCGGCTCACAGATCTTGTCCGTGTGATGGCCCAGCAAGGCCTCTTTGTTTCCCCATTCCAGTCATGCTTTAATCTGTCCTCTAATCTTCCATTTGGAGGACAGCTAATGTGTTTTGACTCCAGTCTTCACCGGGGCCAGTAAACAGCCTCTTACTATGCAGAGCAGACGCCTGGGCTCGCATGTTCACACCAAATCAACACACGTGGAACTTCACCGACTCGGGCTCCCAGTCGTCCACTTACAGCACCCAGCAGACCCCAACAACATGTAATGAGATCCCAGGGGAAGTCCGGTACCTCGGACCTGCTACACAGACCTATATTACTCACCCATTCCATGACAGAAGAAACAATTAAATATAGATTTTGCTGTGTACTTTATTACCAATTTGGCCAATTACGTCAACTAAGACAACATTGTATAAAACTAATGTTAGGTTGCCATTGAGATGCCATTTGAGATTTGACAAAACATCGGAATATCTGTACTGTACATAAACACATATATGTTGACAAATCAGCACAATGAGATGTCCACCTTGATGCATATCCATGCTGTCAGTCAACTAGGCAATCGTCCCAACAGCCCGATACCGCTAATTGCGTTTCAATTCTGCCCTTGCGTCCTCTACTGATCATGTATGTCCTTCCTCGTCCTCAGTGCCCTTCGCCTCCGTGTCCCTTGGGTCCCCTTGTAACCTTATCCATGCAAGCCCACACAATACCCTTCATGGTACACAAAGCCAATGCTTCCGTGGTCCTCCGCTCCATTCTCTACATTTGTCACTTTTATTTCTATGTTCTTTGTTCGTTTTGCCTCTGTATGCATGAGCTATCCCAAATTGGAACCACAATTGAAATGGAAATCACCCCTATGTCCTGGTGACTTAAAGGCTATAACTTCCTACTCTTTGAGGCAGAGCCGTCATGTTGGTTGTTCCTCGGAGATTCTTACGGCAATGTTTCCCTTTTCACGACACATCAGCGTTACTAGAGAATATGTACACTATGACTCAACAAAGGCGGTATAAATCTGAGCCGGCGTGCCAGAATTACAACAATAAGATGGGGGAAATGGGTTCTAAGCTGACAGGAAAGCACAATAGGATTATAATTTCTCCCAAAAAACATTGTCTTTTTGGTTCGTCACACTGTGTATTGTTTCCAAGAGAGCACAATCTCAATTGATTAATTAAACATAAAAGCTGTAATTTTCTAAAGCCATATGAGGCAGAATAACTATTGGATCACCAAATCCAATAGCAGGAGGGTAGGGGGAGAATACCCATTAAAAAAAATACACACACAATCACAATCCAAAACAGCCTGGAGGAGAAGGATAAAACACGTGAAAGATGTGTGTACATGTGTAAACGCCGTTGCGTCGACACAGCAATAACCAGACATTTTTTACGACAAGTAAATAGAGGACAATATGAAAGACGTGAAAAGCTTGCACACTTTGCTCCTGGCAGCAAATAACAATAATGTCTGGTAAAAATGTTCTCTCTCTCTCTACCTCCCTCGCCGTCTCTCTCCCTCTCCCTCTCCCTCTCTCCCTCGTAGCTGTGTGAAGCTCAGAAGGATGACGCCGGGCCAAACTACACCTTCAGGCAGGCAGCTGTGCACAGAACCGCACCAGTGTTGGCAGCTCACCTCTTATCCACTCCTACTGGGAAAAGGAGCGCTGAACATACCAGATAACATTGACCTCACTGCAGGTTTGTCCTTCAGTATTAACTTTACTGATTAATTGTCCGTGCAGCAGGAGGAGCCATTGATCATGTTCGTCCAGTGGCCCAATGATGCGCCGGCCTGTTAAATGAGAAAAACGCTGATTCCCTGTGATCAGCGCCTCTCATCTTCTGTGCATCCCGCGCTCTCCTTCCTCCGCCTTCTCTCTCTCCCATCACAGGCAACAGGGAGAGCATCCTTTCCAACACTTGCCTATCTCCCCTCTCAAATCGGCATGGGTATCATAAAAAAGGGAGATAAATATTCACATTTCCAGGGAGCAGGCAGGGATGGTGGGGACGAATGAATATTTCATGTAACCAAACACATTTCCAGAACATACAGGCTAGACGGTGCCTTTTCCAGCTGTCACAGGGTGACAAACATGAAAGAGTAGTGCTCAGGTATGGAGCTGCAGCACTCTCAACCATGCCTGCAGCACAGGGAGCAGTGGTCGTCACTATAATTGCTTGTACCGCTGGAGCCTGAGCTGAACCTCAATTAGAGCCACGGGTACTTGCTAGGCTCCACGCCTTTCCCAGCATGTCTGCCAGCCACTCTGGAAAGCGCACTAACATCTCAACATCAGCTGCTATCTGTGCTATGTCCGTCTTAATCAGAGCTCAGGTTTTTACTTTGCATCAATGGATTTGTGCGGCTTTTTACACGACTGTAAGCCAGAATCATCCTAGAAATCTCGGTTTGCATCAACGCAGTCATCGCGTTGCAGAAAGATAACACGGCAGAAAAAATGGATAATTCACTGTTCACTGTCTCAGACTGCTTGTTTGTAATCTTCAATAACCATTTGATACTCTACACTCTATCAACAGACCGAATTGTGCCTTGTGACAGTCAGATGGAGATAGAAGGTGGATGTATTAGAGTACTGCATCTTCATCGTCACCAAGCAAAAGAAACCATCAAAACCTCCTTAAAGGAAGGATTAGAAATAGAATTTACCAAATAAAATATGGAAAATTCAGGTTCCGGGCTTTCTTGGCTCAATTTACACCCGTGAATGGCAGTGGCTGGGGGCCCGGGGCCACACTGAATCTGGGCATATACTGTATACATCTTTCAGTCTGTCCTGGGATTGAAAGACCAGGTGGATACCGCCCAGCCACAAAGAAAGGGGCCTCTGTGTCCCTGAGCTTTTTCAGTCTCATTCTCAGCCCCCCATTTTCTCATGCATCACACAGTACAATGCGGCGTCCGCGCATGCACACACCGACCCGCAGTACACATGCGTATCGGAGCAGAAACACACCATCAGTGTGACAAGTAGTCAATCACGTCTTCAACACACATCCTGCCTCAAAATGTGTTGCCGGGATGATATATTTGTGATGCAATAGATCAAAAAACAGCTGCAACCCAGGCAACAGCTCAGGTGCTTTCAGGCCGGTGTGGTTGAGTTTCATGGCGTGTCAAAGAGAGTGATGCTGTACGGCGTCAAGCATCTGTCATGTGCAGGTGTGGTTCGGAACAGCTCAACATAACTGCACATATTTGACACATGAACCGACTCTGGGTATAAATTCGCAACCAAATGGTGACGCCGATTACACAAGCGAGGGATGAATGGGCTCTTCCGCAGCCACAAAGGCCGTTCTGTTTTCTGCATTTTGTCATCTAAACGATTAAAAGGGGGAAAGGGGTCCATGAAATGTGTCAGGTTAGAGCTGCATATTAAGTGGTGTGAGGCAGTGTTGACATGGACCTGCTGGGAGATGGTCGCCACTTTGCTTGTCCAATTACTGGCTCCGGTTCAAATTGTTTGGTGAGAAGGATTCGACCTACTTCTGGACAAAGCAACACTGCCCTGAATACAGAGAGGCTTGGGACCACGTGTGTTGACAAGTGCCATTAGAGGCTCTTGTCTTTGGCCTAGAAATTAAAATCAGACATCTTTGCTGACATGCTGTAATTTGTGTCTATGAATAGCAGCTTCCGGATCGCTTTTTGGATAAGGTTTGGCACACACACGGGCGTCCAGTTGCATCATTTCAAATTAGGTTACAAAAAAGTGAAAACACAATTTCAGTGTTCTGATTGCAAAGGTCTGCTGGCCGGACAGGTGAAAAACAGGCCAAAGTGATTTGTTCCCTTCTGAAAGAGCAGCTTTAAATGAGTTTAGTCACTTACGACGGTCTGACCCGCAGATGGCCTGTGTGTTTAACGCTGTTAGAAGGAGCAGGTGTATCAATAATAGGATTATCAGAAGTACAAGTACTGCCAGGAACTGTGGTGCAAGTAAGGAGACGGTACGTGTAGGAAACAGGAGATAGAATGTTTAAGAGAATCAGTGGTGACGTGTTTATCATGATAGATCTCTACTTCTCTACAAAATAGGCCAATATGATAGCAGTGTGAACAATAAAAGGAAAGAGACATCAAAAGGAGCACAAATATCACATTATGAGAGAAATAAGAAACATTTCCTGGAATTCCCTCGCTACCGTTATCTATCATGAGACACACAACAGTGAATACAAATCACTCTTTGAGTTCAGTGCATTTCCACACAGTGATAGTGTGATCAATTTGCATACCTTTAAATATTCATACTGAGGATTCCACAATTAAATAAGTGAGATATATAGGCTACAGTCGATCCTCTCTTACCATATAGCACAACTGTTCTTTCCACCACCCCATCAATTACCAAACCTATAGGTTACAACAACAACAACATCAACACCACCAATCTTCTCATTTGAATGTCACCATAATGTGAATTTAATCACACTCATTATAGTCCAATCAGTCACTCTAATCCGGTGCCATGTGTGTTACACATGAAGCTCTTGTGCTGAGCAACAGCAACGCATGTAATGGAGAGAAAATTCATTCAATGTGGAGAGGAGGTCAAGAATCTTGGGCTATTTCGATCATTTTCCACTTTGAAATGCAATGTTGGTGCTTCGTCAGCAGCCTCATACAATCACAGACGACACAAACACAAGTATCATGTGCAATCCTCAGAGGCCTGGAAAAGAAATCAAAATGTCTGTGTTTCATATCTCTGGAGTTTTACGGTGTGAGGCAGTTTCAGGTGGCACATGACACCACTTACCTTCCTGCTGCACATGTATGAATCTGCTGATATGCACTTTTTCCTACAATCAAACCTGAGCGCAAAACACTATTTCACTCAGGTTTCATGTACTGTATCAGCAAGTCTTGGGCAGAGATGAACCTGCTCCTGCGTTAAGTGCATATATACAATATATCATTTGCAAAATCCTATATCCAGTAGGTGCCAAGAAAATGCCATGAATAGGATAATTCTGTTATATTGCAGACTCAGGATGTAGTTTGGAGACATTGGCAAATAAAAATGAGACAGATTCTGATCCAAACTGTCATAAATAACAAGAACGCTTATAAATAGAGAACAATCGACTCAGCGAGGTGTTACTTTATACTTTTCAACTCCCATAATCGTTCACCATATTCCAGATTTTGCGCGTCTACTTCTTATTCCATTGATAAATGAATGGCGATGACAGCAAAAAGAGCAATCGGTGCAACGCTCACGTTCCCTTTCCTGCTTTATTTGACTACACAGTGATTTCCATGCAGCCACATGTCTCGCAGAGCGGCACAGGTGCTGAGAGCTCCAAATCTAACAAGTGCACCAGCTGAGAGAAATCACGATCTGATTTATATAAATAGATGAGTCTCGATATGGGGGAGAAAAAGAGACGCGGATAGAAACGGAGCGCTTACCTTCAGGTGCGGCTCATGTCGCGGAAGGAAAAGTTGAATTTTCCTCCACCGCTGGATGAGGAGCAGGGGGGGAGGCTGATCGCGGCGGTCTGAGCTCAGAGTCCCTCCTCCTCTTTTCCTGGATGGATGCTACTATCGTTCACCCCCCGCCCTCCTCCAACCAAACTGCCTCTGTAAAAAAAAAAAAAAGTAATAGCGCTTTCTTCCTCCTCCTCCTCCTCCTCCTCCTGTCCACAAAGACGCGCTCAGAGAGAGAAGGGACCCTGTCGCAGTCAATAGAGAAATCCCATGGCAACGAGGGGTAAAACCTTGCGCAACTTCCCCACGTTGTGACCGGGTTAAAGCCCCCTCCTCACTCCCCCCCTTAAAAAAAACAGTGACAGCAACATTATTCCCAAGCTTAGAATGGAAATGTTTCTGAAGAGGAGGAGGAAGAAGAGGAGGAGGAGGAAGAAAGAGAGGAAGGGGCAAAGACTACTAGTGAGGATGCTGTTGAAATATGGATGAGACAAGTTAGAATATAGATTTTGGTTTGTAGCTTGTGGTTTACTGCAGTATTTGGTTCCAATAAACTCACTAATGACTTACTAAGTTTATGGTTTACTTCTGTGTATTTCCACTTATAAAAAGCCTGAATATGCCTCTACACACTTTCCGCACAAACCTGGAACTCACTATCAATACGGGAGGCAGCATATGTTAAAATCCAAATGATTTCCCAGCCGTTTTTTAAAGTTACATCAGCAAACTTGATGTTATACAGTGTGACACGTAGTCCAACTGAAATTCAATTACTGCCGATCTCTCACTGCTTCCTGTTACTGCACAGATTGCGTTTTCCAGCACGCTAAGAGTGCAGGGATAAGAGGGCCACAAGTTACGACCTCGTGCGACCTCCTGGGGGCAACTGCAGGAGGCAAGAACGCGTGAAATATGGTAAACATCTCTGCAGACGGGGGGCGGGGGAAAGATGTAATTGCTATCCCGCCTTATTTGATGGTGTAATATATTGGGAGCATGTGTTATTGTTGAGGCTTTACAACAGAACAAGCACCCACGAATACTAAGACTAACCCCTATGGCCTGAGATGCCCTGGATACTTTGTTTAGTCATTTACTTTACACAGGCCTAATGTAGTCTGAGTAGGAAATGAGGCAGCCGCTTCTAATTTGGTCCCCAGTGATCCGTTCCAACTGAATTTAGGTTGTGGCCAGGCCGACTGTAATTTCCGACCCGGCGGATGCATTTTACAGCTGACATTTTGACATTTGTAAATGAAAGAAAAGCTCAGGTGTAACTAATCAGGTTAATGATGGGAAACTTTTTCTTTAATCTGTGCCAGTGAGGCAGCGTGCACAAATGAATTCCAGGGTTCTGGTACCAGCGCACGTGAAATGGAATTCAGCCATCGCTCATGTTATTAGTGGCACCTGGCAAAATGTCTGTAATGACTATTTTGAACTCTTGAGAAGTTGTTGGTTGTTATTAACCTCAGAGTTGCAGCTGGGAGTTAAAGCTGGGATAAGTGATTTTTTAAACCCATATTGCTGAGGGACTTTGACTCTCAGACAAACAGTTAAAGCAGTAAAATAGTATTAAAATATGTCGCTCTACATGGCTGTTTCATCAGTCATCCGTAATATATTCACTTTGGCAGGTAGCTTCCAGTTATTTAACTGAATATTACAAGATTTATCATATCATATCAGGATTTAAAATATTTTAATCATTAACTCAACCCAAAGGTTCACTTTTGCATGAATGTGACATTCAAAAAACATTGTTTAGTGCATCTTTAAATGCCTGATTGATCATGATAATAGGTTTATTCTCCACCTGTTTAAACAATAGGCTACTGTTTTGACTAAGGTTTAGGCTGCATGTTTGTAAGATAACTGCATCTCAAAACCCCAAAACAAGGATGACCTTTAAAAAATCCCAGAATTAAATAAATATCAAAACAAAGCCTCATTGATCATAACATTTTTAGACGTCAGAGATCTCAAAATGTATCATATCGCTTTCTGACGTCTTTACATTTCAACCTTTGTGAATAGCAGCACTATAATGAGCAGAATGTGTTGCACAGGTTGCCGTGTGTGCATCAACAGTGTTCATTCCTTTGATCAGGAATATGGGGCCGTGCGCTGAGGAGTAATATCCTCTTCAGGGATGTGTGATATCAGCACCTCTGACAGAATGGGATCATTAAGAACTCCACGTGTCGGAGCAGCGGGCAGTAAAGGTCAGCCGAAAATCAATTGATCAAATAAGCTCAAACCAATGGACGGCACTGAACAGGATTTTCTGCCAGTAAATGAGGATGATGACGATGATGCTTTCCACCATTAGCCTGAAATGTTAAGAGGGTAGCTTTCCGTTATCTCTGACTCAGAGTCTGTCGTATTTCTGTTTGCAATCAAAGCACTGAACCTTTATCAAGCTACCGGATTCAATGTAAGACAGACAATACAAAACAGTGTGAGAGGCGACTTGTGTGGATGCCTCTGCCTTCTATTTCTTCTTTGTGTTCACTTCCTTCCCCTCTATTACACCCCTGTGACAAAATGACTGAATACCAATTTTCAGCAGACACCTGTCACTTGTGCGGTGGTCATAGGTGACGAGTTACAATAAGGGCCCAACATCTGAAACCTGTCCAACCTTTTTTTCCCCCTGTCAGAGTTCCGTCAGTCACAGGTCAGGTACTACACCCAAGTAATTACGTGTCCAGACTATTATATTCTTTATGTACAGCAGCTTCGGTTAGGTAGGAGATAGTTCCGTAAATACACAGTAGCCCTGGCGAGAGCTTTGTAATTATAATTCTAAAAACAAGAGGAACTGGGGGCTCGTTTGTCTTCATCTCTACATAACATGCGTCTTGCATGTTATGTAGAGATGAAGACAAACGTGAAGAGGAAAATGCCAAAAGACCTGTTAATAGTGTATTGGCTGGTGGATTCCTCTAAATCTAACTGGCACCAAAGATGTATATTCAAGTGTGAATATACATGAACTGTGTTGCACAAAGAAGGGAAATGAACAGATTGACTTGAATCCAAATAACCTGATTTAGGGTATCATAATCACTCTGAATGGATTACACAATGGCTTGACTGGGCAATAAATGTAACAAGATACTTGAGCAGGGTGCTCCATGTTACAATGAGTGCTCTTATCAAATCAAATTAGATTCCTCAGATGCCCATGAACATCTGCTTCCTTTTTGGAGCAGGAACTGCCTCATCTCTAAGTGGTAAATGTGATACCTTAAGATACGCTTCTCAGCTGCCCGCACGGAGGCCCAGTGTTTAAGAAAAAATGAAATTTGTTGCTAAGTGAATTCTGAAATTACAGATGGTGCCTTCCTCACAAAAAGACTCCATTAAAGCAAAACATATTAAAACAAGCTATTGACGACTTCACAGCATGATATGCCCACTTTGTTGAAAAAGAGTTTAATCAAACCTCGTATATTTGTTGATACCTGCTCCAATAGAAGATCTTTCTAAAAGCAAAATATTGTGGGAAAACTGCTTAAATCACCATTTGCCATATTATCTTTGGTGAGGCTGTAACCATTCCTCTGTTGACATTTTAGCCCAGAATTAGAGCTTCAATGATTGGAAACAAGTAAACCCAAGTTGTTAAATCAGGGTATAGCTCTGCTTTGCCCAACAAGACAGGGCAGGGCCTCATTACGTGACAGTGAATGTGAAATTTCCATTGGAGACAGAGTGAAGGGGAAGAATGAGCTGGTGCAGTCAAAGTAGGGTTTGAAAACAGAGGGTACCTCTGTCAAAGGTGTCAAAGTTCATGGGCAGAGCATGAATGAATGCACCCCCTATCGCCCCGCTTCCGTCTTGTTTTTCTGATGTGTTACGTCTCCCTCTCTCTCTCTTTCTCTCTCTCTCTCGCTCTCTCTCTCTCTCTCTCTCTCCCTCTCTCTCTCTCTCCTTCTGTATCATAGAATATCACGGTGGGGCAGAAATCCCCTCATTGACGTCTGCAGGGCTGCATAATGAGAATAAATGAGCTGGAAGTAAATATGCAGGCTGTGTGCTGCTTGCTTCTATATAGCAGGCGGCCCATAGGCTTTCATCAAAAATTAAGATGGATTGTGTTGCCAAAAGCCCATAACAATGCTGCTCGGTGTTTTATTTATCTAAAGCTGGATTTATAGACCATTCAAAGGATTAAACATATATGTTTGTTCCAATGTGGAAATGTTTTATTTATCCCCTTGCTTGTGATATATGTTTTTAAATGAATAAAATGTCAGGATGATCTAATATATTTGATTACGTTTGCGCCCTGTCACTTTACGCCGGCGCACAGAGCAAACATGGCTTTTATCACATTTGAAAGGAAGTTGGAGTATTCAGCCTTGTGAAACAGTGGTGGTCCACTGGTGAATCACACACTCCTTTCAGTAGCTCCCCCCCACCCCACCCCCCCACCCCTCCCGCCCTATGTTTAGTGTGTAGCTCAGTTGGTGGCGGCATTTTATGTAAAACAGGCCACATAGGCATTTTTTAGATTCATCAGTAAAGGCGCAATCTCCTGAGAGAGCGAAGCCAAATGGGACAAATAAAGAAACTCCTCCACATACAGCACATAGGGCCGAACACGTATGAAGGGAAAACAGACGGGGGAAACGTGATTTACTGTTTTGACATTTGACGTTTGTTTCTCCATTAGTTTGATTGAGAATCGCACAAAAATGGATTCTGAGCATTTCCGTTGGGAAAACAAGGCAATGGCAAATGAGAAGGAAATAACAACTCCTCTTTCTTCAGTAAGCTGGATGAAACTCCTGCCTGTAGGCTTTGAAGCAACGGAAGGGGATAAAAATAAGAATTGTGGCCCCACCCTCACACACCAGGACATACTGAATATAAACAAATTTGTGTTAAAAAAAATTGTCAATGTGCAAAATGGGTCATTAAGTTTTGTGCGGCTTCTCTTTTGATGTTTTTCTTTCAAATCAAGGTGGCAAATTCTGTGCTGCTGCCATGTAAAACTGTCAGCAGGTTGCCCTTGATTTGTGTCTTGGCTTAGTTTAGTCATGTGCATCCATTCTGGTGTTGATTTTATGGTTTTGGTAACATTAAACTGACTTTAGACATTAAATTCAGTCAACTGTGTAGATGTGTTTGTTGGTGCAGTGGGATAACAGACCTGCGTAAACATGCATCGAATGGCTGTTTTATACCCAACGCCACACAAACAGGAAGTATGTGATGCCATAGAAGTCCGTTTAGAGGCAATTATGAGAACCTTTTAGCAAGCTTCACCCCCCATGTTTTCCAACACCAGTGCAAACTAACCACTGTGATGTCAATTTGTGTGTAAAGTTTGTTCCATCTATCTTTAAAGTCCTGTGAAAAGTTTGACCCATACTGAAGTCTGCAGGCCACAAAACTATGGACCATACCCATATCTGCAAATATATTTAAATTCTGCATATCTCAGAGTCTGAAAATACTGCAATATTCTAAAAGTGCTCAGTCTGACTCATCCAGTAGCCCTTGAGCAACAGAAGATGCATCAGAATATAAACTGCATCGATCTGTCATGTTGTTGCAGCTTTACATAGATTACTTGTTTGATCTTGCAGGTAAACCCCAGTAGAACAACATGCAAAACTGCCCAATAAAAATAGCAAAGAGGTATCTGTATTCTGTTTGCACATATAAAAATCCCTCTGCAGGAACCAGTAGAGAAACTATTACGCATATAAGCTAAATCTTTTATTTCTGCTGAGGGCTATATTGCAGGAATACATCAACATGGGAGTAGCCATCGAAAAGTCTTTGAACGAACATATGCAGTTTGATCCTCAAGGACAGCAATGATTTATGGCACAAACTCTCCTCAGAGCCTCGGACAGATTTCTAGTGGCTCGGTTTTTACCAATCCACCTGCAGCAAAGACATTGGCATAAAATAGAGCATTTCTCTCTACCAGGAGAAGGTCTGCACAACATCTTCCCTGCGGCTGCTGATGAACAGCCTCACAGCCCCTCCCAGGGTTCCGCAGGATGTGCTGGAGGCGAAGCCATAATTTTCGATTCGTAATTAATATCAGCAGCAGGTTGGGAGAGGCAGATTGTACTGCGCGTAGGCGCTCTCCCTAGAGACCAAACACGCTCTGCCAGAGGAGCTCCAACATATGCTTTTGTGGAATCATTTAGTCTTTATGAGGGCGACAAGGAGCATCCTCTCACCCAATAAAAACTGGGAGATGCCGTGGTGTTTGGAAGAGAGCAGGAGGGGTCTGCACGGCATGGAAGCTGTTTCCATAGCAATCCAAATATTGCAGAGATTAAATTTGAGCTGAGATAGGAGACTGGTGCCAAAGACCGTCAATCATTTAACAAAGGAGGACACAGAGACAACGCATTCCCTCTGTTCCTAATAAAAGCATGTTCCACTGATAAAGATGAAGTGTTATTAGGTGTAAGAGCTTTTCTGTGTGTTGTAGCGCCATGATGAGACAATAGATTTGACTATAGGCCTATTACAGTGAACATTGCACACACTAGTACCAATAACAATAATCACAAAGCGGCATCCTGAGTGTGAAGTCTTCATGACTTGTATCTCACATGTCGAGTGTGTTATCTCTACACAGCTATGGACGCTGGGATTGGCCATGCTGTGCAGTGGAACATATGAGGCGCTGCAGCAAAGATGATGGACCAGAATCTCCACTCTGCTCCTCCTAGGAAATTTACCATTAGATAATTAAATTGCTCAGTGGTTGGAGGCAACATGGTGACTGTGTGATCATGCAAATAATTGCCTTTCCGCTTGTACTCAGGCAGAATGGTTGACAGGCCTGACCATATCGCATCTCTGAGAACACAAGCAAGACCTTGCAGTTACAGAGAGCAATGTTTGTACATGAATATATTATTGTGTTAATGGATGCTCAGTGTAAATATTGTGATCAGCTCTTGTAAGAAATATTCTGGCTTTATCAAAAAAGAAAAACATCTTGTCTACTTGGTCCTGGTTTGTACATTTTAAGATTTGAAAGTGTGAGAGATACAGCGATGTTAGGCATGGTTTAGTGCTTCACACTGCACTCTCGGCTCTCACAGTTCACTCTCAGGGGAGGTGCATAAGAAGGTAATAGAATTGGGCCCACGGGATAACAGGGGTGTTATTTTGTCTGTTTCAATTAAATGTCTTCTGAAGACATCAGAAGGGCGACGACGTGTTTTGGAGCGGGACAAACACTGCGCCCACAGGGGAGGCAGCAGGGATCAAGTAATAGCCACGAGAGTGGATTTAAAGGAGTCTACCAGCAAATCAATAAGTTTAGCTCAAGACCCCCATCTAATCAAGACCCAGGCCCTGGGGCTAATTAAAAAGAAACAATTGAAATCAATAGAAATAATCTTTGCTAAAATTTGCTTTGGTATCTTCACAGTTGCCCGTTGTTATCTGAAGCGTGGAGCCACAGTGTGTGTTCACGCTGTCTTCGGATTTCTGACATAATCACATAACACAACATAACATAACATAACACAACACATTGACATAAAGACAAAGTGATGCACGTTATGTTTGTTCAAATAACTGGGACCTCATCTTTCAACCCAGGCAACTGTGAGGTATCTCAGCACCAGGCTATTAGATAATGCACATGACATGACAAAGATCAATGTTATCAATGAGATCGAAGATAAGATTGAAGTGTGACAAGAAATGTGTATATTATACATTACATCATATAGTAGTGGAGCCCGTCCTTCCATCAGTTCTCTACAGCAGCATATCCTGTGCTGGATGGAGCTGGATCCTATCCCGACGTCCACACGGTAGGAGACAGGGAACACCCTGGATAGGTTGCCGATCATTACATTACATGCACATTATTCTCCCATTTCAGTCTGTACTATGATGAAGGCAGAAATGCAGAGTATGCAGTATACGTGGATGGAATTATACACGAGCGAATCAACGCGAGCTGTTGCTTCATCGTATTACAAAAGGAAATGGTGAGTAAATGCATGAGCAGAATACTTGTGCATGGTAGAATACATCAACGCCGTCTTATGCTGGTTTCGATCTGATTATAGTAACTCAATTTATTACCTTAATCGTATTAGAAACCAAAGTTTTACTGTAACTGTACGAGGAATTTCGATTTTCCAATTTGCGTATTTGGACTGAGGGAGGAAAACCGGAGCACCCAGGAGAAATTCCTGCAGACATGGCAAGAATGTGTAAAAGCCACACAAAGGGGCCCTCAGATGGATTCCAAACCATAATACTTCCCCATTTCTGTGCCAAAAGTTTCATGACCCCCGCAGATAACGATCTAGCATGTGCATTTGATTACATCACCTTCTGTGTTAAAAAGTGGTTAACAGCATGGCATTACCTGCAAATGGACAAGAGGTTATATCAATACGGGACATACGATTCATGAAGAAATGTCCTAATATGTAGTGAGGAATGCACATGTGATGTTACACGTGTGAGTTATATCGAGGCTGAAACAAGCTGGCAACAATCATTTCAACATTTGAAGTTGTTTTCTTTTGTCTAGCTTGGTCTAAACATGAATGCATTACTCTGGAACCCTGCTGACCTCTCTGATTGTGATGATGTTAAACACATGCAGCTGTAGAATGCTGATACAAAGTTAAAAGCGGTTATTCTCATTTAAATATTTAAAAACATAATGTCTTTAAAATTAGTTTGGGAGTTAGGAAGTTCAATCTCCAAAGCTCCAACCCCAATTTTAAGAAACACGGCCTTTGGATGCTCTGAAATGTAATATCACATGTTTACAGAGTCAAAGCAAAAACTGATGGTCTACATCCAACATAAGCAGAAGAATAGAAGTGTGTCTGCGCTTAGCAAACCAGAAACAAATCAAGAGTTTGTTTGGATCAGCCGGTGTCTGCTGCGTGTTCTCGCCGCAATTAAAGCACGTTGGAGTGAAGCTTATTTCCTGTGTCTCTGCAAGTTGGACGACACATCCTGGATCTTGTTACGCCGGGGCATGATCTGATCTATGGGGGGTCAGAGCGTGTAGCGAAGGCAGGGGTGGGGAGTGGGGAGTGGGGGGGTTCACACAGGCTCCAGCCGTGATGATTCAGGACTCGGCTGATGTCACTTTGACAGAGAACAGAGGAGGCCATGTTGGTGTCAGCGGGGAGCCAGACACTCCGACAAGCCCAGATCCTCTTCATCCTCCCCCCCGGCCCCCCTTGCGACCGCAGTCTCGCTCTCAATGGCTTCACCTCACAGCGTCTCTTTCTTTCCCTATGTTGCATTCTACATCTGAGTCATTAATACTCATTCTTCTACCAGATAGAATTTGTGTAATCATGTGTCGCATTGATTGAACCTCATTACTCCTTTAATGGCATTAGGAGCTAATAGCTTGGAATGAGCACAGGGTTAAAATGTAATCAGCGATGTATAATTCACAGACTGGAGCAGAGTCGAGTGAATGAAGGCCCCCTTTTTTTTGAAACTTCTGCTTTTTGCTCTGAAAAGAGATGGCTGGTTTAGTTGCCATGGAGATGTAGGCTACGTGGAATGCAGGAAGTCAATTAGCAATCTGGCTGCATCTCATTAAATGTTGTCTGGCAGCGGTGAGCCGTTGAGGTGGGGATTTATATTTATCTAGAAGAATTACTCTCTTTTAAGCATTCGTAGATGCTTTTTTATCCTGTGCTGTGCTTCAATGAGCAATGGCGAGTTAACAATCTGTGCATCTGTGACCTGTCACCAGTGTGAAGGTTGACGACTCTGGGCTCCTTTAAATGCTCTAATGCGGCTATTGTAGATCTCCAATGAGGTATAATCTGGATAGGCCACATGTGTTTGAATCTGCACCCTGTGTTCGAGTCAAAGGTGCTTGGAGGCCTGGGACGGTCACAAAGGCCCTGCTGATAAATCTGTCTGTTTAACAAAGTACACAAAGGACGGACACACACACACACACACACACACACACACACACACACACACACACACACACACACACACACACACACACACACACACACACACACACACACACACACACACACACACACACACATTCACATGCCTTGTGTGATTTGCATGAGCATCCAAAATTACTCTGAAGTTGGTTGCTTTTCTTTCTTGCACCTCTATTGTGTCTCTAAGAAGAAAGGGTGGAGCAGGAGCAGAAACAAGAGCAGGAGCAGGAGCAGGAGCAGGAGCAGGAGCAGGAGCAGGAGCAGGAGCAGGAGCAGGAGCAGAGACGCCGCCTCAGCCCCCTGACACATCGCAGAGCAACTCCAGATATGGCAATATGAATTTACAAGCAGCAACATGCCAGCTGTAATGAAAAGTGATATTGATTTACCAAAGGTGGTGATAAAAACCAGAGCTTATCATAACCACAAGCTATATCATAGGAAATATCAGGTCAGGAGTGTTTGAGGGAATACTAATGCACCATCTGCCCGTTATCGCTGCCTTGACCAGTTTCATTGTAGGGACCTGATGAATCCGCCAGCAGCCTCGGCTCATTTGCACGAGACTCCCGGCAAGCGGCAAGGCTTCCTGTCATTGTGTCTGACAGGCAGATGACATCAGCATGCCCTCAGGGTGCTCTGGGGATGTGGATCTCTTCCTCATCAAGCAAAATAAAGGAGGACTTTGATGGTATCATCTCGGAGTCACAGCCCCCACACAGTCACTGTCACACGACAGGAGACTTCCATTTCCCAGTAATCGAGTTTCCGTCTCGCCTCTTTGTGTTCAGATGAAGCTCTGATGAAGTCTCCCTCAAACCCCTCTCCCCCTCTCCTTATAGAATACTCCCCCTCCCCGTGTTTGTGCCGACTTATTTCCCACTTCAGTTCACATAATGAATATTTATTGCAAAGATTAACTGGGAAAATCTTTGTATGGCTATGTTGCTTTGAGAATCAGGTTTATTTCATCCGGTAATGGGTGTTGCTAACCTACATGTGGCAGTCAAAGTGTTTTCTTTTGAAGACATTTGCATCCCATGAAAGATGTATTCTTCTAAAATTCAAGGTTTGTGAGTTCTTTAAAGATCACAGATGAATCCAGTGGCAGAGCAGTGGCAGTGTCTGTGAAAGTAAATACAAGGGTCGACTGATAAGTTTTCAGTCTGACTCAAAAAAAGTGATTAGTAAGTGAGTAATTGAACTCCTGATTGCTCATGGAAGTATTAATTTAAACGCTCAGTTATATAAAATGAGGGCAACAAACTGAGCTAATTCAGCACCCACCCACCCTCCCTCACCTGCTTTGGGTGCCCTCTTGTTTCGTCAAGGATGGAGACATTATGGAGAAGTGGTTTAGAGTCAATGACACTACAATGAATGTCTCCTTCATCATTTTATTTCATCAGGTGGAAGGAGATCATTTTATAAAAACAGATGACCTCCTTGTACCATTAAGCGTTTCGCTTCCAAGCAGCAATATTTCTTGTATCTAATAATTTAAGAACCTGCAAAGTCCACCTAGTAAATTGTAAGATACAAGTAATAAAAAAACTACCAAATACTTTACTTGAATTTCCCTCTAGTGCAGTGAGGTGAAGTAGAAAGTGAAGGATAAAATATGTGCATCACTGCACTGTGACAGGCTTTGATGAGCTGTATTTGCATTTGTCTTGTGTTAATAGTTAGTGTGCCCTTGCATGAGTGTTATGATCATTGATGTGTTTTAAGGATTAATGTTTAGCAGCAATAATCATCCTAATCCCTATGAGATAATGATATTAATTATCAATTAATTATGAACTGTTTGATATGTGTGAGTGACTGACAAACTGATTCATAGACTCAAATCAAATTCTCTCTCAGTAATCCCCCCTCTATTCATGCAACAATGCAGTGTTTCTAAAATTGTCCTCTACTGCTCTCTGTCGGCTCAAAAAGGAATCACACCTATTTCAATTTAATATATTTTGCTCGTTCATGTTGTTGTCTCAGTCGCCCCCTTCTGGTCGAATATATACCAACATATGTGAGAGCAACCCAGCATCTCCACACCCATATTTCCTTTAATCATTCAGATATCACCATGCATTATCTCACTTTAATATTCCATCATGTTTGGTCAAATTCATGAAGATGGCAAAGAAAGAAATAGAAGCTGTTGAAAGGTGGAAGGGGAACATCGCGCCATCAAAGCTGTTATGTTTTTTTAATTCAATATTCTTTTCATGCTCGACTTTGAGTTCCCCTTGCCACTGGGGTATCCCATTATTTTCCCCCCATTTTGTCTTGAATATATAATTAAAGACCTTTTTTCTACTGTGTCAGCAGGGGGTATTACACAGGGTCAATAGCCTAGTGATTTACCACAGGGGAGATGAATCCAGAGAGTCGCTGTTTTCACGCCCTTGAGCAAGGTTCTTGTCCTTAATTGCCCCAGTAAAAATACATTTGTCCCAATGTGCTACTGTATATATAAAACACATCATATATTCAAAAGAGTTATGAGCTGGGATTGTTATTAATGAACTCCGGCAGCAGTATCATACTACTTTATAAGAGCAATAACATAAAGAAGACCATTTTCCCCAGCGCAGCTGTATGCAAAGTAGGGCTGGTCAGTGATTACTTAGTAATTCATCCTGTTATATATAAACTTCTGGCACACATTTAAGTCCAGAGGGAGAATGGGAGCATAAGAAGTACACATATAGCACTGTTTGGTAAAAAAAAAAAAGTATTTAACTTTCTTCCCCTGAGGTGCTGGAGCCACATCACTGCTTCTGTCGGAAGCTGAGCGTGTAATAGTGTAACACACTCACGTATGTAAATGTAATCTGCCTCCCCCTCAATGCGTGCACTAATTCCCACAGAGAAGATCTCCGAAATCCACACTCACCCACGGCAACTTGCACAGCACAGCCTCCCCGCCACGTGTCAGTGCCAGTCTAATCTCACACCCCACACCATCTGCCACCGGCCGCCCAATTTGGCATCTGATCCTCTGTGGGGAGAGGCCAAGCGTGCGATTCACGCCTCTGCACATATTGACCACTTTCACTGATGCTGACTGGGGCACACATGCCATCAACTTAGACACCGGCAGCTCTTCTCCCGCTTCCGTAAACACCATTCCACACTTACAGCAACCTTAACGTGATGGATTGTAGTTAGTGGTAGAGGCAGTGCTGTATGTCCTGACACATGCACGTTAGACAAATTATTGCAGCTTTTGAGGCTCAACTGCTCTTTAGTTTTATTTGAAGCTGTGCCTCTTCAACATAAGAAACAATCATGGACCCTAGAGGCTTCAGTGCCCTTTACCCGTCTTCCTCAAGAGAGCTCAATCGACCCACAAACATCACCATCCTCTTTCTCACAATACGCTCATGGAGCTGTCAGCTTGTTTGACGAGCCACCGTGTCCATGTTATCTTTAAAATGCTAATTAGAACACATTTCTTGCAGGTACTTTTTCAAACAATAACCATTCATATTACTCACATGCGTCTAGAAGCTGTTTTCCAATTGATTATAGTGAGCGATGCTTCTCCCGCACAAAAATAGAATAGACAGCAGAAGTCACAGCAGCATCACACTACATGTCTAATGTGAAGCGGAAGTGTCGGGTCGCCTAGGAGCTGTTAACACCAGCTCGTGGTGCATATGCATCTTGAAGAACATGACAGGAAAGGTAGATTATCTCAAGTTTAATTACATGGAATTATGATGATTATGTAGCCTGAGCCTATTGAATCCTGGGCTCGACTCCAGCCTGTTACGTTCCTGCACATGGATAAAGCGTATAAAGAATGCATGAATGTTTGTACCTTTAAACCAGGGGCATCACTTGGGGCTCAGCCTTCTCTCATCCTGTCTCCACAACCTCAAAGCCAGCCAATGCACTTGTCTCAGCAGTGGAGAAAATGTAACAGATATACTCAGAAATCCAGCAAAAACTATATTTGTAAATACAATATTTACTTTTACAGTCTGGCATTGTACTTAGGTCTATATTTCTCTATTCACCCTCACACATTTGAACATATATCATATTTCTACATCCCTGTTATTCTCTATAGTTTCCCCCTTTGCTTTATCTGGGGTGCATAATCCAACCACTTCATATGAGTGTGATTCTATGTGACAAATAGCCTTTGAATGTTGAAACTTTGAAATTTACCAGTCTGAGAGAAGTTACTTAAACTTCTACCACACTATGTAACACACCCACACAAGCTACGCACATCCTTTCAAAGACTGAGTCAAGCTGATTCTAACTATATTTCGTATCTGTTTGAATCACGACCTTAAACTATTTGTTCCAACAGAAATTCTCCTTACTCCTGCAGAGAAAAGTGCCAAACTCCACATGCATCGGTTTGTCCATTAAAGTCAAAGATCATAGAGAAGCAAAAGTAAGGAGCTTTTTTTTTTTATTCTTACAGTCCTTAAAAAGAACCCACCAAACACATCACTGACTTGTGATAAATAATTCATTAATAGATGGAATAGTAGACATTTATTCTGGCATGAGATTTACTTGCTTTTAAGTCTGGGCCATGTGATTATGAAAGCATCTGTTTGAGAACTAACTGAAACCAGCTTGTTGAGCCTGAAGGTCATTTATAAACTCTAAAATAAGTGGTGTCTAGCATGGAAAGTGGTTTTGAAAGTGCTATAACCATTTCAATTATTTTGAAATTTCCAATGCTTTTAGTTGTTACCAGCCCTGCTTCAGGATTGTCTGTTAGAGAACAAATCTTCTTTTTACACCCTGAAAGTGTGGATTAACTGCATCCTGACAAGAAAAAGGGATTACATAACAAACAGGAAAGCTTTTCACTTCCTTAATGGGCCTTTGAAGACAGGACCGAGCCGAAGGGCTTTGGGCTTTTTTATTCATTCCTAACATTGGAACGTTTAATGGCACTGCTCACTGATTGGCTCTGAGTGCTGATCGTACATGGCTGGTAAACTGCGACATTCAATCACTCCTGTAAAAAAAGAAAAAAAAGTGTTTGGAATGTTGATATTGCGGCAACATGATATGCACGTGGGTAATCATTGCTGCCGCTAATATTTAATTACACTACGTGAGTACATTCACTTCCCTTGCTAACAAGGCCAAGCCAGTTCCCAATTATTATACCCGTTAAGACCCCATCTCAAGGGCTGTAGGTTTTAAAAAATATGTGAAAATGAGCAGCAAAAGGCCTTATTTGATTAATCGGTGCAGCCAGTGTGAAGTGCGTGGCAGACCCAGAGGGAGCCGGACGGCGAGCGGGGAGAGAGCACCCCGGCCGGCTGGGGAAGCACTGGGGGTGGGGGGGGGGGGGCTGTTGACAGTCCCCCAGCCTCATTAGAGGGAGAGAGTGGGAGACTGCTTGTTGCGGTGCAGTCTGGTGGAATGTGTCTCCAACGAAACCCTGCAAAGGATCTGAAGCCTGCTGGTGCGTTGTAGCCATGTCAGCCCCAAAGCCGAGCCCAAGTCTGTTCGTAACGCTGCACTGTTTTGACATTAATTATCCCTCCATAGCCCAGAGGCCATCCAACACAGCCAGTTGCTGAGAACTCATTTTTACTGTTACATCTTTAATTTTGTTATGTTGGCTTAAAATAGGTTCTTTGGAAGTATTTTTCCCGCAAGAGCTAAGTAAGCATTTGTGTCGATCCTCAGATTTTTCTTCCCTTTCCTGTCAAAAAAAAAGAGAAATCCTTTGCGTTCGTCTTGCAGAAAAATCTTTTGAAATTGTACTATGATGTCGTTGTATTTCCACAAACCAAGAACAGGTCTTCCTCATCTTCTTGCAGAGACAGCCAATGTCTGAATAAAGCACACACACTCGCAGCTGTACTGTAGAACACTGGCCGGACTCCAGCGTCCCCAAACTGGGTTGAGACTCAGAGTCACCAGCGAGATCCTGCAGCTCAGGTAATGTGAGATAAACTGACAGAGCAATAACGCTCCAAGCATCCCTAAACGGCTGCGATGGGAGTGAGGTATATCCTGCCGAGCATATGGGGACGCGAACGCACCGCTTGTGTACTTATTTATCACAAGCTTCAATAAAATAGGTTAGAAAACAGCCAGTCCTGCCTCATATGCTTGGTTTAACTGGAGCAAAACAAATTAACACAGCTTTACCTGAGAGAACACAAATCACTAGTAAATAACCTGTTGCGGGGTAAAAGAAGTGTAAAACAGAGAGAACAAAGCATTCATTTTTTCCAAGTGAAAAATAGTGTTGTGATGCTCCCAGATTGCAGGAGTGAACACAACAATGCTTCAGCGCTCCCCGGAGAGGAAACATTACACTATTTACAGCCCCGCTCCGTCCCAAGAAGCAGCTTGAATAACAGCCTGTGTCACTCGCCGACGGGACGCGGGGGCCAAAGTGATTGCAAATGCGAGGTGCAATTATCAGAGCAGGCCCGACGTGTAAAAGGCAGCGCGGCTCCTGCGGGGAGCTGCTCTGAATGCTCTCTTCAGCAGCAGTGCAACAAGCAGAAGAAGCAGAAGCAGAAGAAGCAGCAGCAGCAGCAGAACGTCATCAAGGGTCTGAGTCAGGGATGCAGTGTGTGGGGGGATAAGAGGTTAGCAAACTCCAGCAACATGGAAAATATAGGCTATAATGTATAAACATATCAATCCCAACACTTATTCAAAAAGCAGGAGTTTATGAAGGCTTGTCCATGAGCATAAACTAGTAAAATAAAGAGGATGCTGGAGATGCTATAAACATAGGGAATAGATGTGGGTCATAAAAAATATATAGAATGGAGCAGTGAGAGAGTGAAAATGATTTATCCTGCAAATGTATTGTGCAGTGTGGATCATCCCTGGCTGGATCTATGCCTGTCTATAACTCTCTATTCAAAACACTTTTATACTGCAGAGTCAGAGGTCTCTCAGCTTCACATTGTTGGTAGCTCCGTGTTTTCTCTTTTAATCCCCAAGTACCTGAACCTAAATTGCTCTTAAACGCTCAATTATACACATCCGGTAATTTTATTTTATTTTTTTTACCAGAAAGATTTGTTGTCCAACCTTGACTCAAGTCCCACCTATCATCACGAACATCATTCAAATCGCTCCAATGCTCTTACTGAAATAAAGACTGACAGATAAAACAAACACGGGTGAAAATGTAATCTTATCAGCGGAAAACATAAGAACACAAGATTAAAAAAAGGATATATAACTTGCAAATAATAATGCGATGAAACTTTAATATTGGCTTCAGGTTCTGCTCTATTTTCTTAAAAACACTATCTGATAGGTTATGTTATGTAATTCTAGCATAGTCTCTCATCCGAGTCTTATGAAATATAATATGCCAAATCAAAATATGAATGAACAGCTGAAATATTTACTAAAATTACACGTTTATAAAAACACGAGTCTACACACAATGTCTTTTGAAGTCTTAGGGCCGTAGGGAAACTTTATTATCAGCAGGACGCCCTGGCACCCCTGGTTTCATAAAGGTTAATAACAGCTCAGTATATTGGCAGGCCTGACCCCAGCTTGAATGTTGTCTTATTGGCTGTAGCACCCACACACTCGGCACATGAGTCATATATCATCTGGGCTCTCTATCACATTTTCATTCACAGCAATCAACATTTTGTTTTGGCGGTGACACGGAAAGGTCATGTCATTGATAATCACATGCGATATGTTTTGATCCAAATCAAGACAGCCGTGTGACGTTTAACGCACAATAGCGTTGAAAATCGCCTCGGATAATGTCAAATTCTGCACGAGCAGGTGGGCAGGGGTGATATTGCTTGTATTTCCATTGAATCCCAGTGTGTTCTGGCCTTCACAATCCCTCTTCTGTCCAGAAGCCTCCTCCAGCCACGCTGTGTTTCGTCAGTCCCGGATGCACAAAGAGAATAGACAAGAGTAGGCTCCTGGAGACTTGATGCTGCACATTGATGTTTGAACCAGGTTTTCCAGCTATGGCTGTCAAAGGCAAGGCGCCGAGCAGGAGAGCGCACCTACATCATTGTGCTGCACTGCGGTGAACAAAGAGACTGAGGTATGAAGAGTGCATAGGCAGAAGCAGGGATATTGCTCTGGAACAATATCAGCCTCTCATGATGCCCTTGGCCTGTCTAATGTTTTGCTATTGATACAAACAGCATTGTTGGTAGCGTTACTATATATTGCAAAGGCAAAGATCAAAAAGTTGCTTCCTATGTGCCTCCATACTGCATACCGTGGCATTGAACTGCAGACAAATGTGCCTCAGATTCATTAAAAGTGTATTATCGCAACAGAGTATCAGTACACATCCGTTCCATTTCACAGGAGCACTCAACGTTCTCCAGACGTTGCTCGCTCAGTAACTGATCACCGTCGCGTGCGCGTATCAACGTGTCGAGCTCCGTGTCCTTGATTTGCACCCCTGAGCTCATTTGCAGCTGGGGTGAAGTGAGCAAAGGGGAGGAGTGAGGGGAAATCACCAATTAAACTGACACTTTGCTTTCTGCTCGCTTGTCTTTCAAAAGTAGTCTATTACACACAAAATGGCTACCACTCCAAAGCCCGATGAGAGGAAGTTGAAGAGTGAAATCCCAAGATCCCTGCGAAAGTGCAGTGGTAATAATTACCGGCCAACATATTTCATTTATAGCAGTTCTAGAATCCCGTGGCATCGCTGTAGTATACTCCAAAGACCTGCCTGGGTGAGACTCAAAGCATCACCGCGTTTTCGTCTGACTCTGTGCAACCCATCCCACACACACATGCTGTATGTTGGCAGTATTGTGCATTTCTGACTGGATTGGCTGGCATGAATATTTAATCCTGCATTCAGTTAATCCGGAATCCTTATGAGTGAACCCTGTATTTGATGGAATATCTCCATAAGAAGAAGAGATGAACCATGCATGTTTAACTCCATCTCTACTGACCCCCAGAGTATCAAATGTGTGGGGAAGAGGGGAAGGGGGGAAGGGGGGAGTTATTATGAGACAGACAGATTGACGACGCCGTGAAGGAGAAAGCCTCAAGAAAAAAAACCTGATATTCCCCTGAAATCCGCGATTGAGACCTTTGCTTGGCACGTGCCGATTTGCGGAACCACTCACGAGCTTTAAATATCAGCCAGTCAATACAACGTCGAAATAATGAAATAAACCGGCAACTGAATATGTATTAGCGCGGGCAGAAGTACAGCAATGTCATTTTGAAAATATGATACAGACTGTACCGAGGCCCTGACTCAGTCAAATTTGAGATCACTATCAAAATCCTTTTACCGCAGATCAATCCAGAGCCATAAGGTCGGCTCGTGTCTCTTTAAGGGCTCCATACATAGAAACCCCAACGCTTCCCTAACTGAGCTCTAATTACGACAACATACAGCCTTTCAATTTTTACCTCCAAATCGACGCCATTTCTATACCGTATTCTTAATATAGACGCTTGCAGAAACACACGGTTTTATGAGGGTTAACACTCTCTAATGGGTAATGTATTCATATAAGCTATCTCGGCATATGTAATCATGTAAAGGTTTTAACAGACATTATAGAAATTCATCATGCGTTTTACAGTTCTAGCACGGCAGCAAGCACAGCCTTATTTTATAACTTGGGATAATAACTTGCATATGTAATGTATAGAATCATTTGGGCATACAAGTCTTTCACTGTCGATGGGATAAAAACCTCTATGTCTACCTTGCAATATGCATTACATAGGGTTAGGGATAAGTAGTCCACTCTCACATAAAAGAACGTCTCTCTCTGTGAATTAACTCCCACTTGTGAATGCTAATTTGCATATTTTAATTTTGAAAGCACTTGAAAGTAAATCAGTGTCACATATAAGATAGCGTGTTTAATGAAAAGACAAGATCTTTCCTTTCTTTTAGCATCAGATGTGATGTGTGTAATTATCTCCGACAAGGGTTTTTGTTTGCTTGATTCTGTTTTTGTTTGTTAGGGAGAATATAGGAAACACCAACAAAGTCTATGAAGAGTTTTTAGATTTGAGTCAAATATGGTAATAATTCAAAAATGATCCGATCAGATGTTTTGAAAGTTTCGCCAGTTGTGACAAACCTAATTTAGTCTTGTGCCGTCTTGGCAGCTTCATTACGAGACGTGTTACATTTCCATGACACTAATGACCAGAAGAAGAAGAAAGTTTCCTTTTAGCACAAAAACAACCCAATTTAACGAGAGAATGTAAACATCCATTTCTTTGTGCTTCCGTAGTTTGGAAACTTTTCATCTTGAATTTGTCACATTAGGCAGAAATCTCGATGGTCTACTTCACTAACAAGCAAGCAAGCAAGTTAGTCACCGAACAGCTATAAGCGCTCGCTGTAATGGGGGAAAGTTAAAGCTGTGCTTTGAATTTGAATTCATTCAACTCTACAATAAAAATCAGCTTCTGTGGTGTAAAGTTATGTGTGTGTAGAGCTCATGCAAACCTTTCAACAATGTTTTGTTTTTCAGATTGGACGATTTTCTATTTCTTCGTGTTACAGACAACAAATTCTCTGGCACCTGTCCGCCATCAAACTTTATCTAAGGTTTTTCCGAGAATGAAAAGAGCTGTCACCCCTTTCAGTAGAATTATCTCAACGGAGCGACTTTTATGTCTTCAGATGGTGCCTGTCCCGTTATCAACGAAGACAGATAAGGCGATACAAAGCGAAGACTCAATGTGTCCTTTTGACAATTACAGTCAAAGTGCCATAAATGGAACAAACACAAACTTTTTTAATAACCAGGCTTGGCACTCGAAAAGGAAAATTAGATAGTGAGCATTACATAACCAACATCTTTTTTTATTACCAGCATCAAATGGAAGGTGTCTCTACTCTTCCTTTTCACAACATGCTCCTATTGTGCAATTTTTCACACACCTCGGTTGTTGACGGCCCCTCGCCGTCTACACTCGGTCTTTTCACTGTGCCTGCCTTTCATGCTCTCCATCCTGATAAAAGCTAGATGACATCTTAATAAAGGCTATATGACCTTTCCCTTGCAGCGTGGAATGTATCATGGGGATGCTGCACAGCTGACCACCCGCTGCACACCCGCAAAGGGCTTTTCAGTTTTGAATTTGTATTTGGATGTCTTATGTGGCACACTTATCAACCCCAAATTCATGTAATGCATTTGCGTATTTACCCACATGGGTAAACAAACGCACATCAGCTCAGACTGCACGTGAGCTGTGGATGATACATTTGATTAATGTTGTTTTCTGACCGTAAATGTATAATACACCTTCTGTGGCTGTAACATTTTACTGATATTCTTCCTGAACATTCTGTCCGTATGCACGACATTTAATGAGGAAGGATCAGATTTAAAACATGCACAGTGCCAGAATCCCCCACTGAAGAGCCATTTAAAAATATCCACACACGTGTATGAACATATCGTAGGTGATTTGTAGGGGGTTGAAGCTGCAGTAATGAAATTACTTAATGAAGATAGTTTCATATGGACTAGATTTGTCAAGTTGAGGTTCTTTGCTGAATCTTTAATTTTGTTATACATATCACATTACATTACAATCATTTTGGCAGACGCTTTCATCCAAAGCGACTTACATTACATTACATTACCACCCTTCGCAGAGGGGGGAGCAATTGAGGGTTCGGTGCCTTGCTCAGGGGCACCTTGGCAGGGCTCGAACCGGCGACCCTCCGGTTCCCAAGCGGAAGCTCTGCCCACTGAGCCACTGCCTCCCTATATACATATACATATATACATTCTATGTACAAATGGTGCATCTAAGTGTTATGGCTAAGATATTAATGCATGTGCTATGGTCATGTCATAATGAATGATATATGAGAAGTTAAACATTGATGATTGCAGTCAATAAACATCATTAAAATACAAATATTTTAATGATGACGATAATTAATCATTATCACTGAAAGTTGGTGGTAGTTGGCGCAACACTATTCAAATGAATTATCACTTATGATATTGAAAGGTGTTCATTTATTTAAACATGTTGTAAACATATCATCAATGCTACATTTAGAAATATGTTTATGGCCAAATGTTACAAGATCTGCATCCTACCGAGTGTATGTGAAATTGTGTGTGAGTTTGTAGAGAAGGTTAACATTAACACATCTAACCTGAAAAAATAAAGGTTAGAGCAACAGATTAATTCTCAGAATGTTCATTCATCATCACAACATAATAACAACAAAACTAAAAGTTTCTTTATTAAATTAGCTTGCAGGTCTTTCATGGGCTCAGGGTTCCTATTGAATGCAGCATTCTCAGTTATTACGGCTCTCCTTTATAATCCTCATCCAGTACTTGATCAACCTTGATAAAAATTAAGACATAATTAGTGAAGCCGGTCTCACAGCCATACAGTGAAAGATGAATGACATGTTCCTCTGTATTCAGGTAAGAGAGCTTTGTGTAAGACTATGTGTTTTGTGAAGCCTTGACACAGCACAACATGCAAATAAGTCATTTACATTAAGTCTTAGCTTTTGGTAAGTTAATGGGTACAAACTGAAGATTATTTTGTATTTCTGTTGCATATAGAGCAGGATTTTTTTCCTCTTCTGAATATAAGGGATAGTAAAATAGAATAGTGTGCAGTGGTACACAGAAGCAATCATAAGTTTTCTCATTTTCATAATATAAAAGCGGCTTAAAAAAGAAGAAGAGAAAATGGCTTTATGATTACACGGCAGCAAAACTTTGAAACGCAGGACACACGGGGCATAAAATACACATATACGTATAATGAACCAAATAAAAATACATCTCAGAGATTTTTCCTTCCAGTGATCTTAAATCTGATCTTGCATGCATCAAACACATTTCAAATTGTGGCACAGCATCAGATTTTCACTATTGTATCATACATGTTTTGGGCCAGTACAGATGTCAGACACACACTGACCGTTTGTCTCTCCCTGAGCTCAGGGCCATGTCCCCTGTAGTCCCAAGAACGGCCACTAGTGTGTCGGGATACCACAGCTTGTAAACAAGAGCCTTGGGGAAAAAAAATGAATTAAAGAAGTTCAGACTGCTTGGAGCAAATCCAAAACACTACATTGAGAAACATTTTGTTCACTTTTAATTTTGAAAAGTGGCACTTTAGACCATCAAATTAAGCCCAGCATTCATTAAACACCAATGAATACTGAATGAATAAGAGATGTTCCATAATTCCTCAGAGATGGACGTACTACCACTCACCTCTAAGCTTTTATGTGTTGACTTCTACCTGTGCCGGACATTAAATATATAATGTTCAAGGGCATAATGCTGTTAACATACATATCTGGAGCCTTGATGTATATTTTACGCATTTTCCAGACTGTGTATGATAAGATGATTGTGAAACTGTATGGAATAAAATCGATTTTAACCAAGACATAATGGTTTGGAAAATTGGCCACAGGTGCATCTTGTCGCTTAATGTTGAAATAACAAATGATCCATTTAAGGAAATCCAGTAAGCTACACTGAAGTGAAAATACTTTGTTGTTTACACACTTGCCTCTGTGACTTTGGATATACAACGATTGATCTGCTTCTCTGAGGTAATTTTTCCTTTATTCCACTCGTCAGAAAATTGCTTGTATTCAAAATCAAGCTGAAAGCAGTTGTGTAATCAAACAAAATAAAATGTCACCAAAATGTTTAAGTATTTCTCCTACAATGCAGTCAGGAATGGATATTGCATCGACTCTCAAGGCTGCCAGCAAATCGAACTGCTCGTCACTTTTATTTACGGCAACTTTCAGAGGTTGAAGGCCTCTGCGAGCGCTTAAAAATAGCAGGGGTGCTGGATGCTTATTGTCTTTGACATGGAAACAAAGGGAGACTGGAGCGTTCGGAGTTGATGGAGTTGGCAATCGAATCAGTAAATTTGCGCTTACACTCTCTTGGACCATCATTTACAGTTTTATTTACAGTATAGGCACCAATAAGTGAATTGATTGATTTGTACATTTGTTAAAAGTGATTTATTTTAGTTACTTGTCCAAGAGGAAATTGTTGTCTTGTTGTCTTCCTCATTAAAATATTATCTGATGGTAGGTGAGGGACAGTCATCTGATTCTGCACATGGTTCTCTTCTTTCTTCTTCTTCTTCTTCTTTCTTTCAGGGGGGAGAACCTCCAAGTGCTTTGGTTTCTTTGGTTTGAGTTGCTTCTCTCTTCTTGATATCCTTTCTAACCTTCCTGTTATTCATGTTCTATTCCTTTATAGCTTTCAGTTCTTCAAAGATGAAAATGTCTCACTCATGAAAGCGACAGTTGCATGTGCTTTAGAGAGACCCTCCAAAATAATCAGGGCAGCAGCAGACCGATAATTTGCTAATGATGCAGAAGAGGCCTGGCAGTCGGCTTATCAGGTTAAGTGGGGCAGGAGGAGCAACAGCTGCAGCCCACTGACTGGGGGTCACTTTGGGGAAGTCTTACATGGCTCATCTGGCTGCTGCTGCCGCATTGATTATACAGCTCTGAGATTCCTTACCCAGAGTAATATCCTGCAGATTCCAAACAAAGGATCTGATCCTGCTTACGAGAGGTCATTATACTTCACTACCCTCCTTACATCCCCCTCATTTAAGACCACCAGTATCTTCAAGAGCTTAGGCTTTGGGGCATCTTTGAGGAGGTCTACATTTGTGACGGAGATACATTGTATAATAGCATTACTGAAGTGGTGAGCGGTCTCCATGGGTCACTCTGTAACAGTTCCCAAAATTAAGAGAAGTGCCTATGCAGCACAAGCCCTCCTGGCAAGCTCCCGTGATAAATTGGTGGACTATTTTCAGATCTGATCCCAGCCGTGCGGTTGGCACCATGCCATGAAAAGGTCAGCCTGACAGATTCGGATGAGGCCCTAGGGTGGAAGAAATGAGCCGGGCAGGGCACTGGGCTACCCTGGGCCTTAGCCAAGCCCTCTGAAGTGGTTTCTCCAGGAGACCAGATGGAGGACTATAGAGCTGGAGCCTTTTTCCCAAGACTCAGTCAGCCGTTCCAGAGGAATCAACCAGCTGAGCTCTGAATCATCCCGAATCATCTGGCTTCTGTCACTGTAGCTCCCACCAGTGAAATCAAAACTTGGTCTTCCAGATGGAAACACAGACAATGCACAATATGCCTGCGTCATAAAATGAAGCAGCAGATATACATGGGTTGGGGATACTGTACTGAGAGCTGTATGTCTTAAACTTGCTTCAAATCGAACATGCTGTGATTTCATTACGGCATTTGCCAGCTCGTAGATCACAATTTTATTTTACGGCACTGCCTTATGTATTGCACTCCAGTCAAACCGAGATGAAATGAGCCTCTTAAAGTGGGCTGTTAGCGAGCGCCAATAATTAATGCCTATAAATGAATTTGTGGATTTACATTCTAATAGCCGGAGAGCAGTGACAGCCCCACTGTTATGAATTCCGCTGAGTACTCACCTGCCTCTCAGTACCTGTCACCAGCCAGTCAAGGGCACAACACACTTAACACTATACCTGACATGATGTGTACAATGTGTGTGTCTGTGTGTGGGTGAGTGTGTGTGTGTGCTTTTAACGGGCCTGGTTTTAATGAGGCACACCTGGCCCTCATTCATAATAGAGGGCAGATTTTGTATTAAGCTGGCGACGGTCTCACTGTCCAGGGTGATGTTGTACAGCTATAGAAATCCAGTTTCTGCTGCATAATGTATGATAGCTCACATTTAAAACCAAAAGGGTGAATTTGTCACTGGAGCAGCTGGGCCTGCATGGATGTAGGTGCAGATTATTGTTATTATTATCATCTTTTATCATATTTTTTCAATGCCGAAGGGTGGACTCTCCCTTTGATAGTAAACAAAACCAAACTGTTTATCATGCTAAATGTAATGAAGTCATTTTTCTTTATAAGAGCAAAGAGACATAGACATTACATCATCATAACGTCAGACAGTCTAATTGGTAAAATTGGAGATAGGAGAACACAATTCTAAAGTACCACAGACGGGGTAAAAATATATAGACAAGTAGACTAATGGGTTGATTGGTCTTTAACTTCCTTCACATGTTGCTGTTTTCATTCATTGTGCATAGTGGTGCTATGCCAAGGGAGAGTGGAACAAATGTGGTTTTGCATGTTCCAGCAATGCAAAGCTTTAAAATTAAATCCCTAAAGGACCACAATGGACCTAAAGGGTCTGAATATAATGTTCTGTTCTGGTCGGGTCCTCTCAGGTGAATAAAGTGGATAATAGAATAACCCACTGCCATATTTCCAACTGAATGGGAGCAGAGGAGAAGTTGTACAAAATGGATAAACCCTGACCTTGATATCATACAATTGCAATACTTGAGTAAATGTGCTGAGCAACTTCCCAGTAAAATAAGGAAGGAATACATTGTGACAATTTACCTGTCTAGTAAAAAAGGAGACATATGTCAGTATGTTTGGAAAATCCATTTGCTCGTATTCAAAGAATTTGGAGATTCACAAAAACAGCATTAAAAGATGTGTCGTGTCTCAGCCGTGCGGTGTGTAGTGCTGGAACAAAGCACCCTCCTCAGATACCTTCATCACCCTGAGCACTCTTCACTTGGCGAGACACCAAACACAATCAAACACATGAGAGACCGGAAAAAGTTTCTCTACAGACAGGAGAAGCTTCAACAAAAGCTTCCTTCCATCAGCAAAGGAGCTCGACTGCCAAAGATATTTGGGCAGCAGAAAGTCTCAGAGTCCGCATAAATTCTCCGCTTTGGAGGAAATTGGTTGAAATTGAAATGATGCCAGATTAAGAGAACAGATATGTTGTTGATCGTTTTTGCAAATTAAATGAAGATATAGAAGGAAAGAAGAGTCTTTGGGGAAACATTTACTGTGTTTTTAATATAGACTATGTTTGCAAATTGTCCAATATCCCCCTATGGGCTATAAGCCTATGATTTGACTAAGACACATAAGAAACGTAAGATTTTCCCTTGAGTTTTGGAAAGAATCCTGTTTCTTCCGCCATCTTTCCGGAAGCAAAGATCTTAAACATTCAATACACAGCCAAACACATGTACATGGGTGCATTCATGAAAATTCCCCCTAGGTTTATTTACAGTTTGGAGCTGAGTAATTCATTGGATAGAATCAAACAGATATGCATCATGGTGAGGGAAATAATTATTCCATTTTACGAAGCAAATACAACACAACTGGCGCAAGAAAATTATTTATCATTTGGATTCTAGTCGTTGTAGTCACTTTACGGGATTGGGTTATTTTAGATCAATAATTGCGTTTTAGTTGCTGGCAAACACTTCAGAATTTTCACGCTGCTTTTAAAAGCTTATCAGACACCTTTCATACAGCCTGTCTCTCTTTCAGGCCAATAATAAAAAACGATTGTGCATCACTAAAGTCTCTTTTGATAAAGCAAATGTCAAATAAGTTTTCAATATATCAAAACAGAAACTCTCTAAACTGTCTGAACTTCTCCATCTTGCCTTGAAGGATTTCTGTACGACACCCTCAACAATTGCAAGCACAATAGATTAAATTCGTAGCACTGGATTTTCTGTTACCTTTAAAATGCATTCTCAGGTAGAGAGTCGCTGCTTAGGGCAGATTCTGTCTTATGCAGGTGAACCTCCCTGCAGTATTATGTACATTATTAAGAATAAATGCTAACATGACATTCAGCAGAAAATAAAACATAACATGTTCACTACAGGAGTGCAAGAGGTGATGCATAAATTCCCAGACTAGTGTAGATCTACCTATGAAGAGTTGAAGGTCTGTTGCCAAACATCTCAGCATCAGGATGTAAATATATTTTGATCCACATGCACAGCAGAAGCTGCCGATGCAGCGGCAGAAACGTGACAGTGTGAATTTCACAGTTTGTGAAACGGTGTAGCGCTCGTAGGTTTGTAGGTTGTAGTAGGATTTGAAAGGGGTAATGTTACTTTGAGAAAAGCTTCTACCGCCTCTGTCGCTTAATTGATAGATGTTTGTGAGTAACATTTTCCAAAACAAAACTGAATGATTGTGGGTTTAATGTTTTGCCAGTATATGCATGGTTTTACTTTGCATTACAGCAGGAATTCTTGTTGCACGGTATACATGCAGTATGTAGGCGAGTACAACCAAGGAGATGCGGCTCCACACCTGTAATTAAGAGGCAAATCCAGATTCAGTGACAGCTTGCTGTTGTGGAAATGATATGAATACAATCAGCAGACTATTCCAGCTCTGCAGGGGAGAGGTGAGCAGACATACACAGTTTGGTCTCTTTCACCCCAATCAAATATGACACATTCCCGAGATTGCAATAAAAGGATAAATTCATGAACCCAATATAACATGAGCTTCGAACAAACCCGAGGACAACTAAATTATATTGTGCAGATTATTGTAAAACCATAAAAGCTATGTTTAACATTCTATACGGTCATCGTGTGACATTTAATTTGAGGTTTATATCTGTTTCAGTTTATGGAATGGCTCAGTGAATTAAAAGTATTTAATCCATATGAACATAATATAATTTGATTAAGTATTAATGAAGAATGCTGAATTAAGTACACAAAAGGTCATTGTTTCTATTCCTGCTTAGGTTTATACACTGCTGTATCTATTGTCTGGCCTCTTGGCTCAGTTAATGCGGCCAGTAGCACAAACAATAGACGCAATAGTTTATACTCAGTTTATATTCTTCATATGCTTTGTTATCTCAGAGCAGCTTTGTTCACAACTCGCTCGCATACTGTGCCAGAATCTACATTAAATTCTATATCCACCAGGGGACAACATGAGGACTAAAACATGAATCATCTCCGGTCAGAGGACGACTGAAAACTACTTCTGATTTTGCCACTGCCACAGCGTAAACAAAGATAGAAACACTCATCATTGTCAGCTTCTTCTCAAAACTTTCAGCCTCTTTTTTCTGGCTCTCACTTTCACTGCACTGCTCATTTGCCAGACTTTGCAATTACTGCCTCTGTAATTTTTGTCTTGCAAATGCAAAGCATTCATTTACGAGGATGTGCACAACCAATGCTTCACAGGATACACGTGGTAGCAATTATGCATATGCATGTCTCTTCTGAAACAGCGAGGAAAAGCCTGTCCTTACATTCAATAACAAAAACCAAAACAGAAGTGGTGAGCAGAGAAAGGTGGAGCAAAGACAGGTGAGGCTGGCAAGCTGTAATCAAATACAATCTTACAGTCATTAACAGGATAAAGGATTGGCGTGGCATTCACCACATGTTTGTGTCCACAGTTGCCGTCAAACATAGTAAAGCAGGAACCTGAAGATTGACAGCTGGTGGACAAGTGGATAGTGGCATTAGTATTGGAATGGCACCGAGGTGAGTGACGGGATAAACAACTGCTGGTGGTGGAATGTGATTAATGTGATGAAGGAGCAGGAGCAAAACACCACGTCACCGTGAGATACTTGGTGCTAGCTGAGGAGAAGTCGGCTCTCTCCAACTTCCTCCAGAATGTCTCTGCCCTAATAATTCCCTGCTGATTTATCGTCCTGTGTGCACACAAGGGAATTTGATGCATTAAATGCTGTCATGTAACAGGTAAAAAAATATATATATGCTGTTAGCTTTGCTCTGTTTCTACTGCCGTTGAGGGTTGATGTATTGTGCAAAGAAGCAATGCCTGACAGGACACAGCAGAATACTTTGTGTCTCAAAGTGAAAAATGATATTGATTGATACAGTGCTGTGTTTAGTTGACAATGTGAGGCAGCTCTGAAGTGGAGCAGAGTTTACAGACCGTTTAGAGTCAACAAACACATATTTATATGCACGGTATCATACTAAGTCAAAATAGAGCCCATTTATCCATAAAATCTCCAACCAACTGAACAGATTTTGCCGATGATATCTGGAAATAATGCACTCGGTGCCATCATTGATGAGTCATGTCATGCATTGTTTATAAGAACTTTATGACACAGCACCCGAGCCTTCCCTGTAATAATGAGCTGTCCTGTTACACCATACTTTGTATTCTATGGCCTCCGAAGCAGCACAGTTCACGTCTACTGACAAACTAGTAGAGTTGCCAGACTACACTAAAATGTTTGCAGTACATTACCCACATACAGCGCAGTCACACATTAGCAGGCATTTTCTTTACCCACTTATGCCTCTTCAGAGTAATAGGAAGCTCAAAGCAGTAAGGAACTCAAGCGAACACACACATCTGAGAGTGTTGGGTGTAGGTGACATTCGGGTGCTTTCACCCTTACCCAATGTGGTTTGGTTAAATCAATCCCTGGTGCGTTTGACCTGAAACTCTAGTTCATTCACCAAATGAACCGCACCAACGTGGACTGTGTGCACATCTGAACACTGCTGGATTTGAGTTCAGCACAAGTTGAGACTCCGACCCCTGTAACCCTGCACAGGATAAGTAGGTATAAAAAATGAATGGATAGATGGAAAAAGTAGAGGTCTGATGCTTTTACCTTGAAGCTGCAAGAAAACCAATATGAACTGGACCTTCACCTGAAATAATTCATTATAAAGTTGTTAGGATTACCAATGAGGTAATGATGAGGTCACCAAGTGCCGGGATCGAGAGCGCTACCAAACTTCATCGTGTCCGGCCTGTGCACCGTTGACTCAACAGGAAGGTCGCCCATCTTGCCTCCGCTGCGGTTCTGTTCCCCCTTGAGGGAGCACTAATGCTGCCGCAAACAACTTAACCAAGTGCTGAGTCTGCAAACAACTTCCTTAACTAAGTGCTGAGACTGGTATTAAAAATTTACCTCAATTTTGGGAAGGAACTCTCCTCTTAACAGTGTGTCAAGACGCCCTTGTCCTAATAGCATTTTTTCTTTGACTGAGGAACGACAAATAACGCTAAATTTCTCGACCTAAAGCCAATGAGCAGATCACTTCTTTTTACATTTATAGGCTACATTAAAATGTACACAACTCATTCCTATTATCATTGCAAGTGCTGATGGTGTGGCTGTATCTTGGCCGTAACTCTTATATGGGACTAGTTGATGGGTTGGTGATGGTTCAAATCCCAGGTGATTTTCAGTGGTTTCTGTTCCCTATTTCATCTTCTTGTACCTATACTTATACCTATTATCTATAAATATCTTTCTTTATACATCACTATACAGTGTACTGTACATTATACACATCTATGTAATTAAAAATGTATTATAATAGTGGTTGAGAGATTGCACTTTACATCTCATGGTTCTTGGTTCAAGTCCAAGCAGGAATATTGTTTTCTATATTTAATTTCTTATTTTGGGCCGTGAAAATATATAAGCAGTGCAGTCTACAGTAAAACAAACACTGGCCATGTTCCAAGCGGACACTGTGGCAGTCATATGCCTTTTCACATGGCTCATTCCTGACTGTTTCCCCAGGTTTCTTCTCCTCATATCCGCCCCCAGCCTGAATTCAGCTCTAAGTACTGCCATAGGAGGAGACCCAGCTCTGCTAGCACATGGCCGCTGTGCTGAGGGGCTCAGAGCTGGAGCCAGGACATTATATTGTTGTCTAACAGTGTTGATTGTGCTTATTCAGCACTCGGAGACCAGTAAATCAATGATCCTTAAACTGCTAATCAATCACAAGTCACTGTTATTCTCATAAGACGACTGTAGCTTCATTACTGTTCAACAATTAACACTGCCAGGAGAGTGATTGGTGCACTGAGTGCTATGATTAATATCACTATAAAACAGGAGAGGGTCCAATGAATTCAAATTTAGATATTAATTAATTACCGAACAGTAATGAATGAATGGATTAAGGGATGAGGTTAAATATAAAGCAAGGCTGTACAGTATTTACTTGCTTACCCATAACATAATTGATATCAGCATTACTGAGATTGTCACCACCAGAGTAAATGTGGAGTGGCACTAATTAGAATGAATACCTCCACCAAGCCTGGACACGATGTTGCCCCATTCAAATAATAAATGTGCCTACCACTTTATTAGAATAAGTACACCTCCTCAGACACATTACTTCCAATGTATTGACAGAGGGAAGTGATTCAATTCAATCTATTTTCTTAGGGCCGAAAGAACAGACTGATGTGCTGGATGTGTCCTTTTCTGTTCTGAATCTTTGTAAAGTCTGGTGCAAATCACTGAGCTTAGTAATTGCAAGTTGTACTCTCTTGAGCTTTATGCATGCCCTGGACAATTGATTTCTAGTAGTAAGTTCTTATACACTCACTAGGTCTCAAAATGAGTTGCA
The DNA here is from genome assembly GCF_046128005.1 of Genypterus blacodes. NCBI lineage: Eukaryota > Metazoa > Chordata > Actinopteri > Ophidiiformes > Ophidiidae > Genypterus > Genypterus blacodes. The sequence continues at coordinate 5,130,924 of NW_027466831.1, forward strand.
ATTTAAGAAATTAGTTTTTGGAATGATAGTAGAATTGCAGGTAGCAGCCAATGGTAAATTGTGTCCTGAAGAGAAGATGACTCAAGACAAGATCATAGCACCTCCTACACACTGCTGTCCAGGATGGCACATTTACAATAAGCCTTTGTAAGTACAACAAGCTACCGCAATAATCGCTGTCTTCCTCCCTCGCTCTCCAGTGTGCTGGGCTTGTAGCATTCTGGCATGTCCTGTTCACAATGAGGTTCTGCTTTTCACTGTGCTATGTATTCTCCCTGTGTGTGTGTGTGTGTATGTAGGTATGTATGCATGTATGTATGCAGCATTTGTTGCTGACATAGACGTTATGTCCTGAAATAGCAATTGCGATAAACAAGCCAAGTCTTGATGAGAAAGACTCCCAATAGAATTCACAGGCTGCTACATTAATAAACAGAGTCAACAACTCTGGGCTCTGTTGGTATATACTTTCTTATACTACGCCAGTCTTTGTTATACTGAAAGTTACCTCACATTTATTCTCCTTGTTGTGAGGCACTTCACCCTGGATGAAGGCAATCAGAGACCACAAGGGCTGAAACAGGGCCCATGTTTATGAGCTCTTGTTGGATAAAAGCCATCATTGCTGCTGCTGGAAAGTTGTCAAGATTTGGCCTGCATCACAACTCTCTGACTGTAGTGTGTGTGTGTGTGTACAACAACAAACGTGTTCCAGTCACATCTTAGGTTAGGCTTAATGCTTGACGTAGTTATATTGCATATCCAAAGTGTGTACGACCCTTTTTAACAGGGAGCATGAACTCACTCTCTCTCTCTCCGTCACTCTCTCGCTCCATCTCTGTCACCACACACATACACACACAGTTTCCTGACATAACTTGCATTATTCAGAATTTCACAGAAAATACTCAATAGTCATATTTAAATATTTCCTGAGATGCTGATTTGCATTGGACTAATATAATCAAAATCTCTGCTTTTTCAACCACATGGGAGGTAATTTGTGGTGGATCTTTTTCTTTATAAATTACATAAATTGCACCTTCTGTCAGCTGCTGGAGCCAGAAATGCTAATTTGGGTAACAGCAGGGAGCCTAGATGGAACCGAGATGGAGGTGAGCAAGTGGCTACCAGCACAGCTGAGTGTGTTAATCCCAGAGTCCTGTCAATCAAGCCTAGCACACATCTAAACATGCTCATCTTTAGGTATTACCAATCAATCATTTCCAAAATCACACACCAGAAGAAGCATTTATCAGGTTTGTATATGGTGTCATTGGCAGGGAGTTTGCTCCATGTGTCTCTCCACAACAGGGCTCTGCAGAGACTGAAGACTTGTTTTTTCCCCTTTGCCTGGAGTCACAATCAGATAATTGTTTCTCAGAGCAGCAATTTGAGACTCCAAAACTCTGTGATCCCAAGTGCCGCTCTGATGGCGCCACAACAGCAGAAGCCTGTTAAAACTCTGAAGATCTCATTTAAACTTTTTTTTTATATAACAAACCCTTGTCAGAATTATCCAGGTTAGTGTTTTCACTCATTAGCTAAAAGTTTTTTGTGTCAGTATTATTAGTTTTTTAGAGATTCTTTGTCTCGTGAAGGATGTCTTCACTACAACCCAAACTCTTTCTTTAATACAATTTGAAATTCTCGTCATATTGTGCATAGTTGCAATCATCTACCAACAATCTACCTAGCATTTGTAAATATCATATTGCAAAGGATAGATTTTTTATTGTGTGCCTGGGGGAAATTGGTTTGCATTGTGCCACAAGCTAAGGCTTCAGAAAAGTAAGAAATACATAAAATAACACACAAGAAAAGAAATTCAAATCAAACATATAAAACAGCATCTATATACAGAAAAAGTAGCTGCTAAGTAAACTCGGTACAACACATACAACTGACGCACGAAGTGTGGACAAAAGCAGACCAACTGGCTGAAAGTTTCTGTATACACAAATCTGAGACAGACTGAGAGTCGACTGAGACTGAGCAATGCCAGAAATACACACTACGATGCCTGTATTGACTCCATCTTGTGAAAATCTTGTGAAAAGAGAGAACCAAACAAAAACATTACTGAGAGAGAAACCAAAGATTCAATGTGTGATCTGCTGTAAAGGAACAAAACCTGCCAGAGAAGAAAAGAAGGGATGTGACCTTTGGAGACAGACACTGTGAAATCACACACATGGCATTTCAACTAAGCCAAATTATATTAGGAAGTGAAACGACTAATTGCAGTGGAGGATTTCAATTCCCACTTCTCATTATTTATATTTGTTAAATCATTACGCAGAGTGAAAAAAAGTAGAAGTGATTGGACTTTTTCGATCTGTGAGATTACATAGATTCTCTCTTCATAGCCTTTTGGCGTTCTTACTGAATGGTTCAGTATGACCGAGCATAAAGGTGAGATTTTGTATTTGGTTAGAAATGTTTCCAGCGGACTACTAGTACAGCAAATTCCTATTTATAAACCCATTGACCATGCTGGCTACTTTGCAGGGCTTTCTTTTGCAGTTTAAGTGTTGTTGAATCCCATAGGCAATAAATGTTTCATGGGAGCCTTGGGGTTGGAGCTCCTAATGCTTTTAAAAGCATCAAAGGACAAAAAGCTTTTGCTTTGTTTTCCTAATTTAAAAATTAATTTAAAAGAAAAATACATTTTGCTGACTACTGGCAGAACAAATATTTAGAATCATGACCCATTAGCCTAAGGTTTGGTTTAAAAATATCAGGTAAATACTGTTTTAGTGTCTTTTTTTAAAAGAAATAAGTATATAGAGTGAAATAGTCTGAAGCAAAATGCTTTGTGCCCATCTCTGAATTGATGTTGATAGATGTGATATTTAGAAAAGCTACACTATATGTCCAAATGTAGAATAGAGCTCCAGATGTGGTGTTACTACAGAGCACAGTGATGATAAAATCAGATTCCTGCAGAAATCTGCCAGGGCCACTGCCCTTGGCCTGCAGGTTTTAGTCTGTCTAACAACAATGATGAGACGTGTGGTGGTGTGGGCTTGTCTCAAAGGTGTCACTCATGTTAACAAAAAAACACGGTGCAGCTTCACCTGAATGTGAGCGCTGTTCCCAGTCTGGGAGGCCTTGGGTGCTCTGCCTGCCTTGTTGATGGACAGGTGCACTGCACACGAAGACAACTCCAACGGACAAAAAAATAACATTTCTGCCAGAGGAAGTGAAAACTAACATATACTAAAAATCCCTCAGGAATGACCACGCAGACTGACCTACAATATTTGCAATAATGTGATTGACAATTTGTGACATCATAAATCAGTGAAACCCATTCTCACCTTTGAAACGTGTGTGGTTTCGTTGAGGTGGTGTTTCTACAATCAGAACGCTGAGCTTCTCAATGCTTTCCATAACCTCTTGTTCAATGCAGGAATTGTAGTCTACCCATTTACTCTGAAATAACAAATGCAAGAGTCAGCAGGCTACGAGTTTTATCACAGAAAGAAAAACACAGTAGAGAAAGCTGTGATTTGTAGCCCAGTAAAATCCTGAGACGAAAGCCATGGTAACACCAATACGGGTGTATTGTAAGATATCGTTTGTCCAGAAGAGCGGAGGCCCTGGAATGTTTATTTGGAGTTGTGTGTGGGTGTGATATTTTAAAAGCTCACTACAAAATTGAGTTTGTGTCGTGCTTGTGAATCATTCCAGGCAGGCATTTTTATTCAAATGTCTATTCAGGCAGTCCTATTCAAATGCTAAAATGCATCTTGCCCCAATAGCATTAAAACAGTATGCAGCTGTCATGAAAGTGACAGATACTTTGCATCAGGAAAAAAAGAATAACAGGTGTTTAATTTTGCAGGAAAAGTGTCAGAACTGGAAAATGGATCTTGTGTGTTCTGTGAGAAAAAGTTAGCGTCTCAACCCTGTCAACTCTGTCAACTGAGGCAACATTCTGTACGTGATGATACAACATATGTGCTAGTTATGACTTGTGTGCAGTGTGGAAAATACAGGGAAAGATTGTACAATGCTCGTCTTGCAACGGAAAAAACACAGACATGAATAATGAGGTGTAAGTAGGCATGGTATGTGGTTTGATTTATAAGTTGGCCCTGAGTAACTTGCTGATATGATTCACAGGTTACATAAATTTGTGCATCTATTCTCTTTTCTCTACCCCATCCTTGCCTTCCATCTCTCCATTTCTGCTGTGAAAACAAGACAGTTTTACAGCACAGGTGCTAAACTAGTGCATCCTGCTTTCTACTTTGTTTTCCCAACAATCCTGTAGCAGGCAGAGCTGTTCCTGTTCCTTCCTCAGCATTCACTGTAAATTCCTCTCCCCAGATCAGAGGGCTATTTGGCCCAGGCTGTGCGGTCTATGATTTGTTGTCCATGCTTGCCTATATAATCCCGGTCGCAGCACTTGTTGTACGGCAGGAATAATGAGCTGATTCTTGGATGATGCTCTGAGCATGCCAGAGGCAAATCTGACCTTCGTGTGTCTCTCCAAGCACGAACCGAAAGACCCCCAGAAGTTTACCAAGTGCACCAAGACACTGTGGACACAAGGGATGCTGATTTAATGCAGTTTGATAAGTGTGAATAAAATATGGCCAAGATGAGTTTCGCTTTGGGTGAACACATAATCTCTGTAATAACACTTTGCTGATACTAATGCATGCAAAGACCTGCGTATTCGAGTGTTACCCTTTTATATACTATATCAGTCTCAGCAGTGCGAAAATATGTTATGACTCAGTGTTGTGCTTAAGTAACTGGACACGTGAGTGTTTGTTATCCTGCTTATAACTTTGGCTCCTAACCATCTCAACTAACCGGCCGGCATCTGACAGTGTGTGTGTGTGTGTGTGTGTATTTAGCAATCTTTGCCTTCCTGTGCAAAAACAAACATATAGATGATGTGTGACCTATGGGTTTGTCCGATTTGATGCATTTCTTTAGCCTTAAACCTAAACATCTGCAAATGTATATACACTGTTTTTTATAACACATTAAAAATGAAGGAAAATAAAGAGTAAAGTATGTCCTCCATTTAAGGTATGTGACCCACCACAGCTATTAAACCTTGTCATTTATTGGAACCCAGCCTTAGAATATGTAGAACGATACAGCATGAATAAAATTAATAAATGCATAAAAATGACATAATGCAAAATCTTGCAGTTGAATATCTTGAGGTAAGAGAGATATAATATGAAGATTGCAGGGCTGTGTATCCCCTCAACCGCCCTTATAATAAAAGCAGCTGCTAACACTGTGAGATATGACGGCAAACCTGCGAACATGTGAATGTGGGAATATATTTTGAATGCACTGCTGGGGAGCCTGGGGTTGGGTGTGACGTGTGCTGTGTGTGATTGATTGTGTTGTTATTGCTAAGGACTCTCTTCCGGCTGCCTCCGGGACCCTTTTCGATCCATCCACTGTCTGTTTGTACTGCTGCTCATAAATTTTACAGCCTATGCTGGAGCCTACTGGGAGCTTAAACAATTGCTTTATTGATGAATTTCCCTCATACAAGCAAAAGCACCACACCAGCCTGGCATGGGGACCTTTCACCACGCCAAATCTGTTCATTGTTTGTGCTAAATGAAAATTGCTGGACTTAAAAAAACAGAAATCTGTTCTGATAAGTACAGAGCTTTTAATGGTGTTCATTTTTTATATTCTGATCTATAGCTGGTCTCCCAAGATGAAATGTATCTTAAGGGGGTGAAGTAAAATCAATAGTTTATGTTGGTTACAAGATCTAAGTTGTTGGCATGCCCCCCTCCATAACGTTTTTTTGGGGAATTGAAGGTTATTTGCTGCATTTCTGTATGATATAAACACTAGTAAAGCCATTTGAAGATCACCAAAAATCAACAGAAATTATATCAAAATTGAAAGAAACACAGACCACAACCCATTAACTATACACATACAGCTATTATCTATTATAGCCCATTATTCTCTATGTATTTGTGTGTTGTTTGTCATCCTGTGTTGAATGAATATTTCCCTTGGTCTTTCCCTCCACCTTTTCTCTTCGTGGTTCACTTAAATGACATAAAATAAGACAAAATCAACATGAGCAATAGGGAAATCTTTTTTTAACAATGACTTATTACTTAATTCTTCAAAACAGGTATCACCTTTCCAAGGAGAGTTTGCTGGATCCTCCTGTGGCCAGACGTATCCCACCGCCTGAGAACTCTCTCCTTTTCCAGTTCGATTTTCCAGTGAACCTATGCTGCTAACCCTGCTTGTTTGGGAGTCCCAGATATGTCTACCACTCAAGCCCCTAACTTACACTCAAACCTATTCCCATTTAATTTTGATAATTTAGGTATTCATAATCTGTGCCGGGCTGATGAACTTGGAGTGTGCTCCCTGGTTAGTCAGACACTGGAGTAATGTTGCCATTCTTACTCTATTATATGGCGTCAGTACAGGTGGATATTAATATAATTACTATTTTAATATAACTGGTATTTTAATTAAGCCTTTTTTTCTACAGAGCCTGTCAGCTGCTGCTTTGTGTTTGTCTATTTTGCTGGGTTTCTGTGCCAGTGATGCTCATGCGTGTTCGCTGATGTTCTCCCTGCTTTGCCATTTGGGTGGTGAAGGTGATATTGTATGAACTGTGTGCCGTATGCTTGCACGCTCAATCACCATTCGCACACACACGCACATCACTGCCAGACACTCACTCAAAAGAGACTTTTTCAACCGTTGACTATTTATACAGTTATAAAGCCGTTTTTTTTCATTTTTCACTCTGAAATAATTACTGAGCTCCAGACCTCGGTGACCTCCTGGCTGGCTGCGGCCATACATCCATCCATCTTCCACGTCATTCCAGGTCATGGATGCAACAAACAAAGCAAAGTAGCCCAGATGTCCCTCTACCCTGAAATGCCATCAAGCTCAAGCTTTCCCAGCTGTGAATCACTTGGCCGCAACCCGCCTTCATCTGCTCCCATGAGCTGTGTTGTCGGGGATACAAAATGGCCCCTGGGTGAGGGCCTCTACAAGAGTGCAACAACCCTCATGAAATGGTGTCAGAAGGACAGACCTGTTTGCAGGGAAGAGGCGAACTGGGGCCTCCTCTTGGACCCTGGACTGAGGGGAAATCACAAGCAAGTATCTGGGGACCGGTTGGGCCTGGTCGGGCTCAGAGAGGGGTGCTAAGATTCAGGTGCTAAATCACAAACAATAGATAGCTGAATTCCTAAATTTAGCAAATTATATCATCACAATCAGACCACATTGACATTTATATCCACAAACATATACTCATATGTATATTATGAGTTGGACCTTATATTATGCCATATATTCATATTATGTAGGGTAATTTATCAGTGTTCATATTAACTTCCTCCATGTTTCGATCAACTTTCTTTCAAATAGGCAGCATGCTCATCAGCAGTACCAGGGATTTTCACAGAAAAACATGCAAACATATAGCCTGCCATAATTGGTCCAGGAGAGTGAACTGCTGGCTCTAATGATGTTGGCTGGGAAAACTCCCCAAATGGCAACGATTCAATTGTTTTCAGAATTTATTTGCGACGCAGTTGTGTTCACATGTGTCATTGCCTTGTTTTGGTTGTGGAAATGTTGCTGAGCATAGTGCAGTGGTTAATGACTTACAAGTGGAAAATTTGAATTTCTAGTAATAATGCTGGTGGTGTGTTGTAAATTAATGCTGAGACGAATATTCCTTTTCCCAAATTAACTTAAAGAGCATATGGCCCGGATCCCTCCACCAGCTTACTACTGGAAGATGTATGGTTGTTATACCGGGTGGCCAAGTGCAACTCAGCTCTTTAAATGCAATTGCCAGGGAAGGAGATGGCCATGATTTACAAATTCCTGTGCTCGCAATTGGAAGAGCTGGAATATAACTTACCTTTGCTTTTATCTGAACATTTATGAACAATGGATTTGATAGTATTTCATTTCATTTTTGAATATTTTTTTGTTCAGAAATGGCGTACTAGCATGAAATAGCATCAACATATACAACATGTTTACATATTTTTCATTGTGTACAGTGACACAATTAGTAAAGGTAAGGTAACCATGAAATGAAGTGAATTGTTTTACTAAAGGGGACACAAACATAACTAATTTGTCCATAATAAAGAAGCAGTGATTAGTAGTGAGTTACCTTCCAGTTAGCACCCGATGCAGAGTAAATCATCAGGCATTAATTAAGTAAGTCATCACTAGGCAGATTCACTGATAACAGCTAATTACAAATGTTAATCCTTCTCTCATAGTCATTTGGGAATGACTTTAATTCAAAATAATGATTATTGTCATTATCATTATCCGATGCAATTCCTAATTTTGTGTACGTTAAAAGAGCGAGCAAATTTGTGGTCTGTGTGTGATACTATTAATAGGTGCTGAAAGATAGGGGCGATATTATGTTAGTGGGAGGATTATTGGTCTTATTAGACTTGTGCTACTAACCTACATGAGATTGCACTCGGAAGATGTATCACATCATTGAACTGAGCGTATGTAAATGGACCTCAGATCAAGCACAGTCACACTAACCTCCTGAAACTTAACAATTCAGGAAGCGCAGTTTGTTTAAAAAAAAAAGAAAAAATACTGCAAGGAAAACAAGTATAATTCTCAACAGGATCAGCTCGAGGTTCCTGGTGAGGCGGCCGGGAGTTGGGGAAATGGAATGCTGAAATATTTATCAGAGTGTTGCATATTCAACTGATGGTCCTTTGTGCGCGCTCGTGTGATCTCTCACAACACATTCGCAAATTAAATATTTATCACATTTAAATAAAAAGGCGAGTGCTGGGTCTCGACAAGTGTGTGTGTCTATGGGGGGGGGGGGGGGGGGGGGAACAAGGGGAGAATAGAGTCATGGACGATCCGGGTGGACTGGTGTCGAGTCCCGAGAGGCCGGGGTGTGCTGAGCCTGTCAGGATGGAGATATGGGACTCACCTCCCTATCTACTCATTCACTGAGACCAGAGTAAGCCTCAGCTTAACCAGCACACTGAGGCTACAGTGAAGAGGCTGAAACAAACAAATGTTTGCTGTGCCGGACCGAAAACTGCAGTAGAGAACTGTTTACAGTACTGCATATGGAGACAAATGACTTCCAAAGGGCAAACATATTTACATAAAATACAGTGCATCAAGTTGTTCCTACACACACCCTGTTTTGCAACTAATCTCCCTGATATTGACTTGCAGACAGTACAGCATATTGTCCAAAAGGAACCGCTACCTGCTTCATATATGTTGATATGTTGATGTTGTTGCCATGAGAAAGTCACTGAACCCCAAACTGCCCCTGGTGTGCAGGTTGGCGCCTTGCATGGCCCGCCCCTGCCATCAGTGTATGAATGGGTGAATGTGAGGTCCCTGTAAGGCGCTGGATAAGAGCGAAGTTAAATCCATTTACGATGAATGAATGAACGTTGTTTTGCATGTGTTAAACCTTGGCGTGTCCCCTGTAATATGGGGAAATATAGACAATCACAATTTGACCTGGCAGCACATTTGCCTCACATGAGAAGATCCTAGGTTTGCATGGTTTTTCAACCAATGCAGTGTTCTTCTTGTGTGCTTTATTCAATGTAAATCCAGTTTAACTCACACGTTGCCCCCTTACCTGGCAGACTGACGGAGTTACAATTTTCAGATGCAATCTGACTATCTAACAGGCACTTAGAGTGAAGGGAACTGAAGTCTCCCCTCTTCTCTCCTATTGATTTGAACGATTGTTATATCTTTGTCTGGGAACTTCCTGTAAGTAGGTAGTATCCTGACATTTTATACAGACAAGAATCTCAAGTCACAAGTCATTGTTGCATGCTTAGTACCACACAGGAGAGACATTTTTTAATGATTCAGTGGGCAAATGTTACCATGATCATATATTAAACAATTGGCTGGGGGCCCTAAATCCTATTTGTTAGAAGCAGTAAGAATAATCAGTACGGTAGTTAGATAGGGACGGCTCCTGCTGAGTTCTTAGCCTTTTCTCCCCAGCAACTTGGTTAATTGAAGTGCCTGTTCATTTCTAAAGGCCAAATGTCAGTGCAATACCTCCCCATTAGTGACATGTCCTTGAATATGCATAACTCCAACAAAAGCAGGAACATTTTAATCACAGCAATCATAGTTAATCCTTTCTATTTTGTGACACAGGGATTCAAGAAAAGCAATCAGTGTTTGCTCCAAACCAAACTCTGAATAAGACCAGATTTTCTTAGGGTGAAAGTGAAGTATGGGTCAACACTTACTGTGAGCATACAAGCTGGATGGAAATGGCTCAGGTTCCTTTCAACAGTGGCACTGTGAGAGGAGGCGACCCACTGTGACAAAGACATCAAAAATGAGCCAAACATAATTAGCATTAAAATAATCAGCATGTGGGTTGTTTTATGTGCAAAAATGATACCTCATCAACATCAACAACAGCTATTACAAGATGATGGAGAGCTTCTATTGATGAGCACAGCCCAGCACGGCGCACACTGTAAGTCTCTCTATGATCCCTGTGAGGCTTAAATCACCTTTCTTAGAACACTGCGTGACATTGCAAACACTTGAGTAAACTCTTCAAACTCAGGTCAATTTATTTTCTATATCCAAATGCAGCCCTGTAATATTGTTACTGCTACAGTGCAAACAAATTCCTCTTGACAAGGACATCCAGGCAAGGGAATATTGACCCTGTGGGATGTAGACGTTTTGGAACAGTTTTGTCTTAAAAATGTGGGGCCACCTCATCAAAGGTTAGCAAAACATTGATGGCTTTTAATTGCCGTCTGATTTGGAAAACTGGTGCTCCGCTCTCATGTTCACGTCTGTCTGAAAGAATTGATGATTGAGATAATTGAGTTTCTATAAATGCAGAGACGTTGCTCGTGGCCATCACAGAGACACACCGTTCTTTGCAGTCGAATGCCAAGTGTTTTGTGACACTGAATATTTGACTCAAGGTTCCCGTATTCTCAACTCAGCAGACACGCCAGTGAATCTTCCTGTATTGAGAGGATAAATCTCAGAGGCTATGATATGTTTATGGCCCAGGATCTCAGGGTTGCTTCTGGCTTTGCAACAGCAATAACAACACTGCAACTTAGAAATTAATGCAGAGTGACGTACGTATAAGAAATGCTAAAATATGAATATAAAAATTGACCATTAGTGAGTTGGTGAAAGGGAATACTACAGCTTACACTGTCCCTGACATCTAAAATAAGTTACTCAGTTATCAGTTTAGTAGGTAAACTTGTGCTATAAATGCAATTGAGTACATGAGCCTTGCTATTAAGTGTATAGCTGTTCAGTTTAGGAGGTTCAGTGTTTATAAATACCGGATTATTAAACATTGATGGTATAATTTTAAACAACCAAATATCAAACATTTGACACAAGGTGCTTTAGGTCTTTTAGAAGGCAGCCTCTAACATAAATGTAAACAGCACACAGCACAGTATTTCATATCCAACCCTGCTCCTGAGTTTATGCTTTTCATTGTGTTACACATTAATTTCTTCATGCAGTAATAATTCACCATCTCGTTTCATTTGGTTACACTTACCTCTCCTCTCATTTCAGATACTTCACTTCCTGCCCTCATGTGTTACTGCCTGTGTGATTGTCTGCCCCACCCTGACTAGTTTCACCTGTGTAATTGTCTGCCCCACCCTGATTAGTTTGTCCTGTCCCTCATTATCCTTTCCTCCCTGGTGAATTTAGTCTTTGTGTTCCTGTCTCTTTGCTTCAGTTTGTCTTTATACAAGTCAAGCATTCCAGCAATCTTGCCAGTGTTAAGTGTTCTGTTTTTTGAGCTTTGCTTTCTTTCCCTATACCTTGCTTTTGCCTTCTCCTTGCCAAATTCTGTTTGCCCTGATCTCTGACTGATTATCTGTGTACCTGTGGTTACTCCTGTTGTTACAAGGTCCATTGCTGTACTTTTAAACGGCGCAAGAATAGCCTTGAAGTTAATAAGTTAATATTTTCTAAACCTTTTTTAAATGAAAAATAAATCCTTATTTGATGAAGTGAATCAATAATGCAACAGGGGACTGGCTTGGAAATTCAGATTATAAAATAAAGTAACATGCTGCCTCGTTGAAAACTGACACTTACCCACCACCTTTTATTCTCTGACATGAACACCCTCAGAAACCGCCATAGAGGCATCTTGTACCATACCTAATTGAGAAGCTCTGACATGGGCCCAGACTGTGTTGTGGAGTTTGTTCTGGTTTTAATGAACACCGCTGGGCCACCAAAGCAAGTCACAAAAGGCGTTCTCATCCAGCCTTATGACTACAGAGGTACACAATCTAGAGACACAGACGCGTTGTTTGATAGTGTATACTGTGTGTGCTGTGGACGAATATGCTGTATTCATGTGCTGCAGTTTTTCACTCTGTCATGCTACACTACCTGCTGTCCAACGCCCATTGTTATCTTTTGATGAACTGCTTAATTGAACACACTTATTTTGTAATTATTGCTGAGCCTAAATCATTTTTGCAGTGCTGCTCCCTGCCTTTTGTCCTTGCCTGGTTCCATGTGGTTTCTTAACTGACAAATGTGCTGTTTCCAGCTCGGTCAGCCATTCTATTAGCCTACTGTTATTGAGATTAATGTTGTTGTGATTGTTATAACCTGTACCAGTGCTACAAGCTCAAAGTGGATTGGAGGGCATTCTGGAATGCTTGAATTTACTGCTAAGCCTCCGGGTGGTGATGTAAGCCGAATTCAACAAAACATCTGTAATAGGACGGCTAATCCCAAAGGCTGACACTGCCTCCTCCAAAATGTAAGCCATCTTGGTACATTTCACCATTACCGCAGCCCAGTGGCATAAAGGATAATTACTGAGATCTTGTATTGGTCCTTTGTGTCCAGCTGTGTAATATAGTCTTGAGTGAAGTTGGCCTAGATCAGACAGTTTTTGGACGGCAACGTGTTTGAATGTTGATGTAATGAATGTGTGATCAGTTTTCCTTTCTCTCCCTTACGGTTGGACACCCAAATTATGCTTCCCAATTGTGTTCTTTTTCCCAGTGACTGATTAAAAACAAGATAATTTAATTGCTTTGCATAGTTGGACGGGTACTGATTCAGTATCTTTACAGAGGAGTGTGAGGCATTGAATTCTCGTAAGTCGCTCTTTATATTCTTGTCTTCAAACTCCTGTTACAGTGACACAGGCAGATTCAAGTAGAGATCACAGACAAATAGCTATTCTCAGTTTGCACAACATAGAAGGGCCGCAGGGTAAATGTGTAAACTTAATAGATGGCTGCTGATATACATAATATTTCAGATTTGACAGCAAATCCGTTCTTAAATTGCTGTGACAGCCGCTCAAGTATATGCCAGAAACCTATCAAAAAGAATGGATTATTTCCCTGTCTACAAACCAACCTGACTGGGGCGTGACACAGTTACTCTGGCAGGGCTTTGAGTTCTGGCATACAGCCAAGGAACAAAGGCCCCAACTTGGCAAGGCCATGTGACGGAACAACAGGAACATCTTCATAGCCTGGCACAACCTTCAGACTTGCCCAGGTAAAGGAAAACAGCTGTGTGCAGTCACAGCCACACAGGATCAGCCCCACTCCATATTTAGCTGCATGTGAAAACACAGCTGCTTATTGTGTTCAGCAATGGAGTGAATCATACCAATTAATGTCCTCATGATCCATCCTTCCTTCCTGGCAAATTTAGATGAATGCGGCTGTCGGTTCTCAGTCGAAATCGGTTACCAAAACTCTGCGCATCAACATCTGCAGAAAAGGCCACCTGTAATGGCTGAGAAGCTCCCAGCTTCCTGGACTATTTATAATTCTCATTAAAGGCCGTCTACTCTGTGTTACCATGCCCTGAAATGAACATTCAGTGTATAAAGAATTATGCTTATGTACTGTACACAACTTAATTCCAAAATGTTCTCCCAATGCCTTAGAGTTCATTTCAATTCATCTCCAAATTAAAAGAAAAATGTGGTTTGGGTTTGCAGCACACTTGGGCAATAAAAACACACACAAAAAAGTTGAATCCAAGCAAAACATGGAATAAATCATCATATATGAGTTAAATCAATATTGTGCAAACTAGTGCTGTGTCACAGCCAATGGCATAGAGACTTTCCAACCCTGTATGGTTAAATTAAGCAGTATGAAATATTCATGGCTTCGCTTCGTGTCCTATTAACACCTATGTCGGCACCTGGGCAGGAGCCATCCTCACCACATGCTTCACAAAGGCTTCAGTGACTCACACCAGTAAACAGATTGCTTATATTTGTCAAATTTCACATCCTGTATATATTGCCTGTAAGTGAATATGCTATTAATCATATTTGGCAACATGATTGTATCATTCTTGCAAAATGTAAAACTGCGATGAAGGAGAGTGTAACTCATGGGAGAGTGAGCAGATCATAAGAGCTGCTGTGAGAGGATAACTCTGACCCAGATACACTGATACACTGAAATATGTCATAAGAGAGTCAAATGTCCAGCCCATAATAGCCATATCATTCACTGTATAACTTCAAGTAACACAGCTATCTCATCACCATCTTTATTCCTCTCTAATCTCCCTCTAACTGTTTCTTTGTACTTTCCTCTTACTGACCTGTGGGGATGCGGCGTCTCATCAGCATGACTCTGCTGTGCCTCATCTCCTCAATGGTCATTAAACGTTACTAAAGTTTAGATTGAGGTCAATGGCGCCAGCAATATCTTTAAATAAGATTTGGAACGTGAATCTACTCGTTGAGTATTTGTGCTTGTAGCTTCAGTCAACATTCACTGCCTTCGCTTTATTTGATTGGTACTGAAACTATTGGTGGGACTTTCTGCTGTGGCTGAATGTCATGAAGTATAACGCAATATGATAATGCACAATGTATGTACAGTATGTAGCCTACTATAGATAGTAGTGATGTAATATGAAGAAAAATCCTTCCATCTCTTTACCTCCACTTATCCAGGTCTAGGTCACAATAGGATTGCAAAGTAGTTCAAATGTCCCTCTCGTGAGGCATATTCCCTAGTTCTTCCTGGGGGATCCCAAGGTGTTTCAAGGCCAGATGGGATATATAATTCCTCCTGTGTATTTCACGTATGCCCCATGGCCTCCTTCCACTCAGGTGTGCCGGGCTTATCTCCCGTGGGAGGGTGTAGGCTGTAGGAATCCTGATTAGATGGCCAAACCACCTCAGCCATCATATTTCAATTCTACTTTGAGTTCTATCCTGATGACTGAGCTCTTTATCCCATCTCTAAAGATGAATCAAAACACATTTCTACGATATATGATTGCAAACTCATTATGGCAGATGCTGTTCCATGCCTTTGTTACTGGACTATTGTAATGTTCTCTTCTCCAGCTTGAGCTCTTCTGCTCTTAAAAACTGCACAGCACGACCGCTAAGAATCTAATCTGAACATGTCACTCCAGTTCTCCGGTAACTAGCTTTCTATTCACACCAGAGCCAACTTCAAGGTCTTACATTTATCTTACAAAATAAATAAAGGCAAATAAAGCTTTCTTGTACTGTGCTCCTTTTCTCTGGAATAAACTTCTTGCACTTCTCAAAGAGGCAAACTCCCCTGCAATCCAACTGAAAATGCACCTTTTCTTGCTACACTTCGAATGTCACAACAACTGAGAAGCTTTTAGTAGATTTTTCCATTTGAGTCAGAGGATCTAGTCAGATGATGGGTCACAGCAGCTAATACTCACTTTTCCTTGCCATTCTGTCCTTCCTGACTATCCCACTGTCTTGTATCATTTGATGTACAAGCTCTCTCCTGTGCCCTGACTAACCCTTAGACCGGCCCTCCGACAGACTGTATTCCAGTTCTCCTGGCTGCTGTGCTGCCTCCAAACCAGAAGGCTCCCCGCCCCAGCAGGTTGTCCAGTGTGTGGACCCACAGGGCTCTTAAAATCCATCCACCATCCTGCCACGCTTCACACCCTTCCCCCCACCACTACCCTAACTACCTACCTACCTAAGACTCTTTGAATAGACTCACTCTCTCCCTCTTTCCCTCTCTCTCTCTGTTCAATGTCTTTCTCTTTTCCTCAGGACTCATTTTATCTAATCTTTTGCTGTATTTTCTTTTTTTTTTGCTGTATTGTTGTATTTTCCCACCTGCGGTTCCTATTGCACACCTGGCCATTCAAGGAAAGGGAATCTCTGTTTGAATTGCCTATCCCAAGGTTTCCTCATTTTGCTTATATATTAAATATATTAAGCTTTTTGGAGTTTTTTCCTTGTCTTCCTACATAGCTCTGGGCTGGGTCGGAAACCGTCTGTTGTTGTGGGCTTGTTAAGCCCTTTGAGACTTTGAGATTGTGTGTGATTTTGGGCTCTTCAAATACATTTGATTTGATTAGATTTGAAAGGATCTTTTGACAAATGGTGAGAAGTTGGAAGATTTGATTTATATTTAGAAAGCTGTCAGCCTCATGTAGTGATTGTTATAAGTGATATTCTGTAATTACAGCAATGCTATGTCATTTTCGATTGAATACATATTATTTGAGTTAAACAATAATGGACACCCACCCTTAGTTCAATGCAGTAGTTTTACTGCTGCGATATCAACATAATAACAACAAATAAAGGCACTACTACTTCAGTTGGAAACACTTCCTAGAGACAAATATGTTTCCAGCCTTTGGTCCTTGGGTTATTGTATTGTTACATCATCAGAGACTGGCTTCCTGACAATGAATGTTTTGATCACAGGTCAGCAGTCACAGGTGCACTTGTAATGTCATAAGGGTCAGGACCACCTACAGCCACAAAGCCTTTATGCAGTTGTTTTGAATTGAATATGAATCTTGAATGTGAAATTGGTGGCTTTTTCCTTTAACAATAGTTGCAATCCATTTAGCTGTGCCTGTCTCAGGGCTGAAATATTGCGCCCACACCCCACAATGACCAGTGAGAAATACCTTGCAACGTAAGTTGTTTACCACTTTTATCAATGCCGCTCTCTGTTCTGCAAAAGCTACATGGGTTTACTTTTAATTTCTAAGTATACTGACTACCAGAGGGAATTAAATAAACAGGATTGGATAAAGGCCAATCTATCTGTGCCGCCTACGTATCAGCACACAATCGCAGTTTTTATTTTCCCAAACTGAAAACTAAAGTCCTCTTTACAGAAATTGTGCTTGTTTGACTGAGTTTAATGTTCTAGCTATTGAAGATAGTTGTCAGTTAAGTACATGAATAATTACAATAATAAGCTTTTAGATCGTACAGTAAAGGTAAATGACAGAGGTGATTTTGACTATTTATTTTTCGTTTTCCACAGTGTCTTGGTGAATTGTTATGTTGTTTTAACTCTCATTTAAACAGAGGTCCTAATATGTGGTCAAAAGATATCCACTGACAATAATCACATGATCATCACTGGGGACCGCACTGTCCCAGATATCTAAGTTATTTCTGTTTTAAAGGCTCAGTACTGTAGGTCACACGACTCTATCACATTACATTTAAAGGACCCTGAAGTTTGGACCTTGTGACAATAAGTGGATTCGTGTAGAACGAATAAATCTCAACATGATCATCATTTTGTGTTCGGTCCATGAAGCTGTAGAGAAACCACATAGATCATCCACACCTGCTTACTTTAGAAGTGACAAATCCCTGCTGGCGCCCACCAGACGAGAAGCCAAATTCTGTCTGATCTGTCTTCTCCCTGCTGCATGGTATAATAAAACAAATCAGCTAAACAGATTACAGCATGTGACGCATCCATGGGTAGCAGATCGCTCAGCCTCAAATAAAGCTTTCCATTTATTCACTTACGGATATGAAAACAAAGAGTGTAATAATCCTACAGCAAACTGAAGCTGACTCACACAATCAACCGCATACATAAAAATATTCATATAACATACTGGCAGAGCAAGTAAATATGCTGCAGCTCAGTGAGAAGAAGTAGTGCATTTCAGCTGTAATAACCTTGTGTAGGACTGTGTATACATTTTTTAAGTTCCAGCAGGAAGTTTCACAATACCCCTAGTGCCAAGACAGATAGAACATTTAACACTGTGGGAGCCTTTGCAACACATTTTATATTACATTTCACTTGAGGTGGGGAGACATTTTTAAACATATATCATAAAATATGCATGGCACAAACTTGTATTTGCATTCATGTATAAAAAAAGATACCATGCAAAAAACTTCTGTACGTCTCTGTAGACTGAACCTTTACCTGTACACTTTCATAATTTTACTCAGCAGCGTAAACAAATATGCCGACGATCAACTGTTTTAGTTATGCTATACAGGAACCATAGCAGCTGAGATGGCATGTCAGGCCATTAACTGAACCCTGCTGCGCTCGATCAGGTCACTACAGTACATTACTGCCCCTAGGATAATTGTAGGTTAAAGCGAATGCAGGATACATGGATACATCCATCTTTTATACTGTATACAAAGTTGATGTCATGAGATCATGAAAAATCCCGGCCTGACAATTTAATTCATATACATCAACATCTAATCTATTCTTGCGGAAATGCACTGCAACCCAGTTTATAAACATGATGGGGTCATGATGGGCCCTGATTTTTTTCAATGATGATCTCCTGGATGCATTCCAACAACAATACATCACCTGTGTCCTATGAAGTCAGTCACAGTAAGCTGCATTACTTGGGACCATTTTATTCTTTTCAATTGGGATAGACTGTAGCTCTTCCCCAAACGGAAAGAGGAAGGTCAGTATGCATTCTGATAGATGTCCTCGTGGATACTATCAGATGGTTTTATTGTGTACTTCCACTAATGTCAGACTGTTTGCTGCAAACAGGATAGGATAGGATAGCAGTGTACTGTTTCCTGTATATTCAGTATATAAGTATATAAATGTTTGATGTTTTCAGTCTATAAATGCAGAATGCCCAGAATCAAACCCTTCGAGTTGAAAAGTTATTAGACTTCAAACAGATTTCTACTGCACATCACAATTTCCCAAACCGGTTTCTGCCCTCTCACCATGAAAGACGGTTCTCGTTCTTTGGCTCGAGTCAAGGGGCCCCTGAGAAAATGCCACAGTTGATCTGTTGAATTTAAGGGTTGCCTAAATTTGGTTGAGCAAATGCTGATACTGACCTCCTGCCTTCCTCCATGTCTTTTTATTGACTCTACTCTATCTCAGTTAGATGCAGTCTCCAGCACTCCGAGTCAGACAGAGCTTTTGAAGCCTTTGTACCCAGAAAGTTTTTTTGAATGCTAATGTTTGCAGAAAAATTCCAAATCAGCAAACTCTGGAAAAAAAAATTCAAAACAGGACAATTTATTATTTCTATTTATTATACATTTTTGATTGGATAAAAAAAATGAAAGAATACAAACAAATCAGAAAAACTTATCAAGGACCTGACTGTAAGAGTTAAAAGTACACAATATTAAGTTCACGAAACATGGCTTTAGTGATTTAATCAATTTGTTTCTGCAGTTGCTTATTGGTATAGGTCACTAATCTCCCAGAGTGAAAACAGACTGTTTTTGTGACTGCATCTTTATGGCCCCCTGCTTGTTGTCCTGCTGCATCAGGTCTGAAATGGTTAAACATGCACTCACTAGTCGTGTACCAAATAATAAAAAGCTTAATACATCCCTGTTAAATATCCTGTGCAATGATAATCATCATGTTTAAATAAACCTAAGTAAGCTTTAAGCTAACTAACTCTAACCCTCATCTGTACGAGCGAGGAAGACACAGCAGCGTGACTGACAACAACACAATTTACTTATATGAATTCTACTTTATGTGACAAAAGTTTCTGTATTTTGTCTTCTCCTTTTGTACATTTTCCACTCATTCTGCCCCTGAGAGATTGGCAGCAAATTGTTACACACAACTCTTGTTTTTTCTACATTTCAACATTAAACAAAATTCCACCAGACAAACATACAGGCTGCTCGTCTGATGGTGTTAAAGCAGCAGCCCCAATGGCCAATAACGCTGCAGCAGCCTGTGTTCTCTGGCATTATCCCATTAATGCTGGCCCACATGGCCGCTGTGGGTGTGTCAATCACTATGCGGGTGTGTTATGAATATTCCAGTGTGCAACTTTGAGCAGTTACCACCTGTGACAGCCAGCTGACAAACAAATCTCTCTTCCTTTACTTGGACATAGACTGAGTTGCCAAAGTAAAGTAAGCAGTAGGGAAACATTATACAGATGAAACAGCACCTATAATATGACACTGATACCATACTGTGCATGAGAAAATATCATAAATCCACTTTAGAATTCACAACTGCAAGTATGTGAGGATTAAAAAAAAAGTGAAAGAAGGCTTCATTAAAGTATCAAATACATGTAATATAGTGTGCAATGTTAAAAGTGACATCAAATAGGCTACTGTATGCAATTTCAGTATCACCAATCAATAACCTTTTACTTTTACTGTAATACAGTCTAATAGCTTTGAACTTTCTGCAAAAATGATTAATTCATTGCACTTTTGGACAGAACCCACATGTTAACTGTCTTCCACATTTGTCCTCACTGTGGCCTCGATCAAAACTACATTTAACATAAATGACCTTGTATGTTTAACACGAGGTGAATGCAACATCAGAGCTTAGCGGTAAAGTGAGAGCGTCACACACAGACACACATTTTTTTCGACGCAGTTAACTTGGATATGATATTTGTCATCTGCATTTTAGCACCATTGTCTGTCTGTGTTTCCAGAATCCAAAAAGCACAGGTTATACCACTTGGCACACTCTGGAACTGTGATTTGATTCATTATGTGTAATAGTGAGAAGAAAATATCTCAGCGTACTTCTGATTCAGATACTTCACACCATCTGATCTGTATGTAATTTTTTTATCATTATTATTTAGAATTCAGGGATGAGTGTTAATACATTGGAGGTGATAAAAAAATCACACAGTGTTTGTCTCAGACACGTACCTGATGGCCCATTAATGGTTTGCATAACCCACACAGGTCATCATTTTTAATTAGCCTTACATTCAAAGTCCGTTACTGTGATAGCACCTGCAATGATTAGCACTTCAGCAGTGCAAATGAAAGCCAATGCGTTATTCTCACCAATCTACAACTTTACAAAGCTGGCAGCAACAACAGCGGGAGAGGGACTATGTGGTGCCAAGCCTGCAGCTTACAAACTCAACTACGTTCTTCTCAAAGCTGTTCAGCTCCTCGGGAAGTTTCCGAATAACTTTCCACCTGCTCTCTTTTCTCTAACTTTGGTCTTACCGTGTGGAGCGTTGCACATATTCCTACCATGTGCAACCAATCCACAAAGAGGTCAGAGGTTAGGTCTGGCCACATAAACTTTTTACTTTAGAGCCTTGTTGAGGTGTCTGTACTCACTCCACCCTGCTGTGAGCAAAGATGTGTTTTATTTCATGAACAGCAACGCTTTGACATGTGGGGCACATCTTTTGTAATACTTTAAACTCACTGATTCTCAAATCGGTCCCGAAGAACTCTTGAGGCCGGAGGTGCCTAACAATGAGTTAGTTTGGGATATATTCTCTGGTGTTCATTGTATTGTTCGTGAAATTTACTGTATGCATAGAATGTGAGTCCCTTCTCACACAAAGGCAAGAAGCATAGCCTATTGTTGTGTTTCGGTGCTGCTGAAAAATGGGAAATTCCACAATTTAGTTGCCTCTCTCCCGCTAAGATAGTTGGCAATCTTGTTGAATGTGTCTGGTTTTAACAAAGTGAGGATTTCTACGTGAAAAGTTTTTCGATGGACTATGACTTACTTTTGTTGTTGAATTCTGTTGGCATTGTTCCAGACCTCTGATCTTATGTAAATTAAATACCTGTGTTTGAGTTCCCCTGCTGTGCACAATGAGCCAATATTCAGTAAAGATCAATCGAATTCAGATTTTGTCACATGTCAGATGTTGTGCTTGTGTAGTTCACTTTTGACTATGAGAAAGAACTATACAAAAAACACAAACAAAACTATTTCTAAAGCTACAATTATGTGGCCACCTGTGAGGAACAACAACAAATACTTATTGACTATTTCAAAATTGATCACTCTCATACAAACACACACATCCTGCACACACGTGTCCTGCTCTATCACTGCGCCATTATTTTCATTCAAAGTGCAGAGATCTCCCCCTCGATCTATCCATCCATCCATCAATCAATTCTCTAAACGGCTTATCCTGAGTGGGTTCATGGAGAGCTGGAGTACCAACCAGTGATTATTGGAACCCAGGACCTGTTTTGATACAACAGCGCTTACGATCTAGCCATTGTTGCTGCCTTTTAACTATGATCACACACCCCGAGCAGGCTAATATTTGTCAGCTGTGTTTTCTCCACAACAAACGTCCAATAAAGTATTTAAAAGGATTGTCCTCTCTTACTCCCGCACTGACAATTCCAGGATCTATGAATATGCAAATACAGGCCCGCCCACCATCGCAGCCTGTCTGGTTACACTCCATTCCGAACAGGATTAGTACCAAACCACGTATTATTTCAATGAAGACATAAACCTGATCCTAAATCTATTCATATTCCATGTCTGCAAATTGAGAACCGTGACGCTAGTATCGTCCATGGATTTGTGATGTCGCAATTTGAAAAAAATATAAGAGAGAGAGAGAGAGAGAGAGAGAGAGAGAGAGAGAGAGAGAGAGAGAGGGAGAGAAAGAGAGAGGGAGAGAGAGAGAGGGAGAGAGCGAGGAGTCCTCACCCTTCAGCAGAGCGAGGTGAAAGAGCCTCTTTTGAACACACAATACATCAGCCTGCACAACAAAAGACCACCATTCAACGTGAGTAACAAAAACAAACCTTGGTTGTTTTGTCATTTCTTATTTACACAGTTCTTTGAAAGGGACGAATATTTCACCCAAGCGATTCAAAAGACTTTATGTTCATAAGTTCATTGGGTAAAATATTCATCTACTGCAGCAGAGCAGTGGAATAATCGGCCCTTTAAGATAAAGTGGACTACATTTAAACCCGGTTTTAAAGGGGCCTTGAGATGTAGTTGCTACCCGTGTTGACTTTTGTTAGGAGGATGCAACTGCTCAAATCATAATCATCATGGCTTGTTTAATCAACTCGAGCAGCCTCATTACTGACTGATGAAGATGATTGATCTCAAATGGAAACATATGTATGCTGTGCCCTTATGTTACCGACCTTGATCCGTCCCTTTTTTTCCCAAACGTTGACCCGCAATCTCCAACCAGTATAACAGCAAATGACCTTAATTAATGGGATTTCTCCTCCTCTATATTTTTCATCAGTCCCTCTGAAAAAAAACCCCTGGAGAGATATGGTGCACAGAAACATGAAATATTAATGCCTCCATTATTTCAATATTTAAGTCAATCAAATGGATTGTGCCAGATAAAACTAACACCAATTATCTGGACACTGATAGCAAGATTTATTTTGTGTGATGAGTGGCAGTTGGTGGTACATGAGGTGAATTTCTGTTGCCGTCTCTCTGGTTTGCCCAGTTTCTATGTCTGTCAACCCTGTAGTAGGGACATTTTCCCTCATTTTATAGTGTAATATGCTAGATTAATATTGGTATTATAAAGTTAAGAAGCTTTTGACTAATTTATGTACGGTATATTTGTCCTTTACCTTTCTAAAGCGACCACATTAACATGTAACACAAATGAAATTACCAACCTACACGGGCCACGGGCGCCACCAGGCTTGTGCTTGATGCAGCTGTTGTTCAAAGAGAAGTACTCCAAGTGGCCCGTTTTCATTCATCGTGCACCGAGGAGCTGCAGCCAAGGAGGTAGAAGTGAATCAGCATGGATTTGCACGACGTAGAATTGCAAATTAGACATAAAATGAAGACAATGAATCATTACACAACAGTCTTATTAGATGATTCTGGTTTGTTAATGATGATGAAACTTTTGTGATTTTGTCCTGTAAACTCCTTGTTCACTTGCAGCCTGAAACAAGGTTCAAGTGTCACAACAATACAGAGAATTTATGTCTAGTTGTACCTTAGATGTCAGGAATCAAAGCCGTAAACAGTATGTATTGACTCTCCTGTGACTGGATGGTCCAGTTTTCGATCTAGTTTGTTCCCTGACCCTGTGGCCTCGTCTTTGTGCTGATAGTGAAAAATGAGATCTAGTTCTTCAAGCACTGACATTGATGGAGATTGTTGCAAATAATGCGCGCGATATCTGCTGCGATCAAAAAATGTAAACAGACCTGTTTGATATTTTACATTTCCCATGTGTCAAAACAAGAACTGCACGTAGCCTTTTTTGCTGAA
Organism: Genypterus blacodes; assembly: GCF_046128005.1. Lineage (NCBI taxonomy): Eukaryota > Metazoa > Chordata > Actinopteri > Ophidiiformes > Ophidiidae > Genypterus > Genypterus blacodes. The sequence goes on from NW_027466831.1 coordinate 5,155,256, forward strand.
ATGTGTATGATAATGTGATGAACAGAATGCCAACGTATAAAACTACAGTAATTCCAACCTTGCAACTAGAAAAATGCTAACCAAAATACTATGATTTCAGATGGTTGCATCATAAAAACAATAACATTTCAATATGGCGAAACCACAAATAAAAGCTGCCAGTGCGAAAGCGTCAGTCTAGGTATTACTTAACCCCCCAATGTGCTGAAATGATAGTCTTGGAGTCTATACTGTACTTTTTAATGAAATGGTCTGGCCTTAAAAGTAGATCAAATCATATAAGAAAGCTTCCACCACTTTAATTCCACCTAATAAAGATGATCCTCCCTTTAGGCAAACCGATTTACGCCGAACATCGCATAAATGCTGATTTGATGCATTGGCCTCATTATAATCTCCTTTGGGTCATTATTTCATCACGTCTTCATCCATCCTCTCCATTTGCTTTCAATGAGGATCAGCGGTGCCCGATCAACTTTCAAAACAATTTAATTACAAGCCGAAGTCAACAGAAGTCAAAAGTGGGCAATAAGGGGCGCAAAGAGAGACCGATGAAGAAAGTGAAGGACAGGCGAAAGGGAGGAAGGAGGACAGAAGAAAGGGGGGACGACAGGAGAGATGATGGGACAGATGGATGGATGACATGTTTGCGGGAAGAACAGAGACAATGAATGACAGAAGGAAGGAGGGATGAAGAGAGGGAAAGACGGGCGGAAAAAAGGACGAGAGGGAGGGAGGGAGGTCAAGGGAGGATAGCAGGTAAAGGTGAAGGAGGTAAGGCGGCAGAAAGAGAAGGAAATAGGGACATCTGCTTAAGGAAGGCAGGAAGAAAAGAGTGGAGGTAGCGTGGAATGACCAAAGAAGAAGAAGAAGAGAGGAAAGGAGGACAAAGAGAGGGAAGGGGGGGGGGGGGGGCAAAGAGAAAGGAGACATTATATTACTTGAATGAGTGTTCAGAGGTTCGAGCAGATAAATGTAGCGCCTTTAAACTGCAAACAAGTACTAAGAAAATACTTGAGTCAACATGTGCAGTAAGTATAGTACCTCTGCTTTATCTTACACTTAAGCTGGAATTTTCCACTTGGTCGCGGCGATGAAGAGACGCGGGACACGCGGGCGCGAGCTGAGGAATGGCAAGTGCCCATAGGCTGGTGGCGCATTACTGTGCGGCGCGCGGTGTGTTGTTCACGCGTCACCAGTGGGCGCTTCTTCTTCCTCTTCTTCTTCTTCTTCTTCTCCTTCTCCTCCTTCTCCTTCTTCTTCCTCCCCTTCCCTGCGCACAAAGAGAGCAGAGCCCGGGGAATGCGCACACAATGTGAAGCTGCGAGCTCTTGAGGCACGGTTGTCCTCTCGCTTCTCGGACCGGAACAAACGCGGACGGAGGTCGAAGAAGAAGAAGAAGAGCACCTCCCGAGTTTGAACGCCTATTACACCCGCGTTTCCACTCACTCCGCGGGGGGTGTTTTGCTGTGGTGTGTAAAGGGGGGCGACGGTTGGTCAGTCTCGTTTAAGACCGAGAGACGCACTTATACACCGGGAATCAGAGCGCGCGGAGCACACACACAGACACACACATCTTCGAGCAGAGAGCAGACCGTCTTTTTCTTTGTTTTTTTTCCTGAGTGAAGAGTTGGTGTGAAGATGTTATCCGCTCACTAGTACAGATCCACGAACAGATCATCACCTAAACCGGGTACTGGAATTACAAACCAATCACTTTGATGAAGAGGAAGAAAATGCGCCCCTGAACAAGTAAGTGTCCGCACGTCCTCTCTCCCCCGTGCCTTTAATTGTAATCATGCGGGAAGTTTTCTCTATTTTCCCGCACCACTCAAATAAAACACTCATCCCCCGTGTGTGTGAATGACTTCGTCTAATTTGACAAACGCCTGAAATGGTTCGTACTGGGATTTCTGCTATCGGGGGCTCATTCACCCTCATCTAGGACAAAGTCCATATGGTGCTGCTCTGCTCAGTCACACAGACGATCAGCGTCAGGGCTGTGGACGAGCTCCCTCTTAACTTATCTAAAGCAAAAAAAGAGGGAAAATTCACACCACTATTCCCAACCATCATATAGTTTTAAAAAGAAGAAAGAAAAAAAACGTTTATGAAATTTTTGCTATTTTATATTATGCATCATTCGGTATCATTTTCCAGAATGATCATTATTATAGTTACCCAAGGCTCTGTAGAAGTCAAATTCTGGGCTACCACTTGTCTGCACCTTTGCACCGGTGAGGCGCCCCCTTATCCCCAACCCAGACTCCAAAATGAGAAATCGGCAGTAAAAAGGAAAATGCTCATGCCTGCTGCATCTTCAAAGTATCCTTCTATCCAGCAGGGATTGTAATCATTCTCCCCTCTATTCATGTTTATTTATAGATCCTTCACACATATTTTGGCTATAACAAGCCCTAGCCAAATGAGGGGTGAAAACACCGGGGACATGCAGTGAATTATTCTAAAATGCAGGAATATCCAGTTTGCCGGTGCAAAGATGAGTTTAGAGCTCCTAACCTGCGTTTGCTTTGGAAACCCTTTAGATTGAACCACAGTGGCAATTACAGCATGCATCCAATTTCCCTCCCAGTGAAGGCTGCATGGGGAGAAATGGATTGAAATGGATTGAAAACAAATACGTGGAGTCTTTGTGTCCTCATCCTTGACCCCCTGTCATATGTTTGTGGCTGGATCTAGGATAAGGGTCCGGGGATGATGATGGGGTTGAGAAATGGATCACTGCTCCCTTCCCTTTTAAGTGCACTTACTCCCCTGCCCTGTGTTAGGCAGCAGCTGAGGGACGCAGCCTTGTTTAACATCGGAGGGATTCACTGGGGGGTGTCCCGCTGTTTTTCCAGGGATTCAGATTTTTTGGGGGTTTTTTTATGCATGAAAATACACAGCTGGGGTGGCAGAGTGCCCAGCCCACATTTGGTGGTGTATAGGTCTTTAATAGGTGAAATGTTAAAGTCAGAGGTAATCACATATTGAATGTTAAGGGTTTTGCTGACCCTTGTTGTAATTGGAGTGGTATATTCCAGAAGTAGTTTAATATTCATTGCTTTATGTTGTCCTGCATATCTGTCCTCATCCAAGCATCAAAGTTAATCACATCCTCTTCTGCATACGTGCACAATGTGGCAGGTCAATGACATGTGTGAAGTGGCTACTTTTTATCATCCTTTCAGGCCTGTGCTTCAAATACAAGCAACATCTCAGGAGAGAACATGCATCCACACAATTCGTTCATGAATGTTAATGTAACAGCTGTTGAGATTGCACTGGGTTGAGGCCAGAGGGTTGGGGGGGCGGGGGGTGGGGGTGGTGTGTGTATGTGTGAAATACCTTTGTCATGATATCGGTACTGCGTAAACTTGTGTGGGAACTATTTGTTATTTATGTCGTATATGATGCCGAGTTACGGCAACAATCAGCATCAGATGATTATTCCTCTCAGCATTCCCAGCAGCATCCAGCACACGTCTAAGCCAAGCAAAATAAAGGCATGTACTTTTATTTGTTAATCACTTTATGTATTCCTCCCCTGTGGCTCATGTGAAAACACGTCTGCAGGTCTTCAGTCGAGGGTAAATTGGGAGGCAGCGCACAGCTGAGAGTGAATTCTCTCTTCATTGGCAAAATCACAGAGCAGCTGTATCTTCAGATTGTGTCCGTCCCCTGGTGTCAGATCCTTGTCTCCCAGGTCTCGCTGAGCGATTTAATGAAGATGGCAGCAGATAGACGTAGATTTGTCGAAAAAGACAAAAACTCTGTGTGTGAATGCATACCCGTTTAGTTTATCAGATGTAACTGCCTGCTACAGCTCCGTGTTGCTTGTGTACAGCGTGTGATCTGAATACAGACCCATGACTGAGCCTCTTTGCTTCACTCCCTCCCTTATTAGATTCTTCTGCAATTATGCTGCCCTCTGGGGTGGGGGTGGGTGGCAGCGGGGGGAATGGATGGCTTTAACCACCTTTCCTATCAATTACGTGCCAAACAACAACCCCTCTAACCAAGAAGTCATCTCATTTACTCTGGAATGTCTTTAGCCAATGACTTCCATTACGTTGAGCTTCTATGGAGGTGAGAGGGTGATGCCTCATTACATTTGGCAGAGCAATCTCATGCTCATCATTTCAGTTCAGGAAGCTCAAAAATGATGCGTCTCACTTTTCTCGCAGGGACAGCCTTTGGTTCTTAGCCGTCCACATTTTCGTTCTGCTTTTTATTTTGCGTTGGCTCCTGAATTACAGCTCAGCAAGGCTCGACTCATATAGGCTTTTGAAGGTGAACAGTAATTGCATTTTTTCCCCTACTTCTGTTCCCAAAGACAGGTTCTCAGCATGTCCATCAGCGTTTAATGATTTCATGTTTTAAAGGGTGGAATAAAGGCTCTGAAACAGCATTTGGATCATCGAGAGACACTAAACCTCTCCACTGATACCAATTGAAAAGCTGTCCACTGAAAAATGGAATTCTATTATGGTTAGCGGCTCTTTAAGGCAAGGTGACCACACACACACACATACAGCCTGTGAAAGGTGTTAAGAAATTCTTGGATACATTTAAGTTAGAGGAAATTGCAATAACATGATGAGAAGAGTCCAGGAATGAGTCAGAATTGCAGGTTTCATGGAGTGCTTTAACGTAGCTGCGGTCAGGAACAAACATCCGTCCTATCAGCAGCAGAAATGTGACATTGAGTCTGTAACACCCAACTTGCAAGCAAAGTCTTTTTGAGGAGATTTCCTCTCCTGTATCTCGGAAGCATGTTGGATAGATGGGATAGGGGGGATTCTCCTAACAGCGGATGGCCATTAATACTGTGCTCAAACTGAAAAATGCAGCACAGATTTTTCCTGTAGAATCTCAGACCGTGTAATCCAGTGTGATGGGTTTTTAGAGAGGAAAAATGCCCTCCTAAAATTTGAAAGACACCAGGAAATCCACTCTGAATCCTGCTGCGCCTGCAATTACACCAGATGAGGAACAATTACCAGCACCAAGACAGTTGAGCTGAGCCAACATTGACCCTCGCTAAGATTCCATCCTGTCCTGTACGTTCTGCGTGAAGATGTTATAAATATTTAAACACTTTAACCATACTTATAGCAAACTACTTCATCCTTAACCACAGCCACAATAAAGCATTACCGTGAAACAAGCAAGTGATGTATTTAGGTCTGATTCAAGGATTCCAAAGATAGTGCTAGGTTAATCCAAACAACAGGGTCATGTTGTAAGGATGAGGCATTGGGTGGAATTCTTAATCCTGAGAGGCATATCAGTTTATACTTCCCGGGATGTAGGTCAGAGCTTCAGTTAAGTTCCTTCTGATCCGGTGACAGTGCAATCAGTGGATCCGCCACGTGGAACAAGTTTTAATTGCAATTTGGGTCACTGATTACCTGTCAGATAGGGAAGTCTGAGGCAGCACTTTGTAACGTTCGCTCTTTAATGCAACGGAGCGCAAAGTTTACGTTCACACTACAGATCTTCATGCACGATAGATTTTTGTTTTTTATGCGTAGCTGATTTTCCCTCTCCTTTTTCCCCCCCCCCTTGATTTTTTTTTTCTTCCGGGGAAAAAACAGAGACAGAGGTAAACAAAGCTCTGTCAGGGATGCAAATGAGACGGAGCATCTTTAAACATCCACAACGACTTAATTGTATTCTAAAGTGGTGAAGAAGGATTTGCCTCCTAGATCTTGATTGGCACACGTACCTAGCTTTATTATGTGTCATTTGGAATGGGAAAGGGAACGTTTGTCTGCCTGTTACACAAACAGAGAACTTGTCAGGTTTCCCGCCTATTTGGTGTTATAACATTTAAACCTTCAGACGTAAAAGTCAGAGAGACATGGAAGACAACGCATTACAATGTGTAATAACTATAATATGGTAACTTCTCAGTCATTTATTTTGGTAATGATCTCAAAATCTAATTGGTAAATCAGGTCACATTTTTAATATCTGGTGCCGAAATTAGTTTTGGACATGTTAACCGAATTTGAGCTTGATATATCGAACCCCTGAGATATTATTTATCAAAGAGTAAATGTGGTACCTTGGCATCGATGTGTGTGCCAAATCTTCTCCAAAACACTATCAAAATGGCCAAATTATGACTTGCAATATTTTAGTGAATCATCTTGTTTTTTCAAGTGTTTTGTTGACTAAAGCCCTAGTTTCATTCTCGGAGCGTTGGCTTTCCCTGTTGTTTTGTAATGGGCTCATTGTCGGGGCCAACCAGCAGGAGAAGTGCAGAAACATGTTCGGCGACAGTTCCATTTATTTCCACAATGAATGCAAACCACAACAGATCTGAGAATACGTGATTCTACATCGTTGTTTACATGTTCAGAATACATACTGTATCTGATGGGGCTTGGATGTGAAAATGTAAATTCATCCTTGAAACCTTTGATCGTGATGAAACCAAACATTTTCTTGGTTCTTATTAATCATCACGGGCAAGATCCCATCAAAGGAAATACGTGGACAAAACCAGACACATTTTGCTTATATACTGTATAGTTGGTTGCACACTAAGCCCTTTGTTATAGGTTGAAGTGGCATTTTGCTGCATAGTAGAGTGCTGCTCCACTGTCTGCCAGTTCCTATTAATAATCAAATAGGGAGAGAGAAGTAGCTTTTGAGGTCATTTCCTTCCTCACTCTTCTTTTAAGATGCAGAATTGAGCTTGTTAGGCAGGATGAAAACATGTATGAAAAAGAGAACAGCCATTTAGCAGCACATTTTCTTCCCCACCATGTGAAATTGGGCTTCTGGCTTATGTCTGAAGGTTTTGTTCTCGTGTGGTATTTGCTGTGCCTCGTATTTCCTCAAGATTCACTCGTAATACTTCTCAAATAATGTGAACCAATTACAGAACTAAGTAATGCCAAAAATCTTTTTTGTGTGTTTTTCTTTAACAGTAGAATGCATGTAATATTTGGCTCAAAATGTCACATTTTAATGATATCCATAATTACTTTCTCTACAGATTAAAATTCCTGTATTCAACAGAGAGCCTTCCATTCACAAGCAATTGGATGAGAGTCTTATGAGCCCTTGGCAGCTAAAGATGATGTTACTATGGAAACAAATTGTTCTGCTATCAATCACTGGATGCCTTGCAGGTGAGATATTTTACAACATATTTCATTTGAGATTCATTGCTTTTGTGGTCACGGTTTATGTCACGACATCCTTTCTGCTAATAAATTAGTACAGAATAATATTTGACTGTCTTTTTTCGTCACATCATTTCACATTGACTTTCCTCATACTGTTTGCATGTATCAGAGCTGCGGGTTAGAGGTGGAAAACAAAACAGCTCATACTTGGTAACCACTGTCCAAGATGTAAAATGTGGGCAAGGAAGAGACAGAATCAGAACAGTGGTAAATAACCTTCGCAATTCTCTTCTTTTTGAGCAAAAAGGTCGCACTGATTAAGTTGCGGTCATTACTGGTACAATGCTCCAGTGTGATGTCCTTTAGCAGTCCCTGGAGCCATGTCCCGCTGTGCATTTACCGTACGCTGTCAGGGAGAACTGGGATTCCAATCCCATTCCTGTTTATGGCTTGTCCAGATCATTATCAGGATCCGTGGAATGAAACTAGCTCTGCATTTTAGCACAGTCTACTTGCCACAGTGCCTCATTCTGCCCTTGCGGCCACCAGGGATTCCAGCCGGAGAAATACAGACACTCAGCTGGAATGCCAACCCTTGTTCAGATGACATTGCAAATCCCAATGAATGTTATTCAAATTGGCTCATGCGTAATTCAAACCCAATCCTCCAGGGAAAAAGTAGCAAGAAAACTCACCCTCCTAGTGGTAGTTATAGGTGCTAGTACACGCTCAAGAGATGAGATTGCACACTTCAGAACCTTGGGAAAAGTTGAGAGAAATCACTGTGTCACATTGTCTGAGTTGCTGCCTTTGTGGAAGAGGCGGAGGAGTTTCTGTGTCCTGGGACAAAGCATCATCTCACAAAAAACAATGACACTTTTAGCAGATTCACATTTGGGAGTGGCTGTTCAATCAGATTTTATGTTAGAGTCGTGAATTTATGTCAGATTATTGATCTTCTATTCATATATGTTTTGCTTTTCATGTGTTTCACTGTCAAAGATCTTTGTAGATTTCACAGTTATTCTACATTGATAATTCATTTTTGAATAATCATTCCATTCTGTGCTCCTGTGACTCATGTTCCCATTTTTTTATGAAGCTTACAGCGTGTTGATTCACTCACATATAACAGCATATGACTAGCATTGATAGCCATGTGCTGCAATCTGTTAGCAGTAGGACATTAATTAGACCTACTATGGCTGTATGCTGGTTTAGCACCAGATTGCCTTCCACATCCTTTCCTGTTAAGCTTCTGGCAAATGACTGTATCCTTATGGCCTCAATTAACCAGTGCATGTGTCTTATGATGTAGATGTTCTGAAAATGGATCCCTCTCCTTCATTAAATCTTTCAGTCTGTCACTGGAAATCATGAATCAATTGATTAATAACTATGAAAAACTGTTAACATTTCCATTCGTGATGTGACGACTTTCTAACCGTCTTGTTATAGAATTTGTCTTTCAAAACTGCCAATTTTAAACTTTTATGTAGAAAATTGTGGATTCTAGAAACAAAAGAGATAGATAGAGAGTAGATGTACAAATTAAAAACTTCAAAATGGGTGTATAAAATTCTTCTTGATTTGATTCAGGAAAAATCCAAACTTGAACTTCTTAGGTTGCAAATGAAGGAGAGATTTAAGCAAGGTTGTTTTCAACTGTTTTTTCTTAATCCAATCACCAAATCTGCAGTAATTCTGGCTCCTCAACATATTATAGATGATTCAACTTCTGTGCAACTGCATACCATTCCCCCAAACACCTTAGCCAGCAAAATATTTACATAGTAAATCAAAGAAATATATGACTTATTTGTGGTGTTTTTATTTAGTTGCATTTTTACCACGGAGGTTTCTGGAGGCAAAATTAATCACAGCCCAGCATGGAAACAGCCATATGATGATTTATTATGATGATAAAGTGACAGAGTGAGGCCTGGCACTATGCAAAATTGGCCCCGTACGCAAACTTTGGAGTAAGTATAAATTAGTGCCATGGTCAGTGTTTTTCTTTAGTGTCCCAGGTGTCAGTTTCATCTGGAAAATGAAGTGGATTAAAGAGAAACAGATAGCGAATAACTCAGCAATAGCAGAAAAGGCCAAGCAAGGGTAAGTGGGATTTATTCTTCGCGAAGCAAGAGTGCGTACGTCAAACCACAGGGATTGTTTCTGCTTTGGTTTGGAAAAAGCAAAAGGGTTCGGAGGAATAACAGTTCAGTATGCAGCACTGAAAACGTGATATGCAGTGAGGCATTGATTGTCATGGGGCTGCTATTAAACCTCCGCCTCATTATTTCCTTTTCAATGAATTTAGATTTAAAAGGCTAAACACAAACAAACAAAACTGCACTGTTAAAACCCTTAACACGTGAAAGCCGGACTGTGTCCTGAACACATTTTGTCCCGTCTGCAATGGTTGAAAATGTATATATCTATATGTAGAGAGGATTTGCTCTTTGGGTGGCACATTAAAGGCCTAATTCTTTTCAGTTCAAATAGGCTTTTTTTCTGGATTGTACAACTATGAACCTTCCCCCTCTTTTCACCTTTACAGAGGATATCATATTTCAAGGGCCAAGATGGAGGACAGAACCCAGTGACCTCATTTTACCAATCAACTCCCCAAACCAGCAAGCTATCATCGCGTGTGAGGCAGAAGGGACCCCTCCTCCACAGTACAGGTAAATTACCACATCAAAAGTTACATTTCTAACAGCAGTTCCCGCCCCACGTCCCACGTCTCGCCGTGGAAATCCATTGCTGCTTAATTGCTTGTGAATCTTCATTGCCGCTTCCACGGAAATCAAACAGGGGCACTGATAGCGTTGATTGCTATTGATTTGTTAAAGAAGGCTTTCTGGACATAAATGCTGCAGAGAGATTATGCACCATCCAACAAAAAGTCAGGCTACAAAGAGTAACTGCTTAATTGAGCATCCATTTCTAATTGAAAACGCTTATCTATTTTTACTCTGAGCTATGATGTGGAGCGAGAGCTGCACTGCTGCGCTTGATGAATATGCCGGCACCCCAGATACGCGTAAGGTTAACTTTATTAACGATAAGATTTAATCCGTGTATGACTGAAGCTGATGATTTATAACACAGTGCACGGCTTAAGAAATCATTAAGGAGAGTAAAGGAGGTTCCAGCAACTAATTTGCACCTCAGATCCTTTGATATCTCTGTGGCGATTCCCTTGTGGTGGATCCTGTCTAAAAATGGCAGCTGCTGGTGTTTTTGTGGTGGATTGTGTTTCATAGCTCGGTCAGCACCATGCAAATGCACAGCTAGCAGTGGAGAGAGTCAGTAACCTTGTGAGTGACATTCTGTTAAATGCTTACATTTCCTATAATGTGTCCACGGTGAAAACATGGTCTATGCGAAGCAGCAGCAGGGAGGATCATTATGAAACCCGAGCTATCCTACGATGAAGTCTAGACCATCACTTCCATACTTACTCCACAAGATATACAAATATAGAAATAGTTTTTTGCCCATCAAGCGTTTTGTTTTCTTCCACACCCTGTGAAGATTCTGTGCAATTTTGGCACCACTGCTTGGCAAACAGCTGGGGACAAGCAATCTGTAAGGATCTGTGGCGCAAGGGGAATTGGCCACTCCAAAATTGGGAAACAAGGCGCAGGGAGAGTCCAGTAAAATAACAAAAGAGTAAGGAAAATAAAATGCATCAAAGCGCAATATGTCACCTTTTAAACTGCTCAGGCAATGCTGTTTATGTCCCGAATCATTGCCTTGCTCTCCCATGGTAGAGTGTGCTTCTTTGATTTTCAAATCTCCAAGAATGTGATTTTTGTACACTGTAACATAGCGTTGGGTTCTTGGTTGTAATCCAAAAGGACGGCTTGTGCTTTTCTTGCGTAGTGTACATGTCTGTGTGGGTTTCCTCCTGCTGCCCTGGTTTCCTCCACACAGTCCAAAGCCATTCATGTTAAGTGAAGTGGAAACTCTAAGTTGTCTGAGTGTGAGTGAGGATGCTGGGATAGTTTCCAGTCCCCTGTGACATACACTAAGGAGCTCATAGATAGGCTGAAAATGGGACCATGGTCTAAAGATACAATGCAACACACACTCTTTAAGCCCAATCGAATATTGAGAAATTTGTTCAATGCATCACCGCCCAGAATAAATAATGTGTTTTATCTCCTATAATCCACTATATTCATCCTGTGTGCTAATTAATTAGTTTTTGGTTACGATCCAGATCCAAATGTAGCAACAAGGTTTTTTCTAAAAGCATCATCACTATTTATGTGGTTTTTTTTGCTGACATTATTAGTTTATTTTGATTCTTTGTATCCTTCAATGAATGACTGCACTTATTCGAAAATTCCTGCACCCCTATCAATGAATTTCAATGCAGATCTGAAAGACATTTATTATTAAAAATAACATATACAGAGGCAGATACAGAGGCTGTGAGCTCTCAGTTATTTCTCTTTTATTACTATTTCATCACACCCGCACAGTAATCTCCAGCTAAGCCCCGAGGAAACCTGGTGGTCAGAGATTTTTTATTGCCCTTTCTATTGCCCTGCATGTGCCAAAAAAAGAATCTTTTTCAAACTTTATCGTACTTTGTGTGACTGGTCTCTCACTTTGACCATTACTGCGGTTTCTCTCGGGGCGCTTTGGGTCCACAAAAATTTCACACTATTATTTTCGTTGTGTAACACTTCTGCGTTGCATATCTCACAATGGGGATATTCATCAAAGACAGTAGTATCTCTGCTTTATCGCTTTATTTAACACAGGATAAATCATGTGAAACCAATTCAAAAGGAGGGATTTATGTTTGAGCAAACCTACGGGGGATTGACATTTCTGCTAATGCTTTTAAAGACACTAGATGTTTTGTCCTTAGTTTTACTTTGAAGGAATAACTTTTTTGTCGCTTGTATTTATGTCGCAATCGCTTTTGGACACTGATTGTCCTTGACTTGTTTCTCTCTGAGCAAGGACAAGATATTTTTCTTATGAACATAAAATAGAAACCATTAAATGCTTGGCGGTGTGTTTCACTCAGGCTAAAATGCCTTTAGGAAGGGGGCCATGCTGTGACTCTCAGCAGAAACCTTTGTGCAGGGGTAAAGCCAGTAAATGAGCAACATTTGTATTAGCTATGACAACAAAGTGGATATTACTGTGGACTGTAGAATTCTGCACATCATTTCCTCCATTATTGCAGCTATTAAGAAAAATAAAACCGTTTGGTTTGATATGCAAAAATAATTGTGTTGTTTAATACTGAATGTGACTCAGCTATGATGGATTTAGCTCACTGGGTAAATCCACCTCAAAATGACATAAACCTGCTATTAATGATAAATCATAAATCTAGCAGATATGAAATGTAGCGTCTCAGTGTTAAATAAACGAGCAATGTTTGGCTTTTTAAGCGATGCGGCTGCGATTGTTCACAAACGGTTTGACCTGCCACAACCACAGAACTTGCTTTGAGATGTTCATGTAATAAGCTGAATAGTATTATGAGTTATCATTGGACGACTCTATAGTTTATTTCTCTTGTCATCCATCTCTGGATCTTTGGAGATTTTGTTCTACATCACAGCTTATTACTTCTCCAAATGGGTTTCCAAGTGCTGCCAAGGAGCGCTCCCAATTTTTTTTGCCAGAAATGCTCATAACTCTCATTTAAATATTCCACTAATCAAGAAAGATTCACTACAAAGGCACAGAATTAAAAAAGACTCAAATTACAGAGATGAAGATTCTGGGACAAATACGACCCCATGTGTTTTCCAACACATAGCCGGTAACTTGCGATGGATTTTTACTTTTTAAATTTCAGTCGTGGCAGATTTGCTCAGGATTAAGACCACAGATGACCTCCACTATTACTACAACTCACATAAGGGCCCCGAGTAATGTTCGTACCATGCAAATAGGGCTTAAAAAGTACCTTTGTGCTCACATCAGCCTCTGCCTGCAGCTCTCTGCAGCAGGTAGAGCTGCCCACCTCCATTCTGTACTGGAGTTAAGCTCCCCTGTGTCTGTTTACATTCAGTCTGTTTCAGTAGACATGTTTCATTCCTATTGCAGATTCCATATTTTAACTGAAGTAGGTCACTTTGACTTTGAGAAGGAAACAAACAGGATGTGGAAGGTAGATATCACAGTTAGGAGCCATTTGGTGACTGTTTCTTTCCTTGGTATTGAGCGCGAGAACACTTCACTAAACAATACATATTGGTGAAAGATGTTCCAAAGGTTTTCCTGTATAGCTTGTTTAAGATGTCAGAAAATTCCGTTTGACACATCGGCAAACACCAAACAGGTTGCATTAAAATACTGTATGTGTACAGATGGCACATATAAAATAACACCAGTCATGAGCTTACAAACCAAATGGCCCTACAGCTGAATCGCATGCTACGGCGAGTTTAATCAGCTGATACTGTCTGGTTTTCCTTTAAAACACTGAGATGCTCGGCTGTACCTTCACCTCGCGCCGGCTCTTCTCTGAACGCTCTGACAGGATGAATATACCGACGGGAACTCTGACAGTTCTTTAGTTGACAAATAGTCCAGTGTAGTGGCAGAGCACCCTCCAGGGCTCACAGTTGTGCTTTATGAATACACCTGTCATTGTGTTTACTATGAATCTACTGTAATACAGCATCAAGGGCATAGCAGTGATTGGAAAGGGGGAATAAAAACTTCTGTGCTGGCGTCTGCTATCATGTAATGTGACTTCAGGCAGGTGTATAACTTTGCTTTTGTTAATAGGTTGGCACAGGTTAACAGGGACATACATAGATCAGAGAGGATGTGGAGGATGAGAAGCCATATTTTCATATAAATTCAGCTTTGAACCAGATAATAGCACTGATCCTGTAAATTGCAACAAATCAGTTTTGTGTTTTATACCTGATGGGTTAATTCTTGTATCCCTGGGGTTTATGCTTCTACCCCCCACCTTATTTTTGTTGTGTAATATAGAATGTATGTTGGTAGCACATTGGTTTAGATGCAAAATGTGTATACCTGTATAAAGCCCAGAGGCCTTGAACTGCCCTGAAAGGAAAGCTTCATTTTTGATTGAAGTCAGTAATATATTTATGCCAATATGCAAGTCATTTGAATATACCCTACACACCTGATTAGACACACACACAAAGAACGAGTAAGTGTTTGGCCAGCATCCGTGTTTCGCATTGGTGTTGCCAGCTCAGGCCTGATATAGCAGCGCAGAGCAGGCTTTAAACGGACAGCAGCTGAAATGGTTTGTTTTGTACTCGGTGTGTACAGTGGTGCGTCAACAAGGGAGCAGCGGTAGAAATGGATCAGGTGGGAAAAAAATGAATCCTTGAGCATGACAAACTGGAAAGATTCATGGCTCCGAGGCCTTAAACATAAAATGTGGCTAGAAGGAAGATATATTGGAAAATTCAAGATTGAGGTCTTTCAGCATTCACATTACAGTGCGTTAAACAAGCCTCTATGGGAAATGATGATGGTCATTTCAATGCACTCTGAATGTTAGATGGAGTACATGTACTGGTGATAGTTGAGGAAAGTGTACTGCAGTATATTCACATATTACAGTAAAATATATTCAAAATATGCATCCTATCTTAGATAATTATAATTCCTGCAACAAAAGAGTTAGTGTTTTTGGTTTTGTGGTGTTATCTGGTATTTAAGTAGATTTTAATTTCATTTAATAACATTTCTGGTCCTTTTTTTTCAATGTTTTAATTTTCTTGTTGTGTTGCTTATTTTCACTTTCTGGGCTTTATCCCAAATTCAGATGCTGTTTCAAAAAAATTCAAAACATTTAGTATCAATAAGTAAAAGCAGCAGATGATGAAGCATTTTATGTGATTTGGGCGCTTTCTGAGTTTTTGTTCTTGTGAATAGTATTACAAAAATACACGTTTCAAATATACGTGACTGTGTGTGTGGGTATACTGTCTATCTGTTAACGCTTTACTAATCCCTTCCGATTTCATTTGGCAGACATACACATTTACAAATATAAACCTCAGACATAGTCATAAATCCAGAAACACTTACATTAATCCAAAGCTGTTTTAGCAATATTTACTTTATTACATTTGGGTTGAAAAGCAAATGAATGTCGGTTTAATAAAAGCAACAGCAATAGCCAATTAAACATAAATGGAGCAACTTGGTCAGCAGTTGATTTTCCATTACCGTGCGAGTGTGTGAGTGCTTGTGTGTATGAGTGTGTGGTCGCTAGGTGCCTGGCCTCAAGGAAACTCAGGTGAGGCGGCGCTGCAGTAAAATCCCCAGTCTATTTGATGAAGAGACCTCATGCAAAATTGATGTGAACCTCAAGGTCATGGCGAGTTCATCGGGAGCATGCTCAGATCAGCCTCCGCCTGCAGCACTCCGCAGCAGATAGAACGGTTTTCCTGGACTCTCCACTAGACTGAAGCTCCCCTCTGTCTGCTGGCTTTTACAGTCAGTATGTTTGAGCAGACCTTTGCCTCCTTTTTCTTCCTGATGTAGTTCACTTTGAGTTAGAGAAAAGGAATTAAAGAGGCGGTGGAGGGTGAACATCACTAGATACCATCGGACAAAGTTGCTATGTTGCAGGAAACTGCATCTTATACTACTTGGTATAGTTTCCTTCCAATTGATCTAACAGTCTTAAAGTGTCGCTGACTCTTGAAACTGTATAGAATTGTCTAATCCTTCACTCTCACCATCAATGCTGGATTCGTTTTTCGCAAATTTTCTCTAGTGCCCTGTGCAGTGTAGACGTACTGATTAAAAAAGACTCCAATGCATCACCTCTTAACAATAATACAAAAAATGTGTAGATTTGATGTTCTCTGTGATGGATTTCGCAACTCTAAGAAATTGGTGGAAACTATTAGCTCCCTGTCAAAAATCAAAGGTGTTTTACACTCCTATTGCCAATTTACTTTGGTCAGAGTCATTTACCCTTGGCTCAGCGATTGAAAGATACAATATGTCCAAAGTGAAAGAACACTAATTTCTCATTGGTCAGAAATGCCACCACCAACTGTGGCCGTTGAAAGAACAAAGGGTTCATAGTCTTTGTCATCATTTGGGGCGCAGTAGTTCAGGCCATTTTCCCACTACAAATGAAACTCATGAGTCCTTTCTGAAGAAGTGATTCTGGAATTAAATTGTTGTAGACTGATCAATATGGTTCATCAGTGAGATATTTGTTGATCGGTGTGGGAGGACTTGCTGTCGAAAGTACTTTGTGGTGCTGTGAATCTTCCTCCACACAACTCAAACAACTCAAAGTGCAAAATTCAGTTTTCTAAACAGCCGAACAGATATGCTGAACTTGCCAGTGTTAGATCTTTCGCCTCTGCGTTCCCTTTGGTTCACAGAGATTATACACATCATCTGGGTTTGTTGAAAAACCGTGTGTGCTGTGTGGAGTGCAGTATTCAGATGATTCTTCACGTGAAACCTGGGTGTGAACGCTCCAGTTTCTCAGTTATCTCTCACCTCTCTGTCACCAAGTGAGAAGTTGCCTGGAGCAGAACAATTATTTTCCTCACAACTTGTAAATAATGTTTGAAAGAGGTGCTTCTCCTGAAACAAAGGTGTTCACGCTACATGGCTTGCACGCTAACATGCTTAGGTAATCTATACCATTTTTACCATTAACAGTTGTATCTATCTAGGTATCTATACCAGGCAGTTAAACTACTCTTTGGACCAAAAGGACACCAGCCCATTTTCTCCCCTTGATCTTTGTCACTTTCACTTTCCTCACCATCAGATCTCACATCACTGCACCCACACTCTGCAGGGGGTTCTCAGCAGAAACAAACAGGGGCTTTTGGTGTCAGCTTTTCCGTGTCTTTTGGTATTAAAGTCTGCCCGCCTGTCTCAGGTGTTTCTGCTGTAAGTGCTGGAACTGTAGGTGGTTTGCTGATTGCGTTGGTGGTGTAAAGACACCATCGCACCAAGCCAGCTGCCTGCTCCAGGGGTCTGTGATCTGCTCAGGCTGCCCACTATCCTCTCCTATTAACTTCAGTCATGCTGGGTGGCTGCAAGCATAACAAGCTTTCCCATGTTTTTCCATTTAACCTCCTCTCCTCTCTGCACATACAACACTATGCCTCCCTTCTCCACAGAAAAGAAGACAAATAGGACAATATTAAAGAAATGTGTCTTATTTGAAATGTAATTCACTTCAATCTTTTTCATTTATTTTATAATTCTGAAAGTTTAAGTGATATACAGCCATTGGTCCTTGGAACGACGACAAAATCAGTCAGATTAAGTGACAGTGAGTCACAGACTGTGAGATGAATAATGCAGGCGATGACATGAAAGACGGCATAGTCTTTTGTAGTCTGTCAGGCTGGAAAAGCTGGGGAGAGCCATGACAGGCTTTAAGACTGCATGAAGCGCCATGAACCGCCTGTTAGTTTGCCTGGGAGAAAAAAAAAAATATTGATTTATTTCTCCTTACCATTAAAATTGTCATTTCACAGTGCTGTTGCTCACAAGGTGTTGTATATAATGTTCAAATCACACTTCATTTCTCACATTCTTGAAGAGATAGAAAAAAATATAAAATAGGATATATGCAAAAATATGCATTTACATGTAATACAATTTAAGATGTAGTTAATTTAAAGTCTTTGCTTTTGAAAGATGTCTTGCCAAGATTAAAAAAGGGACTTTTGTCTGTTATTTTTGGCTGCAATATGTGGAATTTAATTTTTTGGAAGTCACACTGTGCTTTTTGCAATATTGATATTAGAAAGGAAAGTTAATTTAAATCCCTTACATGTCTTATAAATGCCATGCCAGAGCTTATAGGAAAATTCAGAATACTAATCATTACCACATGTTTTGCAAAGACGTGCATTCTGTCATATTGGAAGGATACTTCTTCTTTGTTACCATGAAAGTAATCAACCTCATACAGGTTATGTTGTGGCCCATTTGTTTTTAAGATGCATGGTCTGTCATATAGCACTGAGGCTTCATTGCCTTAAACAACTGTATAGACGGAACATGGTTTAGTTTTCTCTGTCATAACATAGTTAGCAATTTGGATTATATCTCTATGGAAGTGAAATGTTGGCATTTTGCTTTTGCTTACTAGATTTTTGCTACTGTTTGTTGTTGTTTTGTTCCTTTGGGGATAAAGAGAGGCCGAGGGAGGAATGTGAATGTAAATGTGAAGCTTGTTATAAAATTGATGATGTTTCAGTTAAACCCATAGGACTTTTAGCTGCTCTGAAAGCTTTGTTATTATTAATTTATTTCAGTAAACTTGTGGTCAGACATACCCATGGAGTATGAGGTTGCTAGCTTTTGAGCCATTGTGGTCCATTTTCACTCAATATGCACAGCAAAGCTATAGCAAGGCAGAATAGAGAATATAATCCTGCATTGTGTTTACTTCTGTATGTACCATAGATAGATAGATAGATAGATGTTTGAGCATCACACAGCATTTGTGTACAATGCATCATGGATGTATCAAGAAAGCGAAAGGTCAAAACCACAAATATAAAGCACTTTCTAATTAAAGGAGAAACAAAATTAAATTCCCATTTGCCTTGCAAATAGGAAATAATCAATAACACACTGCACTTTCTCTGTTGTGTAATTATCTCGAAATTAAAAGAAAAGCAAAGTAATTTAATACAAAATGATTTAAACTCCTTTTTAAAGTTACACTGGGAGCTGTAGCTTTCCTCAGTCGATGAATGTTCAGTCATGAGTGAAATCTTATTTAGATTTCTCTGCATGTGGATTGATAATAATATAGGTCCCAACTGTTATTACTCACCCTTTACGTTTGCATTGCGTGTGGGCAGGCCAATCAGATCGATCTCTGTGATAAATGCTGCGAGTGTGCATCTCCAGAGGCTCAACTACTGATTGTGTTTGCGTTTTTCCAGATGGTCACTAAACGGAACACTCATTGATCTGGGGAACGACTACCGGCGTCACATGTCTGGGGCCAACCTGATCATTAACAATCTGGACAAGGACCAAGATGCTGGGATATACCAGTGCGCCGCCTTCAACACGCGGGGGTCCATCCTGAGCCGCAAAGCCAGCCTGCAATTTGCCTGTAAGTGATCCTACATGTGCTCGCATGCGGCTGGCATTAATCCTCATAATGCAGTATACTTGCCTGTGTATCTATTTGTAGTTGTGTGTCAGCGTGTAATGCGTCTGTGGCATAGGCCTTTTGCATTTAGCTTTCTGATTCCTCATTTAGATTGCCAGGGAATAGATTTTTGAGAGGGAAATGGTAATCGAATGAAATGTCAGCTGCAACAAACACAGTGGGTGAAGCAGCTTCTTACTGCCTCTGAACTCCATTGATTCTCATTAGTGCTTCCCACTCTGACAGCATCTACACTCAGTCCCAATTGACTCATATTTTGCCAAGTGATATGGCAGACCCTGTGATCCAGACTTTAAAGGAGATGAACACAGATAATGCTTAAGAAGTGTTTGTGTTTGTGTAATCCTGGTATGACACATACAGATGATTGTAAAGAGATCAGGCAGTGACGGGCTGTCTGCTAGTCTGCCAACCTGCTGCCTATAAGACAAAAAGGGGGTTGGAATGTCATCCTGAGAAGCAGGGGTCCTACCTGCCAGCCAGGCACTGTAGAGGCACCTCTCTCCTCCTCTGATCAAGACTGCTGACTATTGATCATGTCCCAAGGATAGAGAGCCTTTCACTTCCTCTCAGGAGATAGACTGCCATTATCCCTATAGACCAGTAATGAATCTCACTTGTGGGGACTGGGAAAAGAGCAGGGCTGCTTGACATTTATTGTCTTGCCTAATGCACAGTGAGGGAGGTCGAGGAGATCATGGCTGATATTCTCGCTGACTTTCCTTTTAATGAGCCCGTTGCTCTAAGGTAGAAATGCTGTGCTCTCTTTCCTGCTTTGCTTGCCTGTA
This sequence comes from Genypterus blacodes, assembly GCF_046128005.1. Taxonomy (NCBI): domain Eukaryota; kingdom Metazoa; phylum Chordata; class Actinopteri; order Ophidiiformes; family Ophidiidae; genus Genypterus; species Genypterus blacodes. The sequence goes on from NW_027466831.1 coordinate 5,175,355, forward strand.
AAATTCACCTGCTACTACTGAGTGAAAATCCTTAGCTCGTTCCCGGAACAAAAATAACAACCTTAAATATGATTAGAATTCATCATCAATTATAAATCTGCACACCTCAGCATCAATATATATGTAGCATATATACTGTATGTAGCATGTAATATCTGCCAATCGATTGAGAGTTGTTTCGAGTTGGTTAGCTTCATTTACTTCGTTTTTTTTAAAGGACAGCTGTAAAAAAAAAGAAATGCATTCATAAAAATTGCCATGTCTGTGAACAAAAGAGAAAAACAATTCAGTCATTTGGCAAAAACGCATAATCAAGTGACAAACTAATTTCCTTCTCTCATACAGTGACTGGTGGATTGGCTCCAGCCGTCCATGCAATGGGGAATAGAAAGTGGATGGATTATGTAATTTCTTTTTTATGTGGTCCTTTTTCAAGAGACAGACAAATCTAATTTGTGTGCTTAAACATTTATTTTCCATTTATTGTGTAAAACTTTACATTTTGAGACACAACAGCTGACAAAAATGCCACGTTTCTGCTTGTCATACTTGCAATTCACCAGGAATTCATTGCAAACTTGAACTTGACAAAAAAGTTTAAGACGCAATGGACTCATTAGATCCCTGTTATCGCACAGTTTGCAGGCAGCTTAAAGCAGGTAAAGCTTCATTGCTTGATAAATCTTAAGTTTGTTCTGGTAATGGTTGGCCTGAACTCCTTAACCTAGTCGTTGTATAATAGAGAGTGGGTCTGCTTACAAAGGAATTGCTGCAGCTGAGTTTGGCCTCTGGCCTCAGTGTGTGGTCAGTTCACTCCAGTAAAGCCATTAATCTTCAGTTGAGAGGCCAGACAAAAGATAACTGTATCCCCCCACTGTACCCAGTCCAGCTACATCCCCGCCCTCCTCTCTGCCATTTCATGCAATCTGAGTGAAGAAGTCATCCCGTCCACTTTGGTGAAGTCATTATTAGTGACTCTTTGAGTTGCCTCCCACTGTTTCAGAAAAAGGGACTGCTGGTTTAATTATTAGTGGCTGTTATGGAGTGCTTTTGCAGTAGGGTGCGTGTGTGTGAGATGCTCATGTCACAGCTGCATACGGAGATCAGAAATTTCTTTTAGGAGGTGATCTCTGCATTTAAAAACTAGCTCACTGAGATGAGACAGACATCACCTCTGTCTGTTTTTCAAGCCACCCTTCTCCTCCTCCTGTGGCCTCCTCAATGTCCTGCCACAACTTGGCCGCGTTTGATTCCGCCGCGGTCATCAGAGTGCTGTTCATTAATCTTACCAGCCCTCTGTCCCACTTCTCTCCATAATCTTCCGTCTCCTAATTTCCCTTATCGGTCACACTGACTTTCTTTTGTTTGTGTTTGGAAGGCTTACTCTAGGCTGTTAGCCAGAGGGTGCATACAGAGTACAGAACGGACTATGCCGGCTCCTCTCATCAGTCATGAAGCCAGAGGTGGTTTATCATCCCAGGTTTAGCTTTTGTCTGCCAGCAACTCCTCATTCATTTGCAGTGGATAGATAGTGCTGAGCGTATTGATGGGAAAGCTAATGCTTTTAAGTGCAAGATTACACCACATTTAATAATGATGTTGCTTATTGCTGCTGGCGCTGGAAACTGTCATTTGTCACACACGCTCGCACATGTTTGTTCAGTCCATTTTCTTTTCCTCCTCGTTTTATCACATTTCACCCTAATCTCTTCCGCAAGTGAAATTGTTGTGTTGCAGGGTAAACATCACCGAGTCAGGGCAATCTATCTCATCAGCGTCCCAGATGCCTTTGAAAGCTTGAGGGTTGTCAGGAGGTGTCTTTAGGCAATCAGCGATGCCCTATTAAAGTCCCAGTGTTCACAAGGAGGCATCAAAAACATGAATCAGGGAGGCATGTTTGAGAAAAGTTTACATCCCTAGAAATAACTTTCAGGGGCCTCCTTTTCAAAGATATGAATCATATGTCCTCGTGCAATATTAATAGTGCTATTCCTCTGCTATTGTTGGTTTTAAGTGCTTTGAAATATGGCCTAATCTGATCTTATTTGTGTTCATCAGACCTTGATAACTTCAGAACACAAACAGCGAGGAGTGCTGTCAATGTCCGGGAGGGTCAAGGAGTGGTTTTGTTATGCGGGCCACCGACACATTCCGGAGGTAAGATGAATGTGCTGCATTGGTGCCTTAAGGAATTATTAAAGTTTACTTACGTGAATCATTTGCTCTTATTAAAAGATGACAAAGACATATTCTGTGTGTAGAACTACCTTCACACCTCTCACTAATCATTTTTTACACCTAAGCATGTGTACGCGCATATTAATTCTGTGCTAGTTTTCCTCTTCCAAACGATATATTGTGTGACTTAAATAGTCTTGCAAATTATGTACATTTTCTCCAATTACATAGAAGGCACATTATTCTTTAAGTAATTTTACACCATTTTGTAAGATAGTAATTATTCTTTTCTGAGCTGATGTTTGTTTCGTTTTCAGACCTTTTTCTGTGTAAGAGGTAAACATCACATAAATAGTTTTGATTATTGCCTAATGTGCAAGTGAAAATGAGCAAACAAGCAGATGACGCTTAGCTCGATCTGCTTGGAGAAAGCACAGAAAATGGACACTGACGTTGTCCGCTGCCCAGCTCGTCTCCCACTTACACATACAGTAGCTCGCACATTGAACCAGCCAATTTCCCTCCACAAGAGAGCGGTTTGTAGCGCAGCGCATTGTACAGCTGGTCCACAGGATAATGGGTCAGAGCACTGTGTGTGAAATACAGTTTGACAGCTTTCCTCTCTGACATAGGCTTATACGTGCTTGGCTGCTGTTACCGTGGAGCTATTGCGTTTTCTCACATTTCCAAAAGTGAATGAGAATAAAGAAGTGTGAGCATGTTGTCCCTTTCCGGCTCTTTCAGCCCGTTGCTCTCTGCTTCTCTCTCTCTCTCTCTCTCTCTCTCTCTCTCTCTCTCTCTCTCTCTCTCTCTCTCTCTCTCACATTTTCTCTCTCATTGTGAGAAAGCATCAATGTTGTTCTTAACCTTGAACTGTTTTTGTCAAAGAGATCTATGTAGGTTTTCATGTCTCACCCCCTTTTTATTCTGCAATAGACTTCCTTCACTCCTTATAGCACATTTGTCCTTTTTCCCCTTTTTCTGCTGCTCTCAAGTCAATCCTTGCATCTTCTCTCTTCACAAGTGCTTGAGGAGAAAAATCTATCGCTGCTCATTACAGTTACACAGTTCACATAGCTACAGCTCCTGTTTGCCTAATCAGAAGAAGTTTTTTATCTGCATCGCTGCACCCACACGGACGTTCAATCCAATCCAAAACTGGGGGCTTCCTGCCTCAGGGGAAGGGGTATGATTGACAGTCTTTGCATACACCTTTTGACTCTGCGCTCCTCACCTCCGTAGTGGTAGATTACACAGAGCATCTCCTTGCTTCTGCAAATCTGCACAGTGTGCTCTTCTCTGACTGACATTGTAATTCATCATGGCGGGCCTCTCCTTTCTTCCATTAGACCTGCAGTTTGCCAAGGAACATGCCACGCATGAGTCAGATCTGGGTGATGCCCTCATACCAACAACACTTCCTATATCCATACTTCAAGTCATCCATCCATCCATACCTTCCTTGAATCCCATCAGTCAAGGATCCGGGGAATGGAGGCCATGTGTCAAATACACTTTAATCCATTTTGCGTCGCACCCTTTCCTCAGCTCTGCTTTTTCTTGCGCACTGATAGGTATTAAATTTTCCATGTCTTTGAGATCTCTTCCAGGGGAAACTGAGAAAAGGCGAGGAGAATTATGTGATATTCTATCATTATAAGCTCAAAGTGGGGTGTGTTTGTTCCGGTCCAGCTATTCCAAGCATACAGACTGATGTAGCTGTGTGTGTAATCGGTCATACCTAGAATGGGCCGGCATTGTGGAACACAACTGTACTAAATTTATTTTGTCCTTTCTTGGCCTAGACCTGACGTTCTCATGGATCTTCAATGAATACCCATACTTTGTCCAGCAAGACAGCCGTCGGTTTGTGTCTCAAGAGACTGGGAGTCTGTACATCGCCAAAGTGGAATCCACAGATGTGGGGAACTACACTTGTGTGGTGAACAACAGCGTCACTAAGGAGAAGGTGCTCAGCTCTCCCACACCACTGGTCCTCAGAAGTGATGGTAATGCTTTGTAACTATTCACTATAATGTTCATTCAAAAATGTGATTCATGTGTATTGTCCAATGTATGAAAAAGAGCTAAAAGATTCAATCAATCAATTTGTTTCTGTTATACACACTCGGTGTTCCTGCAGAGATCACTTCATAGTGGTTGCTATGGCTTCTGATGTTAATAAAAAAAACTGTCACTAGTCCAACTGCTGCTATAAATACAAAAATATTAAATTAGAAACCAACATGGCAGAATTGCCCTTTATTTCAGCCAGTGTAATGCTACTGATTGTTAATAATAAACATGAAAAAAATATCAAAAGTTGAAGAGGGTACATTTCCTCACGCTGACTGTAGGTCCTTGCATTTACCACCTTTTTTCAAGTCTTTGCAGCTTTTCAAAATCTGTACTGACCTTTAATCTAAATACATGAACAGGTCCCAAAATCAGAGGATTATTGTCAGACTGTGGGGCTGTAATTGGTAATAGTAAAGGGCACAATTTTTTGTGTCTGCTAAGAAGTCTTTGACTTGTTAAAAGTGCCATGAATACGAAACAAAGTACCGGGCAATGCTGAGTAGTCGTTTTTAAGTATAACTCAAGTGTTGAATTTAATCGGGTATTGACAAGACCATGAACTATGGCAGCAAAGCATAGCAAAACAAGCAAAAGCAAGGAATGTCATGTTGTTGATCCAGTGATGTTCAAAGTGTAACGTTTTATGACAATTGATCCAATATTGTATGCGATACCAAAAAAAGGAAATGGGGAAAGTTAGTCTAGTTAGTCACAAAATGGGCCGATATGGATGGATGTGCATAGACCAAAGGTATGCAGGAAAAAAGAATTCAGAATGGTCATTACTAATGGTTCAAAATGTATGAGTCAAATTTAAAATTACAGCTCCACCATCAAGCTAATTGTAACTAAAATCACAGGTGATAAATCAATTTTTTTTCCCTCTTTAGGATCCCATCACTCATCACGTTTGCTCCATTTCCACATAAATATTTTTGTGTTTGCTGTCCTCCTCTGTTACTGCTCTGTCTCTGAGTCAGAGTGTGAGCAATTTGTGCTGTTAATCATTGATGTAAAAAGCTTTTCATCTATTGTCTCTCTTTTGCAGGAGTAATGGGTGAATATGAACCTAAAATAGAAGTTCATTTCCCCGATTCAGTGCCAGCTGCGAAGGGATCAGTGGTGAAACTGGAATGCTTTGCTCTGGGAAAGTAAGTCACTGTCACTGTGTATTCACCCAAGATTTCCTCAAGATGATTCAGGCATACACAAGCGGAGCCTTATTAATTCTCTGAGCCATCAATCTAATAGGAGATCAAAGACACAGGAATAGAAATGTTTGATTTGTAGTTTCATTTGTAGAGAATAGTAACTCACAAGGCTGCATAGTTTGCCGGTCCTTAATCACACTTTGATCATTGGGACTGACAGTTATCTTGGGTATGTTTTGTTCTTCCTTTGCAGCCCTGTCCCAGAAATAAGTTGGAGGAGAACCAGCGGAGTCCCTTTCCCCACCAAAGTCAAAATGAAAAACTCAAACGCTGTCCTTGAAATTCCTAATTTCCAGCAAGAAGACTCAGGGACCTACGAATGCATTGCAGAGAATCGCAGAGGCAAAAATGCTGCACGGGGTCGTATTTCATTCCATGGTAAGAGAACCATTTCAAATTGAATGACAGAGAATCCAGAGAGACTCAGGAATGAGTGTGTCTGTAACAGATATCCACATTTGTACAGGAAACATGCATGTGACCAGCAGCTTGTATCTCATTTGTTTGAAAGAAAATCTGTCTATAACGTTTTGGCCACAATGTCGCCACAAAATGACTGGATTGACTATCGATTTAAGCTGTAACTGTAAAAAGTGAACGTTATTTTAGAGGCTTCAACCTAATTCACTTCCAGTCAGCATTCTGAATAACAAATGAAACCATTTTTCTTTTTTTTATCAGAAGCGAGAACATTGTTCACGTTGTTGTTTTTCAGGCGTGGTCTATCATTATGCTGATTATTGGAACGTCAAGTTTAAGTCTTTATTGTTCCTTCTTGTAACATTATCCTTTTTATTTACATGAAGCAAAACCTCACTGGCTCCAGACGATAACGGACACATCTCTGTCCATTGAGGAAAACGTTTTCTGGGAGTGTAAAGCCAACGGAAAGCCTAAACCATCCTACAGCTGGTTGAAAAACGGGGAGCATGTGATGGCTGAGGTATGGAGATGTATTAAACTTCTTGAAGCATTTGGGGTAATGAGGGGGATTTGGGGATATTGCTCCGCCACAAAGGCAATTGATTTTGACATGCCATTCCAGAGTTCCGATGTCGGCTATAAAACACATTTGATTTTGTGAGCAGCTTCCAGGTAGCGGCTCTGTGGTGGAATAAAGTTTCCCTGCTTCCTCCTTGGACGTTAAATATTCCAAAGTCAAAGTATCCCCACTAAAATGGATGCTGGTGTCTGAGGGGTGACACGCAATCAATAAACGTTTGATTGAGGCCTCTTTATTTCCTTTCAATCAAAGATTTTGGTGCATTGATTGCGCTTAACCTCCCAGAGAACTCACTACCTGGATGACTGAGGTGAACGTTCCCAAATACTGACTGACAGACTGACTGACTGATTGATGACACTGATTGATGGCCTTTCAGAATCAATTTTTTTGTCATTTTGTAAAAAGAAATGTCAGCAATTTGGCAAAAGCAGTTACAATTGGTGATGTGTAATATCCATGGTGAAGAAACACACCTTATTTACACTCTTTATAAAGATAACTTTGAAAGAAAATAGATTGTTGAGAAGTGAATAATGGATTATGGATGTGGACATCAGCATACATGCATAAAGGGGAGAGGTGTAATTGACTGTTGATGACAATGGACTTCGATTCACTTTAAAGGTTTAGTTATATATAAAGGTTACTCCAGCTAACTAAAGCTACAGAAAATAAATTACTTATTAGTATGCTAGATTGCCAGCTAACGTATTTCTGTGTGTCTAAACTGCAGGTTTGCTTTTCTACTGCTCCCTTCTTCTGTTCCCACGTATTCTAAGCTAAATATGCACAGAATGGCACAAGGCACCAAAGGCCTTTTTTCTATTCCGCCTCTCCTGTGCTCCTCATCCCTTCATGGTGTATTAGTAATTGCCACTGTGCCTTTGGACATAATTGACTGGCCTTGCAATGGATCTGAACTGCCTCTCTTTCCTCTGCAGAGCCGGATACAAATCGAAAACGGTGCCCTGTCTATAGCTGCGTTAAACCTGTCAGATGCTGGGATGTATCAGTGTGTGGCTGAAAACAAACATGGCATTATTTATTCCAGCGCCGAACTAATGGTGTTAGGTAAGATTGCCTTCCTCCTTGCTTTTATCCTGCTTATCTGTCTGTGCGTTTGATCATCGCCCGAGATAAAACCACCAGCATACCATAGCTCTCCTCAGCAATCAGTCTGCAGACTCATTTGATGTCACTACGGACCCAGGCAGCAAAAATATGAATCTGATGGAGTGTCTCATTTTACTTTCAGTCGTTTCACCATATTGATTTGGATACTACAAACGCATTGCTTTGTGGTAGTGTGCATGCTTTCTCATGTAGATGGAGTATTGATTTATTTGCAAAGCTTTGATGACTTCCATCTTACCGGCTCAATGAGAAATTCAATTTTGGCGTGATATGTGATGAAACTTGGGGGCCAAATGATGGTTGACAAAATATGACTATGAGAGACACAGCCCAGCGTAAGACACTACTGGAACCTATGTAGGTAAAATTGTTGGGCTGGGGTGGAGGGTGGGTCCATATGCCGGGGCCCAGTCGGTCTTTGAGGTCAGATCACGCTGAGGTCTCAAGCTGCTCTCAGTCAATCTCAGTGCAGCACAGCTAATCTGCAAAGTCCATGTTTATGAACCTTTGTATTTCTCTGCTCCCTAACACACAGCTTCACCACCCAGTTTCTCCCAAAGTCCGTTAAGAGCCTTGCTAAAAGCTCGCTCAGGCAGCGAAGTCACTCTTGAATGCAAGCCTCAGGCCTCACCCCCAGCAATTAGCCTGTGGAAGAAAGGGAATGAGATCCTGCAGAGAACTGAAAGGTACGATCCAAGTGAATATTTCAAGCAGCTTTCATTCACATTCACTGAGAGTGGACCTGTTTGAATAGTGTATTTGGCATTTGTGCAGATGCACAGAAGGAAAGGCTAATGAGGAGAATTAGAGCAAGGTACCCACAAGGAAAATTGAGCATATTTAACATACTGCATGCACCCTCATGTGCAAATAGCTTGGTGTGAAGAATGATGCTAGCCAGTCCTATCAGCACTGAATGCATAAAACATTGGACAAGATAAACGATTAGCAAATGGAGTAGCTGTGAATAATGTCTGTTAAATGAGGTTTAGATAGTCTGAGAGATATTAAAGTAAGAGTCAAACATTTTCACCAGTTTTATTTAGAGATTTACCGTTGTAGGCGAATTGGAAACAATTGGAAAAAAATTGGCAATCAAATGAAGAGGCAGATCCTTTGCATCCTTAAAAGAAAGCATTGTTCTAGACTGAAGGGCAGAGGCGAAATAAATTGCACACTTAGACCTAATACAGACATTAAAGCATCATTTAAAGTCCCTGATTATGTTTGTTTTCGCTGTACTCATTCTGTCAGAGTGAGTACAGCGAAACCCCAAGGAGCAGTTAAAATTCTAACATGGCATTGGCAGTGAGAAATGACAGATTTGAGAAATCCAGACGTTTTTATCACCAAGATTAGAAGGCGAAAAAAAGCTCAGAGTGACAAAAACCCCTCTGCATGTCAGCACACTTGGAGAATTCGAGAGTGCCCATGACAGACAGGACAAAGTGAATAAGAACAACATGAGCATCGTGACGCACTGAATCAAATCTTGTAATGGCGCTCTCGTGGTGATGTTTCAGTCAATGCCATGCTAACACAGAACACCTTGAGCCAGGCATATTGTCTAAACAGCAGCGAAGCTCCTAAATGGATTCCAGTGCAGGGCTACATTAACAGTACTGTATACTATTTATATGTCATCACTCTTGATATATATACCATCATTTAAAACAAGCTAAATGAAATGCTGACAGTGTTTATGCGGTCGGGTGAGTTTGATGTCTCTTTCCATCATGCAGTGTGACATTAAATCGTTCAATTGTAATTATGTAAGCTGTATGCTGCTTTAAATCTTTTCAATGTAAAAATGTGGGATTTCTATTCAGAACATTTTATATTATCTTTTCACTTAAACATATTCAAACATTGCAATAAACAATACATTTCTTGACTCATGAAACATTTATGAAGCTGATATTTGACAACCTGGCTGTCAGTGTACATCATCGTCTTCTTCCTCTCTTCTTTAGTGTATTTGTACACTTTAAAACATAGAACCACCACCAATTATCAAACCGTACCCAGTATTAGGGTTGTGATCTCATTAGCATAACGAGAAATATTTTTAGATTAAAATGTGTGAAGAAGTGAACGTGTCGACATTTTAAAAAATGATAGTTTTGAAAAATCCAGAGCACATACTGTAGATACTAACAATACAAAGGCCCACTTATCAAACTATGCGGTTGAAAATCACTTACCTCAAGGAAACAAAATTGTATTTAAGAGTTTAGTTTAATTAGGTTAATATAATCTGTGCTCATGTTTGTCATACAGTGATGATGATGATGGCTGTTCCTAGCTGACCACATCCAAATAGATGCAGAAATGTAGTTGTTCGTTGCTTGGTTCAATGATATTCTTGGTGAAGTAATTCATTACACAGTGCTTCAAAGTGCCTCTGAAACGTGTTTAACAAGTACATGATGAGGCTGGTTCAGAACCTTTTCTAATCTTGACAAGAATAGAATACTCATAACACTGAGGCGTAGGCACATGTAATAATATGAATAAGTGGAATTATACAATATAAAAATATCAGCCTCAAACGCCATCATTAAGCAATCTTTTTGTCAGGCTATAGGTAAAATTCTATGAACAAGTGTCATTTCTGCTGCATATTTTGCATGTGGAGCAGTGATAAGTGGAAATCTGCTCTGCTTCCCTCAGGATTACGCTGCTTCCCAACGGAACATTAAAGATTGCCAATGTAACCAGACGGGACGCAGCCAGCTACACGTGCGTCGCGAAGAATCAGTTTGGGACAGCAAGCACAACTGGGAGGCTGATTATCACGGGTGAGACTTTACAATATCCTGCTCTCTTCCCTCAACAACTCCTGGAAAAGAATGCCTTTTCTCTGTCATCCCAAGCTAAAGGTCAACCATTTCTCCTGATTGCCTCTGTGCATCCTCTCTCCTAAACTGTAAACTGTAAATCCAATCATTTTATGCAGAGGCAACAAAGCCAGTTTGCATGTGTTACACTGTGCTAGATTGTTGTCAAATTACAAAAACTGGTATATATTATGCAAAGTAGCAGTTAAGCATGCGGCAACACATTATGCTTTATTTGGTTGAAGGTCATTATTCATTAATCCAGTGACATAAGTTCATATAGTCCTCCAGTTCAATATGTTCTATATGTAGCTACCTTACTTAGTTTTCTCATTAGCTTGTATTTTTCTCACACACTGACAGCTGAACCATTTAATGTCAAAGAATTTAATTAACATGACCTTTTGCCAGTGTACTCGCTTCTAATTCACCTCAGTCACAATGGGAATGTGCGGAGTCTCCGTAATTCTGTTTCAAACATTTCCTCGCAAGTTAATTGTGAAAATGTAAAAGTTTGAACCGCAGAAGTCAGTCATTAAATGCTGCTAATGAACAGTCTTGGAATGTAAGTTGCTCCACGGGTGTTTATATTTTCAGTTTGTGTCGTTATTCCCTGTATGGGTGGAATAATGACTGTATCTTTATCCAGGCTTGAATTGGAGTAAAATGGCAGTTGCAGGGGTCACGGCGGAGTTAAGGTTTCCCGTGGCAGAGATATTAACATGCGTGCACTGTCGTCTGTTGTCTGGCCAGAGCCCACCAGAATCACCATGAGGCCCACTAACATGGAGATTATTGTTGGCGAGAGCATCGTGCTACCCTGCCAGATTGCCTGCGATCCAGCACTGGATGTCTCTTTCTCCTGGGCATTCAACGGCCAGCTCGTCGACTTCCAGCGAGATGGGGACCATTTTGAGAGAGTGGGAGGGGTGAGTCATCCCGAGCGCTCAACACTCAGCTACTTTCTCTCTATTCTTGGATTAATTGGGACATACTGCTCGATGTTCAAGGGTCTGCTCCGCCGCCCCGCTGAGGGTTCTCATAGGCACCAATATCACCCAAGCAGAGGTATTAATGCCAAGATTTGTCGATTCGAAAACTTTCCCTGTGATCAGTGGCGGGTTTTCATTTCAGAATCTGTTAGATTCCATCATTTATATGCGGTAACAGCCGGATTTAATGGCGCTATCAGGTCGGTAACGGGAATACTTACCTTTCAAATTGCCTGTGTGAACCGCCTTGTATTACATCTCTAAGAACATATTGGTGAAATGCCATTTCAGTCATACAGAGGACCTCATTAATAAAGTCTTTATACTTTTCATCCCCTCAACTTCTAATTTCCTTACCTCAAGGGAGATCATATTGTTACCGTCTCCCTCCACCATAATTGAATTTGCATACCTATTTGTGAATCCTGAGCCCCGAAATAATTAAGTAATGAGCTGGCTGGCATTCACCAAGGACAGGCCTGGCTCAAGCAAATGTTAATCTAAAATGCCTTGAATCCCTTGAAATAATGATGATGTGATGCCTCTTTGTGGAATATTTGCTCTTTTTGATGAAATGTAAAGTCAATTGTTCAGAATTTGGCGATCATAGCAAATTATTTAGCAATTTTTTGTGTTTCACAGCGCCTTTTAACATCCGAGGTCAGACATTTGATCGCTGCCATTTATGTGTACTGTTGACAGCATAAATGACCCCCCCCCCCCCCCATCCCTTTGGAACCTTGGATAAGGCAATTACTAATGAATCTGAAATCTATATAGGATATAATGAGACATAGTTCTCATAGAATATTTTCCCCCTGTCCATAGAGAGTACCAGCCCCTTACTCAACAGCCTCTGATGAATTAATTACCATAATTAAAGCAAATCTGCCTCATCGCTTCCTGCCTGCCAAGGCTGGATGCCTCGCTCCTGATCACCGACTCTCAGGTTGGCCAGGTGGTGCCTGGCGCTGGAGAGGGAATTAAGCCTTGTGACCTGCGTGTATAGACTGTCAGGTGAATAGAGGGGAAATAAAAAAGAAGCGGAGAGGTGTAGGGAGAGAGAGAGAGAGAGAGAGAGAGAGAGAGAGAGAGACACTCGGCTTCGCTCTGCTGTGACAGGTGCTTCAGTGAGGCAGAGATCAACGAGCTTCCGTGCCCTGCTTTCTGTACAGTTCAGCTGTGATCACTGGCTGCTGGTGGTGATGAAATCAGCTAAGACTGCACTTTTACCTGTCTTGCCCCCCCAGGTGGTTTGTTTCTAAACAACCCTGTTCATTCCATAGAATGACACGATTTATCATAGGCAAGAGGTGACTTTCAGAGGAAGGATTCCCATGCACAGTTGAAGTGAGGACAGAATGTGGAACTGTGTTCAGTCATATCACAATGCAGACGATGATAGTAGGGGGTTATTCACTGCACAGCTAAATAAGCGCAGCGACTCGTTGTTGGAGGGGGTGTTACCAGGTAAAAGCTGATGAAAATCAGCATGTTAATGTGCTGCTACATATTAGTCTCTGTGATAGGAAGCCACATTCTAAGATAGAAGTTACTACTGCCTGTCTGCATGGCACATAGGGTTTGAGGTGTGAGTGTGTGTTTTAGAGAGAGAGAGTGAGAGAAGCAGAGCACAGCTGTTGATGCAAGTAAAGACACAATATTGTGTGCATGGAATACTTTAAATCTGGCTGTGTTTTTAAGATGTTTGCTGTACTTGATGACCTCTTGTTGTTGTCCCCCTCATATTACCTCCTTTTCTTTTCTTTTCTTATTTTCTAACAAGGCAAGACAAGCTTTTCACCAATTGCCTGCTCCTTAAAATAGTGTGCACAGTAGATTACAGGGTACATGTCGCCTCATTTCCCGTACATTTCCAATTGTTGACACGTGTCAAAAGAATTGTTGCACAAATACAATAATTATTGTACACCTAGCAACACACGGAGGAAACGATCAACAATTATTTTCTTTTTTCTCCCTGCTCATTCTCCACACATAATTGAAGTGTTCGTTTACATATAATAAAGTTCACAGCATGTTGTTTTGTTTAATCCAGTTTGTGAAAAACATAATTTGCTTTTTAGACAGGGAGTGTTACATCTTGCTCGAGCTTATGTAATTACTGAAAAAATCAGAATGATCTTCTCAATTAAGGGAGTGTGTTGGCTCAGTGTGTCCAGTGAACAGTGTGAAGCTATTATAAGGGGTTGGAGTGAGGCTGTGTTATTCTGCATCTCCCATGTTTATCGTTGGTGTTCTGTGATGCAAAAATCATTGGCCAGGGGACGCTTAGATTGTGTGAAGCATCATAAATGTTATAAATCCTCGAGCCAAAAGATAAATGATGCAAATAAAACTAGATCCCAAAGGCAATTGTCCTGTTTTGCTGACTTTTTCCTTCCGCTTTTTTTTTTTGCATTGATTATTTTTCTCACTAGACTATATCAGGGGATCTGATGGTTCGTAACATCCAGCTGAACCATGGAGGGAAGTATGTCTGTGTTATTGACACGGATGTGGAAAGCCTGTCCACCTCCGCCATCTTGGTCGTCAAAGGTAAGCGAAGCAGCTGCGGCCGCACGTTCACCCCCAGAGAATGAATATGCAAGTATCTTTCTTGATAGACATGTAATCACTGACTCATCCTTGGAGGTATTCAAGAGGAAGGGAAGATGGGAAGTTTAATACAGAATCTGTATATAATATGCGTATGAAAACCCCTGAGGCAGCTTGTAAATAAGTGGTGTAGTAAAGAATAATGAATACGACCTCTGTGAAAATCATGTCACATTATTATTTTTTTCCTTATTCTTGTGCTGCTGATTGCTAGAAAAGTGCATACTGACAGGTGTGACTTCAGCCCCGGCAGCCCCAGCCCCAGTTTCATTTATGTGTTTGGTGTATCTGGCTCACTTTTGGAGTCTCAGTGTATCTCTGGTGATTTACATTAGTATTCATGCCCTTAACAAACTGTAATAGCTGTCCCAGGTGCTTTGAGAAGGCAATGTTTATCACAGAAAATGACTATAATTGGCTCATTTACACATCAGCAAAATACCATGGAAGGCATTTGAATAATGGAACAGCAGAGTGAACAACAGCAACATAAAGCCTGTGTATGACATGCACAAAGCCTTGCTTCCCTCGATTCCTCTTGTCGCCGGTGCCCCCTCCCTTTGTAGCCTCTTCTGCCTTCCCGTCCCTCATAAATGACTTATCTAGTTATGATGATCTCGTGATCACGTATAACACTGTGGCACCACACACACACACACACACACACACACACACACACAAACAGAAAACTAAAAGTACCCGTGTGTACAAATGAAGACAGAATTAATGAAGTGTGATGGCCTTGATATGCAGCAAGGGGCAGACAAGTTTGTGGGATGCTCAGGAAACTCACGTTGCTTAATTAACGTTGAATTGTGCACAGGCCCCCCGGGACCTCCAGACAAGGTTGCAGTGGAGGAGATTACGGACAGCACAGCCCAGCTTTCCTGGACTCCGGGAAGGGACAACGGCAGCCCTATCACAGGCTACATCGTTCAGGGCCGAACTCCTTTTACTGTGGGCTGGCAAGCTGTTGACACAGGTACACTCATCTAGTGTTGGTGATCAGAATGAATTAATTCTTTGGTACAGCCCCACTACTCCTCCCAGCACATTTTATGTAGCCATGCTGTCGGTTTTTCCCAGTTGTAGAGGTAGCATGGTGGCATAGTGGGGGAGAAAAATCAGATAAATTATGTAGTGAAGCAAAAACCATAAAGTTACATCTGAAATGTATTGGAAGAGAAGAAGTACCAAGTCTCCCAAAATGAAAAGTGAAGTTTCAGTACCTCAGTTATGTAATGGTTCAACACGTAAATAAATAGATAAACTTGTTTTTCCTTTATTGAACGTAGACATCGTTGAATTCTATTGTATGACTTGCTGGTTTTATCTTTCCACTCTGCAGTGCCTGAGTTGGTAAATGGGAACATGCTGACAGCCACAGTGGTGGGTCTGAATGCCTGGGTGGAGTATGAGTTCAGGGTGGTGGCCCGCAACAGCGTAGGCTTGGGAGAGCCCAGCCCGGCTTCAGCCATGACCAGGACAGAGGATGCCAGTATGTAAAAATCGCTTTTTTTTAAAGGCCCCAAATCTATCGTGCACACACACATGCTACCATATATGAGCTCTAGACATTGGTTGTTAAATGCAGCTTGCATATTTTACAGATATGATATATTAAACACACGCACGCACGCGCACGCACACGCACGCACACACACACACACACACACACACACACACACACACATGAGGAAGTGCGCAACTGATCCTTCACCTACATTATCCGTTTTGCAGATTGCAATGCACACACAGCTGAGAGGAAACAGGAACAGTGTAGTTTGAATAAAATGTCATTTGCAAAATGTTCCGTTTAACAGACAGATTTCGTCTCGCTGTTTATGCATGGTGACATTTGGGCAATATCAGTAATTCACTGTTCTCTGAAATGTTTATTTGCACAGAGTGAGGGATTTGTGGGGTGGAAAATAGAAGCGAGTATCTGCAGCATGCAGCCTTGTCATAAGGCTACAAGTACAGTTTAGGCCTGTCGTTGAGCTTTGTAAACTCTGCTCTAATTGGTCCCCTCTGGGCTTTACCTCTCAGTTCCTGATACAGCTCCCACTGATGTCGGAGGTGGAGGCGGCACAAAGTCTGAATTAGTGATAACATGGGAGGTAAGTCATCTGTCACATTTTACTGTTCTCCCTATCGCCAAGTAATGGTTTTGCTTAATTGTGCAGAATTGAATGGTGCAATTTTATGACCAACATTAGAGCGAGACACCTCTCCTCTGCCTTAGCCTCTGAGTGCCATTTCCCCCTGCAAATGGGATTCTAGTCAGGGACACTGAGCACCTCCTTTCGAGAGTTTTGCACTTCAGCCACAATTACATACCCACGCAAGAGGAAAAGATAAGGCGAAAGGTGATTCTAGAGTGGTCGGGGCGGTAGCAGGAAGGACATGCTTAATTGCGTCATTCCTTGTAAAAGCGAGGCCAGTGTTTCAACGCAGAGATGGGCCTGTCTGTTTCTTTGTCTGTATGCGTTTTAATATCACTATAGTTTTGTGTTTCGCTCCCAGCCTGTGTCCGAGGAACTGCAGAATGGAGAAGGCTTTGGCTACATCATCGCCTTCAGGCCAGTGGGCACTGTGACGTGGACGCGGGCTGTAATCTCCACACCTGGAGTGGCGCGTTACGTCTTCCGCAATGACACCATCCCACCTTTCTCTCCATTTGATGTCAAAGTGGGGGCATACAACAACCGCGGGGAGGGGCCCTTCAGTTCTATTGCCACTGTGTACTCGGCAGAGGAAGGTACAGTACGAGCTACACGGCCAAGTAAAGTGTGATGCTTAAATAAGCTATAATCTCTCCCCTCATAACTATGACCTTCAATGGTAATGATGAAATGAGCTTTTCTCCAGTGCTGGTGTCCCCCTCCCCTCTCAAGCTAGCAATGTCAACTTGATATTAGTTATTGTGTTGGTAGATTACAGGAAATCCTTGCAGACACTTAGCACACCGCGCTGTCAGGGAGGCATCCTGTTAATTGAATTTGCCGGGCAGATAGTCTTCCCTTATGTCCGTCACAGATCCCATTAAGAGAGAGTGGAGGAAAGAGCTTTTCAGTGAAACTACAGGTCTATTCTGTGCCTTCTTCTTATTACTATTAGTGTGTGCGATGCCGTCGGATACTTCCGTGGGATTCTAACACCAGCGTTCTATTTCTGCAGTCCCCAGCGTGCCTCCGAAGACAGTTAGGGCTAGGAGTGTGTCTGCAGCTCAAATCGAAATGATCTGGGAAGCTCTCCCCGCCATCCCTGAACGAGTGCTTGGATACGAGGTATGTTATAATTCACTGCAACGGCTAAATAAGACAAGGAAAAGCGTTCCTTTCTGCAAATAACATGATAATGGAGATTTCCCCCTGTGGTTTGTTTATCAGCCCATAACCACCCTTCCATTTTTCTCTAAATATGTTTTTTCTCCTTTTTTTGTAAAATGTAATACTCCGCCACATCTCCCCGCGTGTCTCCACAGAGATTTTGTTTTAAGAGTAATAAGCATGAAATGACCCAACCACTTTGTTGCACCAACTCCGAGCCCCACAGAGGAGAATAAAATCACTCATCCTTTCAAGAATGCAAACAGGGCTTCGCTTTTTTTCTCGTCCCGCTGGTGCTCTTTCAATATCTGTCACCTCTGCTCTCCGGCACAAAGCGCCGCAGTTGCCATAGCGCTGGCCACATTGTGCTCTCCAAACACACTGAAGTGGATTTAAAGCAGTGCGTTTCAATAGGCAGCCATCAGTATGGATCTGGAGCACATGTACGGTCCTAATAAGAATACATGAACACAGCAACCAATGCCGTTTCAATCAAACCTATTTACTTTCTGCTTTAAAGGATAATTCACTTTCATTATATCACATAATCGTCAGTGCTTATCCTATAAATTTTTAATTGATAATAAATTTAAAATAGGGTTATTTATGGGTGATGGGCGAGCAGAGCTATCCCCCAGGGCAAGACTTCACATTTCAGCATAATTATTTATTGACTTAACTCTTATGTCACTTAATACCAGGCACATGAATATTGAAGATGACCCAAAGCAACTGCTGAATTACTTCATTTGCCTCATCAAATATCTCATCACCTGCTCCAGTAATTGGAAAGCTAATACCCAGAAGGAAAGCAAGCGCTGCATTTTGTGCCAGTGTGTACAGTATTCTGCCTCGCATTCTCGACTGGTGTTTTGATCGTGCAAATAAAACACCCAGGCAGACGAGCGGCACAAAGAGCTCAGACCAAATGAAACCCCAATGTGGTAGTTAAAGATGATTTTCAGACAAAGCTGAATTTCGGCTTTATTGGCTGCAGTTTGAGGACGACCTTGATTAACTGGCCAAACAATCTACATGATTGAATGGATTTCTGACAGATCACAATTTTTATTCAGCTCGTTTGAAGCCTCGAGAGATGCTTTTTATGAAGTCCCAATAAGATTTACCGCAGCTAGCCTAAATGCTGTGGATGCAAGCGTATCGTTTAAACTGAATAAACCTTTATTGGAAATTGTCTATGGACAAAACTCTCCAGAGGTCTTAATCAGTGTGGGCGCCCACGTCGTGGTACGTCCCGTTATGAACGTTCAGTGTTACCTGGAGCCACAGGTACGCAGAGATAGTCCTTGTACGCGAAGCAATGGACTTTGTTAACGCTATTCAATCCAGTAATGTGGCTTAAAATTGAGAAATGGTGCTAGCATGAACTACATCTCAATAAGGGCCGCTCAGAAACCGCTCCTGTCAGCTCTCAGTCCATCACTCTGTCGGTCTCTCTGGCTGCGCGCCTCAGCCTCACTGCAAGAGGAAGTGCTTGATTGAAAATTAAATGCAGCTCCAAAAATCACACAAACCAACCACGCTTAAAAATAGATAAGATGATATTTAATTGAGTTTTCCTTATTTCCCTGCTGGAATGAGTCATCATTTGATAGATCAGTCTATATACTTTTATAAGCAGTGTGATTTATTGATATCCAAATCCATTTATGAGAAATATATTATTAATCAGTTACCCCCATAATACAAACAGCATTTCCGATATTTTTGATGCACTACAATTTCCAGTAAAGCAATAAAAGATATCCTTCTATCTATCTTCATGTTCCCTGTGATGATGTATTATTTGGCTACCAGGTTGTGTACTGGGAAGACGACACCAAGCCCGACACTGTTGGCAAAGTGAGAATATCCGGAAACTACACGCTGGTTAACATCACAGGGCTGAAAGCAAACACACCATACTACGTCTCCGTGGCCGCCTTCAACACCGCTGGCCCCGGTCCGCAGTCAGCGCCCATCAACACCACCACAAAGAAACCACGTGAGTCCATCCCTTATATAGATCTTGCTCATGATCAACGTCGGCCCCGTTCAGTCTTAAAAGTGACCGCTGCAGCATTTCTTCCTGCATCTTTGAAAGAAATTTAATAAAAACAAAACATGAGCACTCTATCTATCACAGAGAAGAGTAGAACTATAAAAGTAAATCAGTCTCCTGGGAGAAATGTAGCTATAATCTGATATTGCTTTTTAAAGGGACAGCTGATGTTAAAACTGGACCTGATTGGCGCACGAGACATTTGATATCACTAATTTAGCATTTATACATGTAATTTAAACCATAGATTCTGGTTTGGCTATGGCTTCGCCCTGACTGGCTCTAATTTTTTGTTTTCAGTGGGACTTTGCTCCCCGGAGCCATCCTTGGCGCAGAAAGATTTATTTAGGAAAATAGAATGAATCCACTCTGTATCAATTACTGAGGATTGGATGCTGCAGTCTCAATTTATTATTCAGACTGATAAGATGAGAATTTGTATTGTAGTGCCGCTTAAGATTCGGAAACTGAGTGGAATGAATATTTTGTAATGCAGCATATTTACTCTATGTATCTCCCTATCCTCTGGATCTCATGCAGCACCAGGTCAGCCTCCCATCAACGTACAATGGACCATGATTGGCTCCACACTGAACCTTCACTGGGATCCTGTAGTATCCATGGAGACAGAGTCACAGGTCACTGGATATTTGGTAGGTCCCACATGGCTGCAATCTCTGATTTCTTCCTGACATAACATAGAGTGTTTGCATTCCTTCATTTTTCTTTGCGCCTCTCCTCCCCCGACTCAGGTGCTAGTGAAACGGCACCGCTTCAACGACATCAACACCATCCACACCGACAAAACCAGTGTGGAACTCAGCCTCTCCACCAATGACAACTATCGCATTCAGATCAAGGCCCTGAGTGAAGGTGGTGAAGGTGCAGGCAGTGAACCCATCCACATCCATAAATTAAGTGAGTTTCTCTTCTTCTTTCTTTCTCTCTTTGTATCATCTGCCTGTGACCACTGATAAAGCTCAAGTGAAGATTCAATAATTCAGAAAGAACATTTAATTTGGCTTCATTGCATCCCTTTCCAACCATGTGTAATAGACTTATTTCGGTTTGCGAGAAAAGCGACCTTTTTAGAAATGCATGCACGGTGTCATCCATCTCTGCCATTGGGTTATTATTCCTTGTTGACTGGCTGCACAGCTCTGCAGCATATAAAGCAGTCCTGTGCTCACATCCTGCTGCTGTGCAAAATTGTGAGGTGGCTCAGTTTGCTAGTCTGCTCTTTGATGTGACACAAAAAATCCTACATCTTATGATACTTTAATGGCCTCTGGTTGAAATCCAGGAATAATGTAAATATGGGGAAATGCACAGAAGACGTTTGGTTTATGATGACGTGTTCGAAATTTCTTCAATGACTTGGCAAGTGTAGGTTTCATTCTGTTTCATCCGAGGGATATTTTTGGTTCCTCAAGAGCTTGCTCTGTTGGTTTTGGTTTCAGGCATGGGAGCGCGGGGATCGGGAGCAAGCTGTCTCAGCCCATTGTACCTCTCCGCAGTCCTCATCAGTGCACTGCTCTGCTCTTTCTGGTGATGCCTAATCAGAGCCCTCGCAGCGCCCTCCCTCCCCCCCTGTCCCTGCAGTCAGCCTGTCCTATGGTAACCCTCTATAGGACTGGCAGAAGGCCCAGGCTTCAGCGGCAGGCTTGGAAAGGACCGGAATGGACCGGACGGGACAGGACTGGACTGTGCCGAAACAGTTTAAGGGACCACGCCACTAATTTCAAGGACCATCAGACAGAGACACGATGATTTGCGCGCACATCTTTCAGTACTTCTTCCAGCGTCATTAAGTGCCACCATGCTCTAAGTACATTTAAAGTGTTTCATTTTAGGAGTTATGATGTCTACATGAGTTGACTTCTTAGTATTTTTAAAGATACTAATGCCTTAAAAGTCCATTTTACACATACAGTACATACCAAAGTAGGTGACAGAGGCTACTTGCTTTATGGTTCCTATAACCCGGATCAAGGTTAGAATAGTTGGTTTAGAAATATCCTCTAAGATTTGTGTTCTTATAGACGCCTTTTCCTGAAGACGATGCTGGTCAGAACATTTTACAAATTTTGCCGTGGATTAATAGGGCTTGAGATTTAAGGATTTATTTCCCCCTCAAAAAGATGAAAATTGTATCAAAAATCCATGAGGAAATTGGATAATAGAAAAAAGCTATTACAGTGCTGTGTAGTTTGTTTTCATGAACACTTCTTCATAATTAGCAGCTCTTTGTATTTCCTCTACAATTTCCCCCTGAAATATGGGCCACAAACAGAAAATATTTGGAGACTTGACAATTCCTGAAATGTTACTTTTGATTGTGTGCATTGTTGGTGTGTAGTGGCGTTTGCAGTGTAGGCCTAATTCAGTTGAAGTATATTAGTTACATCTTCTGGGTGATATTGGCAGCATTTGTGTACGTGTGGGCATAGAATTCCAGTGAAAATCAATTCAAACTAATTTTTTTCAAAAACAAGGAGCTTTACACAAAATATGTTTGAGTAAATGATTCATTAGTGAATTAGTTCAACTAAATCTAATTCCATTCACAGAATATCTCTTGTAATTCCTCCACAGAGCTTCTATCACATTCTTAAAATTTTTTCTTAGACTTTATCAAATGTTGGAACTGTGCATTGTAAATTGATTAACCGTGCCTCAAACCCACTTATATTCTAAATAATTAAAAAAGCATCATCTCTCTTACCGAGCCAGAGACCCCTGAGCTCATGGCTCTCCACAGTATCCTGATAGGTCTTGGCATTTCACTCTCTTTCTGATGCGCCTCTAAATAATAAATGCCAATCACAGTCTGCATTCTCAGTCGAGGGAAATATTGGGATTGCAGTGAATGGAGAGACATGCGGTGTTACTATGTCAAGCAGCTCCCAGGTGTACTGTTCCTCCTCTACATTTAGACGACCTGTGTTCTAGATACGTAGATCATATTACAGAACATGGACACGCATCTACACCCCAGATGACCGGCTGGCCCAGTGCACAATGGACTACAGGAAACAGTGCCTTCACTACAACTCACATTTCATTTTCTTTTTCCCTTTCCCAAATCGCTTCCGGGGAAGATTTATAGCAGAGTCTCTTTGTTTGCTTTTCTTTCAGGAGAGGAAAATGTCGGAATGTAGAGCGCGTTAATGGAAAGGGTAAAAAATTACTTCGATAACATTTCCATTGAGACGAGTATAGCAGAGTACAACAACAAGGGTTGAAAGCTTTAGGAACGTCACCATGGATTGAGATATATGGTGGAATTTTGGTCCCAATATTTACAGTCTGTGATATCAGTAATGTATGACTCCATTCATAGCATCATTTATGGCCTATTAAGGAGTCTAAATAAATCATGCCACTTTCATTCGGGAAGAGGTTTGCCTGGAAATGAAACAAGAGGCAGGCTGTCCTTTTACCCCCAACATAGACGCCATCCCATCACCTCCGCCGCCGCCGCAGCCATCTATTGGACATACACCATGCTGAACAGCGAACAAAGCGTTGCTACTCTGCTGAAGGAGATACTTTTCATGCCCTTTATCATGTGGATGGGTCTGTCAGGAATCACCCAAGTTAGAGCCGAGGGTGCCATCATCGGGATCCTGAAAATGCTCATCTGGATGTTGAAGAATACAGACAGCTGAACTGCTACACATTACTGTGCCTTTTGCTGAACACGGGGCTGTGTACAGTCATTAGCTTCAGAGGCTGTCGTCTGTATTTTGCACTCCCCCTCCCTCTCCCCAGCCCAAAGTCGAATGAAAGCACATGGAGTTGATACAAGGTGACAGGGTGTCCTCGCTTAGCTGTCGGAACAGGTGTGCAGACCCCAGAGGCCTCGTAAAAGTCCAAATGGCCGGCATAATCAGGCTGTCCTATCAGCTCCTTGACTGGTTTTCGCAAAGCTCTGTGCTCGTTGATTAGACTGCTGCAGAGCAGTCGATGGGATATTGATTTTCTTGCTCCATTATTACAGCTGTCACATTTCAGCTGCTTGATTGACTGATGGCCACGTTCTTATTGTGCTTGTTCTGTTGTGATACAATGATGTTTGAGATGTCCTCCACAACTTCAATGACCAGATGACTTATATGCCTTTTTTTTTGTTTGTTTTTTTGTTTTGTTTTTGTTATACCAGGAGGAAGATGTTATTTGCTTTTTTTTTTCAAAGGTTTTTATGAATATTTTGTAGTGTAGTGGTTGATGGTGAATCTGAAATTGACTGGCCGGTTGAGTTTTCACTGACAGTTCTATCTTTGTTTTGTAAAAGCATAAAGCTGCTTGTGTGTTTCTTCAAGAGATGAGAGTTTTCGATCCACGTGGTGTAATACTTCTTTTTGTTATTATGCAAATGAGGTCTCATCGCCAAATTGACAGCTCTCCTTTTATTTACCTAGTTGTATTCAGCCTACTGTGTCGCATTACACCTGCTCACGCTCACAGAAGAAGACTAAACATAATTTCTGTCCTTGTGCTTTAATAAATACCATTAAGTACAATCTGAAGAATGCAGAGGATGCGATGGTAGCCACCAGGGTAACAGAGTGCAGTTTCAATGTAATGATCATAAAACAACAACACATATCTAATTATATCCACACGTCTGTTGTTTTAGAGTGGTTACAGTGGTCGTGGTTGTAGAAAGAAGTGTAATTTGGTGCAGTGTAAATAGCTTGCATATATTTTTTAAACATGGCCATCAAAGACAACCTACCTTGCTTTTTATATAGTGTGTTCTCCAACCTTAATACTGGTGTATTAATCAATGATCTCTGTGAGATACTGACATGTAGAAAAGCATTTTCATATTGAAAAGTAACTGTTTTGTCTTGTATACTAAAAACTGTGCATGTTAATCATTGTTTTGTGTATTTGTGTTGATTTTTCTAAATCTATAACTTAATAAAAATGTTTATTCCAGCCAGTTGTCACTTCTCAGATCTCTGTTCCAGGAAGAAAATAGTCAAGTAAACACAAAAGTTCCACTAAACTGAGATTCAGATTTATCAGCAATAGTTGCGTGTAGAAACTGAACAACAAACACATCTGAGGACTTCACATACAGCAGCTGCTTAGAAAACCTAGGCCTTACATTTATATTGTTATGCACTCAAAAATACTACAAACCCTCCCTTTAAGCATCCATATACTCTGATGTTCAATAATACAAATCAATTATCTGCCGTGACTTTAAAGGGAACATAGAGCATTATAGAGATTTCCATGTTTCTGTTTTAAGTATTGTCTCTTCATTGGCCCCTTCTTGAAAAACACCCACAGGGTACAACGCACAGCAGCTGTGACATAATCTTCTCATTTCAGCCTGAGCAGTACTCAGAAAATGTATGAAGAGTTTCCAGGATATGGAATCTAACACACTGGAGGTGATTCATAAAGCGTTGCGTGTTGTCAAGGGAAAATTGCGTCATGTTTCCTCATTCATAAGTGCTGTTTTTTTTGCGTTTGCCCTGAAAGAGGGGTTATACGACGGTAATTTGTTAATTTGCATGCCCGGCTGAGATATTGATAAAACACTGTCACGCAAAAATGAAGACCTGTTTCAGTGTGGCTGCAGGAAATATGGGCGATGTTTTATATTTGGCTCACATGTGTGAGTGATCGATAACTCCGATATGTAAACGTACTCAGTAATTTAAATGGAAATGTATTGATCGGATCTCACACACATGCCTCCAACCTCTCTCTCTCTCACACACACACATTCACGCCTACATTTTTCATTGTATTTCGCTGTTCTTTATTCAGCATTTTATTTTTGAACCTTCGCAATGCTTTGGAAAGCGGTCATTTTAGGTCCTCTCTCTCCTAAAACCACTGAAATGTGGCTGCCGGCCAAACACTTACTGTTTAGCATCATGCTTCATGCGTGTGTCTAGCCAGGTGTGTCAAATGCGTTCAGGACCTATGGATCTGCATTACTTTATGTACTCTTATAGGCGTCAACATCACATACTGCAGATTTATCAATTGTCAATACAAACTCCTACATTTATTATCAAACCATATATGTCCCCTTTAAACAGAGAAAGTGAATTATGACATGTTGATGACAGCATTATCATTGACAGCGTCATCAGAGCAGCGTTTGATTGAGACGTAGTTTGCTACTTTCCACAAGCCAGTGCAAGAATGGCAGACAGCCTCTGCTCAGGGGATTCACACATCAGTGGAAAGCAGGCCTTTTTTATTCAGTGAGCGCCAAACAGGATTACTTGATGCCACAGCGGTTTGTACAGCAAAGGAGTGTTTCAGAATATAATCACCCCTTTCATCAAAGAACAGCTTTGCACCACTTTCTCTGCAGTGAATTTTCTCCATCATTAGCCCCACAGAGGCATGGTTTCTATGGAGAAGAGGCTTTTTTAAAAATTCTATTTCCTAGTTGAGGTGCTTTCTAAGTAAGACATGAGCTTTGTGATTCAACTTGTTTGTATGCATCAGGCAGTATTGGTCGTTTTCTCTCACCCCTTGTTGACCTTCCTGTTTAGTTTTCATCTTCTTTTTAAAAAAAAATATGCAATCTATTATGCATGCAAATGATCACCATTATGTCCTATTGTAATGAGAAATGAAAGCTTTCTTTGGAGTCCCGCTGTTCATGTTTTTGTTGTGTATTGACAAGAAAAGTGATATTACCTTCATCCATGGAGAGAAAGGACATGGGAAATGGACCATGGATGGATTACAGTATTACAGCATTCTCAAACAAGTTGCTATTGTGAAAGGATTCTAAGAAAAAAAATCAAAACTTTCCTGCAAAATGTAGACTCACATGTTCAACCTTCACCGCGGAGGTTATGTTTGCATCTGGGTGTGTCTGTTGTTTTTATTTGTCTGCGTGGAAGAAGGATATCTCAAAAACACTTTTATAGAACATTTTATGGATCGGAGGGACTTGGTTCAACAAACATTTGACAAGATAGGGCTTTTGTTGACAATTTGTTCTATTTTTTAGAGAACTAACACATCAATCCTAATGGGAGAAAATCATGGGATGGTCCAACAACACATGTATTCCAGACACTGAATGTTCAAGTGTCAATTAAAATATATCCTCAGGTCACAGGGTCACATTTATGGCATTACTGTACATAAAGAAAGAGAGAAGACAACAAAAGTGCATCTACCACCAAAATATAGCTAAAATACATAGAATACATGCATGCAGCACATACTTACTCCTCAACAGTTAAAAAAGAAGATGTCCCTCTGTACGGCAAATTGCATGAATAATCAATTTTACATATCAAATTTCAAGGACATGATAGTAACGGTCTGAAATGTTTTAGCGGAAAAGCGAAATCTGAGGACTTCACAGAGCCTCGACTCTCTGGTGGTGCTATTTCATTTTCCAGAGAGCACATTAATCATAACTTTCTGAAATGCTTATCAATAAACTAAGCTGGATTCAGACATATTTTCTTCTTTTCAAAGGGAGTTTTAGTCCTCTAACCTTTTCACACCGAACCACTGATGTGTTACACAAAGTGCTCATTCAACCTTCACTGCATCTGCAAACAAAGAAGAGACAATAAAAACGGGGAAAACTGCTTTTATTTACATTTACAATTAATCATATGGCAGACGCTTTTATCCGAAGTCAATTATATTTATGAGATTTGAAGACGACACAAGTAAAGGTCTAGTCTGGAGAGAACAACAACAATATAAGTGCCAAGAACCTATTCTAGTGGAACAAGAGGACATAGGTGCCAAGAGGCAGAGCAGGAGAGAGCGTCTTTCTTTCAAATAAATAGGTAGACATTAAGTTTGAAGCTTTCTTGAAAGAGTTGGGTCTTTAAAACTATTTTAAAGAGGTGACTCAACATATTGAACGGATTCATTCAATCACCTCCTTGTGTCTGGCCAGAGATTTAGGGCCTCGTTGTGGCGGTTTGTTGACAGCGCCGGGTGAACATGAGGGAGCATGACCCTGAATGAGGGAGTTCAGATAAGTGGGTGCCATGTTGGATGCTGGTGAGCATCAAGGACTTGAACTATGAGGGGGCATGATGGCTAGGACCTCATTGGATAGATGTTCAAGGAAAAACGAAAGAGGCTGAATTCCATTAAGTGTGACAGCTTCACATTCAACAGATTTTGACCCCTGCCGAAAATATCAAAAGCAATAAATCTGAGCAATTTATTGTTTACTTCCTCTTCACTGATTTCAAGACTGACAAAGATAATGCCAACACAAATCTCTATTAAAAAACTCTAATCCAAAATATGAATGTATAACACATTAATACTTGTAATACCTACTTTATTCCAAAGTATGAATAACCATCAGAGGGACATAGAATGGATAGATAGATAGATAGATAGATAGATAGATAGATAGATAGATAGATAGATAGATAGATAGATAGATAGATAGATAGATAGATAGATAGATAGATAGATAGATAGAAAGACAGTCTTCCACTTCTACTCTCCAGTGCTGCTGCATTGCTGTTCATACTGAATGAAAACAGATTGTCTCATGTCTCTGTTATGGCCTCCCCCCACAGGGACAGCCCACTCTGTTCTGACTGACCAGCCACTGCATGGCAGAAACACATGCTGATGTCAGCATGTTCCAAAAGTACAGGACTAATCAAAGCCTTCAGGGCAGTTGAGGGCTTGAAAGCTTTTTGAGTATAAAATTGCTGTAAATTGTTCTTTTTGGTTTTGTTTACAAAAATAGGGAAAAGCTTTAATAATTACCATATTTATAAAGATAATAGAAAGATGTGTTGGATGGATGGATATGATGAGTATAAACAAAATAAAGTAGATCATATAAATATATATATATATATATATTTCTTTGTTGGGTGTGTAATCTAAAAAGCCAAACAATCCATTCTCTCTAAAATATTAGTCTATTCTTAGAAAAATAAAAGCCTCACCATCCTAACAGGAGTGGTGACAAAACAGGGGGGGGGGGGGAGAGGGGCATAAATCTTCAGCTACCGGTTGACAGATGTTTCATCCTTTGTAAATAATAATGGTGAATAATTCTGAACATCACCTCCTTATCTTATTTGTAATGTGATGTTTTGAATTTTAGCCCAGTGAGCTGAGATTTGATCTGACATGTTTACACAATCAAACTACATGACTCGCCTTGTTGGGAGTAAACAAACTAAAGTCTCCCGTTAAGGACACACAGCCTGTATGTACTCTGAGCTGCTGCCTATGAAATGAAACACAGCCAATATGTCCGTCTGTCATATTTCATCTTCCTCCAGTTTACAGTTTGTCATATTTACAGTTTGCGTTGACTGTAAATTAACTCATGCAGCCTCTATGCCAACATTTAAGAAGTATGGATTTAGGTTAATAATGTGAGCGCAAAACTCAAACTGCAAATGTGAATGCAGAGGTATGATTTGTGAGTTGGAACATAAAAGGAAGACGCATGAATAAATTAGATAAAATGTCAATCATTTAAAATGACATAGTAGTATTAACGAAACTTAATGAAATCATTTCTAAAGCTACTCTTCCCCTTCATCGTTTAAGACTTAATTACATTATCCACAGCAAATTGTCTTTTACTGGAATAGCCCAGATTCAGCGCTGCAATAATGTACATTGAGGATACAATCCAAAGTGAACGATAGTCAACTTCAAGGTCTGTGTTTGTGATATCACACACACTCAGGAACTTCTGTCATGGCATCAGGTCATTGTTATCATGACACTCTTGTTACTCCAAATGAGGCATAATTAAGGAGGTGATCGACGCTGAGCGCATCGCTAATTAAGGAAGGAAATGTCATCGTCGGTGACTGGTGTGAACCGCAGTTATCAGCAGGAAGCAGTGTCAGATTAAAGTGGGACATTTTTCCCCCCGGAGACTACAAAGACAAGTGTTGATTTTCTTCACAAAGCGCCGTTTCATCAGGTGCTGCCTCCATGTGTGGCAACGATACTGAATGTGACAGAAATTTGGACCTCTAAAGTGAAATCTAAAGTGGAACTCCTGAAGATAAAACGATATGGACAGGAAGCAACTGTGATTGAAGACTCGGGCAGCTTTTACTGAAGGACGTCTGTTGTACAGTCAAAGTCAAACAAAAAAAAGGAAGACGGATCTAAAGTAGCCAAAATGACAGATAGAGACAAAAACATCTGTGGTCAAGAGCTTGAAATGATTTGGCAGAGAACAAAAGGGAAAATGGCCGGTTCATACATCGATGGGCTGATGAGGAGATTGGAAACAGGTGAGATTTCGGTGATCATGCTGAAGAGGGCAAATCAGAGGACAGAGAAGAGCTGGTAGAGACGGTAGAGAACTGCACTTTCTGGAAATGTAAAAAGGTTAACGGCAAGGTAACCTGAGAGAGGAGGAATCCAGATTTCCTACTCAGGACGAAGTAGTTTGATGTTGTAGCTTCAGGTAACATTGATTAAGCTTCAAATTTAGGCCGGGATTGTACTTGATTGGACCTCTGTGAGCTACGTGAGCAGGGTTGCTAAATAATACATCAACCAGGAATCAATGTGAAGGTCGAACAATAACTCATGCCTGAACATCTTAAAAGTGTCTTCTGATTTCAAGCAACAGCGTGATCAAAGATGGAGAAAATCGAGGAGATCAGCACTTTCACAAAGGCAACAACAGCACAATGGTTGGTAGGACCGCTGAACAAATCCTCTTTTCTTCTTGGTAGCCAACACGTATACACATATGAATGTTTAACATCAAGTATAATCCTGTCCTTAAATGACTAAAGGATTCCGGAGCAACAGCAAGGAATCATGGGCTTCTTTTCAAAAGTAACAGCGCTCCTTGGCCGCGTCCCTGGGCATTATGGATGCTCCATCAGTGTTCACTAATTAGAAGGGCGCCTTTTCAACAGATGACAAGGGAAGGGACACAGGAGGGAGGTTTGGAAATTAATCACTGAAGTTTATTAATGAGGGGGTATCTGCCCTGTGCGGTTGGAGAACAATATGAGAAAGAGCGATCAGAGGCGAGCTCCATCCATCACTCTACAAGCTGCAGACACCGGCGGAACAAAGCCTTTAGAAGCAATATCCAGTCAAACTCAGTGGAAGAACAGAACTTATTTGATCATAAGCACTCTTTTCATTCAGATTATTCAGCTTTTCTCCTCCAAAACAGAATTCTGTGATTGCGACGTCTAGCCAATATTCACATTTGCTGTTCAAAAGGAAAATGGGTGGAGACGGCCATTTGCTGGTGCCATGATACACGATGTCATCACCGCCTGTTGTCCCCCATGTGTCCCCGCCCCGACACCTGACTGCAGCTACTTCAGCAACTAGGCGAGGTGAAGCAAATTGATTTATAATTGGCACAATTCAAGCTGCAGATGGATGTCAAAGTGCTTTACAAAGTTACAAGACGTGATTAATCTGCACTTGGACAGCAATATAAAACCTCAAATTTAAAACGACTGTTGTAAAGTTTTTTGAGTTTTTGAGCCTACAAAAGATGGGGCCGACCTAAGACTCAAGGATTTTATTCCAAATATTTTCTGTATGAATTGTAAAAGCACTCTGCCCTTGCTTTGTTCTGACGCGAGGAATAATAAGCCGACGTCTAACAGGATCTGTAACCAGTTCGCAACAGAGGAATGAAATTGACGAAAACCATTTGTGCTTTGTAAACAAACGGCAGTGATTTAAACTCATTTTTTGCAGAGGTACCATTGTTTTTTGGAGCCTTTATTGTCAAGCCTACCCCCAAATATGGACATGATAAGTCTTCAGAAGGCATGCATTCCTTGATTTTAGCTATATTTAGTTAATTGTTTTGATGTGGGTGGTAAAAGAAAAAGCTGCTGCTGACACCCTGCTGGCTAATTGTCTCTATAGGAGACAAAGTACTGCTACAGCATCAGTTGAGTCTATTTCTATTTATTCTAGCAGCTCCAATGCACATGAAATGTTTTTTCTATGATTGTTAGATTCCAGTTTCCCTTCCGCGGTCACATCAGGGCCTCACACAACATGTGACCGCATCAAAGGCTCAATTTGCATGTCAAACTCTTTTATACTCCCCACGTAAAATCTAATGTCCAGTTAAAGTATAAATCCTCACCCTAATACAGCTCTGCACCGTTATATTTTATGTTTCAACAAATACGACATCATATTAGTCATGGCCGGCTGGAAATCTCCAATGGTCCTATTACATTTGCAAGCGTCTGTTACTATTATAGCAGCACGCGATAACCAAGACAAAAACACACCCAAGACAGTACTAGACAGTCATCATAACGGCCTACTAAAACCACACAGCCAAGGAAAAAAAGCTTTTAAAAGAAGAGCAATGCTGCCTTATGGTTATTAAAAACACATCTGCACCTCGAGTAGAGAGAAATCAAATGATTGCCAAAGCACATCTGACAGTCTACAGCGCAGCAGCTTGTTATCACACCAACAATACCGCACAGCTTATTATCACACCAGTGAACAGCAGAGGAGCATTGTATTAAGAATCTGAAAATCCACCCAGTCTTTAATTCACACCAACATTCCCATCTTGAGTTGGGTTTTTTTGCTTGTTGCTACCGTTGCAAACCAGGGTAATCAAATCTCCCATTCTAGCGTCAGGTCCACTCTCTGTTCATGTCCCGTGTATTCACCTCCACTTAAACCGAGGTTGCTATTCCTGAAGCAATTTCCAGCGATAATAGAACAAAAAGTTAATTAATTTCAACCATTGCTCAGAAGTAACACGGCATTAAATGGAGAAATTAAGCACTTAACAGGTGCTGTAATCATGGACTATTCCTTGATTAATAAATGCAGTGTGGCACAGTTTTCGCCATTGCCAACACATTTCTTGGTACTATCGCCAAGATTCCATGCACATTACCTGCATGTGTGTACTCCTGCTGCAAACATTGCTGGTTTGATTATACAGGGTTGATATTGCCTGGATTCATATATTATAGAGACGTGACGACACTGTGTGCAGTCAAAGGGGATCGCCTCGTTTTCTGCATATCGAAGCCTTGCAAAGGTTTTGAAATAGATATTAACATTCGTACATTATGTTGTCTTTCAGCTTTTCAATCAAGCCAATTTCATGATGGAGGCAGAATAAAAGCTCTTTAACAAGCGCTGCCATGTTAACACAGCTTCTCTCTTCAACTAAAGCACTGTGTTCAGATGAGTGACTGTTACAAGTTGTGTTAATATAAGGGGCAGTTGAGCGAATGATTATAACCATAGATCTTTTGACTAACAAGTCGAAGTTGCGGATATATTTCCATTAAATCGGGGCTTTAAACTAAATCATACTCTAGAAAAGGACTGACAGCACGAGTTCAATCTTTTCTCTGTTTTTCCACCAGTGAGAGACTGAAGGTTTTCACTTCAAATCCCAAACGAGCAGAGAAAGTGAATGAGAAATGTTTTCCCTCCCTCAATGACTACAACGGAATTGCCCTTGATATAAGCACTTAACCCCCATTTGCCCTGACGGAGCTGCTCTGTGGCCAGCAGAAGACGAGTGTGCTCCTGCTGGACAGCTTCTAACTGTCAGTGTGTAAGCGGGGAGGCACAGTGTGTTTCAACAGTGAACGATTCTAAAGTTGTATTTGTCACATACACTGTAGTACAATGTGCAGTGAAATGCCTTTTCTGGATGATTCACAGACTGGGCTGACAGAAAACATACAAACATCTTACTACATTGAATAAATCGACTGAAAATGATCCAATCAACACATTATGTAAACAACTGGGGCACTCGTTGGAATTTATACCTCCACCAAGGGCAATTAAAGGTAATTATGTCTCCGTCTTTCATTGATGAAACCTAACAGGTTATTGATCAGTCCATGTTCAAACCCCTCCCTTCGCTGAAAAATGTTTTTACCATTTCCGATTCCAGAGTGTGGTCATAACAGACTGACCATTTTGATCACATTTGATAAATGAGCCACGCCCACTCAAGTTTGCAAGCCAATTATAATAAAACAGTTAAGAATATATGTTCTCCCAACGAACAAGTGATCCGTCTGATAAATACACATACAGACGGATGGAAATGATCTACAGACATAACAAGGAGACAATACAAACATGCACAGAAGTACACAGAATTCTCGTGCGTATGAGTACGAGAGGAGATGTGGGTTGCTGGTCTTTGGCACAGGAACAATGATGGCGACTACAGGCCGGGCATGGGGGAGGTATTAAAGATGCTGGTAAACAAGGTGCTAGATGATCTGCCTCGGCCTTGAGCACACGTCCAGGGAAGCCGTCTGGTCCTTCCCACCACTGATGTGTCTGCCTTGCACCGAGAGGGAAGGCGGCTGCACACCAAAGATAATGAAGCAAAATTACATTCAAAAACTCTAAGTGCTGTTTTCTTTTGAAAAGGTGACCTAGATCAGACAAATTGGGTTTTCAAGCTCATTTGGACCAAACAAGAGTTGAATATGAAAAGGATTAAAAAGCCGTCTCTAACCTTCTTCTGATCATTTCTAATGGTGCCGTAATTACAGGAACACTAAAACAGTGACAGAGGATGACATTCAATCTCTTTTGTGCAGAATGTTGTTTTTACCTCAGTATTAGTCCGCTTCCCAGTTTCCCTTTTTCTCTCTTCTGTGAATTTAATGAGTATTTAATCACAATGCATCAGAAAGGTAATTTATTGAGTAAGATAGGTTCATCGGTCATATTTTAATTAATAGTTCACCTTGTGTTTGTAGCCGTGATCACTGCAAGCTGTCAGGATGTTGGTTTGTAATATATCACGATTGTGTGTTTCTATTTCTTCCTTCCTTTACATAAATGAACATATATGATGAACAGGAAGTGTATATATATCTCTTTTTGGATGCATTTCTACAAGCATCAACGGCAGCTTTGGTAATGTGTTATACATACCTGACTAAATTAGACTTTGAAAATGAGGGAGAGTTTCAAAAAGCATATTCTTTCTCATTCAAAGCTCCTAAATCTGCACATCAAGGCTGGATGATGTGTTCCTGCCCAAACTCAAAGCATTTAGCTTCAAACTTCAACATGTTTCACTCCTGTTTGAAGACCAAAAGGTAAAAATAAAGCAGCAGATATTCATACAAGTCTACCAACTTTTTGTGAACAATTTGTTCAGCTCTAATTGCATTTTCGGCAAATCTTATTTGATTAATTTTTTCCATTGCCAGTCTTATTGCAGAGCGTTACACTGCAACGATGGCAGCAAATTATACAAGTGCATGCACCTTGCTGTTGGAGACATTGATAGATGATTTTTTTCATGCCTCATAATATTTCTTACACCAAGAGGAATTTTCTGCTAAAACATCAGGATTATGCCAAAACTCAAATAATAAACCTTAATAATAAATCTTCCCCTGGATCCAAGCAATAACACAGAGAAACTAAATTATGTTTACTCACTGGATACAAACGTACAGTGCATGTTGTAGTTTTGAAGTTAGGAGCCTGATGACCTTGAAACCTATCAGCTATTTTCAGGATAACAAATTTTCTTGTCAGAAATTATAAATATGTATTGAGACGCCATAGACATTTAATATACATTTCACTGTAGATATCTATATTTAACTGATTAGATTATATTTATCTCTTCCATATTTTGTCATTACTTTGGTGATCTTCTTCCTTCACACCTTCAGTGTCTAGACCATAGGTACACTTGTTAACATAACATTTTCTGGATCTCTCTCTGTAACTATTAATAATGCATCAAAACTGTCCCTGTGATAATATAATCAGCATCACCTCAGCTGCAATGTTGTAGTAGCGAATCCATCAATTGGTTTCTGTCCAAGTATATATTTTATGCTATGGCTCTCTGTCCAGACGCAGACTGAATTGCCCCTTTTGACAAGTTCAATGTGACACTACCTAAGACATAGAGTGAGTCATATACATCCCATGTAATCATTGTCAGACTTTGGTTGGAACGACGTGCACGGAGAGCTTGAACGGGCACTTAATTGAGCAGGGCCAAACAAGAGCCTGGCAGATGACATATGTTAATAAGTCAGCTCTTTTTCTGCTCTGTAATTCGCACTCATGCACACAAGCCTCTTGCTAATTAAACATGTATCTGAATTATACATTTGTATCTACAGCGCCCTGAAGCGATAGATGGTGCGGTGATGAACTTTGCTGTTTATGTTAAATCATCCAGTATCTGTGTTTCTTCTTTTCCTTCCAAGGGATCTTGACAGTCCACATGTATTGAATCTTGAATCTACGACTACCTTTGCTCTGTTTCTGGCGATCGCTCTGAGGTTTTCTACAGACTCACGTGGAGCCTGATGTTATAAACGAGGTCTGACAGTCTCACTATAAATCCCTGAGCTGAGATGTAGAATTCCCCGCTTCTTCATTATGACTTAATTAAGCATCTTAACCCAAACGTACAGTACATTCTGTGTGCAGACGGTGTTGTTTATATCAGACTGCAGCTGGTAATAATTGGCACATGATCGAACGACCTTGGGTTAGATGAACTCAGTGCCTCTTTAGAACAAGAAAAAGTCTGATGCAGTAGATGATTACCTCTTCCATCCATCGGTTGGTTGGTTTTTGACAAATTCTGGTGGACTTGTAGTGCATGGAGGAAAGAATCTATGGAAATTTGTTGCCGTTCCAGGAGTTTGTTTTTGATATTTACTTTTATCTCCAAATATAATGCACTTTGTCTTCTGTTCTTCGCGACAGCACAGCAACACAGCGGTAAGCATCATTTCCTCACGGCAAGGAGGCAGTGGCTCAGTGGGTAGAGCTTCCACTTGGGAACCAGAGGGTTGCCAGTTCGAGCCCCTGCCGAGGCGCCCCTGAGCAAGGCACCGAACCCTCAATTGCTCCCCCCTCTGCGAAGGGTGGTAATGTAATGTAAGTCGCTTTGGATAAAAGCGTCTGCCAAATGATCGTAATGTAATGTAATGCAAGGCTGCAGTGGGTTCAAAGCCCCTGGACCAGTGCTGCCCCATTAGAGTCCACATTTCCACACTGCAATGTGGGACCATTTAAAGAATACAAAATATTCTGTTATTAAAGGATGTTTCTTTTTTCTAACCTCTCAGATTTTTATTTTCAAATTGCAGAAACACAATTTGCACAAAAAGACTGAAACGCAATTATTGTAGGACACACATATTTGCTGTATTTTGATTAAGTCTGGTCTGATTAATGATTGAAAGAATAGGTCTTTTTTTTCACTCACGTGCAGGCTCCCATTGTTAAGTGGCTGCAGTGGGGATATGCCAATTATTGCAGCCAGTGCCATCTGATGGGGAGGCAGCAAGAGACGATCATTACCAATCTAGTTAATAGCACCGTAGGCCTCTTGTGGTTTCAACACTGGACTCTCTTGATCAGACGCCAGTGTTTCATGGCAGGACCTGGATTTAGTGAGGCCTGTCGGGGCAGGAGAATGTGAATTACTGCTCAATGTTCCTCGACAGTGCTGAGCTGGTGGCTTCATCTGTTCTGACAGGCTCTTGACTGCGTGTGATGATGAGGGACAGCTCCGTGTTGGCGCTCGGTACTGCCTCTTCAGCTGACAATGTGAATTATGAGAGACCCGAAGGAGCAAGAGCATGCATCAGCAGACCCCCGCTCCTATTAATCCTTCCCTCAAAGGTTCCACTGCAGAGACCGCAGATGTACCTCGCAGTAGCTGGCACACACTTCAAGTGCAGGCTTCAACATGATCGAGGTGATGGACCAGAGTGCTCAATTGACAATATTACTCATTTCTTTTCCATTTCCATGTTGAGCACATTTAAAAATGGAAGGTGTTGTTGTTTTTTATACCCCAATTAATTAAAAAACTAAATTGTAGTCTGATAACATCCTCAACATCTTCTTGTTCTGAAGATCAGTGAAACAAATGCAAATGGGTTTAATCTGCAGTCACACGTTGTAAGGACACAATGAAACAGAGACTCATCAACATAATCAAAGTTAAGTGTTTGTACTGGGAAGAAATTACTGAATTGATTATTATATTGTTGATTGGCAATTCGGTAATGAATGAAGTAATTGTTTACGCACTAAATATTTATTCTTTCCTACATTATTCTGTCTTAGCTACTGATGTATTTGTGATCTTGAATGCTAGAGTGGCATTATGATAAGGCTGTTTTCAAGGCGAACCTTTCAGGTTTGATCGGATTGGAAGCTCAGGCTATTTTCCCTGCATCTTTGATGCTCACTATCTCACTGCTGCACTCCACCCAGATAAAACCTTATAAAGCCAAGATCACAAAATAATTCACAAGCTGCAGGAATGAGTGACAGACTGCTAACATCAAAAAGTAATATTATCAACAGGATATTTTTTTTTCCAAAATAGCCACATATTTCCATCCACTTGACAAGCAAGTGATATCGCAGACTATTCCGTGAACTGTAACTTGAGACTCCAAAAAGCAGATATGAAAACTGAGTCATTCCCGTACAAAGACAAATCCTGCTGCATGTTCCACTCTAATCCGTCCTCCGATGGTAAACACACAACAGAGCTGAGGAACACACACCACCCAAGCTGAGCTGTGCTGTAACGACTGCAGATGGCTACGCTATACTGCTGAATGTAGTCTCTCATCTTTGCTTCTCTGCCAAGTTCACACAACCACCTTCAGATTTTGATGCCGACTGCAAATCCCCCACCCCTGAAACCTCATCCACCACCACAGACACCATACATTTATATGTATATATATATCTTTACTGGAGATTTATAGATTATATGACTAAGAATGAAAAGAAGTAATGAAAGAAATTCCTATCTCTCAGTCGCATAAACAGATTTCATTAGATAATACATCCGATGTGTGTATATCCACAATTAAACGTGGTCCAAATCAGATCTGAAAAGGTTTTATTACGTGTGCTTCTCTGTTGTTTACACTTTTCTTGCGCGTATGTGATTTGTGTACCTGGTGATAAAAATGTGCTCTTTATCTTTGCAATATGAAAGTAATTATTTGTTGATTAAGCAATTAAAACATGGATAGAAAACTAACAGCCACTGGATAAAAGTCACAAATAGAACAGGGATCATTATTTTTTACTGCGGCTGGACCTGCTGGTTGTGTTGTGACTGTCCTCTTTGTCTCCCACCAACCTACAGTATTAATAATTCATTGGTGTTACACCTCTCGAGCCCTGTAGTATCCATGTGACCAACACACTGATCAGGTACCGAGAACCACTATGTCGTGGGAATCGCAGGTTGTGGCTGGGGTAGTGCTTCATACACACACACAACATCCTATTTACACACACGCCACTCCGGCTCCCAGGCCCCCGGCTCGGTCTGTGGTGGCGGTAAATTTCTAGAGGTGGCAGGCAGATTGACAGCAATTGAATAATCCACCGTATTTATGAGAGCGATAGAGGACTTCCAAAACAGAAGGGGGGTAATGAAAGATGATGCTGATGTTGTGTGAAAACATTGAGTGGAAACTAATATGACTGATATCAAGGTAATAAAATTTCCTCAAATGCATATAGTGCTTTATAAAGGAGAAAGCGTTGGCTCCATCCAGTATGAAGCTGTCAATTTAATTATGTGTCCTTCCTGGTGCTGAATCATATTCAATTCAGGGGAGGTTAAAACCCAATGATATGACTGGATGATTCTTCCCCAGAGATCTTATTGTTCCCGACAGTTAGGAAAGGTGGCCTCTAAATGACATATTACAAAACAATGAAATGAATAAATGCCACTACTTTGACCACTGCGGAGTGATACACACCTTCCTAATGCACACACAGGCAATTTGAATAACAGTGAAACACAGAGCAGGTTATTATCTTGTCCTTGAGCTGTTATATTGCAACATAAAACCTGAAATATGGCTTATAATAAAGAAGTCCCTGGCAATGCAGTGGGTGCAGTCACACAATGAGAATGAGTGAAACTTTGAAAACTTTGAAAATGTTGAGCTGCAAGATCTCTAATTAAAGCAATTAAATGAACCAGTTATTATTAATGGAATGCACGTGTTTCGTGATGTGAAACGGATACGCAGTCGGCATCAAGGAGCTCACACAGACTAACTGATGAGTGCAAACAGCATGCATTTACTGTACGTCGATGCTTGAACAGCCCAATCTGACATCAGCGCCTCAAAAATAATTCCCAGAATGTACTATCGACCTCACCCATCATTAGAGCAGCACAAAGATCTCACCGCCACTTAACAGACACATACAAATGTACTGAAAGTGAAATGGATACGTTCGACAACAAAACATTCTGTCTCTGTGGGTGTGTTAACCTTCGACAACATGCCAATAGTGGAGCCTTCTCTTTCCAAGTAATGAAATTAGCTGACAGCATATGTGCAACAGAATAGCCTGTGTTGGACTACACACTTCACACACCGGCCAGATTTGCTGTTGCAAGAATCCAATGCCTTCCTAGTATCCTACCGTGTTACCCATTAGCTTTCATATTATGCTGGAGTAACATTATATTACTTGTCAATCATGTAAAGATTCAATAGTCGTTTTAATAGAGGCTGTCTGGCGATGCACAGACCAAAGAACAAGTCTAAGTGCCCTTTGGTTCCCATTTCATAAAGAACCAAAGGGCACTCAGAGATCACCAGGTTTAAAATATGCATAAATATAAAGCCAGACTTTACTGCCATTAAGATGCAAATGTGTTATACAGCCATATAAGAGAACTTCTTCTCCATGACTGAAAATAGTCCCAAACTGTTTTCTACTGAAGGAGGTGCAGAATATTGGTGTCTGCTGCCTCTCGCCTGATGACCGCTGGTATCTGCCCAAGACCCTGAACAGGATAAGTGGGTTAAGAGAATGGAATTGTCAACTCCACACTGGTAATTGCATGTTTCTCGAACCAGAATAATGTCTGGATCTGATGTAAGTCCATCACACACTGAAACATTTTTTATCTCAATTGAGGTTTAAATCCTAGACACAAAACTGCACAATAATGACTTAAAATTAAACAAAAAATATCAAATCAACTCTCCTTTGACCAAAGTCAAACCCAACCCCTGTAATGACTTCCATTGAAATCCATTACGTTTTGAAATGACCTGCGAACAAACAATCAAATAACCCCCATATGAGGACATAACCTATATGGTGAAGGTAATAAAGGCAAACACCATCCCAGAATAAGGTCACTCCCTGCAAATAGTGCCTATAACTGGAAGATGCATCATATACGCTTGGCTTACAGGCATAAAATACATAATACTTCGACTTTCATATGATTGTTGTCAAAGTTTTCAACCGTGCAATCTCACCGATCTCGAATCCCCATTTTCTCACATCCATTTGAATCATAGTGATCATTATAGCGCACGGCCGAGCTCCTATCCTTCCACTCCACCCTTAAAGGAGTAATGTAAGAGCTTGTCTGTGTTTTGTGCTCGTTTTTTTACACTTATATAACTCTTTATAAACACATCACTGAAACACAGCAAAGCTCATGACATTTTTCTAC
This sequence comes from Genypterus blacodes, assembly GCF_046128005.1. Lineage (NCBI taxonomy): Eukaryota > Metazoa > Chordata > Actinopteri > Ophidiiformes > Ophidiidae > Genypterus > Genypterus blacodes. The sequence goes on from NW_027466831.1 coordinate 5,216,313, forward strand.
TTTTATATCAATAACTTTGCACAGGTGTCATATTTCACCTTAGAAACATGAAGTTATGCTCTACATGCTCCTGTCTAAATTGGTACTAAATTTGGGCAATATGGGCCAATGGGAGTTTGTGGTGATGTTGTTCATGTTCAGGTGATCCTGGAGCATGAATGCTTTTTAAGTGAGCAGGTGCAAAGCTAAAAATATTTTCAGGTTCCATGTCAATTTGTGTGCAAATAAAAGTAGAGGCATTTACTCTGAATGTTCAAACCAACGACCAAAAAGAAGGATTATGATCTTTACCCCTCTACTTTTAGACAAATGAACATTTCTTGAGCTGAGCGTTGAGTCCTTGCAGACCTGTAGATTGTATTTTCTTTAATTATTTCTGTCTCATTTGCTTCCATCAGCTCAGAAGGTAAGAGAAAGAAGAGAAGAGAGAGAAGAAAAAGTGGAAGAATGATGATGAAAAGGAGGAATACGGGCAAAAACTAATCTAAATTGGCCATCATTGCAAATGTGGGGTGTGTCTCCGTATATCCTGCAGCTGATTTGAAACTCACTGCCAGGAAGAAGAAGAAAAAAGAGAGTAACCTGTCAGACGCAGATTGAGGTTAAAAAACAATGTGAATTTTATTCTGGCAGCATTTCACAGTAAAAAAGGTTGTGCTTGTTGACCCCATGAGAGGGAACCTTTTACTCACACCAGCTTCTGCCATCCTCTGAAGTTTATTGTTTCATAAGAGCTCTCTCACCTAGTAGGCAAATGTGGTCAAACAGCATTACTAGATGCTACACAGGGATGATGCAAAGCTTTCAGAGAGAAACAGGCTGAATATCTACAATCTGTTCAGAAATATCTCACATTGCAGAAGCATCTCTTCACTTTCTACAAAGTCTTTCCCTGTGAGATTGTCCCGGTCTATTAGGGGAGTGATATAACCAGGCTCCATTCCAGATTTCTATTCTTAACTCAACAGGGAATCCATTTCTTATGAATTTCCAAGTTTGCAAACTTTGTAAATTTGCTCTTTTTCATGTGTAAACTGAATTCTTCCTGTTTTTCTTTGATCTGCCAGTTCTGAGATCACCGTGTCAAACCTGCTTTCTCTTGGAGTTTCCCCCCTCAGTATTGAAATGGTGTGTATTATGTTGGAGATTTGGTGGGAAAGTACAGTTCAGGCTGAGGTCAATATGGGAAATTAAATTGTGACAGAGCAAAGAAAAGACTATTATGTCCGCCGGTCAGTTGCCTCTTTCACAAAAACAGATGTGACCGCTTGCAAGGTCAAATAAAGTGGCAGCTGCTGACACACATATCCTCCTGTACCACAGTCTGAGAGAGGCTTCATAAGACTGCACTGGACCCGGATTTAATATATTCATCAAATATGTCGGGTATTAAAAATTGGCGCTTCCTAACAGTTGACCAGTTCGAATTATGGCTACACAAACTCTCTAAAAAGAAAAATAACAATGAATTTCATCACCTAGTTGACAAAAATGCTTATATGAAGAAATACACAGTGGTACATAAAGTATGTTTCAGGCTGCAGCTTATGTTTATTTGACCCCTGATGTTTGTGTGGTATTTGTATAAGCTTTCAGTATTGAATATATTAGTTAGATAGTTTTTATATTCAGAAAAGGGCAGTGGGCAGCTACCAAAGCCATATTCTTTAATAGGTCAAAACATGAATATTGGTATCTTCCTCTCATACTGTGGATCAGCTCGTCTCTACCCGCAGTGATGCAATCATCTTGGGTAAAAAACTTTCTCATAGTGCAGCGTAACTTCATGGCTTTTTCCATTGTTCTTGGACTGAATCCTTGTCTTTCTCTGATTGTTTCACCTCTCATCTTGTCTCTTTTAGACTTAGCTGAGGATGTTGGCCGTTTTTCAGGGTTTTTTTGCACTGCGCTCCAGCAGTGTGTTTGTTTCGCTGTGGCCTTTGCTTTGGCAAACAGTGCCGCTGTCACATAGGGTTCCTGAAGCTGGCTGAGCTCTGAATACAGACATGGCTTGTCTATCAAAATGACTCAGTCAGCACAATTCCTGCAGCGCAAAGAGACTTCGTCCTAAGGCGCCAACCCCCATTCCACCCCTCCTCACCCCGAGCATTCTGTAATAGCACTCCACTTGATGTGTGAGAAGCACAGCTTGTGGTAGACCACAAAGCATTGAATCATTGTTTGCTGATAAAACACTCAACACAGTGAAAGCGTACAGGGAGTCCATCTCCAGAGTGCTAGCAATGACTGCAGATAAGACAGAGTGCCCTATGCAAGTCGATGCGATTTCATTACAGGCACATATAATGGCATTGTGTTTACCAGGCAGAGAATGTCAACTTTACAGGATACTATTTCCCTGCTTTAATTCCATATTTCTCAAGCCAGCACAGCAGTTTGACAGAGGTTATCAATAAATAGGATTGAGAGGATTTGAGCTTATGACTATAATAGGATGATAGCATGACTTCTTCAGTGAAAGGCTCACAAGTTGCATAAATAAGAGGGGTATGCGTTATTATTCTGTGTGCAGATGAGGATGTGCTCTCACCAGTGTCTGTTTGCCTGATTGTCCAGCTCCTCATATTGATCACAGACCGGTCGATTGAAATATATCATGGACCGGTGTTACATTTATGAGATCGCTCTGCCTTAACAAAACAGGCTGTAAACTTGCAACTACAACTGGTTCAAAAGTATAAAACTGTTTTGATATGTTTTCAGCCGTGAGAGTTTTTCCGTGGATCAGTGATGACGCACACAGCAGCACTGGGACAGGAGTTAGCATGATAAATCTTCTTTCCTTTTAAGTTATCAAACTTCAAGATAATTAATAAGAGTAAGAAAATAATGAGTAAGAGTCTTGGCTTGGCTTTATTTTGTAAACAGGCAAAATCAATAGAAATATTGGGCAAATTAGAGTGTGTCTATGTGAGTTTAATCTCTGCTTTTCATTATAAACTACAGCCACACTATTAAAAGTGGAAATAACATAGATGAAAAATATACATCACATCAACAACAGAAGCGTCCTTGGATGGAAACAAAGGTTACGGTCACATGCGAGGCTCCAGGTCTCTGCTGCTGATAGGGCAATGGGCTCCGACTCAACAATTACCCATCAACAAGAAATGTACACTCTACAAAAATAGCATGCAATACATGGAGAGCTTGTTCTGCTGACTGAGAACCTACGGGCAAAACAGGCTGAAGTGAAGACTGTCAAATTAGGCACCAAATTATGCATTAGATAGCAAAGGCATTGCTGGTGTCTGGTGTGCTATAGAGCAGCATAAGAGCTCCAGGAGGTGAGGCAGGGAGGTCGTTTCCTCCTCTAATGGAGCCTATAGAAAGCAAAAAGAAAAGACCACATGCCACCAAGTGAGAAAAGATAAGATAATTTACACAACTGTCAGTTATAGGGTTTAAGTCTAAATCTAAACTCATATAGAAAATAAATGCTGTCTTGGTACAAAGTGAACATTGGACTTCATAATATACCGTATAAACAGTATAATGCATACGTATACCTAAACTGCATATGAGATGGAAAGACCTCTATTATTCGCTATCTGTGCTTTAAATATATATATATAACTCCACATCTAAAATCAGATGATCATTTAAATAAAGACGGATCTTTGATAAAGCCACAAATACCAGTATCATCTCTCTCATCAACCTGAAAGGTTACGAGAGATATAAATGCATTTAGTCTGTATATTATGAAGGAAAATTGGAGAATTAAATGTCTGCATGACTAGACTAATAACTGATCTCTGTCAACACTCTACTTAAGAATTTGAGTTCTGCGCTTATAAGTTAGAAATCTAGTCCTGACCCTAATTTCATGAGCAACTACTGACTAATCTCTACATTACCATTCCTGCAAAACAGTCTGGGAATAGTGATTAGCCTCTCAGTTGAGCAGCAATAATAAAAACAAAAATCAGTCTGGCTTTTATGTTTCTCAGACAGCTCCAATCAAAGTGAAAGATGATTTGCTTTTTAGTTACCAAGGTAGAAATCCAGTTTTAGTTCTCCCAGATCTTCCTGCAGGTTTTGACACAGACCATCCCTCACTCCTACACTCTGGGATGGCTTCTCTAACACTGCTTTAGGCTGATTTCTTCCTGTCAGAGGCAAGGATCTTCATGTGATGTTCAGGTCATGTCTGGGAAGAAGTTACCTGCAGGTTCACTCTGGGTCCAGCCTTGTTCACAGTGTACATGTGTTCAGAATAAAGCAGGAGCTTTGATAGCAGTTTCTTCCTTGAGCGCCCCAGGGGCCATTAAAACACTTATGATAAACACCGTTTTATCTTTGCTTTTATTTCAGTAATGGTCCATCATTTATTTTGATTGTTGTTGTTATTATATGAATTCTTATGTGGTCCATATATTTATTTGTGTAATCTTTAATCACAGTCTCAAAAGGCACAATCATGGCCACATTACTAAACAATAAAGGAAAACGAGTTTGATCATATTGTGAGTTTTGATCTTATTCTGCCCACAAACAGAATAAACAAGTTTATGTTGTTTTAGTTTATAAGATGTATTTCAGGAAATAGCATAGCAACAGTCTATTATCCCATTAAACTGTGGAACACGTATCACTGGCTGTCTCTGGAAATTTCTCTTTTGACAATTATTAATTAATTAGGAAATGTTACTATTCAAACCACGTGCACACAATGTTCTCCGGGTGCGTGTCAGTACATTTCCGCATTCATACTGTGAAGTCGAGTTCAGCACAGCACACACCCACACACACCAGTTCTTCCTATGTGTTTGGTAGACTAGGTGGCTTGTTAGTGAGGAGGTACTTGCTCTGCTCTGAGTTGGCACTTGGTTCAAAACATTGGAGAACCACTGACATAAAGGCATTCAAAACTATGATGCATGATTCTAAATAAAGCGCATACACACAGTGTAGAGTTCGGGGATGTTGATTTTAAGGAGTACAGTCCACTGAAAAAAATAATATTTCAAAGCTTTACAAACTTACATATGTGATGATAAATACAAAATAAGTCTGTTTGGCAGCAACATTACTGGAGTAAACAAACATTTCACTGCCTTGGCACTCATAAAGGTCTTTCATTTTAGTCTGTCTTACAAAAACTCTCAATCCATTTTTGAGTAGAAGCTACGTCTTGGATATTGTGAATACAGTTGCTTGTTGACAGTTTCCTTTTAAAGCACAGATCGTTCAGTAAGTGCAGCAGTAGAAAAATAATAGTGGAAAATTCAACTAATTTCTATAAACCTCAGAAATTGTATACATCACCATAGTGCTTGAATCTATATATTCATATGTGAAGTAGACCTAACCACCTCACTCCTTTTACAACCTGAAGAACCTTAATGCACTTGATGTTCAAAAGATACATCTGACTACAATATATTAGGAGTTCAAGGTCTGTCATTAAAATGTTCCTCCTTTATTTCGAAGAATATGTGGAGCGGCTAAAGCCATCAGCAGGAAGCTGAAATGTTTTCAAATGCTCATCTCTTTCTGTCTATTGAAATTGACGATGTAATGCACAGAGAGCCATAGTATATTTGTGGATTCCCCCCTCCCCTCCGTTTCAATCAATACTTGGATTTACGAGCCAGTCTGCGCTCACCTCCAGGGTGCAGGGCACATTAATTGGTGAAATCTATTTCTCTGATTAGACATAATTCACACAGGGCATTGTTTAATTCACTTGTAATTAAAGTGGTGAGTAAAGAGACGGCGATCCTTAATTAATTAACACCAGGAACCCACACATGTAGATATAAATTGGTGGTATATCCCTTTATTTTCAATCCAGACGCAGAATGGAATCATTGGCGGCTAAACCTTAAAGTGAAAACATTTACTCAGACAGGAGACGGCATCACAGAACTGCACTCCTTATTTAGTTTAAGTTAGTTGGTTACATAAATGTGGCAGAAATATAAACACAAATTGCCTCGATTTATCAACAATCCTCACAGAAAACACATGAGAAGTAGAAAAACACACAAACTTCTCTGATAAAATGATCAAAGCATGATTTTGGTGAGAGCAGCTGAGACAGCGTGATCACAAACAGCCTCAGAATCTGTTAGCTCCAGCAATCCCTGCTGATTTATATTTATGTGGTTTAAAAAACGGTCTGACAGCACACTGAACACATTGAATGGGATTTTAGTTTTGGAAAAGGGAATCAGAACGCAATCATCATTGTCCCTGATCTCAGAGCACAAATAGTTTAGTTATAAAAACCTGCACTGATTTATATTTATGTGATTTTGAAAAGGTTCTGACAGCGTGCACGAATGTTAGATGGGCCGAGGGGGAACGGAGAGAGGACAAGGGATTTGCCATTGCCTTTGAAAATTGATTTCCTATGCTTGTAAATAATTTAATACGAGATAAGCTTCTGGGTTTGTAGTTTGCCTCTATCAGGTTTCGATATCCTCACAGCCTCTTGAAAGGCTCAGTTTGCCTGAGTGCAGCAATGATGCTCTTCCAGCCACTGACTGATGGTCACATTGCAGAGGTTTTAAGGCTAAAAATGCAAAATCAATCCTTCAGAAGATTAACTACTGACCATTACAACTGCAGCCAACTGAGCAATGTGCATTCACAAAGAAACGTGTGAAAATTGCCTTTTCACCTTCTAAGAGAGGCCATCATCCACTATTTACTACAGATAATAGATATCAACACAGAGAGCGTGCAAAGTGTTATGGCAACAACTCTATGCCTGACTCCGCTAGCACGTCTTTCCTGGAAACAGCAAATAAATGACCGGTGGATTAGTTGTTGATTCATAAATTATATGTTCAAGGATGGAGCGAAGTCTCGAGGGCACAAACCTCATTCCCTCACACCATTCCACCAAGTACAAGCCCATTTGTACCGGTTCCTGATTTATTTAGTTTTCCAAAGCGGTTTCCTCCATAGCACAGCACCGCCAGAGTGAAAAGCGAATGGTCCGATTTACACGAAGATGTCCCATGGTAGCGCCGGTTGATCGCTGTGCCTGCGTGCTGGAGTAGTGATAGACGCAGCGGTTCCTGGATGGGAAGTCCATAATCATGAAATAAGTCAGGTCTTTGTTGGAAAGAAACAAACAAACAACCTATTATGCAAAGATAATGGAAAAAAACCTCACATGAACTCTTCCAACAAACAAAAAAATTACTTGAAATCCATTTTTGAGACATTCCGCAGAGAGACTGAGTGAAAACATAACCTCTATACAGCAGGTAATGATGAAGGAGGCCATTGGGTGACCACGACCTATTAATGATGTTAGTCAACTGGAGTGACTCTCCGTGTTAAAGTAATAGTTTCCCTTACATCATCATTACTGCTTTAAATGATGACTGTCAAACACGGTCAACCCCTTTTTCCCCCTAACACAGCGCAGACATTAGGGCTGTGTAATTCTCTGGGGAACATCGTTTCTAATCACATGTATCGCACGCGCTGCCACATATTTGTCATGCTGTGCGCACCATAAACCCAGTGTTCAGGCATTATGCTGCTAGCTCTAGCATACATTATGATATCTGGTATTCCATAAATATTAGTCTTGCTACACATTTTCAGCCCGAGCGACTCCGTTCATATTAAGAGGTGACAAACAGATGGGATATGTGTTGCTACAAAAAAGAGGCAGGCTCACGGCTGTCAAATCAATTCTGGGAGTAGTTGTAATGCTTCCTATGCTGAAACGATCCCTTAATCAAATGGAAAGAGTGATGCGGCGCCACAGTGTCAGCTTCAAGTACCAAAGAAAAACAAACCCGGTGTTATATAGGCTCCTCATTATCACTAACAAGCAACTTGGGCTGGATAATTTACATTTTAATTTCATCAAAGCAACTGTCAAGCACTTCCAATTAACTGTGTTTGGTTACCAGTAAGCCGGGGGGGCTCACAGCCTGGTCACCAAAACGATGAACCATTCACATGTGCGATGGAAATGTACAATTCAACTTTTACCAAATATGTTACTTACTCGTAGCAGAACAGTTAGTGCAGAGAAGACAATTGGACTTTTTTTTTCTCAGCATAACCATGAAATGAGTCGTGAATTAATTTGAAATTAATATACTGTGTGAGAACAATAATTCTTTTGAGCGTGTGATGGCAAAATAAAGTAGAGCAGGATGGAACCTACGACAAAAACGCTTCCCATGTTTCCCTAATTTAACAACATCGATACACTTTCGGTTGTCTGAATTAGTGTCTCATGCTTTTGACCCAAAATCTATTAAGAACAGACTATAGTTCAGGCTGTCATTTAATAATGACACAGACATCAATAGTGACACACCCATTACATCAAATAATTGGCTTTTAGCATGGCCACATAGCGTGCTGTCCCACTCTCTTGATAAATGCCATTTTAGTGTCCACGCTGAAACACTGACACGCTCACTCTCCTGCACATTACTCTCGTCACCTTTTTAATCTGACATCTTCTTTATTTACGATACTAGTCAAGCATACCCTGAACCCGTATCCGTGACTCAATCAGTGCTTCCACAGTTTTATTGGATGCATCCGAGGTTGCAATTGCACAAATGCGCGCGTACACGCCCACACACGCCCGCACACACACACACGGGCCTTAACAATGACAAGCTGACTGTGTTAGAAAGGAAAACACATACATCAGCTTCCTCACCAGAATTAAGTAGCAGTGGCAGTTTTAAGTGTGACGTTCAGAGATATGCATGTTCTCATTACAGCCAAATAATCAGGAGCTGCTTTACACCTGGGGCACCAGGTGAATGTAATCGGGGGTTAATTATAACACCCGATTTTGAGTGAGGCTTTGAAAGATGATGCATTCATTCAATTCATTCAATTCCAGGGTTTTTTTGGTCCTTTTATGGGGAACTCTAAATGTGAAAGTGGAATTAAAGGGGTTAAATTGTCACAACGCCGCATTCTACCAGGCATAGAAAGTCATAAATCAAATATGGCTGACACAAACAAGGCCTCCTCCCCTGAAAAATAATCTAAATTCGCCATCCGGTCCAAGGAGAGAGGAAAAGTGGAAACTGACATCGTAAAGCGGAAAAGTGTTCATCAGCTCTGTCCTGTAAGTAAACAAATGATTTGAAGTTTGTTATTTAGAGAGCAAAGAGACTCAGAGACGCGACATGGATGATATGTGATGTTGATATAACATGACGAAGTTCAAGAAGAGAATAACATGGTGTTTAATGTGCGGTAGAATGATACTAACACGAGCAGCTATATTAAAGAAAGCAGACAGAGGCAACAACAGAGGCCTGAGTGGAGCATTATAATGTACCGTGTTGAACCAGATCAGTGAGGAGGAGGGGGAGGAAGAGGGCTTCTTGGTGAAGTCATTGTAGTAAATTAAAACTATTTTAACCTGGTAAAATCAAGGAGATGGGTATAGGGTGTACACCAAGGCCAAAAACTATTCAGTTAATCATTTTAATCAATAAGTGAAGACATGTTTATGCATGTTCAGTCCCTGAAAATGACATTAGTTTAATTTTTGTGAAGCTTTTTCTTCTCTCCAAGGTTTACTTTTTAATTAAGTCTGTGACCTTTCATTCAGGGGCTCATCTATTTTTTTTGGGAAGTGTTTAAGGTTTCTTTTGAGAAACTTCGAATAGTTATGTCAACTTTCTGAATATAACAATACTCAGAAAGAGATGGCTTGAGATGATAGCAAAAATCAACCTTAACTTTAAAACTTGAGTCAAGTAATGTGACTTCTCCTCATCTATATCATAGTGGGATATACGATATATATGGGATACGGCTGCAGCGGTCCTTATGTCGGAAACAAATGGTCACCATTGTTACAGGCATTGCTTTCAGCCATGGGGAAATTACCCACAGCAGCAAGGTTACCTGTTCGTATCAAACTAAATGGTTCTGACAGTTGGTTCATTTCACTGCATTGTGCTGTGATATGTACATTATGTCTCTCCATACTCCTACTCCCTGTAAATATGGTTTGTGGCCTGGTTTGTATGAACGTTTGACACTCACTTTGCTTCTGGCTTGCTATTGCCTCGTGTGCTGCAGTGCGATATTTGGTCAATTATTGATGCTCTGGAGTGTCAAGTTTAATTGTTTTCAAGACAAACGTTTGCTCAAGAACCTCTGTGTTTCTTAATATCTTTCAAGAACGGCCTGTTGTTATTGTAAGTAGCAGTCACTGACACAAGGAGTATATTGCATATCTTAACAGAAATAGTGCCATTGTCGATTTGTCCTTATTTCACATTTACACAGTTTTATTTGTCAACTAAATAAAAATAATTTGCCTTATAATTATTTTAATTTGGATTTAGGGGATTATTACTTAGTCTAATTTTTGTCATGGATAAAATATTCATAAATTAATAGTTTTGTTTCAGTGAAGGCAATTTAATGTAGTATCCAATAAGGTGGAGAGGCAGGATTGTGGTTGTTGCTAAATGTAATGTCTTCTGTTGTTTGGTTCTGCAAATAAGACACAAAAATGCATCCAAATCCTAATCACAAGTCATTGTGTGCCTAGTGACTGGCTGGCTTAGTAACAAAGAAAGCAAACACTCAGCCGCTTGAATCGACCACTTGAGTGTTATGAAATGACACATGATAGCTCTAAGAAAGCTTTAATTTGATCTGAGGGTCCAATCATACAGAAAAATACTGAGATCACTTTATGTGTCCTTCATCTATTTTAATATTCACAACAGTTGGTCTGCCTGATATCTGTGCCATTCACGTGAAATGAATTCAGTCCATAATGAACATCGTCAGGTTGAATTATATAAGTAAAACGTGCTGATACTGCCTCACCATTCAATCAGGAGAATCACCCTTTTTTCACATAGCATCTCCACAGGAAGAAATTAACACATTTTACACTTACACTTACGTCCGTTCTTCTTTGATAGATCTAAAATTAAGACAATAGCTGTGTCTCCTCCTCCTCCACTCCCACCAGCAAACATTTCAGTTTATCCTGTTTTTCTGTTATTTAAAATCGAGATTAACCAACAGATGTCTACTTCATAGACACATATATAAATATAAATTGCTGGGAAGTGTATAGGCCCTAGCTTTGGTTGTGTCACCACAGATGTGTACTCAGCGGCTCACAGGGATGAGCCTTGGCAGACCAGGTCTGGTGCTTTGGGGAGTAGGAGTTGTGACATCTCTGATGAGAGACAGAAGGGGAAGGAGGGCTCTTATCTCTGCGCTGGCAATTAATCCTTGTGCGCTGCTCTCCCACAAATACAGTACACGGCTCCTGTGTTGCACACTCTAATTTACAGGCTAAGAGACAGCAGGTGTTCTGGACAAAGTAAACAGAAGGGATGTTGTGGGGAGGGATCATTCGGCCAGCTCCAGTCTGCTATTATGAGGCTCCCCGCTGGACTGAAAACAAGGAGGCATCTCTCTTGGTATGCAAAACTTGTTTAGTCCTTCCCAGTTTAAGTACCAGGCCAGGGCCCAAGGTTACACTTCCAGTGTAGACTCCACTAATGCAGTTCCACCCCGGAGGCATCAGCCAGTGAGAAAATGAACACATACTTTGTGTTTGTCAGTCTGTTCCTGTGGGAGAGATGGCTCACTGCCACACTGATCCTTTGTCTTGATCTCCTCAGGAGAACACTTCATTATTCAAAACAACAGTTTATCCTCTACACAAAGTGACACCACAACACTACAATAACCTTCTCTATTTAAGGGTTTCTGAAACATCTTGACCGTGACGTCTGCTGTATTGGAGTACTGCAGTCGTGTTGCAGTGGAGTTGCAGTAACAGTACATTTAACATACTGTCACGTGTCATCGAGTTGGCCTTCAGCGTCGTTCCAGTGACCTTTAGCACAGCTTGAACTTTTTCTCTCTGTCAAATATACATACTCGTAACATGCTGCTTTCTTCTGACGCATTTGGCTGACATTTTCATGTGAATCACTCAGGTCTCCATTTGACATTATTTTCTTCTTTATCTTATTCTGGGAACCTCATTGGACCTTGTTGGCATTTCCCTATCCAAGCTGCAGTAGCAGACAACACAAAGGTTACAGACCGAACAGACTCGGGGGTTTGTTCCTCCTTTATAACACCAAACAAGACCAGATGTAGATGAACACAATCAGTCTTGTTAGGTGAAATAAAGGAAAACCCGGCCCTGTCAGGGTTTCAACGGGGTAGAACCATGCAATCGCACTTGGCAGCAAAACTGAATTACAATTCTTTAAAAACTCTTTAAAAACAGTGAAAACACATTTGAGACTCCTAAAGGGTTAATGTACATTGGTTGTGTAAGCCGATCAATGGTCTAATCTTTGACCAGAGCTGTCAAATTACACTATATCTCACAGAAGTCTTTCCAGACCAGCAGCTCTTCGTGTCCAGTCAACAATAGCCATTGATGTATAGGACAGTGGCTGTCAAAATGGATCTTCTGTAAGCCTTGGAAATTATGGCTGAATGGGACCATGGGGTTGAACGTGACTGTGGGGGCTGTGGCTCAGAACACTGTGGTAAATACAAGCCTGCTGCTAAGAGCAGATGGTATGAATAGGTTTGTTAATGCTTGAGTAAGCTGTCCAAATGATTTGCTCAGGCATTTATGCATTCGTGATGTATAGGGCAAAATATCTGACATTGTAACGAAGGACGGTGCTGTTGTTGTTCTGTGGCACCGGGCAGGAGAAAATATGATCAAAAAATGTGGATTTGTGGGGAATAATGTCTTTCACAGCTTGCCCAGATAAAACATTTCTGTAGATGTCTCATGTTGTGATCAGCAGAGACTGTGGTACTTTATTTCCCAGATATGAGATATAACCCATGTGCTCTCAAGGATCCACATGCCTCCTCAGCGAGCATTTACATTCGCCTCACATCTGGTAGTGTATCAAATCGTCTTCATGCAAAGTGCACTTCTCTGAGAAATTATTTTGCCAAGGTTGATTTTGCAAGTCAAGGTTGCAAAATGCTGCCGTGACCTCAGTACTCCTGAAATGAAGTTCAACAAGCCCATCTGTTTATGAAGCGAGCTAAGCACCCTCCTCTGATTTGAGAAATTATCTGCTCATAGAGTGCCAGTAAAAACTCATATTCCCAATAAAATTTGGAGCATTAGGGATATGAAAATTCAGGTTTAATGATCCTCACATTTTATAGGGACACACTATTATATTTTATAGTACTGTGCGAAAACTAAGGAAATAGTATTTTTAGGTAAATTTGGTGTTGTGCACTGTATATGAAATGCAGGAGCAGCAGAATATGCATAAGGTTTTACTTTACGGGCTGGATCATGCTGGTTTGTAAAATGATTGGGTTGCTATTTACAGCCATGACCTTAAAGAAGCAGTATGTAATTTTTGAAGCACCCCAAGCGTGTTTTATTATTAATTGCATCATGGCTTCGGTTTGCAGGTCGGAATACTACATGACAGTCTTTTATGTGTCTGTATTCACAGGCACACAAAAGACTGTCATGACAAAAGCCTGTGAATACAGGCCCACAAAAACAACTGAGCTGTTTTGATGGACTTGCTGCGGTGGACGCTGTATTAACTGCTTAAAAAAAGTGTGTCTGGGACTAAAACAAAAGTGAAATCAAGAGAAACTTTGCCTGAATGCATGCAATTAACAATACCACACAAAAGGGGGTCTTCAAAAATGACAGTGCTGCTTTTTTAAAACAAGGACGTTAATAATGGTTCCCCTGTACTCAGCATGTGTCTCCTTTGCTGTGGTGTAATTGTTTAAGGCCTCCGGGCACAGTTAAGGCAAATGTTATATCTGGAGCATAGCATCTGAATGGTAAAATGGCCGCACTCAGCCCTGCACCGTTTCATACACTTCCAATCTCACTACGCTAAGCAGCTCATGCTCCCTCAGTGCCACAAGCCCAAACATAAATTCAATCCATTGACGATAACATCCCACACAGCCACTGTACATTTTACCCAGCTGTCTCTGCAACTCCAATAGCCACTCTGAGCCTGAAAGTAATTTTGGGGTTCTTATGCACACTGAGATGCATTTAAATCAGGTGTGTGGCAGTTGTGCATACAGAGTATACATGCTATGAATAACAACATATTGAAGAGAGGTAGATTAAAAATAGAGCCATGGATAGAAATGGAGTGCAATGTAGAGAGCCAGCTGTGGAAATGCTGCTGGAGCTGTGGAACATTAGAGACGCCTGCCAAGCGAATCAACAGAAGCAGACAAATATAAAACTGATTGGAGCTAAAGTCCCATTGTGCAATATCCTGCAGATACCGTGAAGACTCCACCCTGAGACTGCACAAGAGCCACATACCCCTCGATGATTTGTGTGACTTGGTGTTCAATGACCTAGAGAAGAACTCCATGTTGCTCGTTTCCTATAATCCTCACTGTATGCAGAGCAAAAAACCCAACCGAGGAACCACGTAGTTCCTAAACTGGATAGTTCTCAGGTAGAGTACTGCCTAGTTTCATTCAGAGCCTTCCATGTTTGAGCGTGTGTGTACACTACCTGAGGGAGACCAGTGTGCTTGATTTACAGCTCCTCTGCGGCTCCAGGAAAGACATTCTCTGTACCTTCTAGCTGCAGTTTCTCCTTACCTTGCATTTTTAGATGTAGATACAGAAAGAGCCCATGCAGCAGCAATATCACCAAGAAACTCTTAGATCAGTGTTTCTACCTGGCCATCAAACCCACTGTGGCCAAGGTTAAAGGTAGAGAAATGTAGCTTTTGTACATAGGTTTGGGAAATGGATCACTCACTTACCTGGACACATATGTGGATGTATAACATTGTCTTGCTTGCAGTAATTTCCAAATAGTTTGAAGTATTTGAGGAGGCTGAATGAATTGCAGCAAATCATTTTCTGTCTCTCAACGAAACCCACTTGGTAGCAGGCGGTCATGGGGCCCTAAACAGTCACAAATTGGTTATTATGAAGGGTTGATATTGATTGTTATACATAGTTAAAGTAATTAATGTACGTATAGTTAATTGTTTTGTCGAGAGGCATATGAAGTAAATTGAGTTTTTCATTGTAAGACCTTCCAGCTGCTTAGAATATCCAAATGAATTGCCAATGGGAAATGTACTGATGCAGCACATAACAGTTAAATGTTCTTCTTTGATCCCCAATTTTTTCTATATTATTCTTTAATTTAACCAGTTTCCTGATTGCTCTATGCCAAGCATTTCATCCATCCACATAAAACAAGAAGTTACACAAAGACAAGGTTAAGACTTTTGGGGGCATTCAAATTAACAGCACTTGACAGCAGATACGAGTCGGAAACAGGAAGTAATTTCCTATTAATCAGAGTTTACTACACAGATATGAGCAGAGTTGACTCTTGCTGCCAGAGGCCACTGCTGATTGGTTTGCTTACCGTGCAGTAAAACTGAAAACATTTGCTCCATGCCCCCTAATTAATGGGGGCATGCCCCAGATTATTCTTGTATTGCTGATGACTTTAAATTAATCATAACTCACAAAGTTAAGAATGTTCAATGCTCCAACATGAGTGGCAGATGCTGATGTACAGGTGGAATTGTTTTGGTCCAGTGAGGAATTATTTCTGAATGTTTGAAATAGTTTTGTTATTCTTTGCTCTGTCACACACGACAAAAGTATCTTTATTCACTGTGAAAGTGTTTTAAATTAGATTTCAAATGCCATTGCAACTATGTCTCCCCAGACATTATTTGAAGAGAAGTCCCTCAGGGCTGAGGATGATATATCTCATTACTGACGGCTGTGGTCACCTGGGACTCCAATCAGAATGTGTGAGCACTTAAGCAATTGGCTTCTCTTATACTGCTACTCTGGGATTGATTGGGTTTGATCTCCCCTAGCACCACTTTAATGTCGAACACATCATGCTAGGGCCAGACTTTGGGGAAACATTCAATCTTGGAATACAATCCTGAGACAATGCAATTTTTCCATTTTTAATGCAAGTTTTAAATTACTGTACCTTAATGCAATTATGTGCTGAGAAAGAGCATGATTTCCTTCTCTCTGTTTTTTGTTCTTGAATTGGTTTATAACACAACAACATTGTGCTCAGCAGCAGATGGTTTCCTTATTGGGATTATCATGTGTGACTAGGAGAAATCTCACCATCAGTCGTGTAAAATCTGATTATGGGCGTCAAAAGCGAGTAACAGGTTTTGAATTTAATGATACAAAAAGAGAAATTGTAATTATAGATTACTGTATCGCAGATTAGTTAAGTAGTTTTTCTCCCTTTGGGCTTAAATTGCTTAAACCCCAGTTTGAGCTCAAGATTACAAATTAGTTAGATAATTACAAACAACAAATTCGAACAAATTCGTACATGGAATGAATATTTTTAAAGATGGTCGGTGGCCTTTTTCAGTCAGTGCTCTAAAATCTCATAGTGACAAGAGTACAAAAGCCTGGCAGAGCGAATACTCACTGGCTGTGTTTGCCTGAAACCAGCTGTGAAAGCTGAAGCTGGCAGCCATCCCTGCTCTCTTTCACTCTAGAAGAGAGGAGAGACCAAACCAAGCCATATGTCTGAAATTTGCAGTTTGATGATTTTGAATGGAAAATAAATGAATGAAAAATTTAGGCATGTGGCTCCAATGATGGACTATCAACAGATGCAGATTTTGGTCCCGATCTGGTTAAACTGTGCGGCCAAACCCCGGGCATTAATAACAAATCTGTAAACATGTAAGGTTGGAAACGTGCAGCTACTAGGGAAGCTTGTGGCACACAGGGAGACTATTACAGTCTTTGATGATTGTAAACATGATAACATATTTACTACTCCAGGGGAGGATGATAATCAGTCCAAGCAACTAAAAGTGAAAATGAAAAATGTCCCCTTATAATGAGGCCGGACTCACACTCAAACAACACTGAGTCTAGAACAAAGCCCTCAGAAGGACAAAGTCTCATTTTTAATCGTTATTAGAGCATCTCCTCTTTCCTGCTCCTTTGTCTTTTGATATCGCTCTCATTGGCTACTCTCAGATTTCCCTCTCAGGTTACAATCTCAGACAAATCAAACGACAAATCTTTATCAGAACTCAATTATCAGTTCAACCAATTCAAATGTGCTCAGAGAAGCCTGTAGTGTGTTGCCAGTTTAAGATGATGCCAATTCAGGAGTATAGCATCACATATTTTCAACAATTATGGAGATTATGTCAAATTTGCACGAGTAACACATTCGAGTTCACGGAATTGTAATCTTACAAGACTAGATTCATATTGGCAAGATTTTGAAAAACATATCTGTTCTCTGCTGTATTTTCTCCATCCTCTAACAAAATGTACTGTGAGATACTGCCTCGGGCAATTATGAGAAAAAGTTTGAAAGGTTGAAATTGTTTTGGTAATTTAATGCAAGTACACCAAGGCCTCGGCCATGTGATGAACTCACAAGGTCTTAGCCATCTTTCAGGACTGAAACTGCTGCAGCTATCCTCGAAGTTCAGTGGGGGGAAATATTCTCCTTAGTTGCTGTTATATTTGTCAAATTTTGCAAGGTTTTTCTACTTCCTCCATCACTTTCCCTCTCTCCTTCACTCACTCTGACAAAATGAATGTGATTGTGTGGTGGAAAAACACGATGTTTAGGTATCTTGGCTGTAGCAGGGGTGTTTTTTTGACTTCCTAGCATGCAGCCTAGTACAGTGGTGGATGGCTTAAAATAGAAAGCGTTCCTTAAGAATACAGCTACGAGGACTTGCAGTCGCTATCTTACTGTGCACGTTTACTCCTGAGGCAGGTCTCCCTTGTGAGGACGAAATGCTTTCAGGTGCTATGAAAGCAAAAGTCAAAATCATTGCATTATTTCTCATCAATTTGTTGTGGTTTGTAGCAGGCAGCCTGTGGTGGGTGAACCTTCATTTAGTCACGACGATTTTCCCAAGAATACCTCCGGTTTGTATTCTGTATGAAGAGGGACTCACTGAGAAGCTATTTTGAATCTTCCACATTTCATTTCCACTCATTATGGATGCATATGTCTGGGAGGGTGAATCCGCTGTTTATGCAGTGGTCATGATGTAAATTCGGCATCAAAGGGGCCTTTATTTTCTCCCCAAATTCCAAGGTCACTGCTCCGGTATGTGACCCACATTCTAAACACATCACACAGTACTGGCTTATGTCAAAGCTTGGATGCACTCCTGGAGCTTTGCACCAGGAATTTTTTTTTTAGCAACAACAATAATTCCACCAGCGACGTGAACAAATGGGTTTATAATTTTGAAGAGATTTCCTCACTCTTTTGTTTCCTCTTTCTCTCCTAGTGTCAATAATTAGTGTGGCACGGACATTATGCAGATGGCTTTACAGGAGGTGGAGATGATGCTACTTCAGCCTCATTAAATATGTATTTACCTTTAATTAGGAGGAATCCATTAGCATTAGAGCATCCCCCCCACCCCCACCCTTTGTTCTGGTTTAACAGTGCACCTGCACTCAATGCTCGTACAGAGAGCTGCTGACTGGGTTGAAGCAAATAGACTGTCAACGCTCCTCACAGGGACCCTCCATTAGTCTGTCTCTTTCAGCAGCACACACCCCTGAGGCTATGAGGCATTTTGCTCTCTTACTGCCACACACCGCCTCTCCGTCTTCGTCCATCTCGAGAAACAGCCCCCTCACCCTCTTATCTAAAGCTCAGTCTCTGTCTTTTTATCCAGAATCTTTTTCCAAGAGTAGTATTTGAAGCTTGTTTCTATTAAAAAGGCAATGCACTGGCACTGGAGTGTAGTATAATAACAGAGAAGCTTGCATCAACCAAATACCATTATTATGGTGAGAATTCTGTGTGCGTGTTTTCAAAGCCAGGGACATGCAATGCACTAACATCTGATTTAATAGGTCTTCACACCATTTTGTCCAGTTTATGACCCTGCATGTTGATTTGTCCAGATCTCATGACCTTGAATAATTTAACAAATGAATCAATCAAAGCAGGTTGCCTCATAAAGATCTGAACGCCCTTGCCACAGAATATGACAATTCTAATCAGATGAATACACAGTGGATTGCAAAACTTTCTCAGCCAATTTGCACTGTGTCCAATTTGGTAAATTTGAGCCGAAAAGCTATGGGCATGGTAAATAATTGCATAAGTTTAGAAAAATAACTTTGAAACTTTGATTAATTTTAGGTCAAACCAAGAACACAAACTCTGGTCCTCATTCTGAATGGCCACTCTAACAGCTGTATGTCTTCATGACATCCCATCCCGTTTACATATTGGATTACATTCTGATCATAATACCTTCTGTGTGCATTTACACATTGCATTAATTTAATTTTTTCCCTCATTGTTTCTGCATGCAGATCACATTTCAATGCAAGGTGCGAGTGGGGAATTAAACGGCTGTGCATGACTCTTACTGCAAGTCTGTATGATACGTTTCAACAACATTACATTGTAGATCATTGTAAATAAATTGCAAAAACCCCAATGAATCTTCAGTAATGTAAGAGTGCCTTTATCTTGGCTTCTGATCAGTCAAGCTCACTGCCCAGTGCTGCATTGGAGTTGCTTCCAACTTGTCTCTACTGTATCTAATGGGCTTTTAACAAAGTTTACAGGCTTTCAACAAGGGCCAATAAATACAAAAACAACTTGAATTCAACAGCGTCGTACACTAAACTCTGCAGGGCACCATTTTTTTTGGCTTAACCATTCAAACATTTTACTGATGGTGTCCTCTTTACTGCAGGGTAGAAGAAATGAATTGGATAATAAAAAAAGTCGTATAAGGAAACACAGTCATGTACTTATGCCAAAAACTGCCAATTCAGTGCAGTGGTCTCCTGCCAGTACTGTAAATAAAGAGCTACAAATGAGCCACCACTTTATTCTATGTTCTCAGTGGAGCAATTTAGCTGGACTTAGTTGAAAATGTAATGCTGTTTATACTTTTAATGATATTAACGGAGAGACTGCATTTTTAAGCTAAATTCCATAACTGGGAGGAGTGGAGAGGCCTCTGCACTGACAAAGCATTTTATATCTACCTTTATAATGTGCATTTTTTGTAACATAAGAAGTTATATTTCTTCTAATGCTCTCTCAGCTGACAAGAGAACAAAGCTACAATGAAAGGGAAACCGGAGATCTGTATTTGTATTCCTTAAAGCTTGGTATCCGGAGCCTCTGTGTGATCAGATCAGGAAATTCAAGGTGCCTTTTTGTTCTGACAGGAAGCAATCAGAGCTCATATAGTCCCAGCAGGACTGCAGAGCTGCTTGAAACGCCGCGAGCATTTGTCCTACGCAGCTTGCAACATGCCGACAAAGAAGCAAAGGCAGCGTTAGGAGCAATGCAAGGATAAAATATTGTCCACGTTACTAACATTGTCGTCTACACCTGGGCTCCAACTGTGATTTTGTTAGATCCAGACAAGTGCCTAGTCACAGCAATTATCAAAGAAATGTTTTACCTTAAAAAATATCAAGGTGGAAAACTCTCGAATCTGTCGTCTTTGTTTGAGGTGTAAAATATGAAAATAAGCTGGTGTTATCTTTCAAATCACACATGTGAAATTAAAACACAAATCCAAAAATAGAAAGTAATTGCAGCCTCATGCATCGACAGAGATGTTACACGAACTTGAGTGACCCGCAGAGGCAGAGTTTAATTTTCACGCAGCCTGAAATGGCACGAGTCTTATCTAGATTTATGTAAACAATCACTGTGAGAGCTTCATTTTATGACCAGAATGCCCAGACTTTATAGAATCAAGTAAATCAACATAAACTACTGAAAGCATCCAGTCATAACACAAACTCTTTCTTCTTTGTTTGTTGTATGTGTGTGTCCAAAACGGTATCACCTTGCTCTGCCTTTTTCTGCCTGATTTATAAGTCAGCGCACGTCCAGCAGGAGGTGCCCACAACTGAAATGACTCCTGAAATTTCCATCACCACAAATTACATCTTTTGGTAGTGCTGATTCCCTCTTTTGGGCTAATGAAGTTACGTGCCCCAGACCAACTACCAAGACGCCGGCTGATGTCTTTTAATTTGCAAAGATAATTACAACAAGGTTCCACTTGAAAATCTATATGTGTCAATGAAGAGAGCCCAAAATCGACCAATCCAGTGTGGCAAACGTGCAGGAGTAATTATGTCTCTCCTGGATGCTCTCATGTATAGATACACCGCAAGGGACTAATGACAATCACCAAATGATTTATGCATTAATGAGGCAGTCATGGTTGACATGACAAGCGTACAGGATATAAGATGTGCATTTACACGCCATTGCTTATGAATACTAATGTGCTTATTTCTGTTCAAGTTATCGTTTAGGAAATATCAACATTTGCATTCAGCGCTTATAGGCAAAAGATAATGCACATGAGCAAACGCAAGAAAGTTTGTTGAAATGTTGTGTGTTTCAACAATATATACGTTGTACACATTTTATTAAGATCACACACACACACACACACACACACACACACACACACACACACACACACACACACACACATTTGCATGCTCACTTATATGAATGGGAGGCAACTTAGAGAGACGATGGTGAAGCAGACTGTGGGAGACTTAGTGGCAAGGAGAGTCTAGATGTAATGAGTTTAATAACGTACAATGTTCATTAAAACATAGCTTACAGCCTCTCCGGAGGTGTCATTCCTGTCAGATTAGTGGTGGTGAGATATGGCTGGTACCGAGCGGAAGCAGCCCATATGGCCTGTCTGCTTGACAACACTGTGACCCACAACAGATGTGCTGCTTTCTCTCTTCCCCCAGTGTTCGATTCAGCTTCTTTGTCACACCTGTGTTTTCTCCCAAGCCACACGGTAGCGTCAACAAACGGGACTGTTGAGTCAACAAAGGATTACGTGAAGCTGAAAAAAACATTTGGAGTTAATTAAGAACGCTGGTTTGTTTTCCTTTTATGAGATTGATTAAATTATTATGACGTAAGGGGAACTGAGATAGAAGAAAACAGGTTCAGACTGACTTCAGTATTTCAAATGCAAGGATAGCAATTGGACTGTTTGTAGGTCTTTTCTGTTCGTCCAGATGGTTTGCGTTCCCGCAGAAATCTTACTTTGTCACCGAGACAAATTATGTGGAGCCTTTGCTGCTAGACCAGCGTGTCACGGGTGATTTAGAGGGTTAGCCAGACAGTTCTGCCAGCAGTATATGACGTATGCCCCCGATAAACTGGCTGTAATTTCAGCAGGATGGAAAGCAATTTCTTAAGAACATGTAGAGCGCCAATGATCAGCTTCAATACAGACATTCCCATGACAAATGTCACTCTGGTTACAGGCAGTCACACGGCTCGAGTGCTACATGTGTACGTGTACATATAGCCCGAAGGAGTCCATATACCATAAGTGCGTATTATATGTGCTCTCCCGCTGTATGTACATACATCAAAGGTATTACAGAAAATCTTTCATATGCAGAGCACGACACACACCACGATGCCCTTGAGGTGTAGATTTCTGTACAAACACAAAGTTCGGTGGTGTGCAATATATGTCTAGTTGTTAAGGATATAAGTTTCTTTCTGAAGTAGCAGCTGTCTGCACATTCTAATCCCCCCGCTCGATTTAAATGCCAATACGTCCGTTATGTGCACATGCATTAATCTCTACGGATAGAGAGGGCAGTTGTGACATCACCAGGGGGGCAAGGGTGAACGGATCTCAGCAGGGACTCGCCACAGGAAGTGGAGCAGTACACCAGCGGCAATAACAGCAAGGTCCTCAGACTTTAATGCGTGTCCCCTGGTGAAATGCCATCTGGAGGAAGCGGACCCTATGGATTACTCATCTGAAGGCCGAGTCCCTTTCCTGATTATGAACACTTCCATCTTGGTGGTCCTTTGTTCAAATGATGTAACCTTAAAATACAGAGCCTGATGGTGGCCACCTGGGAGCCCTGCCAGCGTGAGTTTTTAGTAAATAGCAGACAGAACCCGGGACGTTTAATGGATGACCCAGGGTGCAGATGGATGAATGTGAAAGGAGGAGGGCGCACCAGGGAAGATGCCACTCTATTTGGGTGTTGTCTCGCGAAGCAGCGGGAGGGTTGAGATTTACGATGCCTTGTTAGAAGCATACGGATAAATGATCGTTGCCTTGTGTATTTCAGACATACTTGTTGAGAAGCCTCAAATCACATGGGTGCAGTCTTATTCCAGGGGGATTCATCTTCTCGCTGTGGTGCCAAATATTCCTCCTCCTTAAACAGACACAGGTGGTCCGTTGTTTGAGGAGGGAACAGGATAATGCCGCGTGCATCTGAGGTATTAATTTCCACGAAAGTATCTCTCTTCCCTGATTTTTTAACGTTGAACCGAGCCAAGTTTAAAGCTGTTTGTTGGATCATTTGAGACTCATCAGTCACTGTGGCATGAAGAAGAAAGGAATGAATAGCAATTAGTGTTTTTTTTTTGCAGAGCTGCTCTCTTTTTTGCAGAATTGCTGTTAAAGGGTTGTTCCCGAAATCAATAACCTTGTTAACTGAGTAGCAGCAGTGCACTGTTGCACCTCAGCGAGCTTGAAATTAGCTATCGGTAGCATGTTTGCAGCCACATAGCAGAAATAGAAAAAATAAATAAAAATCTGCTCCCCGCTTTGACACAGATTGATAGTGTGATTTTGTGACTGAGAGATGGTGGACTCATCTGGCTTGGGAAATGAGGAGTTGTCACTGCGGATATAAATATATAGATGAATGCTTTTAAGCCATCCGAGTCAAAGCCTATCAACAACAATTTCCTGTAGACTGAAGCATTATCACAATAAAATGCCACACAAACCATGATCGGATACTTGGGGGCCAGGAAAAACAGAATAACAGAGAGAGAGAGAGGACAAAAAGCAATAAAACGAGGTGGAGGAAATGGTGAGTTAAATGTCCATCAAAATATTAGAATGTATCAAATGCAGCTCGAATTAATGCTCCCAACAATAGAATTAAGTTGTAAAACGTACTTGAGCATGTCAAGTGAGTGGACAAGAGAAAAACAAATAACATAAAGGCTCCAAAAAAAGCTTTGGCTTTTCTAGCCAAAGGAACATTTTCAGAAACTCAGGCGCTGGCTTTACTTTCCATAAACCTCCCCGTACCTCAAGTAAGGAACTTGTCGGTAAAGCAGCTCCTAATTCTAGGTCTGAAAGTGCCTTTTGTGAAGACTCCCTGCCCCGGAGCCCATCAGCAGATCGATGATGAAGAAGATAAAGACAGATAAGGTAGAGATGGCTCGACTGAAAGAGGCAATGCCATAGAAAGTACACACCTCAACAGGTGAACCAGTATATAATCAAAACGGAGTGAAGATGGAGCAGAGAAAATTGTGACAAGAACTTTGACTTTTGCCGTCACCAGCGGCTCCAGTTGGATTGTGCTTTTTCTAGTTGAAAGCGTTCATTGGTGACTGAAGCATAATCTGGGAATGGAAAGTAGCAACATCTAATCAGGCGAAATGAGATGACTAGCTGTTACAGTATGGCAACGTTAATGTAACTCACACCTCAATCACTGTCTTGATCTGCTTTTCCATAGGCTCCGCGATGGGAGTAGTGTGTAGTCTAAGTCCACTAATTAAGCTATGATTAGGTTCCTCTAAACTCCTTTGGATTCGTAGATGCTCAGCAAAGTCAATTACATCATATCTATGAATTTGACTTTCTCATTACATTTTTTCACCTCCCAGTTTTTAAATTAAAGCAAGAGCTGAGTGCATTGAGTTAAGCTTAATCAAGTGGAAACTACCAAAGCCCCATGACTCTGCAGCAGGCAATCTCCCTGAGCCTCTCAGCCCATTGCCATGAGCCAAGGCTTCATCAGGCTTATGAGCGCTGTGTCATATCTGTATTACCGTTGATGGAAGTAGCAGCAACACTCGTAAAATTCCCCAACGTCTTACTAATGAACAAGGTGAGGTCCGAATCACAGAGTCACTACCAGTGCAAAGCAGCTGGCTTGGTGTTTTCCAAAAGCGCAGTATATCTTGAACAAGGGCAGGTTATATGAATGATTTAAACTGGCATCTGTAAAAGCACAAGAGCTGTCAGCTTTCAAAGGACAAAACACTGGATGGGCTCACAGGGCTTGAGAAAGAGAGGGAGCAGGGTCTGGGTGTTCTGGGATGGAGAATGGATGCAAGCATGGAGACCAGCTGTCGCACTAACTGCTGGTACCACAGTGCGTTGTACTGGGAAGCCTGGGGCACAGAAGGATGCTATGGCAAGGAATCCACAGTATCACCCCCGATACTTAACATTCACCCCGGCCGCCCTGCTCAGGATATTTTATATCCGCTCTCAAGTAACACGTGATCGATAAGGTTTCAATCTTCTTTTATCAGACCAAGCCCGGGAGCATTTTTTTTCTCTCTATCTTTTAATGTCAAAATTTGGACACTTCTAAAGATGGAGGTGGATTATTTTTTCCTCACATTTTCTCAATAACTCTGCTTTGGCACAGCCGGCTTGATGCGCACTAACTCAGCTTGTCAAAGGTTTATGAGCTCTGGCCTACATTCCTCTGCTTAGACTTCACTGGGTGTAAAAGCAAGGCCAGTCGCTCTCTGTTCTTGAAATATCTGTACCTTACACGTACCCGAATGCTGGCGCGTCAATAAGAAGCTGTCTTCACACCTAGATCTGAACGTGTCAGATTCTCCCCTCACAAGTCCAACTGATCTAAGCCCCACAGAGGAAGTTCTGTACATTTTGTTGGGTTGCTTTAGGATCAAACTTAGAGGAACAGTAGGGGATGAACCAGGGATGAACCCGTTACATCCTGAGCCTTCCAAAACCTTGCAAGATAAAGCACTTTTCGATATTTTACGACAATTTCTTCAACAGCGATTCACCAATCTCCATGAAAATAATCATCCATTTCACTAAGTGGGCATCTAAGCGGTTGGAAGTCCCATTGGGCCATGTGCTGTGTCATTGTCGCTAAGTAGGGATAAGATGTCTCAATTATTTTATCCCTACTGAGCGACAATGACACTGCACATTGCCTGGTAATCAATGCGTGAATGGTGTGAGGACTTATAATCTGAATAAAGACCGAAGAAATGGCGATGGATTTTAGACGAAATCCGCTCTTTTCTTTTTTCAATAACTCCAATCACTAGAATCTGCGTGAAGAAGAGGCGTGGCAAACTAAGATTCATTTATTTTTTACAAGATTATAACTAATTTTGTCCAGGCTTGTTTGGCATTGGCAGAGGTATGTGTATGTCCATTTTCTAGAACAATAACAACCTGAATTAAGGTTGCATTCCATTCAGAAGAGGATCAAATGCACACATGTAACAAAATCAGCTTTGGAGTACTGATAGTCTGTAGTTGAAGGCTGCGATCAGAATTTATGACACGCTGACATGTTGATACGTAAACTTTGAATTATTCACCTTGAAAACTGTCACATGCCCAGATGCATTGATGGAATAAAAGCAGAATAGCTGACTCTGCTGTTATTTGGGGAGACGTCTCAATTCAGTCTTGAAGATTGAAGGTAAGTGAGATGGGTTCAAAACAAGCAGGAGACGTGTAAGTACAAAAACAGATTTGACATCTTTTGTATGTCACTATCTGTCATCGCTGTCACTTCGTTTTGGTATCAGATGCATCCCAGAATAGAAACAGCCATCCAAGAACTTCAGACGCAAGCAGCCATTCTGAACTGAACGAGAAGATTTGTGGTAGGAGAGCAGCCTGGCACACCCACATATGAAAACCTGCATTTATTCTATTGAGCTCAATTTGTAGAAAGCCACCCATTACTGCCACTGATTTGGAGAAAGGGAGAATATTGTTTCAAATGCATGGAGGAGCAAAGATCTATAGGGATGAAAATAAAGGAAAGCGCAGTAATAAACCTTTGTATATATGTGCCATCTGCCTGTCCTGGCCAATTGTATCTCTGTGGCTCCAGGCATCACTGTTTTTCACTACAAACCCAATTATAGGCTCAGTAGTTGGAGTCAGTGCGCTATTTTATCTGTCTGCATTGCAGGATACACTCATCAGGAATGTAAAGCACAACTTAGTTCCTCCCCCTTTTTTTCATCATCATGGTCTTTCCAAGGCTGTATTGGGGATTATGCATGACAGTTCAACAATGGAAAACGCAGAGAGAAAACCACACATCATCCTGGAGAATCTCGAAGGACATTTCCGACCTGCACTCCCGAGCGGTTTACACATTTTTATGGTTATGGTTCAGGGTAGGGGTAGGGTTATGTAGCCTGAGTGTGCAACTACACGGCCATATTCATACACAAAGAAGTACAACTTTTCAATGGTGAATGCAGACCTGTGTAAACATATTTATAGCCCTAATACGCAAAATAATGTTAAACTTGAACTGTGTCTGGAATATGAGCACATCTAGTCAATGTTTGTCTCTACAAGTTTGCTATTTTTATGGATTTTGCCTGAAAATAAGTGGTTTACTTCCTCTCAGTGGAGTCAAATTCCAGGATCCATGCAGACTCCAAAAAACATCTGGAATACCTCAACACAGTGCTTGTTCTTCCATTTCAATCAGATTTCTTGTGTCCTTGCCACTTTACAGTGTAAATCACAGGACACGTACAACTGAAAGAACGTGGAAAAATAAAAGCAAAGGGAATATATAGACAAATATCAATTTAGCAGGAGTCCAACATATTGACACTTCAGGTTAGTGTTTGCTGAGCATTGTTCATTATTTGAAAACTTTTGTATCAAGGTTGTGCAGCTGAAGAAGAATGTGTACAAAGGATAGAATAATAAAATGACCCCTGTGACATCGCAGAGGTTTCTATATAAAAGACTATAAGTGTGTTACAAGTCTGCAAAAGACTAGAAGTACGAGATTGAATGTACAGAGACGGAAGTGTTATTGATCCATACACATATTTCACACAAAGCACCAACACAGACAGGCCACAAAGATGTCATGGGGGCCATTATTCTCAACTTTATATGGCAAAAAACCTTTATACAGTTGTTTTCACATTATAAATATTGCTCCCTAAGACCAAATAAAAGCAATCTACCTTTTAGTTTTTCACTTTATATTGACGTTAAAGGGAAACTGAGATGGAAATGTGCAGCCTGCAGTTGTGCCTGAATACACACAGACACATTCATTTAGCTGCAGAAACACATTTTCACACAGAATGGGTTACTTGAATAGATTGGCCGCCGATTTACTGCACGATCTACAAAACAACCACTGACAATTTTCTTCTTCTGAGAAGCAACAGTGATGTAAACATGTCTCTGTAAACATTGAACTTCATGGGCGTCATATTCCTCCATAACTAAGTATGGATTTTAAGCAGTCTTAGCCCTTAAACCTTGTAGATGTAAACTGAACAGCGATGGCTCCTTCAATGACCTCGAGACTCTAATGTGAAAAGAACAAAGCCTGGACTGGTAGAATATTTTGTACGCAGCTGAAAATGAGCTTTGTGCTCTTATCTGAAGGGATCAGCTGCTCAGATGCCGAATCTTTCCTCAGCAAATTGGCCCTCAGATATTCTCTTGGTGCGATTGTCAATCCATTGTTGTTGATCTCCCCATCCTCTCTGTGTAATACAGAGCGCAGTACAGTAATTCCTCTCTGTGAGGCACTGACAGAAAGTAACACCATCACCGCCTCAAGTGTTTGTGTTTCAGAACATGTCTGACAGACTTTGGAAACAAATCAAACGTATATAAGATAAATAAAAATACATCATCTGGTTTGTCAAAGGGCCCAGTGATGGTTGATGTGGTTTCCCATCATCTCATTTATGCTATAATGGGCTGCAATAATCCTTGAGCTGGTGTAATATTTTTGATTTCCTTCTAATTTTAGAATTTTTCCCAGTGTTATCAGGATCTAAATTTGAAAGCTCTTTGCTCGTTGCCCTTCAGCGAAAAGTTGTTTTGATGACTGGAACGCACAACTGTGTTAGTTACATAACTACACTCAAACATTTATTGATTTTTAGAACATTTCTCCATAGCAAACTCACTAAATAAAACTTGCAAGACATTTGACCAAGATAGCATCAAAACAGCAGCTCGGTGAGCGTAGAATCCCTTCTCTTTCACCTCCTCCACTTTGGCAGCACCAAACTGGAGGTCCAGCTGAAAACGCTTGGAGATGTTTGCAGGGATTCACACTGTTGAAGACACAATGACCAACTCCATCTCCAAACAAGGGTTCTTTTCAAAGAAGGTGAAAATACACCTTCAGTATCATCTGCCCATTGAGAACTTGGGGGGAGCATTTTCTGAGCATAGATATAAGCACAACACTGACGCAAAGATGGACAGAACTTGCTCTAATGTACTGTATATACATTGCAATATTTTGAACAGTTGAACATTGATTCCCTATAGATAAAGAATACGTTTGGAATTCTGTAATGCAGAAATCTCCAATTCATTAAAAAATGTGGTTTGGCTGTTCATAAAATCCTGAATATATTTCAGAGAACTCTTGCATCTGCTTTATCTGCTATATCTACACTTGAAATAGGTTGTTGTAACACATTGTTTACTATTGCCACAGTGTTTAGCACCATGAATGCAAGTCATCCCCATAGTCAAGCTGCATCGGAATATTTAAACGGGGTTGTTGCTGTGTAAATGTGAACTCATGCTGTTATTCCTGCCAGTGCTGTCGAGCAACAACATCACAGAACAGTTTTGAAGGACATTTCAGTTTTTGTTGGACATTACCAAAACAATCAATGCAAACATTGTTTCAGGGTGGAAATGTACAAGGTTACCCAGGACTGATGTATATTGATGTGTATGAGTGAAGATATGAATGACAGCAGAAGAAATTTATGACTTGATCGACTGTCCACAGCTGTCAGAGTCAGATTTTCAGTGCTGGGGAAGTCGTCCCTCCGCATGACCCTTCGTGCATATTACTACATGAACCAAGGAGCTGAAGAGCGTGCTGCGATTTGCACTAAAAAGGCGTTTTTGAAGCCCCTGACACAAGGACAAGTTCAGTCCTAAGCATAACTGTGAAAGTTTCAAACATGATTCCAGGTTTCCCAGCAGCCCTTTGCTCATGTGCCACTGCACACCTCGGCTCTAAATGCAATTCATCTCACCAGCCCTGAATGTTTGATGACATGAAGCTACCTTTGACATATCAGAAGGGGGTGAAGACAGTATCAATGCTCTTTCCCAATCATTAGGATTTTGAATAAGCAATGAATAAATAGTTACAAGAACAATTCTGTCCTGATAACTGTTTTCAACACAGCAGTTGTACTTTGCACAATATTTCTGTTGAACTCCCATAGCCCCATTTTATGTTATTACCATGGTTGGATTATTTCCATCTACAGTTGCCTCAGTTCATTTGACGACGAAAGAACTGGTCCACAGAGAAACAGCAGCGGCAAGCTATTATTATAGAATAGGCAAGGCCATAATGTTATGGAGCTCTTGTGCACTGAACTAGAGTTCAGTTCCTTTTGTCGGTCATTTATAAACCTTTGTATTGCTCACAGCTGATTTCATATGTGTGTGTCACAGTCTGACTAGTTAGCCGCTACATTGCCGTAGCCCTCTAATTTAGCACAGCAGTAGGTCATGGAAAAGACTGAATGAAGAAGGAGAGCCCAAGGAGAGACACAGGAGGACTGGCAGGGCGGCTCCATGTTTGTGTTTCTAGGCCAGTGATGCATGACCTCTCTCTCACACCATGCTGATTGTTTACCGAGCTCGCGTGTGCATACTTGACCAGGGATGATCCTCCCTGCCACACTCAGTACTTTCACTGCCCTCCAGTGGCTCTCTCATAATAATACGGTTTTGTGTCACTGACTCACTCCAGCATGCCTCCTCTCCCCCTTAACAAATGCCATCAGTGCTTGCACGAATCTTCGTAGAGCCACCCAGTGAGAAGATCCAATAATGTTTACTTACTCTAGTGCTATCATCATTTCAGTTTATCTCATTTGGTGTCCCCAAAGCAGTAAATAAATTACTTTCAATGCAATTATGGAAGCAACCACTTACAGTCCTTGTAATTTCATCATACATTGTACAAATAAGCAGCACAACCCTCCATTTATTACATGAAACCTATTTTTAAGACCCAATTGAATGTGGGGAGAAATCTCGGCAAAGCAAATCCAGATGTGGTTCTTCTCCGAGCCAAACCTTGAGGAATGTATGGCTCTGGCTGGCTCTGTGAGAGCCTGTGTGGTGAACAGAGGGGTCGAGGGGTCGAGGAGTTCATTACTGTGATAGGTTCTACATCAAGAGCGGATGAGTCGAGAGGTCACACGCCGCGCCAAGTGAGGCTCGGAGCCCAGCGCAGAGACGAGCAGCCTGGCTTGCGGTCAGAGCAGCCGGGGTAGGGGTGAGAGGGGAGGGGAGGGGAGGGGGTCGGGGGCCCGACAGCAGGGGGCGTTATTGTGTTGCCACATTCACAGTTAGAACACACACTACTCCTCTGTCATATCTGGTCTCTCGCTCTGTCTCGTACCAAAGCCAATCAGATAGGGACGGGGGTTGAAAATAACACTACTTGCCTTGCAGAGATGACTGGCTGTACGTCCTTTGAAGCTTGTTTGTTCTAATTTGGCATCAGCGCCATTTGCTGACTCTGGACATAGAACAGACAATCTTGAAGGAAAGATCTTTTGGGTCAGCTTAACCATATCCTCTGCATGTCTATAAATGGAGAAATCATCTGAGACGTTGATCACATATGCCATTTCATTTAATGAGTGTGGTTAAACACGTGCGCACATGCACACGCACAAACGCACAAACACACGGCCGAGCAAGGCCAGCCTATAAATGCTGTTGAGGCTGAACATTTAGCCGTCTTCGCCAAGGCAAGATTATTCGGTTAGAAGTTCAATTGGCCAACCCGGTGATTAAAAAACCTATTCAGAATTTCCAAGAAAAGCACTGCCTCAGATGAAGACAAGCTATTCAATTTTATTTAACAAGTTTTTTTCGTACTTAATATGTCACAACGAGATGGGGAATAGAGTGGAATGACCCTCTCTGACTTCTTAGTGTTGCTAAAGGCTTTGTATAACATGTTTGTGAGCTTTCTTGGTTCTACTCTGGCCCTTTCTGAAATTTTCTTGACCTTCTTATTACCGACATGTTGTATTGCACTTCTGGAAAATGTCAAGGCCCTCCCCTTTGCTGTTGTAAGGATTGCCAGGTGTTGACCCAGAATCCATTATCTCCTATTAGAGCCTGTCTTTCTCTTTTCTCTACTGTGTGTATGTGTGTGTGACTGTGTGTGTAAGATGAAGAGAGCCAGAGAGACTGAAAAGTACAAACCCTGTGAGGTATTTAACAATCACACGTTTCTTCATTTTTGTGTGCTCTGCTGTCTGCCGGGTGATTTTATAGTCTTATACCAAATGTCTTTGACGTTGTTGTGAAGTCTTTAATAGGAAACACATCTCCGAGGCCTTTAAAACCTAATGGAGTTTCTCCCTCAAGAATTTTTCTTTCTGCACCTGGTGTCTGTCAAGCGAAGCCAATACAAAAGGCCAGTTGAGGCGTATCCTTTAAGAGGGTCATGTGTTCAGATTTCCTTTCACTTTTCTCCCCTTGAACTTCTGAAAGATGTGTGTGTGTGAGCTTAAATGCCTCAGCCGGAGAGGGTCAAAACATGAAAACCAGTTACAGCGTCCTCCTGTTCCACTGATTCAGAGGAGCATCCGGGAAGGGCTTTTATTTCCCTGTGTGTGTGTGTGTGTGTGTGTGTGTGTGTGCGCGTGTGCTTGTGTGTGGGAATCCTCCACTGTTTTCCTTTAAAGTAACACAGAATCGCAGTGCAATTTAAAACTTTGGCTCTGACAGGTTTGTCATCTCGCCGGGCTAGAGCGATGCAGAGGGATGGGATGTAGTGTCAGGAGTTGTGTTGATTAAAGGCAGCAGCATGGGACCCACTGGGAGAAAAATGTGTTCAGTCGTCGCACATTTTCAATTAACTGGTGGATGCCAGTTTGTCTCTGTTTTGGCACTGCGGTTGCTTTCCACTTGCAGAAGTCAGCTGTCGTGTCTCTGCATGTTTCCAGCAACAACGGATGCAAATTAAATCAACAAATTGCGAGATGCCATGGCGATTCCTCTGTGTTCCTCCATCACTTTGTATCAAGCATTAATGGAGCATACAGTTTATGATGTATTGTTTGTATACGCTTCAGAAAGAGTTGTCCTTATTGCGCTGACTCGAGAGAACACAACCTTGTGATTCCCTGAGATGCGATCGCAGTAATGAATTCCTCCTTCAGCTAATTGGCGTAACAGTCGTTATCAGTATTATCATCCTCATTATCATTATTGCCACTTCTAATCGCCACCGCTGCCACTGTCACAACCTCTATCGCCACAGTGTAATTATCATCAACATTGTAATCATCATCATCGCCCTAACCTCATCATTAAAATCACCACCTTTCCCATGATGTAATCCCATGATATATCCAACTGTGTTGATTTACATAAAGACAATATGAAATCAACAGCAGAATTTTTTGTCATGGATCCAATATTAAACCTCCTCTATTCTGTATTGTGCAAGAAAAACACACCGCATTTCCACTCACTTGCTGCATACCTGCTGTGCACAGTGAGTGAAAACATACATAATGCAAAGCTGTCACCAGCAGCAGAAGTAAAGGGCGGAGAACAAAGCTTCAGGACCTCAGGGAGCATGGGTTTGTCTTCACTGGCTGCATTTCCGAAGGTGTGGGCATCGAGATTTGCAACACATCCTCTCCTCTGTGTTACACTGTATAAAATGAGAGAAGAAGATAGTATGTCCCCATTGAAATGAGGCTACATTTTGTATATTTATTGCTTTCAGCTTTTCACTGTATCAGATTTGTGAAATGCTAGTGGGTATTTAGGAAATTGGACTTGCATGGTTGGTCAACAAGGCCACCCTGCAATTAGTACACAAATGTGTTAAAGCAAATTGCTGTCATTATCATCAATGATTGTGACGTGATTTTAATCTGGAGTAACAACAAATATCTGGATAAATGCCAAGATGAGTGTTATCTTCAGAGCTTCCCAGCGTTCCCAAGATGTTTCTCGTCAAACCTGGCCCAGAAAACACGCTGAGCAGAGTTTGTTGACTTCAAATGGAGTCATGAAGCAGATGTTTCCATTTGAAAATAATCATGCAAAACATTATCTCCTTGCTTGAAATTTCTCAAGTCATAGCCAACTGCGCTCTGTGTACGACGATCGTTTTATAGCAGCCCTGCAGCGAGAGGGAGTCACACAGTCACTATGTTTTTAGCCTCATTCACGCTTCCCTCAACCACTGTTCAGACACGTTGCTATTTTCTGCCTCAGAACTGGATCTATGCATTAGGAGATTCCAGCATTCCTCACAATCCTCTCGTTTCACCCCCTCCACTTTTATGAATTCCACCTTCCTGTTCTCTCTGTTTTTCAGCCCAGACTCGGGTCAGAGAAATGGATGTTGTGTAATGAGTGTAATTGCACTAATCCTTCCGTTTTCACAGCACTTTAATTCGTTCATGCTGTTACCTAATCTTTATTGGGCCATAATTTGTATTCTGTGTATGATTACATTTCCTCTTC
Organism: Genypterus blacodes; assembly: GCF_046128005.1. Lineage (NCBI taxonomy): Eukaryota > Metazoa > Chordata > Actinopteri > Ophidiiformes > Ophidiidae > Genypterus > Genypterus blacodes. The sequence continues at coordinate 5,250,929 of NW_027466831.1, forward strand.
CAGTGGTTTGGCAATTATGGGGCTTGCATGCTCATGCTGGTTTGCACAACACAGGTTGTTGTTACTCTGGAACCAACTTGTAAATAACAACATGAAGGCAGGACCTGTGCACGGAGCTCATGTTAACAAGGAGAAGTACCTTGTCCAGATGTTCATCTTTTTTATGTTCAAAGTTTGCTATTTAGCCGTTAAAACCTAACTGCCTTAGACATTTAATTGAGTCGGGACGTTCAATTATTTGGTGCCGGTTTGTCTAAGACTCCCAACATTTTGCTGAATTTTCTTTTACAACACATTCATATTCAATAGTCCAGCAGAGGGAATATTAGGTATGTAATTTAGTGGTTTGTGGACTCCTGACTTGTGCCATATGAAGTCTGACATGGCAGAAGAAAGCTTTTTGGTCAGTCGTTGTTTGATTTGAAAGGATTCCAGGAGCACAGAAAGAGAGCCGTCACAATGGCCCCACTTTGTATTACATCTTTTCTCACCCTCTTCTATCTGATGGAAGACACAGATGTATAAAGGATGGCTGGACGTTGTCAATCTTGTGCTAAGATGAACAAAGTTGTTTTTGAGCTAAACTGAGACGTATTCAGAGCACAAGTAGCAGCGACAGCGCGACTCCTGTAGGATATAGTTTTGGTTACCGCCCGCCCAAGTCAATACCTCTGCTGCAACATCATGAAGAAGCCGAGCGGTGGTGAGGGTGTAGTGGATGCCCTGTTAGACTCATTATCATCAGAGGCACATTTTTCCACAGCCGCACTGGCTTCTGGACCGCTAATCTACTCCATCTGATTCTCTGACTCCTCATTTCCCTGCTGATTCTGAGAGGAAAGTCCCTCCACCGCTATCTACAGGGTCTAATTTAGCTGTCTATAGTCTGTCCAATCTCTGCTCACATGCGAGTGGCTCAGGGGAGGTGGCTGAAGCTTGACGTAGGAACTGATTTGACCTGGAGACCCGAGTACAAGCCTGGGTGTAGGAACAGCAGCAAAGCTCCTTTGATTAAGCCTCTCTGGGTACAAAATCCCTACAAAGAGTTTCCAAATGCGGTTGTACAGCTCACGAAGAATGTTGCTTGTTTTTCAACTCAAATTTGCTTTCATAGACTAATTCACATATGAAATACCGTACATGTCAACACAGATTAAGGTCAGTTTCCTAATACGGCTTATATTACATTAAAAAAACCAAGGTGCTGTACATATTAAACACAACATCGCTCGACTTCCCACAGGTCAGGGAGTCATGGAGGACATGGACAGGGGGGCGTATGAGTAACGACAGCATCATCATCCTTTCTTGGAGATTTGCATCATGAGTCTATGTGACAGAATGAGTCAACCCTGATAAAAGTCCCCCAAAGACAAGGATGGAGACTTTCCTGGCAGTTGTGTGCTCCCTGCTGCTCTGGCTCATCAGATGACTCCAGCACGGTGACCTGCAGTGATATGTGCCAGGTCAAACTAACCCAGACAGACATTTTTAGGCCATGGTCAGCACCGCATATCCCCTCAGTTCAGTTCAGATATTATCCTATTCCCAAAGGGTAGCTGACCTGCAGGAAACTGCACCACTCAAGTGCAGCAAAATACAAGACAATGACATTTCCACACGACCGCAAAATAACAGAACAGCAGTCTGCCTAAGTGTTTGAGTGCCTGGTCATCTATTCACCATTTGGATGGCTGACAGGGTAAACCAATGTTTGTGTCTGTTGGTTTTTATTCTTGACAGCTTGAGCATCATGCCAATTTGGTCAAGCGGTCTCTAAACAATACATAATGACAGTCGGTTACATTCGTGATGAAGCTGATGCAAAAGACAGCATTTGAGACAAAACACAACAATCTCCTTGAAATGAAGCGAGATGACAAAATGATCTGATAACACACATTTGGTGCTGAATTGTGCTTGGTGATTGGAATCCATAACTGGATGGAGAGCCTGGAGGTTTGGACGTAGCCAGCAATCTGATGGAAACCTGCAAGTGTTGATGCTGAACAGAAACATATGCGGCTCTTGGAGGCCGGAGGAGCTGACACAGGAAGCAGACTCATACTGGTGTTAAGCCCAAGGGATCACATCACCTTGCGCTGCTAAACCTGCCTGTGCAGCATCAACACCCTCAACATCTGGTCTCCTACATGTCGTGCTTAAACAGAAGGCTCATTACATTTTTGAAATTCTATCCCACTAAATACCGATCAGGCACCCTTTTTAAGGACAGACGTTGTCCTTAGCAAATAGCAGTTCAATCACACAAAAAACATGCTTTGAAAACCCATTTAAGTGCAGTTGTCCCTCTCAGACCGGGAATATTCTTGATTTTGAGTATGCATATGCTTCTGTGCACAGTTACAGGGAGCAGTGTGGCTAACACACTTGCTTGCTTTCTTGTCTGTGTGGAGGATTAAATACTTGATTCACCAGGGGGCAACGTGAGAGCATAACTCTTCCCTGTTTGCCACCTGAGGACCTTAAAAAGCGGTTTGCTCCGCAGTGTAAACACAGATGGCAAGAGGCAGACACAATAGATCTCTGCATGCTTGATCAGCTCCTCTGGGAAACCTTCAGCCATTTATCTGGTGATCACTACATCTGTTTCTGTGCACTTTTAAACTTCATTTATACTGTGATTAAGGCAATTAATCACCTTTTTCAAAGCTAACACCATTTAAATTTAAATTGAGTCGAGGTGCGCTGACAGACAGAGATTATGTGATTGTACAAAGGTTTATTAAGGCACCCTGATCAGAGTTTGACACCCCCCATGTGTTTCCTCAATGGGCAGACTCTCCTCATACTGCGATTATGCAACACCTTACTCAGAGAGCGGCAGACTGCTGTTGATTGCGTGATTGTGTACTGGTTCATTGCATTTTGTCTGAAATCAAAGCAAGGACAAATACTAAGTAGTAGGTGCACAAAAGTTGACATTACTGCCAACACAATGTTTCTAGATGCAGATCTTGTGAATGCACAGCCGCGGCATAAGAGAGCTTGGTGAGTACAGGAGAGTCTAAACAAAAAAGCAGAAGACGAAGCTGTGATCGTGTTTGGCAAAAACATTCTTACCGTAATGAAAGCAAAAGATGATACCGTCGGTTTTTGCATAGATTTTCACTTAAGCTTTTGACTCTTTGGACTCATCGTAGCGCTTTGACTCCCAAACCCCTGCATTTCATTGCACTGTTACCGAGTTTACTCTTGAGAGTGTTGCCTTATTCTCCAGGCTGTTAGGAAATAATTGATGTCTATTCGAAGCACAAGTACTTCTAAAAACCTTCCCCATAAAGAATTGACAACTTCTAGCCTGAACCCACTGCTGTAAGCAATAAAACATTCTACTTGAGCTCGGTCAAAGTGAGACACTTTGCCAGACAGAAGCACAAAGCTACACAAAATCTGTTAGAGATTACTTCTTCAGGCTGATAATTATAAGTGGTATTCCTCATATCAGGGCAATGATCAAATGCTATGAGTCTATATTTAACATTTACAGTCGGCTGTGGGTCTTAATGGTAGATTTATTCCTCCAGTGTGAGACTTTTTATATCAATTAGGGTTTTTTTAAAGTATTTTCTGAGAGAGACAAAGGTTTTCTGCAGATGGAAGGCAATATTGCCATCAAATCCCAAGGTTATTCAAGTGCGATGGCATCTTTGCTCTCTGAATTGTACAGGTATCTACTTCAGCGCTGTGCTCAGATGAAACATGGCAGTCAGCCAAAGTGATACTTCAGACCCAAAGCTTCATAAATACAGAACACTTTAGAGCAGATCAAGAAAATGCATTGTGATAGTGAGAGATATAGAACCGAGAACTGTTTTACCAGGGGAAATGTACAGAATGTCTATGCGTTCTATTCCTACTTTCAGTGCTGCTGTCAACCAAGCTGACAACCAATCTCCTCACTCACAGGCCACCATCTGTTTCCTATCTCAGTTGCTTGCTCTGTTTTAATGTAAAGAAATGTTTGGAGTTCATGATGAAGGCATGCTGTGTATACTAGGCGTTCACTACTTTATCCAGATTATAGGAATGGTGTGGTTTCGTCTGTAAATCCAGTAAGTGTTGTGCGATGCTTTTTCATTTCAAGCTGACAACAACGGTTCCACTATGCTGTCCCATTTCTGAGAACCCTTGAAATGCAGACAGGAAGTGTGCCCGTCTTTCGAATTTTGAGGGCACAGCCAGTGTAGCTATTCCCCAGAAACTATCCTAAGGACTGTCGCGATCAATTCAAAAAATCCTCAGCAATGTACCTTTCTACTGAGCTGTGACACATAAGAAGAATGAAGGATTTCAATGAAGATTCATGATTGTCATACACAGCAAAAAGTCCAGTGTTGAATTAACTCCCACAGAGTTGATTTCAACACTTTTTCAGGGTTTATATAGCTCCACACTCAGTTAAATCAACACTTTTGAAATAGTTAAACATTTAACACTGTGTCAGAGTCCCTTCTTTAACTCGCTAAATAGAGTTAAATTAACACTTAAGGGATAAGACAAGTAACACTGCTGAGATACTTTTTTTCTAACACCCTGGTTAGTGTTGGCTTCACTCCCTAAAGTGTCAGGATATCTACACTAAAAAGTGTTAAAATTATTTGTAAGAATGAATTCCATAAAACAAAATACATTTCCAACAATGGCATTTATTTCACCTGTTCATTGTACATTAAAATATCATGAATGCAAATAAAATGTACAATTTCTCATCTGAAACACAAAATGTGCTTTGAAAAGTTCATCAAATGCCCGAGTGAGCGGTTTGCCTGGCATGGAATGAGATGCTTATCCATGGCGATGTAGAAGTTGTCAATCTTGCTCTTCTGACGCCCAACAGCGAGGAGGTATGGCTGCTGACCTTCATGGTTACGGAGATGCTCCTCCAGACTGCAGCATGACTGGTGTTGAGATAAGGAACAAGAAAAAGTTATTCACAAGAATGTTCTGCAGCCACAGAGAAAACTAAAAAGTAAAAATGATTGTTCAAACATCTTCTGACTGGCTATTTACACGTTACTCATTTACACTTGTAGCTAAGAAGGTGACTTGCAAAATTATTATAATAACCATAATATTATAATTACCTTATGAAAGATTACGAGCCTGTCAACTGCATCACTTGCACTGATTTTTTGCGACACTCAAGAGAAAAAAACTGCACATTAGCGCCAATCAACAGTTCATACATTAAAAATTCAGGCTTTGTTTTTCATCGCCTTGTGCTTTCATGTGATTTGTTAAATCATTGATAAAGTCTGAAGCAGCTGCTATCGACAGCTAGCTAAAATGAGCTAATCACCGAGACACATTCACTGTTCAGTCCAAGCCACAAACAAAGGCTTTGTATAGCATATATCCTCCAAAGCTGTTTGGTTGCACGTAGTGAAGTTCACAGCATCAGTTTATAATGTTTCAGTAAATTTGACTTAATTCCACTTACCGTGTAAAACTGCATGACACGAGGAAAAATTAGCAAAGTCCTCTCAATGTCTCCAATTGAACAAGTGAGACTCCTGGGCACCTGGGAGGAGCTTCATTTTTAAATTACCTCTCTACAGAGTTAAAGTAACACTGATGTGATCAACTCTCTCAAATAACTCCAACACTGAGCACCATTTAACTCATAATGTGTTAAAATCACACTTCCAGAGTTGAATTCAACTCTGAAATGTTTAACTCTGAAATTTCAACACTCCAATTTTTGTGATTACTAACACTGTTTCTGGGACTACAGATGAAATATTGCCTAAATGGCTGCACCTCACAGATATACACTGTTAATTACCGTTTATTAATGTGGTCTCTCCCTTTTGAATAAATATTGTTGCTACTAAGAGATTTGATTTTGTAATTTCCAAAATAAAAGCTTCAGCATCCTGACAGAAGGAACACAATAGGTGACCTTTACCTTATGAGTAATAGCAGATATTCAAAAAGCAGCTGAGGTGATTATTAATATATTATATGTTATAAAAAGGGTACAAAAGTAACACATGAAGCCACATGCCATTATATTATATCATTAATGATGCTGAGCAGACTCTCTCTGCAGACTGCAGGCTGCAGTCTACGTGGCCTTCAAAGGTCGCGACCTACGAACGCTGCAGCGTCTCTGGTTTGTCTCATCAATAGAGATAGAAGGGCTTTCACCTCCTCAACAGTCCACAGGTTTGTCAAATGTTGCTGCTTCAAATCTCAAAACATCACTGTTTAGCTGTGTACAAACACAAGCTAAATCCAGGTCCTTAACAGGCAGACTTAGCGAAAGGGACCTGTTTTCCACTCATTGAGCACCATGGTGAACACCATGGCTTCCAAATAGGCCCATAAAAGAACATGGGGATCTGAGCATTCCTGTTAATGTCAGTCACAAGAATAGAAATCATGCAAAAATAATAAACATTAAACACAACACAAATGTCACAAACAAGAGATTGATTAATGTTATTATCTCGGATGAAAAAATGTAATATGACTATAATGTTCTTCTAAATGTAGCTAATCTGTTTTTGCAAATGAAGTCTTCATATGTAGATTCTTATCATAGATCTCATGTAAAGTAGTAGTAAAACTGTGAAATGTGTGTAATTACCCCATAGCACAAATGCACATTTATTCACAAGGCTGCATCATTATATGTCCATGATATTGTGCAGCACTGTGCAACAACAAACAGTTGTTGCACAGTGCTTGTTGTTGCTGTGGAAAACAGCAAATCCTTCTTTTATGAATCTCAATCTCTTCTAGCACACATTCTTAATGAGGAAGCTAACCAATGGGACAGTGTCACTGAACATTATTCATCATTCATATCAGTGACATCTCTCCAGAGCAGAAATGTCTCATTAGACAGGTCAGGACCTGAATGATGGCTTCTCATTTCCCACATGTCTCTTACCTGACAAGCAGCTTTCAGGCTACAGGAGCAGACGTGCCCTGATTGTCCCTCATGCATCCCTGCATCTGTGAGGATAGCACACAATCAGCACAGATAAGCCATTTGATTTTCTGGCCTGGGAACAAGCGAGTGTTGATGTTTCCCAAAAACCCTGCTGTGATTATGACATGCGATAATAGAAACCAGCCACAAGAAACGGCGCTTGATTCCGCTGCACCTACGCTGCAGCGTTCTACCAAGGTGAGGTTTGCTATGTCATCCCAAGGGTTAGATTTTATATAACCCAAAGAACTGATTTTGATCTACAGGGGAAATTAGCTTTTGACATGAAAGCCTTTTCTCCTGTGAATTTCAGTGGCACCAAACGCTCAAGGATATGCTGTAAATGTGTCGTTCTTTCCTTTCAGGCTCTGATGTGAGGCTGCTGTACTACAAAGGAAGTCACGACTTTCAACTGAAAAAAATGCTTTCAAAGTGAGAAATATGCTGATTTTTTTTTACATTAATGCAGTATAGCAGAATAGCACTCAAATACTGACTTGTTAAATTATAAATATGTTTATACAGATAAATATAAGTTTTACAGTCAAGCACAGTACATTTACTATCAACATTACTGATGGATGAAAGAGCTTATATCTCCAAATTCCGGGATCTTATAGAATAATATCGACATATTTCCATGCTCTTGTTTTCACTGAGGTGTCTGTTTTGCTCTAATGAACTTCCTGGTGCAAAAACACACAGTCATCAACCCCTAGGCTCCCTTGCTGCCACACTCCTGTGCACAATGAGTGAGAACAGTTTCAGTACTTTTTGTTTTTTTCTTCTGTTTGTCCAGGTGGATCAGGCCTGAGCTGGTCAGACACGTCCAACCCTTGTGTACAGGCGGGTCAATTTGCCATTTTGCCACTACCACAACTAGTTGAGGGATTTTTATAACAAAATCAAACTTCTAAAAGCTTTTTAGGGTTTGTTCCATTCAAATTTTATTGATATGCCATTAAACAGTTCTGTCTGGACGTCTGCGCATTCAAGAAGATTTCTTTTTCCTTTGCTGTTTTCCACTTCAGCACCTCTGCATTTGTTTAAAATCCTGGTGTGCCATTTTTTATTGTTATCCACTTTGAAGCCACGTTGCGTTCTTTTCTAGTTCTACTGTAAGATTTTTAATCATTCCTTTATTCCATCTATCATGTCCAACTTGGCAAATGGGCTCAAATGTATCTTCAGTCCATTATTTGACTTAAGTCCCCTGACAGTCCAACCTCAGCGTGGTTAAGTGAGGTAAGCTTTGAAACAGACTTTGGGGAAGAGGAATGCTACGGCTGAGCCTCGCTTATGCATAATCTACAAACCCAGCAGCATGCGAGGTAATAGGTCACAACTACAGGGAGGAAAACCAACAGGGGAACTCTCAGATGTGACTTTGATACACTGTACGAGCACAGCACGAGAAAAAGAATGTTCTCCCTGGAGCTGATATCCCATTTCCACATAATCTGGCCCTGTTAGCGGGGGTCCGCAGCTCTTGACCAGACTTCCTCAGGACAACAGAGACGCTTTACTGACCCATCCGTCAGAACTGTTTACATTCCGTCTTGTAAACTAGCAACTAAGTCCATCTCAAACTCACCCCACACTGCTTTGAGTTTCTGTGAAGATGGCACCCCCCCTCCCCCTCCCCAGAGTTTTGTTTATGTATTCCATAGTTGTTCCAGATGTTGGAAATGATTGAGAGTCAGTGTTCTGAAAAATCGCTTGCAGCTCAGTTATGTGAGGAGCTTTCGTCAATGACACACATCATTACAATTCTGCTTTGCTACTGTGTCAACTGCAGGAGTGGATGCTGTCTGCTAAAAAGGCAAAGATGTTACAACAAACAATGATGATGGAAAAGCATCGATCATACCGCTGCTTTCTCTATTTTGTGCCTCTCAACAGATTTCAGAGCCGCAGTGGCATTTGTCACTCAGCATGTTTGCATCTATGCCATGCTCTGGTTTTTGTCTGTTCTGCGATTAATTCCAAAACGCTAAGTAAGATGGATTTTAAAGGATTCTGTCAGTCACTGAATATACTTAAGATCTGTTCCTTAATTAGCTTACAAGAGGAAGCACTCCAGGTGAGAGAATGCATGTGGAGATTGCTTAGGGCGATTATAAGATAATAATGAATCATTGACATACTTGAGTAAATTGATTTATAATAGTATATTGTCACGGCGTTGCTTGGACTTTAGCAATATCAATGCATCTGATTATGGTGTTAGCATGAAATTGGAGAGAAAATCTATTTATTGCCTTAGAATTGCAGTGCTACTTATAGTCCATGTTGTTATCATACTGCCAGATGTTGAATTGTGTCTCGTCTGGGAGAGTTTAGACAGCCAATTGTGACCACATCAGGGCAGCAAAGAGATCAAACTGGTGATAAGAAGGTGCTGTCATGTGTCTTTAATACAGGTAATTAAGAACAAGGAGACGGTGGCGTTACTCAATGGCACAGACAATCTCCTGTGACGTTTGGGGGGGGCTTAGAAAACTCAACATGGTTCAACTCAAGTGTGAGACAGGGTGGAAATTGAAGGAAGAATGGAAAATGAAGGGAAAAGTCCTGTCGAATGGCTGCCTGGCTTTACCTTAACTCAATTTATGGGTTTTCACAAGCAAGGCTGGAAAAAAGAAAACGAAGGGCTTACAGCTTACCGCTTGTCACGAACACCAGTAACAATTCAACCCAAATATACGACTTCAACCAGCCTGTACAGTTTTTCAGCTTGTTCCAGTTATAGTCTAACCAGTCACAACAGCACACAGGCACTCTTGATCATCACAGTATCATTACGGAGAGTGGACTTCTCCCTTTAAAGCAACCCATACTCACAAGGACTTATGGTTGTGTGAACATGCTTAGCTGCATCAACAGCAAAATGTTGGCTTTATTGTAGCTATTTCTAGATGTGTTAAGTTAAACCCTGTTGTTTCGTTCCACTTTGTCTTTTTTCCTCCTAATGCGGCCCAGAGGCTCATTAGCTTTCATCAATCACGCCACATACAAGAACACTACATTTAAGAGACCTTAGCTGTGAATTGGGCAGGTATTGTTAATGGACCACAGCAATTTCAAGATAGTCTCACTCCGTTTCTCCGCTGCGCCGCACGCTTCGCTGAATAGATAACGACAGAATGAGGGGAAGGGAAGGGCTTCTTTCAACCGCCGGTAAAAAGGTTCCATTTATCATCTGTAGCTCCTGTTTTGAATTTCGTTTTAATGATAACAAAACATAATTCACATGTTTTCTTTAAAGTGCTTTTGTGTTGTCAGACAACTTAAGCACCACAAAAGTAAAAGATTAGAGGTCAAACATATAACAGGTTAGGAATAAATGTCACAATAAAAGCACATTTTACAGCCTGATGCTATGTTCTTCAAAACCAAAATATAACCTCAAATATATTTATAACATAACATGCCATCATTACATTTTAAAGTCATCATTACATTTTGCTTTTATTTCATTTGAAATTTGCACTTAAACTGTGCACACTGAGTGAAGACGGTTCATTTTAGATCAATTCATTCACGTTAACGACTCATCAAAACCAAATCTGTCAGGGCAGTGCATCAACCTCAAACCTCAACTTTCTCTTTACAAGTTCAGTGCAATGTTCAGTGCAAAGCATGTTATGTTACGAAAATAAGGGAAAATAACAATGACAAAACATGTCCCCTTTAATGAGCTTTAATTTGTTACTCAAAAATAAAAACAGATCCGTGACAAATAAGATTGCAGGACAAAGAAAAGTTGTTTTAATACAAGACATCTTAAGTGGAAAGAGAGACAATTTGCATTTTATATGATGAAAATAAAGGATATGTTGTCACTCATTCGCTCTAATTGAACAATTGCAGTATGTGCTCGGTTAAAGTAATTAACAGTTTTGATGTTCCTGCTACAAATCTATGATCATTTTGTTATCAGCCATGAAAGAGGAACTATCTGTCAGTCTGTCAGTCAGTTCACATCACAGAATTAAAACAAAGGGAAATGTGGCCTTTTGCTGCTGTGTCTGGCATCTGTGTGGCATTTAAAAGACACCAGACGCTGGCCTGTTTAAGACATAGATAATAGCAATCAGACCACCAGGGCTGTGACACGCTGTGCACTGATATGGTTGATGTCAGTTCTCTCCAGTCCATTTACCATTGTTAAGTTTAAAAAGAAAAAGAAGGGGGAAAAAAGTTCCTCAGATGTTTGACTCATCTTAAAAGTCTCGCAAAGACACTTTATCACAATTCATCACCATAAATGTTTACAAGATTGGAATCCCATTCGAGAGTGAAATGCCAATCAACTCCATGGAGTGTAGGAGACTCTGAGAATAAGATTGTATTGAAGTATTGTATTGTATTTTATTAAATATTTGAGCAGAGTTATTTTAAGGAACCCATTTTTCTAAAGCTGTATAAGCACACTATTTCACATGAGACAAGTTATCACATTTATTATGACTTTGGCTCTAATTAATCCTGCAGCCACCAAGTTTGGTAGTATTAGTGGCTGAAATATGACCCATGTTCTGCCTCCCAGTCCTGCCTCCAACTAAGACATTCTTGAGATAAATAGCTTTTCAGAGAAAGCTCCCCCATTTTGCGGTAAATGTAGCAGCTCTTTTCTTTTCTTTCTCATTCTGACAACTTTGATGGTCAATTATATTTAATAAACAGTTAGGGCATAGAAATAAATCAATTTCAGGAGGGCCTAATCCTCCTCTCAAGCAGACTGTGAAGCCACAAGTCCTGCAGAACTGTTTGAAAATGAACTGTAATGGAACACATATGTCATGAAGCAAAGGCCTCTGGGAGCCGCGTATCCTGCACTGCTGGCTGCCTGCTTGCATTAGGAGTGCGGAGCGCTGTGTAACGTGCAAACAACAATTCATGGGTCTATTTTTCTATCAGCTTTCAAGATATTACTCCTCAGATTTGGACCCGTGTCGTGTGTTTCGAATGGCTCCTTTTAATTATCCGTTCACTCTGCGTTTAGCCTTTCGCACATGACACAGCAGCAGATGCGCCGCGCCGCACGTGTGGTTGCGATAGTTTACAAACTGTTGGGTGGGAGGTTTGGTTGCTTTCACCAGCCTGGTTAACCCTGCGTACACACTCAGCTACTTCTGTAACACACAATCAAGTGAGTTCTGAAAACAAAGTCTCCCAAAATATACCCCAGTACTGTGAAGACATATTTTTATGCCTACTTTTTCTATTTTTATGTTCATCTGTTGCCCTTTTCAACCCTTCAGCTGCTATTACAGTTTTTCTTACTCATTAGCTCTTTCAACAACCAATTCCCAAACCATTACACTTCTCAGCCACAAAGCATCTCATACCAAATATCCAATCCATTGTGAACATTTGACCAACAACTATCGATTTGTGTGCGCCTGCTAGATTATCCTTCGCTAAGCAACAGTGGACAATCGGGGGCGGCGTTCAGTTGTTGCTGGTGCCATTCCAGAAGGTTAATGATGAGGCTTCGACCACGGGGTCTCCACATCTTTCCTGTATGTCCTCTGTGGTTTGATGCTGAAGTGGTTTCAGCATGCACATGCAGATTAAAGAAGCACTGGGGGAGACGTTGAAGCGTGCAGCTGCCAAATTTCAAACACTAATTGCAGGGCACCATCATATGCTGAAGACATTCCCAGGTTTCCTTTTCTCTTTCTCACATCCTGGCTATCTCCACTTCTAACCTCAGGAATTCATCTATGACAGAGGATTTCTTTTTCATGGTTTCTTTGACAACGATGAAACTTAACTGGGGTTTGTATTGGGATGGATGACAAGGATTGAATCGCAGGGAGAAGAGGATTTTCATTACAATGAGCTCTGTTGTGGTCCAATGATGTAAGACTGCTTTCATTTCCTCATTCGTGTCATCCGACCATGTTTCAACATACACAAACTTACCATTTATAAAATCCTGCCTCCCCAGAATTCATAAATAACGTTATGGACCCAATTATGAAGCAACAAAGCACATCCTCTCTTTTGTGAGGATACACTCATTTACATACAGTGGGTTTATGATATCCTGCAGGGGGAAGAATATGAACATGTACAAGTCAGGCTAGAATTAATTAACATCATTATATCAGCAGATCCACCAAAGAACCTTGTGAATGGAAGTCACCTTCACGGCTACGATGTAAGTAAGAAAGTGACCCTAATCATAGCAGAGCTGAACATTCCCTGCAGTGGATCAATGAAAGCCACAAAGTCTGAAATCACAGGGAAAATGATCACTCTTGGTTCTGGCAGTGATAAGTCAAAATAAACATCACAGGATATCTTACTTAGTTTGCTTACAAAATGTGAGTCTATCATATGCAGATGTGTCTCTCCATTTTTCGGTCAACTCTTGTATTACCGTTGACATAGCCAAGCATACAGTTTTAGTGCTTAACCATCTAATGATGATTTTTGTTGTCAAGGAGGGAAGGATGTTTAAACCAATGACAACACTGAGGAAACTGTGGCAGAATAATTTCATCCACAGTATTTAGTGGGCAATATTGTATTTGCTTTGGAAGGTCTGTCATTTTCTGAGTTCTCCTTTCAGTCTTTCACTTTGAAAGACTCAAAGATCTTGGATGTTTTTAACAGCACTGGTATGATATTTTTTCTGTCTAACTTTCACACTTGATGAATTTCAAGCATTTCAGAAATCTTGTGATGTCAGGCTATAGGGGGATTTTACTGGCAGCACTATTCAGCATATCAAACCTTGTGACATAGCAAAGTTACGAGGAAAGGATTGATTGACTTGGAAGCACAAATCACAACAATCAAATCACCTAAATCACTTTTGTGTACCTTTGTATGCTCACGAAACAAATGTTGAAGAATTGCCATATAAAAAGCACTAGAATGAAGTTTTATATGAATGAAGTTGATATAGTGGATATTGCAAAGAAGCTCCTGCTGTGATATTCAAGCAGCAACAAATTTCAAAGAAGCATATTTTAAAGTGGAAAGAAGAAGATTTTGTATGTGGGAGTTGGAAGCTGTTCTACTTTGTAAACACTTATTTTGTGTCAAAGTTATACCTTTCTTGTGGTTTTGCTGTGTTCTTACGATTTGAGATATCTCTTCACAACAAAAGCGGTTGTCTTGGCCACAACACTGAAAAGTATGACATCATGGGCTAACTTAAAGCGATGCTGGAAAACGTCCAGATAAAAGTGGCAGGATATGCAAACCATTTAAGCCCCATCTGGTGTGAGGGCTGTGTGTGCAGCCTCAGAGCTTTATTATATGTGGCATGAAAGGATTAGAGCTCAACGGTTTATTTTGTCTTCCTTTAAGATCACTGATTTGGACCTGCTGTAGAGTCAACATTTGACATGCAGGGCACCAGATGGACAGCCCACAGACTGGTGGACACATCATGGCTGTGTATGAACCAGCAAAAACTTCAGAAAAGGAGGTCGGTAGTCTGCCTGTCTCCATCTCTGAGATACCAGCCATCAAAGATCTGACGAGCCAGCCAGTCAAGTGGAAAGAAGGTAAGTAAGACCATGAATATGAATATGGAGACAACACCATTTGATTAAGATTAAAGAGAAGTCAGATGGAACTGCGTCATTTCAAACCCCCAAAATGTTGAATTTTTTTTTTTGAAAAGTACTAAGAACCTCACCCAGTACAAAATGTTCCCTTGATGATCATTATCTCATTTATTACATGCTCATAATTTCCATTTGGAAAAGGAAGCTACCAAGCTGTCATTCAAAGGTGTTTCAGTATAAAGCACCACACGATGAATGAGGGTGTTGCTGAATTAGTGCAGCATTCATCATCATTTTTAGAAAAAAATAAATCTGTTTTTAATAAGCGTGGCAGTGCTGGAGCTGCTATTCTTGTAACTAACTCCCGATGGACTAAGATTGTGAGAGCAGCTTTAGTTCTGCATGAGCTAAACTCAACCTTCAACTCTCCTCATCCTGTGAGTCTGATCGACTGGGTTGTTTTTTATCTCCTGGACCACCCTCAAAAGGTTCTTACCTATCAAACACACACGTAGTAATACTTAAAAGGGGCATATTAGGCAGATTTATGTGGTCTGATTTCAATTTTGAGGTCATTGTTGTGCTCTAATGCGCAAAGAATTGTGCTTTTCCTTGCTGCTGTGTCTTTAAGACCCCCTTGAATATGGCAGTATAGCTGTAAGTTCAGGCTACATGACCCCAACCATAACCACAACCCGACCCCTACTGAATGAACTTTCTTTCTTTTATGTTCTTCCATATGGGCTATAGAATTCCGGACTCTCCCGGACTAAACCACCATGACTAAACCCCTTCCCCTGGTGCTCATAATGGAGTTCATCTAAGTGCGGCAGAGCGACCACACCAACTTCACCTATCACTGCCTGTACGTAAGATCCCGTCTCTCCTGTAGCCTTTCCTCTCACACCCTCTTCCTCCCCTTTCCCTCCTCCTCCTTCTTTCAATAAGAGTTCTCACTAGCAGATGTTAATTAGGAAGGAAATTGTCACATTATTATGCACACTGGAAACTCTGTTCACCTGTGAGGAACAAGGTGACTCAGAATGAAGCCAACATAACAATGCGAGTTAATCTACGTGTATCATGCTCACGTAAACTTGTTGCAGACATCTTATCAAAAATGAAGCTCTGTGTTCTGCTTTCTTGGATGAATTTCTGTAAGTGTAACTTTGATGTGTAACTTTCATCCTGCCTAGTATATCAGCCTACAAACATTTGGCCTGATATGTACCCGTTCTCCTGGCTATGCAGCTTGAGACTGAACTGGCTGGCTGTTCAAACTTGGCTCCGCTTAACTCCAGACTTCATCTTAAATTGGAAGTGACCCGGCATTTGTCTGGATCCCTCTGGCTTTAAAGCCAAAGGGTCAAGACCGACAAAATACTAGTGCTATAATAAGCTGTATTTTGGTGCAGGCTGTCACGAGTTTGATAGTTTGACCTTTTTTATTCCCTGTAGCCTCGCTTTATTTCATCAATGACTGACTTATTTTTTCCTGTTAGTATTTTGCTGTTTGTGAATAACTTTGTTTTTGAATGTTCACAACTCTATTATGTCATAAAGAGCCAAGAGAGGTGCAAAATGTGGGTGGAGATACAAATCAAAACAGACTCAAGGTTGATATTTTCATATTCTTCTATCGCAACAGCTATTCAAGCATTTCTAAGTAGGTCAGAAACATGAATACTAAATAATGATGCTCAGTACAAAGAATTATCATATTTTTTTCTCCTAATATTGTCAGACCGAAGCAGCTCTGTTGTATTTTCGGCACAGCACACACAACATTCCTCTGTGAGTTCTATCTTACACTGAGATCCACAAGAGAACAACTGGCATCTGAAACAGGCCAAATAAAGGAGTGAAAGCGTTCCTGCGGACAAAGTTTACAGGGAGATTGTCTACAGCTATGGAGGTGTGTTTGTTTTCACACTGGGCCTGAGTATATAAGCACAGACACTATCTCCATTCCCATCTGATTCAACCAGGCAGAGCCGGCGCGTCGGCAGGCAAAGAATCCTTTGGACCAAGTGGAGTCGAGGTATTTGCCTCTCAGGCATGGTGCCTCTGCAGGAGGATAGTGAAAGGTGTCAGGATTTAAGCCAACATAAAATAACACTGTTGTCCTCGCAACAACAACGGCTATTTCATTGGAAAACCAACATTTATAGTAATTATCTATAATATTATATAATGGATATTGATTGTATCTCTAATTTTCTAACTCAGTGGAGAGAATTCTTACTTAAAACGTGACGCAGCCACTACAGGATAAATCACCCAATATGTTTTCTGCAATTTTATTTTAGGGTTAGGGTTAGTGTCAACTGGCACTTTCCAACAAAGTTTAACTAAAGACACAACAATCTAGGAAACATAAATTCAATAATATATTACAAATTTCACAATACATTTTCTCTCTCAGCTCTTCTTCTGAAAAACCATGACAACAACTAAACACCTGATTACGCGAATGAAGAAGTGAGTGTTTATATAAAGCTCACCATCCAAAAAAACATCATCCCAGGTCAGTGTTTAAATTGAGTCAAACCCTGACCAGTGTTCCCCATAAGGGAAAGCAATAACTATGACCTCAGTCTGTTATTTTGGTAATGGCTAATTAGAAGGAGCTTGTTTCCGATTAGCTCCTAATGTTACTTACACAGGCCATTGCCTTGTTTCCGTGTATATTGAGTTATCCCCTCATGAACCCCACACTGCTGGAATAACTGGTTTGACTGCTCCAATCAGGATGTTTGTTTTTGTCTGTGATCACATACACAGCACTGACACTGTGGGTCTGCTGTGTTTTGCCCTTTAAACAGAGTACCAGTCACTTGATATACATTTACTATTGTGCAATCTGGCTTTAATTAATGTCTGAAAAACAAGGCAATGCATAGGTATTCGTGTTTGTGCTATATACTCTGGTTCCTCCCTCAGCTATTGTTATATTAACTAAGATTAATATGGCAAGACTGCAGTATTCATAAACAGGGTGGAATTTATTTGTCAAAACTCTTGGTGTTAATCTTGAAGAAAACAGTATTCCCCATGCACAAGAACAAGTGACAATTCTGACAGGTCGGCCCCATCTGTATTTAAAACCTTGAGCAAAGAATTCTCTGCAAGCATTTCCTCGCTTGGCGAACTTCCTGTCATAAGCTGATTAAGCAACGAGTGGTGTATATTCTGCGAATGAGGGAATCCTATTAATTCTGCCCGCATTTATGTCTTACCCTGCATTTTTGCCTTAATCAGTACAGACAAAAAGGAGTGTTATGTGCAAGTAAACCTAGTGAGAGAGCCGAAATTAGGCTGCAACACCACCAGACAGATCGACGTGATTCACTGTATGAGGTTAATGATGGATCACATGACTGTCAAGTGTGAAGGAAGTGGATTTGCTGATTGCGCTGGTGTGTTCACCTGCTCAAGAGTCGTTGGTACTCATCAATGCTTGATTGTATTTACTTGGTAACTTCCCTTTAAATGTTTCATTAAAAAAGACAAGACTACAATGTCAAAACTGCTGTCAAATTGTGTTGCTTCAATGTTGCTCACAACAGTGTGACTCTAAAGCTACTTCGATCACAATAGTGGTGTCAACATACTAATTAAGTGAAGTCATCCCAACTAACAATAATAATATTAGTTTAACACAGTTCCGGGTGACATCTTTGTTGGTTTGGATGACATCACTGCCGTAACTACCATCAAACTAACAGTGAGGTCATCAATCCAAAGTGACACCATCCAAACGATTTTAAACATAAAACTAGCTCATCTTTGGCTCAAACCTCAATTATTGTCTTTGCGTTCGGTGCTCCTGTTATACAGAAAGACACCACAGGGAAGAAGGGTTCAGGATCAGATCAGAGAAAGAATAATTCAGACGTTCACTGAGTGGTTAAATGGCGAAGCTGGATCAAAACAACTTCTGTTGTTCAGTCTGTCTGGATCTACTGAAGGATCCGGTCACTATTCCCTGTGGACACAGCTACTGCATGAGATGTATTGAAACGTGCTGGAATACAGACGCACAGAGGAAAGCCTGCAGCTGCCCTCAGTGCAGACAGACCTTCACTCCCAGGCCTGTCCTGGTGATAAACATCATAATAGCAGCTGTAGTAGAGGACCTGAAGAAGAGAGAACTCCAAGCTGCTCCTGCTTATCACTGCTTTGCTGGACCTGCAGATGTTGGTTGTGATTTCTGCACTGGGAGAAAACTGAAAGCCATCTCGTTCTGTCTGCAGTGTCTAGCCTCTTACTGTGAGAAGCACATCCAGGATCACTATGATGTAGCTCCATTGAAGAAACACAAGCTGGTCGAGCCCTCCAAGAAGCTTCAGGAGAACATCTGCTCTCATCACGTTGAGGCGATACCGACGCTCTGCCACACTGATCAGCAGTGTATGAGTCATGTCTGTTCTGTGGCTGAACACAAAGGCCACGACCCAGCCTCAGCTGCAGCAGAGAGGAGAGAGAAATGTGAGTTGCTCCAAAGATCTTCAGGAGAAGCTGGAGCAGAGGATCACTGAGCTGAAGTGGAAAGACGCTGAGCTGCAGCAGCTGTCACACAAAAGAGGATCAACTTTCTACTCAACTAACCCTTACAGCCACACCACAGTGACTCTACACTCTCAGCAAGCATCAATATCCATCATGTGAGGTACTTTGAGGAGTGGATGGCGGCTGTGTCAAAGGCCATGGATCACCTACAGATCATTCTGAATGAGGATTGAGAGCTTAGCGTTACGAGAAGCGTTATTTAGATACAATGACTTGTCTTGGTCATTATATTGTTATGATAACAGCTACAGATTGAGACATAATAGTATCCAGAATACCACCTCAGGCCCTGAGTCCTCCAGAGTGGCAGTGTACTTTGATCACCGTGCTGGTACTCTGTCCTTCTACAGCATCTATGAAGCCATGAGTCTCCTCCAAAGAGTCCAGCCCACATTCACTCAGCCGCTCTGTGCTGGACTTTGTTTACTTTCATTTCTTCTCTTCCCTTCAGCTCCAGGTGAATTGGGTAGAAAGTGGTTATTTATGAGGAAATGTGTGCCGCTGTTCTTTATTCAGCCATAGTAACTCTCACTCATCATCCTGACTGCTCAGTTCTCAGTTCTCAGTTATGTTTTTGTGTTTTTCTCCTAACAAACCAGAACTGTAAAATGATTTCCCAGTAAGAAGTCACATGACTCCATTCACATTTAAAGCAGTTAATATGAGTTAGAACCCAAGTGACCATTTATCCACGTAAACATGCCAGCTTGTATAGTCAATATGTTTGTGTTGTTACAGTAATATTTTCTGACGTTTCTCCTCCACTCTGACTCAGCATACAGGCAGAAATCTTCAGGTGGTGACTTTATCTATCGGGATCCTATTGTATATGACTGTGTTTAATGTTTCATTCATGAGAATGTTGATATGATGAGGTGATGTTGTAAGTCCTTAAGACACAAAAAGATTTGATTCATTGTTGGAAAATGCATCGTTATGTGAATACAAACTATAAATAAAGATCTGGTGAAATGTTTTCTTCCATGTTTGACTTGTACACTATATGGCAATCAATAAGAATAAGAAAATAATAACTGTCCTTTTCTTCAGCCCAGTTTGCTACCATTACCACGACCCTTTAACCCGAGCCTCCCCCTGACCCCTCCCCATCAACTGTTAGATCATAAATTACATCATTAACGAGTGTGACATCATTCACGTGTTCTCAAAGTGGTGTTTGTGTTTGTCGCTATATCTCCCACGATACTATAATTTGGTGATACAAATAAAACATTAAACTGCAAATGTTATGTAAATGAAATGTAGAGCACTTTATGCAAGTGCCAGACACCTGAACAATGTTTATTGCAAGTTTGGAGGCAATTGGAGAGGTACTTGTTATATTAATGTACATAAACACACACACTTACATACACACCAGCGCTCCAATTATAGTAGAAAGTGAAAAAAGATTAGAATAAGAAATGACTGGCTGTTTCCATTTTTTATTTTCTACAATCCACAAGCATACCAAGAACATTATACAATCAATATTGTTATAGACTTTTAAGAGATTTCTCATCCTGTCTGGTCAAGGAAAGAACACAGTGCAGGTGGTAATTACATGTCACATAAAAGACACAAATGTGCTCTTACAGGCTGATACAGCATTTCATGATACACTCTGTGATCTAGAACCTCACTAATGATCTCAGAAATCCATTGGGAAAGCAGATACTACTGGGAGGGAAAAAGTCTGTACAATATGTAAATAAATAAATTATCATCTGCATATCAAAGCACCATATGTTGTATACAGTATCTTCTGCCTTTGTCAAGATCTAGATTTTCATTCCTTTCGCTCTCAGCAGGCAGAGTATCTGGTATTTTGGTCTGCTTCATAATTTGCCCTCATGGCCTTCTGCATGAATCCCAAACTCCCTAAGCAAACTAGCGGCGGATGTAACTGCAAATCCACAGCAATGAGCTTCCAAGGGGGCAATACGCTCTCACTGATTAGTGTTAACTGCTTACCAGTGCATCTTAGCTTCTTTCGTCCATATTCCTCTATTGCTGCATCTTCCCACGGCACAGAGACCTCTACGCCGGACCGTAATTAATAGCTGAGGTCTCGGAGGTTGGTGCTGACCTATAGAACTATGGCAGGGCTGTGAGCAGACTATCTGCTCAGTTGACATTTCTTTGTCCTTAACTATCCCTAACCACTACTACTAGTACTAGATTGTCGCTACTTAGTACAAGCAAATTTATTGCTTTCCCCCCACGGGTTCTAAAATCCATACTAAACAGCTTTTCCCAGGACTCCAACTCTTGCTGTAGAGTTGTTTTTCTCTGGGCCGCAGAATAAATGAGAATAGAAATCGGATGGATGGATGGAGAGATGGATGGATCGATAGAAAACAGCTCCTTTACACCGTGATAGAAATGTTGTTGTGTCCGCTTGTTGAGGTTAAGGGGTGAAGACAACATGTCAAAGGTTGTTGAGATTTCTGTCTGAATCTTCTAGACTAAACCTTGAACAAGTCGAGTTCATCCGAGTGTGAGGAGCGAAAGGAGCCTCAGCACAGCTTGAGGCTTCCTTTTGGCAAACTACTGGTAGTCAGTTTCTTTTAATGGCATCGGATGTTCAGTGGAGTGATGTTTTATAATTTATGCTTGTTGAAATCCCACTAAGAGACTTGTTGTTTGCCAGCTCATAATTTTGTGAACGATAGTCATCAATTATTACAAATTGTCAGATTTGACATGTTTGATGATTTGTTAGTAGAAGTGTTCATCCATTTTCAATTTGATCATTATTGGATTTATTTAAGAACATATTATGTTTCTAATACAAGAACTCATCGTTGGGTTTACTATTATTATAATTAACTTTAAGAATTGTATTTTAGCACTTGCATCTTGGGGTTGCTGTTAAAACACAAAAACAATCAACGTTCTAGGTGTGTGTGTCTGTGAGTGTGTGTGTGTGTGTGTGTGTGTGTGTGTGTGTGTGTGTGTGTGTGTGATTTCCAAAAATAAAAGCAGCAATACCTGCCCATATCTGTGTCAGCTACGCATGAGCCGTTAGCAGGAGTGAGTAAGTGTGAACTGTGCCTGCTGGATGGCCTGTCAACACCGCAGTCACAGCTTGTTGGTTCATGGTCGCTGTTCTCATTATCACCAAGCTTTCAGCGTAGCAGCTTTTATCTGCAGCTGCAACGCTGTGCTGTCACTCTGCCTCAGGTGCTAGACGAGAGGAAAAAGTGCCATAAAAAAACCTAACAAACTGCTGCACTCTGGTCACTGTGTTCATGTATGCAATTGCAGTCAGGGTACATAAGCAAACATGGATATAATATAACATGAAGTCTGAAGACACCTTGATGAGGCCTCTTAAAGTCATTACACCTCACATTACAAAAATGCTGAACGGTATAAACAGTGTAATGATGGCTTTGCTGATTAGTATCAAGTTTTACCAGGACAAAGTATTTGCAAAGTATCTCATGAGAGTCATTCACATAAAAAAGGTCTATCTCCATGGCGACATGAATACCCAGATGATGATAAATGAGGTATCCTTAGGATGCAGCTGGATGAAAGGATATGTTAAGTCCAAAATGCAAAGGTTCTTTCTCTGGGGAGCATGAATGTGCTCAGTGAATTTCACGCAGCCTGAAAATTATAATGTAAAACTCTTTTTTTTTGCATGGAAGTGGAAGTAATTGTCTTGTGGTGGCAATAACGCATGATTAGGGATTCATCAGGACTCATCCTCTGGAGAGTGAGAATAATCGCATCAACTGAAAAGGTTTCAAGATATATTGCCAATTGTTAGTGTAGTAAGTGTTGGCAAAGGGAAAATTTTGATCTGATAGTGGCACCAGAATGAAGGTCAAGAGCACACAAAATTAATTAGGGATCATCATCTGGGGACCATGAATAGACATTTCAACTTCTAATAGCAAAGCTTTTGAGGCCAATCAAAGTGTCCGATGGACTGAAGTATTTTCTAGAGTTTCTAATGAAGCTAAAAAATAAGTTTCAGGTGTGTTTTAAAACATTTGATAAACTTATTTTATGAATGTATATCTCTTAGGTCATTGTAGAAGGTTTTTCTGAAGTGTCTGAGATAAGATCCTGTATGTGCCAAATACACGTTGAATGTTATTTATGAACCCAGAGGGAACAAAGCTTCTAGAGAATCAGCGGTGCTTCACAGGCTTCAGAGTGGAACGTTTGATTATTATCCTCCATCCTGTTTTGGAGATTCTCAAGTGCCTTCCTCCATCAACCCCCCCCCCCCCCCCCCCCCTCCCCCCTCCTGCTGAAGAACTCATCTGTTCCTAATATTACACACTTGTGCCTTGGAAACCTCTGTAACTAATGCATTATGTTAGTCCATCTGCCAAGATGCCCAGGGCTTTATACAAGATCCTTAGCAGATCACACTCTGGTGGTATTATTTGTTTATCAGGTAGATGTTTACTCTGAAGAACACATAATTTTATAGAATGTAAAACACAATGAAATGTGATGCTGTATGTGCTATTACATATTCCATGGATGGTTGTCAGAACAGATATAACATATCCACTTTTCTGTCTCAACAATTTTTATAGTATCCCGTGCAGATTTAATTAGCTACTGTATGTAACTGAAGATATGGGTCAGATTTTGGATTTAGCTCATATAAAACAGGGACTTTTCTTGGCTTATGAAGTTTTGCTTTGGGGTAGTTCCTGCTTCTACTGACCCATATCCTGTTGTTAAACCTCCCTGAGAGAATATGTAACAGTCTGCTTCATGAGATCTAAATATTTACTTTATTTTTACATATCTCACCTGCCGATCTGTTTTTGTTTGATTAATGTGATCATGACATCAATCAAACACGCTCTGTTTAGCGAGATCGTGGCGCAACATGTCAGCATCAAACTGAAAGTGTTGCGCCCTCACAAGCCGATTTTGACAACATTGCCGCTAACACCTGCACTGTGCAATCATTGCCGATTCAAGTGTTTATCCCTGTGAGGCTACTGTGACGGTTGAGCTGCTGTTCCCTGTCACAACAGACTGACACGGTCAGAGTGCTTGTTTGGTTTACACTACACTATCTGTCAGTTGTTCATGGAGGTGAGCGTGGCCATGTTAGTTCCCAGCCACAAGCCCAACCTGTCCGACTATCGTCTGGTGAAGTCACCCTGAGACCTTTAAAGTTACTCATTCACTCGAGGCACAAGAGACACACAACCTCGGTTCCCCCTGTGAACGGCACAATAAGTCACTGATGTTTGTAAGAAAAACAAACCAAACTCTTAGCATATAAATCATTTTGGGCTAGAGTCCAGTTTGACAATGTTACAGACTCCCAAGAGGGTTGCAAGCACATGGGAAACCACACCGAGATGGATAGCGTAGTCCTTTTGTAAGTACATCATGTTTCAGTGCAACATGAAAAGACATCCCATAGAGCAATAACTCATCTTTGCAGTTTCCCACATGGCCCTCATGTCTCTGACATATCTAAAGAAGAGTGGCGATGATTACTAAATGGCCCAACTCCAAAGCTGTTCAAAACACCCTCATCACACATGCTGAAACCAAGATCTCTCTGTTGCTTCACAACAAAGGCACAGGGTTTGAAGGTCCAACGATGAAATCCAGGACCATTCTATTCATGTCACTCATGGCATTCATTACTTGGCTGTTCAGTGAGGAACACACAGTTATTATTTCTTGCATTCATTATGTGATAGTTTGAAATCAAACAAGAAAAGACAAAAGATGTTCAAAAGAAAATTTACATGTGCTGACCGCCTCCACAAAACGTATCACAAGACCCACAACAAGCTTCAATGATTGCCTGAGCTGCTGCTTACATCTTCAAAATGGTAGCTAAGATGTTGCTGTTTGGTTAATAAGATGGATACGTGGTTATTTCAGTTGTATCTGGTGGTTACTGTATGCTGTAGGTGGTATTATGCATGCGGATGTGTTTGGGTGTATGAAACCAGTTCAAATTGACTATGCACAACTTTGCACTTCTCAATGCAGGAATCATACTTTTAACACCTACTCATACTTAAAAATCCTAAATAAGACCTTAAAACATGTCTCCAAGTTTCCATACTGTAAGTGGCAGAAAGGCTTTGAAGAAATATGCCAATAGTAAGTGTACATAGCGTTCACATTAGAGTGTTTGTTTTCATTCAGGGATTTCAGACCCAAGTGCCAATTAGGGTGAAAGGGAGACAGGCGAGACACTCCCTCCAACGGCTGCCAGTCCAAATGTTAAAGTTCTTTTCGGATTTTTTTGAATTTTGAGATTTTTGATTTACATGTTCGCCACAACACACATTATAAAGTATATGAGCCTTGACGTGCAATGTCTCAAAAGGATTATTTTAAATACATTCAAGTGCTGTACAAGTAAAAAGTATTAAGGTCAGAAGGGCAAAAATATATATAATAGTAAGAATAACAACTGTCATCCTGTGGAACCATGAACTTTTCTCCTTTATCAACACTTTTTCTATACATTTTATGAAAACAATATATCTGATTATGATCCCTGAATTAGCTACACAATGTGTCATACTTAAGTGCATGAAGAATTTGACAGGAAAATGTAAAGTGTGCCAAAATCCTGGGAGAATGATTATTACATTACAGTATGTGCTGGAGGCGAGCACACAAAGAATAATACTTAACCTTAATCAACTGCTGCCCTAGAAACGCCTGGCCTGGATTTGTGAATTGAAAATAGCTTCAAATGCTATTTTGACCTACAGGCCTGGTGGGAGCGTTTGTCTCCAGTCTGTCCCGATCCTTCACTCACAGTTTGAGTTGGAGGACTGGGATTAACTCTTATCTCTCCCACGACGTCGTCTGTCTTTGGGCTGGACCCAACATGGACTTGTCTCAGCCCCTACTGTTGACACTTCATCCAGCTTCATGGGAAACATTCCTAAACACACCATTCCCATCTCCAATAGATAGCATATCAGCTTCTTTAACACACTGTACCACAAAAGTCTCACCTTATATTTGAACACACAGCAGTTCCAAACAGCTTCATGCTTGCTGTAACTCAGAAGCGGTCCACAAAAACAACCATATCCCAGTTTTCACTGTTTGTTTATTTTTTCTCACTCCATTTTCAGAGCAAACATTTCTGTGACTGAAGAGGCAGACCAAACAGGCATCTCTCACAGTAAACAGCTACACACAAACAGCCGGAGTGTTTGTTCCTTGACTGAAATAATAAATCACAGGCCGCTGGTTGAGTAAGGGGTCGAGAGGCTGGCAATAACAGAAAGGTTGTTGGTTTGATTCTGCAGCACTGACAGATTTGCATATTCCTGTACAGTTGTGCCAGCCAATCTTGAAGCAACATGGTAGAATCCAATTTGAGGGCAACCCAAAGCTCTGAACTGTGTAATGATATAGAACTGTAGTGAGCCATATAGCCCGTGTGTGTGTGTGTTTGTGTGTGTGTGTGTGTGTGTGTGTGCGTGTGTGTGTGTGTGTGTGTGTGTGTGTGAGCGTGAGCGTGAGGAGATTCCAGTTATGTGGTTAAACCTACTTCCTAGACTATGATGTGTTTTGCTCTTTGTTCTTTTCTTTCCTCCTCCTTTCTCGTCTTTCTCTTCCTCACACCAGACAGATACATTATCACGTGATGTCATGTACATTTTCTTTCTTTACATTCAACCGCAAATCCCAACCCAAATTAATGTCAAGACCCAGGCCTGTACAAATCTGCTTTTTAGATACTTAAACCTAAATCCACCAGAAGTCATGCGGCCCCAACCACCTGCCTATGTTGCTCCATATGTAGAACTGGCACAGGCCAAGAAAATAACAGTTAAAGTGAAACATCAAAGATCTCACGTCTTTCTTCTATAGATTCTTCCAGAATTTCAACATGACACCACATACTAAGTGTATCAGGTTTCCACACCAGGATGTTTTGTTAAATTTCTAGCCATCACCTACAATATCACCTCAAAGAAGAGAAATATTTTCAATATTGCATATACATGTAAATCTACTTATGAAACTCGCAGAACAAGAACCTGTGACATGTTTTCACACATGGAGATTTTTTCCACACCATCAAAGCCCATAACATCAGTGTAGGATTACCCTCATGCTCAGACACTGTCACACTATGTCCGTGGAATCTTTGATAAGCCTTTGTTTTTAGTTCTGGATAACGCACACATGGAACGGTTTTATTGAGCATAGCATTGCATTGAAGTGGTTTTACCAAACAGCAGGAAACTGGTAAAATGGCTATCAAATCAAGTGTGGGTCAGACCAAGTAGGGCCTGTATGTGGTGCAGGTCGGACCAGAAGCTGTCCCCTGTCTTTACTAGTCCCACCTATTAAGCATTTACATAAAGCAGAAGAATGTCATGCTTTCTCTACATAATCACTGTGGAGAGCGGTGTGTAGATTTTAATTGAATCCTTCATATTCTGATTTGGGGGTTATTTTCCTCAACCTCCTCCTTTGTCAAATTGTGTTGAAACAAGTTGTGTTTGGTAATGACCTCCCAAAGCTACTTGTTTTCACAAGTGTCATGCATGCCTGAACACTCACCCACCGTGTTGTAAATATTCAATAGTCATATCACCTTGTCTTACATTTATGTATTGGAACTCTGCCGCAGAAACATAAATTTACATTGAAGACAAACAAAAACCATTCCAAGGAGATAGAGCTGTTGCTCAGAATCTGCCCAGTTCAACAATATAAAAGTAAATAAATCCATATAATCCACTGATAGCAACAGATCAGTCATTATATGCAACATATAATCCAAATTATCAAAGTGTCTGAGGCATACAAACACATCAAACAGTAAAATCACATAAAAGGCAATGCGCCAAATGTAGGAAAATGCATCAAATAGCACATGTCATTCCCAATTTCATAGCTGAGAGCCCAAAGGACCCTTTAAAGCATCCAGTGAAGCATCTGGGCATTTAACTGGCCACTCACACACTTTTAAAGCCATTAAATACACAATTTAGAGGGTGATGGAGCTTTCTCTAATCTGTATTCAATCAGAAGTCCACACTGTGTATGAAATTAAAATAGAACATCATATATTTACAGGTCGGGTTTATTAGTATGTGAGTACACTACGAAGGTTGTGCAAGGTTCCAGTCTCCAGGGGATTCATACTGCACAAATTATGAACAACAAACAACAACCATTAATAAGAAAGTGTTTATTTTTAAGTAAAAGATTGTCTAGTGGTTAACAATGACATTTTTAGCACTTTGTGTGAGAAGCACTAACTGCATTCCAGGGGATAGAAGATAAAACAGAAATTGCAGAGCATAACCATTAAAAAAGTGTAAGCATAAAATGTTACCACCTCGAAAAAATTAAACTAAAAGCAAAATAGGTGAACAAAGTAGTCCCATAAAACAATATATACATAACAAATGTCCAAACGACATATAGTAAAACGGTGAAGAAATTATGTTTCAAAACACCTATAACTTAGGTTAACATAAAACTTGTATTTTAGGGCAGCAAAAGTGGCCACAAAGGGCAAATCTGAATTGCACATGCGCGTTTCACAGTGTAGTTACGGTACAGAATTCCTGCACACTTTCACCCAGAGGAATGCTGCCTTCAAAGACTGTCAGACTTTTGCCTTTTATGTTTGAGAGCGCGCAAAAGACAAATTGAACGTAGATTTCTTTGTTTATATGCTGTCATTTTTATTTATTGTTTTATTTATTGTTATTGTGTCATTCTATTTTAATTTGTTAGATCTGACTTCAAGGTGTGATACATGAAGCTGTTGACAATAACTACACATTGTTGATGTAGACTTTGTCGTTTTAATTCTACAGCCAGAATACAAAAGTTATCCTACTTTAATCCACTTCAGAACTTTTGTTGTTTGAATCTTTTTTGTTTTCGGTTCATTCCTCGGGTCTTCAAGTTTTAAAGTTGGAAGTGAAAAGTTTACGATGTGCTCCTGAAGGCATCAAAAGTCTCGGTCAATTAGTTGAGTTTAGACCGAGAGGAGCGCTCGTAGTCGGTCTGTTAGAGCTCCACCAGATGACCAGCTAAAAACGCCCCACAGCTCCGACTCAGTTCTGCGGGGGTGGGGAGTCCCAAAGTTTGGATTCGAACTTTGAAACCATGGGATTCGAGTTGGATCGCTTCAATGGGACCGTGGACCCGGATTTCAAATGCAACTTGTGCAATAAAGTCCTGGAGGACCCGCTGACGACTCCGTGCGGACACGTCTTCTGCGCCGGCTGCGTGCTGCCCTGGGTCGTCCAGCAGAGCAGCTGCCCCGTCAAATGTCAGCGGATCTCCACCAAAGAGCTGAACCACGTCCTGCCCCTGAAAAACCTGATCCTGAAGCTCGAGATCAAGTGCGACAACCACGCCAGGGGCTGCGATGTTGTGGTGAAGCTGCAGCATCTGGCCGAGCACGCCGAGATGTGCGACTATTCCCCGGCCAAGTGCAGGAATACAGGATGCGACGAGGTGCTCAACCTGCGGGACATGGATGCTCATGTGCGGGGGACGTGCGATCACAGAGCGGCGGGGATATGCGAGAGCGGCTGCGGGTTGACGGTCACTTACAAAGAGCAGAAATTACAGAGCCACTGCTGCTTGAGAGCCCTGAAGGCGCAGAACAGTGAGCTCCAGTGCAAAATGATCTGCCTGGATAGAGAGTTCAAGAAAGAGACGATTAAAGCCAACAAGAGGGAGAAGTCGCTGCTGGCGCAACTCTCCGCCGTGCACAGCGAGCTGCAGATGACAGCGCTGAAATACCAGAAGAAATTTACAGAATACAGCGAAAGGATCGATTCCCTCTCCAAGACTGTGGCGTTCACATGCAAGGTAAACAACTTTTTTTTTCCACTCATCCTCCTGGCAGCAGAAAGAGTTTCACCAGTACTAACAAATACCTCATATTCCTTTTGTAAAAATGCTTAAATGTGTTTGTTTTGACAGGCATTTGACACTGAAAGTAGATTTTTCTCTTTAATTAAGCATCAGCAGTCTGTTTTCACTGTCACCACCCTGTTTAAAATGTTCAGCCCTCAAATTAATTTCTTTAAAAAAATGTTTAAATCAACTCTCCCAGCATGTGTGGTCCCTTTATCTTCTTATATCTTATTGGACTCTCATGTTGTTTACTTCTTGGACGTCAAACTTTCTCAGTCTGGGTTCTTCTTCTTCTTAACAAAGTCCTCAGAAGAAGCTCAGGAGTTGTGTCCCTCCAGTCTGTCTGCTTTGAGACATGGATGTCAGCTGTGTCTCTGACCAGCTGGCAGTCAATGGGGGAGGGCCAAATATTTACTGCACTTCTGTACACACCAGGAGACAGGTTTCAGTTATATTGCCTCCTCCTCGCCTGCTTGTCTGAATCTGTCCGTCATCACTTGTGCACGTTTTCTTCAAAACAACCATAACAAATTAAAAATGATGAAAGTCCATACTGCCACCTAACATGTGTACAAGTGTAGGGGGTAAGACGGTAGTTCCCAAACTGTGGGGGCGATTAGATCCTCAAGTGTTTTTCCTGGAGACTTGAGTTGGCTGATCCAGCATAACAAACAATATGTTAACTTTACCAAAGTTTCGCAATGTTTCGCTTTTCAATCACCAGTGTTACAAATTGTAGGATTTTCTGCTTAATCACGGTTTGTCAGGATCAATCTGTGGGTTTATGTGAGGAAAGTCCACTTCTCCTCCAGGGATAAAACGTGTTTCAAATTGAAAAACCTAATACCCCCTTTACTGATCAATTACCAACATCATTGAGGATCCAGCAGTTCATAAATCAGTTCACTGATTGGATTACTGTATTACTGTGAGGAGGGGCGGGGGGCTCCCTGCTGTGCTCACCAGGGAGTGACCAGTTTATTATCATGCTTTTGTTGTAAAAATCTGGATTGATTTGCCCTCCATTTGCACAGATTGGACAGTGAAGTTGCGGGAAGAAATTGGAACGGGAACTGGCTTGGCTCTCGTCATCCTTCCTAATTTAATAAATTTTTGCACAGAATATGTTTTACATGCCTATGGCAACAGAAACAGATCAGCAAATCTTGCCTAAGTCTTTTAAGTCTTCTCTTTCTTTTTGTTTCTAATGTGTTCATCATGGGCTCGGACTCCCAGTGAAATCTGTTTTCCAGCACTTTGGTGAGCATCAAAAGCCAGCAGTGCGGGGAAATTGTGAAACGACTCATGCTGGTGTAGAGATGCGTGCTATCTGCTGGTTATCATAGCTCCCTCAGCTGTGCTTTAGAACACATTTAGTGTAAACAGAGTAAATAATTACTCCTGTTCAGACACGCCGTAAACAGAATTCAGGAGTTGTTTTGGAAATGGTCCACACAGAGGAGAGAACAGGTTGAAAGAAAACATTGTGTAGATGATGTGGTTAGATTGTAAGCTTGTTTGCTTGAAAAGACTCTTTTCATTGGGTCAAGTCAAGCGGCGAACAGGATTGTTTGGTAGGAGAACCTCAGTGCACATGTGGCAGAATGAATCAGAGCGACACAAGTGGAATTAGCTGTGGGAGGCGATCTGCTGACTGCAACCACACTGAAGCTCGCTCTGGAGTCCAACTTCCCGGCTGAGGCCATCAGGTTTTATCAGATATACTGCAGTGTGTGGCCTCTTCTGACGTCCCCTCCCCCCCGAGTCTCTGCCAAAGAGGTAATACAGGCTCATCGCTGTGCGCAAGACATGACCAGTAACCTACTTGTGATTTGGAGTCTTCGTCACTCCAGAAGGGGCTTGGCTTTGCCTTCCCGTGGGCAGATGGGGGATTTTTCTGCGTCCATTTAATATCCAAGGCTGGAACTGTGAGAAGTATGAGGACAATCTGGGCCACGTGGAATAACCGACTGCATCCTAGTGGTGTTTTCATTAATAATCCTCTGCCTTTTTTGTGTGTTTTTTAACAGTCAAAGTGTGTCTTCTTCAGTGAGCTAAGAAAAGAAATAAAAAGAAAGAGAGCTCAGATCTCTACGGGTTCATTTCAGGCCGGCTACAGTTGCTGTCACACTTCCCATTCAGGCCTTCGTCTCTGTTTTCAACTAAAGCTCCTTCTCAGCTGGTATGGATGACAGTGTTTGTGCTACTTGATTCGATAAAGAGCATCTATCAAAGTCACAAGGCCTCAAAGAGATTGAATTTGATCTGGTTCATCATCAGGTCAATTTGATCAGCTTCATAATTGTGTCTCTTCTTCAAGCATTAATTTATAAGGTAATTCAGTAGATTTTCTCCCTATTAGTTCCCTCCGATATGTGGGTGTCAATTAGTTATGACAGCGATCGATGACATCAAAACGGTATAACATTCCAGGACTCTCTAGATGAATTTTCCAGTGATCTCCTCCTTCAAACAAGCAGATTGATTCGTCTGGTGTGTACATACCTTAACGTCACCGTGCAAAGCGCCGCTAATTGATTTCAAAGCAAAGCATGCAGCATCTTTCCCAAGCCCCAAATGTCTCAGTTCATCGGGTCAAACCGACTTGCCGCCTCTTGATCACGCACCAAGTTCGTAAATCAATACTTCCCTGTCAAACAAACTTTGGCTTTTTCGTTCTGGATTACAGTGCTTGAGTTATAATTAGATGCACCACGTGAACAGGCTGACGCAAGGGAGGCAGTTTGACAGTGGACAAGCTCGGAAAGTGTGACTGGTGTTGAGGTGAAGGAAGGCTGGGAGCGAGTGCCAAGTCACCAGTGTGTGGAGGAGACCAAGGTCTCACTGCCTGTCTCTTGCTTTGCTCAGTAACACTCCGTCCTCCCCGGCCTTTTCCCCTCTCGCACATTACAGGCTTGTTTACTTCTCATTCCAAATTAAGTTCGGGAATTTTTGGAAGTAAGAAAATGCAACTTTTCATCACTTCACGATACGTCATCTTGTTTTGTAAACAAGTTTTTTTCTGTGGGATTTGGAGCTTTTGAGTTCGTTTTATGGCTCCCACAGACAAAATATGCAAACATCATTAGCAAAGGTTGTAACTGTGCATGCATGTAGGCAAGATGGATACCGGGTGTCTCCTGCTTTTCTTTGAAGAATTGAGTTGAGGCCCGATGGAATCCCGGAAAAAAAGTTGTGAGGGCTTTAATGCCAACCACTGTCACATCTGTAGCCCTGTGAAAGCGATAACCAGCTTATTTATGAGTGGAAACAGATTGCGCACGGCAGGATTAGTTCAACTGATTCATGTATCGTCTCAGTTGGTTTCCTTCACATTGTCACCATTTTTGTTTACGCTTGTAGTGAAATTGGAAGTTGTTTTTTATGGCGTTCCAAAGCAGACAACTTTGTTTTTCGCCGTCTAGGTTGGTGGTTTTAGTATTCTGACCTCAAAGTTTACATAAAATATACAGGCGAGTGTGTGTAGCAGCAACTGGAGACACAAATGAGTGAATGTAGTTAACGTCAATTAGTGAGAAATCTGTTATGCATTTACTTATTTACACTTTCATTTCTCACATTTCAACTAAGCGCCTCGTTTATAGCCAACTACTCCTTGCAGTTTACAGTAAGAGGCTCTAGTCTCCGGTCTAATGTGGAGGCATGTGTTCCTAATGGTACAGTGACACGGTGCAGGGGTGCACATTCCTGCATCCACATGATGGTCTTAGCCTATATGGCTGCCAGGACATTGTACATGCCAATAATATCTGCTTTATATTTAGTCGCTGTGTGTTGCAGCCTTCTGGAGTGGCAGCTGAAATGATGTTTCCTCATAACTCGCCGCTAAATTCCCCCTTCCAAAACAGATTAGGAGCTGACTCAGTGAGTTTCCCAGAGTTCTTCGTGTCATCATAGCACTGACAGAGAGGTCCGCTCGTGTATTAATACACTATAGATACGCTAAACGTTTGTGAGAGGGAAGGGGTGTTTAGTGCCGCTTTGAACTGGTGGCTGGGTGGCTTCTGGGCTTGGCTCCGTCTCTGAGAATGTTGAAGATGTGAAACGAGAGAGGCAACTGATCCACAACTTTCACTGCTACACTTTCACGCCAGTCTTTATTGATTCATTGTCAAAAGCAAGAGATGCGCAACAGCCATGCCAGAATATTCATAACAACCAGGACCCTGATCCAAATGAGCGTTGTTGGAGTCATGCGAGAAGTATAAAAAGCTAAACATGAAATTAAGAAAGAAAGTGATCCAGAACCAAGCTGATACACCAAAGAAACATTTTATCCGGTTCCTGATTGCATTTTACACACACTGAACATAAATTATGACATCATCGAAATCATCCTCCCACATTTTGACCTCATTTGGATTAAAATTTCAATTTGATGATCCTATCTAGATCTAAAACACCTGTAATAATTAGACATTTATACCCAAGCTAAGTTGCTAAGTACTCATATTTTATACTTAACAGTTTGTTGTCTTAGAATGGATTACCTTAATTTGTTCAGTTGTTTCAAAACACCCTCCAAAGTCCGCTTACTAAAACTATTAAACTACTAATTCTTGTACTACAACTACTAGTAGAAGGTATTTTTAAACTGTGATGCTTTCAGGTAGTAATTATGTTCACTTCTTTCCGTTCTGCGTTTCCTCTCTTAAGTTTTTCCAAGTTTAACCAATCAGAACCTCGGACGCTCTCCTGCCATCTCCTCATGCGTGTCTCTTGTCTCTTGTCTGTCTGTCCGTAGGAAGGCGAGACTAAAAGCGAGACAGTTGTCCTTCTTCGCGAGGACGGTTCTCTGGGCTTTAACATCATAGGAGGAAGACCATGCGTGGTAGGTTTCAAAGACACGTCTCCTCGCTACGTTTCATCTCCTCCGCCGAACGG
This sequence comes from Genypterus blacodes, assembly GCF_046128005.1. NCBI lineage: Eukaryota > Metazoa > Chordata > Actinopteri > Ophidiiformes > Ophidiidae > Genypterus > Genypterus blacodes. The sequence goes on from NW_027466831.1 coordinate 5,285,786, forward strand.
CCAAGTGTCAAGTGGCAACCCGGGAATGAATAAGCACATACTTCAAACGCCACAAACATTCACTGTACCAATACAGCCGAGACAGCCGTGCTCATGTTTTCATGTCTGTGGATGGACGGACCGCATATACCAAGTTTTATTGTGTTTATATATTGGTCTGGTTTAGTGGATTTGGCATTACAGATAAAAAACTATAATTACTTTTATGAGAGTTAAATCTGGGATTATGGCTTTGACCACAGTTGTTTTGTCTTTAATTGAGGGGATTTTGGTGGTGAGGTAAACACAGAGGAGTGGAAAGGGTCTTTTATCCCAGCCTGAATCTTTCACTAGTTTCACAGCCGCAATGTTTTCTGCCTTGAGGCTCGGAAGTGAAAGACATTAATGATGCCACACGCTCCGCTGAGTGACGGGTTCAAAATATCTCAACACTGGTTACAACTCCATCTGCCATACATGGAGCGTCTTTCTGCAGCCTGCGCGCCGCCGAGGTCTTATATTGAAATGGGGCTCGGCGTATCTGTTTCACTGGGACTGAGCTCGACTGTTACCGGCCTGTTTTTCCACAGCCACAGTGACGCACTTTGCTGTAGCGACATAGATTATCGCAGTCAAAGGTTTTATAGCTGCAGACTATAAAAAGATTGACGCATAAAAAAAAATTGCTGTTTTGCCTCAGTCCTATGGTCTTGGAGATTTGCAACCTTTCTCCGTCTCGTGACAGAACCATGTATCAAACTCAACCAGAGAGAGGAGATAGCTTTTGCTCGGCCTTGTAGCCTCAAATTAAGCGGCCGTGTAAGAAGCTATTCATTAAAATGGAAATAACTAATATCCCTCTTTCTCTTTCATGTGGCTGTTACTCTGGCATAACTTTGTAGGAGTAATTAGTTGCCAGGTTTCTGTGGTTTCTACATCCTTGGAGTTTGTCCACAACATCCATGGTGTCCACAACATCCATGGTGAGGCAGTGGCTCAGTGGGTAGTGCTTCCGCTTGGTTCGAGCCCCTGCCTAGGTGCCCCTGAGCAAGGCACCGAACCCTCAATTGCTCCCCCCTCTGCGAAGGGTGGTAATGTAATGTAAGTCGCTTTGGATAAAAGCGTCTGCCAAATGATCGTAATGTAAAGTAATGTAATGTAACATATGCAACTATATGTTAAAGCCCCTTGTTATGTTAAAACAGCCTTTTATATGCAATGACGAATTGTATATGATGCAACTGAAAGAGGAAGCAGAAATAATTAAATACAGCGTTCTCAGCGTGTCTTTTGAGGTTTCTTTAAGTATGCCATTAAAATGGAGTTGTGTCACACACTCAGCTGGAGTGTAGAATCACTTTCATGTGGTTATGCAGAGAGTGCTGAGGGGGATATCAAGAGTTGTTTGTTTTTTTTTTTTAAACCAATCTCAGCTCTGACTCTTGGGTCATGGCTACAGCGTCAGTGCATTGTCATCATCATCTATCAGGTAGAATAGCTGTTATAGTGTTCACCATGTGCCATTGTGCTGTGCTGTCATTTACCTCCCCAGCAAGGAGACGGAGGAGACAATTGGTTCTGTGGCAACGATTCAATGACTACATCCGCCTTGATTTTAAGCTGCAAGTTTGATTACATAAACCCCTGCACTTGTACTTCCAAAACAATGCTTTACTCTTTTATGATGCAGCAAAGTAACGGTGATTTGTTCCACAGGAGGACAATGACAGCAGTTCGAATGAAGGGATCTTCGTATCCAAGATTGTCGACAGCGGTCCAGCTGATAAAGAAGGAGGACTTGAAATCCACGACAGAATAATAGAGGTATGTGTCCTACTGAAGTGTTTCATTAGACGGAGACAGAAACAAAACAGTGTTTGATGTAGAGGGAACTTTGATTGTGTGACAGCTGTTGTCAGCTCTATAAAGATGATGACAGTGAGGAAGCATGAAGCATCCATTAAGTATTCCTGTTCCAGTAACTCCTGAAATTTAAGCTCTCGCTTCAAATGTGATGCCTCGTGTAAGCGTTTACATTTTAGTCTCCTGCGTTTCCGCTCAAGGAAATAAATAGTGCAGACAGAACATTGTTTTGACGTGCACTTCCACTAATCAACACTCACAAGTGTTTGCATCGTTGTAGATAGAATCAGATAAACCTGAGGCAAAGCTGTCTGTCTTCGGTGTTTCCAAGTAAGGCGGAGAGAGAGAGAGAGAGAGAGAGAGAAAGAGAGAGAGAACCCTGTGTTTTCTCCCTCGCTGACAAATCCCTAATGACAGAGCTGCTGTGTTGCGTCCTCCTGTCGCCTTTAAACAGAATCCCGTGTGGAAAGGCCATCTCACCCTGAGGTCAACTTGGGGGATGCGTTGAAAAAAGCCAACATCACAAAGGTTGCTTTTATTGTGTGCTGTCTACCAGAATCTTAGACAATGGGCACATTGAGCCCAGAGGTTTGTGTGGATTTCAAGTGTGTATTACAGCTCGCCACAAGATGACAAATATGGTTTGTCGCAGTCTTTGTAGTCAAACCTCAGTGAAATTACCCCACAGCAGTTTGACCAGAGCATTGCTTACATCGGTGTTTGTGTGCTCACGCTGAAAAGTGTTTACAAGAAAAGAAGAAGACTCTGGACTCTGTTGATCGCTCTATCCTGTCATTCATGCTGTGTAATGCTAAATAGCATCGGGGAAAAAAAGCCACAAATCCTCTGACGCAAACATCGCACTGTGGCTGTAGATGTAGCAACACTGTAACGAAAATGTGACATGTTAGTCTTGGGTTCTAAGCTCTTCCTTGTAACACAATCAAGTGGCTCAAAGGTGTCCGTAACTTGAGATTTGCCAACGGATCCCACAACAAAGTGTAATGCTGAGCCACTGAAATTCAAATGCAACTCATCTTGGATCCTGGTGACTTGAGACCGCCAAGGCCTCCAGTCGAGCAGCGATCTGATGAGCAAAGAGACAGTAGCTCATGTGTCGCATCCATGCATATGTATTTTTGAGGGGAATGGATCTAATGGAGCAGCTTGTGGGTTTGGATTTTGTGCAGAGACGGCCGTTCCCCCTTTTATTGGCTTTAAAGACGACAGATTTGGCTTCGGGATGATGTTGCACCTCCATTCACATTTCTTGTCCTCGCATTGTTTTTGATTCATTGTAGGCGAAGTCATGAAATCTCTCCTAAGTGGCGAGAACCTGAGCAGAAAGGACACAAAGGGCCTAAGGAGGTTGCAAAGGACCCTATTAAGTGACCTTTTCTTTTCAGGAGGTGAGGGATTACGCGACAAAAAACGACAAAATAAATCATCTAGGCATTGAAATCGTAACGCTTCAGAGTTGTTGTTTCCCATCGATGCTTTTCATCGGATAGGAAACCTGATAGCAGAGGTGGTTCATATTACCCAGAGTCCCTCTTTGTTAGCGGGTTAAAGCAAAGTCCCTTGTCATGGTTTTTAAGCCACCAGACGAAGTGCAGCGTCATAATGAGATATTTGCAATTGTGTGAGTCACGTCTTTAACCCGGAGTGATGGGTGTCGTCAATCGGAGAAACTTAACACCGAGCGCCCCAGGGGCAGTTTCATGTCCTGTGTTTTTCAACCCGTGCGATTTGAAACAAACAGCTCGTAGCTCTGTCCTACTTATAGAGTCCCGAGTGGAACACAGTGCATTGTGGGAGGCTGGATTTCCAAACAGGGATGCTTCCAATTTGGTTTTCGGATCACAGCTTTAGTGGTCAGCGGTTTGGAATCTGTGTTTTATTACACTGTTGGTGACAAGAGCTTTTAAAAGTGATTTTCTTAGATGACGTCAAAGTGAAAGGGAACAACAACAGGTGGCATAGTTAGAGTGTCAGAAAGAATCAAGTTATTATCTGTTTTATATTAGTGTCAGTTGGATACATTTTGGGGGGTTTTGCCAGTTCATTAGACAGAAAGTGTCATTTGAACGGTGTGTGCAATCTGAGTGAAAACAGGCTGTTGCTCCTAATGGCCGCCTTTTTTGAATGCCACCTCTGTTCTGATTGACCAGCTGGCCAAACACTTCGCCCGCAAGCCTCCATGTGCGTCGGTCCGTCTCGCCAGGTGTGTTTCATGTTGATGTCAACACGTTACAGACGCAAAAGTCCCAAAATGAAAAATGAAACTTTCAGGTCATTTCAGGACCTGTAGGTTTATAGACTTCACTCTACCTCAGACTTCCCCACGTCTATGAACTCAAATAATAATAAGTACAATATGTCTCTTTTAATGGACAGTTTGTAAAGTTTTCATTATTTAAAAAGCATAGCAAGACAAGCTGAATGTGGAACACTCAACATATGTCACGTTTTAGTCAACACCCCCCCCCTTTTTCCATTATAGCTTCTAGGGAAAACAAATGTTTGCTTTTTACTATATCACATGGAATCTGGCATACAGGACTCTGAAACAGACAGTGTTGACAGTCATTTGGAAGGCCTCCGAGTGGGGGACGGAGCGCGCCGCGAAAAGAGCGGTGGTATTACACGCAGCAGTGAAAAAGCCGTCCACCTGAGGAGGCAGAAAGCACGCAAAACCTGTAAACAGCACAAGAGGTGTTTTCTCTTCCTGCAGCAGAGGTGTCAGTTCCAGTAAGTCTATATGGATGTAGCATGTACATGATGATCCACGGCTCGTCCTTCTATAACAGGCTCTTAGCGGGGGAGTGTGATAGCAGATGGCTGTCCTCTAACTGCGCTACAGGCTGCTATGAATCAGCACATGAATGCCTCCTTGTTCAGCCAGAGAGACATTTTTCTCATAAAACCTCGAGCCGTGTTTGCTTTTGCCAGCCCCTCCGCAAGCTGAGAAATCTTAGCACTCCAGTCAGGAGCTGGCTGTGTTTGCCACTAGGATTTGATAAATACGTTGCGATTCTGTTTAACTACCGGTATGAAAGGCTCAGCTCTGTGCCTCCCTTTCGTTCGTTCTGTAATAACGCTTTCAGATAGCTGATTGATTGAGTGCATAGAATGGTTTCGAAAAATATTCCCAAGTGGAGGAGGTTGTTTTTGGGGGGTTTTCTTTTGGACATTTAGAAGTGCTGGAGCTCTGAAACTAAGCTGGCTGTTGTGACGAGAGGATTCAGCTTTGTGTTAGTAACCTTCCTGTCGCTTCACTTCGCTCTCTGTGAAGTATGACTAAGCCAATGTCACAATCCCGGAGTGACCATGCCTGATCTGTCGGGGTTGAAGGGGATGTTGTTTGTGTGCGTTTCTGAGGTGTGAAAATAGGAGGAGGACAGAGACGCTTGGGCTGCCGTTGTAAATGTCGCCTTGTAAATCCTCCTGCAAACATCTCAGGTCACAGAGGGCGAACAACAACAACTACTTTTAAAATAAACTGACTCTGAGGAGAGGCCCAGGTCTAATATGGAAGGTGGAGGGTCAGACAAAGCAATTGGACTTCCTGCAGAGTGACCAGCGTCTTAAATCATGGGTTTAATTTTAGATGGACGTTGTCAGTAGCAGCATCTGTTGTCCTTATTGCGTAATGTGTATTTGTCACTTTTTTTGCGAGATGGTTGTGATAAACGCTGCAGCCAGAAACGACTCATCAACTTGTCATCCATCTAATCCAGTCGATCGTTATGGGACAGAGCAGAAGTAAAATTGCCATTTGGCCCGGGGAACTTTATTACAGCCTCACTGCGGTGGTTGAAGGACTCTTTCTATGCTGCAATCTCACCACCGTGTTGAACTGACAACTGGAACCTTAAATTGGGCATCTCCCTTCTTTTATTTTGCTTGGCTAGCGTTTGGAGATTGTGGAAAAGCCAGGAGGATCATTACATCCAAGATTTGTATTATGGATGTGTTTTCTATCACAAAATATTCTTGTAGCGTCTCTTAACTCTGTATTAAATAAATTGATAATTTGGCTCTATGTCTGTCTTAAAAACACACAGTTAGCGGCAGGCAGTTAGCGACTGATGATACAAATAGAATCCACTGGCAATTACCTGTGCTTGTCTAACCTGTTGGAGATGCATAACGTATTTTTGCATGATTAGCTGGAGGAAGGGTGGAGGAGGCAGGAGGTAGAAAATGCCACCGGTCATAATCTAATGTGTCAGAAATGCAAAGTAGGCTGCTCTATATACAACCACGTAAACCTGAGAATCTGTAACTCTGTAACTTCGTTCAGCTCAGCTTTATTACGTTTGACACACTTTTATTCCCATATTGCTTCAGTTTACATTCATTATCAAAGGGCTAAAGGCCTATTGGCTTTGAAGTTAATATTTCCTCTTTTCCTCTTCTTAGAATTGGTAAAGTCTTCCTGCAAACTAACACATGTGCAAAACTGCATGCATTGACTTGATTTGCATGTTCCCAGAATTTTAAGGCCACACATCTGCAATGTCTTATCTATTTGTCATTTACAAGTTGCGAGGTTACCCACAGTGCACCACTAAACACCTCATGGCTCCCTGCAGTTACTGAAGTATCAAGTCACCGGGCCAGAGACGGGCTTCAAAATGCGGCCAGATAGCACTTAGTGGTGATTGATTGATATGTGAAGTGAGCTGTGTTGAAGGCGGGCCTGGAGCGTGCATGCTGATGAGCCCCCTTTTCCTTTTGATGTCGGGGTGTTAGCTTTGCCCCCACACACACCCTCACCTCCCACTCTCTCCCAAGAGAGCGACCAAGACATGTGGACATTTTTTTGGGGAGGAGAAACTGAAGGAAAATGAGCTGCTCTGCGTTACTGTTACGCTGCAAATCGACTGTGTCACTTTTTCCCTCCAGACGCTCCAGATATTGTTCTGATCGCTGGAAAATTGTGACGACAGAAAGTTGAGTTCCATTATGGTGGATTCTGTGAATGTTTTATTATGTTTTTATGGTATGTCATATAGCAGCGCTTTCAAATCATATTGTAATACACTTTTAGCGTGTGTGCGCTCTGAAACTTTCGACAGTTTTCTCTGTCTTTCTTCCTTTTCTTTCTCTTTTTGACACACAATGTAGTTGAATCAAACAGCCGCTTCACCTGGATGTGTATTTAGTACGTCATTCATCTTTCTGTGTTGTGCAGAAAATGTCAGATCACAACAGACTGGTCCCATTTGCCCAACCTTAAATCACTAATACGCTGTCGGAGCACACGGCATCCTCAGCAGCACATGTGCCATAAGGCGTTATTTCTGACCCCAAGGGTCTATGAGGAACACATAGAAGTTATTTCCCTAAGGGGATTCACATGTTGTTTGGCATTCTGGGGCAAGAAGAAGGTCTTTGTCAGGCCCTTTATTGGATTTCGGCCCCTGTGCCGTCTGTGTTTATTCCCCGAATGGCCAAGTTGAACGTGGCCTCGCTCTCTGCTGCTGTCTGGCCCTTGACACGATGAATCTCAGCAGGCCGAACCAGCAGTGGGCCACATTCCTGTGCCCCCGTGGTCCAGCTGAGGCGGGAGCAGGACATTAAATCAAATCTTAACTTTAAAGAGTCCATAATCAGCTTCTGGTGCTGCTGTGCTATGCAGAGCTGCTTTTAGGAGGTGAGGACAAGCACATCTTTGTTTTCTGCTGCAGCATATGAGAGGGGGGCGGGGTGGGGGTAGGGATGGGGATTTTTTTAAGATGTGGAGTCGTCTCAAGCCAGAGATGGTGTGAGGTGAGCGTACACCTCGCTGCAGCCAGAAGGCTGCTTTTGTCTGCTTCTCACCACACACATAATATTGTATTTTCCACTCAGTTTAAACAGCCTGCGTCCTCAAAGGCGAGCCGGCACTTGATGATTTTTGTGGAGACGTTCAGTCTGGGCGCACTGTAAAGTTGTTTGCTCGGCTTCAGTACAGTCTAGGCCTCGTTCATTGGAGCTTTAGGGTTAATTTATGGCTCCTAAAATGTTTAAAGGGGGCAGAAATAGACAGGTGTTATTAAGGCTTATTTTCCTGCCAATCAATCACTGGCCGAGTGTAAATGGATCAGTAACAATCGGCTCAGGTTGCTGTGCCAGCTGTTCCTCCTGTCAGCTCCTGACCCCCGCTCACCGACTGCCCACCGTCTCCTAATTAACTACCCTCAATTAAACCCTAATAGGCTGATTAACAGACCCTTAGTTGTGCTGTAATGGCCCATCGTTTCCTCCCAGTGCCCCCCCTGAAATGCATCCCCACTGCAGCATGTTAATCACTGCTCGCTCCCAGCGTACACACACCCTCACTCGCTCCATCACACTTCATCTCACGCTGTCTCTCTCTCTCTCTCCCTCTCCCTTTCTCTCTCTCTCTCTCTCTCTTTCTCTACATCTAAGCTCCACTTGTTGTATTCCTAAGATAAAAAGTTTGACTCTGTTCCTGTCATTTATACATCACACTAAGTCGTTTCCAATTAATTGTTATCTCCTTCTTCCGTCGCATTACACTCAAAAAATAATTGGTTCGGTTTGTGTGGTGTGGTGTGGTCGTGTTGTTTGTTTGTTAGTAATAGATAGATAGATCATGAGGGATCAAATGTGTAAAAAAAGGAAATAGCAGCGTCGTCTCCAAGCCATCCAAAAGATTTATGCTTCATAAGACTCAATTAAACCATTGTTAATCTTCCAGCTGTGTTTCCATTACAAAGGAGCGAGAAATCTTCAAAGCGTTCTTGCTCATCTCAGTCTGAGGTCAGCAGAGATGCTTCGCCGTGGTCGTCCCGTCAGATAAAATGCTACGTCGGGCCGACACCGAGGTAATTAATTTTACTTAGAGCAGATAGATAGAGGCAATACAGCAAACATAAAAACTAAGTGGGTACGTGTGATTGAGGGAAATGCTCCATGCAGGGGGATCAATTAACTGGGGAGAGAATCTGCCAAGCCGCAGCGGCAGATTTAAGGATAAATCACAAAATGTCAACATGCATGTAGCTTTGTTTGTTGAATTAGTATTTGTTACATAACCCCCTTTTTTTGGGGGGGGGGGATTTCAGTCTCCGTTTGTCTCCTTCCTTTCTACCGGGACTGTGTTTTATGAGCAGCGTCAACATTATAATGATACTGTACGTGGAGGGACTTTCCTGTTTTATGACTTGGATTCCACCGCTCGCTTGTTGGCGGCAGACATTGTGACATGTGTATATGTCTTTATGGAAATGACTACAGGCTGACATGATTTAAACATGGTTTGTGTGGCATTTTTGTCATCCAGCGTTGGTCTTTCACCAGATTATAGGCTATATGTTTCCCTCATAAATCAGAGAGCCAGAGCGTGCCGGCCGCCCTTTCATAGGGAATTGTTACGGTCGTTGCTTCAATGAGATGATGAAGTGGATGGAGGTTTTCCCATCAGTCAATGCGACCTCAGATCTCAACTTGGTCTTAATAATTTACAGAGGGTTCAGGTCTTTTTTGCAGCCTGACATCAATATCACAACATCCTAATTATGCATCATTTCTATGCTTCTATCAGACTCTTGGGCCCTTGTTGCTTTCATTGCAAATCTGGAAAATCGTCCAATCAGTGACGGTCCAAACAGTCAGACAGTGGAGTAAAAATTAAATGATTCCATAGAGGGTTCTGGTTTTTGGTCTTCAGAATAGTCTAACCTGAAGTTTGAAGCTACAGTAGCAGCTCCTTGAGTCCATCCCTGTACTGCTTTGCCTATAAGTAAAGGAATCTTTTGAAAAACCTTTTCCTCCTCCTGCGATTGAAAAACGGAGCTTTTCATTCCCACATTTCAGCAATTTCGAGCCGTTCCTGAACCATTGGTGCGTACCTACTCCGGAGTTGACGATTGTTCAGAAGCAGTTGTCCCGGTACCCAAATGGCTCATTGTTCCTTGATGGCAAAAAGTTCCTGAAAAATTACTTGCAAAAGTTCCTTGCGGTACACGCGGCTCTCGTGTTCTGAAGCGAGCATAATCAGGCTTAACAGACTGCAGCAATGTGGCCGCAGCTAATCCTGCTGCCAACAGATGTTCGATTTCATTTTGTAAGGCTCCATTAGGACTTAACACATGCTAAACACACAGGGCTGACATCACCGTACATAATGTCCCTCCCGTATCTGGCAGATGTTCAGTAATATCCGAGCTAATTGGAACACATTTTCAACAGGACGCGCTTTCTTGAAAGAACTATTCCGCCTGTGCCTTAGACTTGACATGTTTATGTACAGTAGGCCTGCGTTTCAAACGTGATCCGTACACCTGCTCTTTTTCAACTTTAACACGTTGAACATCACCCCTCTATACAAATCATGTTGTCATTTGGCAGCTGCTTTTACTGTTCACAGATTCTTGGGTGTTGTACGACACACACACGGGTGGATTTGCAGTGATGTGCAACAGCTTTACGTCTATTATCTGAATCTTTTCTTACTTTTTCAGCTAATCCCCCTGAAGACTTTACACAGGCCCCATTCTCTCCCTCTCCCTCCGGTCTCTTTGCTAGGGGTTCTATGGAGATTCATCCATTCACAAGCCAACTAGTGGAACTGGTGGCTGCTGCGCTGCTTTTTCTCATGCAAATGTGTGCAAATAGAAAACACGGTTCATCTGCGTGGCTCTCAGTCTGTGCAACGCTGCTTTGCTCTGGCCTTTCTCTCCTTCCCCTGGAGAGATGTTCCCTTTCAAGTGTGTTCTCCGTCTCATTTCGAGACTTCCGCTTCCTTTTTGACAAACGGCCTGGAGGACTGGCCAGAGCTGGCTCATTGAGCAAGCGTTTCAAAGAAGAAAAGGAGAGGGAGATGTTCTGCAGGCGCCTCCCTCGGTCATCTCTGTGGATTTCTCCCCCTGCAGAAGTTTGAGTTATTCAAAGGTGGGAAGTGACTCGGACTTTCTCCCAGTACTCCTCTTTTTGTGAGACAATACAGCTGCTCTCACTTCTTCACCTTTAATTCCCGGGCCGTCTATGTTCAGTGTTACTTGCCACGTATTATTGACTGATCAGAAGAAAAGCGTAGTCTCACTTTATTCAGGCAAAGCAACACTAGACCACACATTGAAGTCAAACTGTAATGGATAGACATGCACAGAGGTAGATTTTCTGAATTTCAGCATATTGTCATTTCAGACTGTTTTATTAAAAGCATTAATAACTTGCCTTTCCCTTTAACGCTGACAAAGTGAGCATTTTATTCCCTCATTAAAATATGCATGCGCCCGTACCTGAACTTGAATAGGTTGTGTCCACAAATTCCTGTAGATTATAACATACGATAGTGCTTAGGCGGAGAAAATAACTGGCAGGCTCAGGAGAAGCTCGGGACCACCGGCTGCGAGCGCCAAGCCCCGTGCCAAGGTCAACGCTGAGGCATCAAGAAAGATACCTTTACTCCTCGCTAACACTGCTGCTTTGATTAGAACCCCTGCGAGAATATGTAGCGTTTAATCAGGGAGGCATGCAGGTGCGGAAACAGTGGCCGACATTTTGTCTCGGGCACGAAAGTCCCCTCCGTATTCCAGCAGAGCGCCAAATGCATGATTGATATGTGCAGGTGGGAAAGGATATCCTCCCCTGAGTAAGAGTTCTCAGTACACTTGAAAGAGACTATTTTCCCTCTTTGCCGTCTTATGAAAACACAAAGCCATAACAGTGAGTCGCAGTGGGCCAGGAGAAGGAAAAGTAGTGTAATTGAACGTCTAATGTCGCTAACGTCATGCATAACCTGACTGGACAAAAGGCCTTTGTACGTCCTTTGTAGAAACTCTTTTTAATGCTCACAACATAAGCCTGCTGCCTGGGGTTTACTCCAAACGACAAGGAAATTAAGCCTTTTGTCACCATAGTTTCCAGACAGCCCCCATCTGCTGCAGTATGTCCAAAAAGTAAATGGAAGGAGGCAGCGTTTGCCAAGAGGGAAGATGGAAAATTATTGAGAGCTACAGAGCAGTCGGAGTGTTTTTTCTCTCTGTGCACAGTGGTGAAGCTGTTCCGGTTTATGTGCACGTCAGTGAATGTCAGGGTGAGGAGCTGCGACGGCTTACCTGCCCCGAGCTCACACAGTCCAAAATAAGGGCCGAGTCTGAACAAAACTGAGCCAGGAACGCACACACACACACACACACATTTGGATTGGGGAATGAGTCGCGGTGCCCTACCTGGGACAAAGATGTCAGATTTTATTTTTTCATTCAGACCAGAGGCCAGAGAGAGTGGAGTTCTTGGTCTTGTCTAATTTCCCTTTTTCATTTTCCATTTCTCCTTCGTTGACGTTTTGAAATCTGCCCCGTCTCGCCTCTCCGAGCACGAGGTCACCGCCCTCCTTTACAGCCCGACCTAGATTTACACCAGATACCTTTTCCTTCCTTTTGTTTTCATATCACGTGCCATCATCTAGCCTTATTCTGCCAGGACACGTACACTGTTGGTGATAAGACAACAAAAAAACAACAACCCAGCCGCCCACCTGGAGCTGGACTGATGTAGATAAAGCAGAATTGGAATTAACTGCCTCAACAAATTTTGAAGAAGACTTCTTGCAGATTTCTGCAGATTTAATGTGCCTTTTCTACCCACACTTTCACTCTGTGGACGTTAAAATAGAACCTTTCTTCTTCATCTTGGAGTGACAGAAAGAGAAGACGAGAGGGAGCGAGCCAGAGAGAGAGAGAGCGAACAAGGCTGGTTTGAAGCAGTGGCCTCTCTGCTCTGTAGCCGTGCTTCCTTTGCTATATCAGGCCAACAGCTGCTGTCTCTCAGCAAAGGCATGCTGACTGCCGGGTTTGGCCTCTACAAACAGCGGATCTTACACAAGGCCCTTTATTTTAGGGCTTATGACTGTTCCACAAAAAACAACCCAGGGTCTATCTTGGGTTTTTATAGTTAGCGAACTAAAAATATTTATTCACGTCTGACACAAAAAAGTCGAGCGTCTGGGCAGGATTGGGTTTGCCAACGTTCCCACCCTGGAGTTTTTTCTTACCCTGGATTTTTAACAAGGTAACTCAGGTAAAGGGTGCTCGTTGTGCTCCCGACTCAAATTCCTTGACTCGGAGCCAAAGAAATGTAAGCCGTTCTCCCAGCTGGCCCTTGGCACATCAAGACAAAGTCCTTATCTGATTCTTGTGGGGGAGTTTGAGTTGGTTCTGTTTGAGGCGAGACAAACGTGGTGCAGAAGATGCTTGGACTACAACCCGGGACAATCTCCTTTACATCAGCAGGCCCAGCTCCAGCTCTGAGAGTCCTCTGTCAACATTTCAATGTCCTCTTTCGTTTTTTTTTTTGGACATGTCAAAACTTGCTTTCAGTGTTGAGAGCTGCCGGATTCGATGGTAGCAATAATATTTTCAGACATTATCACCCCGTGTTAAACTTGCCGTGGAAATAAGAACCACATGTCTGGCTCTATTCTGTACACGCAGGTGTAAGGTAAAGAAAATGAAAGCTTCTCTGTCCTCTCCTGTCTGGACCTCCTCCCAGTCCCTTACCTCCAAGTAGCTGATTTTGCTCCCTGCAAACAAACCGCAACCATCATACAGACACACTGCGCTGAAAAGCGTTTCACCTCCGGGAACATTTCCACTTCCAAAAGTTGCATAATTCAAACAATCATTAGGGAAATGTTCATGGCTCCAACGAGGCTTGCGTTCAGGTTTTTGATAGGCTGGTGTAGCCAGAGGGAGAAGTGGTTCCAGACTGTTAATGTCTGTCACAGCAAAGTCAGGGTCCTGTCATTATTTTGGTGCAAAGGTCCAAATAAACCCCTATGTGGGTCACGACCTTGCTGATCTAAACCAAATGTGCTGTGCTTTTCTGACCCTTTGTTGAAAGCTTTACCTTGCTGAGTGGCTGGATGTGTGGCACAATACACTTTCCTCCAAAGTCACAGTCCTCCCTAAGCTCTTCTTGGGTGAGCGTTGCTGTAGAAAATTCCACAGCTAAGAACGCGGCCGCTCACAGACCCGGCTTTACCCGCGCTCCAGTTTATTTACACGACATCATTTGTCAGGTAGTCAGCAGGCAGGTTTTTAGACAAATATACAAATCCTCACTTGAGCCAACCTTTTCAAGGCTCCTTCGAAATGTGTCTAGACAAATGTGTTTCTCATCGAGAGTATCCATTTACAAGTGTTAAGAAAGGGAATTCTGTTTTCATCTCGCCTACAACAGTGTTAAAACTGTAGACAACAGCATGTATTGAAGTGGGCAAACACTTTTCATAATGGAGAGATTTCTTTGAAGTGCAAGCGATTCATCAAGTGGCGAAAGTCAACACTTTCAAACACGTTCAAAGCGTGAAGGACTCAGTCAAGTATGCCTCTGCTATCTCTCTGCTTTTCTAACACCGAACAATTTACATGGCCCTCGAAATTCAGTCAATATTTATGTAAGCGTGTACATTAGGGGCAGACCGACGAAGCCGTGATCAAACGCTTCTTTCATCTGTGACCTTCCTCTGACTCGACTCACAGAAGCCTCTAACCAGGCCGGGGGTAATCAGATGTCAAGCTAGGTGTTCGCCGGGGGGAATTGTGCACACGCCTACGTACACGGGTGCCGTGGCTTTGGCACGTCCCCCACGGGCGACCTATGCGACCGCCCTCCTCGTTCGTCTTTTCCTCTGTCACATCCCAGTGACAGAAGGTTAATTCATCTCTGTAATACGGCAGGAATGAAAGAACGAGGGCAAACCTACACGGAACAGTGAAGTCCGCTCTTTACACTGCATCTCGGTGTGGCCGTGAAATGTTTGAAATGTGATTATTCAGCTGTTCAGCCTTACATACAGTAAGAAGGCTGTATGGACAGTAGTACAGTATGCTTTGGCAGCTGAAACAGGTTAAATTTAGAAGTTCTTTTCCTCTGCTCCTGTAACTGCAACAATCAATTTGTGTAACCATGACTTCTCTAAGAATAGCCATGGTAAGACATGGTTCTAAAGGATTTTGAGAAAACAAATCTAGACTTTTTGGCATTTAGAAGAACATGCTATTATTATGAGATCAAGGGCGAAGTCACCACTGGCAGTGTTACATTGAAGGTTTCCTATGAACTCTAAACCAGAATATTTCAAAGGTCAGACAGCAAACGCCCACCAGACCAGAGTTTGCTTTATTTTTATCTTATGTTAACTTCATTGTAATATAGACTTAGACGCGATGTTCAGTGTGTATTTACAGATAAACTTGCTGTCTCAACACCTGGATTGCTGCCATCTGTACTCGTAACAACACAGACTGGCCAGAACCACATCAGACAACATCCCATTCCATGTGTTTTTTGTTATGTTTCTTAACTTTTTACACGTTTGCAATATCCGATTTCTGCCACATGTGAGCAGAAAACTGGGTCACGTGTTCCTGGTGATGCAAATATAGCTTTAATGTCATTCATAGATTAAGGTAAATAACAAGCAAGCAGTGATTTCAGTTCATTTTGTACGACTCCATGTTAGGAAATGTGTTTGTTTCACAGAGAGAGAGAGAGAGAGAGAGAGAGAGAGAGAGAGAGAGAGAGAGAGAGAGAGAGAGAGAGAGAGAGAGAGAGAGAGAGAGAGAGAGAGAGAGAGAGAGAGAGAGAGAGAGAGAGAGAGAGAGAGAGAGAGAGAGAGAGAGAGAGAAAAAACACTGGCTTTATTTTGCAGCCCTTAAATGATATTACATGATGCAAAACTTGCAGGGGTCCAGACTGGAGGCTCCACTCCCTCAGCGGTGAGGAGCGCTGGATTAAGTCCTGCTTTTCCCTTTTTCAAGAGGATTTTGTGCCATCCTGTTGAAATGACAAGTGGCCTCTCCTGACTCACCCACTCTTTCTCTCTCTCTCTCTCTCTCTCGTCCATCTTCAGCGTCTCCGTCATTGTTTTCTCAGATGGTTCTCTCCTCATCTTGAGCACATATTTATTCTCTCTTCCCCTCAACCTCTGATTAATCAAGTATGACTCGGAGAGGAAAAAATGCAACCCTGTGGTTTTCGATGCTTCATTCCTTGCCGGTGTGTCCAAATATGGAACGTTTGAAGCTAAATATTAAGTCTGGATTGGAGGGGGAAATATATGTGATCATGAATTATGTCTTTGTAATCTTCACGTTCAAGCAGCATTTAAGCTGTATGTCACCATTAAAAATCATCAAACTTCACCTTCATCCTTCATTTACACAGTCAAACCTGTGACCGCTTAGCACATGACATGTAAGTTTAGAAAAATATACCTTGGTAATGAAGTGAAGCGTTGTGTAATTTTCCCAGCATGTGGCTGTGGACCTGCACTTCAGGACTCTCCATAAAGTTGAAGTCCATTGAAGTCCACTTTTTTACATAATGTGGGCAGCCAAATGTTTGCCAGAGAGGCGTTCAAGAGCCAAAAAGGTTCCTAAAGAGTAGAAACAGGAGCCCAGCTGTGTGTTATTGACGTCACTCACACACGGATGTTAAGATTCCGCTTGTATCACCTGGTTGCGCTGTAGCTCCGGTTTCCTCCTTGCTTTTGTTTTTTCGAGGGAAGCGTTTCATCGTCTTTCACAGCTGACTGAGCTGTTTGTGCAGAGAGTAAAAGTCAACACAGGGAGTGAAAACACCAGACCTGCTCCGTTCATCACAACAACGCTCATCCAGCTGTAACCGGAGGAGAAACACCCACAAGCACATGATTCACTTTAGTCAATTAGCTTGTTCATTCAACACAGCTTTTGAGATCTCCTAAAAATACTTTGCCTTTGTGGCGTTCCTTCCAGAGGCTAATCTGTGTGTCGTAAACAAGCAAAGGAGCAGCCCGACGGCCTTGACTGAGGAAGGATGCAGTGGGGACGTTAGTAAAGACCGATTGAGACCCAGGAGAGGAAGCCTGAGCCTCATGAATTATACATTATTGAGTGTGAGCGATAGGCTGCACATACACAATCTTAACAATTCACATTTTCACACATTCACACACCATTTATACGCCACTTAACCGAAAGCCACAGATGGTGTTTATATAAATTAAAGTTTGCCATTTGACTGCGATGCCAAGGGAAAAACGAATATGTAATGGCTGACATCGAAGCACATTAGGCCTAATTAGTCATTTGTCCAGATGTTACTCCCAGGTAGAGCAGCATGGAAATGATGTTGCAGGGAATTCTTGAGGAGTACATCATTAAATATTTGGTTAAATGGAAATAAAAGAGGGCTGTGTGCACGGCCTGGCCCGGTTCAGCAGAGTTAACCGGGCATGATGTTCTCGGTGTGGGGAATAAACACAGCGTGGGCTGTTTCACATGGCGCCGCTCTCCTCCAATAACATCACAGACCTGTTTGGTGCTGTGTTAAGCTTCTGCCGTGGAAGATCGGAAGAATAGAAAGAAATGATTTGTGCAGATTTTTAAAGCAGATGTCATTGCAGTTACTTTTTCATTTGTAGAGAATCAGTAAAACCTACTAACTTGTTTAGGGTGGAAGCAGCATTATTAGGTTGAAATCAACTCAAATCAAAGGGTTATGTAATTGTATGTCGATATACGTAGGAATTCTGCACATCCGTCTCCTTACCTAGTGTATCTCCTTTGATAATCTGACGAACCAAGGGCTCTTGTATGTTCTGCAAGTGGAAGAATTGCGTAATAAAGTGGATTGACGCCTGGACTCAAGGTTGATACATGCAGGAAAAACAGTAGCAGCAGCAGTTTTGTGTGGACAGGTTCTACACTGATTAGAAAGTGTGAGATCACCAGCTTGTCAAGTTTGTGTTGAGGTGCCGATAGGGGCTTTGAAAAACGTGAGACAAGAACGGACAAAGGGGAGAGTATACTACAGACGATGAAGGTTTAGTCACGGTGGAGAAGGCTTGATGAGACACATGTGTATACTTTCTTCTGAGACAAAGACCACAGTTGTTGAAGGAAATCTCCAGGAGATAAAGAACACGGACGTGGAATTAGACCAGGATTTTTCAGCTGGTTAAGCCAGCAGTGGTCCCTGTCTGGAGACTCTCTGCTGGCTGCCTGGCTGCTGTATTGCTCTAAAGGGCAGATCCTGTCGGTTCTGCTTATCTAAGCACATCCTGTCTGGTCCAGTTTTTTTGACCCACTGCTCACTTTCAGCCCCAGTGTTTCCTCCTTTGAGCTGGATGTGTGGTCCACTGTGAATGTGGTAAAAGGCTGGCAGCACAGGAGACCACCGAGGAGACGGAACGGACCAGTGGACACTATCAGCGGGACCGGCCAGCCCAGCCAGGCCTCCACCAAAACCAAATGTTGCAATATTAAACATCGTCTGCTGGGCCTGTGCTTGGAGAAACAGCTTGTCATTCGTCACGAGTTGAATCCTGAATGTTTCATTTGAGGGCGAAAAATAGCAAAGTCCACCCACCTCTTCAAATGACCCATCGCTAATAACGGAAACATTATTTATAATCTCATTTTCTCCTCCATACGATCTGTCCTTCCTCAGGCCTGAGGCATCCATACTGGATTTCCAGAGATAAAATATATGCTTATACATTATGTTGGATCTTACATGTCAGCAAATGCTTTGGCAAGGTTACTGTTTGTGCACTATGACAGATCTACAGCCATATTCATTTTTTCCAGCTCGCTTGCTGACTCATCCAGCCTCCACAGCGCTGGATGGGAGCAGCTGGGAGGCTTGCATTACACAAACACATTATTAATGTGTATGACGAGAGTAAGACTAACAGTGCCAATAGAGATCTTGGTTATCGCTTTGTTCATATATCCTCCATATGCCACTGTGATCTCTTTAGCGTTGTGAGTAATGAACCTAGGAGTAATGGATTTTGAAATAAAAAAGGTATGTTGCTTTTGCCTATTCAAACATTGATTTCCAAATGAGATAAGCTGTAATGTGTTCATATTTCATTGCGCTGATGTCAGTCTGCTTGCTGTTTGCGTGTAATATCATTTACAATTGACGTTTTTTGGAAAAGGAAACCCTTGGCTTGAAGTAAAAGATGTGTAATTTTTAATGAGATTCTGAGAGATCTAAAGAGATCGGCTGTCAGAGCTGCGCCCCACTTTGATTCCCTAATCTTCCTTTTACTGCTTTTTGTTGTGATGTTAGCATAATTTTGACTGCTTTGCTTACGTACAATCCAACGGCTGCAGAAAAGTATTAGAGAATGGTTAACATGTCCTGCACGCATTACAGCTAATGGTGCTTGGCCAAACGCTCTTCCGATTGCTGTACAGCTCACGAGGCGCAACATCCTGTTTTGTAATCGGGTATCTTGAGGTTATTGAGGTTTGAAAACTACATGGATGCTCGATGGCGGGGGGTTGGGGTGATGGGGGTGGGGCGGCCAGATGAATCAGTTTGGTCTTCAGATCACAAGTGACACAGGAAGTAATGCAAGATCAAGTATTAAGACTCCAAAAATGAGGAGTGAGTTGCCAATTCTGAGAAGGAAAGAATATGTGGAGTCATGCTGACTGCTGATCACACACACACACATTTGGCATCACCAGATTCGACTCTTGTATGTGTTCCTATATTTAGTCTCTGATGTACTTGGAACATCTCTCATAACGAGTCTTTGAACAGACAGACTCGCCTGATCTGGAGCTTTTTATCTGTGATGTCCAAAGTGGAAAATCAGGGTTAAAATCATGCAGTCTCAACTCATCCTTAGCCACAATTGGCCAAGTAATAATACTCCACGTTGATTAATGCAATATTCTCTTTTTTTCTCCTGACAGACCAAACCAAACCAGTTCCCACAAATTCCCTTCTGAATAATAACCAGTTTAATCCAAGATTCAGTCTGAAAGTTTTGTTTTTCTTTTACAATGTTGACAGACATTTGGCCACAACTGTCTCCCAGTTTTCCGTTGTTCTTCCAATGCAAATAAACTCACTCCAAGACAATTAATTTCTGTCAAAGGCGAGCTAAGAGGTTCATTCTGCATCGCTTGGCGACATGGACACGTGTTAGGTGAACAAAAAACCCTGACACAACTGAAACTGTATTAAAAACACATTAGCACTGTCTCAACTTATTTGCGGTAAGATTCCTTTGTTTTCTCCTTTTTTCTTTTAGACAAATATTTAGCGATTATTATCTTGATTGTTGGCAGCTGCCGAATGTGCACGTCACTCACTACCCTCTCCCGAAATCAAATCATCAAACCAGGCGAACACGGCGATGACACAGGCCCATATGACACCATCGCAGACTCTGATACGCTTTTTGTCCCCCGTCATTCCGCACATTCCTCAACGGAGCCTCTGTTCTCTCCAGATGACCTTCAACTTATCTCTCCATCAGAGCATGTCTGCAAGGGAGCGGAGTGGTGGGACGGGAGAGGGAGGGGTGGGGGGTTATCACACACACACACACACATGCACGGGAAGAACGAGTCAGGCTTGTTGGTGAGCTAAGAAAACCCACAGGACTCAGCCACATTATTATTTTGCTGGACTTTGTTTGTGTCAGTGCAGAAGTACTTTGTGTGTGGCATGCATCCGTGTGTGTGTGTTCTCATACTTCTACTATCCTCGTGAGAACCCGTTTAAGCTTTGGGCCTCTGCGAGTGAGGACGTTTCTGGGACGTGAAGTCATTTTGGCCAGTTCACTCTACATCCACCGTCTATTTTAGGACTTTGTCGGCTTTGGTTTGGGGTTGAGTTTAGTCTGGTTTACTTTATAATGCAGCATGAATTTGGTTTATTAACATGATGTGAGACAACCCACTAAACATTTGGGGCAATATGTAGTGGGTGGCCAACTTTACCATGAACCCAAACAGGCACATTTCACATTGTGTTGTCATGGCAATGTGAGGTTTTATGTGATAATGTGCTCAGAAACCCTTTTAAACTGATAGCAGGATTATATTTAAGTCTCAATTTCACCAGACGGTTGAAGTGGCTCCTGTGGACAAGTATGGATTTTATCTCCATTTTCATCCCGACACTACATTTATGGGGGTTTTTAATATTGTTGCTGGTCTGTTAGATCAACATCTGCTCCAAACCAAAACGCTTTTTTGGAACCATCTGTATATGTGTGTATGTGTGTGTGTCTGGTCGGTCCACACTTCCCACACAGGAAATTGTCTCGAGAGCGAGGCGATGGTTGCTGAGGTTGTCTCCGTAGGAATCGCAGCTCAGTCGCTCACAGCTGAAGGAGGCCTTGACAGTTCTGCACGTGTCCTGCTGCAGCTCAGGTTCTTGTGGTTTTCGGGCAGCTTTGAAAAAACTCGTACGCGTACATCTAACCGGATAGGAAACATTCTCGGTGTCCAACCTTTCAACTTTAAGCTTCCACTTTGGTACTCAACATGTCAGGTTCGCTTTATCAAGTCGTGCTTGGACTACAGCGACAGCAAGAACGGCACTAAATCTGTCACTTGTGTCCAACACCAGCCAAGAAATCGTTGAGCTCTGTTGCTAGAATATTGCTTCTTGTCACGGTAATGGAGTCATTTTGAGGAATTGGATCAAATTGGAGAGACTGCTGGTCTTGGCTCAACGAGTTCTGACTTGCTGACCTGATCTGGTAGCTGTTTCTGTTACTCGCTATCTGGCTCGAACAGGACCCGATGTCACCGCAAGATTTACTGCCCCTGGATTATCTCCCCCGGCCAGAACAAAGGATTTGATTGATGGTAAATATGTGTTCGAAAACCATTTACCTACCAACACTTTCCCCCAAAAATCGCAAACATTGGTCTTTGAAACAGCTTTCTATGTTTTCTCCAACAGAAACAGCACATGTGAGGAATACTGAAGATATGGAGGGAATTTGTAGTGCAATTTATAGATGTGTAGGTCTCAATTTAATTAAAACAAAATGGCAAATTAGCTGATGTCTGTGTTTTCAAGTTCCATTGTGACTGATGTGACCAAAATAAGCATTTACTGTAGAAACAGCTGAAAGGAGTGTACCTGGGGTTAACACGTCTCAAATTAGCCATCACTTCTGGTTGTTTTACACTTTCAAAGAATCACACGGCATGCCTGATAACTGCATGCCTGCAGAGTCGACTAGAAAGTCTTTTTTCCTTATGGTATTAATTATTCTGATGATAAGGGGGTTGACGGCAGTTCAGTATGGAGTTGTGAAACTTTTTAATGAAATAACTTCACACAGTGTTGTACACATCATTAGCTTTCCCTGGGGATTTACAGATTTCACTGGAGTTTGGTATTAGAATAGAATAAGAGCCCACATGCACGCTACACCCATTGATTAGATCACAGTATTACAGTTTGCATGTCTATTCAGTTTGAGCACATACATGAATGAATGTGTGTGTGCCTGTGTGTGTGTGCGCGTGTGTGAGTGTGTGAGGGCCATGTAGACTTTTCACGTAACTTTCCTTATGGCCCCGTAAAGCCTGATAGTCAAAGGGCTCAGGGCTAATTGGAGAATGTGTGTCTATGTGCTTGCTACAGCTGAGGTCGCAGGGTGTCATAACCCACCTAATCAACATCAACTGCCTGCAAATTACCAACACATGCTGCCTCGTTAGGGTGGGGTGAGGCCCTGGTTGGTGCAGGAGATGGCAACTGACTGATTTGCATTCTTCAGTGTGGGAGTGTTTGGCTGAGAACGTGAGACCACCGCAATGTGGTGACTCTATTGATTCTTAATTTATTGATTAAACGCTGAGATCATTCACACTTATGTCTCTTAAACGTCTCAATCCTCTATTTTTCCTACTTCGGCCTGACCAACTTCTTCTGGTTGTGTTCAGTTGACAGATTAAATCTTTTTAATTCTGCGAGATCTGCCGCAGTGCAGATAAAAAACAGTTTAAATCTCCCTTTAGTAGAGTTGCAGAGCAAAGAGGAGGCCTATTGCCAGTTAACATGAGTCCCTGAGCACATTAAGCATTTGTCAAAACCATGAACGGCCAGCAACTTGGAGCTTTCTGGGTAGCGTTCTGCCCACTGAATGTGGCCCAGATGGCTCCTTCGCTAATTCTGACTTTGAGGTGACTCAGCACTTGCGCTCCGAACAAAGCTCAGTATGGATTGTTACACATTTTACACTGCTGCTTGCTACCATGCATTATAGAGAGAAGTACACCGTACAGTGCTTAGTGGTGGACCTACTGCAAAACCACACAGTCCCCAGGCTGCTGCTCCACTGCTCTCCTAATTAGCTCCTCGTTGTTCCAGTCATGATTTAGGTCTGGATGAGAAATCCCCCCCGCCCCCTCCTTCCCCACCGGAGACCATAAATCTGCTTAAAGCCGCCCCAGCCGGAGCACGGGCAACCCGCCGAGGTCCATGTTCGCATCCACACAGATGAGCCTTTCTGATTTCATTAGCAGACTTCGGTACACACCCAGCTTCCCCCCTTTCACCGCGCCGCCTCAAAACTACATGCAAATGAAATATCGCATCTACTCAAGAGCGTCGCTGATTTAAAGTGTGTCTGATTTAGCTACTCCAGCAGCCATGTTAAACTTGGCAGCCCGGGTCTGTGTTTGGCTGTGTGTGTGTGTGTGTGTGTGTGTGTAGGTGTGTGTGTGTGTGTGTGTGTGTGTGTGAGAGTGGGGGGGTGGCTGATTGAGTTAAAGCTCGCCTCAGCATCCAGCTGGAGCTGAGCTCATCTCACTGGTCTGACTCGAAGCCTGAGTGAAGGAGCAGATGATGTGTTTATGTATGAGTGTGCGTCTGTCCGGCTGTGGGATTGGATGCGGGGAGGTGTATTTAAAGGGATCATTAATATCCTTGTACCCCTAGGAGGTCACATTGTTGTAGCATCAGTCAGAGCAGGGAGGGCGAACGTTAGGATTGAGTGTTCTGAAATGACCCTAAATCTCAACACACCAAGCTTAGTGTCCATTCAGCTCTTTCCCACATGAAGAAAAACTCTCATCTTGGATCTTTTTTTGACAGGTGGAACATTCTTTGTATCTGTGGGGGGTAAATGAAGAATTGCTTTAGCTCAGTCTTACCATTGGAGTTGTTTTCTCCAATAGACATTTCAAGAATATCAGTATAAAACGCAGGCATCCATTCACTGTGACGTGTAAAATTGTGCTGAGGTGACGGGTTCATCTTGAAGGACTTTTCCGACCTGCATTTGACAGTGAAGTTGTAAACTCAGGCTTCATAACTCTAACACCAACCGTAACCAAAACCCTTACCTGAAAAATGTAGCAACTTTTTGGACATGCACTCAAGAAATATCCTATGAGATTCTTCCAGACACACAGTTCTGACATACCATAGTCCTTTCCAGGTGTTACACCCGACAGCGTTGACAGTCTTGTTTGTTTGCCTGCTTATAGTTTTATATCTTAGGTCATTAGAAGCACTGAGAAGCAACCAGACTGAAGGCAGAAACAATGAGCTGAATCTAACTTAAGTCTCTGTGGAAAGGTTTGATTCATTGACAATATTGAAAATGTCTATTAAAGCGACTTTAAAAAAAGGCGAATATGCTCAACCTAACAGTGCCGTGACTTTGATCACATAATCACAAACTCTGGACGCTTCCATTTCTGTTTCTGGTCCAGGCTCTGGCGTGACAGCTCTGTTTAGTTCCCACCCACTAACAGGTGTCACTGCTATTCTCAGTATGTGCCGCTCCATCAAGATCAGTCTTGCGTGATATAGCAGAGATTAGTTCCTGCGTGTGTGTTTTTTTTTCCATCGTCACACGTCAGTCATCTTCTTTGGAACCCTACAACTGTAACTTGTTTGCACGCTCTCCGACTGGCATCCACATCTTGCCCCCGCTCCCAAATGAGGGTAGTATATCAGGCTTTAATTTGGCATGAGAGAAACTGATCTGTTTTATCGCCATGCCTGTACGGCTTGAAGTGTCAAAGCAATCAGCAGTACTGGAAAGTAATAGCGTTGATGAGTGCGCAGGCGTGTAACTACATCTCCAGCCAGCACATGCCTTCATGTGTATTTACCCGAATAACCACCTGCATAAACTAGTGCAGAGTGCATTAAAAGACGTACGTGTCCAAGAGGCAGCACGATGGCTCATAAACAGTCTTTATTAATAGAGGTTTTCAGTATTCCACTTGGGAAGCGACCTGGAGGTATCCTGGGTAGTTTGCCTCCTCAAACACTGGCATGCTGTTCACTCCATAGCACAGATATATAAACCTTCTGCACTACCGCCCAGCTATATGTTTATTCTGGATTAGGTCATTTGTATCCTTACACCTTGGAGGCCTGCTTTTAGCCGAGTGCAGCAAGGCAGAAAGTGAGAGAGGGTTCTGTCCGCACGTTTGAAGTTGCCATTTTCTTCGCTTAAAGACTGTGTGTGGTTGCCGTCTTCGACACACTTCAGGTTCTACTCATGCTGTTTGTTTACGCGACACTCATGAGTGGCGTGCCGCTCACATCCAAACATCCTGCATGTCACATGGGGATTTAATTATGTAAAGCTGGAGCGGCCTTTTGTATGTATACATTGTTCTCCAGCTATGTTTGTGCGTATGTATGTGTGTGCTTTCTCTGCTTGCCTTCATGTCTGGGTTTGTGTGTGTATAAGTGTGTGTGTGTGCGAGCGTGTGTGTGGTTTGCTCTTTAAAAGTCCACATTCATCCGCTGAGGCCCAGTAGTAGCCACAAGCTCGCCAGCCGTACAACAGAGCGCCTGTTGTGTGATTGGTCTAAAACTGCGTCAGCTCCTTTGGGGGAAACGTAAAAAAAATGCCACAGTGAAGAATCCGATTTCTGTATGCAACATTGAGTGTAAGCCTGGATTCTGATGGAACGGAGTCAATCACTGGCAACGTGATGATATTTGGCCATCAACTGAGTAAAACAGTGGTATGAGGACTTAAAGCCGTACAGCTCCGCCTCAGGAGGTGTAGGAACAGAGCATCTCCCCGACTACAGGCACACAATGTTACTATTATTTGATCAGATCAAGCTGACAGCTCAGTTTAGCTGTGTACATGATTTGAAATAACACAGTTCTGACAAAAACCCCAGTGTTCGCAGATCAAAAACAAAAGAAAGAACGAAAGAAACATCACCATTGTTCTTTCTTTTTAGATGACACAAAAACAAAAGTTGGTTGTTGCTCCAGAAATGTTGGTATGTTGGTTATTGTCACGGCTCGTCACGTTATCATCAAAACTGACGGCAAAGTGAATACAAATAATAATTTAGATGCCACGGGAAAGTCAAACATGTGGCAGAAAATGAAAATGAAGTGTTAACTGCTGTAAAATATTAAAGCATTCGGGTAACATTCGGTGTAATTGCCTTGAAAAAGCACTACAAAAGTTTTCTCCGAGTTGTAGAAACATTTTTAAAGATCACGAATGCTGAAAAGTGAGTCCATTCAAACTTGTGTATGTGTGTGTCATCAAAATCATCCATCTCATTAGATTCACCTCTGTGTGGCTCTGTTCTGGATGCAGAGTAGATGTTGGCTCACACTTCAGCCCCGGGGAACATCGCAAAACTTTCTCTCAAGTGTCGGGCATCAAACCGTTCCTGATATGTGTCTTAATTTGTTCAGATCATTCATAAGACGGCGGAAGCCAGAGGCGAGGGAACCAGAGCGGAGTAAGTGTGATGGGAGATTGATGGACAAAGGGAATAAGGAAATAAACATGGAAGAAGACTTTTCTACTTCTATTTTTAAAGATGTGAGAAGAGGCCTGTGCTGAAACAACAACTAGGAGAAGGAATTCGTACTTTTTTTTAATAATACCTGCAGGGCTCAGACATGATGTGTTTAAGTTTGTCTTTGTATCAAGTGAGTAAGTAAATAGTGAGGCCGGTTCATCCTATTGCAGGCTACAAGTAAGTCCTAAGTCGAGTCACAAGTCCTTAAGGTTTGACCTTTGACTCCTAACAAAGTAATAACAAACTATATGCAAATTTTAATGCCTTTTTAAAATTTATATTTGTTACTTTCTTGAGCTTTATAATATACAATACAGACAATTGTGACTCCCAAACATCAAGCCTTTTTGTTTGATGTGGTTGTGTAAGCAGAAGCTATTGTGTGGCTCCAGCTTTCTGCTCTTGATTAGATTGGTCATGTGACGCCTGATCGGCTTCCTGATTGGTTCAACGTGGATTTGGAAGTGGGGACTGTATCATTATCAGGTTGTATCTGCCCGCAGACCGCAGACCTGTTATGAGATACGGTGCTTTAAAGTGGCGCCACTTCATCTCACTGAACCCTCACAACTTCTGTTCATTAAATTCTGAAATTAAACCCATAAATATGAGAAATATGAAAATACAACTACAATGATTGTAGTTTAGAGATAAACTCTCTGTATAATCTGATGCATGTCGCGTCTGTCTGCAATCAGATTAACACCAAAAAGTGATTGGAATGCTCATGAGTGTAGTCAGCATATCGAATCAGGCCGCTATGAATCTGCAGCTTCTCCAGTTTTCTATCATTGTTGCTGTTTCTACACGAGCAGTTCCCCCCCATTCTTCTTTTCCCAGGTCGCTCTCGGTTTGATTTGTGTTATATCTCCCAAATCCCCAGCTTGCTACGATGGCATAACTCTTCATGATGGCTGGATTTGGGCTAAAGCTGCTGTCAGAACAGGATATTCTGCTAATGTGTTGAGCAGGCCGTCTCGGCAGAAGGAAGAGAGAGAAAGCGAGAGAGAGGCAAAGATAGTGGGCGGAAGATGAAGAGAGAGACAAAACGAGAGCAGAGCGACATCGAAAGGAGATTTTTTTTTGAGTTTGAGAGATCAACACTCTGATTTAAATTGACTGCTGTGGAGACGTGCCACTGTTTTGTCTCTGTCTCTCTCCCCGTCTCTCTCCACGTCACTGTCCCTCTCTCTCTTTTTCTCACTGAACGAGCAAGCGAGCGAGCTGGCTCTGACAACGGTGCACAGCTGCACCCACAGCTGTGCGTCGGTCCGCAGCAGATCCTGCTCTTTATCAGCCTGATTGGTCACATCTGGCATCATTACTTCCACCTTGGGATCGTCCAGCGTGGAGGGAGGGAGGGAGGGAGGGAGGGAGGGAGGGATGGGGAAGAGTGTTGGTGGACAGGGGTGGGTTGGGGCAGAGTGGAGTGGAATGGAGTGGAGTGGGTTCATGGGGCCGCTGCAGTGCTCAGACCTGGATGTAAAGCTTTAGCTAAGAGCAACATGATTCTGTTTGTGTTTGCTGGACGGGCCCCTCGTCTTTTTTGCCCTCTGTGCCCTCGCGGCCCTCCAGCACAAGAGTCTCTTCAGCGCACAATGGCTTGCTCACACTTTCATGAATGCAAAGCGTTTTGAGGAAGATTGCCAACCGGTCAATTTAGTCTTTAAGCTACAGAGGTGTAATGTAAGAAAGTAATTGGCTCAATTGCTGTACTATTTTTAGTACATTTTTGAGGTGTGACGTTTGTACTTATGTTTTCCATTTTCTGCTACTTTGTTCCTCTGCTCCACTACGTTTAAAAGATAAATATTGTGCCACTACATTCATGTGATGACTGCCGCACTAAACCCACTGCAAACCGCTGCCAGGGACGTTAAACTTTAGTGCAATTCTTCCATCGCTAATGATGTCGCAGTGTGCAGCTAATAATGATCAGCTGCTGCGAGCTTTAAAGACGCTGCAACACGTGTGGAAGGCAGCAGAGCACACCAGTGTCTCCAACGGCTGGATTAAGACATATTAGTTCAATATTAATCGATATTTTTGAAGTACTTTTACTGAGGATACTGTAATGTATTTTTTTGAGTATTTTTCCTTTATGGTATTAGTTTGATTTGTGTACTTATATTTTTGAAACTCTTTGGTAGCTAGTTGTTCCCTGTGCTCCATCCTCACACACTGTGTCCATCTGGTAACTTCTGTGTTGGAGGCTGCACTAATGTACATGAAATATGATGCAAGAATAACTGTTCTGAACAAATAAGGGGTTATTTCCTTTGTTTACGATTTGTGTCATCCTCTTGAGGTGGCATATTTTACAGTTTCCTTCATCTCCAGTTTCCTTTCATTTCTGTTGTACTGCTTGTAGCTGAAATCATCCCTGCAGTGAAGTGCCCGCAGCTCTTTACCACAGAGCACAGTGGAAGTCACTGTCACTGCAAGGCTGCGAGGAAGCAGGGAAAACTAAGACAGTGACAAATAAGATCAAGACTCTTCTGTACACTGAGTACTGTGTTACATCGAGGTTGAGTAACAAAGGGGTTTTAAGCCTCCGAACACCGCGTAGCCAGCACTAATTCCCTGCACATGTGGTGAGTGGTGTCCCTCAGGCTCTCCAGCAGTGGAGTTGCGATCCAGATGCAGATACGAGCCTGAACTGAGCTGACCTCTCTGTGGCACACGGATCTGCATGGAGGGGACTCGTGCCCCGTCTCTGTGATTGCTGTGAAACTGTTACTGGCACGAATGGCGGCGATGACGTACCGTAAGAGCAAGAAGAAAAAAAACAAAAGTACGCCAGCCACCTACTCAAAAGAAGACCGCGGCAGGCAGTCATCGTATCTGGAGGAGTGCTGAGTGAAGTCTGGAGAGGATGGTTGAGAGTTTTGTTCTCTCTTGGGTTGATCTCTCTTTTCTCTCTATGTCTTTTAATCTGGAAGGACATGAAGTGAAGAACCCCCTCCCCTCCCCTCACCCCTCCCTTCCCCTCCCCTCCGGAGGAGCCCGTTTCCTGTCATGCCTCCACGCTGAAATCAGATCCCAGCGTCGCTCAGGCCTTGTTTTTCTTGGCAAAGGCTGCACACAGACACTCACACAGAACCAAGGCTCTCCACCATTTCCACCCACCATCACTACCTCTCCTTTCCCTCTCTTCCTCTCCGCTTAACCTTCCCTCCTCTTCTTCTTCATAAATGTACAAAGAAACACTGCTTTTACCTGCTCCCTTCCCCCCAAAACAGACATTTTTCACACTCCAGGAGAGTAGATTCTGACTGATAGAGCTCTGCATAGTCGTTCTTTGTGAGGTTTTACTGTTTAAAAGGCTCGCGATGAGGAAAGATGCATGTTACTCCAGCCATTTTGGGGCTGTAATTTGAGCCCAGTTCAGCCAGCACATATTTTAATGACATTTAAACATCTCCAGATGTAATTTGAAAAAGGTCCAAACAAATGCCTCTGCATGGGGCTTCCAGGATGATCTTTTTCTCTCTGTTTCAGACCAATGCATCATGTTTTAGAGATCAGTTCTACAGTAGTTTTCTGTGTTGTTCTTACACTGAAAAACCCAAAACTCCTCAAAGGCTTGTCTTTGTCAATCCAGGGTGCATTCCACTAAGTTCACTTACAGGGTTTTTTTCTCTTCCAGTGTGGAGCTTTACTTTTCCCTCAGCTTGGCCCGAGCAAGCTTAACTTGACAGAATGTGAGTGATGCAAAGTAAGCGTATTGTTTTCCAGCGCAGCTCTGCGGCTTGTGGGAACAGGGTTGTAAAGAGGGTTTGAATGACACAAGTGTGCACTCTGGTCAGTCTGCTTATTGTTGTCTGGTGTTTACATGCCTTAGGCCCTCACACCACTGCCACGGCCCGGGGCAGTTTAACTGCAACCGTGAGTTAGTGCTTTCTGCTGAAAAGGTGCTCTGTCTCCAGGCCCAGCGGTGTGGAGGAGTGCTGAGTATGTGTGCTTTTCATGGATGGGTACACAAGTCTCACATTCCCCCTGTCAGCTTGTGTTTGTGTGGTTTTTATGTGTGCGTGTGTTTGTGTGTGTGCACATGTGTAGGGAGGGAAGAGATACAACAACAAAGTGGGCTCATCAGTGACATTAAACAGTCCCACATTTCAGGAAGAGAGCAAACAGAAATGGCAGTTGCTTAGCATTCTCACTTATTACAAGGGCATGCAGGCCTTCAGAGCACTTCAAGGAAGCACTCCTCCCACAAGGACATTAGATCCAGAATCCAAGTCATCATTGGAAGTTTAGTAATCTCAGACTGTGAACTCCCCACCTCCTCTGTACCTACAGGAGAGCACAAATGAAAGCCATATGCCCATCAAGCAGGAATTGTGAGTTACTGAATCGAAAAATGACCCGGTGCTTGGATTTCCATCTCGTCCTCATGCAATGTTTTCCACTGAGGTGCTAGTGCAACTCAGGCGAGCGTGAGTAGGAGGGAGAAACAGTAGGGCAGGGTAGGAGGCGAGGCGAGGCAAGGAGGGACGAGACGAGACGAGACGAGTTGCCCTAGTTGATCCACGTCATCGCTCCCCCTCCCAGCCGATGAGGGTATAGCACAATTACAGCTGTTTAAATACATACTCGGGCCTTGTAACATAACCGACACACACTGACCACAGACCTCTCGTCTTCCCCCACTGGACGGGAGCCATCACGTGGCCGGCCGCGCCTCCTCAGCTCATTACGCAAGGACACAGCTGAACCGCTGTTTCTCCTCTGCATTTCTGTCTGAGCTCCCCTAATTTGATTTGGGCCCGGGCGGAAAGCTTGTTACCGCTTGATCGTATTCACATCGCAATGTTGTAAAATGTTGTTGTTTGTTTTTCCCAGCTTTCCCAGGGCTAGTAATTAAAGCCGTGTGATGTGTAGGCCGAATAGGGGGGATGGGGGGGTGATGTTGGGAGGTGCAGGATGGGTCAAGCGCTGATGGGATATGCTGTGCAGGGGATGAAGCTAGGACTGTCTTCCCCTAAATCCACCCCCCTTCCTTACACACACACACACACACACACACACACACACACACACACCCACACCCCCTAGTGCGTGTCTCTCCAGCCAAGGCCAAATTAAAAGCCTTTGCAGCTTGCATTCACATTCAATTAAAAGCTCCCCTCTGCGGCCGTGGAGAAACAGCTGCACAGACTCCACGCTGTCTGTTCTCCTCAGTTGTTGTTGCCGCGGCTCGCAGGGAAGGTCGAGGCTCGTCTCCTCTAGGACGTTCACACCCCTCTCACACACAAACACACACACGCGCGTACACATCGACATGTTCACACACTGAGGGAGAACGGCTCGATAGTCTGAGGCAAAATCACATCCAAATGTTTACATGAGAGGCGGTGCCCTTCGTTTCATCGTTCCTTATCGCACCGACATAATAAGACGCAATTACAGAAACGATAGCACAATGAGGAAAACAAGGCTGCGAGAAAGGGAAGTGAGTAATAGCTTGTAAACAGATACTCCAGCCCATATTCTTTGATGGAAAAGTGTCTACCTCACAGACCTGAATGAGTCTGCCCGTCTGCAATTATGGCTTATTTGCTGATTTGAATGGCTTTCCACATCAGAAGCTCTGATAACAACATCTCGCTATTATCATTACTTTTGTTATTTGCACATTGTTGAAAGAGATGGAGGAGAGTCTGCTGTTTTCTAACACAACCCGTTAATGTTGTTATAATCTTCTATTCTGTCAAAGTGATGACAGGGTGGAATGAGTATTTCCTGGGTTTGGAACCTAAAAGTAAAAACTAAATGAATCTTTTGGAGTTTTGAATGCATCTAGTCAAGCTCTATATTGTGCGGCCGTGGTTTCCTGGCGGGGGGAGGTGAGGAGAAACGATAATGTGTCCTGTGATAGGTTCCACCGCGTACTTGCTGGCCGGCTGTGGGGTCCGGGGGCTGAGGCGTCGCGTCTGATCCAGCCTAAATTTAAACCTGCGGACAGACGAGTCTAGCCAGCAGCCAGCCTCATTCCAGCCGATGATCATCCCCGAAGTGGAGTGGGAGCCAAGCCCCGGGGTCGTCCGACTCCTCTCCCTCCCCTCCTCTCCTCTCCTCTCCTCTCCTCTCCTCTCCTCTCCTCTCCTCTCCTTACCTTCCCTCATCTGTTCTCTCCCTCCCCTGTCCTTAAAGCAACTACTTTGGAATTATACTTCATAACTCTTCCAACTCTCTAACTTCCCACTGTGTGTGTATCAGAATACTCGGAGCGTTGGTCAGGATTGTCTTTCAGCCGCAGAGGGCTGTCATAGTCATCTACTTAGCCACGTTTTCCGATTTGCCTTGATATGATGATATGATATAAAATCAAATGCGTGGAGTGTTCTTGAGGACGCTTGAAGGATGATTTAGACTCCTGTGTAATGAGCGACTAAATTGCAAACTCTCCTTTATTTAAGATTGTGAGTGAATTGACACCTCAGGTAGACAAAGACATTTTCTACAGGAGTTGTTTGGGTTTTTTGTTAATAGTTATCTTTTCTGGAACATGTCGACTCGCTCTGTGTGATGTGTTTTATAGTATTTTCTTCTCTGTGCGCCAGTAAATGATTTTCTTCTTTCAAATCAGGTAATAGACGGGATAGTTTAGACCCTCTCAATGAAATAGTTGGAAAATATTCAAAAACACACAGGGATGTGCGTGGAAACAGTGTTGCTATTATGCTACATTTGTCTGCTTGCTGTTATATATGTGACAATGGAAAAGAGTTTTCAGTACACAGTATATATGTGTGTGTAGCTGAGATCCTCCAGCACTGCGCATTTGAATCTAGTCCCACATGGTTTTTGCGCCTTCCAGGACCGAGCCGAGCCAGCGAGGCATCAGCTGGGAGCCGAGCGGCCCTCACAAGCCAGACAGCTCAGAGACAGACAAGATATGTTTCCATTTTGGCTCCAGTTTGCCTTCCCTCCTTCCTCCAATGCTTCCTTCCTTTTATCCTTCTTGCCTTTCCATCCTTTTCCCCTCTCTCCCTCTCTCGCCTCATTCTTCCCCTCCCTGTAATCAGGGCCCTTTGAAGTGGGTCGAGGAGACGGATTAGAGTGGGACCTGCAGGGTCTTTGACCTGGGGTGAGCCGGGGACGAGTAATTAGACAGGGAATTAAGAGGAAGCCCAGCCCTCTCTCTCTCTCTCTCTCTCTCTCTCTCTCTCTCTCTCTCTCTCTCTCTCTCTCTCTCTCTCTCTCTAGCCCATTGTATTGTCTGTTATAAAAGAACTGAGCTTATGTCGGTTTTTAGGTAAATCGTCCTCGCAGTCAAACTGTATCACTCAGCAGTTGCCATGTTGAATGTTGTGATACTAGTGTAGTAATAGTAGCATTAGAAAAGCCAGTGCAACCAGTCCTAATTACAGTAATTATAGCAATACCCTATATCCTCAAATAATTGCCAGTAGTCAAAGAAAAGGGTAAACTGAGGTTCCCCGTGTCTTTAATCTCTGTCACCGTATTTATTCCAGCAGTTCAACAACATTGTCCTGACATACTGAGTTTACCTTTTTTTCCCCAGTAATATTTCACAATTAAAGCCCGATATGGCGGGGATTCTGTCTCCCCCAGCTGGAGGGCTTTTATTGTGAAACATCAGGAGGAAGAGTTGAACTTCTTTAACAGTAGCATCAGGACAACAGTGGTGAACAGGGTAAAATATGCCATTACTATACTTTTGTGCTGCTAGAATGAATGGATGAACATTGTCAACGTTTCTAAACCTGAGATCAGTGTAATTGTTGGGTACTCATTGACTCCCATAATGTGTGTACTTGTTCTATTTAACCTGTAACAGGTTTGAATTTGCCTCTTGGTTAGACGAAACCATGAAGAACGAGCCTATAGCGAGAAGCGTCTGGCCCGCATCCATGTTTGTTCAGTCGAAGATGTGGCCTTGAAGAGACAGTACTTAAAACTGCCTGTTTGTCACTCAGTGTGCACAGGATTGCACAACACGGGATAAATGTGTTTTTTGCACATTCAAGCATTGGAAATGTTTCTTATATATAGACTTGTAAATGTCAATAAGACGATGGAAACCTGTGTAATGTGTTTCATGTAGTAGCAGTATTTGTAACATTTCTAGTTGCAGTAGTAGATCGTAGTGCAGTGCATGTACGTACATTGGTCCGTACTGCTTGTATGTGTGTGGGATGAGCTTTGTAAGAGATAACAGTGGCAAGAAAGAGGAATTATACCCTTGAGTCCCACCAGCTGTTATGAAACAGACCATCCTGGTGAGCGCCCGCAGAGCCAAATATGGACAACCACTCGTCCTCTCTGTCCCACCGAGAGAGAAGAATGAACCCAAAGCAATTGTCTGACGATTGACATCAACACTCTGTGCTGCAGAAATACACAGTGACTTAACATTCTCCATCTTTTTTTCTCTCCCCTTTCTCCCTGCAGGTAAGAGAGAATTCCCCTCCTAAAAAGCCTTTGTGATCTGCCATGTAAGTAAAGCGTCACATCTTGAGGTTTGCTTTACTTTCCTCCTGCCTGTGTCTCGACACCCATATCTGGGTACGTGTGTGTGTGTATGCTTGCGTATTTGGTGTGTGTGTAATATCCCGAGGGGTACCTGTTGTTGTGACAGGCTCTTGACTTGAGCTGCGATAGAAGATAGTGTGTAAATTGTAATCTGGGAGCTCCCATTCTGTAGCCTCTGTCATGCTAATAATGCTGCGCGTCAGTCAAACCTGGCCACTGATTACAGGCACAAGCCGATGCTATCTCTCCTCCCTCGCCATTGTGAAGACTCCACAAAAGGAGCCATTTACCAGAGGCAATTTAGTGCCGGGGGGGAGAGTATTGGCTGTGCGATAATAGAGACTTAACCTGTATTGACTTACTCCTTTGCATAATCCTTAAGCCAGTGCTAAAGAGTAACTTCCAGTTGGGAGTGTGCGATTATTACAAGGCAATAGTGCATAGGTAAACAGATGACTGACACTGGCTGTAATCCTTACTAAGGGGCCATGTGCTGAGGCCCAATGAGAGAGAGGAAGACAAAATAACACAAAAAGCAGATCTTTGCACTGGCTGTCATAACGGTGAGAGAGTCCAGACTGAGGCTTTGTTCCAACCAGAGGAAATTCTTCCTGTGTTTTTTTTCTGTAGTGTTGAAAGCATTTTAGGAGGATATGATTGCCCTAAAGTCACAGGAATACTGTAGGGTGGCAAATCCCTCACCTGTGTATTCTTTGTAGTTCTAGGAATTGAATCTACTGTACAAGCCGTTTTAATGTCACAGAGGATAATGGTCTGAAATGCCAGTGGAACTATCTCTTCACATGGCCAAAGGGTTACAGAGGGTTAAGGTGGGAATATACTTCGGAAAACGTAATATGAAACGGCGAAACACAGGCAGGTGAACACATCCGTGAACACTGAGCCCTCAAGAAAAGGAAGTGGGCGTGTTGCTACAACAGCAGGAGTAGAGAATGAACCGAGACAAAAGTTAAGCTCTGGAGTAACCAGCAATGTGATAGTTGGACAAATTACATCCAGAAGCAAGCATCAGAGGTGAAAGAGACATTCGCCTTGGGTACCCTGCAGAAAGAACTGTGAGAGAGACTAAAATCCACTCCACTGTTTTGCTGTGTATTCCCTGAGCCAAGGGGAGAAAGGGCTGGGAGGGAGGGATGGATGGAGCAAGACCATGCAAAACACTCAACACTTCTAAACAACATATAAACACACACACACACACACACACACACATCCCTGTAAACCCAGTTGCTTACATAACCCACCTGCATTTCCTCGACCTCAGCCAGATTCAGAGTGCAATAGGGAATGGAGGAGGGTTGTATGACCAGGGGGCTGTTAAAGATAAGACTGTTTACGCTCACATTGTAGGCACACACTGTAGCACACATTCTTATCATGGGCCAGGAACCAAAAGGCAACAATGCAATATACAGGTTTTTGTACTGGCAACTGTTTCAGGAATCAGATAGGAAGTACGTTGGAAACAACAATGTTTTGGTAAACAAGAGGTTAACTACATGCTGTGTAGGCCATATCTGATCACCTTATGTCTGCTCTTGTGCTGTGAAGAAGAAGACACAAACATTGTGACAGATCCTAAACCCTATGTCTGAGCTCAACACATTGAGAAATCAGGGACATTTCTGCATTTCCACATTCTACTTTTTAGAGTTGACATCATCACTGTTTTGCCAATTTCTTTTCCTTTTTTTTGCCTTCTTTAGAAGAAACAGCTGCGTCACCCAGAGACTGCGGCGAGGGTGTATTTAGGTTCCTCGGTTAAATAGAACATTTGAACTTGGTTCTCTCAAGGGCCAGCCAACCCCAACTGTTGGGGATAGGGGAGCGGAGCATGTTGTGCTGTCTCAAATTCGACCTTGTT
This sequence comes from Genypterus blacodes, assembly GCF_046128005.1. NCBI lineage: Eukaryota > Metazoa > Chordata > Actinopteri > Ophidiiformes > Ophidiidae > Genypterus > Genypterus blacodes. The sequence goes on from NW_027466831.1 coordinate 5,322,605, forward strand.
TCCCTTCCAAACCTTCATCCACTTTGGCCAGACCACACATCCTTTAACGTTGATAGTTCTGCTGGCTTGCTTATAGTCTCTCTTACACACAACCGCACAGTCACGACCTCAGATAGGGATCGCGTTCAACCCTCACTTGGCTGCTAACTACCCTCAATTTCATTTAGGGTTTACAGCTGAGGAGAACTTGAGGTACCCCTCAGTATTTATAAACGGCTCTGATCACATTTGCTAAATGAAATGTTCTGAAATTAGTATTTTTTTTCTGGAAGGTCAGCAGGAGCATTGGTTATGGAGGGGACAGAATTTGCATTGCATGTTCTAAACTGGTGTTGCTTATGTGGTCTGGTGTTGGAGGGGCTGCCAATAAAAGTGCATACTGACTGGGTTGAGGTTACAAAGGGCTCCAGCAGCCATGATAAAACACCATGTTGGCATCTGGTGGAGTGTAAAGCCTGGACCTTCAACGCTGGTAAATCCATACTTGTGTGCACAGAATTCAACTGGTGAATGAGGCCATAGCGAGATCAATCAATACATACCCAGTCATGCATATTTTAAAGGCTTCATTTTGAAAAGTTCTTGGAAGAAATGTGTTGCAATTGCTGCAGTGATGTGAAGGAGTGGACGTCTCTAAAGAGGGTATTTATATTTGTAGAGATGAGAGGGAATTTTCAAAACCAACTGGAAGTGTTTCTTTTGCATGCTAATTGGTGTAGGCAAGGGCAGAGTCTCTGTGCTCACCACTGCAGCCGGCAGAGAGGCCATGCTGGGGCAGCAGTGTGGTCTTATCAGCTGAGAGATGATGGAAGGGAGTGATGCAGATAGAGGTGATAATGAGACCCCCTCATTCCCCAAAACCCTTCCGCCCTATCAGTGCCATCTGCCGGTCTGGTTGTGCTTCATCTTCACCACAGAGGACTGATTTCTCTCTGTTGTCCCTCTCCTCCGGGTTTTCTCTGTAAACAAGCATGTGCTCTTCATCAACCTTTGTCGCTTTGTCTTTCATCTCGTCCTCTCGATTGTCTTGTCCTAGCACTTGTTTCTTTCGTCACATACTTCTCCACCTATCCCCCATCTCCCTCCAAATTCCTTCCATCAGTCTGGAGTTGATTTGAAGCTACATCGAGACATGCTGATGGCTTTCACAAAAGGGTCAGATGAACAGGGATTACAGCTCTGGTTGATGAAGAGTTGGCAAGCTTGGCTCCAGTTCATCAAGTCAAATGATAACAGTGCCTTTGCTGTGAGTAGACAGCATCAATGTGAAACAATGGCAAGTCCCTACTAGCTTCAGAATGCCACAAATGCCACTGATCTAAACTCCAATGCCACTTTTACTTCAAAACCTCCAAAGCCAGCTTAAAGAATCAGTGGAGTGTCTCTAGTTAAAGCCTTTCGGGAGTGAATGCAGGGTCACCAACACTTATCTGGGGAGGAGATCATTTGAAAACGAGCCAGGCTGCTGTTACTAAGAGATCCAAGAAGGCCAACGTAACAAGCTGTGTAGTTTTGCTTTAATTTAACCCCGCTGGACTGCACACACAGCTGGGGGGAGCCATGTTCAGTGGATACAAATCCTCTGCTGTACATTGTAAAAACCCCCTACAGAGCCACTCAGACGCTGGTGTACATTCCTCTTTCCCAGGGCAAGGATTGGTTGGAGGATCCTTCAACCTATTTAAAATCCTCCATGCAGCAAACGAACCCATTGTTTGGGTCAGGTGGTCGTTGCTCCGAGAGAAAAATGTGCTTGTCCTTATTTTCAGGGTTTAAAGCTCAGTTAGAAATGCATTTAGATTAGATTAACATGAGCCTGCAGATGATTTCAGTTAATGGATCTCAAATATAATACATGCCTTAGTGATTCACTGTATACAGTACAATCCACAGGCTGCTTGTTAGTACAATGCAAGACGTCTCCATCAGCCCCAAGCCACCGTTGTGACGCACATGTCCACATATCACCTCTCAGCCTTTTGTTTACTCCATCAGGAATCCCCACACGTCTTCGCCCCACGTCTCTATCTCTGTGCTTTAAGCGTCTTCTTTTCAATTATCTTTTGAGTCTTGCCACTGCCAACGTCTGCTCTCACCCCACGTCCTTGCCTTCAGTGAAACTAAAACTTGATTACATCCCTGGCTTTCCCAGAGTTTATGGTCGTTTTCTTTCAATCCGTATTCGGTGTTTGAGCATGCAGTCTGAGAGTTTTCCTGACTTTCTCATCCTGCCAGCTTTGTCCTTCGCCACTGCAAAAAAAGGACTTCTGCCACGTGTTTGTAGCACACCTGCTAATGTCTCCCCCTCCTCCCATTCTAACTCTCACTTCTTCAACATCTCCTCCAAGCCCCAGTAGCCCAGCCTGACCTTTTTGTAACGGGCAAACTCCATCACTACCAAGTAGACTTAAGAACAACACTTCTCTTGTCACCTTTGGCTGTCGGCGTGGCTTTTGCTCCAATATGAAAACTTGAATTCAATTTGTGGGTACAAGGGCAGAAAGACAGTAAAAGGCCAACGTTAAGTAGAGAGAAAGAGAAAGTGAGAGAGGGAGAGATTTAGAGAATTTGAGGCCGGATGGGTCTAATCCCGATCCTGCTTATCAGTGCTGACCTCTGAAAGACTGTAGATCTTGACCCTCGGGGGTGAGGGGGGGGGGCACGCCCTCTGGGGAATGCCTTTATTCCGCTGTCTGATCGAACTTCAAAGGTGACACAGGGAGTGGCCGTCATCCTTTCTTTCATTATTAGAAGCTTTGCGCTAGATCTGTGGGGGCACACCATACGCCCCCCACCCACCCACCCAGCCCCGACTCCCCAGATAGCACACCCTCCCCACCTATATTACCACTAGGGGGACTAAACACCATGTAATCTGGGAATAAAGGCGCCTTAATCCTCAGCGGCAGGGTCAGATACTACCTGAAGTCTGGGTGAATTCCCAAGCTCGATAATTTGTTAATCAGAGCTGGGTTACGAAAGGTCTAGGAGGGATTAGAGGGGACATCAGAATGGTCTGTGGTTAAGGGGAAGTTTCTCCTTTTGACCCTGGTATGTAAGCATTACACATACAGACACAGAGTTGTGGATTAGTGATAAAAGATAGAACAGCTGTGCAGTAAACGCACCCTAAATCGAGGTTAGTGAGGTCAAATTAGGCGGTAACTTGATACATTTCGCAGGTTTGCAAGTGATGGCCTACATTACACTGAACAAGTCCTTAAAGTGCCCTGAGCTTAGAGAAATGTTTAACAAAACACTCTTATATCATTCACATAGAAGTTGCTACTCAAAGTTAAAAAGTAACCCATCAACAGCTTCATGGAAGTAACGCCCCTTTGAGTTTTCCAGTTGTTTTACACTTGAGATCAAAGTTCTGCAGCAAAGGAGATGCTAAATGCCAGTGCCTGTGGTAGCATTGCTTCAGAGCCTTTGTTATGTAAAAATGAGATAGACAAGCAGAAGAGCTGCACAAGTGCAAAAGTCAGCGCGCTTTTTTGTTCTAGTTTATAGAACAGCGCAGTAAACAAGGGATGTTTTCTTCTCCTGGGTTTAGCTGAGGAAACACTTGAAGATGTATCGACCTCAAGCCCACATTGAGCTCTGTTCAAGGCACACAAGGTCACAGGCACACAGCAAGAACAAGACGCAGCTCAGAAAAGATTACGAGTGAAGAGAATTCCAGAGCCAGTCCATTGTTGCACGGAAATTAATTTCCACTAATTCCACCCTCTTCGGCATGCCTGCTCCCAGTAGCATCACAGATGATTTGCCAATGGCCCCTGCAACACAACACCGCAGGAAGAAGTGTTTGGCTTCAGAGCGCCATGCTGGTGTGAGCTGCACTCCGTGCCCCAGGCCTGCTCTCCTCAATCAAACTCTCCATGGGAATCTGTGATAGATAAAGATCGATGTGAGGGTTGGAGCACCCCCCCCCCCCCCCCCCCCCCCCCCTTCCTAACCTGCAATCTCTCTGTCCAGCCCCCACGCCCCATTTTCCTCTTCCTCCCCCTTCGTCATTTGACTTCTCTTACTTCCTTCTTCTAAATCTCTATTCATCTTCTCATGAGCAGCAGTAATTACAGCAGCTCCTCGGCTTTACCGCCAGAATGAGCTGTTTACATTGGGCCACTTGCCTCTGGCTGCTGTGGCCAGCCTCTCATCCCCCATTGAGCCCAGCAGGAGCAGCCACACAGTCACCAAAAGGCAACCGGGCCCAGCTCAACAAGGCCCCCACCCAGCCACTTCTGCTCCTCCCAAAACACCACAGAGCTTTATCAGTCATGTTTCTCTCTTTTTTTTTCCTCATGGCAGCGCGTTCCAGTTCAGATTTCCAGCCTAGTTGAGGCAAAGCCATTTAATTCGATCAAGGTTTTAGCACACAGAGAGGCGAGTTGAGCGAGCCAGCAGTGCTATCACGAGCTGCACACTTTCCCCAGCGCTTTCTGCACCCGAGGGTGAAAGCAGAACGAGAGCGCGCTCCCCTGTGTCCCTCCTGCACGGAGCGGAGGTATGTTTGTTTACACACAGGCAGCCAGGGAGTGATGTTTAGAGCTTAGGAGCCTGCACAGGATCCCTCTCGTTGAGCTGATGATGTGTTGCATTGGGGGGGAGCGAGGGGCCCCTGCATGATCCCTGCCACTCTCCGTCCCTTGGAGCCAGGTGCTTCCTGTCTGCCTGCTGGAAAAGTAGGAGTTTGCCCGTGATGAGCCAAGTGAACCATGAGCCGTGCGCTGCTGCTGCTCCTGCCGTGCCCTGTGGGACCAGCAAAAGGGCTTTAAACTTCCAGCCATATTTTCTCTCTGTATTTTTCTAGTTTTCCACCTCCCACGCTCTCTGCTCTTCTTTTGCACTCTTGTTATAAAGGAGATGGACAATGAATTTGTCACCAGCATCTGCAGAAAGATTTAAATGTGAAGCACAGCGCATTGTAGTGTTCATCTTAATGTTTGCATTCCCCCCCCTGCTCCCTATCTCCCTGCTGAGGCACGTCCTCCTAAACTGGCCAAGCGAGCAGATTTCATTCTTAAATATTAATTCAGACTCATGAGTGTTGTTCTGTTTGCTTGTGTTTAGCATTGCTTTCCAGAGGAGCCCTGGTGTGTACATAATGTCTTAGATGCAGCCCAAGACGCAGGAATAGTTTGGCAGATATTTCCACAAATGAGAGGGGATTTACAAGTTTTGGTACCAGCTGTGGCAGTTCTATAAAGTATTTATATGTCCCCTAAAATGTGCATATTATATGTAACTGGAGCTATTGTCTGTTAAATGGGGCTCTGGTTGACCTGTTAGAGCCTCACGCTCTTATTCTTCTGGGTTTTGTATCTGGATGGAGGCTCAGTTCTTGTGAGGATCATTCTTGACTCGTGTCCAGCTGGCCTTGCCCTAATCTGCAAATCATAGCCCTGGAGGGGTGAAGAGAGCCTCCTGGTGGCCATAGTGCATAGTTGCAACTTTCTAAAACACTGAACAAAAAGATCAGGAGCATGTCTGTGTCGTTGTTTTGGTTTGAATTAAAATGACTTTCTATTACAGCTACATTACTTAAAATGTTCCCATCATTTTATGAGCTGACTCACTCTGCACTCACCTGTTGCTTGTATTTCATCTCTGACACAAAAGCATTTAAAGCAACAAGGCCTGATTTATGACTCCTCCGAAAGCTGTAATTTGAGGTTTCTGTTCGGGGGGAGAAGTGGGTGTCTGTTTGCTGTCAAATCATGCAGCGACCAGCCTGAAGTGTGCTCATTTGCACCCCAACACCCTGTGACACCCATCAGTGAGACCTTTAAATCTTGCATGAAGCAAATAGGTGAGAGAACAAATTAGATTCTTCCCATGATCCATTGCGGGAATCATGTGACCTGTCTGCTTTAGACAACCTGGTGAATGGTGGTAATAGAGAACGGCCCCAGAGTGCATTAACTGCTCATAAAACCTGCTGATGGCACTCAGTGGCAGGTTGTTTGCCCCATTGTCAAGCGTTCATTGGTTCCCCCCTGAGGGTATCTCCATGGCGATGGGTGCAGTTAAGGTGGTGTTTATTTCCAGGTACGGCAGTTTGCCCAGTACGACGCCGGGAGTCTGCGTCTGCTGATAAGGACAGAGACAGACTGGGAAGAGACAGAGACTCAAGGTTAATACCCACAACATTTGCTGTAGGGTAAATTTGTGCAACGGCAACTTTGTGTGTTTCAACACTCTCCCCATTTGTCCAGTGTAACAGCAAGTCTTAAAAAAACTAAGTTATTTCCTTACAGCCCCATGGACTGATTTATGGCAGGGACAGCATCGCTCAATACGCCGTAAAAGTCACACCAGCATATATTAGACTGTTGTGCTGTTTAACATTCACCACTGGGTCAAATATGACCTCTGTGCCATGAAAATCACTCATATGCTTTGGAAAGTCATAGTTAACTTTAGTATAAGTGGGAGAATTGACTCATAGGTTAAAAAGATCACACACAGTTTCACCCTGAACATGACATCATCCCATGTGTCACCGGCCACCCATTCATTCTGCACTGTTTAGGACTTTGACCTCCACTGTACCACAGAGGTTCAGCCAGTTCACGAAAGCTCCACTTTGCCGGTTTGTGATGTGACCAGTCGTGGTCATTCTGTGTCAGAGGGCTGGTGAATAATTATGGTGGCAGCAGGGCAGGAGACTGTGACCTACTTTCAAGCTGGCCTCCATGGCTCAGGGTTTACATTATATATATATATACTGTGTGACACAACAGGAAGAAGTGCTCATGTGAGGCAGAGGATTTCCCACCTCTCTAGTTGTGCGATGGGTTCAGATTTGCAGATAGGTTCCTGAGCCAGCTGTCGAAACAGAAGATAGCGCGTGAGCCAGGGAGGAAGTGAAAGGGATTTGGTGTGCAGGATCGGCACAGGCTTTGCTCTGCAGAGATGGAAGTTTTCATTTCCTCCGGATTGCTCTGGCTGTTTGAACAGGTGGTCCGCCCCCACCGCCGCCGCCGCCACCACCACCCCCCAGGGGCTGTAAATGCTCCAGCCCCTCTCATGTCATCCAGTTTGTGCTCTCTCGGGCGCATTCCCCAGCGCACAACCGGGCAAAGACGCTGCAGAAAGGGTTCCATTGAAGCTGAAGACAGGAAGCATCCTAGCGCAGATCTTCCACCCCAGCCCCATCTTCTGAGGGAAAGCCTAAACAGGCTCTAATGCGCTAATGCTTTTCCAGTCGCCCTCCTGGCACCGCTATTATCACAGCCACTCTAAACAGCTGGACTAAGAGACTTGCAAATGCTTATTAAAGGGGGGAAAGTGAACATCTGAACACTGATTACAGGGGGTGTCGAGAGGGGTGGGAGTGCGGCTGGGTTGTGTGTTTTGCTACATGTTCTGTGTTTTTGCCTCCAGGGCATAGATGCACCCAGGCTGAGTCATGCTAGACTGGAGCCATGGCTCCAGCTCCCTAAGCTCCTTTATGTCTTTTCCTCTTCATTCTCCTCCCATTGCCTCTTGTAACCAGCTGGGCTCCTGAAAAACCCAAAACACACACACACACACACACACACACACACACACACACACACAATGGTGAGGTACATGATTGGAGAGCAGAGGGAGGGAGAGAAGAGTGATGAAATGTCTGAAGAAGCAGCAGCAGTGAGTGAGGCCCCCATTCAGATTGATGAGCTGCTGTAGAATCTAGCAGGTAAATACCAGTGTGGCCCTCTCTCCCCCGCAGCACTGCACTCTGGGATTAGGCCACTTGTTGATGCTGTACCCACAAATTCTCAGTTTGCTACAAATTCCAAACAACCCCCCTCACCCCCACCCCCCTACCTCCCACTCTCATTCATGATGATCATTCATGACTCATCTGACTGTCTCCATGTTTATGTGCCTCTGTACCATCCGCTCTCCTTCATCATCTCTCTCTTCCTCACTGAACATCTGCAAAGATCATTACACTCACGCTGTTTAACATTCAGGAGACATGAAAGCCAAACCCGAACGCTTTGAACATCCAGAGTGCTCCTTTTGTTGCGCCGCAGTCTTTGTTTACTGTCATGCTCACCGATATTACCAGTAGGTGGCGATATGACTCTTCAGAAACTGACTCGGTGCCCTCATTATTAATAAAGGAACACTCTGCTCTGGCCTCATTTGATCCCACACACCCCCTCAGGAGAACGCTGTCTGGTTTTCGCTGCGTGTGACTGTAACAAAGGGAAAATGCCGGTGTTTAATGAGATCAATTCATATTTCATACTCGTATTTAGAAATGTTGCACCCTGCCAGTGTTGAGATAGAGTGGGAAAAATACGGAGGCCATTGAGCCACTGACACCGTCATATACTACTAACATTATGTCATTCCACAATATGGTGATATATGATGAAACAAGTTGTCTTTTGTGAACATTGGTCGACAGGATAGTAATTTCTAACAATTAATTGATTAATCATGACATCACTCTGCACTTTAATGCTGTTCGATGACCAATTTTCTCTCATTTCTGATGTTTTATCCACTGAACACTTAATCAATTTAATGATTAATAAGCCCACAGTATAGAGGATAGGCTGTGTCTTGTGAGACTGTTATGGAGTTTGGATATAACAGCAATCATAGCTCCATACTATCATTGCTTCTCCAGCCACCTGAAGATTATAGAGCTAAATCCTCTCGTCCACATTATTGACAGATTTTACTTTTAGAAAAGTGTCTCTTTTCCTTAGAGAGTCCAAGCGGTGGGCTAGACGGCATCTTGTAATCCCACATAAATTCAGCCTTCAAGGATGTCGGAAGATGTGAGAGAGATGATAGAACCAAGGTCAGGATGCGGTGTTCATACCCCTGCAGCCTGGTTCGCTCACTGACCCACCAGTACTCTAATTATGAATCCCTTTTATCTGCTCTCTTTCTCTCGGTGTGTCTGAAAGGGACAGAGTGCTCCGTCCACAAGGTCAGACGATTCACAAATTACACGGCCTCTCTGTTGAATTAGCGGAGATTAAATAAACCCAGGACGGCACACTCGTCCCTCTGAGGGTTGTAAAGCGTTCATGGGATTAGACACTTAAAAGGCAGAGGAGAGCTCGGGGCAGAGGAAAATGTCTTTTGAGCGAAAATGATACACAATCATTTCATAACATTGGTTCTATTTATATACTGTATCTTGCTGAAAAAGACAAATAACGCAATTAAGTCTCATCACTGCTGCAAAGTCAAATGCAGCGGCTGAATCTGCACACAGTGAGAAAAATAATTTGACATGTTGTTCTTCTATTTGTAAAGGAATGCAAACAAGTATGCCAGAGTAGAAAAGTGTGTGTGTGTGTAAGCGTGTGAATTCTTAAATACAAATCTCAGTGGTACATGTTTATTGGCATAGGATAGCTTTGGGGGCAGATTTGTGTTGTAATCTGGAGTAAATCTGTGTCCTGTTGCTTTTCTGTTCAATCCCCACGCCAAGGGCATCAAACCCTTTTGCAGCTTTAGTCCACTCATGCATGTCATGTCAGCCTCCCCGAGAGAGAACAAAAGCTCCGACTCCACCTGAACCCTCGTGCTCATTTCACACCAAGAGCAGCGTTACAGCGTGCGGGATGGAGGAAACCACATTCGTAGCCTGGCTCAGGTTGCATAACACGGGTGTGTGTGTGTGTGTGTGTGTGTGTGTGTGTGTGTGTGTGTGTGTGTGTGTGTGTGTGTGTGTGTGTGTGTGTGTGTGTGTGTGTGTGTGTGTGTGTGTGTGTGTGTGTGTGTGTGTGTGTTCCCCTCCAGTTTGAAAAGAAAGTCCAGAATACGTAGTGTTTGGTTGATAGTTCCACATTATACATTATAAGAATATAAGAATCTGTGTTTGGCTTTACTTGTTAAATTGTAGATATAACATCAAATTCATTACTGTTGTTTGACTATAACTCTTTAATATCTTCTAACACACCGATGGAGGCAAAAGGCCTCAAGGCAAAGTCTTTCACAATCCGATGGCATCGCTTCGAAGAAAGCGTTTGATGTTTTTGGGATGCAGGTTGCCATGGTGACAGTCAGAAACAGGTTGTGTTTCCTTGGCGACTGGGGTCCTGCCCGCCGTGTGCATTAGCCTCATTGTTAGTTCTGAAAAATGCCGTCTGGTCCTCCTCGTCTGGCCTGCTCTTCATCCCACTGGCACGCACACACACACACGCACACACACACACACACACACAAACACACACACACACACACACACACACACACACACACACACACACACACACACACACACACACACGCTGAGTAGGTACCAAGAGGCAGGAAGAATCTTTCATCAAGGTCGTTAGCTAATAGAGAATTCAGACTAGACTTTTGCAGCTTCTTTTATCCTTTTATTGCTCCTTTAAGGCTCTATTCTTCTCAAATGTATTCAGCATCTCTTCATGTAAACTCTCTCTGCTCCTTACTTTCATCTGCTCTTAAGACGCGGCCAGGTTGGAGTTGGGGAGGTGGGGGGGGGGCGGTGGTCTCCCCCCCTGTTCACCTGTTTCTCCCATTATGAGCTGTTCTCTGGTGAGGCACAGGGGACACAACGGGATCAAAGCAGAGGGGGTAATAAGAGAACATGTCAACCTGTGGCTCTCAATTAGTGCCAGGGGAGTTATTACCCCCCGGGATGGCTAATGACAGCCCACAGAGAGCAGGGAGGGAGTTTAGGTGCTCTAACCGAGCTATGCATTCTAGACGCTCTGTGACAAAGTATTCATTTCAGTTTCATTGCAAATTTGAATTCATTAGATTTCAGTAATGGGTCATTTTGTACATTAATTCCTCATTTAAAAGCAGTAAAGCGACTAAAGGGGGGAGGGGGCGCGGTCTGTCTCGTAGAGCTGCCAACTCTGAAAGAATTCCTGTCCCACAATGTTCTTACAGTGAACTTATTATATTTATTGGGGAACATTGGAACCTTGCCCTAATAATGATCATTTAAAGGCACTGGGACTCGAGCTAGAGTCAGAGTGCTGGTAGGCTTGTTGCAGTATTTGCTCTTAAAAATATTTTCATTATTGGAAAGGAAAACATACAGTATACATTTGTTTTTTTGTCATTTACCCAGCTTGATTTTCTCCCCAGAACAGTTGTTGGCCTGATTTTCTGAGGCTTTTTGTTGTGTTTCTTTGTTGTCTCCTCTAAACTCTTTTCTCCTCCCACTCTGCACTTATGCGGCCCCACGCAAGTGATTTGAATTCATCCACCTGGCTCACTCACAAAGCACAAAGTTATTGTTGTCGTGATTGGGCAGAATTCGCGCAGGTAATCATTACAAAACAGCAGGCTTTTTGGAAAAGAAGTCTGTAAAGATGGTAAGATACATAAAACAACCTGTTCACGCTCAGTGTGCACAGCTGGACTGCAGGGGAGCGTAAAACTGGATTATTGTTTTTTTCTTGGTGGGGGGCGTTACAAATTAAAGTATTGCGAAGATTTCCAAACAGACAATTGAATGAAAATAAGAACATGTAAAGTGGTTTGTTTCCTTTGTCTTTGTACATTTGAAATGCAGTTTGAAAAATTTAAACTCAAATTCAATTTCAAAGCGTTTAAAGTGTTATGTATATTTTAACCGTGCTGTCATCGATAGCAACAAATATCCTGGCAGACTCACAGCTGTCAGTTTTAAGTTTTATTGTAAGTAGATCAACGGGACATGAGGAGATGAAGAGAGTAAATCAGCCAGTGTTTACCACCTGCAGTGATTTCCTGTTACATTCACTGTCAGTCCTCTGGTTTTAGTGTTACTTGGAGTCCTGAGTCTGCGTGGTCTCACTGACCCTGCTGTCCCCAGCCATTCACTCCAAACGGCAGCACAGCCAGCTGTGACTGGCACATAATACCTCCTCACCTCGAACGCTTGGCTTCAAAAATCGATCTATTTCCTGGGCTGAGGGACGTCCACTGACTCGGAAGCAGCCTGACTGATGGTGTGTGCTAACTGAGCGCGGTAGATAAGGAAGCAGTCAGTGCTCGGACTGAGAGATGACTTTGCTGTGGAAAGCTTTGAGAGAGACAGATGGGGCTGAAAGAGTCTGGAGTCTGAACCTGAGCGAAAGGGCAAGCTTACCTTCTTCTGGCACGGAGCAGAAACTGCAAATACAGATGGTTGTGGCAGTCGGTCCGTTCTTTTGAGCAGAACGGGAAGAAGAAGTGTGTTTTTATGGTTTCATGAGAGGATACTTTCACATGAATGCAGGATTAATTATAAGTTATACTTTACCTTTTGTCGAAGCAAGTGTGAAAATTGCTTTCATTTGTTGTGCTGTCACTTCCATGTAACTATAATTACAAACCCTGACAATCCCGCCCCTTGTAAGTGTCTACCGGCAAGAAAAGGGGGATTAAATCCTCTGAACACCTGGAGAATTTCTTGAAGTGGACATAATAGTGCAACCAACATTATGAAGGAGGAAAAGTGCCAAGCTGAGAGCAGTGTTGCCATGGCATCCTGCATAGCAAGTCCAGTGTAGGAAATAATGTGGGTAAGAGCAAAATCACCCCTATATTCCAAATGTTTGCCCCTTAAAGTCAAATTTGAGGGCAAAAATGTCCCCCTGCAGATGAGCTGAGCTGTAAATTCATATGTGGATATATGAGCGTAAGTTATCTTCTTCTGACGTTATAAAGCCTTGAGAAAACAAACTCATTTCAGTGAGTGAGGACAAACATTTCCCCAATAAATACACACATCACGTCCTACCCTGAGCACCATGTCTGCCCTCATACTGATGTTGGTTGTGTCCCTGTCAGCCAGCTGCTCCGCCTTTCCCATTGTTGTCTGACGGTTTTCCTAGACACAGAGCAGTAGTCACCTGCTGACGGGGCTACGGCGCGGTCAAGGACCTCTCACCTCGCCCGGCTCAAGAGGCGTCCCGCCGGCCCCCGGCAGCCTGTCCGTGTCACAGCCTGACTGACGTGTACAAAGTAACCACTCTGTGCGCCGGGGCCCCCTGTCAGAAGCCAAAACTCGCCCCTGTCACTCAGCTGTCCCTGGACAATGCGCGGCAGTCCCACCCTGCTCGACCTTCCTCATTGTGCCCTTATTGAATTACACCATAAGTTGTTTCTGTGCACTCCCATCGTAATTGAAAACATGTGATTAAAAAGGCAGGGATGTGCACCAGTGAACATGACTTCATCCAACAGGAGCGCAAGTCAAATGGAACCTGTGAAAGATGATATCAGCATGTGGCATCCTCATTATGTGGACTTAAACGTTCCCTTTGTAGTTGTTAAGGCTGGAGCCAGGATTCGGAGTGATTGAAGGGAAAACTGCAAACTTCATGCAGTTTGCTGTTGGCAGAGCGAAAGCCACTTCAGATGCTTCCTGACTTTTGCTCTCTGATGGGCTACAGAAAGGCTGGTGTACTGGGTGTAAAGTGAAGATGTTTATAGTAATCACTTATTTACTAAGTCCACGTTATGAATGATCACTTTATTACTGAGATTGTTTACTAAGCTGCAGATGCTGGTTCACTCCCAGGAGGTGATCTTGTCTTTGCTGGGTCTATCCATGATGCATAAGTTAATAATCCGAGCTGGGCCTTAATTTTGATTTGTGGAAGACACTTGCTGCAAATTAATACTCATATAAAAGGGGGACTTCACCAATTTTACGTATTTTCCATGGAGTCATTTCTAGAAGGTGAGGAGTTGAGGTCATTCTGAAGTTCCCAGACAAAGCTCCTCTTCTCCACCACGTTCCAACCTCGTAGCACTGAAGGGTGGTCCTGTCGATCCTGTCAAGGTGGATTGAAGCACCAACTGAAACACACGTGTCCTCATAAAGTGGGACAAAGGCTACGTATCCCATTAATTGGGGGATCCTGGGGCATTATTTCACACATCTATATCCGTCTGCAGTGGCCTCCTTCTGTCATGGTAAAGGAAACCACCGCAGGCCAGGATGAAGTTTGGAAACATGAAGACAATACAGTACACATACACACACATATATATGGTCTCGCACACACACACACGCATACACAGGAGAGGGGATAAGTTGCATAATTGTTGCTTTCAGGGAGTGTGCAGGCTCATGAATGTGTGCCCTGTTCTCATTACTACCCGTGATTACCTTAATCCTCTGTCTGAACTCAGGCCTGTCACACGCACCAAGGGATCTGAGGGGTCAAAGATCAAACCATCCCCCTGCTCGCTCCTAAAATCACTCTCTCCTCATTAAAGCACAGCCTTCTCTCTATCTTTCCCCTCCCCCCCCCCTCCCCGCATCTCCATCCACCATCCCTCCCTCCCTCCACCCACCATCCCCCTCTCTCTCCATTGCTCTTTTGTTTTTCCCCCCCTGGCTCCTTGTCCTTTTTCTGAAAAAAAGCTGTTTCAAACCAGGACCTCCCCCTCTCTCTCTTAATGGACTGGCCCCTCTTAGCGTCCGCGCTGCATTGTGCCGGGTAAAAGCAGCATTTCCAGGGTACTTCAGTGCAAATGAAGTTGGAATTGGATGGCAATTATAGGCTTGCGTTCTTTAAAAGCACACTTCTATTTTTCTCCTCTCCATTTTGAAAAGGAATGGCTGAAAAGGGAGAGTCTGCAGTTGTTGTTGTTTTCAATCAAACACATCCCGTCTGAATATGTGTTGTGACGAAATTACATTTGGGTTAATGATCCTCAATACAGCAAAAGGGAAACCTGCACTTTAAGGCCATTTTCCAATTCCAAGTTTGATATGACATCAACTGAGCCCATTGGCTGGCTGCCGATGAAACAGCTTCAACCGCTGCCGCTTATTGACATTTTTATTGTCTCCATGTGCGGTTCCACCAGCCAAGTCTGTCACCATAATTGTAGCGTATAATTTCTTTCATTCTGAGAGACATCTGTGCTAAAAGTAGTTCATTACAATCCTCGGATCCTCGGTTAAAGCCCTAATAACCATTTATATATGGAAAACAAACAGGACGAGTACAATACACTAGTTCCTGTTCATGCTTTCACATGAATTCGCGCCCCTGTGCATGTTTTGCAGAGCATAAGTGCGTTTACTGAACAACACATCCACACACCAAATGCTCACACTCCAAGAGCCACTTTGCACTGTTGACATAATTTCATTACGTTTTCATTTGCCATGCAGGCTAATTTCATTATCATGTCTTTGTTAGAGGCCGCAGTGTTTTGGTAGACATTGAGTTAGCAGTGGAGAAAGGGAACGTTGAACAAGTTGCATTTCCCGAGAGTTGATAATTAGATTTGACTTTGTTCTAACAAGGTTTGTATTGTCGTGAGCAGATGTGTCAAAGGAAAGACAGATGAGAGAGTTTAGAGGAAACATCGACTTCATCACAGAATCCTTTGTACTGTTTCTGTAATGAGGAATGAACAAGTTGAGCTTTTGCATTTGCGACCAGCAGCACCAACTGTGTGTTATTGGGGATATTTACAGTATTTATGATTTATTTATCTAGTCTATTCACTTCGGTCTTGTAATTTGTAATCTTTAAATCCCGGATTCTGTCTGCAAAATCCACTATCAAAGTGCAAACAAAGTGGGATAGTCTGGTTTCATGAATTCTTTATCAAACCAGAGTCCCTCAAGCAGCTTCTGTAACCTTGCATGAATGATTACACAGTATCCCCTCAGAGTGTAAATAAATAAATAACTAGGATTCCATTTTTGGCTGCATATACATGATACGTTGTGTAATCTGTAAGTAAGTTCAGCAGGTGAGGAATTGTGTAGAATGCTTACGATGACAGAGCCAATAAAGTGTTTATATGCGTAAAAAGTTGATTTGTACCATCTAATAATAAGGGTGATATCTGTTTGGAGCTCTCTAAATCTAAATACAATCATATAATCTGTTTCTGAGGCTTGTGAGTAGACCAACATTGATTTATGCAGATTTCACTCTGTCTATGTTTTGTTTTTATACCAGATCGTTGCCGTAATTGGGTCAAAATCCAAAGTTTTAATGAGTGTTTGCTTTTTCCTTCATGGTTTATTGAGCGTAGAACCAAACATTAGAAATGAAATGCTCTCAACCACTCTTCTGCCCTGGTTGAGATATTCAGGAAACTGGCTAAAAGCTCTCCCACCTCACCTGTGTATAGAGCTTTACTCAGTCACATGAAAAAATTGGTTACTGACGGCCATTTTCATGTTTTAAATGTCTCTTCTGACTGCTGGATTCTGACACGACTCTAAAAGGACGCCTGGAAATTGCTTACTGGCTCAGGCGAAACAACGAGGAGGCTGTGAATTGCTCTTCGAGTCCTGAGAGGTCGCTGCCTCAGCCTGACTAATGGGCCCGAGGTCGTGTAGTTAAGTGATTTACTGACTGGTCAAGAAGTCCAGTCAGCATCGCTCGCAATTTCATCAAATTCCCGCAGAGTGCTGAAGCCAGGAATGTGTGTAAAAATAATATTTCCCCCTCCGGGCTCTTGGCTCATTTATCACGGCTGACTTAGGGCAGTTAAGACCGGCGATCCGTCTGGGTATTGAGACATTCGATGTGATGTCACCCAACATGTCGTTCACTTACCTCTCGATGACCTCAGCTCTCTCTCTGAGGTTTTCATTTGGCAGAGCACTGTAATGTAATGAGATTGTGGGCTTAACATGGACCTTTGGCCATAGCTCAACCTCCAGAAGCTGTAAGTCAAACAGGTTGACAGACAGAAGAACTACCGTGGATGTTTAAGGACTATGCACCTCCTCATTGCAGAACCACAGACAAAATGGAAATGTTACAGATTCGACACATAAATGAGGTAAAAGTGACTCCCAGTGGCTGTTTGCTGACCTGAAACACTGAGGATCAGCTGGCAAAGCTCGTTCCTGTGCCGACTGTCTGGGCACAGTAACTTTCTGAAGGGCTCTGTGACATCACAGGCCGGGACACTAGAGAAGATGCCTTTTGTTTTTTACTTGTTCCGCCATTGTGAAGTTTGAGACATCATAAAGAAAAGCCCATGATGTTTGAGGAAATTCTGTTCGAGCTGCAGAAAGCCAGTGTGTCGAGAACAAGCAAGCAAATGATAAACGCAGGAGTGCAGGGATTACAGGAGGTGTTGCACAATGCTACATTAAATATGGACTTAGTTATAAGTCGTGTTATGAGTTAGAGAAGTAGAAATCCCATGAAATCAACTTAAAAATGGTCAATCCTGGCATGCGTGTACTATGAACCTCGGAAAACATCTTCGCTTTCCAAGATCCCGGCCCTGAGCGCCGCGCCAGGAGCACCCACACTTTCTCACTCTGCACCCATTAGATGACCACGCCACTGTTGGCGACTTGGGCTGCCAGCATACTGTAGCTGCCAGGAGTGATGAAGGTTTGGGAATGAGCTCATGACAGGAGCCTTGTGTGGACTCCAAAGCTGGCAGAGCCCCCGCAGCGGCGTCGCATCACGGAGCTCTGGCTGCTCTCAGGACAGCAGAGGGGCTGAAACATGATCTCCTTTTAATATCCCACCTAAAAACCGCATTGACAAGCACAGTGAGTTACCTCTGTGGGAATGCCATGGCATTTGGATAATTAGCAGTAAATAGTATTTTATTATACCTCACCAACACACACACCAGCTCAGACTTTTTTTTTATAGTATCAAAGGTTAGTTGGACATTTTACTGTCGCTCTAACGCCGCTCAACACAGGTGTTCAAGTCTTTCACAGGTGGTCTGAAACTGTCAGCCGTTTACAGCTGCGTCGGTATATTTGGCTACATTTACCTTACAGATTTTCACACCTGAGACAGGAATAATTATAGAATCTGTTGCCCTGCTAAGCATCTTCGGTGACGGCTTAATTAAATTTGAAGGCAGAGGCGAAGGATTGCAGCTCTGTTTTCAGCGTAGGTGTGCGCTGCAGTGAGTGTCGTTGCTTAAGTTCATAAGTTCATACGTTAAGATCCATGAAATGTGCAAATGAAATGCTTTAACTTACTATAAAACATGTCAGCCACCTACTTGGGATGTAATTGCCTCGAAAATCTTTGAATTTTAATGAATTGAAGTGAAATGCTGCATCAGCCAGATCACCTGAACCTTATATACCCTATAACCTTATATACCATGTTGAGTTTCACAGATTTATGTCCATCATATGTGTCCCATTTTATGACATGCAAGACAGAATTGCTTGGAAATTCCCATTGGTGTGTTTAGGTGACAGTTACATCAGGAAATAGCAACTCAATTCTATATTAATACCACAATATGTAACCGAATGTAATATGTCAGCAGAACATCAGATTCCATGAGTTGTTTTACTAACTTCATGTTCACACCTCACATGAGCCGGGTGAGGAAAAGTCTGAATCGGGGCCACCTAGAAAGCAAGAAAACAACAAAAGATCAGAGAAAATCAAAGAATCCTCTGATGAGACAACCGAGGTGAAAACAGTCACAGTGTAACGAACATGCAGCAGAACTGATAATTGCCTGTGATGTTTGTGTGAAGCAACTCCATGACTTCAGCACAGCAAAAACTCCTAAATCTGATTTTTCTTTTTTTAGTGAATCCGCCCCAACAAAAAAAGGTGTTTTGATGCAGTGCATTTGAAGTGCAGGCTGTTGAAAATAGCCAGAGGGAGCTTGACAAAAAGAGAACACAGGTTTACATATTTGCACGTTACTTGAACCTCAGAAATCTCGTCTCCCATGGGGGGGTTTGTGTTGGAGTTGTTTGACAGGGCCAAAAGGTATGTAATTATCATTTTATTTGAACGTACCTGACTAGTTAAACATCCCCCCTCCCTCCATACTTCCAGTCAGTGTGCGCGGGCGATACTGATGGCATTATTAGCTGTTTGAGCCGCCAATTAAAGCCTTTTTCGGTGGCTGTCATTGCGGCTGCCTGGGTCCCGGCTGGCGCGAGATCTGGCTCGCAGAGTAAATAGGAGTACAAAGCTGACAGCTGTCTGATAAATTATGCACAGCCTGGTTTTTCAGAGGTGGATACACACTCGCACACACACACTCTAGCACAGACACACATGTAGGCGCTCATCCACATGCTCTCAAGGCCCAGCGGTACAGTTGAGAGAAACAGGAGACTCATTAAACTCCTCCACACATTTAGTTTTCTGTTTCTACCCATATCCCTCCCCTCCCCTCTCTCTCTCTCTCTCTCTCTCTCTCTCTCCGTCTTTTCACACCCTCCTTTAACACACCCCCGTGTTAGCTCTCACCTGTTCCTGACGCCTCTCTCCTTTTTGCATCTGGCATCACTATTAGCGCTGTGGCACCGTTGCTGCCCTCTCTGTTTGTATCCTCTGATAGGAGGGAGGATAGGAGGGTTCGATCTTAAAGCCATATGAAGGAAGATTAAACATGGAAGCCTAACTAATCACTGCTTTAAAACCCAGTGACTAAAAGTAGGGGTTTCCTTCCACTTTGATGTGTAACATTCATAATATTACAACTTTTGAATTATAAATCTTAGATTCTCCTACAAGAATCAAATAATCTCCTTCAATTTTAGCTCAGTTGTCACAAAACTTTACATATAGAAAGTTTGGACCAAGTTGAATAAAAAGTTCATCTTCATTTCGTTTATTTTTCTTACCAATTTTGCTACACTTTGCTGCCCAATATGAGTTGGCGTGGCTCATTCAATAGAAAGTGCTATATCGTATGAATGAGTTGTTCTTTTATAACCACATTTCAGAGAACAATGGTACTTTATACATCAGAAAAAGCCACATGAGAGCGTTCTCCCCCTGGATATACAGTAAGTAATCACTTTAGTTTGCCTCACAGTCTTCCTCATTTCATCCCCCTTTCCTCTCTCTCCCCTCATCCTGCCGTCTGGACAGTGTATTAGAGAAGAACCTGGTCATGCTGCTTTTGAGTTACGTTATCACCGTCAGCCATCAGTTTCAAGTTTCTTCCCATGTCGCCGCGTCGTCACCTTCTGCAGACCAGGGCGTCGACACCCTGCTAAATCCCCCGTCGCCCCCCCCCCCCCCCCCCCCTCTCCCCCTCTCCCCACTCTGATAACCGAGGTCTCGCTCACGATGGAAGACTTCCCACGATGTAGAGATAAATCGCTTGGCCAAATGCCAAGCGGCAAGTTGAAATGTTGAGGTCAGGTTACATTAACCTGTTATGATGATGAAGAAAGCGACGCCATCGTCTGGCCAGAAAGCGATTAAAGCCTGAGGGTCATGTCTGTGTCGTTACCTTTAAAAGAATTACTGTAAATCTTAAGTATGTATTAGCTGGAGATTCATGATGAAGGTGAAGTAAGTCCACCAGTTTCTTGTACTACATCTTTTGTGTCTAGCCAATCAGAGATGCTTGGCCTTGTAAGCTCCACCCAGCGATTGCTGGAGTTGAACCTAAAAAAACACTCAAATATTCATGAGAAAGAATGCACTATATGCCTAATTCAAAACTTGCAAAGTCTTGCTTTAAAGCCTCTGAAAGGGAGAGAAGACAGTGGCTGTGTGTCAAAGTATTACCAAACGCTTCACGCTACAGCAGTCACCACCTGATCCCACTGTGGCTGAAGCTAAAGCCACAACTCTAAACTGGGCCCAGTGGGACGCCAACAAAACACCAGGAAGCCTTCCTATGAATATGAATGATCCAGCCGAGCGTTAGATCAAATACAGAGGACATACACAATTTTAAAGGACCACATGGCTAATTGGGGGAGAGATGTGGTAACCTCCGGCCCGCGTGTTGATGTTTATTATGACAAACCGCACGACATTATTATCGTTTGCTCTCACTCCCGCTGAGATACGAAACTCCATTACTGTGTCACGTCTCGTCTAGAAGAGTATGGCATAAAAATGTGTGTGTGTGTGTATGACTCACTCCTGAATATATATATCAAAGGAAGGAAGGCCCCAACACCATGCATTAACAAGCCATACCAGATATACAGTATAATCCAGATCACCTTCATTTAAGGTGTGATTGCATTGAAATTCTAATGCAGTTGCAGTTACAGCTTCAATCCAGATTAGACTTTATAATGCAAGCATTATAAGATCTTTGTCTGTAACTAATTCAATCAAACTTCTTGTATTCCTTGGGTCTATTGGCATCCATCTATAAACCTTTTTCCAATATTCTTGTATCTCATCTTATGTCTGGACCAAGCCAATTGGTGGCAAACAAATGGATCCTCAATTGACTTGATGGTGTCACTATGACGACAATACCTAGTTATATATTGGCAATACCTTTGGAACAGGACGTGAGTCGTAATTGGAGGACTATTCCAGACTTGGGAGGTATGAACTCCCTGAGTGCCTTCCAGTTGTCTGTAGAACAATGAGAAATGAGATCAGCCCCATTCATTTCCATTAGCAGGTGACATCCCCGCTCCATTTTGCACATCATTGTTCCTTAATAGACCCATTTTCTGCAACATTCTGCAGTTATCACATCAACAAGCTGTCTCTGCTTTGACTTTGTAAATAGGATAATCTGGTTGTGAGCCAAACTCCGCGCTGATCCCAGCCTCAGGCACAACAGTATGGCCAAAGTGAGCATGGGATTAGTTTTCACGCTACGCTGGATGAAACTTCCAGCCCAGATGAGCAAAGCACACAGTAATTACGAGCGATTGTGAAGTTCACACACACATGCGTTCACATTTCGCCCCAGGCAGCTTTTTGTCCTCATCATCACTGCCTCTACCTGGTGGTCAGCAATCTGTATGGGTTTGTGGGAAAAAAAGATGGGGAAAGTTTTTGACATAGAGAGAATTCAAAAAGCAGATGAAAGGGAAAAGTAAAATCTTATTAACTGCGTTTGCATCCAATGATCTTATGGAAATTGAAAACAGGATTTCTCGTGAACTTCTAAAAAAGGTTTGGCTTTGTGTGTCAGGAAGCTTTCATCTATTTATGGTTCATTATTTGTGTTATTTTTTGGGGTAATTTTGCTCAGTGTTCTGCTTTCTGTGGCTTGACATTTGGATGGAAACACCCGAGCTTTGCCAATAACGTGGCTGTCTGGGAGACGCCGTGGAGCTGTGGAAGTGCTGGCAGATAGGAATCAGCGAATACATCTGGTTGGAGGAAATACCGCTATCAGCACCAGTCAGGGGTTCTCCCACAGGACCGTTCCCCTGCCGTGAAATCTATCCAGGTATGCGGCTTAGCACCACAGACCCAAGAGGATGTTGGTTTTACTCCTTTGTATTTCACAACCAACGGGCCTTTTGAAGAGGTCAACTTAGACTGGATATAGTGTGTTCCACTCCTGCTGGGCATCGCCACTTCATCACATCTTCTCCCTTGTCAGAAATGTGGTTTTCCGTCTCTGCACGCTCATACAAGTACATTTTCATACCTCACGTGGTTTCACACCGACTCAAGGTTCTACTTTCCCCTTAAGTGTTCGGAGCGAAACCACGCAGCTCCTTCGGCATGTTCCTTGATCAAAGCTTGGATCATTTCCACAACACAACTTACCCTTTTTGGTGACACCTCCATGTACTGAGGGACCTACAGTATATTGTAGCCGCATCCATTGTGATTGTTGTTGTTTTTGGTTGTGTTGCTTCTTTCTGTATCTTCTCTCTATTTGTTATCATTAACTGGGTACAAACAAGTTGAATCTCAGTAAGAATACAGTAAAAATGCATCTGACCAATCAGCAGTGTTCAGTCTTGTGTGGTCTAAACATTCATTCCTGAACAATGGAGTTGCTACCCTGGCACCCTGTTACCCTCTGGTTGCCTACATGGCTCCAGTTTGCACAGCAGGATTTATAGCAGCTCTGACTTACTGTATAGAGATGTACCCGTTCTCAGCTCAGGCACGACACAGGGCGGCCCCCAGAGAAAAAGACCGGTGTGTCACTACTGGACAAAGACTTTCCTCCTCACTGAAATTGGCAATCGGGGAAACATTCTCTCTTTCGTTTCTTCCTGTGAAATCAATATGCCAGGGGTCACCGTGGCAGCGACATAGTGTTACTTAACTGGGGCGTGATGCATGTCCCATTTAAAACACCCATACATCATAAACACAAATATGGAGTGATTAATCCAGTGTCATAGATGAATGCCTTCGTGTAGAACTAATTTGCTGGACTCATTGTCACACTGCCCGCTTGATTCGTGCAGGAAATGTCTGGAGCCGTTACTAAAAGCCTCCAGCCCCTCGAGAGAAACACATATTTGTTTTGTCACAAGCGTGAAAAGCCTCCTTGTCACTCCTGTTCCTGCACAATAGGCGTAATGAAGCTTATTAATTAAGAAGGCATCATCCCGCATCATCTCGGCAGCCTTCCAGCTTCTCGGTTTCGCCCCTCTCGTGAATATTCAATGATCGCCTGCTTAATAAACATGAAGGGGTGTATATAGCCGTGCCTTGGCTGGCCTCCGTAAGCTCAGCAGAAGGCAGCGCGCCGTAGGAGAGGGAGGGGGTGTGTATCTGCGTGTGTGTGTGCCGACGGGGGGGATAGAGTGTGTGTGAGAGTATAGTAGAAGCCACGTTGAGCTCCCATTCAGATATAGGCACAAGCCGGGGGAAGCCAAAGCTGCACTAGAGGGGCATTGGGAGAGGGACACGGAGCAGACAGGCAGGGACGGTGGCTTCATGTGAGACAGAGGAGGGAAAAGAAGAAGGAGAAGAAGAAGGAAAAGAAGAAGAAGAAGAAGACACTTGCTTCTCTCTTGCTGCCTGTGTGGCTGGAGGAGAAGCCTGGATGGTGTGATCTCCTCCAACATGGGATGCAGCCTCTGTACCCTGCAGAAGCCTGAGGAGCATTACAAACTACTCTATGAAGTCTGTCAGGTACTGTGAACAAGCCTCTGGGGGGGTTCAGATGGGGGGGGGTTTTGTATCTTACACGTAGAAATCGTATTTTCTGGTCCGGGTCTTTGGACTCTCTGCTCAGTGTGTGAGGCAGAGCGGTGTCTTTGCAGCTCCCGCGGCTGAAGAGCCTGAACTCTGGCCACAGGGGTCAGCGAGAGGTGGTGTGCCTCGCTTTAAAGGAGGGGGGTGATGAAGAGGTGACAGCTCTCTCAATGTGTCTGCTAGTGTGTGCTGCTCACTGCCCACCTCCTCATTGTCGACTGAATGCTGACTCGGACCTTTCTGTCTTTAACCCCTGTTTGACTTTCACCAAAGTTTATATTTAACACTCGAGTGCTTGTTTTGCACATTTTTCAACACCAAAGAAAATAGGGCAGGCTGTTATAGATGCTTCATTAACACACTCACACCAGGGACCCCAACTGGACTTTACATGTGTTTAACAAAACTTCCTGTTAACTCACTAACTAATGAGTTTTCTGTGTGGGGCCTATTGATCTGAATGGTTGATAAAATGTCCTTTTTTACAAACATAAACAATGATGGGGTTTCTTAATTTTCAGTGAAAAGAGGCACAGTCACTACATATCAATTGTCGTGGATGATGTAATGAATTTGTTGCATAGGATTACCTCTTCAGCCACCAACCAAGTTGTTTAAAGCTTCAAGATAATGAACAAAACAGTTCATCCTCCACTTTGCTGTCTGTAGAATCCTATCTGCCCTCAGATGAACTTAACATGACCCCTACACACACACATACACACAAACACACACACTCAAACTCATTAGCATGCACATTAAATGTTCAGTCAAATCTGGTTGAGGCATATTAAAAAAATGTTCAAAAGTTAAGTAAACACCATAATCAGATTGAAATGAATCTGCTTCAATGTGCACAGAGCAGTAAACTTTGGTGATGTGATTCCAAGTGAGAGTAAGATTTACTCGAGCATATCAACACTCCATCAGGTTACAGTCAGCAGCAATTTCCTCACCTTGCCCCTGACAGAAGAACTCCCTCTGTGTGTATGTTACCCTGCAGCACAGCCACATAGCTCAGTAGAGTGTCATTTTTCATCTTCAGATCAGAATTCACCTTGATTTGTTAACCAAATCGTTCCATTTTCCTTGATCTGTGACTGGCGTGTGGCACTTCACTCGTCATTTTCTTCTACTCATCCGCGTGAAGTGTCGGAGTTAATTGACCGAAAATTCTTGCATCGTTGGTTTATTCATCTGACAATGTTTGCCCTAAAGTACCATCCATGTTTAATAAGTAAAAACACCTGCCTGGCTGACAGCAGACAACTCTCAGCTCCCTGTGTGTATGTGTGAGAGTGTGTGTGTGTGTGTGTATGCGTGTGCGTGTGCGTGTGCGTGTATGACTACTGGTTTCTGTTGTGTGCTCAGTTTTACCACTTTTTCATCCATAATGGACCGTGGCCAAGTGTTATCCTCCTATCACACCAAATTACGTCTCCGTTTAGGACGCAGGGTGGCGCGTGGCCTGCGGCTGCTTTGAATGAATGTAATGATCAACCTCTCAGTGGATCTCCCTCATTATTTTCCCATAAAACTAGCGGCTCCCTCACATCAGGGTAGAGATAACTGGGAGAGTCTTGACATTGTGTCTGCAAATAGTTCTGCTTTGATCTGGTCTGGGGAAAAAAAGGCTAAAAGGCTTTGGCTTGTCTCAAAGAAAGGAGGGGTGCTATGAAGTGTTCTATTAAATGGCTTATGGGTGCTGCGATATTAGGACCAGAGAAATCTCCAACCGCCCCCCCTCAACCGCCACAGATGACAGCTAAAGGATGGCGTTTTGGAATAAGGCGGCCGCTGTCTTTGTTCCGTTTCCTCTGTAGTCAAGCTCATTCTGCCCGTCACTTATCCTGGATTTGCAGGACGACTTCTCTTTGGATAATTACTGCCACAGCCACCAGACCTGACCGAGGCCCAGTGCAGTGAATCAGTCAGTCATTTGTCATTTGGCTGCCTTCAGACAAGCCAGTCGGCCGCCTGGATGTGATAGCCAGAGATAACACTGTGTGAAAAAGAATTGTTAGTTTTTGCCGTTTCCTCTCTGTAAAAAAAAGGAATTGCAAGAGTGCCAATTTTTGAGTCACAAGAGAATTCCTTCTGAGACACTTTTTGTCAGGTCGTTTTTCATTTTGTTGAACAGTCTGGAAGATAAAAAATGATCAATTATTTGTTGTTCACACAGTTTACATCCAAAAAAGGAAACAAACACTCAACAAAAGTAAAAGCCATGGGAAAACTTGTCTCTGTTCTCTCGAAACGTTCAAACTGACAATCACATTTCCTTTTCTAACCTCTGATCGTACTGAACAACGCATGATTCTTTTGTCTCGGTCCCTAATTATAACTATCCTTCACCGCTTCTGGGATCCTGGGGTGAGGAATTAACATCTTGGGCGTGTCTTTATTCAAATCATTGTTGAGCAACGATGATCGCTCGTCTGGTGGTACAGGCTTGTGCATAATCCCATTCTATTCTATTCTGTTCATCCAGTGCATGTTTGTAGCATCTTCTGTGTGTGTGTGTGTGTGTGCGTGTGTGTGTGTGTGTGTGTGTGTGTGTGTGTGTGTGTGTGTTCTGGTAGCAGTGAGGAAACAAAAAATCTTTCCTGCATGTCCACAGATTGTAACTCTCAGGGGGCGGTGGGGGGGGGACAGGCCACAAGTCTTATTTCGTGGTTGTGATAAAACACCCAGATGCTCTTGATCAGTCAGCCTGGCACTGAGCCCACTCTGCCCTCGTCGTCAACTCTCCCAGGGCTTAATAATCCATGAACACTGCAAATCTTTCCACCTCATTAAACACCTTATTTTAGCTCGGCTCACGCAAAGGAAGCATGAAAATATTGTTTTGTCTAAATCAACACGCTGCATCTCATTTTCACCTGGAGGAATCGTTTCCATCCTCACACAGTTAGTTAGTGTTGTCTGTTTTTAAATGGGATCAAATATGAACTGATATTTGTATTGACAGCAATGATTTCGAACAAAGAGTTAAGGTTCATTAAAAGAGGCCTACACAGCGTGCGTGATGTGATTTCTCTTATGGTTGTGATCATTAAATGTCTGAGTTGCGGCAGTCTGGGTTCTTCCCTTTAAACTTGACCCTCCTGACAGCAGTGAACCTCGGCCGTCTCTTCAAAGCTTATAGGTAAGCACCATGTGGAGATGTAGGCTCAGCTGCTTTTGTCAGGCAGTTTAAGGTAGAGAGGCTTTGGATACTCTGTTTGACAGTCCTAGGCTCTTAATCTGTGCAGAAGCACTCCGTAATGGCCGTGGCGCCTTGCTGAGGCTCGTACAAGACCCGAAGCTTAATTAGAGCCGGAGCACAAGCCGGCTATTGAAGCTCCGATCCACATAGAACTGATCTGGGCTATTGTTTCTGCTAAGCCTCCCTCTTTCCCTCTCTTCCCCACTCCTTCTGTCTCTCTCTGTCTCTTTCACTTTCTCTGCATGTCTTTGTTTGCTTCAATGGAACAGCATCTCAAAGCAGAAATAATTGATCTGCTGCGCAAATGAAGTCAACAAATGCCAACTTTTTTATCAAACATTTCCTATCTGAAGCTTTTCCTAATTAGACACGTTTCTGAAGGAAGGCTGTGAAGATGTCACGCGCGGCTCTAGAAGCTATGTTGTCACCGTGCCAGATGGTCTCAGTGTGACATTAAGAACCAGACAGACATGGAAATATTCATAGGAGACAGGACTCAACTCGCACGAAACACCGCCAGTCCCTATCTCTGAGCCGGACACCCCTGTCATCAAAGCAGTCACGACCAAAGGGAGCTTGCAGAGATGCGACCCGGTCTGCTTGGCCGCGGCCCTGTAATGAGGCGCGACAGAGACAAAGCGGGGTTCGCCAGCGCTGAAGCTCGACCCGGTGTGTTTTTAATAATGGCTGAGATCGGCCCTGGTGCGCTGTCACATCTGTTAAACACCGGAGCAGGTGGCTGGCGGCCACAGGGGAGCAGTCATAAGAGCCAATGTAGTCGCTGTCAGTCCAAAGATCGCACCGGCAAATGGCAGAGAGGGATCACAGACACTGCAGAGGCAAACACTGTGGTGGCAGCAGTGGAAACATATTGTTACAGTAACAAATAATGATCATTTTTATTACCTATTATACAACAACTTATTGGACCTGGAAGGGTCCTTTTTACACTAATGTAGGTGTTTTTGTTTTCATAAATTGTAGTAGATTATATTTAGACTCAGTTGGATTAAAACTTGGTAGCTGCAGAAAAGAACAATCAAACTGCTGTAATTACCCCATGGACACAAAACTAAGGATTTACACTTTAATTCACAACTTTCCGAAGAAAAAGCTTTTACCTTGAATTGCGGCGGCATTTAGAATACATTTATGGAGATGAACCTCACATAAATGTCGCTCAATATTGATGTAATGGACAAACAGTAGCAGATGGTTCAGTGTCACAGTATGCACACGGGAGTAATCAGGCTTAATTATCAAGTCCCATGAGTCGTCTAATTGTAAATCTCAACTCTGCATTTGCCTCTGAATGACTGGAGTCGCCAACAAGAAACAAAACAACTCTGTTTACTGCTGTAATTATCAGTGTGTAAAGACGCATCCATTTTTAAGGTGGTAATTCTGCTGCATGGATGTGAAATGTGAAAATCGATAATGAACGATTATTTGGGGAAAGATTATACGAATAAAATGAATCCTCTTTAAAGCATTTCCCTCATTATATACTCCTCTACAGGTCAGTGTTATCTTGTCTTTGTCTAGTTTGCTCTGACCTCACGGAATCACATTCACCTCTGATCAGTAATACATGAGAGCCACTGCATGTGATTAACAGTTAGCGGTTTATAAAAGGGGCACACGTGTATTGTGTGTGTGTGTGTGTGTGTCTGTGTGTGTCTGTGTGTGTGTGTGTGTGTAATGAATAAAACATCTGTTGGTCAAATGGGATATTGTGAGATCTTATGTTCAATTACTTCCAAGATGCGGGGCGCAGATGATCAGGGGTCATTATTTCTCATTATGAGCAACAGATTAGCACCTCCCGCACTGACTCCTCTTTTAATTCAGATCCTGGTCTTATATGTCAGTAATGGTGACTAGTAGATGCTTTAGGTTGGTCTGTGGATGCTGCAGAGACAGAGAAGGAGTGAGATTTGGATTGAGATTACATCACACCTTTGTTAGGCTCATTAGACCAGAGAGAGACATCAGAAACTCATACGCCCCACACTTAATTCAGATTAGCTGAAAGGAAACGCTGTTGTCTCTTACAGCAGTTTTTACTCATTTGTTCTGTAATCCTGTAATCCTCGTACGCTGTGGTGAACCAAGACGGCGGCACTTTCAAGTCTCTGTCAGTGGAAAGAGCGCATTAAAAGTGTCGGGCACTGAATTATACATTTCACGTGAAAATGCTTCGAAGTGAAATAAAAGAGAAAGTAATTCTGGTTTTCAAGCAGAATTACCCAGATTCCGAGTGCCACTCAAGCACTATATAGGCCCCCTGAAAATAAGCCTTGAAGTCTCCGCGCTCACTCTCACGCCAGCGCACTTCTCTGTTCAGAAATACAGACTTTGAGGAATTTGTTTAAGAAGTGAATCGGAGCAGAAAGGGAGGCGAGCGCTCTGACTCTTAAAGCTCTTTAAAATGCTGCTCTATAGACTGAAGTTCCCAGGGTTTTGCCTGGCAGAGGTTCCACTCTGTTCACCTCACTGCATTTCCCTGAGGAACAGAAACACTGCCTCTTTAATGAAGTCCTTCTCCCTTTATTAAAGGATTAGGTAGCGGCTGAATCGCCATATCCAAGTCTGATGTTACGCAACACTTAAATGAAGCCACTTAGTATCCAGCAAAGACGTCTATGTAATAATGTGAAGATTAGAGGGTTCAATTAACACTTTCAGAATGTTTTAGTGTTGTCATTGGTTTTTAAACTGTGATATCTTCAACAGTATTTGCATATTTTATAAGAGATTATGTTTTCCTGTGATATTTGGAGTTTTCAAACATTCTTGTCTGATCCTTCAAAAGTCGTGGATTAATCTGAATGGAAAAGTCTGGCGCTTGAATCCCTTGGCAGACTATCAAGAGATCAGTAGATGCAGTTTGGTGCAGATGTGGATAAGGATGTGAAACATGCAGCTGAGATGATGCTGATTCTGTCGCATGCAAAGGGTTTTGATTCATCTTCAATAGAGATCCAGACAAATATGATGTCTGTTAGTCATTTGTTTTTCTTAAGACAGTGTATTATTAGAACAAGACACATTGTTTTGGCATTTCTTGGCTTCTTCAGCTTTGGCAGTGTGTGTTTGCAGTTATGTATGTTGCCATATTTGTTTTATTTTAAGCAGTGAACAAATTAATTGTGTTTTATACTTTTGTTCAAGAGAGCTCGTTTGACAAAGAATAAATGAAAAACGAAAGGTTATTATTCATATAAATTACCTCAGGCAATTTCATTTGATCTGTCATGAAACAAAGCCAATATTGAAAGGGATCAGATGGATCAGTGAATAAGCCACACACACACACACACTTCAACATCTCACTTGGGGATTGTGTGACCCCGCCCTTTATCATTACCCAGGAGGTTGAGGAGTGATCTGGCCACCGCATGAAGTGATGATGAAAACCCAAAATCTGAATTATTCTGAAATGACCTCGACCGAATCCGCCACAGATTCTCAAATCTGCTGTTGCTCCAGAGGTCAAATGTGATATTTTAATCAAAGGAAATAGGTTTTGAATAACAAAACCACAGCTGTGTAAATCCCTCACTGGTTCACCAGACATGCGATTTTAGCTCTCATTAGTATTCCTGTTAGACGAGCCTCGCTGCCTGCGTGTCATTAAAATGGATTTAACAGAGACCCCTCTCCAAGGATGCACTAAAGGTTGACCCAGTCATTTCTACACGCCGGTGCTTGTTGTGTTATGTCAACATGCACAACTGCAGGAGAGTTTGGGGTGTTTTTTTTAACAAATGCAGACGGAGGTGCTGATAACCTCCGAGCGAGCGAGCCTGCAGCGATGATTTCAGCTGTTACATTCTCCTCTCTGTGCCTCATTACTCCATTAGGCTGCATTCACTGGAGTTTTTCTGCTTCAAGGGCCGAGGCTGAACTGGTTTTCGGGGTTAACATAGCAAAAGTTGTGGAGCTCAGCGGTGGCGCGGCTTTGTATATTGTGTCGGGGGAGTGTTGTGTGTTTTTTCCCAGTGTGCTGCAAAGGGTCGCTCCGTGTCAAGAGGTGAGAGTTGTGAATGGAGGCCATGGGACCCCCCCCCGCCCTCCTCCCACAGCTGGAGGGGTGGCCGGGTGAGGGGGGAGCGTTGAGGCAGAATGCTCCGGGCTCAACAAGAAGAAGGGGGGGTAAAAGGCTTTGTTTCTGGTTCACTGGCTTCAAGTCGCCCTGGGATTCCTGGCAACCAGGTTCGTCTCTTTGAGCCCGCGTGTGAGAGGAGGAAGCACAAAGGCGCTTGTATTCCTCAGCTAATGTGCAACATCGCAGCTCTCTGTGGGAAACAAACAGGGCTGCAGGATGTGAGCCTCCGTATGCTCTCGGGAAGGGTCGCTCGCAATGTTTACACTCACACCTGTGACGCCAACAAACAGGGATTCATACGGACGTGTGTTTTAACTTTGGCTTGTGAAAATCTTGACATTTCTGCCAAACGTGAACCATAAGTAAGGTCTTGATTCCGGTTTGTTTGATCAATTAACAAAGCCCCATTTGTTGTGATGTGAACCGTCTCTTCACACTCTCAACTTTGTTCTGGGATTTCTCAAAATTTTTGGGGGGAATGGATTTTTTCCAGAGATGTTCTCAATTTTGAGGATTTCATGACATTAATTATTTCTCGTATCGTGTCATAGTTTTCTCCACGTAGTTATTGGAAAATGTATAATCCACTTAATTCCACTGTTTGTCCTGCCGTCCACTGTTGGGTTTGATTTCCTGTATTTGTATTTGGTGATATGAGCCGAGATTGTACATTATACAGAGCAAACTGCAATTAGATGAGCTATTAACTTCTGGCCCAAGTTTTGATGGAGAAGAAATAGAAGTTTAAGTTCACTACATGATCCAATTATCCTGCAGGCTCAGGGTTAACATTCATCTGCTCTGGTTATTAGTGGGCACCCTGACTTCTGCATTGAGTTCTCTCCCTCCTTCCCTGTCTCATCCTTCACTTGCACATTTGATCTCAAACACACACAACATCAGTGCAGCGTGTTTGTGTTTTAGGACTACTTGTGCTCATTTGTAGGGTTATAAACTCAAATTGCTGTGTATATATGGTGGTTTACTGTTGCCAGGATTCAAATTTGTGGTCTATGGCTTGTGAAATGATCTGCAGCTGTGATTGTCAGACTTTGTCCTTTCTAGAATGTTCACCTTATTCTTAAAAAAGGCTCTGATCGTGTATGTGTCTGTGTGTGTGGGTGTGTGTGTGTGTATGTGTGTGTGTATGTGTGTGTGTGTGTGTGTGTGTGTGTCCTCGTGTGTGCTCGTGTGTGTGTGTGTTCAGTTATAAACAAAGTTCAACAAGTTGAGATGCTGTCAAAGCTCTCAACAGATCCAAGAATAACAAACTAACAGATTCTGTATGGTGTGAAGACTGAAAATGAACCAGCAGGGTCTGTTTGCTGTCCTGTGATGCTGTCAGGCAGCCGCTTCATCTCTCCTCTGCCGCCATGGCTTCTTAGTGACGTCCACAAAAGGGAAATATTTTGGTCTTTCCTGTCTCAGCTCATCAGATCCAGCGACACATTCCAAGTAGAGGAGGGATTTAGAGATTCTGCGCTCATCTTTCATCAGCACTCGGAGGCTTTGAGTGGTTCAATCAAACTTAATTAGCCTCTTCTCTGCGACACACAACAGCCTTTTGCCCAAATTAATCTTCTCAGGTTCACACTCGGTGCCCACTCCACTGTCTGTGACGGGAGGTCAAATTTATCCTCTGCTGAAAATTACTTAGCTAAATGAGGGCTCCTCTATGCAGCCCGGGCTAATGAGCGTGATTAATTAAAGGGAGACTCTTCCTAATTAAGGTCTTATTCCACTTGGTCCGGCGGTGACCCTGTAAAACAAGCTGCAGCAGTAACGAGACATTTCTCACTGCCTGTGTGTGGCCACTGTGCGCTTTAATCATCAGAGATTAAATCAGTTTGCTTTACAGAATATTCTGTTCAATGTATGGAATCACAATACAAAAACAAAGGTTTCCCTTCCATCAACTACTAAAGGGATAAAAGAGGGTCATTTGTTTTCCTTTTCTTCCAATGTAATGTCGTATTTATGTAGTAAGTGATTATTTGTGCTCAGTGTGCACAGAAGTGTCGCAGCAACAGAAAGCAGGCGTACATTCATGTGTTTTTGAATCTTCAATCTTGGCGAATCTCTCAAAATTAACCCCTAAATGAAATTGAGAAGGTGTCCATCATGATGCGTCCTCACCGTCTCCTCCTTCCTCCAGGTCAACGGAAAGGACCTCTCCAAGGCCACGCATGACCAGGCGGTGGAGGCCTTCCGCACTGCCAAGGAGCCCATCATGGTCCAGGTCCTGCGCCGGGCCCCGCTTCCCAATCCAGTCAGCCCTTCCACTGATGCCCAGGTCTCGGACACCAGCACCCAGACCGACATCACCTTCCAGCACATCATGGCCCTCACCAAGCTGCCCGCCTCGCCAACCAGCATGGCGGTGCTGGAGCAGTATCTGCTGCCAGAGGAGTGAGTACACACACAGATCTGACAGTATAAATGTGAAGCCAAAGATGTGCACTGAAAGAAGAGGCTGATCTTTGAGGAGTGGAGTTATTATGCCTCTGCATGCCCGTAGGTGGTGGTGATGGTCACGAGTCACCTGTCACCAGAGCCGGCTTGATACTTTCACTCTTTTCTTGGCTTTTAAGATCTACTTCTCTGTGTGGCTTGGCAGATATTTATGCCCTGACTTACTGGAGATTTCTTACCCAGAATCTGAGCTCAGGTTGTACTGTGGAGATTCAAAGATTCCAAGACGAACTTGGGGAACCGCAGAGATCCGTGTGTAGCTCCAGCAGCCGAGGAAGCAGGGAATGAACACAAAACAAAAGTCGAACTCTGGCTACTGACGCAAAAAGCTATTTGATATTTAGACCAAACACAGCCAGAATGAGTTACTGGAAGAAGAAAATCCAGAAGTACACCTTGTGGGCCCCAAAGAGTCGCAAAACATAATTGTTTTTACCATGAAAGCTCTACTTAGAGACCTGCAGTCTGGCTACAAATGATCACAAATTAAGTCCATTCTCACAGCGGTGACACATGGACCTTATTAATAATGTGAATTATTTATTTGGCTGTTATCTCAGTTCTCTTGTGCAGTAGATAATTAGCCACCTTCATCATCTCCTCTGTGAGTAATGCAGCTGTGTTACGCTGGCTGGCTCAGCAGCTGAAACACAAGCGATGTAACTCTAAGCTACGTAACCTTGTGGTGCGTATTAAGCTGAAATGGGCATCTTAGGTTTATTAACTTTGGACGGCAGGTAAGTGAACGAATCAGGAGGCTGAACAGTTCGCTGATGAATTTTGCATAAGAAACCTTAGTTGTTGACTTGGAGAATTTATTACAAATTTCCTTATTATGGCTCTAAAATCTGCAAGTTCCTTCCAGTTGTGCTGCCAGAACAAAATGGCATTTCCATACAATGAGACACTTTTCCCAGAAAGTTCCCTTCACCTCCCTTCAAACACACACACACACATAATAAGACTTCTCACCCTAACAGATAATTAAGAGAGACACTCCTCATCTGTTTCACTCCTGACTTGTTAACAGGATGTGTGGGAAGACAGAAGGTAAAGCGTCTCTGTCACTTATAGATGTGAACGTTTCCCCTCGGGGACCCACACGCACATTAAAGTACTTCAGTTCATTTGTATTTGCATATTCATGTGGTGTCATCTATTGTTCTGTGCATGTTTGGCCCTGCAGCTTGGACAGACTTACACCTATTTTACACTCTGTGGCAGACGCAGCTGCTTTTGAATGAATAATGTCAATATCTTAATTGATTTCCGAGTGAAATTAATAACACAGGGTACTAATTTGCGATTAGCCTCGGGGCGATTCTGGAGCGACTTTTACCACTTAATACTTCCTCTCTACGCTCCATTTCATCTTCAACTTTTTCAATTAAACTCAGACCGGCAAACATGTGTGCGTTGAAATCATTTCCAATACGTCTTGTCTTGTGCTTCCTTTGTCTCAGACATCCTCCAGGTCACGCGTATTTTGACCCCAACGACTTCCTGGAAGGCATACAGCAGGACATCGAACGGGACGAGCTGGAATATGAGGTAAAACACAAATCTCTCCTCCCTCCCTCCCTCCCTCCTTCCACCTTCCTCCTCCTCTGCTGTCTTCTCGATGAAGATATACATCCAGACAGCGGAGTGGTATTGCTCCATAAGCAGACCCGAGCCAGCCTCTGTGTCTCCACTCCAATGGCCTCCCTCGCTAGATCCTCTCCTCCTGATATATCACAGTTATTGATGGGACGCCCTCCCGACACGGAGACACTGAGCTGTAGAACAGACAGGAATCGAGTTGCCGGTTTGTTCCGGCAGATGCAGAATGGTGACATCATTACTTATTAGTGACAGGGCCTAATGTGTCTTCCTCGGCTCCCTACGCAGTAAAAGATGAGGCCCACGGCGGATAATTAGATGGCACAGATAATAGGTCTGCGGTGATGGATCTGATGATGCACATTAACAAAGCCCGGATGAGGCTACGATGAGGACGCAGCCAGGGGATCGCGACTCTCTGGCCTCTGTTGCGATCGTTAAATGACCTCAGTCGATCCCGAACCTTCACCCCACCCTGCAAAACCCACCTACTGTTTATTATTAATGTTAGCGGAGGAGCTATGAAGAAAGGTGAAGTTCAGGCCAGCTGAGGGCAGTAGCTCAGCAGGTTGACAAATGAGCCGACGCTGCTTTGTTTTCATCCGAATCAGTTTTGTGGCCATTGTGTAGATTAGGTTTCACATTATTGTCCCATCGACCGTGTGTAACTCTGTCTCCTCCAAGCTGTCATGGCCTATATTTACTGCTAGTTGTTTATTTACTGGCTATGTGCAGTAATGACTTAAGATTTAATAGATACAGTATTTCTTTTCATTTTCTACCTGATACTGGGGAATATTCTCATTTTTAGATGAGCGGAGCTTTTTAGGTGAGGTTTACCCTCTCAGACCTCATCTCCTGCCCCTGAAAAACATCCCGTCTCGTATCTTCCTCTGTATCTGTGAGATTGTCGCTGTTGACAAGTGAAAAACGGGACTCTGCCCGTCGACAGGCCATTGCCTCATCTCTCATGCTGCCAATGAGCCTCTAAGCAATGCAGCGGCGTCCCTGCGCCCCGGCTGAAACATTCATTACAATGATTGATGGGTCACCGGTGCTCTATGATCTCATTTCACAGTCAATATATACAGCAGAGCTCGAAAAACGTCAGCAAATATAAAACAATTCTCTCTCCGGCTTTGAAATCAAATGCAGATGAATTGGATGTCACCTGGAGTTTGTGCTCTTGTCTTATCAGGAGGTGGATTTGTACCGAGCCAATATCCAGGACAAGCTGGGCCTGACGATCTGTTACAGAACGGATGATGAAGATGAGACCGGCATCTATATCAGTGAGGTACGACGCTCACACCCACTGTTGACACTGCTGTTTGATAGAAAGACGCTTCTAGAAGTACTTCATGTTCAGATAAGAGATCTTGCTATGTCTGGGCTCTTTGGTGATGTCATTCTGATTTATTTTTCTCTTTTATTCTCTGTTCACTCTAGATTGATCCAAACAGCATTGCTGCAAAGGATGGAAGAATTAGAGAAGGGGACAAAATAATCCAGGTAAGATTTTTTTTAATTACTCTGCCCTATCATCAACAGTAACAGTTTTAACAGCGCCACCATCAGGCTGACTGGCACCACAATGAAATGGCCTCTCTCCTGGATAGTGTCCATCCTGCCCACCAAGTTTCATTGAAATCTGTCCATACACCTTTTGAGATGTCTTTCTCATAGACAAACAAACACAACCTACTTAGGGGTTAAAAGTCATGAGAGATTTACAGCCGTTCTTCTTGTTTCGCCCCAAAGATCAATGGTGTTGAGATCCAAAACCGAGAGGAAGCTGTAGCATTGCTGACCAGTGAGGAGAACCAGAATATCTCCCTGCTGGTGGCCAGACCAGAGATCCAGGTAAATCAAATCTGATTTCCATCATCCAGACAATTTCTAAAAAGGTGTCACGTTCCATTTCTGAGCTCCTCAGCTGCATATTTGTGTCTAATGAGCCTTCTCATCTCAGCTGGACGAGGGCTGGATGGATGATGACAGGAACGACTTCCTGGATGACCTCCACATGGACATGCTGGAGCAGCAGCACCATCAGGCCATGCAGTTCACCGCCAGCATGCTGCAGCAGGTACACACACACACACACACACACAGCATGAAATGGCACCACAGCACTGTCAGTCTGCTTTAATGCATATGTTCAGCTATAGAAGAATCCAGCCAAATGTGCTGTGAATAGCAGCTGTTAAATTGTTTTGAGCAAATGTTTTCATTACATTGGAAAAGCAATCTAGGGAAAACTGTGAAAATGAAATTTAAGTAGTCTAAATGTACTGTGGAGTGTACTTTTAATTGCAATAATTATTTAGATTTATTCATTAAGTTGATTTGACTGCTCAATGATGTTAATAGCAGTTTTGCAGCAGCGTCGTTGAGTCCTTTTCTTGTCTTTTGTTACAGAAGAAGCATGAGGAGGACGGAGGGACCACAGACACGGCCACACTGTTGTCCAACCACCATGAGAAGGACAGCGGGGTCGGCCGCACCGACGAGAGTACCAGAAATGACGAGAGTTCCGAGCAGGAGAACCTGGGCGATGACCAGACCACGGCCTCCAACACGCTGGGCAGCTGCAGAAAGCTGACGTACAGCCAGGACACGCTGGGCAGCACTGACCTGCCCTTCAGCAGCGAGTCATTCATCTCCGCAGACTACGCAGACACTGACTTCCTGGGCATCCCGGCTGATGAGTGCGAGCGTTTCCGGGAACTCCTGGAGCTTAAGTGCCAAATGAGGAACAGTGGAGCCCAGGGTCTGTATTACCATGGCGGCGGGGCGGGAAGCCAGGACCACGATGGTGTGGACAAAGAGCTGGAGCTGCTCAACGAGGAGCTGCGCACCATCGAGCTGGAGTGCCTGAATATTGTCCGTGCCCACAAGATGCAACAGTTAAGGGATCAGTGCCGTGAGTCCTGGATGCTCCACAACGGCGGCTTCCACAACTACAACACCAGCAGTGATGCGCACCGCCACGAGCTCTCCGACATCACAGAGCTGCCAGAGAAGTCAGACAAAGACAGCTCCAGCGCCTACAACACTGGCGAGAGCTGCCGCAGCACCCCGCTCACGTTGGAGCTCTCCCCGGACAACTCGCTTCGACGAGGAACGGAGAACCAGGATCCAGCCGGGGCCTCGGGCTTCTCCAGCTCCAGCGGAAGGATCCTAAAACCTTTGCTGTCCCCTGTCCAGGAGGCTTGCAGCCCCAGCCAGAGCAGAGCCTCTTCGAAGGATGTAGACGGAGCCCTGCAGACAGATGGCAGGGAGACCAGGTGCAGTAAGACAGGACGGAGCTCTGTGATTTCCCAGCCTCGGTCACCTTACAAGCACGCCCACATCCCAGCCCATGCACAGCACTACCAGAGCTACATGCAACTCATCCAGCAGAAATCAGCTGTGGAGTACGCCCAGAGCCAGATGAGCCTAGTGAGTATGTGCAGGGACCCCCTCAGCCCGAGTGACCTGGAGCCTAAGATGGAGTGGAAGGTGAAAATCCGCAGCGACGGCACGCGCTACATCACCAAGCGGCCCATTCGCGACAAGCTCCTGAGGGAACGCGCCCTCCGCATCCATGAGGAGCGCAGCGGCATGACCACAGACGACGATGCCATCAGCGAGCTGAAGATGGGCCGCTATTGGAGCAAGGAAGAGAGGAAGCAGCACGCTGTCCGCGCCAAAGAGCAACGGCAGCGGCGCGAGTTCATGAAGCAGAGCCGAGCCGATTGTCTGAAGGAGCAGGGCAGCCAGGAGGAGCGGAAAGAGCCCAACATCATTGAGCTGAGCCACAAAAAGATGATGAAAAAGAGGAACAAGAAAATATTTGACAACTGGATGACGATCCAGGAACTGCTGACCCACGGCACCAAGTCACCAGATGGAACAAGGGTTTACAACTCCCTCCTGTCTGTGACCACAGTCTAGGCCGCGCGCCAAGTTAAAGCGCCACAAATGAGGGACTGGAGTGTAATGTACTGTACATAGGACACTACCAGTGAGGTAGAGATTCCTGCCTCGTTCAATGTGGCAACATTCTGTACATAGGAAACCGGGAACGCTTTTTTTGGAGGACCGTTTTCCACCACGGCACTCAAGCAAAGGTCCATTAAGTGATGATCAGACATGAGGACGATTTGGAAATGTTTTAGAAATACTTTCAATAACCTTTTCTATCTTTGTGCTTGCTCTTTTTAATAATGTTGGAGGAAAAAAAGGTTTTGAAAGTGTGTAAAGTAAAGACAGTGTGCCATAATTAAAGAACCAGCATTTACACTTTTGTTTAATTTTGTTCTTAAGATATATCTCTTATCAGTATTGTACTGTTATTCATTCTATATGTGAAATGATCCCGTACTATTTTCCCACAACGTAGAACGTAATCCTTTTCAAAAGGACTTTTGTAAATGAAACAAATTTTGTAACAAATTCAACTTTGTAGTTTTAATACCATGAATGGTGCTGATTATCCAAAGTTAAATAAAAACCCACCAGCAACGGACCACCAGTTACATACTGCAGACAAACATCTTAACGTGATATCATGTATGTAAGTTGAAAGATATTTCTCACGTTGTTGAAACTGAAATGTCTGTTTGTTGTTAAAGCACATTGTAGTCGCCTTGCTTTCTTAGGATTTCATGTATCGAACAGAATAACAATCCTTAGTTAGCCACACAATTTGATGTCTTGTAAAATGAGAGAAATAATAAATTATTGTTTTATATATGATAAGCTTTCAAATGTGGTTGGAATTTGTCATTTGTGTCAGATGTTGAAAATTCTGATTGACTATAGGAATATGGCTGAATGTGCTGCACTGTTCACCCTGAAATCAACAATCAAACTTCTCAGCTTCGTTTGTAGCACAATTTGACAGGTGTTTAGTGTGGAGGTTTTCATGGAAGAGTGGAGACTTTAGGGCTTTTTCAAAAGCTCTGAGGGTTTCTCCAGAATGTTCCAACTTAAACAATACACCTTAAAATCATGAGAGTTTGTAAAATCGGGTATCACTTTAAGCATTCTGGTTTGTTTTGGTTTTTATGTCAGGCCAGCGACCTGCGACCCATTTTTTCTGACAGAGAATATGCCGGTGGTGCTGTAGCTCCACTCTGCTGCTGGAGTTCATTCTGCATGACCATAGCTGACTGACTGGATGCCACCATTCTTTTTATTCCCATTTATTCTACTCTGTCAGTTAATGCTTTCCTTGTCATGTAACGCAGATCCTCAACCAAACAATGTCGTCTGTCCGTTCATAACTACGATCTGACATCAAACCCTCCTCCTCTCCCTCCGAGCTGTCAGGGTAGCTGGCATGAGGCAGCGGCCCTGGCATGGTGCTGTCTCCTCACTGGGTTAATGGTTTATTTATCGGATCCCAGACTTGGACCATCTGTCGGAGGGACCACGTACCCTCGGTCCCATATGATCCTTCAATTAGCAGCTCAGTGTCTCATTACTAGAGGATGAAGGCAGCGCGGATTCTCTGCTGACGAGTTTTGTCATTTTGCCTCCTGACACATATTTGTTTATTGAGACGGCAACGCTAATTAGAACAAAGTGGATGTGCACCGAAATGATTTATTCATATTGAAGGTCATTGGCAGATCCACTGTTCCAGTGTGAGTCCAGGCATAGATCAATGAACCTTAAATTACTTATTTTTAGGTTTTATAACAATGGTAATATTATATGATATATAAATGAGAAAATTATACTGCGCATCATCCTTTTGAAAAAGCGTGCAGCTGATCAGGCTGCAATCCTGATTTCAGTTCAGATCATTTCCAATTCTACAAGCTTGAGAGTTCATGAATTCACGTCTGGTCTCGCAGTCTGCAACACTTAAGGAGGATGATTATGATAATAAGAGTAGCCAAGGGTGCAAGCTCAGCCTCTTCCTCTATGTCTGCTCCAGTGTAATTGATTACGCCTCCTTAAGCCTGACCGAACCCAAGGCTTGTGATTTATGTCTGGGTACAAGGCTCACTACACAGTCTTTTAATGGGAGATAACAATATGGCATGCAAGGCAAACAAAAAGCTCATGCAATCAATTCTAGGCCGTCCCCCCCACACACACACACACACATACACACCACCATCACAAACGCTGGGAGATTAGTTGATCACATTCTTGGCTTTGCTACCTACATGTATTTTTTACATCTTTGGAATGAAAGTGTTCTCCCCAGAGCGTTGACAGCGTTGTGTTTGGGCTGGAGTGCAGGACTCATCTGTTTTAATGTTAGAGCAGAGAACAGGCCGACATTCCTGTGTACTCATCCATTAACTGATAAGGAGGCGGCTCGTCTGCCCATTCTGATGCTGTTTCACTGTGGAGAATGTGAAGAACTCGCACCAGTCAAACAAATGTATTTACAAGCAGAGCCTAAGAGTGTCGACAATCTCCCATCGTCTGGTATTTGTGGTATTTCTGTATTTGCTGCGATACACCCTTGAGCAGGGGTCTTCAACATTTTTCAGGTGGAGAGATAGAGCAGGGACCCCCTACTATATATATTGT
This sequence comes from Genypterus blacodes, assembly GCF_046128005.1. NCBI lineage: Eukaryota > Metazoa > Chordata > Actinopteri > Ophidiiformes > Ophidiidae > Genypterus > Genypterus blacodes. Next base: position 5,364,348 of record NW_027466831.1, read on the forward strand.
GTAAAATTGTGTTTTATGTCAATCTGGGCCTAGTGCCATGTATAAACATAGCTACCCTGTTATGGTGCATTCAATTCTAATTCAGTGACGTGCTGTGAGGTTCGCGGTGAGCTTCGTGGCTGGGGAGGCACTCACTCTTTCAAAATCAGATTTACAAAAATACAAATTCAACAGATAGACATGCGCTCTCTCGAATGCGACAAATTCAACCACATCTACCAACAAAATGACCAATATAGCCATGGTTCACTGTTATGTTTCCCGAATTTGATCAAATTTAAATTTGCCCCAAACTTGCAGCAAATGATCCTAGTGCCATATAGATCAGAGGACTTCAACAGGGGGTCCCCGATACCTAGGTGGTCCGCGAAGGAACTGCAGGGGGGTTGCAAAAATGTACATATTGTGCACCGCGGGTCATCGATTTTTTAAACTACAGGAAACTTGAAAAGCCCATATCTCGGCTGAGGAAGGAGATAGAGAGCTAATATTTCAGACGCAGCATCCAGGCAGAAATGGCATGAGTGTGTGTGAATCTGGGGCAAATTGAGGGATATTGAAAAATTCAAAGAAACGTTGACCCGCGGGTCATCGATTTTTTAAACTAGAGGAAACTTGAAAAGCCCATATCTCGGACAAGGAAGGAGATAGAGAACTAATATTTCAGACGCAGCATCCAGGCAGAAATGGCATGAGTTTGTGTGAATTTGGGGGAAATTGGGGAATATTGAAAAATATTGAAAAATGTTGACCCGCGGGTCATCGATTTTTTTAAACTAGAGGAAACTTAAAAAGCCCATATCTCGGCTGAGGAAGGAGATAGAGAGCTAATATTTCAGACGCAGCATCCAGGCAGAAATGGCATGAGTTTGTGTGAATTTGGGGCAAATTGGGGGATATTGAAAAAATTCAAAAAAACGTTTACCCGCGGGTCATCGATTTTTTAAACTAGAGGAAACTTGAAAAGCCCATATCTCGGACAAGGAAGGAGATAGAGAACTAATATTTCAGACGCAGCATCCAGGCAGAAATGGCATGAGTTTGTGTGAATTTGGGGCAAATTGGGGAATATTGAAAAATATTGAAAAATGTTGACCCGCGGGTCATCAATTTTTTAAACTAGAGGAAACTTAAAAAGCCCATATCTCGGCTGAGGAAGGAGATAGATAGCTAATATTTCAGACGCAGCATCCAGGCAGAAATGGCATGAGTTTGTGTGAATTTGGGGCAAATTGAGGGATATTGAAAAAATTAAAAAAAACGTTGACCCGCGGGTCATCGATTTTTTAAACTAGAGGAAACTTGAAAAGCCCATATCTCGGACAAGGAAGGAGATAAAGAGCTAATATTTCAGACGCAGCATCCAGGCAGAAATGGCATGAGTTTGTGTGAATTTAGGGCAAATTGGGGAATTTTGAAAAAAATCAAAAAATGTTGACCCGCGGGTCATCGATTTTTTAAACTAGAGGAAACTTGAAAAGCCCATATCTCGGACACGGAAGGAGATAGAGAACTAATATTTCAGACGCAGCATCCAGGCAGAAATGGCATGAGTTTGTGTGAATTTGTGGCAAATTGGGGAATATTGATAAAATTCAAAAAACATTGACCCGCAAGTCATCGATTTTTTAAACTAGAGGAAACTTAAAAAGCCCATATCTCGGACAAGGAAGGAGATAGAGAGCTAATATTTCAGACGCAGCATCCAGGCAGAAATGGCATGAGTTTGTGTGAATTTGGGGCAAATTGGGGAATATTGATAAAATTCAAAAATCATTGACCCGCGGGTCATTGATTTTTTAAACTAGAGGAAACTTGAAAAGCCCATATCTCGGCTGAGGAAGGAGATAGAGAGCTAATATTTCAGACGCAGCATCCAGGCAGAAATGGCATGAGTTTGTGTGAATTTAGGGCAAATTGGGGAATTTTGAAAAAAATCTAAAAATGTTGACCCGCGGGTCATCAATTTTTCAAACTAGAGGAAACTATAAAAGCCCATTTCTCGGACACGGAAGGAGATAGAGAGCTAATATTTCAGACGCAGCATCCAGGCAGAAATGGCATGAGTTTGTGTGAATTTGGGGCAAATTGGGGAATATTGAAAAAATTCAAAAAAATGTTGACCCGCGGGTCATCGATTTCTTAAACTAGAGGAAACTTAAAAAGCCCATATCTCGGACAAGGAAGGAGATAGAGAGCTAATATTTCAGACGCAGCATCCAGGCAGAAATGGCATAAGTTTGTGTGAATTTGGGGCAAATTGGGGAATATTGCTAAAATTCCAAAAACGTTGACCCGCGGGTCATCGATTTTTTAAACTAGAGGAAACTTGAAAAGCCCATATCTCGGACACGGAAGGAGATAGAGAGCTAATATTACAGACGTAGCATCCAGGCAGAAATGGCATGAGTTTGTGTGAATTTGGGGCAAATTGGGGGATATTGAAAAAATTCAAAAAAAGGTTGACCCGCGGGTCATCTATTTTTTAAACTAGAGGGAACTTGAAAAGCCCATATCTCGGACCAGGAAGGAGATAGAGAACTAATATTTCAGACGCAGCATCCAGGCAGAAATGGCATGAGTTTGTGTGAATTTAGGGCAAATTGGGGAATATTGAAAAATATTGAAAAATGTTGACCCGCGGGTCATCGATTTTTTAAACTAGAGAAAACTTAAAAAGCCCATATCTCGGACAAGGAAGCAGATAGAGAACTAATCTTTCAGACGCAGCATCCAGGCAGAAATGGCATGAGTTTGTGTGAATTTGGGGCAAATTGGGGAATATTGATAAAATTCAAAAATCATTGACCCGCGGGTCATTGATTTTTTAAACTAGAGGAAACTTGAAAAGCCCATATCTCGGCTGAGGAAGGAGATAGAGAGCTAATATTTCAGACGCAGCATCCAGGCAGAAATGGCATGAGTGTGTGTGAATCTGGGGCAAATTGAGGGATATTGAAAAATTCAAAGAAACGTTGACCCGCGGGTCATCGATTTTTTAAACTAGAGGAAACTTGAAAAGCCCATATCTCGGACAAGGAAGGAGATAGAGAACTAATATTTCAGACGCAGCAACAAGGCAGAAATGGCATGAGTTTGTGTGAATTTGGGGGAAATTGGGGAATATTGAAAAATATTGAAAAATGTTGACCCACGGGTCATCGACTTTTTAAACTAGAGGAAACTTGAAAAGCCCATATCTCGGACAAGGAAGGAGATAGAGAACTAATATTTCAGACGCAGCATCCAGGCAGAAATGGCATGACTTTGTGTGAATTTGGGGCAAATTGGGGGAATATTGAAAAATATTGAAAAATGTTGACCCGCGGGTCATCGATTTTTTAAACTAGAGGAAACTTAAAAAGCCCATATCTCGGCTGAGGAAGGAGATAGATAGCTAATATTTCAGACGCAGCATCCAGGCAGAAATGGCATGAGTTTGTGTGAATTTGGGGCAAATTGAGGGATATTGAAAAAATTAAAAAAAACGTTGACCCGCGGGTCATCGATTTTTTAAACTAGAGGAAACTTGAAAAGCCCATATCTCGGACAAGGAAGGAGATAAAGAGCTAATATTTCAGACGCAGCATCCAGGCAGAAATGGCATGAGTTTGTGTGAATTTGTGGCAAATTGGGGAATATTGATAAAATTCAAAAAACATTGAACCGCAAGTCATCGATTTTTTAAACTAGAGGAAACTTAAAAAGCCCATATCTCGGACAAGGAAGGAGATAGAGAGCTAATATTTCAGACGCAGCATCCAGGCAGAAATGGCATGAGTTTGTGTGAATTTGAGGCAAATTGGGGAATATTGATAAAATTCAAAAATCATTGACCCGCGGGTCATTGATTTTTTAAACTAGAGGAAACTTGAAAAGCCCATATCTCGGCTGAGGAAGGAGATAGAGAGCTAATATTTCAGACGCAGCATCCAGGCAGAAATGGCATGAGTTTGTGTGAATTTAGGGCAAATTGGGGAATTTTGAAAAAAATCTAAAAATGTTGACCCGCGGGTCATCAATTTTTCAAACTAGAGGAAACTATAAAAGCCCATTTCTCGGACACGGAAGGAGATAGAGAGCTAATATTTCAGACGCAGCATCCAGGCAGAAATGGCATGAGTTTGTGTGAATTTGGGGCAAATTGGGGAATATTGAAAAAATTCAAAAAAATGTTGACCCGCGGGTCATCGATTTCTTAAACTAGAGGAAACTTAAAAAGCCCATATCTCGGACAAGGAAGGAGATAGAGAACTAATATTTCAGACGCAGCATCCAGGCAGAAATGGCATAAGTTTGTGTGAATTTGGGGCAAATTGGGGAATATTGCTAAAATTCCAAAAATGTTGACCCGCGGGTCATCGATTTTTTAAACTAGAGGAAACTTGAAAAGCCCATATCTCGGACACGGAAGGAGATAGAGAGCTAATATTACAGACGTAGCATCCAGGCAGAAATGGCATGAGTTTGTGTGAATTTGGGGCAAATTGGGGGATATTGAAAAAATTCAAAAAAAGGTTGACCCGCGGGTCATCTATTTTTTAAACTAGAGGGAACTTGAAAAGCCCATATCTCGGACCAGGAAGGAGATAGAGAACTAATATTTCAGACGCAGCATCCAGGCAGAAATGGCATGAGTTTGTGTGAATTTGTGGCAAATTGGGGAATATTGAAAAATATTGAAAAATGTTGACCCGCGGGTCATCGATTTTTTAAACTAGAGGAAACTTAAAAAGCCCATATCTCGGACAAGGAAGCAGATAGAGAACTAATCTTTCAGACGCAGCATCCAGGCAGAAATGGCATGAGTTTGTGTGAATTTGGGGCAAATTGGGGAATATTGATAAAATTCAAAAATCATTGACCCGCGGGTCATTGATTTTTTAAACTAGAGGAAACTTGAAAAGCCCATATCTCGGCTGAGGAAGGAGATAGAGAACTAATATTTCAGACGCAGCATCCAGGCAGAAATGGCATGAGTGTGTGTGAATTTGGGGCAAATTGAGGGATATTGAAAATTCAAAGAAACGTTGACCCGCGGGTCATCGACTTTTTAAACTAGAGGAAACTTGAAAAGCCCATATCTCGGACAAGGAAGGAGATAGAGAACTAATATTTCAGACGCAGCATCCAGGCAGAAATGGCATGAGTTTGTGTGAATTTGGGGCAAATTGGGGGAATATTGAAAAATATTGAAAAATGTTGACCCGCGGGTCATCGATTTTTTAAACTAGAGGAAACTTAAAAAGCCCATATCTCGGCTGAGGAAGGAGATAGATAGCTAATATTTCAGACGCAGCATCCAGGCAGAAATGGCATGAGTTTGTGTGAATTTGGGGCAAATTGAGGGATATTGAAAAAATTCAAAAAAACGTTATCCCGCGGGTCATCGATTTTTTAAACTAGAGGAAACTTGAAAAGCCCATATCTCGGACACGGAAGGAGATAGAGAGCTAATATTTCAGACGCAGCATCCAGGCAGAAATGGCATGAGTTTGTGTGAATTTAGGGCAAATTGGGGAATTTTGAAAAAAATCTAAAAATGTTGACCCGCGGGTCATCAATTTTTTAAACTAGAGGAAACTTGAAAAGCCCATATCTCGGACACGGAAGGAGATAGAGAGCTAATATTTCAGACGCAGCATCCAGGCAGAAATGGCATGAGTTTGTGTGAATTTGGGGCAAATTGGGGAATATTGAAAAAATTCAAAAAAATGTTGACCTGCGGGTCATCGATTTTTTAAACTAGAGGAAACTTAAAAAGCCCATATCTCGGCTGAGGAAGGAGATAGATAGCTAATATTTCAGACGCAGCATCCAGGCAGAAATGGCATGAGTTTGTGTGAATTTGGGGCAAATTGAGGTATATTGAAAAAATTAAAAAAAACGTTGACCCGCGGGTCATCGATTTTTTAAACTAGAGGAAACTTAAAAAGCCCATATCTCGGACAAGGAAGGAGATAGAGAGCTAATATTTCAGACGCAGCATCCAGGCAGAAATGGCATAAGTTTGTGTGAATTTGGGGCAAATTGGGGAATATTGCTAAAATTCCAAAAACGTTGACCCGCGGGTCATCGATTTTTTAAACTAGAGGAAACTTGAAAAGCCCATATCTCGGACACGGAAGGAGATAGAGAGCTAATATTACAGACGTAGCATCCAGGCAGAAATGGCATGAGTTTGTGTGAATTTAGGGCAAATTGGGGAATATTGAAAAATATTGAAAAATGTTGACCCGCGGGTCATCGATTTTTTAAACTAGAGGAAACTTAAAAAGCCCATATCTCGGACAAGGAAGCAGATAGAGAACTAATCTTTGAGACGCAGCATCCAGGCAGAAATGGCATGAGTTTGTGTGAATTTGGGGCAAATTGGGGAATATTGATAAAATTCAAAAATCATTGACCCGCGGGTCATTGATTTTTTAAACTAGAGGAAACTTGAAAAGCCCATATCTCGGCTGAGGAAGGAGATAGAGAGCTAATATTTCAGACGCAGCATCCAGGCAGAAATGGCATGAGTGTGTGTGAATCTGGGGCAAATTGAGGGATATTGAAAAATTCAAAGAAACGTTGACCCGCGGGTCATCGATTTTTTAAACTAGAGGAAACTTGAAAAGCCCATATCTCGGACAAGGACGGAGATAGAGAACTAATATTTCAGACGCAGCATCCAGGCAGAAATGGCATGAGTTTGTGTGAATTTGGGGGAAATTGGGGAATATTGAAAAATATTGAAAAATGTTGACCCACGGGTCATCGACTTTTTAAACTAGAGGAAACTTGAAAAGCCCATATCTCGGACAAGGAAGGAGATAGAGAACTAATATTTCAGACGCAGCATCCAGGCAGAAATGGCATGAGTTTGTGTGAATTTGGGGCAAATTGGGGGAATATTGAAAAATATTGAAAAATGTTGACCCGCGGGTCATCGATTTTTTAAACTAGAGGAAACTTAAAAAGCCCATATCTCGGCTGAGGAAGGAGATAGATAGCTAATATTTCAGACGCAGCATCCAGGCAGAAATGGCATGAGTTTGTGTGAATTTGGGGCAAATTGAGGGATATTGAAAAAATTAAAAAAAATTGACCCGCGGGTCATCGATTTTTTAAACTAGAGGAAACTTGAAAAGCCCATATCTCGGACAAGGAAGGAGATAAAGAGCTAATATTTCAGACGCAGCATCCAGGCAGAAATGGCATGAGTTTGTGTGAATTTGTGGCAAATTGGGGAATATTGATAAAATTCAAAAAACATTGACCAGCAAGTCATCGATTTTTTAAACTAGAGGAAACTTAAAAAGCCCATATCTCGGACAAGGAAGGAGATAGAGAGCTAATATTTCAGACGCAGCATCCAGGCAGAAATGGCATGAGTTTGTGTGAATTTGGGGCAAATTGGGGAATATTGATAAAATTCAAAAATCATTGACCCGCGGGTCATTGATTTTTTAAACTAGAGGAAACTTGAAAAGCCCATATCTCGGCTGAGGAAGGAGATAGAGAGCTAATATTTCAGACGCAGCATCCAGGCAGAAATGGCATGAGTTTGTGTGAATTTAGGGCAAATTGGGGAATTTTGAAAAAAATCTAAAAATGTTGACCCGCGGGTCATCAATTTTTCAAACTAGAGGAAACTTGAAAAGCCCATATCTCGGACACGGAAGGAGATAGAGAGCTAATATTTCAGACGCAGCATCCAGGCAGAAATGGCATGAGTTTGTGTGAATTTGGGGCAAATTGGGGAATATTGAAAAAATTCAAAGAAATGTTGACCCGCGGGTCATCGATTTCTTAAACTAGAGGAAACTTAAAAAGCCCATATCTCGGACAAGGAAGGAGATAGAGAGCTAATATTTCAGACGCAGCATCCAGGCAGAAATGGCATAAGTTTGTGTGAATTTGGGGCAAATTGGGGAATATTGCTAAAATTCCAAAAACGTTGACCCGCGGGTCATCGATTTTTTAAACTAGAGGAAACTTGAAAAGCCCATATCTCGGACACGGAAGGAGATAGAGAGCTAATATTACAGACGTAGCATCCAGGCAGAAATGGCATGAGTTTGTGTGAATTTGGGGCAAATTGGGGGATATTGAAAAAATTCAAAAAAAGGTTGACCCGCGGGTCATCTATTTTTTAAACTAGAGGGAACTTGAAAAGCCCATATCTCGGACCAGGAAGGAGATAGAGAACTAATATTTCAGACGCAGCATCCAGGCAGAAATGGCATGAGTTTGTGTGAATTTAGGGCAAATTGGGGAATATTGAAAAATATTGAAAAATGTTGACCCGCGGGTCATCGATTTTTTAAACTAGAGGAAACTTAAAAAGCCCATATCTCGGACAAGGAAGCAGATAGAGAACTAATCTTTCAGACGCAGCATCCAGGCAGAAATGGCATGAGTTTGTGTGAATTTGGGGCAAATTGGGGAATATTGATAAAATTCAAAAATCATTGACCCGCGGGTCATTGATTTTTTAAACTAGAGGAAACTTGAAAAGCCCATATCTCGGCTGAGGAAGGAGATAGAGAGCTAATATTTCAGACGCAGCATCCAGGCAGAAATGGCATGAGTGTGTGTGAATCTGGGGCAAATTGAGGGATATTGAAAAATTCAAAGAAACGTTGACCCGCGGGTCATCGATTTTTTAAACTAGAGGAAACTTGAAAAGCCCATATCTCGGACAAGGAAGGAGATAGAGAACTAATATTTCAGACGCAGCATCCAGGCAGAAATGGCATGAGTTTGTGTGAATTTGGGGGAAATTGGGGAATATTGAAAAATATTGAAAAATGTTGACCCACGGGTCATCGACTTTTTAAACTAGAGGAAACTTGAAAAGCCCATATCTCGGACAAGGAAGGAGATAGAGAACTAATATTTCAGACGCAGCATCCAGGCAGAAATGGCATGAGTTTGTGTGAATTTGGGGCAAATTGGGGGAATATTGAAAAATATTGAAAAATGTTGACCCGCGGGTCATCGATTTTTTAAACTAGAGGAAACTTAAAAAGCCCATATCTCGGCTGAGGAAGGAGATAGATAGCTAATATTTCAGACGCAGCATCCAGGCAGAAATGGCATGAGTTTGTGTGAATTTGGGGCAAATTGAGGGATATTGAAAAAATTAAAAAAAATTGACCCGCGGGTCATCGATTTTTTAAACTAGAGGAAACTTGAAAAGCCCATATCTCGGACAAGGAAGGAGATAAAGAGCTAATATTTCAGACGCAGCATCCAGGCAGAAATGGCATGAGTTTGTGTGAATTTGTGGCAAATTGGGGAATATTGATAAAATTCAAAAAACATTGACCAGCAAGTCATCGATTTTTTAAACTAGAGGAAACTTAAAAAGCCCATATCTCGGACAAGGAAGGAGATAGAGAGCTAATATTTCAGACGCAGCATCCAGGCAGAAATGGCATGAGTTTGTGTGAATTTGGGGCAAATTGGGGAATATTGATAAAATTCAAAAATCATTGACCCGCGGGTCATTGATTTTTTAAACTAGAGGAAACTTGAAAAGCCCATATCTCGGCTGAGGAAGGAGATAGAGAGCTAATATTTCAGACGCAGCATCCAGGCAGAAATGGCATGAGTTTGTGTGAATTTAGGGCAAATTGGGGAATTTTGAAAAAAATCTAAAAATGTTGACCCGCGGGTCATCAATTTTTCAAACTAGAGGAAACTTGAAAAGCCCATATCTCGGACACGGAAGGAGATAGAGAGCTAATATTTCAGACGCAGCATCCAGGCAGAAATGGCATGAGTTTGTGTGAATTTGGGGCAAATTGGGGAATATTGAAAAAATTCAAAGAAATGTTGACCCGCGGGTCATCGATTTCTTAAACTAGAGGAAACTTAAAAAGCCCATATCTCGGACAAGGAAGGAGATAGAGAGCTAATATTTCAGACGCAGCATCCAGGCAGAAATGGCATAAGTTTGTGTGAATTTGGGGCAAATTGGGGAATATTGCTAAAATTCCAAAAACGTTGACCCGCGGGTCATCGATTTTTTAAACTAGAGGAAACTTGAAAAGCCCATATCTCGGACACGGAAGGAGATAGAGAGCTAATATTACAGACGTAGCATCCAGGCAGAAATGGCATGAGTTTGTGTGAATTTGGGGCAAATTGGGGGATATTGAAAAAATTCAAAAAAAGGTTGACCCGCGGGTCATCTATTTTTTAAACTAGAGGGAACTTGAAAAGCCCATATCTCGGACCAGGAAGGAGATAGAGAACTAATATTTCAGACGCAGCATCCAGGCAGAAATGGCATGAGTTTGTGTGAATTTAGGGCAAATTGGGGAATATTGAAAAATATTGAAAAATGTTGACCCGCGGGTCATCGATTTTTTAAACTAGAGGAAACTTAAAAAGCCCATATCTCGGACAAGGAAGCAGATAGAGAACTAATCTTTCAGACGCAGCATCCAGGCAGAAATGGCATGAGTTTGTGTGAATTTGGGGCAAATTGGGGAATATTGATAAAATTCAAAAATCATTGACCCGCGGGTCATTGATTTTTTAAACTAGAGGAAACTTGAAAAGCCCATATCTCGGCTGAGGAAGGAGATAGAGAACTAATATTTCAGACGCAGCATCCAGGCAGAAATGGCATGAGTGTGTGTGAATTTGGGGCAAATTGAGGGATATTGAAAATTCAAAGAAACGTTGACCCGCGGGTCATCGACTTTTTAAACTAGAGGAAACTTGAAAAGCCCATATCTCGGACAAGGAAGGAGATAGAGAACTAATATTTCAGACGCAGCATCCAGGCAGAAATGGCATGAGTTTGTGTGAATTTGGGGCAAATTGAGGTATATTGAAAAAATTAAAAAAAACGTTGACCCGCGGGTCATCGATTTTTTAAACTAGAGGAAACTTAAAAAGCCCATATCTCGGCTGAGGAAGGAGATAGATAGCTAATATTTCAGACGCAGCATCCAGGCAGAAATGGCATGAGTTTGTGTGAATTTGGGGCAAATTGAGGTATATTGAAAAAATTAAAAAAAACGTTGACCCGCGGGTCATCGATTTTTTAAACTAGAGGAAACTTAAAAAGCCCATATCTCGGACAAGGAAGGAGATAGAGAGCTAATATTTCAGACGCAGCATCCAGGCAGAAATGGCATGAGTTTGTGTGAATTTGGGGCAAATTGGGGAATATTGATAAAATTCAAAAATCATTGACCCGCGGGTCATTGATTTTTTAAACTAGAGGAAACTTGAAAAGCCCATATCTCGGACACGGAAGGAGATAGAGAACTAATATTTCAGACGCAGCATCCAGGCAGAAATGGCATGAGTTTGTGTGAATTTGGGGCAAATTGGGGAATATTGAAAAATATTGAAAAATGTTGACCCACGGGTCATCGATTTTTTAAACTAGAGGAAACTTAAAAAGCCCATATCTCGGCTGAGGAAGGAGATAGATAGCTAATATTTCAGACGCAGCATCCAGGCAGAAATGGCATGAGTTTGTGTGAATTTGGGGCAAATTGAGGGATATTGAAAAAAATCAAAAAATGTTGACCCGCGGGTCATCGATTTTTTAAACTAGAGGAAACTTGAAAAGCCCATATCTCGGACAAGGAAGGAGATAGAGAGCTAATATTTCAGACGCAGCATCCAGGCAGAAATGGCATGAGTTTGTGTGAATTTGGGGCAAATTGGGGAATATTGATAAAATTCAAAAATCATTGACCCGCGGGTCATTGATTTTTTAAACTAGAGGAAACTTGAAAAGCCCATATCTCGGACACGGAAGGAGATAGAGAGCTAATATTTCAGACGCAGCATCCAGGCAGAAATGGCATGAGTTTGTGTGAATTTGGGGCAAATTGGGGAATATTGAAAAATATTGAAAAATGTTGACCCACGGGTCATCGATTTTTTAAACTAGAGGAAACTTAAAAAGCCCATATCTCGGCTGAGGAAGGAGATAGATAGCTAATATTTCAGACGCAGCATCCAGGCAGAAATGGCATGAGTTTGTGTGAATTTGGGGCAAATTGAGGGATATTGAAAAAAATCAAAAAATGTTGACCCGCGGGTCATCGATTTTTTAAACTAGAGGAAACTTGAAAAGCCCATATCTCGGACAAGGAAGGAGATAGAGAGCTAATATTTCAGACGCAGCATCCAGGCAGAAATGGCATAAGTTTGTGTGAATTTGGGGCAAATTGGGGAATATTGCTAAAATTCCAAAAACGTTGACCCGCGGGTCATCGATTTTTTAAACTAGAGGAAACTTGAAAAGCCCATATCTCGGACACGGAAGGAGATAGAGAGCTAATATTACAGACGTAGCATCCAGGCAGAAATGGCATGAGTTTGTGTGAATTTGGGGCAAATTGGGGGATATTGAAAAAATTCAAAAAAAGGTTGACCCGCGGGTCATCTATTTTTTAAACTAGAGGGAACTTGAAAAGCCCATATCTCGGACCAGGAAGGAGATAGAGAACTAATATTTCAGACGCAGCATCCAGGCAGAAATGGCATGAGTTTGTGTGAATTTAGGGCAAATTGGGGAATATTGAAAAATATTGAAAAATGTTGACCCGCGGGTCATCGATTTTTTAAACTAGAGGAAACTTAAAAAGCCCATATCTCGGACAAGGAAGCAGATAGAGAACTAATCTTTCAGACGCAGCATCCAGGCAGAAATGGCATGAGTTTGTGTGAATTTGGGGCAAATTGGGGAATATTGATAAAATTCAAAAATCATTGACCCGCGGGTCATTGATTTTTTAAACTAGAGGAAACTTGAAAAGCCCATATCTCGGACACGGAAGGAGATAGAGAACTAATATTTCAGACGCAGCATCCAGGCAGAAATGGCATGAGTTTGTGTGAATTTGTGGCAAATTGAGGAATGTTGATAAAATTCAAAAAACATTGACCCGCGGGTCATCGATTTTTTAAACTAGAGGAAACTTGAAAAGCCCATATCTAGGACAAGGAAGGAGATAAAGAGCTAATATTTCAGACGCAGCATCCAGGCAGAAATGGCTTGAGTTTGTGTGAATTTGGGGCAAATTGGGGAATTTTGAAAAAAATCAAAAAATGTTGACCCGCGGGTCATCGATTTTTTAAACTAGAGGAAACTTGAAAAGCCCATATCTCGGACACGGAAGGAGATAGAGAGCTAATATTTCAGACGCAGCATCCAGGCAGAAATGGCATGAGTTTGTGTGAATTTGGGGCAAATTGGGGAATTTTGAAAAAAATCTACAAATGTTGACCTTCGGGTCATCGATTTTTTAAACTAGAGGAAACTTGAAAAGCCCATATCTTGGTCAAGGAAGGAGGTAGAGAGCTAATATTTCAGACGCAGCATCCAGGCAGAAATGGCATGAGTTTGTGTGAATTTGGGGCAAATTGGGGAATATTGATAAAATTCAAAAAACGTTGACCCGCGGGTCATCGATTTTTTAAACTAGAGGAAACTTGAAAAGCCCATATCTCGGACAAGGAAGGAGGTAGAGAGCTAATATTTCAGACGCAGCATCCAGGCAGAAATGGCATAAGTTTGTGTGAATTTGGGGCAAATTGGGGAATATTGAGAAATATTGAAAAATGTTGACCCGCGGGTCATCGGTTTTTTAAACTAGAGGAAACTTAAAAAGCCCATATCTCGGACAAGGAAGGAGATAGAGAACTAATATTTCAGACGCAGCATCCAGGCAGAAATAGCATGAGTTTGTGTGAATTTGGGGCAAATTGGGGAATATTGAAAAATATTGAAAAATGTTGACCCGCGGGTCATCGATTTTTTTAACTAGAGGAAACTTGAAAAGCCCATATCTCGGCTGAGGAAGGAGATAGAGAGCTAATATTTCAGACGCAGCATCCAGGCAGAAATGGCATGAGTTTGTGTGAATTTGGGGCAAATTGGGGAATATTGAAAAATTCAAAAAAATGTTGACCCGCGGGTCATCGATTTTTTAAACTAGAGGAAACGTGAAAAGCCCATATCTTGGCTGAGGAAGGAGATAGAGAGCTAATATTTCAGACGCAGCATCCAGGCAGAAATGGCATGAGTTTGTGTGAATTTGGGGCAAATTGGGGAATTTTGAAAAAAATCTACAAATGTTGACCTTCGGGTCATCGATTTTTTAAACTAGAGGAAACTTGAAAAGCCCATATCTTGGTCAAGGAAGGAGGTAGAGAGCTAATATTTCAGACGCAGCATCCAGGCAGAAATGGCATGAGTTTGTGTGAATTTGGGGCAAATTGGGGAATATTGATAAAATTCAAAAAACGTTGACCCGCGGGTCATCGATTTTTTAAACTAGAGGAAACTTGAAAAGCCCATATCTCGGACAAGGAAGGAGGTAGAGAGCTAATATTTCAGACGCAGCATCCAGGCAGAAATGGCATAAGTTTGTGTGAATTTGGGGCAAATTGGGGAATATTGAGAAATATTGAAAAATGTTGACCCGCGGGTCATCGGTTTTTTAAACTAGAGGAAACTTAAAAAGCCCATATCTCGGACAAGGAAGGAGATAGAGAACTAATATTTCAGACGCAGCATCCAGGCAGAAATAGCATGAGTTTGTGTGAATTTGGGGCAAATTGGGGAATATTGAAAAATATTGAAAAATGTTGACCCGCGGGTCATCGATTTTTTTAACTAGAGGAAACTTGAAAAGCCCATATCTCGGCTGAGGAAGGAGATAGAGAGCTAATATTTCAGACGCAGCATCCAGGCAGAAATGGCATGAGTTTGTGTGAATTTGGGGCAAGTTGGGGAATATTGAAGAAATGCAAAAAACGTTGACCCGCGGGTCATCGATTTTTTAAACTAGAGGAAACTTGAAAAGCCCATATCTCGGACAAGGAAGGAGATAGAAAACTAATATTTCAGACGCAGCATCCAGGCAGAAATGGCATGAGTTTGTGTGAATTTGGGGCAAATTGGGGAATATTGAAAAATATTGAAAAATGTTGACCCACGGGTCATCGACTTTTTAAACTAGAGGAAACTTGAAAAGCCCATATCTCGGACAAGGAAGGAGATAGAGAACTAATATTTCAGACGCAGCATCCAGGCAGAAATGGCATGAGTTTGTGTGAATTTGGGGCAAATTGGGGAATATTGCTAAAATTCCAAAAACGTTGACCCGCGGGTCATCGATTTTTTAAACTAGAGGAAACTTGAAAAGCCCATATCTCGGACACGGAAGGAGATAGAGAGCTAATATTTCAGACGCAGCATCCAGGCAGAAATGGCATGAGTTTGTGTGAATTTGGGGCAAATTGGGGAATATTGAAAAAATTCAAAAAAATGTTGACCCGCGGGTCATCGATTTCATAAACTAGAGGAAACTTAAAAAGCCCATATCTCGGACAAGGAAGGAGATAGAGAGCTAATATTTCAGACGCAGCATCCAGGCAGAAATGGCATAAGTTTGTGTGAATTTGGGGCAAATTGGGGAATATTGCTAAAATTCGAAAAACGTTGACCCGGGAATATTGAAAAATATTGAAAAATGTTGACCCACGGGTCATCGATTTTTTAAACTAGAGGAAACTTAAAAAGCCCATATCTCGGCTGAGGAAGGAGATAGATAGCTAATATTTCAGACGCAGCATCCAGGCAGAAATGGCATGAGTTTGTGTGAATTTGGGGCAAATTGGGGGATATTGAAAAAATTCAAAAAAAGGTTGACCCGCGGGTCATCTATTTTTTAAACTAGAGGGAACTTGAAAAGCCCATATCTCGGACCAGGAAGGAGATAGAGAACTAATATTTCAGACGCAGCATCCAGGCAGAAATGGCATGAGTTTGTGTGAATTTAGGGCAAATTGGGGAATATTGAAAAATATTGAAAAATGTTGACCCGCGGGTCATCGATTTTTTAAACTAGAGGAAACTTAAAAAGCCCATATCTCGGACAAGGAAGCAGATAGAGAACTAATCTTTCAGACGCAGCATCCAGGCAGAAATGGCATGAGTTTGTGTGAATTTGTGGCAAATTGAGGAATGTTGATAAAATTCAAAAAACATTGACCCGCGGGTCATCGATTTTTTAAACTAGAGGAAACTTGAAAAGCCCATATCTAGGACAAGGAAGGAGATAAAGAGCTAATATTTCAGACGCAGCATCCAGGCAGAAATGGCTTGAGTTTGTGTGAATTTGGGGCAAATTGGGGAATTTTGAAAAAAATCAAAAAATGTTGACCCGCGGGTCATCGATTTTTTAAACTAGAGGAAACTTGAAAAGCCCATATCTCGGACACGGAAGGAGATAGAGAGCTAATATTTCAGACGCAGCATCCAGGCAGAAATGGCATGAGTTTGTGTGAATTTGGGGCAAATTGGGGAATATTGAAAAATTCAAAAAAATGTTGACCCGCGGGTCATCGATTTTTTAAACTAGAGGAAACGTGAAAAGCCCATATCTTGGCTGAGGAAGGAGATAGAGAGCTAATATTTCAGACGCAGCATCCAGGCAGAAATGGCATGAGTTTGTGTGAATTTGGGGCAAATTGGGGAATTTTGAAAAAAATCTACAAATGTTGACCTTCGGGTCATCGATTTTTTAAACTAGAGGAAACTTGAAAAGCCCATATCTTGGTCAAGGAAGGAGGTAGAGAGCTAATATTTCAGACGCAGCATCCAGGCAGAAATGGCATGAGTTTGTGTGAATTTGGGGCAAATTGGGGAATATTGATAAAATTCAAAAAACGTTGACCCGCGGGTCATCGATTTTTTAAACTAGAGGAAACTTGAAAAGCCCATATCTCGGACAAGGAAGGAGGTAGAGAGCTAATATTTCAGACGCAGCATCCAGGCAGAAATGGCATAAGTTTGTGTGAATTTGGGGCAAATTGGGGAATATTGAGAAATATTGAAAAATGTTGACCCGCGGGTCATCGGTTTTTTAAACTAGAGGAAACTTAAAAAGCCCATATCTCGGACAAGGAAGGAGATAGAGAACTAATATTTCAGACGCAGCATCCAGGCAGAAATAGCATGAGTTTGTGTGAATTTGGGGCAAATTGGGGAATATTGAAAAATATTGAAAAATGTTGACCCGCGGGTCATCGATTTTTTTAACTAGAGGAAACTTGAAAAGCCCATATCTCGGCTGAGGAAGGAGATAGAGAGCTAATATTTCAGACGCAGCATCCAGGCAGAAATGGCATGAGTTTGTGTGAATTTGGGGCAAATTGGGGAATATTGAAAAATTCAAAAAAATGTTGACCCGCGGGTCATCGATTTTTTAAACTAGAGGAAACGTGAAAAGCCCATATCTTGGCTGAGGAAGGAGATAGAGAGCTAATATTTCAGACGCAGCATCCAGGCAGAAATGGCATGAGTTTGTGTGAATTTGGGGCAAATTGGGGAATTTTGAAAAAAATCTACAAATGTTGACCTTCGGGTCATCGATTTTTTAAACTAGAGGAAACTTGAAAAGCCCATATCTCGGACAAGGAAGGAGATAGAGAACTAATATTTCAGACGCAGCATCCAGGCAGAAATGGCATGAGTTTGTGTGAATTTGGGGCAAATTGGGGAATATTGATAAAATTCAAAAAACGTTGACCCGCGGGTCATCGATTTTTTAAACTAGAGGAAACTTGAAAAGCCCATATCTCGGACAAGGAAGGAGGTAGAGAGCTAATATTTCAGACGCAGCATCCAGGCAGAAATGGCATAAGTTTGTGTGAATTTGGGGCAAATTGGGGAATATTGAGAAATATTGAAAAATGTTGACCCGCGGGTCATCGGTTTTTTAAACTAGAGGAAACTTAAAAAGCCCATATCTCGGACAAGGAAGGAGATAGAGAACTAATATTTCAGACGCAGCATCCAGGCAGAAATAGCATGAGTTTGTGTGAATTTGGGGCAAATTGGGGAATATTGAAAAATATTGAAAAATGTTGACCCGCGGGTCATCGATTTTTTTAACTAGAGGAAACTTGAAAAGCCCATATCTCGGCTGAGGAAGGAGATAGAGAGCTAATATTTCAGACGCAGCATCCAGGCAGAAATGGCATGAGTTTGTGTGAATTTGGGGCAAGTTGGGGAATATTGAAGAAATGCAAAAAACGTTGACCCGCGGGTCATCGATTTTTTAAACTAGAGGAAACTTGAAAAGCCCATATCTCGGACAAGGAAGGAGATAGAAAACTAATATTTCAGACGCAGCATCCAGGCAGAAATGGCATGAGTTTGTGTGAATTTGGGGCAAATTGGGGAATTTTGAAAAAAATCTACAAATGTTGACCTTCGGGTCATCGATTTTATAAACTAGAGGAAACTTGAAAAGCCCATATCTTGGTCAAGGAAGGAGGTAGAGAGCTAATATTTCAGACGCAGCATCCAGGCAGAAATGGCATGAGTTTGTGTGAATTTGGGGCAAATTGGGGAATATTGATAAAATTCAAAAAACGTTGACCCGCGGGTCATCGATTTTTTAAACTAGAGGAAACTTGAAAAGCCCATATCTCGGACAAGGAAGGAGGTAGAGAGCTAATATTTCAGACGCAGCATCCAGGCAGAAATGGCATAAGTTTGTGTGAATTTGGGGCAAATTGGGGAATATTGAGAAATATTGAAAAATGTTGACCCGCGGGTCATCGGTTTTTTAAACTAGAGGAAACTTAAAAAGCCCATATCTCGGACAAGGAAGGAGATAGAGAACTAATATTTCAGACGCAGCATCCAGGCAGAAATAGCATGAGTTTGTGTGAATTTGGGGCAAATTGGGGAATATTGAAAAATATTGAAAAATGTTGACCCGCGGGTCATCGATTTTTTTAACTAGAGGAAACTTGAAAAGCCCATATCTCGGCTGAGGAAGGAGATAGAGAGCTAATATTTCAGACGCAGCATCCAGGCAGAAATGGCATGAGTTTGTGTGAATTTGGGGCAAGTTGGGGAATATTGAAGAAATGCAAAAAACGTTGACCCGCGGGTCATCGATTTTTTAAACTAGAGGAAACTTGAAAAGCCCATATCTCGGACAAGGAAGGAGATAGAAAACTAATATTTCAGACGCAGCATCCAGGCAGAAATGGCATGAGTTTGTGTGAATTTGGGGCAAATTGGGGAATATTGAAAAATATTGAAAAATGTTGACCCACGGGTCATCGACTTTTTAAACTAGAGGAAACTTGAAAAGCCCATATCTCGGACAAGGAAGGAGATAGAGAACTAATATTTCAGACGCAGCATCCAGGCAGAAATGGCATGAGTTTGTGTGAATTTGGGGCAAATTGGGGAATATTGCTAAAATTCCAAAAACGTTGACCCGCGGGTCATCGATTTTTTAAACTAGAGGAAACTTGAAAAGCCCATATCTCGGACACGGAAGGAGATAGAGAGCTAATATTTCAGACGCAGCATCCAGGCAGAAATGGCATGAGTTTGTGTGAATTTGGGGCAAATTGGGGAATATTGAAAAAATTCAAAAAAATGTTGACCCGCGGGTCATCGATTTCATAAACTAGAGGAAACTTAAAAAGCCCATATCTCGGACAAGGAAGGAGATAGAGAGCTAATATTTCAGACGCAGCATCCAGGCAGAAATGGCATAAGTTTGTGTGAATTTGGGGCAAATTGGGGAATATTGCTAAAATTCGAAAAACGTTGACCCGGGAATATTGAAAAATATTGAAAAATGTTGACCCACGGGTCATCGATTTTTTAAACTAGAGGAAACTTAAAAAGCCCATATCTCGGCTGAGGAAGGAGATAGATAGCTAATATTTCAGACGCAGCATCCAGGCAGAAATGGCATGAGTTTGTGTGAATTTGTGGCAAATTGAGGAATGTTGATAAAATTCAAAAAACATTGACCCGCGGGTCATCGATTTTTTAAACTAGAGGAAACTTGAAAAGCCCATATCTAGGACAAGGAAGGAGATAAAGAGCTAATATTTCAGACGCAGCATCCAGGCAGAAATGGCTTGAGTTTGTGTGAATTTGGGGCAAATTGGGGGAATATTGAAAAATATTGAAAAATGTTGACCCGCGGGTCATCGATTTTTTGAACTAGAGGAAACTTAAAAAGCCCATATCTCGGCTGAGGAAGGAGATAGATAGCTAATATTTCAGACGCAGCATCCAGGCAGAAATGGCATGAGTTTGTGTGAATTTGGGGCAAATTGAGGGATATTGAAAAAATTAAAAAAAACGTTGACCCGCGGGTCATCGATTTTTTAAACTAGAGGAAACTTGAAAAGCCCATATCTCGGACACGGAAGGAGATAGAGAACTAATATTTCAGACGCAGCATCCAGGCAGAAATGGCATGAGTTTGTGTGAATTTGTGGCAAATTGGGGAATATTGATAAAATTCAAAAAACATTGACCCGCGGGTCATCGATTTTTTAAACTAGAGGAAACTTGAAAAGCCCATATCTAGGACAAGGAAGGAGATAAAGAGCTAATATTTCAGACGCAGCATCCAGGCAGAAATGGCATGAGTTTGTGTGAATTTAGGGCAAATTGGGGAATTTTGAAAAAAATCAAAAAATGTTGACCCGCGGGTCATCGATTTTTTAAACTAGAGGAAACTTGAAAAGCCCATATCTCGGACACGGAAGGAGATAGAGAACTACTATTTCAGACGCAGCATCCAGGCAGAAATGGCATGAGTTTGTGTGAATTTGGGGCAAATTGGGGAATATTGATAAAATTCAAAAATCATTGACCCGCGGGTCATTGATTTTTTAAACTAGAGGAAACTTGAAAAGCCCATATCTCGGCTGAGGAAGGAGATAGAGAGCTAATATTTCAGACGCAGCATCCAGGCAGAAATGGCATGAGTTTGTGTGAATTTGGGGCAAATTGAGGGATATTGAAAAAAATCAAAAAATGTTGACCCGCGGGTCATCGATTTTTTAAACTAGAGGAAACTTGAAAAGCCCATATCTCGGACACGGAAGGAGATAGAGAACTAATATTTCAGACGCAGCATCCAGGCAGAAATGGCATGAGTTTGTGTGAATTTGGGGCAAATTGGGGAATGTTGATAAAATTCAAAAAACATTGACCCGCGGGTCATCGATTTTTTAAACTAGAGGTAACTTGAAAAGCCCATATCTAGGACAAGGAAGGAGATAAAGAGCTAATATTTCAGACGCAGCATCCAGGCAGAAATGGCTTGAGTTTGTGTGAATTTAGGGCAAATTGGGGAATTTTGAAAAAAATCTAAAAATGTTGACCCGCGGGTCATCGATTTTTTAAACTAGAGGAAACTTGAAAAGCCCATATCTCGGACACGGAAGGAGATAGAGAGCTAATATTTCAGACGCAGCATCCAGGCAGAAATGGCATGAGTTTGTGTGAATTTGGGGCAAATTGGGGAATATTGAAAAAATTCAAAAAAATGTTGACCCGCGGGTCATCGATTTTTTAAACTAGAGGAAACGTGAAAAGCCCATATCTTGGCTGAGGAAGGAGATAGAGAGCTAATATTTCAGACGCAGCATCCAGGCAGAAATGGCATGAGTTTGTGTGAATTTGGGGCAAATTGGGGAATTTTGAAAAAAATCTACAAATGTTGACCTTCGGGTCATCGATTTTTTAAACTAGAGGAAACTTGAAAAGCCCATATCTTGGACAAGGAAGGAGGTAGAGAGCTAATATTTCAGACGCAGCATCCAGGCAGAAATGGCATGAGTTTGTGTGAATTTGGGGCAAATTGGGGAATATTGATAAAATTCAAAAAACGTTGACCCGCGGGTCATCGATTTTTTAAACTAGAGGAAACTTGAAAAGCCCATATCTCGGACAAGGAAGGAGGTAGAGAGCTAATATTTCAGACGCAGCATCCAGGCAGAAATGGCATAAGTTTGTGTGAATTTGGGGCAAATTGGGGAATATTGAGAAATATTGAAAAATGTTGACCCGCGGGTCATCGGTTTTTTAAACTAGAGGAAACTTAAAAAGCCCATATCTCGGCTGAGGAAGGAGATAGAGAGCTAATATTTCAGACGCAGCATCTAGGCAGAAATGGCATGAGTTTGTGTGAATTTGGGGCAAGTTGGGGAATATTGAAGAAATGCAAAAAACGTTGACCCGCGGGTCATCGATTTTTTAAACTAGAGGAAACTTGAAAAGCCCATATCTCGGACAAGGAAGGAGATAGAAAACTAATATTTCAGACGCAGCATCCAGGCAGAAATGGCATGAGTTTGTGTGAATTTGGGGCAAATTGGGGAATATTGAAAAATATTGAAAAATGTTGACCCACGGGTCATCGACTTTTTAAACTAGAGGAAACTTGAAAAGCCCATATCTCGGACAAGGAAGGACATAGAGAACTAATATTTCAGACGCAGCATCCAGGCAGAAATGGCATGAGTTTGTGTGAATTTGGGGCAAATTGGGGAATATTGAAAAATATTGAAAAATGTTGACCCGCGGGTCATCGATTTTTTAAACTAGAGGAAACTTAAAAAGCCCATATCTCGGCTGAGGAAGGAGATAGATAGCTAATATTTCAGACGCAGCATCCAGGCAGAAATGGCATGAGTTTGTGTGAATTTGGGGCAAATTGAGGGATATTGAAAAAATTAAAAAAAACGTTGACCCACGGGTCATCGATTTTTCAAACTAGAGGAAACTTGAAAAGCCCATATCTCGGACACGGAAGGAGATAGAGAGCTAATATTTCAGACGCAGCATCCAGGCAGAAATGGCATGAGTTTGTGTGAATTTGGGGCAAATTGGGGAATATTGAAAAAATTCAAGAAAATGTTGACCCGCGGGTCATCGATTTCATAAACTAGAGGAAACTTAAAAAGCCCATATCTCGGACAAGGAAGGAGATAGAGAGCTAATATTTCAGACGCAGCATCCAGGCAGAAATGGCATGAGTTTGTGTGAATTTGGGGCAAATTGGGGAATATTGAAAAATATTGAAAAATGTTGACCCGCGGGTCATCGATTTTTTAAACTAGAGGAAACTTAAAAAGCCCATATATCTGGGCTGAGGAAGGAGATAGATAGCTAATATTTCAGACGCAGCATCCAGGCAGAAATGGCATGAGTTTGTGTGAATTTGGGGCAAATTGAGGGATATTGAAAAAATTAAAAAAAACGTTGACCCACGGGTCATCGATTTTTCAAACTAGAGGAAACTTGAAAAGCCCATATCTCGGACACGGAAGGAGATAGAGAGCTACTATTTCAGACGCAGCATCCAGGCAGAAATGGCATGAGTTT
This sequence comes from Genypterus blacodes, assembly GCF_046128005.1. Classification (NCBI taxonomy): domain Eukaryota; kingdom Metazoa; phylum Chordata; class Actinopteri; order Ophidiiformes; family Ophidiidae; genus Genypterus; species Genypterus blacodes. Next base: position 5,387,545 of record NW_027466831.1, read on the forward strand.
GTGTGAATTTGGGGCAAATTGGGGAATATTGAAAAAATTCAAAAAAATGTTGACCCGCGGGTCATCGATTTCATAAACTAGAGGAAACTTAAAAAGCCCATATCTCGGACAAGGAAGGAGATAGAGAACTAATATTTCAGACGCAGCATCCAGGCAGAAATGGCATAAGTTTGTGTGAATTTGGGGCAAATTGGGGAATATTGCTAAAATTCGAAAAACGTTGACCCGCGGGTCATCGATTTTTTAAACTAGAGGAAACTTGAAAAGCCCATATCTCGGACACGGAAGGAGATAGAGAGCTAATATTACAGACGTAGCATCCAGGCAGAAATGGCATGAGTTTGTGTGAATTTGGGGCAAATTGGGGGATATTGACAAAATTAAAAAAAATGTTGACCCGCGGGTCATCTATTTTTTAAACTAGAGGGAACTTGAAAAGCCCATATCTCGGACCAGGAAGGAGATAGAGAACTAATATTTCAGACGCAGCATCCAGGCAGAAATGGCATAAGTTTGTGTGAATTTGGGGCAAATTGGGGAATATTGCTAAAATTCGAAAAACGTTGACCCGCGGGTCATCGATTTTTTAAACTAGAGGAAACTTGAAAAGCCCATATCTCGGACACGGAAGGAGATAGAGAGCTAATATTTCAGACGCAGCATCCAGGCAGAAATGGCATGAGTTTGTGTGAATTTAGGGCAAATTGGGGAATTTTGGAAAAAAACAAACAATGTCGACCCGCGGGTCATCGATTTTTTAAACTAGAGGAACTTCTAATTTATGTAAATGTATTCTAATTTATGTAAATGTATTCTAATTTTTGTAAATTTATGTAAATTTATGTAAATTTATGTAAATTTATTCAAATTTATTCTAAATTCATTGTAATTTATTCTAATTTATTCTAATTTATTCTCATTTATTCTAATTTATTCTCATTTATTCCAATTTATGGTTTTTAAGCCATTTCTCTGATTTGTTCTGACACATTTTCACGGAGTTGAAATGCTTTATATCATCTTACAGTGTGAAGAAATGTGGATGAATGTGGAAGATATTCAATACATTACCATAAAGTAGCATAACTGCGAATAAATTATAGTAAATCAGAATAAATTTAAATAAATCCGAATAAATTATAATAAATTTCAATAAATTTGAATAAATTTGAATAAATTAGACTAAATCTGAATAAATTAGAATAAATTAGAATAAATTAGAATGAATTTCAGTAGCTATTCAAATCTAAAAAACTTCTCAACACACAGCTATGCAGGACACCAGGCTTATATATTGCATATTTATTCTAACGTTTTTTGAATTTTATCAATATTCTCCAATTCGCCCCAAATTCACAGAAACTCATGCCATTTCTGCCTGAATGCTGCGTATGAAATATTAGTTCTCTATGTCCTTCCTTGTCGGAGATATGGGCTTTGACCCGTTGAAAACGTTGACCCGTGGGTCATCGATTTTTTAAACTACAGGAAACTTGAAAAGCCCATATCTCGGCTGAGGAAGGAGATAGAGAGCTAATATTTCAGACGCAGCATCCAGGCAGAAATGGCATGAGTTTGTGTGAATTTGGGGCAAATTGGGGGATATTGAAAAAATTCAAAAATGTTGACCCGCGGGTCATCGATTTTTTAAACTAGAGGAAACTTAAAAAGCCCATATCTCGGCTGAGGAAGGAGATAGAGAGCTAATATTTCAGACGCAGCATCCAGGCAGAAATGGCATGAGTTTGTGTGAATTTGGGGCAAATTGGGGAATGTTGATAAAATTCAAAAAACATTGACCCGCGGGTCATCGATTTCTTAAACTAGAGGACACTTAAAAAGCCCATATCTCGGACACGGAAGGAGATAGAGAGCTAATATTTCAGACGCAGCATCCAGGCAGAAATGGCATGAGTTTGTGTGAATTTGGGGCAAATTGGGGAATATTGAAAAATATTGAAAAATGTTGACCCGCGGGTCATCGATTTTTTAAACTAGAGGAAACTTAAAAAGCCCATATCTCGGACACGGAAGGAGATAGAGAACTAATATTTCAGACCAGCATCCAGGCAGAAATGGCATGAGTTTGTGTGAATTTGTGGCAAATTGGGGAATATTGATAAAATTCAAAAAACATTGACCCGCGGGTCATCGATTTTTTAAACTAGAGGAAACTTTATAAGCCCATATCTCGGACAAGGAAGGAGATAGAGAACTAATATTTCAGACGCAGCATCCAGGCAGAAATGGCATGAGTTTGTGTGAATTTGGGGCAAATTGAGGTATATTGAAAAAATTAAAAAAAATGTTGACCCGCGGGTCATCGATTTTTTAAACTAGAGGAAACTTGAAAAGCCCATATCTCGGACAAGGAAGGAGATAAAGAGCTAATATTTCAGACGCAGCATCCAGGCAGAAATGGCATGAGTTTGTGTGAATTTAGGGCAAATTGGGGAATTTTGAAAAAAATCAAAAAATGTTGACCCGCGGGTCATCGATTTTTTAAACTAGAGGAAACTTGAAAAGCCCATATCTCGGACACGGAAGGAGATAGAGAACTACTATTTCAGACGCAGCATCCAGGCAGAAATGGCATGAGTTTGTGTGAATTTGTGGCAAATTGGGGAATATTGATAAAATTCAAAAAACATTGACCCGCGGGTCATCGATTTTTTAAACTAGAGGAAACTTAAAAAGCCCATATCTCGGACAAGGAAGGAGATAGAGAGCTAATATTTCAGACGCAGCATCCAGGCAGAAATGGCATGAGTTTGTGTGAATTTGGGGCAAATTGGGGAATATTGATAAAATTCAAAAATCATTGACCCGCGGGTCATTGATTTTTTAAACTAGAGGAAACTTGAAAAGCCCATATCTCGGACACGGAAGGAGATAGAGAGCTAATATTTCAGACGCAGCATCCAGGCAGAAATGGCATGAGTTTGTGTGAATTTGGGGCAAATTGGGGAATATTGAAAAAATTCAAAAAAATGTTGACCCGCGGGTCATCGATTTTTTAAACTAGAGGAAACGTGAAAAGCCCATATCTTGGCTGAGGAAGGAGATAGAGAGCTAATATTTCAGACGCAGCATCCAGGCAGAAATGGCATGAGTTTGTGTGATTTTGGGGCAAATTGGGGAATATTGATAAAATTCAAAAAACGTTGACCCGCGGGTCATCGATTTTTTAAACTAGAGGAAACTTGAAAAGCCCATATCTCGGACAAGGAAGGAGGTAGAGAGCTAATATTTCAGACGCAGCATCCAGGCAGAAATGGCATAAGTTTGTGTGAATTTGGGGCAAATTGGGGAATATTGAGAAATACTGAAAAATGTTGACCCGCGGGTCATCGGTTTTTTTAACTAGAGGAAACTTGAAAAGCCCATATCTCGGACAAGGAAGGAGATAGAGAACTAATATTTCAGACGCAGCATCCAGGCAGAAATAGCATGAGTTTGTGTGAATTTGGGGCAAATTGGGGAATATTGAAAAATATTGAAAAATGTTGACCCGCGGGTCATCGATTTTTTTAACTAGAGGAAACTTGAAAAGCCCATATCTCGGCTGAGGAAGGAGATAGAGAGCTAATATTTCAGACGCAGCATCCAGGCAGAAATGGCATGAGTTTGTGTGAATTTGGGGCAAGTTGGGGAATATTGAAGAAATGCAAAAAACGTTGACCCGCGGGTCATCGATTTTTTAAACTAGAGGAAACTTGAAAAGCCCATATCTCGGACAAGGAAGGAGATAGAAAACTAATATTTCAGACGCAGCATCCAGGCAGAAATGGCATGAGTTTGTGTGAATTTGGGGCAAATTGGGGAATATTGAAAAATATTGAAAAATGTTGACCCACGGGTCATCGACTTTTTAAACTAGAGGAAACTTGAAAAGCCGATATCTCGGACAAGGAAGGACATAGAGAACTAATATTTCAGACGCAGCATCCAGGCAGAAATGGCATGAGTTTGTGTGAATTTGGGGCAAATTGGGGAATATTGAAAAATATTGAAAAATGTTGACCCGCGGGTCATCGATTTTTTTAACTAGAGGAAACTTGAAAAGCCCATATCTCGGACACGGAAGGAGATAGAGAACTAATATTTCAGACGCAGCATCCAGGCAGAAATGGCATGAGTTTGTGTGAATTTGTGGCAAATTGGGGAATATTGATAAAATTCAAAAAACATTGACCCGCGGGTCATCGATTTTTTAAACTAGAGGAAACTTTATAAGCCCATATCTCGGACAAGGAAGGAGATAGAGAACTAATATTTCAGACGCAGCATCCAGGCAGAAATGGCATGAGTTTGTGTGAATTTGGGGCAAATTGAGGTATATTGAAAAAATTAAAAAAAATGTTGACCCGCGGGTCATCGATTTTTTAAACTAGAGGAAACTTGAAAAGCCCATATCTCGGACAAGGAAGGAGATAAAGAGCTAATATTTCAGACGCAGCATCCAGGCAGAAATGGCATGAGTTTGTGTGAATTTAGGGCAAATTGGGGAATTTTGAAAAAAATCAAAAAATGTTGACCCGCGGGTCATCGATTTTTTAAACTAGAGGAAACTTGAAAAGCCCATATCTCGGACACGGAAGGAGATAGAGAACTACTATTTCAGACGCAGCATCCAGGCAGAAATGGCATGAGTTTGTGTGAATTTGTGGCAAATTGGGGAATATTGATAAAATTCAAAAAACATTGACCCGCGGGTCATCGATTTTTTAAACTAGAGGAAACTTAAAAAGCCCATATCTCGGACAAGGAAGGAGATAGAGAGCTAATATTTCAGACGCAGCATCCAGGCAGAAATGGCATGAGTTTGTGTGAATTTGGGGCAAATTGGGGAATATTGATAAAATTCAAAAATCATTGACCCGCGGGTCATTGATTTTTTAAACTAGAGGAAACTTGAAAAGCCCATATCTCGGACACGGAAGGAGATAGAGAGCTAATATTTCAGACGCAGCATCCAGGCAGAAATGGCATGAGTTTGTGTGAATTTGGGGCAAATTGGGGAATATTGAAAAAATTCAAAAAAATGTTGACCCGCGGGTCATCGATTTTTTAAACTAGAGGAAACGTGAAAAGCCCATATCTTGGCTGAGGAAGGAGATAGAGAGCTAATATTTCAGACGCAGCATCCAGGCAGAAATGGCATGAGTTTGTGTGATTTTGGGGCAAATTGGGGAATATTGATAAAATTCAAAAAACGTTGACCCGCGGGTCATCGATTTTTTAAACTAGAGGAAACTTGAAAAGCCCATATCTCGGACAAGGAAGGAGGTAGAGAGCTAATATTTCAGACGCAGCATCCAGGCAGAAATGGCATAAGTTTGTGTGAATTTGGGGCAAATTGGGGAATATTGAGAAATACTGAAAAATGTTGACCCGCGGGTCATCGGTTTTTTTAACTAGAGGAAACTTGAAAAGCCCATATCTCGGACAAGGAAGGAGATAGAGAACTAATATTTCAGACGCAGCATCCAGGCAGAAATAGCATGAGTTTGTGTGAATTTGGGGCAAATTGGGGAATATTGAAAAATATTGAAAAATGTTGACCCGCGGGTCATCGATTTTTTTAACTAGAGGAAACTTGAAAAGCCCATATCTCGGCTGAGGAAGGAGATAGAGAGCTAATATTTCAGACGCAGCATCCAGGCAGAAATGGCATGAGTTTGTGTGAATTTGGGGCAAGTTGGGGAATATTGAAGAAATGCAAAAAACGTTGACCCGCGGGTCATCGATTTTTTAAACTAGAGGAAACTTGAAAAGCCCATATCTCGGACAAGGAAGGAGATAGAAAACTAATATTTCAGACGCAGCATCCAGGCAGAAATGGCATGAGTTTGTGTGAATTTGGGGCAAATTGGGGAATATTGAAAAATATTGAAAAATGTTGACCCACGGGTCATCGACTTTTTAAACTAGAGGAAACTTGAAAAGCCGATATCTCGGACAAGGAAGGACATAGAGAACTAATATTTCAGACGCAGCATCCAGGCAGAAATGGCATGAGTTTGTGTGAATTTGGGGCAAATTGGGGAATATTGAAAAATATTGAAAAATGTTGACCCGCGGGTCATCGATTTTTTTAACTAGAGGAAACTTGAAAAGCCCATATCTCGGACACGGAAGGAGATAGAGAACTAATATTTCAGACGCAGCATCCAGGCAGAAATGGCATGAGTTTGTGTGAATTTAGGGCAAATTGGGGGAATTTTGAAAAAAATCTAAAAATGTTGACCCGCGGGTCATCGATTTTTTAAACTAGAGGAAACTTGAAAAGCCCATATCTCGGACACGGAAGGAGATAGAGAGCTAATATTTCAGACGCAGCATCCAGGCAGAAATGGCATGAGTTTGTGTGAATTTGGGGCAAATTGGGGAATATTGAAAAATATTGAAAAATGTTGACCCACGGGTCATCGATTTTTTAAACTAGAGGAAACTTAAAAAGCCCATATCTCGGCTGAGGAAGGAGATAGATAGCTAATATTTCAGACGCAGCTTCCAGGCAGAAATGGCATGAGTTTGTGTGAATTTGGGGCAAATTGAGGGATATTGAAAAAAATCAAAAAATGTTGACCCGCGGGTCATCGATTTTTTAAACTAGAGGAAACTTGAAAAGCCCATATCTCGGACACGGAAGGAGATAGAGAACTAATATTTCAGACGCAGCATCCAGGCAGAAATGGCATGAGTTTGTGTGAATTTGTGGCAAATTGGGGAATATTGAAAAAATTCAAAAAACATTGACCCGCGGGTCATCGATTGTTTAAACTAGAGGAAACTTGAAAAGCCCATATCTAGGACAAGGAAGGAGATAAAGAGCTAATATTTCAGACGCAGCATCCAGGCAGATATGGCATGAGTTTGTGTGAATTTAGGGCAAATTGGGGAATTTTGAAAAAAATCTAAAAATGTTGACCCGCGGGTCATCGATTTTTTAAACTAGAGGAAACGTGAAAAGCCCATATCTCGGACAAGGAAGGAGATAGAGAGCTAATATTTCAGACGCAGCATCCAGGCAGAAATGGCATGAGTTTGTGTGAATTTGGGGCAAATTGGGGAATATTGAAAAAATTCAAAAAAATGTTGACCCGCGGGTCATCGATTTTTTAAACTAGAGGAAACTTGAAAAGCCCATATCTTGGCTGAGGAAGGAGATAGAGAGCTAATATTTCAGACGCAGCATCCAGGCAGAAATGGCATGAGTTTGTGTGAATTTGGGGCAAATTGGGGAATTTTGAAAAAAATCTACAAATGTTGACCTTCGGGTCATCGATTTTTTAAACTACAGGAAACTTGAAAAGCCCATATCTCGGCTGAGGAAGGAGATAGAGAGCTAATATTTCAGACGCAGCATCCAGGCAGAAATGGCATGAGTTTGTGTGAATTTAGGGCAAATTGGGGAATTTTGAAAAAAATCAAGAAATGTTGACCCGCGGGTCATCGATTTTTTAAACTAGAGGAAACTTGAAAAGCCCATATCTCGGACACGGAAGGAGATAGAGAACTACTATTTCAGACGCAGCATCCAGGCAGAAATGGCATGAGTTTGTGTGAATTTGGGGCAAATTGGGGAATATTGAAAAATATTGAAAAATGTTGACCCGCGGGTCATCGATTTTTTAAACTAGAGGAAACTTAAAAAGCCCATATCTCGGCTGAGGAAGGAGATAGATAGCTAATATTTCAGACGCAGCATCCAGGCAGAAATGGCATGAGTTTGTGTGAATTTGGGGCAAATTGAGGGATATTGAAAAAATTCAAAAATGTTGACCCGCGGGTCATCGATTTTTCGAATTTTAGCAATATTCTCCAATTTGCCCCAAATTCACAGAAACTCATGCCATTTCTGCCTGAATGCTGCGTATGAAATATTAGTTCTCTATGTCCTTCCTTGTCGGAGATATGGGCTTTGACCCGTTGAAAACGTTGACCCGTGGGTCATCGATTTTTTAAACTACAGGAAACTTGAAAAGCCCATATCTCGGCTGAGGAAGGAGATAGAGAGCTAATATTTCAGACGCAGCATCCAGGCAGAAATGGCATGAGTTTGTGTGAATTTGGGGCAAATTTGGGGATATTGAAAAAATTCAAAAATGTTGACCCGCGGGTCATCGATTTTTTAAACTAGAGGAAACTTAAAAAGCCCATATCTCGGCTGAGGAAGGAGATAGAGAGCTAATATTTCAGACGCAGCATCCAGGCAGAAATGGCATGAGTTTGTGTGAATTTGGGGCAAATTGGGGAATGTTGATAAAATTCAAAAAACATTGACCCGCGGGTCATCGATTTTTTAAACTAGAGGAAACTTAAAAAGCCCATATCTCGGACACGGAAGGAGATAGAGAACTAATATTTCAGACCAGCATCCAGGCAGAAATGGCATGAGTTTGTGTGAATTTGGGGCAAATTGGGGGATATTGACAAAATCAAAAAAAATGTTGACCCGCGGGTCATCTATTTTTTAAACTAGAGGGAACTTGAAAAGCCCATATCTCGGACCAGGAAGGAGATAGAGAACTAATATTTCAGACGCAGCATCCAGGCAGAAATGGCATGAGTTTGTGTGAATTTGGGGCAAATTGGGGAATATTGATAAAATTCAAAAATCATTGACCCGCGGGTCATTGATTTTTTAAACTAGAGGAAACTTGAAAAGCCCATATCTCGGCTGAGGAAGGAGATAGAGAGATAATATTTCAGACGCAGCATCCAGGCAGAAATGGCATGAGTGTGTGTGAATTTGGGGCAAATTGAGGGATATTGAAAAATTCAAAGAAACGTTGACCCGCGGGTCATCGATTTTTTAAACTAGAGGAAACTTGAAAAGCCCATATCTCGGACAAGGAAGGAGATAGAGAACTAATATTTCAGACGCAGCATCCAGGCAGAAATGGCATGAGTTTGTGTGAATTTGGGGCAAATTGGGGGAATATTGAAAAATATTGAAAAATGTTGACCCGCGGGTCATCGATTTTTTGAACTAGAGGAAACTTAAAAAGCCCATATCTCGGCTGAGGAAGGAGATAGATAGCTAATATTTCAGACGCAGCATCCAGGCAGAAATGGCATGAGTTTGTGTGAATTTGGGGCAAATTGAGGGATATTGAAAAAATTAAAAAAAACGTTGACCCGCGGGTCATCGATTTTTTAAACTAGAGGAAACTTGAAAAGCCCATATCTCGGACAAGGAAGGAGATAAAGAGCTAATATTTCAGACGCAGCATCCAGGCAGAAATGGCATGAGTTTGTGTGAATTTAGGGCAAATTGGGAAATTTTGAAAAAAATCAAAAAATGTTGACCCGCGGGTCATCGATTTTTTTAAACTAGAGGAAACTTGAAAAGCCCATATCTCGGACACGGAAGGAGATAGAGAACTAATATTTCAGACGCAGCATCCAGGCAGAAATGGCATGAGTTTGTGTGAATTTGTGGTAAATCGGGGAATATTGATAAAATTCAAAAAACATTGACCCGCGGGTCATCGATTTTTTAAACTAGAGGAAACTTGAAAAGCCCATATCTAGGACAAGGAAGGAGATAAAGAGCTAATATTTCAGACGCAGCATCCAGGCAGAAATGGCATGAGTTTGTGTGAATTTAGGGCAAATTGGGGAATTTTGGAAAAAATCAAAAAATGTTTACCCGCGGGTTATCGATTTTTTAAACAAGAGGAACTTCTAATTTATGTAAATGTATTCTAATTTATGTAAATGTATTCTAATTTATGTAAATTTATTCTAATTTATTCTAATTTATTCTAATTTATTCTAATTTATTCTAAATTTATTGTAATTTATTCTAATCTATTCAAATTTATTCTCATTTATTCCAATTTATGGTTTTTAAGCCATTTCTCTGATTTGTTCTGACACATTTTCACGGAGTTGAAATGCTTTATATCATCTTACAGTGTGAAGAAATGTGGATGAATGTGGAAGATATTCAATACATTACCATAAAGTAGCATAACTGCGAATAAATTATAGTAAATCAGAATAAATTTAAATAAATCCGAATAAATTATAATAAATTTCAATAAATTTGAATAAATTTGAATAAATTAGACTAAATCTGAATAAATTAGAATAAATTAGAATAAATTAGAATGAATTTCAGTAGCTATTCAAATCTAAAAAACTTCTCAACACACAGCTATGCAGGACACCAGGCTTATATATTGCATATTTATTCTAACGTTTTTTGAATTTTATCAATATTCTCCAATTTGCCCCAAATTCACAGAAACTCATGCCATTTCTGCCTGAATGCTGCGTATGAAATATTAGTTCTCTATGTCCTTCCTTGTCGGAGATATGGGCTTTGACCCGTTGAAAACGTTGACCCGTGGGTCATCGATTTTTTAAACTACAGGAAACTTGAAAAGCCCATATCTCGGCTGAGGAAGGAGATAGAGAGCTAATATTTCAGACGCAGCATCCAGGCAGAAATGGCATGAGTTTGTGTGAATTTGGGGCAAATTGGGGAATGTTGATAAAATTCAAAAAACATTGACCCGCGGGTCATCGATTTCTTAAACTAGAGGACACTTAAAAAGCCCATATCTCGGACACGGAAGGAGATAGAGAGCTAATATTTCAGACGCAGCATCCAGGCAGAAATGGCATGAGTTTGTGTGAATTTGGGGCAAATTGAGGGATATTGAAAAAATTAAAAAAAACGTTGACCCGCGGGTCATCGATTTTTTAAACTAGAGGAAACTTGAAAAGCCCATATCTCGGACAAGGAAGGAGATAAAGAGCTAATATTTCAGACGCAGCATCCAGGCAGAAATGGCATGAGTTTGTGTGAATTTAGGGCAAATTGGGAAATTTTGAAAAAAATCAAAAAATGTTGACCCGCGGGTCATCGATTTTTTTAAACTAGAGGAAACTTGAAAAGCCCATATCTCGGACACGGAAGGAGATAGAGAACTACTATTTCAGACGCAGCATCCAGGCAGAAATGGCATGAGTTTGTGTGAATTTGTGGCAAATTGGGGGATATTGACAAAATTAAAAAAAATGTTGACCCGCGGGTCATCGATTTTTTAAACTAGAGGGAACTTGAAAAGCCCATATCTCGGACCAGGAAGGAGATAGAGAACTAATATTTCAGACGCAGCATCCAGGCAGAAATGGCATGAGTTTGTGTGAATTTAGGGCAAATTGGGGAATATTGAAAAATATTGAAAAATGTTGACCCGCGGGTCATCGATTTTTTAAACTAGAGGAAACTTAAAAAGCCCATATCTCGGACAAGGAAGCAGATAGAGAACTAATCTTTCAGACGCAGCATCCAGGCAGAAATGGCATGAGTTTGTGTGAATTTGGGGCAAATTGGGGAATATTGATAAAATTCAAAAATCATTGACCCGCGGGTCATTGATTTTTTAAACTAGAGGAAACTTGAAAAGCCCATATCTCGGCTGAGGAAGGAGATAGAGAGATAATATTTCAGACGCAGCATCCAGGCAGAAATGGCATGAGTGTGTGTGAATTTGGGGCAAATTGAGGGATATTGAAAAATTCAAAGAAACGTTGACCCGCGGGTCATCGATTTTTTAAACTAGAGGAAACTTGAAAAGCCCATATCTCGGACAAGGAAGGAGATAGAGAACTAATATTTCAGACGCAGCATCCAGGCAGAAATGGCATGAGTTTGTGTGAATTTGGGGCAAATTGGGGGAATATTGAAAAATATTGAAAAATGTTGACCCGCGGGTCATCGATTTTTTGAACTAGAGGAAACTTAAAAAGCCCATATCTCGGCTGAGGAAGGAGATAGATAGCTAATATTTCAGACGCAGCATCCAGGCAGAAATGGCATGAGTTTGTGTGAATTTGGGGCAAATTGAGGGATATTGAAAAAATTAAAAAAAACGTTGACCCGCGGGTCATCGATTTTTTAAACTAGAGGAAACTTGAAAAGCCCATATCTCGGACAAGGAAGGAGATAAAGAGCTAATATTTCAGACGCAGCATCCAGGCAGAAATGGCATGAGTTTGTGTGAATTTGTGGTAAATCGGGGAATATTGATAAAATTCAAAAAACATTGACCCGCGGGTCATCGATTTTTTAAACTAGAGGAAACTTGAAAAGCCCATATCTAGGACAAGGAAGGAGATAAAGAGCTAATATTTCAGACGCAGCATCCAGGCAGAAATGGCATGAGTTTGTGTGAATTTAGGGCAAATTGGGGAATTTTGGAAAAAATCAAAAAATGTTTACCCGCGGGTTATCGATTTTTTAAACAAGAGGAACTTCTAATTTATGTAAATGTATTCTAATTTATGTAAATGTATTCTAATTTATGTAAATTTATTCTAATTTATTCTAATTTATTCTAATTTATTCTAATTTATTCTAAATTTATTGTAATTTATTCTAATCTATTCAAATTTATTCTCATTTATTCCAATTTATGGTTTTTAAGCCATTTCTCTGATTTGTTCTGACACATTTTCACGGAGTTGAAATGCTTTATATCATCTTACAGTGTGAAGAAATGTGGATGAATGTGGAAGATATTCAATACATTACCATAAAGTAGCATAACTGCGAATAAATTGTAGTAAATCAGAATAAATTTAAATAAATCCGAATAAATTATAATAAATTTCAATAAATTGGAATAAATTTCAATAAATTAGACTAAATCTGAATAAATTAGAATAAATTAGAATAAATTAGAATGAATTTCAGTAGCTATTCAAATCTAAAAAACTTCTCAACACACAGCTATGCAGGACACCAGGCTTATATATTGCATATTTATTCTAACGTTTTTTGAATTTTATCAATATTCTCCAATTTGCCCCAAATTCACAGAAACTCATGCCATTTCTGCCTGAATGCTGCGTATGAAATATTAGTTCTCTATGTCCTTCCTTGTCGGAGATATGGGCTTTGACCCGTTGAAAACGTTGACCCGTGGGTCATCGATTTTTTAAACTACAGGAAACTTGAAAAGCCCATATCTCGGCTGAGGAAGGAGATAGAGAGCTAATATTTCAGACGCAGCATCCAGGCAGAAATGGCATGAGTTTGTGTGAATTTGGGGCAAATTGGGGGATATTGAAAAAATTCAAAAATGTTGACCCGCGGGTCATCGATTTTTTAAACTAGAGGAAACTTAAAAAGCCCATATCTCGGCTGAGGAAGGAGATAGAGAGCTAATATTTCAGACGCAGCATCCAGGCAGAAATGGCATGAGTTTGTGTGAATTTGGGGCAAATTGGGGAATGTTGATAAAATTCAAAAAACATTGACCCGCGGGTCATCGATTTCTTAAACTAGAGGACACTTAAAAAGCCCATATCTCGGACACGGAAGGAGATAGAGAGCTAATATTTCAGACGCAGCATCCAGGCAGAAATGGCATGAGTTTGTGTGAATTTGGGGCAAATTGGGGAATATTGAAAAATATTGAAAAATGTTGACCCGCGGGTCATCGATTTTTTAAACTAGAGGAAACTTAAAAAGCCCATATCTCGGACACGGAAGGAGATAGAGAACTAATATTTCAGACCAGCATCCAGGCAGAAATGGCATGAGTTTGTGTGAATTTGTGGCAAATTGGGGAATATTGATAAAATTCAAAAAACATTGACCCGCGGGTCATCGATTTTTTAAACTAGAGGAAACTTTATAAGCCCATATCTCGGACAAGGAAGGAGATAGAGAACTAATATTTCAGACGCAGCATCCAGGCAGAAATGGCATGAGTTTGTGTGAATTTGGGGCAAATTGAGGTATATTGAAAAAATTAAAAAAAATGTTGACCCGCGGGTCATCGATTTTTTAAACTAGAGGAAACTTGAAAAGCCCATATCTCGGACAAGGAAGGAGATAAAGAGCTAATATTTCAGACGCAGCATCCAGGCAGAAATGGCATGAGTTTGTGTGAATTTGTGGTAAATCGGGGAATATTGATAAAATTCAAAAAACATTGACCCGCGGGTCATCGATTTTTTTAAACTAGAGGAAACTTGAAAAGCCCATATCTCGGACACGGAAGGAGATAGAGAACTAATATTTCAGACGCAGCATCCAGGCAGAAATGGCATGAGTTTGTGTGAATTTGTGGTAAATCGGGGAATATTGATAAAATTCAAAAAACATTGACCCGCGGGTCATCGATTTTTTAAACTAGAGGAAACTTGAAAAGCCCATATCTAGGACAAGGAAGGAGATAAAGAGCTAATATTTCAGACGCAGCATCCAGGCAGAAATGGCATGAGTTTGTGTGAATTTAGGGCAAATTGGGGAATTTTGGAAAAAATCAAAAAATGTTTACCCGCGGGTTATCGATTTTTTAAACAAGAGGAACTTCTAATTTATGTAAATGTATTCTAATTTATGTAAATGTATTCTAATTTATGTAAATTTATTCTAATTTATTCTAATTTATTCTAATTTATTCTAATTTATTCTAAATTTATTGTAATTTATTCTAATCTATTCAAATTTATTCTCATTTATTCCAATTTATGGTTTTTAAGCCATTTCTCTGATTTGTTCTGACACATTTTCACGGAGTTGAAATGCTTTATATCATCTTACAGTGTGAAGAAATGTGGATGAATGTGGAAGATATTCAATACATTACCATAAAGTAGCATAACTGCGAATAAATTGTAGTAAATCAGAATAAATTTAAATAAATCCGAATAAATTATAATAAATTTCAATAAATTTGAATAAATTTGAATAAATTAGACTAAATCTGAATAAATTAGAATAAATTAGAATAAATTAGAATGAATTTCAGTAGCTATTCAAATCTAAAAAACTTCTCAACACACAGCTATGCAGGACACCAGGCTTATATATTGCATATTTATTCTAACGTTTTTTGAATTTTATCAATATTCTCCAATTTGCCCCAAATTCACAGAAACTCATGCCATTTCTGCCTGAATGCTGCGTATGAAATATTAGTTCTCTATGTCCTTCCTTGTCGGAGATACGGGCTTTGACCCGTTGAAAACGTTGACCCGTGGGTCATCGATTTTTTAAACTACAGGAAACTTGAAAAGCCCATATCTCGGCTGAGGAAGGAGATAGAGAGCTAATATTTCAGACGCAGCATCCAGGCAGAAATGGCATGAGTTTGTGTGAATTTGGGGCAAATTGGGGAATATTGATAAAATTCAAAAATCATTGACCCGCGGGTCATTGATTTTTTAAACTAGAGGAAACTTGAAAAGCCCATATCTCGGCTGAGGAAGGAGATAGAGAGATAATATTTCAGACGCAGCATCCAGGCAGAAATGGCATGAGTGTGTGTGAATTTGGGGCAAATTGAGGGATATTGAAAAATTCAAAGAAACGTTGACCCGCGGGTCATCGATTTTTTAAACTAGAGGAAACTTGAAAAGCCCATATCTCGGACAAGGAAGGAGATAGAGAACTAATATTTCAGACGCAGCATCCAGGCAGAAATGGCATGAGTTTGTGTGAATTTGGGGCAAATTGGGGGAATATTGAAAAATATTGAAAAATGTTGACCCGCGGGTCATCGATTTTTTGAACTAGAGGAAACTTAAAAAGCCCATATCTCGGCTGAGGAAGGAGATAGATAGCTAATATTTCAGACGCAGCATCCAGGCAGAAATGGCATGAGTTTGTGTGAATTTGGGGCAAATTGAGGGATATTGAAAAAATTAAAAAAAACGTTGACCCGCGGGTCATCGATTTTTTAAACTAGAGGAAACTTGAAAAGCCCATATCTCGGACAAGGAAGGAGATAAAGAGCTAATATTTCAGACGCAGCATCCAGGCAGAAATGGCATGAGTTTGTGTGAATTTGTGGTAAATCGGGGAATATTGATAAAATTCAAAAAACATTGACCCGCGGGTCATCGATTTTTTAAACTAGAGGAAACTTGAAAAGCCCATATCTAGGACAAGGAAGGAGATAAAGAGCTAATATTTCAGACGCAGCATCCAGGCAGAAATGGCATGAGTTTGTGTGAATTTAGGGCAAATTGGGGAATTTTGGAAAAAATCAAAAAATGTTTACCCGCGGGTTATCGATTTTTTAAACAAGAGGAACTTCTAATTTATGTAAATGTATTCTAATTTATGTAAATGTATTCTAATTTATGTAAATTTATTCTAATTTATTCTAATTTATTCTAATTTATTCTAATTTATTCTAAATTTATTGTAATTTATTCTAATCTATTCAAATTTATTCTCATTTATTCCAATTTATGGTTTTTAAGCCATTTCTCTGATTTGTTCTGACACATTTTCACGGAGTTGAAATGCTTTATATCATCTTACAGTGTGAAGAAATGTGGATGAATGTGGAAGATATTCAATACATTACCATAAAGTAGCATAACTGCGAATAAATTGTAGTAAATCAGAATAAATTTAAATAAATCCGAATAAATTATAATAAATTTCAATAAATTGGAATAAATTTCAATAAATTAGACTAAATCTGAATAAATTAGAATAAATTAGAATAAATTAGAATGAATTTCAGTAGCTATTCAAATCTAAAAAACTTCTCAACACACAGCTATGCAGGACACCAGGCTTATATATTGCATATTTATTCTAACGTTTTTTGAATTTTATCAATATTCTCCAATTTGCCCCAAATTCACAGAAACTCATGCCATTTCTGCCTGAATGCTGCGTATGAAATATTAGTTCTCTATGTCCTTCCTTGTCGGAGATATGGGCTTTGACCCGTTGAAAACGTTGACCCGTGGGTCATCGATTTTTTAAACTACAGGAAACTTGAAAAGCCCATATCTCGGCTGAGGAAGGAGATAGAGAGCTAATATTTCAGACGCAGCATCCAGGCAGAAATGGCATGAGTTTGTGTGAATTTGGGGCAAATTGGGGGATATTGAAAAAATTCAAAAATGTTGACCCGCGGGTCATCGATTTTTTAAACTAGAGGAAACTTAAAAAGCCCATATCTCGGCTGAGGAAGGAGATAGAGAGCTAATATTTCAGACGCAGCATCCAGGCAGAAATGGCATGAGTTTGTGTGAATTTGGGGCAAATTGGGGAATGTTGATAAAATTCAAAAAACATTGACCCGCGGGTCATCGATTTCTTAAACTAGAGGACACTTAAAAAGCCCATATCTCGGACACGGAAGGAGATAGAGAGCTAATATTTCAGACGCAGCATCCAGGCAGAAATGGCATGAGTTTGTGTGAATTTGGGGCAAATTGGGGAATATTGAAAAATATTGAAAAATGTTGACCCGCGGGTCATCGATTTTTTAAACTAGAGGAAACTTAAAAAGCCCATATCTCGGACACGGAAGGAGATAGAGAACTAATATTTCAGACCAGCATCCAGGCAGAAATGGCATGAGTTTGTGTGAATTTGTGGCAAATTGGGGAATATTGATAAAATTCAAAAAACATTGACCCGCGGGTCATCGATTTTTTAAACTAGAGGAAACTTTATAAGCCCATATCTCGGACAAGGAAGGAGATAGAGAACTAATATTTCAGACGCAGCATCCAGGCAGAAATGGCATGAGTTTGTGTGAATTTGGGGCAAATTGAGGTATATTGAAAAAATTAAAAAAAATGTTGACCCGCGGGTCATCGATTTTTTAAACTAGAGGAAACTTGAAAAGCCCATATCTCGGACAAGGAAGGAGATAAAGAGCTAATATTTCAGACGCAGCATCCAGGCAGAAATGGCATGAGTTTGTGTGAATTTGTGGTAAATCGGGGAATATTGATAAAATTCAAAAAACATTGACCCGCGGGTCATCGATTTTTTTAAACTAGAGGAAACTTGAAAAGCCCATATCTCGGACACGGAAGGAGATAGAGAACTAATATTTCAGACGCAGCATCCAGGCAGAAATGGCATGAGTTTGTGTGAATTTGTGGTAAATCGGGGAATATTGATAAAATTCAAAAAACATTGACCCGCGGGTCATCGATTTTTTAAACTAGAGGAAACTTGAAAAGCCCATATCTAGGACAAGGAAGGAGATAAAGAGCTAATATTTCAGACGCAGCATCCAGGCAGAAATGGCATGAGTTTGTGTGAATTTAGGGCAAATTGGGGAATTTTGGAAAAAATCAAAAAATGTTTACCCGCGGGTTATCGATTTTTTAAACAAGAGGAACTTCTAATTTATGTAAATGTATTCTAATTTATGTAAATGTATTCTAATTTATGTAAATTTATTCTAATTTATTCTAATTTATTCTAATTTATTCTAATTTATTCTAAATTTATTGTAATTTATTCTAATCTATTCAAATTTATTCTCATTTATTCCAATTTATGGTTTTTAAGCCATTTCTCTGATTTGTTCTGACACATTTTCACGGAGTTGAAATGCTTTATATCATCTTACAGTGTGAAGAAATGTGGATGAATGTGGAAGATATTCAATACATTACCATAAAGTAGCATAACTGCGAATAAATTGTAGTAAATCAGAATAAATTTAAATAAATCCGAATAAATTATAATAAATTTCAATAAATTTGAATAAATTTGAATAAATTAGACTAAATCTGAATAAATTAGAATAAATTAGAATAAATTAGAATGAATTTCAGTAGCTATTCAAATCTAAAAAACTTCTCAACACACAGCTATGCAGGACACCAGGCTTATATATTGCATATTTATTCTAACGTTTTTTGAATTTTATCAATATTCTCCAATTTGCCCCAAATTCACAGAAACTCATGCCATTTCTGCCTGAATGCTGCGTATGAAATATTAGTTCTCTATGTCCTTCCTTGTCGGAGATACGGGCTTTGACCCGTTGAAAACGTTGACCCGTGGGTCATCGATTTTTTAAACTACAGGAAACTTGAAAAGCCCATATCTCGGCTGAGGAAGGAGATAGAGAGCTAATATTTCAGACGCAGCATCCAGGCAGAAATGGCATGAGTTTGTGTGAATTTGGGGCAAATTGGGGGATATTGAAAAAATTCAAAAATGTTGACCCGCGGGTCATCGATTTTTTAAACTAGAGGAAACTTAAAAAGCCCATATCTCGGCTGAGGAAGGAGATAGAGAGCTAATATTTCAGACGCAGCATCCAGGCAGAAATGGCATGAGTTTGTGTGAATTTGGGGCAAATTGGGGAATGTTGATAAAATTCAAAAAACATTGACCCGCGGGTCATCGATTTCTTAAACTAGAGGACACTTAAAAAGCCCATATCTCGGACACGGAAGGAGATAGAGAGCTAATATTTCAGACGCAGCATCCAGGCAGAAATGGCATGAGTTTGTGTGAATTTGGGGCAAATTGGGGAATATTGAAAAATATTGAAAAATGTTGACCCGCGGGTCATCGATTTTTTAAACTAGAGGAAACTTAAAAAGCCCATATCTCGGACACGGAAGGAGATAGAGAACTAATATTTCAGACCAGCATCCAGGCAGAAATGGCATGAGTTTGTGTGAATTTGTGGCAAATTGGGGAATATTGATAAAATTCAAAAAACATTGACCCGCGGGTCATCGATTTTTTAAACTAGAGGAAACTTTATAAGCCCATATCTCGGACAAGGAAGGAGATAGAGAACTAATATTTCAGACGCAGCATCCAGGCAGAAATGGCATGAGTTTGTGTGAATTTGGGGCAAATTGAGGTATATTGAAAAAATTAAAAAAAATGTTGACCCGCGGGTCATCGATTTTTTAAACTAGAGGAAACTTGAAAAGCCCATATCTCGGACAAGGAAGGAGATAAAGAGCTAATATTTCAGACGCAGCATCCAGGCAGAAATGGCATGAGTTTGTGTGAATTTAGGGCAAATTGGGGAATTTTGAAAAAAATCAAAAAATGTTGACCCGCGGGTCATCGATTTTTTAAACTAGAGGAAACTTGAAAAGCCCATATCTCGGACACGGAAGGAGATAGAGAACTACTATTTCAGACGCAGCATCCAGGCAGAAATGGCATGAGTTTGTGTGAATTTGTGGCAAATTGGGGAATATTGATAAAATTCAAAAAACATTGACCCGCGGGTCATCGATTTTTTAAACTAGAGGAAACTTAAAAAGCCCATATCTCGGACAAGGAAGGAGATAGAGAGCTAATATTTCAGACGCAGCATCCAGGCAGAAATGGCATGAGTTTGTGTGAATTTGGGGCAAATTGGGGAATATTGAAAAAATTCAAAAAAAATGTTGACCCGCGGGTCATCGATTTTTTAAACTAGAGGAAACGTGAAAAGCCCATATCTTGGCTGAGGAAGGAGATAGAGAGCTAATATTTCAGACGCAGCATCCAGGCAGAAATGGCATGAGTTTGTGTGATTTTGGGGCAAATTGGGGAATATTGATAAAATTCAAAAAACGTTGACCCGCGGGTCATCGATTTTTTAAACTAGAGGAAACTTGAAAAGCCCATATCTCGGACAAGGAAGGAGGTAGAGAGCTAATATTTCAGACGCAGCATCCAGGCAGAAATGGCATAAGTTTGTGTGAATTTGGGGGGAATTGGGGAATATTGAGAAATATTGAAAAATGTTGACCCGCGGGTCATCGGTTTTTTAAACTAGAGGAAACTTAAAAAGCCCATATCTCGGACAAGGAAGGAGATAGAGAACTAATATTTCAGACGCAGCATCCAGGCAGAAATAGCATGAGTTTGTGTGAATTTGGGGCAAATTGGGGAATATTGAAAAATATTGAAAAATGTTGACCCGCGGGTCATCGATTTTTTTAACTAGAGGAAACTTGAAAAGCCCATATCTCGGCTGAGGAAGGAGATAGAGAGCTAATATTTCAGACGCAGCATCCAGGCAGAAATGGCATGAGTTTGTGTGAATTTGGGGCAAGTTGGGGAATATTGAAGAAATGCAAAAAACGTTGACCCGCGGGTCATCAATTTTTTAAACTAGAGGAAACTTGAAAAGCCCATATCTCGGACAAGGAAGGAGATAGAAAACTAATATTTCAGACGCAGCATCCAGGCAGAAATGGCATGAGTTTGTGTGAATTTGGGGCAAATTGGGGAATATTGAAAAATATTGAAAAATGTTGACCCACGGGTCATCGACTTTTTAAACTAGAGGAAACTTGAAAAGCCGATATCTCGGACAAGGAAGGACATAGAGAACTAATATTTCAGACGCAGCATCCAGGCAGAAATGGCATGAGTTTGTGTGAATTTGGGGCAAATTGGGGAATATTGAAAAATATTGAAAAATGTTGACCCGCGGGTCATCGATTTTTTTAACTAGAGGAAACTTGAAAAGCCCATATCTCGGACACGGAAGGAGATAGAGAACTAATATTTCAGACGCAGCATCCAGGCAGAAATGGCATGAGTTTGTGTGAATTTAGGGCAAATTGGGGGAATTTTGAAAAAAATCTAAAAATGTTGACCCGCGGGTCATCGATTTTTTAAACTAGAGGAAACTTGAAAAGCCCATATCTCGGACAAGGAAGGAGATAGAGAGCTAATATTTCAGACGCAGCATCCAGGCAGAAATGGCATGAGTTTGTGTGAATTTGGGGCAAATTGGGGAATATTGAAAAATATTGAAAAATGTTGACCCACGGGTCATCGATTTTTTAAACTAGAGGAAACTTAAAAAGCCCATATCTCGGCTGAGGAAGGAGATAGATAGCTAATATTTCAGACGCAGCTTCCAGGCAGAAATGGCATGAGTTTGTGTGAATTTGGGGCAAATTGAGGGATATTGAAAAAAATCAAAAAATGTTGACCCGCGGGTCATCGATTTTTTAAACTAGAGGAAACTTGAAAAGCCCATATCTCGGACACGGAAGGAGATAGAGAACTAATATTTCAGACGCAGCATCCAGGCAGAAATGGCATGAGTTTGTGTGAATTTGTGGCAAATTGGGGAATATTGATAAAATTCAAAAAACATTGACCCGCGGGTCATCGATTTTTTAAACTAGAGGAAACGTGAAAAGCCCATATCTCGGACACGGAAGGAGATAGAGAGCTAATATTTCAGACGCAGCATCCAGGCAGAAATGGCATGAGTTTGTGTGAATTTGGGGCAAATTGGGGAATTTTGAAAAAATTCAAAAAAATGTTGACCCGCGGGTCATCGATTTTTTAAACTAGAGGAAACTTGAAAAGCCCATATCTTGGCTGAGGAAGGAGATAGAGAGCTAATATTTCAGACGCAGCATCCAGGCAGAAATGGCATGAGTTTGTGTGAATTTGGGGCAAATTGGGGAATTTTGAAAAAAATCTACAAATGTTGACCTTCGGGTCATCGATTTTTTAAACTAGAGGAAACTTGGAAAGCCCATATCTTGGACAAGGAAGGAGGTAGAGAGCTAATATTTCAGACGCAGCATCCAGGCAGAAATGGCATGAGTTTGTGTGAATTTGGGGCAAATTGGGGAATATTGATAAAATTCAAAAAACGTTGACCCGCGGGTCATCGATTTTTTAAACTAGAGGAAACTTGAAAAGCCCATATCTCGGACAAGGAAGGAGGTAGAGAGCTAATATTTCAGACGCAGCATCCAGGCAGAAATGGCATAAGTTTGTGTGAATTTGGGGCAAATTGGGGAATATTGAAAAAAATTGAAAAATGTTGACCCGCGGGTCATCGATTTTTTAAAGTAGAGGAAACTTAAAAAGCCCATATCTCGGACAAGGAAGGAGATAAAGAGCTAATATTTCAGACGCAGCATCCAGGAAGAAATGGCATCAATTTGTGTGAATTTGGGGCAAATTGGGGAATATTGAAAAATGTTGACCCGCGGGTCATCGATTTTTTAAACTAGAGGAAACTTGAAAAGCCCATATCTCGGCTGAGGAAGGAGATAGAGAGCTAATATTTCAGACGCAGCATCCAGGCAGAAATGGCATGAGTTTGTGTGAATTTGGGGCAAATTGGGGAATACTGAAAAATTAAAAAAACGTTGACCCGCGGGTCATCGATTTTTTAAACTAGAGGAACTTGAAAAGCCCATATCTTGGCTGAGGAAGGAGATAGAGAGCTAATATTTCAGACGCAGCATCCAGGCAGAAATGGCATGAGTTTGTGTGAATTTGGGGCAAATTGGGGAATTTTGAAAAAAATCTACAAATGTTGACCCGCGGGTCATCGGTTTTTTAAACTAGAGGAAACTTGAAAAGCCCATATCTCGGACAAGGAACGAGATAGAGAACTAATATTTCAGACGCAGCATCCAGGCAGAAATGGCATGAGTTTGTGGGAATTTGGGGCAAATTGGCGAATATTGAAAAATATTGAAAAATGTTGACCCGCGGGTCATCGATTTTCTAAACTAGAGGAAACTTAAAAAGCCCATATCTCGGACACGGAAGGAGATAGAGAACTAATATTTCAGACGCAGCATCCAGGCAGAAATGGCATGAGTTTGTGTGAATTTGTGGCAAATTGGGGAATATTGATAAAATTCAAAAAACATTGACCCGCGGGTCATCGATTTTTTAAACTAGAGGAAACTTAAAAAGCCCATATCTCGGACAAGGAAGGAGATAGAGAGCTAATATTTCAGACGCAGCATCCAGGCAGAAATGGCATGAGTTTGTGTGAATTTGGGGCAAATTGGGGAATATTGATAAAATTCAAAAATCATTGACCCGCGGGTCATTGATTTTTTAAACTAGAGGAAACTTGAAAAGCCCATATCTCGGACACGGAAGGAGATAGAGAGCTAATATTTCAGACGCAGCATCCAGGCAGAAATGGCATGAGTTTGTGTGAATTTGGGGCAAATTGGGGAATATTGAAAAAATTCAAAAAAATGTTGACCCGCGGGTCATCGATTTTTTAAACTAGAGGAAACGTGAAAAGCCCATATCTTGGCTGAGGAAGGAGATAGAGAGCTAATATTTCAGACGCAGCATCCAGGCAGAAATGGCATGAGTTTGTGTGATTTTGGGGCAAATTGGGGAATATTGATAAAATTCAAAAAACGTTGACCCGCGGGTCATCGATTTTTTAAACTAGAGGAAACTTGAAAAGCCCATATCTCGGACAAGGAAGGAGGTAGAGAGCTAATATTTCAGACGCAGCATCCAGGCAGAAATGGCATAAGTTTGTGTGAATTTGGGGCAAATTGGGGAATATTGAGAAATATTGAAAAATGTTGACCCGCGGGTCATCGGTTTTTTAAACTAGAGGAAACTTAAAAAGCCCATATCTCGGACAAGGAAGGAGATAGAGAACTAATATTTCAGACGCAGCATCCAGGCAGAAATAGCATGAGTTTGTGTGAATTTGGGGCAAATTGGGGAATATTGAAAAATATTGAAAAATGTTGACCCGCGGGTCATCGATTTTTTTAACTAGAGGAAACTTGAAAAGCCCATATCTCGGCTGAGGAAGGAGATAGAGAGCTAATATTTCAGACGCAGCATCCAGGCAGAAATGGCATGAGTTTGTGTGAATTTGGGGCAAGTTGGGGAATATTGAAGAAATGCAAAAAACGTTGACCCGCGGGTCATCGATTTTTTAAACTAGAGGAAACTTGAAAAGCCCATATCTCGGACAAGGAAGGAGATAGAAAACTAATATTTCAGACGCAGCATCCAGGCAGAAATGGCATGAGTTTGTGTGAATTTGGGGCAAATTGGGGAATATTGAAAAATATTGAAAAATGTTGACCCACGGGTCATCGACTTTTTAAACTAGAGGAAACTTGAAAAGCCGATATCTCGGACAAGGAAGGACATAGAGAACTAATATTTCAGACGCAGCATCCAGGCAGAAATGGCATGAGTTTGTGTGAATTTGGGGCAAATTGGGGAATATTGAAAAATATTGAAAAATGTTGACCCGCGGGTCATCGATATTTTTAACTAGAGGAAACTTGAAAAGCCCATATCTCGGACACGGAAGGAGATAGAGAACTAATATTTCAGACGCAGCATCCAGGCAGAAATGGCATGAGTTTGTGTGAATTTAGGGCAAATTGGGGGAATTTTGAAAAAAATCTAAAAATGTTGACCCGCGGGTCATCGATTTTTTAAACTAGAGGAAACTTGAAAAGCCCATATCTCGGACACGGAAGGAGATAGAGAGCTAATATTTCAGACGCAGCATCCAGGCAGAAATGGCATGAGTTTGTGTGAATTTGGGGCAAATTGGGGAATATTGAAAAATATTGAAAAATGTTGACCCACGGGTCATCGATTTTTTAAACTAGAGGAAACTTAAAAAGCCCATATCTCGGCTGAGGAAGGAGATAGATAGCTAATATTTCAGACGCAGCTTCCAGGCAGAAATGGCATGAGTTTGTGTGAATTTGGGGCAAATTGAGGGATATTGAAAAAAATCAAAAAATGTTGACCCGCGGGTCATCGATTTTTTAAACTAGAGGAAACTTGAAAAGCCCATATCTCGGACACGGAAGGAGATAGAGAACTAATATTTCAGACGCAGCATCCAGGCAGAAATGGCATGAGTTTGTGTGAATTTGTGGCAAATAGGGGAATATTGATAAAATTCAAAAAACATTGACCCGCGGGTCATCGATTGTTTAAACTAGAGGAAACTTGAAAAGCCCATATCTAGGACAAGGAAGGAGATAAAGAGCTAATATTTCAGACGCAGCATCCAGGCAGATATGGCATGAGTTTGTGTGAATTTAGGGCAAATTGGGGAATTTTGAAAAAAATCTCAAAATGTTGACCCGCGGGTCATCGATTTTTTAAACTAGAGGAAACGTGAAAAGCCCATATCTCGGACAAGGAAGGAGATAGAGAGCTAATATTTCAGACGCAGCATCCAGGCAGAAATGGCATGAGTTTGTGTGAATTTGGGGCAAATTGGGGAATATTGAAAAAATTCAAAAAAATGTTGACCCGCGGGTCATCGATTTTTTAAACTAGAGGAAACTTGAAAAGCCCATATCTTGGCTGAGGAAGGAGATAGAGAGCTAATATTTCAGACGCAGCATCCAGGCAGAAATGGCATGAGTTTGTGTGAATTTGGGGCAAATTGGGGAATTTTGAAAAAAATCTACAAATGTTGACCTTCGGGTCATCGATTTTTTAAACTAGAGGAAACTTGAAAAGCCCATATCTCGGACAAGGAAGGAGGTAGAGAGCTAATATTTCAGACGCAGCATCCAGGCAGAAATGGCATAAGTTTGTGTGAATTTGGGGCAAATTGGGGAATATTGAAAAAAATTGAAAAATGTTGACCCGCGGGTCATCGATTTTTTAAACTAGAGGACACTTAAAAAGCCCATATCTCGGACAAGGAAGGAGATAGAGAACTAATATTTCAGACTCAGCATCCAGGCAGAAATGGCATGAGTTTTTGTGAGAATTTGGGGCAAGTTGGGGAATATTGAAAAAATTCTACAAACGTTGACCCGCGGGTCATCGATTTTTTAAAGTAGAGGAAACTTAAAAAGCCCATATCTCGGACAAGGAAGGAGATAAAGAGCTAATATTTCAGACGCAGCATCCAGGAAGAAATGGCATCAATTTGTGTGAATTTGGGGCAAATTGGGGAATATTGAAAAATGTTGACCCGCGGGTCATCGATTTTTTAAACTAGAGGAAACTTGAAAAGCCCATATCTCGGCTGAGGAAGGAGATAGAGAGCTAATATTTCAGACGCAGCATCCAGGCAGAAATGGCATGAGTTTGTGTGAATTTGGGGCAAATTGGGGAATACTGAAAAATTCAAAAAACGTTGACCGGCAGGTCATCGATTTTTTAAACTAGAGGAACTTGAAAAGCCCATATCTTGGCTGAGGAAGGAGATAGAGAGCTAATATTTCAGACGCAGCATCCAGGCAGAAATGGCATGAGTTTGTGTGAATTTGGGGCAAATTGGGGAATTTTGAAAAAAATCTACAAATGTTGACCCGCGGGTCATCGATTTTTTAAACTAGAGGAAACTTGAAAAGCCCATATCTCGGACAAGGAACGAGATAGAGAACTAATATTTCAGACGCAGCATCCAGGCAGAAATGGCATGAGTTTGTGGGAATTTGGGGCAAATTGGCGAATATTGAAAAATATTGAAAAATGTTGACCCGCGGGTCATCGATTTTCTAAACTAGAGGAAACTTAAAAAGCCCATATCTCGGACAAGGAACGAGATAGAGAACTAATATTTCAGACGCAGCATCCAGGCAGAAATGGCATGAGTTTGTGTGAATTTGGGGCAAATTGGGGAATATTGAAAAATATTAAATATGTTGACCAGAAATGGCATGAGCTTGTGTGAATTTGGGGCAAATTGGGGAATATTGAAAAATGTTGACCCGCGGGTCATCGATTTTTTAAACTAGAGGAAACTTGAAAAGCCCATATCTCGGACAAGGAACGAGATAGAGAACTAATATTTCAGACGCAGCATCCAGGCAGAAATGGCATGAGTTTGTGTGAATTTGGGGCAACTTGGGGAATATTGAAAAATATTGAAAAATGTTGACCCGCGGGTCATCGTTTTTTTAAACTAGAGGAAACTTGAAAACCCCATATCTCGGACAAGGAAGGAGATAAAGAGCTAATATTTCAGACGCAGCATCCAGGCAGAAATGGCATTAATTTGCGTGAATTTGGGGCAAATTGGGGAATATTGAATAAATTGAAAAAACGTTGACCCGCGGGTCATCGATTTTTTAAAGTAGAGGAAACTTAAAAAGCCCATATCTCGGACAAGGAAGGAGATAAAGAGCTAATATTTCAGACGCAGCATCCAGGCAGAAATGGCATGAGTTTGTGTGAATTTGGGGCAAATTGGCGAATATTGAAAAATATTGAAAAATGTTGACCCGCGGGTCATCGATTTTTTAAACTAGAGGAAACTTGAAAAGCCCATATCTCGGACAAGGAACGAGATAGAGAACTAATATTTCAGACGCAGCATCCAGGCAGAAATGGCATGAGTTTGTGTGAATTTGGGGCAAATTGGCGAATATTGAAAAATATTGAAAAATGTTGACCAGCGGGTCATCGATTTTCTAAACTAGAGGAAACTTAAAAAGCCCATATCTCGGACAAGGAACGAGATAGAGAACTAATATTTCAGACGCAGCATCCAGGCAGAAATGGCATGAGTTTGTGTGAATTTGGGGCAAATTGGGGAATATTGAAAAATATTAAATATGTTGACCAGAAATGGCATGAGCTTGTGTGAATTTGGGGCAAATTGGGGAATATTGAAAAATGTTGACCCGCGGGTCATCGATTTTTTAAACTAGAGGAAACTTGAAAAGCCCATATCTCGGACAAGGAACGAGATAGAGAACTAATATTTCAGATGCAGCATCCAGGCAGAAATGGCATGAGTTTGTGTGAATTTGGGGCAACTTGGGGAATATTGAAAAATATTGAAAAATGTTGACCCGCGGGTCATCGTTTTTTTAAACTAGAGGAAACTTGAAAACCCCATATCTCGGACAAGGAAGGAGATAAAGAGCTAATATTTCAGACGCAGCATCCAGGCAGAAATGGCATTAATTTGCGTGAATTTGGGGCAAATTGGGGAATATTGAAAAAATTGAAAAAACGTTGACCCGCGGGTCATCGATTTTTTAAAGTAGAGGAAACTTAAAAAGCCCATATCTCGGACAAGGAAGGAGATAAAGAGCTAATATTTCAGACGCAGCATCCAGGCAGAAATGGCATGAGTTTGTGTGAATTTGGGGCAAATTGGGGAATATTGAAAAATGTTGACCCGCGGGTCATCGATTTTTTAAACTATAGGAAACTTGAAAAGCCCATATCTCGGACAAGGAAGGAGATAGAGAGCTAATATTTCAGACCGAGCATCCAGGCAGAAATGGCATGAGTTTGTGTGAATTTGGGGCAAATTGGGGTATATTGATAAAATTCAAAAAACATTGACCCGCGGGTCATTGATTTTTTAAACTAGAGGAAACTTGAAAAGCCCATATCTCGGACAAGGAAGGAGATAGAGAGCTAATATTTCAGACGCAGCATCCAGGCAGAAATGGCATGAGTTTGTGTGAATTTGGGGCAAATTGGGGGATATTGAAAAAATTCAAAAAAAGGTTGACCCGCGGGTCATTGATTTCTTAAACTAGAGGAAACTTGAAAAGCCCATATCTTGGACCAGGAAGGAGATAGAGAACTAATATTTCAGACGCAGCATCCAGGCAGAAATGGCATGAGTTTGTGTGAATTTGGGGCAAATTGGGGAATTTTGAAAAAAATCTACAAATGTTGACCTGCGGGTCATCGATTTCTTAAACTAGAGGAAACTTGAAAAGCCCATATCTCGGCTGAGGAAGGAGATAGAGAGCTAATATTTCAGACGCAGCATCCAGGCAGAAATGGCATGAGTGTGTGTGAATTTGGGGCAAATTGAGGGATATTGAAAAAATTCAAAAAAACGTTGACCCGCGGGTCATCGATTTTTTAAACTAGAGGAAACTTGAAAAGCCCATATCTCGGCTGAGGAAGGAGATAGAGAGCTAATATTTCAGACGCAGCATCCAGGCAGAAATGGCATGAGTTTGTGTGAATTTGGGGCAAATTGGGGAATATTGAAAAATATTGAAAAATGTTGACCCGCGGGTCATCGATTTTTTAAACTAGAGGAAACTTGAAAAGCCCATATCTCGGACAAGGAAGGAGATAAAGAGCTAATATTTCAGACGCAGCATCCAGGCAGAAATGGCATTAATTTGCGTGAATTTGGGGCAAATTGGGGAATATTGAAAAAATTGAAAAAACGTTGACCCGCGGGTCATTGATTTTTTAAACTACAGGAAACTTGAAAAGCCCATATCTCGGCTCAGGAAGGAGATAGAGAGCTAATATTTCAGACGCAGCATCCAGGCAGAAATGGCATCGTTTCCTATCAGTAAAATCATAAAACCACAAAAAAATTGTAATTTCACTCCTTTTGTCATCTTTTTGAATATAAATATATATTTAAATGTAATAAAGCATCAGCCGGTTGTGTGAATTTGGGGCAAATTGGGGAATATTTAAAAATATTGAAAAATGTTAACCCGCGGGTCATCGATTTTTTTAACTAGAGGAAACTTGAAAAGCCCATATCTCGGACAAGGAAGGAGATAGAGGACTAATATTTCAGACGCAGCATCCAGGCAGAAATGGCATGAGCTTGTGTGAATTTGGGGCAAATTGGGGAATATTGAAAAATGTTGACCCGCGGGTCATCGATTTTTTAAATTAGAGGAAACTTAAAAAGCCCATATCTTGGCTGAGGAAGGAGATAGAGAGCTAATATTTCAGACCGAGCATCCAGGCAGAAATGGCATGAGTTTGTGTGAATTTGGGGCAAATTGGGGTATATTGATAAAATTCAAAAAACATTGACCCGCGGGTCATTGATTTTTTAAACTAGAGGAAACTTGAAAAGCCCATATCTCGGCTGAGGAAGGAGATAGAGAGCTAATATTTCAGACGCAGCATCCAGGCAGAAATGGCATGAGTGTGTGTGAATTTGGGGCAAATTGAGGGATATTGAAAAAATTCAAAAAAACGTTGACCCGCGGGTCATCGATTTTTTAAACTAGAGGAAACTTGAAAAGCCCATATCTCGGACAAGGAACGAGATAGAGAACTAATATTTCAGACGCAGCATCCAGGCAGAAATGGCATGAGTTTGTGTGAATTTTGGGCAAATTGGGGAATATTGAAAAATATTGAAAAATGTTGACCCGCGGGTCATCGATTTTCTAAACTAGAGGAAACTTAAAAAGCCCATATCTCGGACAAGGAAGGAGATAGAGAGCTAATATTTCAGACCGAGCATCCAGGCAGAAATGGCATGAGTTTGTGTGAATTTGGGGCAAATTGGGGTATATTGATAAAATTCAAAAAACGTTGACCCGCGGGTCATTGATTTTTTAAACTAGAGGAAACTTGAAAAGCCCATATCTCGGACAAGGAAGGAGATAGAGAACTAATATTTCAGACGCAGCATCCAGGCAGAAATGGCATGAGTTTGTGTGAATTTGGGGCAAATTGGGGAATATTGAAAAATGTTGACCCGCGGGTCATCGATTTTTTAAACTAGAGGAAACTTAAAAAGCCCATATCTCGGACAAGGAAGGAGATAGAGAGCTAATATTTCAGACTGAGCATCCAGGCAGAAATGGCATGAGTTTGTGTGAATTTGGGGCAAATTGGGGTATATTGATAAAATTCAAAAAACATTGACCCGCGGGTCATTGATTTTTTAAACTAGAGGAAACTTGGAAAGCCCATATCTCGGCTGAGGAAGGAGATAGAGAGCTAATATTTCAGACGCAGCATCCAGGCAGAAATGGCATGAGTTTGTGTGAATTTGGGGCAAATTGGGGAATATTGAAAAATATTGAAAAATGTTGACCCGCGGGTCATCGATTTTTTAAACTAGCGGAAACTTAAAAAGCCCAAATCTCGGACAAGGAAGGAGATAGAGAACTAATATTTCAGACGCAGCATCCAGGCAGAAATGGCATGAGTTCGTGTGAATTTGGGGCAAATTGGGGAATATTGAAAAATATTGAAAAATGTTGACCCGCGGGTCATCGATTTTTTAAACTAGAGGAAACTTGAAAAGCCCATATCTCGGCTGAGGAAGGAGATAGAGAGCTAATATTTCAGACGCAGCATCCAGGCAGAAATGGCATGAGTTTGTGTGAATTTGGGGCAAGTTGGGGAATATTGAAAAAATGCTAAAAACGTTGACCCGCGGGTCATCGATTTTTTAAACTAGAGGAAACTATAAAAGCCCATATCTCGGACAAGGAAGGAGATAAAGAGCTAATATTTCAGACGCAGCATCCAGGCAGAAATGGCTTGAGTGTGTGTGAATTTGGGGCAAATTGAGGGATATTGAAAAAATTCAAAAAAACGTTGACCCGCGGGTCATCGATTTTTTAAACTAGAGGAAACTTGAAAAGCCCATATCTCGGACAAGGAACGAGATAGAGAACTAATATTTCAGACGCAGCATCCAGGCAGAAATGGCATGAGTTTGTGTGAATTTGGGGCAAGTTGGGGAATATTGAAAAAATGCTAAAAACGTTGACCCGCGGGTCATCGATTTTTTAACTAGAGGAAACTATAAAAGCCCATATCTCGGACAAGGAAGGAGATAAAGAGCTAATATTTCAGACGCAGCATCCAGGCAGAAATGGCTTGAGTGTGTGTGAATTTGGGGCAAATTGAGGGATATTGAAAAAATTCAAAAAAACGTTGACCCGCGGGTCATCGATTTTTTAAACTAGAGGAAACTTGAAAAGCCCATATCTCGGACAAGGAACGAGATAGAGAACTAATATTTCAGACGCAGCATCCAGGCAGAAATGGCATGAGTTTGTGTGAATTTGGGGCAAATTGGGGAATATTGAAAAATATTGAAAAATGTTGACCCGCGGGTCATCGATTTTTTAAACTAGAGGAAACTTAAAAAGCCCATATCTCGGACAAGGAAGGAGATAAAGAGCTAATATTTCAGACGCAGCATCCAGGCAGAAATGGCATCAATTTGTGTGAATTTGGGGCAAATTGGGGAATATTGAAAAAATTCAAAAAACGTTGACCCGCGGGTCATCGATTTTTTAAACTAGAGGAAACTATAAAAGCCCATATCTCGGACAAGGAAGGAGATAGAGAACTAATATTTCAGACGCAGCATCCAGGCAGAAATGGCATGAGCTTGTGTGAATTTGGGGCAAATTGGGGAATATTGAAAAATGTTGACCCGCGGGTCATCGATTTTTTAAACTAGAGGAAACTTGAAACGCCCATATCTCGGACAAGGAACGAGATAGAGAACTAATATTTCAGACGCAGCATCCAGGCAGAAATGGCATGAGTTTGTGTGAATTTGGGGCAAATTGGGGAATATTGAAAAATATTGAAAAATGTTGACCCGCGGGTCATCGATTTTTTAAACTAGAGGAAACTTGAAAAGCCCATATCTCGGACAAGGAACGAGATAGAGAACTAATATTTCAGACGCAGCATCCAGGCAGAAATGGCATGAGTTTTTGTGTGAATTTGGGGCAAGTTGGGGAATATTGAAAAAATTCTAAAAACGTTGACCCGCGGGTCATCGATTTTTTAAACTAGAGGAAACTTAAAAAGCCCATATCTCGGACAAGGAAGGAGATAAAGAGCTAATATTTCAGACGCAGCATCCAGGCAGAAATGGCATTAATTTGCGTGAATTTGGGGCAAATTGGGGAATATTGAAAAAATTGAAAAAACGTTGACCCGCGGGTCATTGATTTTTTAAACTACAGGAAACTTGAAAAGCCCATATCTCGGCTGAGGAAGGAGATAGAGAGCTAATATTTCAGACGCAGCATCCAGGCAGAAATGGCATCGTTTCCTATCAGTAAAATCATAAAACCACAAAAAAATAGTAATTTCACTCCTTTTGTCATCTTTTTGAATATAAATATATATTTAAATGTAATAAAGCATCAGCCGGTTGTGTGAATTTGGGGCAAATTGGGGAATATTTAAAAATATTGAAAAATGTTAACCCGCGGGTCATCGATTTTTTTAACTAGAGGAAACTTGAAAAGCCCATATCTCGGACAAGGAAGGAGATAGAGGACTAATATTTCAGACACAGCATCCAGGCAGAAATGGCATGAGCTTGTGTGAATTTGGGGCAAATTGGGGAATATTGAAAAATGTTGACCCGCGGGTCATCGATTTTTTAAATTAGAGGAAACTTAAAAAGCCCATATCTTGGCTGAGGAAGGAGATAGAGAGCTAATATTTCAGACCGAGCATCCAGGCAGAAATGGCATGAGTTTGTGTGAATTTGGGGCAAATTGGGGTATATTGATAAAATTCAAAAAACATTGACCCGCGGGTCATTGATTTTTTAAACTAGAGGAAACTTGAAAAGCCCATATCTCGGCTGAGGAAGGAGATAGAGAGCTAATATTTCAGACGCAGCATCCAGGCAGAAATGGCATGAGTGTGTGTGAATTTGGGGCAAATTGAGGGATATTGAAATAATTCAAAAAAAGCGTTGACCCGCGGGTCATCGATTTTTTAAACTAGAGGAAACTTGAAAAGCCCATATCTCGGACAAGGAACGAGATAGAGAACTAATATTTCAGACGCAGCATCCAGGCAGAAATGGCATGAGTTTGTGTGAATTTTGGGCAAATTGGGGAATATTGAAAAATATTGAAAAATGTTGACCCGCGGGTCATCGATTTTCTAAACTAGAGGAAACTTAAAAAGCCCATATCTCGGACAAGGAAGGAGATAGAGAGCTAATATTTCAGACCGAGCATCCAGGCAGAAATGGCATGAGTTTGTGTGAATTTGGGGCAAATTGGGGTATATTGATAAAATTCAAAAAACGTTGACCCGCGGGTCATTGATTTTTTAAACTAGAGGAAACTTGAAAAGCCCATATCTCGGACAAGGAAGGAGATAGAGAACTAATATTTCAGACGCAGCATCCAGGCAGAAATGGCATGAGTTTGTGTGAATTTGGGGCAAATTGGGGAATATTGAAAAATGTTGACCCGCGGGTCATCGATTTTTTAAACTAGAGGAAACTTAAAAAGCCCATATCTCGGACAAGGAAGGAGATAGAGAGCTAATATTTCAGACCGAGCATCCAGGCAGAAATGGCATGAGTTTGTGTGAATTTGGGGCAAATTGGGGTATATTGATAAAATTCAAAAAACATTGACCCGCGGGTCATTGATTTTTTAAACTAGAGGAAACTTGGAAAGCCCATATCTCGGCTGAGGAAGGAGATAGAGAGCTTAATATTTCAGACGCAGCATCCAGGCAGAAATGGCATGAGTTTGTGTGAATTTGGGGCAAATTGGGGAATATTGAAAAATATTGAAAAATGTTGACCCGCGGGTCATCGATTTTTTAAACTAGCGGAAACTTAAAAAGCCCATATCTCGGACAAGGAAGGAGATAGAGAACTAATATTTCAGACGCAGCATCCAGGCAGAAATGGCATGAGTTCGTGTGAATTTGGGGCAAATTGGGGAATATTGAAAAATATTGAAAAATGTTGACCCGCGGGTCATCGATTTTTTAAACTAGAGGAAACTTGAAAAGCCCATATCTCGGCTGAGGAAGGAGATAGAGAGCTAATATTTCAGACGCAGCATCCAGGCAGAAATGGCATGAGTTTGTGTGAATTTGGGGCAAGTTGGGGAATATTGAAAAATGCTAAAAACGTTGACCCGCGGGTCATCGATTTTTTAAACTAGAGGAAACTTAAAAAGCCCATATCTCGGACAAGGAAGGAGATAAAGAGCTAATATTTCAGACGCAGCATCCAGGCAGAAATGGCTTGAGTGTGTGTGAATTTGGGGCAAATTGAGGGATATTGAAAAAATTCAAAAAAACGTTGACCCGCGGGTCATCGATTTTTTAAACTAGAGGAAACTTGAAAAGCCCATATCTCGGACAAGGAACGAGATAGAGAACTAATATTTCAGACGCAGCATCCAGGCAGAAATGGCATGAGTTTGTGTGAATTTGGGGCAAATTGGGGAATATTGAAAAATATTGAAAAATGTTGACCCGCGGGTCATCGATTTTTTAAACTAGAGGAAACTTAAAAAGCCCATATCTCGGACAAGGAAGGAGATAAAGAGCTAATATTTCAGACGCAGCATCCAGGCAGAAATGGCATCAATTTGTGTGAATTTGGGGCAAATTGGGGAATATTGAAAAAATTCAAAAAACGTTGACCCGCGGGTCATCGATTTTTTAAACTAGAGGAAACTTGAAAAGCCCATATCTCGGCTGAGGAAGGAGATAGAGAGCAAATATTTCAGACGCAGCATCCAGGCAGAAATGGCATGAGTTTGTGTGAATTTGGGGCAAATTGGGGGATATTGAAAAAATTCAAAAAAAGCGTTGACCCGCGGGTCATCGATTTTTTAAACTAGAGGAAACTTGAAAAGCCCATATCTCGGACAAGGAAGGAGATAGAGAACTAATATTTCAGACGCAGCATCCAGGCAGAAATGGCATGAGCTTGTGTGAATTTGGGGCAAATTGGGGAATATTGAAAAATGTTGACCCGCGGGTCATCGATTTTTTAAACTAGAGGAAACTTGAAACGCCCATATCTCGGACAAGGAACGAGATAGAGAACTAATATTTCAGACCGAGCATCCAGGCAGAAATGGCATGAGTTTGTGTGAATTTGGGGCAAATTGGGGTATATTGATAAAATTCAAAAAACATTGACCCGCGGGTCATTGATTTTTTAAACTAGAGGAAACTTGGAAAGCCCATATCTCGGCTGAGGAAGGAGATAGAGAGCTTAATATTTCAGACGCAGCATCCAGGCAGAAATGGCATGAGTTTGTGTGAATTTGGGGCAAATTGGGGAATATTGAAAAATATTGAAAAATGTTGACCCGCGGGTCATCGATTTTTTAAACTAGCGGAAACTTAAAAAGCCCATATCTCGGACAAGGAAGGAGATAGAGAACTAATATTTCAGACGCAGCATCCAGGCAGAAATGGCATGAGTTCGTGTGAATTTGGGGCAAATTGGGGAATATTGAAAAATATTGAAAAATGTTGACCCGCGGGTCATCGATTTTTTAAACTAGAGGAAACTTGAAAAGCCCATATCTCGGCTGAGGAAGGAGATAGAGAGCTAATATTTCAGACGCAGCATCCAGGCAGAAATGGCATGAGTTTGTGTGAATTTGGGGCAAGTTGGGGAATATTGAAAAATGCTAAAAACGTTGACCCGCGGGTCATCGATTTTTTAAACTAGAGGAAACTTAAAAAGCCCATATCTCGGACAAGGAAGGAGATAAAGAGCTAATATTTCAGACGCAGCATCCAGGCAGAAATGGCTTGAGTGTGTGTGAATTTGGGGCAAATTGAGGGATATTGAAAAAATTCAAAAAAACGTTGACCCGCGGGTCATCGATTTTTTAAACTAGAGGAAACTTGAAAAGCCCATATCTCGGACAAGGAACGAGATAGAGAACTAATATTTCAGACGCAGCATCCAGGCAGAAATGGCATGAGTTTGTGTGAATTTGGGGCAAATTGGGGAATATTGAAAAATATTGAAAAATGTTGACCCGCGGGTCATCGATTTTTTAAACAAGAGGAAACTTAAAAAGCCCATATCTCGGACAAGGAAGGAGATAAAGAGCTTATATTTCAGACGCAGCATCCAGGCAGAAATGGCATCAATTTGTGTGAATTTGGGGCAAATTGGGGAATATTGAAAAAATTCAAAAAACGTTGACCCGCGGGTCATCGATTTTTTAAACTAGAGGAAACTTGAAAAGCCCATATCTCGGCTGAGGAAGGAGATAGAGAGCAAATATTTCAGACGCAGCATCCAGGCAGAAATGGCATGAGTTTGTGTGAATTTGGGGCAAATTGGGGGATATTGAAAAAATTCAAAAAAAGCGTTGACCCGCGGGTCATCGATTTTTTAAACTAGAGGAAACTTGAAAAGCCCATATCTCGGACAAGGAAGGAGATAGAGAACTAATATTTCAGACGCAGCATCCAGGCAGAAATGGCATGAGCTTGTGTGAATTTGGGGCAAATTGGGGAATATTGAAAAATGTTGACCCGCGGGTCATCGATTTTTTAAACTAGAGGAAACTTGAAACGCCCATATCTCGGACAAGGAACGAGATAGAGAACTAATATTTCAGACGCAGCATCCAGGCAGAAATGGCATGAGTTTGTGTGAATTTGGGGCAAATTGGGGAATATTGAAAAATATTGAAAAATGTTGACCCGCGGGTCATCGATTTTTGAAACTAGAGGAAACTTGAAAAGCCCATATCTCGGACAAGGAACGAGATAGAGAACTAATATTTCAGACGCAGCATCCAGGCGGAAATGGCATGAGTTTTTGTGTGAATTTGGGGCAAGTTGGGGAATATTGAAAAAATTCTAAAAACGTTGACCCGCGGGTCATCGATTTTTTAAACTAGAGGAAACTTAAAAAGCCCATATCTCGGACAAGGAAGGAGATAAAGAGCTAATATTTCAGACGCAGCATCCAGGCAGAAATGGCATTAATTTGCGTGAATTTGGGGCAAATTGGGGAATATTGAAAAAATTGAAAAAACGTTGACCCGCGGGTCATTGATTTTTTAAACTACAGGAAACTTGAAAAGCCCATATCTCGGCTCAGGAAGGAGATAGAGAGCTAATATTTCAGACGCAGCATCCAGGCAGAAATGGCATCGTTTCCTATCAGTAAAATCATAAAACCACAAAAAAATAGTAATTTCACTCCTTTTGTCATCTTTTTGAATATAAATATATATTTAAATGTAATAAAGCATCAGCCGGTTGTGTGAATTTGGGGCAAATTGGGGAATATTTAAAAATATTGAAAAATGTTAACCCGCGGGTCATCGATTTTTTTAACTAGAGGAAACTTGAAAAGCCCATATCTCGGACAAGGAAGGAGATAGAGGACTAATATTTCAGACGCAGCATCCAGGCAGAAATGGCATGAGCTTGTGTGAATTTGGGGCAAATTGGGGAATATTGAAAAATGTTGACCCGCGGGTCATCGATTTTTTAAATTAGAGGAAACTTAAAAAGCCCATATCTTGGCTGAGGAAGGAGATAGAGAGCTAATATTTCAGACCGAGCATCCAGGCAGAAATGGCATGAGTTTGTGTGAATTTGGGGCAAATTGGGGTATATTGATAAAATTCAAAAAACATTGACCCGCGGGTCATTGATTTTTTAAACTAGAGGAAACTTGAAAAGCCCATATCTCGGCTGAGGAAGGAGATAGAGAGCTAATATTTCAGACGCAGCATCCAGGCAGAAATGGCATGAGTGTGTGAATTTGGGGCAAATTGAGGGATATTGAAAAAATTCAAAAAAACGTTGACCCGCGGGTCATCGATTTTTTAAACTAGAGGAAACTTGAAAAGCCCATATCTCGGACAAGGAACGAGATAGAGAACTAATATTTCAGACGCAGCATCCAGGCAGAAATGGCATGAGTTTGTGTGAATTTTGGGCAAATTGGGGAATATTGAAAAATATTGAAAAATGTTGACCCGCGGGTCATCGATTTTCTAAACTAGAGGAAACTTAAAAAGCCCATATCTCGGACAAGGAAGGAGATAGAGAGCTAATATTTCAGACCGAGCATCCAGGCAGAAATGGCATGAGTTTGTGTGAATTTGGGGCAAATTGGGGTATATTGATAAAATTCAAAAAACGTTGACCCGCGGGTCATTGATTTTTTAAACTAGAGGAAACTTGAAAAGCCCATATCTCGGACAAGGAAGGAGATAGAGAACTAATATTTCAGACGCAGCATCCAGGCAGAAATGGCATGAGTTTGTGTGAATTTGGGGCAAATTGGGGAATATTGAAAAATGTTGACCCGCGGGTCATCGATTTTTTAAACTAGAGGAAACTTAAAAAGCCCATATCTCGGACAAGGAAGGAGATAGAGAGCTAATATTTCAGACCGAGCATCCAGGCAGAAATGGCATGAGTTTGTGTGAATTTGGGGCAAATTGGGGTATATTGATAAAATTCAAAAAACATTGACCCGCGGGTCATTGATTTTTTAAACTAGAGGAAACTTGGAAAGCCCATATCTCGGCTGAGGAAGGAGATAGAGAGCTAATATTTCAGACGCAGCATCCAGGCAGAAATGGCATGAGTTTGTGTGAATTTGGGGCAAATTGGGGAATATTGAAAAATATTGAAAAATGTTGACCCGCGGGTCATCGATTTTTTAAACTAGCGGAAACTTAAAAAGCCCATATCTCGGACAAGGAAGGAGATAGAGAACTAATATTTCAGACGCAGCATCCAGGCAGAAATGGCATGAGTTCGTGTGAATTTGGGGCAAATTGGGGAATATTGAAAAATATTGAAAAATGTTGACCCGCGGGTCATCGATTTTTTAAACTAGAGGAAACTTGAAAAGCCCATATCTCGGCTGAGGAAGGAGATAGAGAGCTAATATTTCAGACGCAGCATCCAGGCAGAAATGGCATGAGTTTGTGTGAATTTGGGGCAAGTTGGGGAATATTGAAAAATATTGAAAAATGTTGACCCGCGGGTCATCGATTTTTTAAACTAGAGGAAACTTGAAAAGCCCATATCTCGGACAAGGAACGAGATAGAGAACTAATATTTCAGACGCAGCATCCAGGCAGAAATGGCATGAGTTTTTGTGTGAATTTGGGGCAAGTTGGGGAATATTGAAAAAATTCTAAAAACGTTGACCCGCGGGTCATCGATTTTTTAAACTAGAGGAAACTTAAAAAGCCCATATCTCGGACAAGGAAGGAGATAAAGAGCTAATATTTCAGACGCAGCATCCAGGCAGAAATGGCATTAATTTGCGTGAATTTGGGGCAAATTGGGGAATATTGAAAAAATTGAAAAAACGTTGACCCGCGGGTCATTGATTTTTTAAACTACAGGAAACTTGAAAAGCCCATATCTCGGCTGAGGAAGGAGATAGAGAGCTAATATTTCAGACGCAGCATCCAGGCAGAAATGGCATCGTTTCCTATCAGTAAAATCATAAAACCACAAAAAAATAGTAATTTCACTCCTTTTGTCATCTTTTTGAATATAAATATATATTTAAATGTAATAAAGCATCAGCCGGTTGTGTGAATTTGGGGCAAATTGGGGAATATTTAAAAATATTGAAAAATGTTAACCCGCGGGTCATCGATTTTTTTAACTAGAGGAAACTTGAAAAGCCCATATCTCGGACAAGGAAGGAGATAGAGGACTAATATTTCAGACACAGCATCCAGGCAGAAATGGCATGAGCTTGTGTGAATTTGGGGCAAATTGGGGAATATTGAAAAATGTTGACCCGCGGGTCATCGATTTTTTAAATTAGAGGAAACTTAAAAAGCCCATATCTTGGCTGAGGAAGGAGATAGAGAGCTAATATTTCAGACCGAGCATCCAGGCAGAAATGGCATGAGTTTGTGTGAATTTGGGGCAAATTGGGGTATATTGATAAAATTCAAAAAACATTGACCCGCGGGTCATTGATTTTTTAAACTAGAGGAAACTTGAAAAGCCCATATCTCGGCTGAGGAAGGAGATAGAGAGCTAATATTTCAGACGCAGCATCCAGGCAGAAATGGCATGAGTGTGTGTGAATTTGGGGCAAATTGAGGGATATTGAAATAATTCAAAAAAAGCGTTGACCCGCGGGTCATCGATTTTTTAAACTAGAGGAAACTTGAAAAGCCCATATCTCGGACAAGGAACGAGATAGAGAACTAATATTTCAGACGCAGCATCCAGGCAGAAATGGCATGAGTTTGTGTGAATTTTGGGCAAATTGGGGAATATTGAAAAATATTGAAAAATGTTGACCCGCGGGTCATCGATTTTCTAAACTAGAGGAAACTTAAAAAGCCCATATCTCGGACAAGGAAGGAGATAGAGAGCTAATATTTCAGACCGAGCATCCAGGCAGAAATGGCATGAGTTTGTGTGAATTTGGGGCAAATTGGGGTATATTGATAAAATTCAAAAAACGTTGACCCGCGGGTCATTGATTTTTTAAACTAGAGGAAACTTGAAAAGCCCATATCTCGGACAAGGAAGGAGATAGAGAACTAATATTTCAGACGCAGCATCCAGGCAGAAATGGCATGAGTTTGTGTGAATTTGGGGCAAATTGGGGAATATTGAAAAATGTTGACCCGCGGGTCATCGATTTTTTAAACTAGAGGAAACTTAAAAAGCCCATATCTCGGACAAGGAAGGAGATAGAGAGCTAATATTTCAGACCGAGCATCCAGGCAGAAATGGCATGAGTTTGTGTGAATTTGGGGCAAATTGGGGTATATTGATAAAATTCAAAAAACATTGACCCGCGGGTCATTGATTTTTTAAACTAGAGGAAACTTGGAAAGCCCATATCTCGGCTGAGGAAGGAGATAGAGAGCTTAATATTTCAGACGCAGCATCCAGGCAGAAATGGCATGAG
This sequence comes from Genypterus blacodes, assembly GCF_046128005.1. Taxonomy (NCBI): domain Eukaryota; kingdom Metazoa; phylum Chordata; class Actinopteri; order Ophidiiformes; family Ophidiidae; genus Genypterus; species Genypterus blacodes. The sequence goes on from NW_027466831.1 coordinate 5,429,463, forward strand.
TTTGTGTGAATTTGGGGCAAATTGGGGAATATTGAAAAATATTGAAAAATGTTGACCCGCGGGTCATCGATTTTTTAAACTAGCGGAAACTTAAAAAGCCCATATCTCGGACAAGGAAGGAGATAGAGAACTAATATTTCAGACGCAGCATCCAGGCAGAAATGGCATGAGTTCGTGTGAATTTGGGGCAAATTGGGGAATATTGAAAAATATTGAAAAATGTTGACCCGCGGGTCATCGATTTTTTAAACTAGAGGAAACTTGAAAAGCCCATATCTCGGCTGAGGAAGGAGATAGAGAGCTAATATTTCAGACGCAGCATCCAGGCAGAAATGGCATGAGTTTGTGTGAATTTGGGGCAAGTTGGGGAATATTGAAAAAATGCTAAAAACGTTGACCCGCGGGTCATCGATTTTTTAAACTAGAGGAAACTTAAAAAGCCCATATCTCGGACAAGGAAGGAGATAAAGAGCTAATATTTCAGACGCAGCATCCAGGCAGAAATGGCTTGAGTGTGTGTGAATTTGGGGCAAATTGAGGGATATTGAAAAAATTCAAAAAAACGTTGACCCGCGGGTCATCGATTTTTTAAACTAGAGGAAACTTGAAAAGCCCATATCTCGGACAAGGAACGAGATAGAGAACTAATATTTCAGACGCAGCATCCAGGCAGAAATGGCATGAGTTTGTGTGAATTTGGGGCAAATTGGGGAATATTGAAAAATATTGAAAAATGTTGACCCGCGGGTCATCGATTTTTTAAACTAGAGGAAACTTAAAAAGCCCATATCTCGGACAAGGAAGGAGATAAAGAGCTAATATTTCAGACGCAGCATCCAGGCAGAAATGGCATCAATTTGTGTGAATTTGGGGCAAATTGGGGAATATTGAAAAAATTCAAAAAACGTTGACCCGCGGGTCATCGATTTTTTAAACTAGAGGAAACTTGAAAAGCCCATATCTCGGCTGAGGAAGGAGATAGAGAGCAAATATTTCAGACGCAGCATCCAGGCAGAAATGGCATGAGTTTGTGTGAATTTGGGGCAAATTGGGGGATATTGAAAAATATTGAAAAATGTTGACCCGCGGGTCATCGATTTTTTAAACTAGAGGAAACTTGAAAAGCCCATATCTCGGACAAGGAAGGAGATAGAGAACTAATATTTCAGACGCAGCATCCAGGCAGAAATGGCATGAGCTTGTGTGAATTTGGGGCAAATTGGGGAATATTGAAAAATGTTGACCCGCGGGTCATCGATTTTTTAAACTAGAGGAAACTTGAAACGCCCATATCTCGGACAAGGAACGAGATAGAGAACTAATATTTCAGACGCAGCATCCAGGCAGAAATGGCATGAGTTTGTGTGAATTTGGGGCAAATTGGGGAATATTGAAAAATATTGAAAAATGTTGACCCGCGGGTCATCGATTTTTGAAACTAGAGGAAACTTGAAAAGCCCATATCTCGGACAAGGAACGAGATAGAGAACTAATATTTCAGACGCAGCATCCAGGCGGAAATGGCATGAGTTTTTGTGTGAATTTGGGGCAAGTTGGGGAATATTGAAAAAATTCTAAAAACGTTGACCCGCGGGTCATCGATTTTTTAAACTAGAGGAAACTTAAAAAGCCCATATCTCGGACAAGGAAGGAGATAAAGAGCTAATATTTCAGACGCAGCATCCAGGCAGAAATGGCATTAATTTGCGTGAATTTGGGGCAAATTGGGGAATATTGAAAAAATTGAAAAAACGTTGACCCGCGGGTCATTGATTTTTTAAACTACAGGAAACTTGAAAAGCCCATATCTCGGCTCAGGAAGGAGATAGAGAGCTAATATTTCAGACGCAGCATCCAGGCAGAAATGGCATCGTTTCCTATCAGTAAAATCATAAAACCACAAAAAAATAGTAATTTCACTCCTTTTGTCATCTTTTTGAATATAAATATATATTTAAATGTAATAAAGCATCAGCCGGTTGTGTGAATTTGGGGCAAATTGGGGAATATTTAAAAATATTGAAAAATGTTAACCCGCGGGTCATCGATTTTTTTAACTAGAGGAAACTTGAAAAGCCCATATCTCGGACAAGGAAGGAGATAGAGGACTAATATTTCAGACGCAGCATCCAGGCAGAAATGGCATGAGCTTGTGTGAATTTGGGGCAAATTGGGGAATATTGAAAAATGTTGACCCGCGGGTCATCGATTTTTTAAATTAGAGGAAACTTAAAAAGCCCATATCTTGGCTGAGGAAGGAGATAGAGAGCTAATATTTCAGACCGAGCATCCAGGCAGAAATGGCATGAGTTTGTGTGAATTTGGGGCAAATTGGGGTATATTGATAAAATTCAAAAAACATTGACCCGCGGGTCATTGATTTTTTAAACTAGAGGAAACTTGAAAAGCCCATATCTCGGCTGAGGAAGGAGATAGAGAGCTAATATTTCAGACGCAGCATCCAGGCAGAAATGGCATGAGTGTGTGAATTTGGGGCAAATTGAGGGATATTGAAAAAATTCAAAAAAACGTTGACCCGCGGGTCATCGATTTTTTAAACTAGAGGAAACTTGAAAAGCCCATATCTCGGACAAGGAACGAGATAGAGAACTAATATTTCAGACGCAGCATCCAGGCAGAAATGGCATGAGTTTGTGTGAATTTTGGGCAAATTGGGGAATATTGAAAAATATTGAAAAATGTTGACCCGCGGGTCATCGATTTTCTAAACTAGAGGAAACTTAAAAAGCCCATATCTCGGACAAGGAAGGAGATAGAGAGCTAATATTTCAGACCGAGCATCCAGGCAGAAATGGCATGAGTTTGTGTGAATTTGGGGCAAATTGGGGTATATTGATAAAATTCAAAAAACGTTGACCCGCGGGTCATTGATTTTTTAAACTAGAGGAAACTTGAAAAGCCCATATCTCGGACAAGGAAGGAGATAGAGAACTAATATTTCAGACGCAGCATCCAGGCAGAAATGGCATGAGTTTGTGTGAATTTGGGGCAAATTGGGGAATATTGAAAAATGTTGACCCGCGGGTCATCGATTTTTTAAACTAGAGGAAACTTAAAAAGCCCATATCTCGGACAAGGAAGGAGATAGAGAGCTAATATTTCAGACCGAGCATCCAGGCAGAAATGGCATGAGTTTGTGTGAATTTGGGGCAAATTGGGGTATATTGATAAAATTCAAAAAACATTGACCCGCGGGTCATTGATTTTTTAAACTAGAGGAAACTTGGAAAGCCCATATCTCGGCTGAGGAAGGAGATAGAGAGCTAATATTTCAGACGCAGCATCCAGGCAGAAATGGCATGAGTTTGTGTGAATTTGGGGCAAATTGGGGAATATTGAAAAATATTGAAAAATGTTGACCCGCGGGTCATCGATTTTTTAAACTAGCGGAAACTTAAAAAGCCCATATCTCGGACAAGGAAGGAGATAGAGAACTAATATTTCAGACGCAGCATCCAGGCAGAAATGGCATGAGTTCGTGTGAATTTGGGGCAAATTGGGGAATATTGAAAAATATTGAAAAATGTTGACCCGCGGGTCATCGATTTTTTAAACTAGAGGAAACTTGAAAAGCCCATATCTCGGCTGAGGAAGGAGATAGAGAGCTAATATTTCAGACGCAGCATCCAGGCAGAAATGGCATGAGTTTGTGTGAATTTGGGGCAAGTTGGGGAATATTGAAAAAATGCTAAAAACGTTGACCCGCGGGTCATCGATTTTTTTAAACTAGAGGAAACTTAAAAAGCCCATATCTCGGACAAGGAAGGAGATAAAGAGCTAATATTTCAGACGCAGCATCCAGGCAGAAATGGCTTGAGTGTGTGTGAATTTGGGGCAAATTGAGGGATATTGAAAAAATTCAAAAAAACGTTGACCCGCGGGTCATCGATTTTTTAAACTAGAGGAAACTTGAAAAGCCCATATCTCGGACAAGGAACGAGATAGAGAACTAATATTTCAGACGCAGCATCCAGGCAGAAATGGCATGAGTTTGTGTGAATTTGGGGCAAATTGGGGAATATTGAAAAATATTGAAAAATGTTGACCCGCGGGTCATCGATTTTTTAAACTAGAGGAAACTTAAAAAGCCCATATCTCGGACAAGGAAGGAGATAAAGAGCTAATATTTCAGACGCAGCATCCAGGCAGAAATGGCATCAATTTGTGTGAATTTGGGGCAAATTGGGGAATATTGAAAAAATTCAAAAAACGTTGACCCGCGGGTCATCGATTTTTTAAACTAGAGGAAACTTGAAAAGCCCATATCTCGGCTGAGGAAGGAGATAGAGAGCTAATATTTCAGACGCAGCATCCAGGCAGAAATGGCATGAGTTTGTGTGAATTTGGGGCAAATTGGGGGATATTGAAAAAATTCAAAAAAAGCGTTGACCCGCGGGTCATCGATTTTTTAAACTAGAGGAAACTTGAAAAGCCCATATCTCGGACAAGGAAGGAGATAGAGAACTAATATTTCAGACGCAGCATCCAGGCAGAACTGGCATCCACTGTGTGAATTTGGGGCAAATTGGGGAATATTGAAAAAATTCAAAAAACGTTGACCCGCGGGTCATCGATTTTTTAAACTAGAGGAAACTTGAAAAGCCCATATCTCGGCTGAGGAAGGAGATAGAGAGCTAATATTTCAGACGCAGCATCCAGGCAGAAATGGCATGAGTTTGTGTGAATTTGGGGCAAATTGGGGGATATTGAAAAAATTCAAAAAAAACGTTGACCCGCGGGTCATCGATTTTTTAAACTAGAGGAAACTTGAAAAGCCCATATCTCGGACAAGGAAGGAGATAGAGAACTAATATTTCAGACGCAGCATCCAGGCAGAAATGGCATGAGTTTGTGTGAATTTGGGGCAAATTGGGGAATATTGAAAAATATTGAAAAATGTTGACCCGCGGGTCATCGATTTCTTATACAAGAGGAAACTTAAAAAGCCCATATCTCGGACAAGGAAGGAGATAGAGAACTAATATTTCAGACGCAGCATCCAGGCAGAAATGGCATGAGTTTGTGTGAATTTGGGGCAAATTGGGGAATATTGAAAAAATTCAAAAAACGTTGACCCGTGGGTCATCGATTTTTTAAACTAGAGGAAACTTAAAAAGCCCATATCTCGGACAAGGAAGGAGATAGAGAACTAATATTTCAGACGCAGCATCCAGGCAGAAATGGCATGAGTTTGTGTGAATTTAGGGCAAATTGGGGAATATTGAAAAAATTCAAAAAACGTTGACCCGTGGGTCATCGATTTTTTAAACTAGAGGAAACTTAAAAAGCCCATATCTCGGACAAGGAAGGAGATAGAGAACTAATATTTCAGACGCAGCATCCAGGCAGAAATGGCATGAGTTTGTGTGAATTTGGGGCAAATTGGGGAATTTTGAAAAAAATCTAAAAATGTTGACCCGCGGGTCATCCATTTTTTAAACTAGAGGAAACTTGAAAAGCCCATATCTCGGCTGAGGAAGGAGATAGAGAGCTAATATTTCAGACGCAGCATCCAGGCAGAAATGCCATCAATTTGTGTGAATTTGGGGCAAATTGGGGAATATTGAAAAATATTGAAAAATGTTGACCCGCAGGTCATCAATTGTTGAAAGTAGAGAAAACTTGAAAAGCCCATATCTCGGACAAGGAAGGAGATAGACAGCTAAAATTTCACACGCAGCATCCATGCAGAAATGGCATGAGTTTGTGTGAATTTGGGGCAAATTGGGGAATATTGAAAAAATTCGAAAAACGTTGACCCTCGGGTCATCGATTGTTGAAACTAGCGAAAACTTGAAAAGCCCATGTCTCGGACAAGGAAGGAGATATATATATAATGCTATATTTACTTTAGAACTTTGATTTGTGTTTTCTTGGACTATTCTGCATCACCACTCAACATCACAGAATACTCATACTGCAGTTGCTTCCCATCTTAACCCAATAAATAATGTTTTTTTAGTCTTTATAATTTTTCTCTGTTTTTAGGGTGCAGATTTTCTTAACATTGAAAGACATTGCCGACGCTTTTCCGTTTTTCCCGAAACCAAGACACCAATCTTAGTGAAACAATATCAGCATATTCTATATATCCTTTCAACAAGTGAGGCCAGACACCAAACTAACCCCATGCACACTCTGTCCAGAAGCATAAATGATTGTTATCTATATCACCACTGACTTCATCTCTTCCAGCAACAGTATCAAACTTGGCAGCGATAAAAGACAACCCTGTCTTCTGCGGGGCACCGTCTTCAATAATGTGACTCCTTTGCCTTGTTTTATAGCATTTTATCAATCCAATCCTCAATATGTTTGCTGTGAATTCATACCTGACAGCCAGGACGGATGAGCAACCCTCCCAAGGTAACTAAATGTATCATAAAATGAACAATAAAATCCAAACCCTGTTCTGATTTATCACAAGTGCAGGATGGAGCCACGTGGAGATATTAGGGTGATGGATGGCAGGAAAGAATGCGGGCACATATTGTGTTTTTGCAGTAAATTATGATCAAAATACACACAAAACTAAGAGGTTCTGATATCCCTGCCTTAAATCGCACAACCTGAACTGTAAATTGGAGTAAAGCAGGTCATCAAAAGCGTCATTTGTCAGTGATGGAACGTGATACATCAGAGTGCCTGTATTCATGTCAGAAAGTAACAGTTGAGGAAAGATTTCTCCATTTGCTGATACAATAAAAGTATTGGTTTGATATAGAGAATGAATTATTCCTCAAACTTTAAGGAGCTGAAATGTTGCCAGCTGTTCTGTCGATCTAAACCATTCTGAGCATCGGTCATGTGAAAGTGTAATGTAGTCTGACATGACGGCACGATTTGAAAGTCACGTTCTTCTATTCAATCTCAGTGACCATCAAAGTGTTGAGAGAAAAGCGTTTAGTGGAGAAGCTTCTCACCGTTGGCTCTGTGTGGCTGTCCTTCAGTCATTTCTTTGCACTTTGACTTAAAGGTCGGAACAGGCAGCCAGTGTGCTGTCGGCTGGAACAACGTGCGTGTCGTCTCCTGTTTCCTCTTTAGCCATGGCAGAGGTCAGACAGGAACATGGCTGCTTTTTAAATATGACACCAAACTGACACAATTTGCCAATATCTTAGTGTAACAATGGACCTCTGATTGTCGCCCTTTTGGTTGAACTGCAAAACTTCTTCACACTCTTTTTTTGCAGTGAGTCATTGTAATCCAAGCAACCTTCATGATGGCGGTAATTGTTTTAGTGAAGCACAAGGGAGGCGTGTTCACTGTTGAGCACATCTAGACAATCGTGAAAGTAATGCATTCATTTGTATGATAGAAAAACTCATACAAAATCATATCATGTCCACGTTGCATGTTTCTCTGGAACTTTCTTGTCTCCTGTTTACAGTTTTCTTTACATTTATGAGAAGAACACAGAATGGGGACTGACTCTGTGAATGCCAAAGACACGTAAATGTCTGTGGCTACGTATTTGACCCTTGCGTGGTCTTGTTAGGTTCAAAGGCCTCTATGGTTGTGTTTTGTTTATGGCCCAGCAGAGCCATAACTCACAGCCGTCCGTCCTCCCACAGCTCGTCCCTCACTGCACAACTATTCTCACAGTGGACTTTCTTGGGTCAGATCGCATAAACCTCTTTGCCTCTTTTTTCCGCAGATTTATTGGTTGACAGCTAATTTATCCATTATACACATTCTAAATTATAGGCTTTAGTCAGCAGGATGGCGGCAAGAGAACAAGGAAAGGGAGAAAAAGAGGGAAAGATGTGCAGTCATCCTCTGCATAACCACAACTCCCATGTGGATCCAATGGGTTTAGCTCACCGATTCTGTTCAAAGAGACTCTGCAGAGTTCAGCGCTGGATAACACCTCCGTCATGAAGTGTTAAGTGCAGCAGTGTCATGGCAGGCCCACTGAAAGGATGTGGAGACATGTCATTGCAGGTCGTGTGAGCGATGCCAGGGCTGCTGCAGAGCTCTGAGGTAGAGCTGATTCTGCAATCTGATGATGCAACGTTAGATGAGATGAAGGAAGAATTAAAGTGATAAATCGCAATTTTGCTGCATCCTCTGAGTTCACCCATCAAATCAATGGTTCTGTGTAATCAATGATTCCCGAAATGGCAGAACTACTTTTTTTGGCCATTGATTACAACTACACGGGCAAACATGCAGCAAATGTGAGTACATGTGTAAAAATCTGAACTGCTGCTCAATTTTGAAGCCGTTGCCCAAGGGACTCGTATTGATCACCACTGGAGGAAGACAGTTCAGTCTCTGCATGATACCAGCACAATTTAACGACTTCGCTTAGACACAATTTTCAGTTGTTGGTGCTCAAACTATGGTAATTATTAGCAAATGACACTTTGATGTATTGTGCGTCTGACGTACATTCATGAGCGCAATCTTCTTGTCACACAGCGGAAATGCATGCATGCAGTGTATGTGTGTGTGAGCTTAGTGTCCATGTGAAAAGTGAATTTGTAAAAACTGCTGACATTCATTTTAATCCCATATTTTATTCCAGGTCCTTCGAATCAAACTTTCTATTGTGGTTGTTTCTTTTACTTTCGTTGTAACCAACATCAGCTTGATTGATCTTACTGGGAATACACAATGCAAAGAAAACAACATATTTTTTTACTAATAGAATAGAAATAAACCATAAATGTTATAAACACTTGAATTTTAATGTGTGTGTGTGTGTGTTTACGCTAAGTTTAGGTCAGCCTGAAGGTTCTTCAGCAAAATCCCCATATATCAAAAGCTCTGCAGTAACAATTTAGTTGTTGATACTAAAATATTTACTATCTACACCGATCGCCTCCATGTATAAACTCTGTGCTGTGACGTGTGAACAGCACTGCAGCTCTCGGCCTCATAATGTGCCGGTGTCCAGACCCCTTGGCTGTGTTATGAGCTTATTGTGCAATGAGCGTGATTTCCTGTCTGTTGATATACTGTATAGTAAAGAGCTATTGTTGCTATAAAAGAACTGTGTTTCTGTCCGCCCACAGCAGCCGCTTCCATTCATCCACAGCTGACGACGATCTCACCAGCTACATTTCAATTTTATGTCCTTACTACTGAAAATCTAATCAATACCGCTTAAGTGGCCATCGCCAAAGTCTGAAGGCCTTAAATAAATGACTGCTCGCTTTATTTCATTCAAATTGTTCATGTCAGTGCTTTAATTATTTATACTTCTGCTTCAAGACTTCAACTGCAAAGCATAAAAACTGACCAGAAGAATTATATAAGCTTTTGCTTCGACAGGTAGCAGCAATGTGTGTGTGTGTGTGTGTGTGTGTCTGTGTGTGTGTGTGCAAGTCCATGGTGGCCTCACCACCCATTACCACCATAAAGCATCAACCCACCCCCTCAGCGGCAAATATACAATCACACTCTGCTGGTATCACACATACACACACAACCTGCTGTAATTGCACCTTTATTAGTCTCCCATTCACGCTTTTTACAACGGCACGCAAAGAGCAGGTCGCATCCCTCAAAATGGCCTCTAAAAGCATTGCGCTGTCATAAACAAGACCCTTCAGGCCCATTAGCCTGAGTGGTTGGGGGGAAAGCAGACGCAGCGCTGCTCTGCCAACACAGTAAGTAAAGTCAATTAGCGTACTTCATTAGAGGGTGGCGAACTTGTCCAAAGGTCATAATCCCAACGTCCAAACACTAATGAAGTCGCTCACTTTGAAAATCTCAGCGTCTCTGTAATAGTTGCAAATTCAGTACATGGATTGAATATTAATAGAACTTGCATTTTGTGGCATTTGATGAAGAAAAAAAAGGCCATTAAACTCTACTTTTTGTCACTTTTCAGTAAAAGTTTGAGTTTGAGACTTTTGACTTTGATCAAACTTTGCCCTCAGTTGCAGCTTTATTAAATGTAGCTGTGCAATCGAGTGTAATCTTACCTCAGAGGCTAAATGGGAGAGGAGAGGATTCTAGTGCCTACAATTGTTCTGATTGTGTTCAAATCAGATCTTCTCACAATAATTAGATTTTCCAGGTTATTATAACAAAATGGCACTAATATATAGCGTACTACTTTAAGACCCAATGCATCATAACGTGCCTTGGGGGCCCCGGCGTTTTTTTATTGCTAACCACACATTCCTCCACTTCGTCTGATGTCACGTCATCAGAATTTCCCAACATGCCGTGTTTGTCAGATTTGTGAAGGAGCGCTGATGGGCAGTGACAGGAATAGAACAGCTAAATCAAACCAGTCTCTGTCTGTGTTTCTCTGTGATGATGCCACTCTGACAGAGAAGTGGAAATTCAAACAGCATCCACGTGTGATGGAGGCCCACAGACGGCACCGCCCCCACACAGCCACGTTAAATCCACTCGAGAAACCCTCAGAGTCTGGACATCATAAAAATGTTAGTCTACTTTTTTTTCCATTGAGCGTTTCATAACATTGCACAGTATTTCTCACTCGCCAGACTTTACTACGCGGCTCCAGTGAAGTCTGTCCGCAGGCCTCTTTTGGTGGTGCCTCCCCACGGCCCACATTTATAGGCGCGGAGTGGAAAAATACGTTTTCTACCCGACTTTTCCACGCCTTCCAATACACCGAACAGCCTCCCGCACTCTAGTAGTGATGTTTGCCATTTGTCGGAGTAGTTTGGAATGTTTGACTCTGCTGTGTGCCACATGATGGACCAGGAACAATCCTGTCCTGGATCACATCGCCAATTTTCCGCCAAGAGACACTGAAACAAGACGGTGACGTTTACATCAACCTTTCTCTGTCTGCGTTTCTTTGGCAGGAGCTTTTTTTTTTCTCCATCCATTTTATTCAACGTAGCAAAATCTGCCATTTGTGAACATTTTGGCGGTTCATGGATAAGAATGACACCAATCTTAGAATTTCAGCTCCGACAGGGCTCACTGTACGGCAACAAATAAGGCGAGACGAAAATGTTGCTGACGTGTTTGCAACAGATATAGAATAGATGCAGATCCAGAGAAGGCTGACGTCTGTAACACGGCTGCACCATGAATTTGTATGATAAATAATCTTTATTTCCACATCTTATCTCACTGTAATAATATAAAAGTCTGTCTTTATATTGGCTTTATATCATATTCTGTTTGATTTATCAACACATATTCAACATTGAAGGAGAAACTAACATCTATTTCGACATTAAAGGTGGTTATGTCATCTATCTTAGATTCATTCACAAATATTCACTTTCTTATACTTTCAATAGGAAAGAGACAAGTAAGTGGTGGAGCTCTAAGGAGCCTGTGATGCCTGTCTGTGCCTCTCAGTGGAGTGTGTAAGCGGGCAGAGCGAATGTTTCGTGGCCTGCACCCACCAGGAGCAGCAGCACGACTCCGTCTGCATTCTGATTTCACGATAGGCTGAGCATGTGTTGGTCTGGCTTGGAAACTAAACAGTACCCTCTATTGGAGGATGCAGAGATTACATGTCTGACCCAGTGACAGGAGGACATTCTGCACTCAGTCTGCAAACTTCCTCTAAAAACTTCATCTGAAAGAGTTACAATGACTTTCTTCCTTTACACAGTATGTGTTTCTGCTGTTTTAATCCCGTCAGTGAAATCTGAAACGGGAGCCGAGAGTGTGTCAAACACTTATAAGTACTTTCTCTTTACGCGATGACTCTGGAGCATTAAAGGAATTAGTCTAAATTAGCTTCGCCTTCAGCTCAAGTTAATCATAAAGAAGGACCATTGATTTGTTATGTGCTAGTGTGCCCAAAGTGTCACTTTGTGCTTGTAAAAGTTCAGATGGTGAAGCATGAAAGTACAATATGGATGTGAAACAGTGGTCTGGTGGTTTTCCAAAATGGGGGCCAGGGGCCACCAGGGGCCGATGACGGGACTGCAGGGGGCCACCAGGGCCATGAGTCTGAATTTAATTTCATAGTTATTTTACAGACTACTTGGATCAAAGGCTTTACACATCCCATTACAGTTATCACCCCGGGCTCAGACTGCAGACTATTACGAGTATGTACTCATATCTACAACAGCATATGTCATAATGCAGTGGTTCCCAAACTTTTTCTTTCACGCCTCCCTTTATATAGATAAGGGGGGCCAGGGGGGCGTAGGGGGATCTATATAAGGAAAATAAAACAATAAAATCCTATGCTTTAAACCAACGAGAGATAATGTCATGGGCAAAATATATGCAAAGATGATGTCACCATTGCTGAGTTAAAAAGTGATTAACCCGCTTGATGAAATATGTTCAAGCGTGTAAATATCAACGACCGTGAATGTATTAACAATGTATTAACATATGATATGTGCCAAGCCAGATATGCCATCCAATTAAAGACATATACTGCACATGTTCATTCAAAGCGTTAATGCAACTGGAAAGCAATCTGATGTATCAGGATGTATGGTGATCAGGCTGAAATGTTAGATAAAGGTGCTGTGGAGGAAAGAGAGGAGTCACTTTCAGGACGTTGCTATGCTGAAGACCCGATTTGAGCATCTAGCTGCTGAGGGGTTAGAAATGAAGAGTGAGGACCTTAATGACGCTGCTGCTGCTGGCCACTGATGTTTACAAAAAGGCCTGTGAAAATGTCAGGTCACCTTTGTTCTTTCCCCACCTCTGATCCTCTTCCATTCATGAAGCTGGGGCGTCAAATTAAAATTCAATAGGGCGTCGAGCTGCTTTTCAATTCCCCAGCTGACACTGCACAGTTTATCACCGCAGTTTATCGCCGCACGGATTTACGCAATCCGCTCTTTATTTCCTCAGAGAGCCTGAGCAAATTTCATCGGCCAAAAGATGGCGATGAGGGACAATAATGAAGGCTTGTCTACTAGGACGCCCTTTGGGGGCCTCGCTCCACAAAGACCTGGTTATTTAGCAGGCAAACATCTGCTCTGCTGTGAGTATTTATAGTGGCGCTAAGGTGATTTTACAAAATGTCATGTGTGAAGCAGGTCATGACTTGTGAGATGCAGCAGAAATTAGAGCCCACTCAAACGCCTCTGACCTAATAAGAAGTAAAAAAATATCACATTCACTTACACAAATCTATCAGAATTGGTAAACTTCACCAGAAAATGCTTCACACACATCCTGTATTGTCCATCACTACCATTACACTGTGAACATATGGACCACAGGCGTGCATCATTACCTCTGCAAAGCTGTTCATTTCATCTGCCTCCATTTGTCTTTGTGTCTGCAATTATACGGCGCAATGATTGTAAAAAGATACTAATAATCGACATTGTTTAGAAATGTAAGTAAAATCTCAAAGTACCCCTAATTTTACTGCCATTTGCCACCAGTTGAGGCAGCGATGCGACCTGAGGAAATCCTGCTGATGGTCATTAAAGCTAATAGGAACACTTTGCAGACTAACAGCACGAGCATAAACATTTACAGCCTCGATAATTCAGACGATCAGCCTTTAAGCGTCACCGTGGCATCGGTGGTTTCCACGTCTGCAGCTTGGGACCGGAACGCTGGTAATCATGGAGTGATTTTACACCTGGGATGCAAGAGGAATGCAGTTGAGTTTAATTTATAGGAATGAGTGGAAAGCAAACAAACCAGGCAATACTGAGCCCGTTTAGACCATTTCACCTGAGCTGATGAGCTGAATCAGGTCTGTTTAGCGAACTTAAATGACCTATTTCAACCAATCTGGTGTGGGTAGAGCAGGGAGAGAAGTCCGTCGAGTCCCATTCTCTCAACTCATCTATTCTACTTTTATATTGGAGTTGCTGCTCATCCATTTCAGGGTGCAGTGATTGGAGTGACCAGGCATGAAACAGGAGGACTGGAGCTTGTCACTGCATTCTTTGCATTGGCTTTGGGGGTGCATGTACACAACAGAAACAAACATTTGGGGAGCATCGCAGAGAGACAACAGGGAAGCACAGACAGCAGCTCAATGTCTGCAAGTACACACTGTTTCCAACCGCTTCTTGACAGACGTGGACAGCCGTGTGGCATCAGCATCTAAGGGTGAAGTCGGTGTGAAGTTCAGTGGGAGTGAGGCAGTCGACTCCAGGTGAAAGACTTCAGATTTCATCGACCTGGCTCCTGGTGGATATTCTCACGCCTCAATCTCCGCCTGTCCCCTCCCCGTTTCCGCACTTCCCATCTTTTCAGAACATTCGCTGTGATCAAGTAAGCAAGACCACAAGCATAAAAATGTTAACATTTATTGCTGTTTCTGAATACCGCATTGAAAGCAAAAGCATTCAGAGTATACACAGAAATTATACAATTATATATGGTTTCACAAAGGCAGTGAACACATACTGTATTACAATCTACAAAAATCTACTTTACAGAAATTTAAAATTCTAAATATCAAAAAGTACAGCTGCAGAAACAGGTGTAGAACTGTAACCAGTAACTGCTCTGGATATCCGTCGGTGAAACAACATGGTGACATCACGATACAAAGAAAGCAGAAGTCATCTTTGTACTTACAGCTGGTTTTGGAAACTACAACTGGCAGACAAAACAAAAACATACTCCAAAATAACTGAGTTGAAATGATCATATAAATTATGGTGGTTCTAAGCATCCAAAATATATAATTTTACAGAAGATGCCTCTACAAGGTAGCATGTCAAAGTATTGTTCAGTGGGACTGGTAGTGTATAACTGAAAAATATGGTAAAAAAAAAAAACATATTTTAAGGGCACAATGGAGAGAAATGTCTCCCATCACACAAAGATGGAGGAGTAATTTAATAATGATGTGTTAAAGTGGCGGAGGGGTGTTGGGTCCAGGTCCATGCTGGAGTGAAGCACACTTGTACGTGTGCTTGAAGCCCAGATGGTGCTAGTAGCTCATTCTTATGTTGGACATTTCATAAACAACGAGTGGCTGGTGTGGCTTTGTTCTGACTCTGGTGCTGTGGTGCCGACGGTCGCTGGGCTTGTAAGAGTACAAAACAAACAAAAACTCACCCTCTACCTTTCCTGTCATCACGTCCAAATGTCTGGAGGAGGAAAGAAGCAGAACACAGCATCCCAACAACCCCATCTGGAAAAAAACAAACAATCTAGCCATGACACTCGAGGCCTTTGAAACCAATCCAACAATCTGAAGGAAACTTAATGATAAAGAATTAAGAACACCAATAAAATATTCCAGTTTTAAAAAAACTTCAAATGAAAAAATTTATTTGTATGCCCACATCGATGCCAGGTAGCCATTTTTTTGGAGGAGTGTCCAAAAGGGGGACGAGGTGTTCAACTTGTCTATGAGGTGCAGTTCTCCTCATTCCCAGTGACAGTCAAGCTGGATTCAAGGACAAGCTGGTTTGTGGTCACGCATGGCTGCAGGGGGGGGGGGGCTTCAGTCTAGTCCTGCTCCATGGGCTCCTCACTGGTCCCAGTGTTCAAGCTGGCACTTTCCATGGCGCCCTCTGTAGGGGGTTCAGTCGTACTGCTGGAGGGAGCGAGAGCCACGTCGTCTCTGGCCGCTGCTACGCTATCCTCTATGCTACTGCTGCTGCCACTGCTGCTGCTACTACTGCTGCTGCTGCTGACCGGGTCGCCGTTACTCTCCTCGCCGTCCCTGCTGGTCTCGGGGCTTTCCGACATGCCTGCCGGTGCCTGCTGCTCCGTCTGATCCATGTCGACGCCCTCGTCCTGGGAGCCGCACGGCACCTCCCTCTCAGCTTGCTCTGCCTCGTGGTCCGAGGCCGTGCACGCCTCTGCCTGCGTGCTGCTTGTCGGCTCTGCGGGGGAAAAGAGGGACAACGGGTCGGTCGGTTAAAACATTGGTGCAGGAATCTAAAGCGGCAGACTGTGAACCTCAAGCTCATTCCTCTTTACAAACCAAGTGAAAAGCTTTATATTTCAATCCATCTTCCTAACCCTTTTTTCCCAATTTGCAATGCTGTGAGAAAGTGTCACTTCTTGCTGGATGAGTAATAATGGGTCATTTTAAGATGTGTGAACAAATGACAAGTGATGGATACTGTCATTTTCTGGAGAGGCCAGTCTCTCAGATTGACAAGTGAAAATGTCTCTACGGTTTATTTGGACTCCGCTACAAAACATTGACGTACTGGGTTTAAGGATCCTTTCACACTGAATGGAGGAGGAGGTGGTGTGGCCGGTGAGTGAAGTGAGTGACTGACTGTAACTATGGTAATGTGAATGTTTCCCCTCAAGAGGACTTCACAGCCGTAACAGCATCTCTGTGTCCAATTTCTTACGCCACTTTATTTTATCCGCGACAGAATCTTTCTCTAAAATCTGCTCACCGTGTCCCTCTGCCCGGGGAGAGGAACACGGTACGAGAGCCATTATTGTCTGTTCATCACGCCGCACAGCAAATCACATTACGCTTAGCCGATTTGTCTCCGATTACTACGGCGAGATGGAGGCGTCGTGCTGGTAAGCGGCATTTTCATTACAGAAAGTGTTTATGTTTATGAGTTATAGCCTCAAATTGGTGAGCTTCCTTTCATGCGGGGATGAAAACTTTGTTTGACATCCCACAACCTTCTGCCATTTCTGTGCTCTTAACTAGCAGAACGATAGGATGAAGAGGTCAATGGAAGGCGATGGGGTGGGTGTGACCTATTCACTCGCCACCTCGACCGGGTGTCACAAATGAATAACACAGAGAAGAAAAAAAATGACATTAAACTGTTCCTTTTAGCAGTGTGACACAAAAACTGATGCTCAACTGGAGCAAAGCCAATCCAATCCTACGTGACAAAGCTTTCAAACAAACCCAGAGGACTTTTACTGGGAATAAACTCCCACTTATCTGGAGGAAGCACTATACACTAATGGCCAAACAAACCATATCCATAGCTTAAGGTCATGTTTGGAAATGTGTCACCTGGACAAAGGAATGTGCAACTGACAAAGTAACAACTTACCAAACAATTAAGAACAGAAAAGTGTGTTAAGGCTCGTGTCATGTTGTCAGCATGTTGAAGTTTGCTATGACATATTTCTGAGTGTCCGTGTTAACCAGGTAGATCACACTTCACACAACACTGTCAAACTCTAGGCGCCTTCCACGTTGTTTTGTTGTCAGCTAGACAGTGGCGGCTGTGGCCTCTGTGTACATCTGTGCACGTCGCCTGTGAATGCTCACGTCCAGAAGCCCGTTCAGGCTCTTACACAACGTTCCTATTTATAAACTCTGACTCGCTTCAATTCAAAGCTCTGCATACCATATAGAAATACCATCAATCCCCTCTGTACTGCAGTGTGACAACAACTGTACGTAAAGCAAACTGACCAACGCAACCGCTTTCCACGGCGATATTCTCCCATTACTTTACCTTGGTCTTCCGCGGCAGCACTGCTGGAGGCTTCACTCTCCACGCTGTAGCCGACCTTCTCCTCACTCTCTTGGACCATGGCTTCTGCCTCTTTCGAGAGGCTTGTGGCGTGCAAAGGTCTCAGCGTGTCCACCTCCTGCTCCTCGTCGTCGTCCTCATCCTCGTCATCGTCCTCGTCCTCTTCCTTGGTGAACTTAAGTCTCTTCACCTCGTGCTGCTCGGCCTCCATGTCCTCCTCCACGTCCTGGTGCTTGTTTTTCATCGAGCTCCCCGGGGAGTCTTCAGATGCCGACACCTCGCTGATACGCACACGAGTGATATAAATGTGATTCCAGTTGATTATTTGCGTTTCATGTAGAGATTTGGTTTCGGTTTGTGCAGCGGATTGTCACGTACCTGGACTCTTTGTCGTCTGCTGGCTCTGTGGTGAGGTCTTTGTTGTCTGTGCTGTCTGGCAGACCGTTTGCTGCTAGCGAGCTGGCCAGGGACACCTTTGGTCGGTTCAGTGGCCTGGGAGTTCCTGGGCCATTCACTTTCCTAACAGAGGACCAAGGGAGAGAAAAGAAAAGAAAACTCAATTTAACTAAATAAGTCCTTTGACTGAAAATTACGCTTTATGCAATACAATTTAACCTTAGGTGAATTTACAGTAGGAGGGACAAAGGTCGCCTCCAGCCCAACCTCTCTGTGAAAGCAGATGCGTTGCCAGGGAGCATCACGCCGTTCATCCTATTGACTGCACTGCATCCATTTTTTCTGCAAAAGAATATAGAACTTTTACTGAGCAGAAACCACAATTCCCAAAAAGTAATACTTAGATATTATATTATGGTGTTAGTCATACTTATGTTCAACTTATCAAACACAACATTAACCACTTTGTACACTTATATCATCATAAATGTATAATTTGGACATCACACTTACTCTGAGGTTGGATGCACACAGCTGACCACCATTACATTCTACATGGAAACAACCATTAACAAATTAGTGATGTGGGTTTTAATGGTTTAATGAACAATTTTGCTCCACACTTACCTTCTCTATGCCCCGAAGAAACTTTTCTATTCCTGTGTAGTTCCTCTTGGGCTCTGTAAGCAGCTCGCACAAGCGCTGAATCGTAAACGGGATTCTGAAATACAGAAATAAGCGAAAGACTCAACAGATGGAAACTTGAAGACCTGTAATTCAGAAGAGCTACTCTAAAAACAAACAGAGAATTCTTCTTTTTCATTTCATGCTGGTGTACTGAGGCATGGAACACAGCACACACTAGGGGAAACATAAATTATCCATATATTTTGTAAACATCCATTAAAAAAAAGTTTTAACAAATTACCCAGCCGTTTGTTATTTTAAGAGCAAATTCATCTCATTCCAACCTTCCAAACACCCCTCCAACATCATGTGGTCCTCCTCTGCCTCCTTTTAAACCATGTCTCTAGTATCCCATTAATCATACTACGACATTTTAAGTAACACCAGAATGCTAATAGTCTAAGCAATACCAGCACATTCCTGTGTAGCTACCAATGTCACTTAGAACAGAATCAAGCTTTTAGCAAACAAAATAACAGTGATGTCATCTAAACCAACAGAAGTTACAAAATGTCTTCAAAACTAGCAAAGTTTAATAAGTTTATAAGTAGGTTATCTGATTAAAAAAAACCCTGACAGGATATTCTGTGACAACAAGAATTCGAGAACCAGACTAGTACACTGCGCCTCTCACAAGCTGTCAATTAATGATCACATGAAAGCATTGCACAAGAGTTATCACATGACTAGAAGAAAATGTTTAGTCTATAAAGATTGCATCACTCAGCACACTGACATGCACTTCAAAACTTTGATTATACCGAATTAAGGGAATACAGTCATTGTCGTTTTTTGAAACGTACTATATACACTGTTATGTGTCATTATCGATTATCAGAGTTGGAATATGGAATTGTGTATGAAAATTGCTTTCAAGGCTCAGGAAACCTCAGCAGGTGATTTGAGTTAATGAGCTGATTAGAGTGCGACACCGTGAGGCTACAATATTTAACTTTTTCCACAATTTTTATAGATAGATAGAGATACTAAATGTCCTGACTGATAGGTATACTTGGTTTTATCGTGCAGTTACAGGTTAAGGTCAGCCTGAAGCAAGTAGGAATACAAACTTCTCAAGCAGGTTCTGGTGCCATATCAGTGTTTTGTCTTTGTTGGGTACGTACCCATTGTATCCCTTCACTATCTTCAGGATCCTCTCCTTCATATCGTCAAATGGAATGGACTCCACATTTGGATTGGCCTGGCCTCTTTGCTCAGGTGCCGAGGCTTTGAAGTCGTCCATCACCTTCTCCAATTTGAAAAGGAAGTAGGTCTTAAATTGGGACCATTGCACCCTAAAAGAAAATGGAGTTGAGACAAAACTCAAAGTCAGGCGTGACATTGAGGATGTGACATGTAAAAACTTCACCGACATTAAAGTGGCATGTACAATAAACCTACACTAAATTCTGTTCAACTGTTGTGTGTGTGTGTGTGTGTGGAGAGGAATTTCTGGCAGGCTTTCCATCAGGCCTGTAGTGTGTGAGTGTGAGTGTGTGTGTGTGTAGTTCACTTACATGGTCTCTCCAGTCTTTGCAATGTGACATAGAAACTGTTCCAAATAAGGAGACGGCTCCTTCTTTGATTTCTTGTCAAAATCTGAGGAGAGCAAAGAAATCAAAGTGAGTAAATTTTCACTTTAATTACTCAACCAGACAGCACAGATGGTTCAACCTGACCTTCCAGTCAAGATACCAACAGTGCCGAGAAACACGAGTGTTACCTTTATCTGCCATGAAAACAACCTGTTTGCCAACTACATTAAACTCGCCAATGCAACAATGGCTGATTATCACTGGCTATTTACATAAGCCTAGCCGCACACCGGGGCTAACGGATGCTAACCACCGCTCACTGTCTGGAACTAGCTTAACTTTAGCTCTGGTGGCTCACATCGGAAGTTACGGTTTAACGGCGCAGGCTGCTAACATTAGCCACTTAGCGAGGTAGCCGGTGACAGCGGCCAATGATTGAAGCTCGGCCAAAGAATATCAGTGAACAAGTTGGCAAAACTGGCGCCAGACTGGATCAAAAGAAGCCCCTAATGTGTCAGCAAGTTCTCCAGCCCGGCTAATGTGTTGGGAGCAAGCCAGCGTTCACATCTTCCGCGGAACTGCTTGTAACATTAGCATTAGCCATCTCTTGAAACAGCGTTATCTTGGCTAGCTGGCGTTAGCTACGGAGCTACAATTCATGTGTTTCTCAAATGTATCCACTACGGAAGTACACATGAAGCCGGTGACGTCAATTAACACAAAAGATGTCGAAGTAAAGCGAAATAACCTCTGAGCGCCTCTTGAAGTGAGTCAATTTCCATCACGTCGTTGCCCTCAGTCCAGTCCTGTGAATGTAAGAGGCAGACTGGCGGCTAGCTGCTGCTAAGGCTGCGGTCTCACAGGCAGGAGGAGGGAGAGGAGGGAGCATTTTAATATGGCGCCGGCTGCTCGCTCACACCGAACACTCACTCACTCACTCCACGCTCCGGCACAGAGCAGGAGTGAGAAGAAACGAGGAAATGATTGTACGTTAAAACAATGTGCATGTTCTATTAAAACAGTTGATATTATTATTAGTTATTGTTGTTGAATTTAAATACATATTTACTTGATGTAATGTCTTTAGTTTGTGTATCTATTGTTGTAGTTATGCATAACTCCTACATGTATGATACCAAACTGAAGAAAATAATCTCAAAAGCATTTCCAAAAACAACAACATGGGTTTGGTGGCAAAGTTCTTTGTTTGAAATGAGTGTGAATTGCCCCTTTGAATGTATTTATTAAACTTTGAAGTCAAAAATGAAACCTCAGCAATCTGGTCCAGGTGAGATCAATGTACAAAATAATGCATACTGAGACCTGTGCAGTGTTTTGGAAGAAAATAATTCAGCTCCATATATTGCATTTGATTTATTTAGAAACACGTTCTGACCGGGCAGTCATTTTCAGTTTCCAGTTTGAATCATTTGATACATTTAGACAATCGACCCACATTGAGTTAAGTTTTTAGAACATAACATCCATGTGACAGACACAAAGATGCCCTCTCAAACACACAAGGGCATACCAATCATTTCCTTGTAGTAATAAACATGGAAGACATGGCTATTTATATGGCACATATTCACCTGTAATACATCACTTATATGCTACCACTTTTGGTTTAAATTCATTTAGACATAGTAGCATTGAAGTTGGTCATACAGTATGACCATTCCGTCCTCAACTGTAGTTTTATTATTATGTAATTCTGAAAGTGCATTTTAAAATTCGGCTTTAACGTAACATAGAAATCTGTATTTTTATTCTTCTGTGCTGTATTCAATACTGTCAGTGGAATTTGGCAACTGCAGGATGGACCAATAACTCACAACTGTTCACATTCACAGACACATAATTCAAGTTATTTGTTGGTAAAACATTCACATGATTTTAGTGGAGTGGTTTATGAACCTAGTACATCACATAGTAAAGCTTCCCAAGTCCCAGATTGACTTTGTCTACATTCCCCCAAAAGGCAGAGAGGATTAATCGAAACCATTTTCACGAGGAAAAATTAAGGAAAAAAAGCCTTTTGAGGCAGACGCTTTCATGCAACAGTGGCTTGAAAATATTCCTTGAATGTTTTTGTTAGCCTACACTTGAGTTGAAGAGCCTTTACATTCCAAATTCCTGACATCATTAGAATTCATGCAGTCTTTTTCCACTGTACTGTATGAAGCTTTCCAACATTTTCATATATTCTAATCCCCATACATAATCTACAGCATCACTGACCAGCACTGTATGCTTAAATGTATACATAGGATTGTTACCCATACCATCATTAGATTATCAGAATGTCTGGAAAACCAGTCCAGGGTCTCACGTGTTGAAAACAAACACTGATCTAGGACCTGCTGGAATGACACATAATCCACGGCAAAATGGTCCTCGGTGTTATCAGATAAACAGGGATTTCCTTTCTCCATCATCTGTTTGTCCATCAGTTATTTGTGTGGTCTGACATGGTGGACCACTTTCTCCTCGTATACTTTCCTCATGGTCTTTTCTATCTGCTTGAGGAAAACTTGAGGAATTCGACCGCACAGGGTGTTGACCGTGTCCAGAAACTTGGTCTGGATGGGGTAGAACAGTGACTGGAAGAGGTTGTCCTCAAAAGGAAACTGCAGGGATGAAAGCAAAGGGATATGTCATTTCTGATCTCAAACAAAGTTCTACCTATTTATGGCTTTAAACACTGCCCCGCCTCACTTGACTTTCATTTATGTGTTTTTTAGAAACTTGTGTGACAGACAATGCTTGGCTGCCCCTGTTGCAGTGAAACAATAGTCACAATCACGCTAAGTAAATTGCAGCTTTCCGTCATAAGTAATTAATAACTCAATCATAGATCATACTTGCTCCATTATATCCCAACAATGAAGCCAGAGCTCTCAATGGGTTTCTTTTTGATCGATTAGTACTCATTAATAAGTGATCAACCACAGACTGATTGTGGGTCAGCAATGTTTCAACAGGGGGCGCCATGCATCAATACTAGATTGAGTCTGAAAATAAAGTACCCCACAGGTTTACTCACCTCTTGTATTGCATCATAGACTACTTTGAATGCCGGCTGCTTGTCATCGTGATACACGCCACGGTTGCCATGGAGGATAGACACGCCCTCCTCTTCGGCTCCTTTACAGTTGCTGCCGTACATACAGTGATCAGGTCTGTAGTTCCACTGACACGGAAAGATGAAGAGACACTCTGGAAAAACACAAGAAACACGGTTGCTGGGCAGAGAATAAACTGTAGAACACAGATAAAGAATCTCTTTCCTCCCTGAACAAATACAGAGGATACTGCAAACAAAATGCTCATTGCTTCTTTTTACCTGTTGTAAATATTATCTAGTATATGAGTGAATGTGACGGTGTGTTTGCTTGTCCTTTAGTCCTTGTTCCTTCCATTTCTTTCCATCCATTTATTATTTCTGACAAATAAAGAATGAGGCTAAGAGGACCTCTGAAAGGAGGATGCTGTACTGTAAGGTACCCTTGAGCAAAGTAATCAGCCTCCGACTGCTCCGGTGCACCACCTCATTGACTGAAAGTGTTTGCTCTGCAGCTGCACGATGTGAATGTGTGCAAATGCATGAAGATAAAATTTCAAAAGCAGCTTGAGTCTTCCAAGAGCAATATTAGAGCTTTGTTTACTTGTTGGCAAGTCAGTAAAACGATCACAAATGCTTATAACATTTGATTATTCAACTATCAAATATCCTGCATTTTTAATGGCCAACAACAGTGGTTCATGTTATGCATTTAAAGATGTGGAAATGTCAATATTATCAGTATCAAAAATCCAGTATTTATAATATAAACTTGATCTTGATTTGAAGAGAGCTGAAAGTCCTCAGAAGTCTCTTGACACTCAGCAAACAAATGAGAAGAGAGACTCAAACAAGCTCTCTGTGTGGACGGCAGAGGGCTCAAACACACACCATGTAAACAAACACCCTGCACGGCTCCGCTCTCACTGAGTGCGAGTCATCAAGCAAACACCAATTATGCCAACTCTGCCCGGAGCTTTGAGCACTTAATACCCACATCTGGCCACTGCAGCTGGGGCTCAGTCTGTTGCTGCCCACAGCCTTTAATGTTTACCGATATGTATTGAACGAGAAGAAATAACAAAAAACACAATTTATGCCATTATGTATGTGAAAACTAATGGAGTGTAACAGCTTGTCCCTCCCATACTGATACGGGACTATACAAGCATCTGGACTACAAAGTGCAGTGTGTTGAATACTGAAAGATGCAAACATGAGGAAAATAATCACCAGAGAAAGGATGTAGATTTATCAGTTTATCCAAATCAGTTAACTCGCTTCAACACGTTATTTGACATTGCAGTGCATTTTAGAGGTTCATGTATTTTACATCCCCCAACCACTTAAAATGCACAGGTACAGATACACAAGCGACTTGGGCAAGAAGGATGTACCTGGGTTATAGTGGAAGATAATGTTGAGGAGGTCCTGGTCGCCCCAGGTGATGTGGTTCTTGTATTTCTGGTAGAGCGGATGAAGAAGATCCTCCCACGAAAGGCCGCCACTGATCATACTGTTCTGAAATACCAACAACACGGTTCTCCTTGAGTAGCCGTTTTCAAATGCACATCATCAAAGGACAGGCACATTTACATACATTTCAGTTTGAAGTTCCAATTTGCTGGCAGTATTAAGAGCTGGAGAACTGCTAAATTGAGCTCTGAGGGCAGTCGTCTGTGGTGTTAGTGTGGTAATCTGAAAGCTTCAATCACAGCCCACTCAGAACACTCAGCCATTTCACACGGAGTGACTTCAACATAAAAATCCCTTTAGAATCTAAAAGGGACTGGCAGTTCTCTTTCACTTTGTACTGCTGAGTGCAAAGAAATATTATATTAGGTGGATGAAGAAAAAATATGGTCTTACTTTAAACAGTGTGCTGCGGATCCTTGTGAGATTCATTAGCATGACACCAGAATTGACCCCTGTGACCCCAAAGAAAGGGTGGCGTGCAAAGCGGCTGTACCATCCAATCTTGGGGACCTCGTGCTCTGGGGCCATTGCTGCCAGCTGAGTGCTGTTGAAGGACTTCAGGAAAGCCCAGATATCATCCATGGGCCGCAGGAAGAGGACGTCAGTGTCCACGTAGAGTAACGAGTCCACATCCTTCAGAATGACCTGGAAACACATCATAATGATCACATCCTTCCAACTTAAGATATTTATATGCCAAAAGATATTTATAGGCATCACACTACACTCACCACTATCTTCAAGTCACGTCTACGTTTGCATAAACAAACTGCTCCCCCCAGAGACCGAGTCATGAATACATAACACATAAAGACCCAAAACAGCGTAAACATGTTCACTTAAATAATCAAATAAATTCTGAGTAAAGTGGGATTTAAGAGACTTTGGATGTGGTTCAATCACTGGTGTCAAACACCTCTGTGCAATCATTTTGCTGACAGATTTCTGTGTATTTTTACTGAGAAAGATTACAAATAAAACTGTCAGTTGCAATCTCATGGGAATGACTAAAGAGACCAGAAAGACTTGGTAAGATCTGTTCCCAGAAATACCAGAAGTAATCCGAGATGGTCTGTTGCATAAAGGCAAAAAGCCTCTTAGTGTACGAAAATGTTACTCTTAAGGGCTTATAAACCACAAGGACAGACTGGATGACCATTCAAGGCAACTATTTCATTTCCCCAGTATCTGTAATGTCTGTAAAATCAGTCCTTGGTATATCCAGCAGTGTGACAGAATGTGAGAAACAACAATAAAATAGAAAGAAAAGTAATGACATTGAACAATGTAATGGTTTATGTCATTATGGATGCAGCACAATATTATAGAGAGAACGGAACAACTCAAGCGAAACTCAAACTCAAAAGTGCACCTCCATCACAAAATACCTTCACCAAGACCCAACAGTATTCTATTTGGTGATAAAGATAATGTATGGATTTCTGGTCTATGAGTGGTGTAATCTTCCAGGTGTAATGGGGATTATATAATGTTGGGTTACATTTACTTTAAATCCGTTCTTCCTTTGTTCTAACTGGCCAGCCTGACAATATAGAGCCAGGATTTGACAATCATTCCCTTGAAACCAGATGTGTCTCAAAAACCAATTTAGAGAAAAACTAAAACAAAATGCAATTTTAAAGAAATAGGAAGAATTCCTGTATCCAGACCTGCTTCACTATACAATAACACAACATTTCATAGTTAAGGTGTTTTGCTTTCTGGTGCAGGTTTCAGACAGTGATCAGAGACGCACAGTACATGCACGTCTTATGGTGATCTTGAGGACGTGGATCACTGGATACAACCCTGCCAGCATTGGCTGAAAGCTTGGTGTATACAGGAAAGGCTGGGAAGTATTTCTGCTGAAAGAATGGGCTCCAAAAACACTTACAGATGTGGATTATGCAACTGGGCTGGAACAGACCATCCCTGCACTAGAACACTGAAAGCAATTCTACCAAGTCTTCACTAGGTGTTCTTAATAAAGTGAATATTGGATTTACATCGATTGCCTTCCAGCAAGAGAAAACAGCTTCAAATTGAATTGACCTGCAATATGTTCATTACATGTCCAGTAAGCTGGTTGGTGTTTCAAAGGCGAAACATTAAGAAGATCAATGCAGAGGCACAGCCTTTCCTTGATTAGATTACTGGACTCGCTCTCTGGAGACGGCTTATTTGTTGAATGAATGGTGCGGAAAAAAGGTGTAAAATCATCAATAATCATGCAAGGAATTAATTAGAGCCATACACTGGACTGGAATAAAGCACTGGAAAAGTCTATTCAAGGGAAATGTAATGGATTAATGCATTTTTATTAAGGCCGGTTAATAAAATTATCCACAGTTAGGATATGAAGGGAGATAAGTGCTGCAGCCTTACAGGGAGGAAGAGTCTCTGAGCAGCACAGGGCTTGAAGAGCTTCTTCCATTCCTCAGCGTTCCCCACAGAGAAGGTGATTGGGTAGATGCTGTACTGGAACTTTGATGAAACAGCGCGAGGCCACTGCTTCAGCTGCAAGAGACATGACGGATCGTCATTGGACAGAGGCATTGTCTTCCTTAAAAGCTGAGTCTATGAAAAGTGTGTGAGGGCTAAATAAACAACATTATTCTGAGAGGTAAAATCCCTTCTCCAATCTGTTATTTGGCCTCTCAGTATCCATGGTGACGGATGTTTTCTTTTCAAGCTGAAGTAGCAGAAGAATTTACATTTACATGCTTGACTAAATCAAGTAAGTTACAATTGCACAATTTAGGGAAACAAACTTTTATGCCATAAACAAACATTACTGCCAAATTCAATCCAATTATGGTATTTAAAAAATCATCTGAGTTTCAAATCATAGTTTTTAGCTTGTCTGCAAACATACTATTATGTCTCTAATTATGTTTGTACAGGGTCGCAGAATTGTCAACTTGAAATGTTTTGGCTATTTAGAACAATGACAAATCTCTCATACAGATGGGACTGGATATTATATCACACTGTGCATATTTAGCATCTGTGCTACATTATCTACGTCTGGCTATCACAACTCTCCGTCTTCTTCGGCAGCTTTTCTACACGTGGAAATCATTCCCCTCATACAAAGGCTGGCAGAATTGAGAGTTTGGATTTTAAGCTGTTTAAACGCTCCAGTTAACTGAAGTAATGGTTAATAGACTGATGTTAGAAGATTATCAGGGGAACTAATCAAAATCATGCCAGGCACCTCTGTAAAGGTGACTTTGAAGTGCTTCACAGTATCAAAGCAAAGCGGCGTGTCTTAGTGATGTATTACCCTCCTTAAGATAAAAGGGGTACGTGTGTGTACGAGGGTGAAGCAGAGGCATTCCGCTGTGATCTGGATGTCAGGAGGGGGAAGGAGGAATGATTATCATGTGCAGCATTAAAGCAGGAATCGGTTTCAAACTTAGATCCACTAAAGAAAGACCTTATTAGATTAAGCTTCATACCTTTTCTTCAAACTGTGGAGCCAGAGGGTCCTCGGCAAAAATGTGGAACTTGATCTTCTTGATACTGAAGAGGAGGGCAGATTTCACCATAGTAAGGGTCTCGTCCAGACGAGTCCCACAAGCCACCACAGCCAGGTGCATGACGTTCTCAGCTCGAGTGCGCCTGGCCGTATTTTGGAACACATTACTCCTTTGTCTGCTAGGAAAGAAAGAGAAAACACGTTTGAAAGGAGTAAAAATTACTCTGATCTTAAGAAAACAAAAAAGAGTCTTAGGAGTCAATATATTGACATCAACATGTAAAAAGCATGAGCAATGTGTTTGGCCAATCAGAAAAGAGTGGGCTTCCTAGTAGTCCTAGATCAATTACTCTACATGTGTAAATGCATTCTCACATTGATTGATTTAGTAGCTTTCCCAAAAATCGGGAGTATCTACTTGAATAGAAATGAAGTGAGAGTGGTTAGTTTGAATTTATGGCCTTGGGAGGGGCATGAAAAGAACAGAGGCGTTGAATCATCCAATATTCATGCATTTCCTCTGGTGTCTGAGCAGAACCCAAACATTATGTGTTACCACACTTCTGCAACCAGCATCAGCACAAAACAGCAAATGTCAGGTCTCGTCAGCACCTGTCAACATGTCACCGCTGGACAGGAATGATACGATGCTTCATGAACACCTCAACAACACGGTCTCTTATTTTTGGCATTATGAGAACTAAGACAGATGTAATAAGTGGCGATATGATGCTGAGGCACAACATTTACCTGTCAGACAGACATGACACCCTTGCCTTATAGTGTTCACCAACTCATTTCTGCACACTACACGTATCGCACACCCACATCCAATTCTCCTCTTCTGTATTGCTTTATGTTCCCATTGGACATTGTTCTTACAGGGTAAAAGACAAGGAGGTTCTTTATCTGATGTAAAAACTTGCTCCGTCTGTTAAGGCAGCGCTGCCATTCAATTAAAAATAGACTCAACCGCGAGAAACGGCCCTCGCTACAATAGAGAAACATTTGTGCAGTGGAAGAGCCCGAAGCGAAGGCCATCCTCATCTGCCTGTCCTCCACAAACACTGCATGGGGCTGTTTTTGATAACAACATGTTCAACATAAATGTTGTCACAGCCGCAAGGACAGAAGACTGCCAATTTATAGTAAAAAAAAAAGAAGAAAGAACAGAGAACCTTCTGTTTTGGCGTTTTTGTGAGAATAGTGGACTGTCCTCTGTCATATCGCTGCACAATTCCAACAGACGCTGATTTCCTCCAAGACTGACAGAAGCAAAGAATCGACTGGAGAAGGGGGGTGGGAAGGAAGAAAAGGGAAATTTGACAGGTGGGTTGCAGGGCAGTCTCCAAGCATGGCACTTCGTTTTCTGCATGGCTGCAGGACAATGATGAACCGCAGATTAGGATGAATGGGTAGGTGCGGAGAAATCTGTCGGCTACGCTTCAAAGCCCAATGCTCTGTCAAGGTTGTTGAACACGCAGTCCTATTTTCCCTCGGAAATGGCAATCCATATCTCCTATGCACGCATCATTATGTCACATTTAGCCTTGCAATGTGGAGATTTCTTTAGAACTGGATTGTAAAAACAAAAAAAAGGCTCTGCTTCTTTGCAGCATACGGCATGTACAGAACACGTGAAGTTATGTGTCCGTGGCATGATTCCCCACATCTGGAAGCAGTTAGAAGAGTCAAAGCATTGAATTCGTTACTGGAGCTGCAGCAGGAGCAGAACCCTCTGCCTACACAACCGCTGCCATTCCCCCTAAAAACAAGACAAACATGCAGCAGGAAGTGCATTGTTAAAACTGTACAAAATTAATAATGGGAGTTAAAACATTGCCAAATGTTTCCTTCAGTACATCCACATGGCATGAGGCCATTTGGTGAACTCACATCAGATATGTTCATTACTGTTGGCACAGAGTGTAAAACGCATTAAACACATTGCCAACAAACTCTTCCTGTTGAGCAGGGTGACATTACAGTTAAATTCTTGGAAACCTACACAGTTCAAATCAATATCATATACACAGTAATTATTCAGAGAGAAAAGAAGTTCCTCCTACAATCACACTTTATTTCATTTCAGCAATTTCCTGTGATAACTAAATTTCTGCTGTCTCCAACCCGAGTCAATAGCTTGCCAATATTTGTGGCTGATGCAGACACATCCAGCTGGCTGATTTTGAATAAGAAACAGATCCCCTGTTTGTTTAATTTCAGCTGGGATGCGACAAGCTGTGAGAACATCAAGATGTCCAACTGAATGACCTAAAGCAAATTCCAATGCTAGTACATTGCCCACGACATATCAACCAATCCTGATGACATTTTTCAAATTTGATGCATCTTTGAACTCCTTTGTTGCGGCACCACTGTGCACACCAAGTGAAAATTGGTCATTTGTAGGTGCTAAGGACAATTCCACTGTTCTGATTGGCCACCTGTGTTAGGCTTTGAACTGACATAACAGAGTGAACACAACTTTCACAGCAGTTCAGCACCTAAGTTTGGACTTACTGTTTGTATTTCTTTAGACACGGGAATCAATATGAGAGAAATCAACAAAAAAAGTGTAATAAAAACCTTAATGGCCGAAGGGCCTCAATTAAAAAGAACATTTTCTCAAATGGCACAAAAACCCAAACAAAGAAGGTGTGACGAGAATTACAAGTCACATATTTCCTCATCAATGATCTTGATTGAAGTACTGAATGGTGCTTTAATGACACCTGAAATTAAAATTAAGTGAAACCATCAAGGGAACAATAAGGATCCTCAAGGTCAAGGATCTAAAAATCAAGCCTGTTGCTTGAGCCGAAAGCGTTACAATTGTGTGTTTTCCCCCAACTTTAACTCTCGATTGCAGTTGATTGGAACCAAAAGATTTCACCCAAACTGGCCCCTCTAGCTTCTCCTTCCACACCCTCCATGACTCACACTCCAGCAATCCACAGAGATTGAACCCAGACAGACACAGTACAACAGCCCCTGATGAGGTGCAATCACTCCGTCCAACCACGTCAGGACACACACGGGCAAGCGGAGAGGTTTCCAATCAGAGTGTTCAGTCCTCCGAGATGCCATTTTTATAGCTACTCAAAATTCCCACAGTGAGAGTAACTTACAGCTTTCACTGTTTAAGTGTACTTGGAAATGACATGAGATTTGTCTCAGCTGAGAGAATAGACAGCGATATAATTCTCCGAATGCTTTTATTCTTAATTATACTCATTGTATTGAGAAAATGTGCAATTTAAAGGTGAAGACGCTATTGTGATGATTACATTTAGTGTTTTTTTACAAAATTGGTAAGCATTCCTCATGAGCTTTAGTATTAGGATGAAGGAAAAGGTTGTTTTGGGGACACAGGAGATCTTCCCTCTATTTGTGGCCACAGGAAGTGGTGTGATTTGTCAAGAGGAAATGATATGATTAGGAAAAACAGGGATGTTTGTCTATTAAATGGGCTGCACAGGAAATTGGTCCGCAGCAGACTTGCAGATGAATAGCGTTAGCGGATAAGAGACAAAAAGGAAAAGACAAAAGCAGAAGCAGGTCGTTTGGATGACACGTGTACTTACTCACTCCTTTGTAAAAAAACAAAACAATTTCAACTCTGGAAACCATTATTGTGTTTTTAATTTGAGAGCACACTGAATGCACGTTAGGGAAACACATCGTAAAGTTTAGGCAGATGCTCAGTGTGTTTCCGCTCCTCTCAGCAGTCAGTCTTGTGTGTTTGCCAAACCTGTTATTGGTTTTCTACGGCCACCCGTGACCTCTCCCACCCCCGTCTCCCTTATCAGCGCTGAGCACACATGCAGGAGTGTTGCTTTCTGGGAGGACACAGAGGACCTTTCTCAGTGTAACGCCTTGATGGCTTTTATCTACAGAACAGTGTCTCCAACCTCCAGCCTGGCTTAGGGATAGAATATATTGTCTGGCAGAGGGAGCCTCTACACACAAACCACAGCATGGTCACTATGGTATCACTGGCATGCAGTGCAGGGTTGGAGAGGAAATGAAAGGGATGCACCGGGGCTGAAATTAGAATGCTGAAAGTCATAATAAAGCACGTCCGTCCCCGAAACAGAAATAGCAACCAGCTCTCCCGATTGTCTAAATTTCAGACTCTGCAGTTGTTGCGTTTCTCTGACAATCCACAAATTAAATCTGTCAAGCCTGTAGCCTCTAACTAAACAGTTTTCCTTCACAAGAGAACAGTAAGATCTCAGCAATGTTAGACTAACTACAGACTCAAAGCAATTCTGTGCCCATCATAACCTTTAAAAGCAATTGATGTCTGTCAATCTGACCTTTACCCCTTTCATAAAGAAAAGCCTAAGGGTCAAATGATCCAAGATTTAGAGGTCAAGCCATGATTTCTGATTCCCTTTGCAAACACTAGGCACAGTCAGTCATCCACTCTGCTCGTATTTCAACCAGATTTGAGCAGATCAAGGAAGACAAACATGCAGTCAACAGATGTCTTACGCGTGTTGAATCGGCCCCTTGACAGATCGAGCTATTGTCAAAGCACAATGGAGGAGCGTGTCTGCTTCGAGGAACGATTAGTAAGGAAAGATGAGGCTATGAGTAAGTAACATGTGAAAGTGGACGATTGTGTATAAGTGTGTAATGGGAAAGCGAGTGAGAGACATGGAGAACAAGGCTAACCGGAGGCTGCATAAGCAAACTCCCCCTCACCTCTTTGCATTCACGCCGGCTCCTCTGCTCGCCGCTTTCCCCTCTTTCCGTCTTT
Source organism: Genypterus blacodes (assembly GCF_046128005.1). Classification (NCBI taxonomy): domain Eukaryota; kingdom Metazoa; phylum Chordata; class Actinopteri; order Ophidiiformes; family Ophidiidae; genus Genypterus; species Genypterus blacodes. The sequence goes on from NW_027466831.1 coordinate 5,462,212, forward strand.
CCGCACCGAAGCCGACCCGGGCGGGGGGTTTTCTCTTCAACTTAGCCGCAACATCGCGTCTGAGCACGGGCGGCGAAGGGGAAGAAGAGTTGCCGGCCTCCACCTTCTCCACAACTTCTTTCAACGGCGGGTCGTCCGCAGCGTTGCCCCCCAAAAAGTACAAAAGTAGGAAAACTCCGAAACACACAGCGATCACAACTACTTTACAATGGATCCGCATGGTGCCAGAGAGTTGTTGCTGTTGTTGTTGCTGGTGGTGGGACAGCAGGATCCGCTCATGTCTGCGGGTGGAGGAGAGGCGCAGCAGTTGGCATTTTGTGAGCGATCCCTGCTCGCATTTTAGTGCCGATGATGGAGAGCAGAGAGGCGCCGCTGCTCCCCGTCCATGGAGGCTCACACAGGGAGGCGTGGCGTCAGCAGCCCGGCCGTAATGCTCCGAGTACAACGCCGAGATTGGGTCGTAATGACGGACATAGTATGTCTGGGGTACCGGGACTATGGGCCCAGACACCCGAGTTTGACAAAGAACCAGCAACACTAATCTAGAAATCTGAAAAGTGGTCACTTTTCTCCTTTGTGGGGATACAGCAGCAACACGAGTTCAGACTGGGAACTTGGGAATTCCGACTTCCAAGTTCAAATGGGACGCACCTTATTTTACAGCCACGTTCATAAAGTATCCCACCAAAATAAAAGAACAGCTACAAAAACCTTCGGCCCAAAGATGTATATCAAAATATGGCTCAGGCGTTTTCGTTAGAAAAAAAAAAATCTAATCCAGTGGTGACTGCAGAGACTGTAGACAAAGTTCCTGTTGTCCAGTTTAACTGTCAATTTTCAAGTAGCATTTTATTTTATGTAATTAGGTAATTATTGCATTTAATAATGACTGACGTTGACTGTTTTTCCTACTGACTGTTTGTCCTTTGTTAATAATGTGGTGTGACATCACTCAGTAAGTATTCCTACATTCAGCTTCAGATGTCCTTTTCCCAAACCCACAGACACTGTTCATTAGACTACAAACTTCGAATTCACAGGTGTAATGGATTTTCATTCATGTTTTTCTGTCTTTCTTGTGTTAATAAGGAGCCTCTACAAGTCCCTTCATCTTTGTTAAGAAACCAATAGACTAATTATTAGTTTACAAATATTAAACTTGTGAATGCTCAAATGCATTTAGACCATAATCTATACCAATATAAACGGTTTGTTTTTGTATTTTCATGTTTCTACAGTTCGCAGTATAACAGATATTTCTCACGGAAGTTGTATCTGTGGAATAAACCAATCCTTGGAAGATTTCTACGGCTAGTCTATTCCATACATTACGGTAAAACATGGACGCTACATCAGAGAGCTGCCAGTGAATCTTGAACTCATTGTGATTTTGGTGAGATTATGCTCATTCTGTTGACAATTACACAGTAGACGTAACTCATTTAAATGGCTGTGCCAGTATATTTAGACTCAAACATGTAGCGGTGGTAAAGTAATGGCGACAGAAGTGAGACCTGTCGGCGTCTCTGTTAGCCAAAACACACGAGGATCTCAACGTGTGTTAGCTTAGCTGAGAGCCCAATAGCAAGCTAACCACAACTTGATTTCAAAGTCTGTTAAGTTAACCTGGCAAAGTTTTTTGACATACACACATCCACTTTAGAACACAACGGCGTGTGTGTATTAGTATTGACAGCTAAATGTACAACTCGGAATGCGTGTAGACAAATATAGACGCGGTACTGTAACTCCTTTGCTAAAAACAAATCGTTCATTTTAGTTGCGACGTTCAAACAAGTGCGGTTTGGTAGATGAAACTTTTGCCGAATATAACATTAGATAATCTTGAATCGTAAAATCGGTTGAGTTATGCCGCTGAAGTCCCGCCATTTAGTTTTTTCGCCAGACAGCTAAGGCTTTCTAAGTGTTTCAACCGAGTCTGGAATGACATGAGACACGTGAACGTCCCACCACATTTTCCAGAGTCAACCACTAGGTGTCAGACTGGAGTCAGCTGCTTATTGATTCCTTCTAACAACACTGTTTGTAGTCTGCTTTGATGTCAGTCAATACAGGGCGACTGGATATTAACATTGTTCCTGTCATTGATTCTACAGATCAATATTCATAATGATAACACCGGCGTTTGATCTGAGCCAAGATCCCGAGTACCTTATCCTCAGCATCCGTGTGCCCTACACCAGAACATCAGAGTTTGATCTCTACATCGATGGAACAGACTTCAAGTTCTACGCCAAACCCTACTTCCTTAGGTGAGATATACAATATACATGTAACTGCATTAGTCTGTTGAAATTGAGCATAGTTATTGGGGTACTTTGCTCCCTTGTATCTTAGAAGGTTGATCAAATTAACTGTTTACTCAACAGAATCCTTTCTTTTTTTTATTTTAGATTAACTCTTCCTGGAAGGATAGTGGAGGATGGGAGAGAAAAGGCAACATTTGACGTTGATAAAGGTAGGTTACATGATGTTGTGAGTGTAGCACAGACAATAAGGTCAAAACAGCACATTTTTGGGACTAGTTTTATGGTTATATTTACACAAGTAAATGCTGGCTAAGGTTTTGAGAATGTGCTGTCACAGCTCTTGCATGAACAGGAGATTTATGAGAAATATGCCAACAGATACTGAAGAATCTGAAGCAGTGAGAACAGGTCGCTGTCCCAAACACAAACCTCACTAAAACTCAGCCGCAGCGTCCAACCAATCTGATTGGTTACATTACATTACATTACATTACATTACATTACATTACGATCATTTGGCTGACGCTTTTATCCAAAGCGACTTACATTACGTTTACCACCCTTCGCAGAGGGGGGAGCAATTGAGGGTGCGGTGCCTTGCTCAGGGGCACCTCGGCAGGGGCTCGAACCAGCAACCCTCCGGTTCCCCAGCGGAAGCTCTACCCACTGAGCCACTGCCTCCCCGGTTACTGTAATGATACTGGCCCTTGAATCAAATGTCATTGTTTGGTGAAAATGGAGCCACGGGTGCTTTGAGATAGAGACGGAATAAGAACTTCCCTTGTAGCATCCAGTAGCTTCCATTGGTTTTATTTATGGCACCATAATGATTTACAAACACAGTTAATGACGCTATTTCTCCACAATGTCTGTCTGCGTTCAACCAATTACATTTCTCTCCAGTGTTTATCAGGCTGTGTTGACATTTCTTTCAACGGGGGAAAACAGTTTGCCAGAGTCATTTGCAGAGCTTGTGTCAGACTGTTTACTTTTCACCCTTTGTGCTGTACTGCTGCACACAAAGCTGTTGTTTGACATGTGACATGCATTCGAATACCTGGTTGTATTCTGGCACGTAGCGGGAGAACGCGCACGTTTTCCAGTCCGTCATGCATCAACATGACGGCTCACTGAACCTAACAAGTGGCTGACGAAGAGAATCTGGCATCTAACAAACCGCAGAGACCCCAGAAGTCTTCTCGGGAAAAACTAAAACAGCAGCTTAATATTGGACGCGGATCAAGCGTTTGGCAACGCCGCTCGAGTGGGACGTCCGTGTCCCAGCGGGAAACGCTAACACATTAACCAAAACATCTCCATAAGCAGATCCGCTAATATCGAGGCTCCGTGAAATGAGTTTTGTTTCGCAATCTGTTTGCCAACATGTAGCCAGAAATTGCTTAACGCAGCTGCGAGGGTCCTTGACAGCAGTCGTCAATCACCATGGCGCCACTGGCGAGCGTCTCCGTCTGACCATCAGCTGTAGTTTTTTGCTTTGTCTGCACAAATTGTCCGTCATCAGCAGCGGTTTGGGCAATTAAGCCTGTTTTTAATTAGTGGCACAGGCAGCAGCGGCGATTTCACAGTTTTCTCTTTAATGTTTCACTTGTGACTTTGTTTTTTCTTCCTTCTCTTTTTTTGGATAAAGCAAATAACATTCCACCTATAAAACCATATGCACTCCTCCTATATGAAAGCAGTGCCAGAATCCTGTAGAACCTACGTGGAGAACACAGTTGGATAAGACAATTTTTTGCCAGTGACGGGTTGATCCAATATCTTCGCTTAGTTCTTGAAGGGGAATTGCGGGTGCAGCTTATTGTACTGTGGCGGCTCTGGAAGGTCCCACATGCTGCTGCTGCGCTAAACAGCAAGTCAGACAGTTTGGGGAAAAGGGCAGGGACTTAATGGAATTTATGCTGTTATAAACCCGGCTCCCCTCCCCCTTCAGGGTGGAAGTATTTGCAGTTTTTCCGCAGTGTTATTTGCCGAGATTAACGTCCCACTTGTGCGAGAGCTGCAACCGCGCTCGCTGAAGTGCCCACATGGAGCAGACACGGCTGAGTGCAGATTTGAACAATGGCGGTGCGTGTGAGGAAGTACCTGCACTTTCCTTTTGTTAGTACATGGTGGTGCTGGGATAACAATCATTCCCTGACACGTCATCCTGGGAATAAACCTCCACACGAGTCTTCTGGTTATATTAAAAACATTTGAATCTTATGTCTGTGTTTTCTTAAGGGGAACTCTGTATCGCCCTGTTGAATCCTGCTCCAAATCCTCTTATATAGCTGTTGTAAGTGCTTTTGTGTGGTGTTTTGGCCCAGCCCATTCCTATAAGAGCCTCGCAGCAGCTGATTGATCCCTGGGGCGTCTTTAGTTGCGCCTCAGTCAATCAGGGTAAATGAACCCACTGATCATGTTATTTCTTCCCATTTAAAGGGCCACTGAAACCCTCTGTAATGTCATAATGATTACAGCCTGCAGGCCTTCTTCAACGTCTAATTTAGGGTGACACACGGCGTTTCATAAATGTCTTTTCGTACCGAGAGATTACCAACTAGCTGTGTGATGTGTCAGTGTGTGGAGTATGTACATGTTTTCCCTCCCCATCTTCAGCCCCGTGTTGGATTTAGAAACAATGATGGTTGATGTTATCTTACGTCTGTGCGCTGCTGTCTATCGCTGTGATCCGACTGTGACTTTACATTTGAAGTAATGAGCTCTAATGGAGTCGTCTTTAGGAAGACGTCTGCCTTATGGACTCTGACACCTCATTGCCCGTCTGTCAGCGTGGCCCCGCTTAACACGCTGTGTCTAAATAAGCCCGTAACATCTGCTAATGCAGCGCCGCTAATGAGTGCCCTTGTTTAGACGTATAACAAGCAATCATTAGGATTCCTCTTTTGTGCGCTCTCTTCCACTTTTGCAAGGCCTGCAAAATCAAACAATTAGTCAGAAGTTTAAGCTGCAACCCTCGGGTGCGTTCAAAGTTTTATGAGGCCTCAAGCCGACTGTGAGATGTTTCTGTCTCTGTGCCGCGGTGGAATCGCTCAAATTCAACCGTTCCGTTCTATGGCGCTTGTTTTCTGTGTGATGAATCAATGTAACCAACTTCATTTTGTATTGAATGATCTGCGACTGATTTGTTTTCATCTGAAGCGAAAGCCTAATCTAGAAAGCTACTTGATGCATAATAATGCTGCCTAATATGTCTCAATAGTATAGGTTTTGAAAATATATACAATATCTGTAACAAACTGCAATCTTGAGCAATCACTGGATTTTCATGGAAAAAATCTTAAATCTGGCTGGATATTGTGAAACGCATTAAAAACCCCTCTCTGTCCTGTTATGGTTCAGGCCTCTTCAGTCTCAGAGTCCCCAAAGAGACCACCGGAGAGCACTTTGAAGGCCTGCAAATGCTGACAAGTCTACTCGCGCCCAAAGGTTCCCGCTCAGCAAAGCCACTGGTGGAGGATGTGAGCGTGGGTAAGCCGAAGCTCATCATCATCATCCTCCATTGCAAAGAGCATAGCAAAGAAAGCACTGAGCGCTGCACCATTTATCCTGCAATTAACCTTACCTGACCTTTCAAAAGCATGCGGTGAAGGTGTAGAAGACGACGACGAAGAGGAGGACGAGGATGAAGAATTTGACTGGCAAATTGAGCAGCAGGTGTACACGGAGCGCTCGGATGAAGAGCTGCGAGCCCTGCAGCAGTACGGCTTCGGCAACCAGAGGTCCGGAGTGTTTGCCAGACTACAGGCGAGGCCCCAAGACTCATTTGTATATATCAGACATTTGTATATTTAAGACGTAGACTTAACAGTGTTGGAAACGTCCCGACAGGAGGAACTGAGCGACGTGATTGATATCAAGAACCCAGAAGGTAGCACGGCGGCACAGAGGAGGCAGGCTCGGCTGGAAGCAGAAGCGTCCATCTTCTCCTCCGACCACTACCTGTAAGTTCACACAAGCAAACAGAGCCACAAACCTCTCTTCTTCCCTCTCCCGCCTGCGGCCTGATGATATCCTTCTGTCGCCGCAGAGCCGATTTGTTTGAAGACGAGGAGATACAGCGGCTTCTCAAGTTCCGTCCGTGGTGGGCAGAGCTGGGTCCTCCCCCGGACCAGGAGGGAGAAGCTGGTGAGTTTGATAACCCTTCAGATGTGAGTTAGAGATGATATCACCAGAGCTGCAGTGCGGATAAAACAGCTTAGATACAAAAGCTGCACCGGGAAATAAATAAAATAATGTAACATTTGGAGTGCTTAAGTTTGTTAAGCTGATTTAATGTTAAGGTGGTTTGACAATCATAAATCAAATCAGCACTTTTTTCAATTGAAGGTCTTCTGGTTTGATCCATCCCAGGTTTGTTTGTAGAAGTGGATCATTTGGCTTTTTGAAGCAATTAAGAATGAAGCAGTTGAGCAGTAACTGAAGGCGACCAGGAGGTGGCATGAAGCAGCAAAAATTGGCAATGGAGGGATCGGGCACTGGTTGTTTGTTGGTGTTATTTGCTCGAATCAACGTTCTTTGTGACAGCTTCTCCTACTGCCAGAGAGATTCCAAACCCTGTCTGGGTTAATGCTGCTGTGAATTGGAGTAAACCTCCAAACAGGAGCTGTGTTCTTGGCTGCCAGGCACGGCCATTGTTCTGTTCTCTACATCAATCCCCCAGGGACACATTTGTCTTTTCACTTTCCCCCTCGCAGACTGAGGTCAGAGGTCAGAGTCTGCTGCAGCACTGCCCTCCTGGCGCTTTCCTGCCAAAGCACCTCGGGCCATTTCCACTGTGCAGATCTGTGACATTTATGAAGAGCTGAACCTGGACCTCACCTTAATACGCTCCCCGTTGCCTGTTTGACCAATGTACGTTTTGCTTGAATGGCAACCCCTTAATGGCAGCAGTCTGATCCGTATACATTCCCATTATGCTCTTTTCTTCCTAATTTAGAAGTACCTTTTGTCCTTCTAGCTCCCATCCAGCTAAAATCAATAGCTAACACACTTAGGTGAGATATGCAGCCTGTCGACTGGAGCCTCTCGAATTCTCCTCTCAGCCTCTGGTACGGGAGCGACGGCTTATGGAGCCTCAGCCGCGGCGATAGACAGCGTGAATTGTGCCGCGGAGCTCTGCGCACAGCCCCGCCGGTTCCCCCGCCGGTTCCCCCTGCACCTCCGCTCCACTGCTTCAGCAAGGCACACGGCTCATAGCCACAGCTTATGTTTAAGCGCAGGGGTGTCACACGCTTGAGAGGGGATTTAGATTAAACTGATAGCATTATCTCAGGAGGCCGTGCTGCTGGGTGTGACAGTTTTCCCGCCAGCGCGAGGGGGGCCTGGTCAGCGACGAGGTGTTGCGGTCAGCAATGCAAAGGCCATTAACTGCAGTCGGCCAGACATTACGGTTCCCTGTAGCGCTGCCTTCCTCCCCTCTTCTCCCTCATTCAGCATTCTAAGACGGAGTGCCCTAGTCGGGAGCGCAGGCATGGATAAATGGGCCAAATTAAACTTAATGGCTTGATTGACAGGTCAAATAGCATTAGCCTCTACTGAGTGTGAAGAATGGGGTGGATAGGAGATTTAAGCAGCCTGCTGTCAAATCTTAAAAGCATACTCGTGAATTTTCTTTCTTTTTTTTTTACAGTTTGTCGTATTTTAAACATTTGAGACTACAATGCTCCCACGTGGGCTTTTTGACTTTTCTTTTTTTTGTGTTACCCCCTTCACCTCTGCTAAGTCTGATATATATGTCAGCTGACAGATGGATGTGGACACAAGTGCTAATGAAGTAGAAACGGGCCCCTTTGTGCTCTCTGGTGTCAAGGCCAGAATAGTGACAGGCCACAGCTGTCCACTGGAGTCCCGTGTTCACACTCTGGTCCCGGCTAAACGGACCTGACAGCTCGCTCTGTCTCTGTACCTGTGTGCTCTTCTGTTGCGGCTAAGTTTAGATGCTGTTGACCAACTTAAAATGCCCCGTTGTTCCATTAGCCTACTTATACCGCTGTCTGAGATGAGAAAAATGAATGCTTTCATTCAAAAAATGCAACAGGGGACATATTTGTATCCGACTGAGCTCATAGCTTTATGTGGAGCAGCTCCATGGATCCATACTGTTGAATAGACTGATATGGATCCATTCATTCATCATTTGTAGTAATAAAGACGTATTACAAATTAACTTCGCTCAAATGTAAATTTCCCTAAAACCCTGAATTCCTCTCTTGGAGCCACATTTTGTATACACACACGCACAGTTGCCCATATCTCCTACCCAAGGTCACGCTTTGACCTTTCGGGCTTCTGGAAATCCTGTGAGCGTTTTCCAGCCCACGGCAGGAGTTTGGAGAAGCATATTTACTCCATGCCATCCCACCATCTGGGCCCGGGCAGAGCGGCGAAGAGCCTGGGCCACCTTCCCAAGTGGGGGAATTAAGTCAGAAATTAATCTCCAATCATCATAAACCTCCCTACCACACTGTGCAGTAATGCCCGCTAGGATTGATTGGCCCCCAAAGCAGGAATGAATGAACACGGAGCAGGGGGAAGAGGGTAAATCTGTCAAGGCCTGCCCACTTCACTGCTCGGGCTTCGGAATGAATGGATGGCTGCCATCGTGTACCAACGTGCGAGAGGGTGCTCTGTTACTGATTAAAATGGAAGGGAAGTTGTTGGAAGAAGTTGATATCAATAGTTAATCACAGAATCAGAGTTGTGTTCGTAGCCTTCGCCAGCTTTTACGACGCCTAAGTCCCCTGTTTTTTTGATCGTACATCCTTCTTTACGTCGCCCTGTTCCGAATGTCTCCCGTCAGACAGGAGACGGAGCGGAGAGACATTTGTAGCTGCCCAAATTGCTGTCGCGCAGAGTCGTCATTTTTTTGAGCTTTGTAAGAAACGCTGTCCTGTCTCAGCACTTACTAGAAACATCTTTGTGCTTATATTTTTATCCCTTCGATCCCCGTGTGCATGCTCGTCTTTGTGTGTGTCTATTTGATGATTGTGTGCAGATGTGGGTGCAGAATGTCTTTTGTTCTCGTGCGAGTCACTGTGTGTTATACCCCTGTACTGTTCTGTGTGTGTGTGAGTCTGCAGATGTGGCTGGCCCGCACGTGCGTTTGGGTCTTTGTGTCTGTGTGTGTTCTGCTTGGCTGTGCTCTCCCGCTGCAGCTGCACTGGCGAGGGACAGCAGGTAGCGTCTGCAGGGAGCTAAAGCCTGACGTAATGCAGCAGGAATCTCCTTTCCTCGCCGAGCCAAGTTCCCACTGCAGCCAGAGAGAGAGATCATTTTGAAGCGCTGCATGCCTGTGTGTGCGTGCGTGCGTGCGTGTGTGTATCTGTGCGTGTGTATGCACCACAGCCGCACACACCAGTGCTTCCTGCCCATCGGGGGCTCAATGCAGGGACTCTACTCTCCTCATGCAGGGAGAGGAATTGCTTTCAACTGTTTTATAAGCTGCCGGAGAAAAAAAGCTGTTGAGTTACAGCGTGTTCCTGCAGACATCCAGCACACTTTTCAGCACGGATGGATTCAGACAGCTTAAATGGGATTGAAGTCTGTTTGTGTCGCCCCATTAGGCTTGCCATAGATCCCCATTAAGCAGATGTCTCTATCAAAAGGCAACAGTTAGTGAATTTGCTTAGATACACTCCGGCGCAGGAGCGGCAGGGTTTTAAATGTTTTAACAGGATTGACCTGAAAACACACTCGCGGGGATCAAATTGAGAGTTACATCACCGCGCAAAGCCTGATCCATTTACCTTCTGCGTATTTACCCCGACCCCTTTGCACTCCAGGTGAGCCGCTCAACACAAATGCCCCCTTTGTGCTCCAGTGTATGTCAAGAACCACTGTCGTACGCACATGTGTTTAAAACGCAGGTATGCAACAGAGGAGCCCGGACAAACAAATAGTTGGGTTTTGCATTTGAGCGGGCAGTATTCTGTTCATGTTTAGGGCGTAAACTTCGGCTACTCACCGGCTGGAGACGCCATTAAAGCTCGGCGCGGAACTGTTTGACCGTCAAACATAATGACATTTTAAACGGCTTTTAAAATTTTTAGTGTCGGCTTTCTTCGGCGTACGAACGCTCATTATAAAATCATTTCAGCCAGGGCTTTGAGCGGGAAATCATTGGGATATTTGGATCGATTCCATGCTGAGCGCAGAGACCGTTACTAGTGTTGATTGAGCATTTACCACTACCGTCTACTTTGCACTTAATTGGGGCTAATTTTATAGTCAATAACAGCGGTGAGATAAAAACTATTCAAAGATTTGCGGGCGGATTTTCCAGAACCTTCCGCAACACAGCAACTAGCATGGTTGACAGAGAAACAGGCTTCTGTGCATGACATCACCAAAATGTTTGATTTTCCTGGACACCTGGAGTTATGGGAGCGATGCCAACATGATGTCATATTCCTTTAAGAGTGCTTAGTGTGATTAGTTGAAACCGAACACCTTCACTCACTTCAGTTTCCTCCTGCAGCTGTATCGTTCACCGACGACGAGAAGGAGCAGCTGAGGAAGTTCACCAACCGCTCGTACCTGCTGGACAAGGCGTCCCGTCACCACGTCTGGCTCGGCCTCGTCGACGTCCTACTGGCTTACGCCTACGAAGTGCGCTCGACTGAGGGGGAGCACACTGTGAGTACGTGTGTGTGTAGAGACAACTCCTCCTGAGCAGCACTTAGCTTCGGATGACAAAGCACTCTATCCTTAAATCCCTTAGACCCCCTTCCATTTCATTCAGTGCCTTAAAAGATTACCGACAGATCCAAGAGCTCAGTTCAGGCTTCTTTGTGTCTTTCCACAGCAGTAGACACAGAGAGGCGAGGTAGGTGAGCGCCGGCTGATTCCATCGTGAAAGACGCGTCGTACGCCGTTTGACTGAATACTACAGGAGTCTTCGATGAAAGCACAGTTGTGAAAAGCAAAGACAACAAAGCTTTAAAAGTCATATGTTAGCAATTTCATTTCCATCCGGTGTGTAATGATCTGGAGCGACTCCGGGACGATTCCCATACCTCATCTGAAATCGCTCGTAGCCAGAACAGAAGTCTGATTAGGGAAAGAAGACGAACCTTTCCATACTTTTATCCAACCCGAGTTAAATGTGCTGCAGCTCTTTGCAGTGTTGAACGTTGTTATTTTTTATCTACGTTAAAGCAGCACGATGTCATTTTTTCCGAGCCCTCTGCAGCGTTGTGTTATCATTTGTTTACTCAAAAGACTGGAGACTCAAAAGCGCAACAACATTGCTTTCATAACTGTGGAATAACACACTTTACTTACACAGAGCTCCCTTATAGGCAGGGCTTTGGTTACTAACTAGCGGAGTGGAAAGGGCCGATTCACCCGTCTGCTCTGTGACACTTCACTTCACCCAGTGCCAGTTCCTCCCCGCTTCACTCTTCGTTTTGTCCCAATCTGGCCTCCACAGCTGGGAGTCCCGTTTGGTGGCTCGTCGTGTGTGCGTCTGTCTCTGTGTCTCTGCCATTTGAGAATAATAGAGCGAAACAAGCCACAGGAGGGCAGTGAGCGGACGGGACTGATCTATACAGGTCACAGTGGGGTTTTAATGTTTTAATGTTCAATTGTCCCTCTCCTCTCCCCTGCAGGTGGAGTCTCCGTGGACGATAAGGAAACTCAGCGGGACGCTCTGCTGGCTAGAGGTGAGAAAATCAGCATGCGGGGGAATAAATCTGGCAGTGAATGATTGACACCCGCGTACTCGAGCGTGTCTTTTAAAAGGTCGTCAATGTGAATGAGTCGGAATGTCATAACAACATCTCCCCCCCCCCCCCCCTCCCCTCCTCTTGTTATTCTTCCACTGGCAGCTGCTTCTGATCCTGGCTCAAGGCCATTTTCAGCAGCGGCCGTCGCTCTTTTGAGTCAAACTTGTTTGGATCTACGGGCGAGGTTGCGAGTGTGTTTCGCTCCGCAGCAGGGATCGTAGACTTGACAAGACCAGGGGAGAATACAAGCGCGTGGACGTGCCCGTGTGGAATCTGCACACACACGCAGGCTTTGCTCTGTGTAAATGTGTTGACAGTGCATCAATGTTTGAAGGCTCATTAGAGACTCGGGGCTGATTTCCTGGACATTTCCATCCCTGATATTTGCACTGGAATAAACTTTCCTGTGGTTCTCGACTCTGCTCAATTCATGTCACCGAAACCTGGCCCGCAGTGTGTGTGCTGAGTGTATACTGCAGGGACTTGATAATTGGTAGACTTGGCACGGAACCAGAGACCCGCACAACAGCAGAGACAGGTGTTCGGAAACTGAAGCAGTAAATGATTGTGTGTGTGTGCGTGCGTGTGCGTGTGCGCGTGCGCGTGTTGCCACTGGCCAATCAGTTGAGCTTGTGTATGAACGGCAGTAGAACACGCAGCATTTGAGTGTGTGTGTGTGTGTGTGTGAGCAGCTTGTCCGACACCTTAGGAAGGGGTTGACCCTAATCACCTCATTAGTGGTATTAAACCTGTCAAAAGGTGCTCACACCTGGACCTCTTGTGAGCCAGTAATATGTTTATATAACAACACCATTTCTCATGTTTTATTTTATAAATACCATGGAGGAGTTTCTCATGAGCTCGCTCTACTTAAAACGTTTAAGCTCATCTATGCATCAGGCTTCTGTAACCACATTAGGTTGACATGTGCACTGCATTATGCAAAAAAAGGATCAATCAAAAAGTGGACTCTTCTCTTCCCATCGGTGTTGTGTGATCAGATTCCAACGCGTGTACACAACTGTGATCAACACTCTTAATCAGACCACCCTGGAAACACTGAGGCGCTAATTGCAAACAGGACCTGGCCGTGCTGCTCGGAGGTGGTCGCTTGTTGGGGGAGGTTGTAGTTTTCCTGCAGCAGCGGCGGTGGCAGTGGAGAAGGTGTAAGGAACAGCCTCCACCCGCCTGGTAACGCTTTACGGCTCGTCAGTCAGTCAGCAGGGCTGTCAACTCCCATTGACAACACCACCTTGTTCACTCTCAGGCTCCCTAGCTTTCCCCCCCTTCCCTCCTCCTCCTCCTCCTCCTCCTCCTCGCTTCACCTGCTGATCTACAATAGATTCCTCTCCAGTCTTTCACTGCCTGTCTGTCTCTGTATCACCGTGTACAGCCGCCCTCCTTCCTTCACTCTCCTCTCCCTTTGTGCCATGCCTTTTTTATTCTCCGACTGTCTGTCTCCCTTGCTTGTGCCTAACGTTCTCCTTATCCCCAGCCCCTGCACCCCCCTCCCCCCTCCCCCTCCATCTTCTGCTTGTTTACTTGTCCTCAGTCGACTGCGCTGGTGTGACTGAGTCGTCGTTCCCCCCCCCCCCCCTTGCAAAAGCAGACCTTATTTACACTCCTGCTAAACAAGCCTGAGGGAGAGCATGATCCCCGATGACATGCACCCGCGAGCTCACAACACATCCTTAACAAGGGAGAGGAAAAAAAGAGAAAGCAACGAGGGATAAGATCTCTTTTTCTGTCCCCAGGCTCCGTGTCCGTTAGTGCAGAGAGAACCTCGGAGCTAATGCAGTGATTAAAGAGTAGCAGCAATTAACAGGCCAGGGCTGCAGAGGTGTTTAAGACTTCCTCGCCCCTGTTTGCAGGCTCTATAAATGAGGAGTTGTTTGGGAGTAATTAGTTTGCCAGTGACTCGCGGTTCACACCAATAGGATCTGGCTTACACCTGAAGCAATAAGACAGGGCAAGACTTTTCGGGGACAAAGTTGTCTTGTTGAACCGAAAACTTTTTTATTTTCACCAAGGAGGCTTTGTTTTCGCTCGTGGCGGTTTGTTTGTCTGTTCGTGTTTGTTTGTTGGTCTTTCCATGAAACTTGGCATGCAGGTTGGACACGATCCAGCCAAGAACCCTTTAGAGCTATGAGTAAAAGAATCAAACTTGTTTTTTTCCTAGATTGCTTGAGTCGGTCCACATCTGTATGCTTCTAGGCCAAAAAAGTTCAGAAACAGTATTTTCAAGTCAACTGGACCAAGCCTGAACCAAAAATCTCTTTAAGCTGAGTGGCTGTTGCTTACTCACCAAAAGTGCTGCGTCTCATGAATGAATGAGTCTGTTTAACCAAACTTGGTGTTGGACATTTCCCCTCATTAGTGCAAAAAAATGTGTGTGTCACTTTAGTGAGTGTGGTGCTCTCTGTCTTGCAGACGTACAGCTCTTTGCAGGAGGTCCTGGTGTCCTTCGGACGGAGAGTTTTGACCTTCCCCCTCTTCAGACACTTTGCCATGGTCTCTGCAGCCATTCAAGACACAGCTGAGATTCTACAGTCAGGTGAGGCCCCCAGACTCCCCCTCCCCCTCTCTCTCTCTCACACACACAGTCATAAATGTGTAACCCTAACCCCTGGTAAGGCCGGAGTATACTTCAAAGCGAATGCAGAGACGGGCAGGTTGGTGGTGTAGAGCTGTGCTGGGGGCACATGGAGCCTGAATCACAGCATCTTGAGCCTGGCGAGATGCCTGGCGCACATGAACAAGTCAGTGGTCTCTGCAGGCTTTGTAGGTCAGCGTTGGACTGGGAAACCCCGCTACATAAACAATGTGCTGCTCGGAGCGGATCCATTTCACTGCACTGTGGCCTCGTCTCTAATTAGCGATAATTGATTTTGAGCACCCTCTGCTCTCTTTGTGGCAATGCTTTTATATGTAAATAAGGGTTTGCAGTTTGCATGCTCACAGAGAACTACCGCCTGCCTGTAAGCAGTGGGACGCAGGTTGATTTTCTTTGTTTTTGACTGGATGCCGTGAAACGTGCTCAGAAGACAGCCTGAGAGTCGCCAGGCTGCCTCTCTGAAGCTGCTGGACAGATGCACAGCCCCACATGAAGGCAGAGTCTGGCAAAAGGGTTTCACACACATACTTAAGGGTGTGTTTGAAAGTAATATTCCTCCAGCTAAGTAAGAGAGTGGCCTGGCTTCTACCCCTGTGGGTGGGAAGTGTGGATTAGTTGTGAATGGACTGTTGACTTTGATGTCTCAAAGCCCCGAGTAATCTTTAAATCAAAGGCCCCTGTGGATAGATGAAACTCAGCCATGTAAACAAAGTCAGGATGTGTGAGGGCTGAGATTACTCAGTTTGTGATGACTTTTAACGCTCTTAAGTGGCAGCAAATTAAAGGCCTTTTAAGATCCAGATTAGCATTTTCGCGCCTCATTAAATGGGAAGATGAGTTGATCAGGAAAGCCAAGGAAGCAGCAGTCAGTCTGAGAGGAGAGACGTCCTCGCCTTCCTCTCACCTTCAGTCTCTCCCTTCACACACACGTTTGCCTCAATGAGCTTTCGCTTGTCCTTCTCAAAGCTTGGAAATTGTTTTGTCCAAGGCCAACCGACTGACGCTGAGAAACCCAAACTGATAAGTACAAGAAGCACTGTCGTTTGTGTTTGCTTCTGATGCAAGCATTAGTGAAGTATAAGTAGTGGGGCCTTCCTTAATGAACTCTAATGCTTCAGTAATCTGGCCTGCCATGTGTGTGAGGGGACACTTCCTCTCAGCCTTGTATTGCACTCTAATTAATCTGTCAGAATAAGGGGAATGGAGTGAACGCTCCAATTTTCGGCATTTCATTTAAGTGGTTTGTTGAAAGCAAACATTCTTAGGTATTAAGGAAAACAAACCCGTTAATGGCGGCACGCAGGCGAAGGCCTCGGGAGGAAATGTTATCCAGGGGTAAATATTTGAACAGTCCGCTGGCGGCGTGGCGACTATTCTCAAGGAGCTCTTCCGCCTGCCTCCTTAAGTGGATTTAACCAACGAGCCGGTGAAGCGTTGGGCCTGGCGGGGGGGGACCTGCAGGCGGGAAGTGTGGAGGGCCGCGGGGACACGCCGCTATCAGGAGCCAACCGACTGCCCCACACGAGAAGCTTCAAGGTGGGCAGACGCGTTAAAAGGCCCTAAGAGGGAAGAACAAAGGAACAGGCCCCGGTGAACCTCAGTCCTGAAGAACTGGAGCTGCACCATGCACAGAACGGGCACCCATCACCTGTTACTAGGGGCAACAGGGTTAACATCTCGCAGGGAGAGGAGGAGATGGTACATTTGTCCTCCAAGTCGGACCAAATTCCAGGTTAAGGGCTCCTCAATGAGCCTCTGCCACAGATTTCTCCACCGTGTTACATGGGGACTGGCGTTCACTCAGGCAGCTACAGTTTCACGTCATTGTGAGAGAACGACACACCAGCAGCAGCGAACATCGAACAATCTGTGAAATGATCCGGGGGAAGTCAACTTTTAGGTCACGCGAGCTACTCTGACCTACTTATGGAACGTAATGAAAAAGTAATAGAACTTTACAACCAGGCCAGCGTGGGAAACCCTGCTCAGAGTGGGGAACGCAATGCAGCCAGACAAGAGGAGAGAAAGCGGGGACTCGTGTTGAATGCTACTGTGCGTGTGTTGATTAGCGAGACGTAGAAGTAGATTGTGATGTCAGCGGGGAGCTCTATCTAGGCTAATTTGCGTCGTCTTGTCTCGGCACTTTAGATGTCGCGCGGCGGGACTGCGCGGCTTTTCTGTCCCCGCAGCAGCTCATCACAAAGAGACAAAATCAGACAGATGCATAATGCTCCTGGTGCCGCTGTCGCCCCGGTCCCTGGTAGTATTGTAAGCCTGTCTGACATTTGGGTTGAAAATGAGTTAAACGCATAAACTTGTGTTCCTGTGGGGTTTTGTCTTGTATTTTTCAATTGTATTAGTTTGATATCTTCCAAGAGTGCAGAGAGATAGAGTGGCGGCGCTTTTCTAAACGAGTCTCGGGCAGCAAGAAACCTCACAATGCTAACGTCACCATCCGTCTCCTCAGCGCAGATTGTAAGGTGCGACGAGAACAAATCGAATACCACTCAAGAATCGGGAGTTGTTGTCAGTCATGTAAGCCAAAGATCCTCCACCCGTCATTTTCTTGAGCGTTAAATTCAGCCCCTTCACTCGTCTGCCCTTGCAATTTTGGTAATTTGTCAGGCGCGCCGGCTTCACACCTATCATTGCACCTGTTCATTCAGCAGCAGCGAACGGAGCGGCTACTCTATAATTTAAGTGTCCGTTCAGTTCCATTCAGCGGGCAAATCTGCTCTAGTTTAATTCACACATCTTCCACACTTGTCATGGGCGTCCCAGATCGAGGAACAACGCCGACTGCGTTAGGAGACAGCGCTCTTTCTTCTGCTTTCCTTTGACGGACAAATTTTCAAGCTGGAGTCCAAACTTCAGACGGAGATGCCATGAGCAGTGTGTTTTTTTTTTTTTTCTTCTTCTTTTTTTTTGGCTTTTGTGATCCGAAACCCGGAGTTGGAAGCAGAGTCTCCCCCCGTTCCCTGCAAACCATCCCCATGCTTAAATGAGAACCAAATGTTTGTTTAAGGTTTTCCTCGGTGCGAGTGCGCTGTTTGTTTTGATTGGGCTGGAATGTCTCTGCGTGGACTCTGCCAACCAGCTCTGTGGAGGAGGAGGAGGAGGAGGAGAGGATGGTTTTCTCCTGCCCTCAGTGCAGTGTTGGCCGCTACATGAGGGCTATTTATACGCCCGATTCCAGGGAGAGGCGTTGGGGTAATTTGGCTACTTCTCCACTCTACTACACGAGTCACCCGGTATGATTGTGCGTCGTTGGCATCGTGCTTTGCGGTGCATTTCAAAAGCTTTCACATCACACATGTCCACCACAAATCCATGTAACACACACACACACGCATCATGATCAGTAGCTCTCATCTGTTCATTTGTTGATATTACAGATTTGACTGTCAAATGAATTTAAAATCTAATTCATCTCCAAATATCTATAACAAGTTAATTGCAGCATACAGATTCTCTCGCTCTCGCTCTCTTCGTTCAGTCAAATTCACATACATGGAAATCTGTTTCTTCTTATAATCGCCTTATATATTTATTTACTTATCCGACTGTCCAGGTTTTATGGAAAATGAAAGGCATGTGCTCGTATGTCTGCAGTCTCAGGGGGGTCGGACTTGCTGCCGTTGCTTGGATTAGATTAGATTGATAACTTGATAATCGGATCGTTCCTTGAGAATCCGTGCAGCTGAAATGGATTTACACGCCGTCCCCGGCAGCTCAACTCTGGACACACGTTACTCTCCCCCTGCAGATGTTCAGACTTAGCAAGTTCCACTCGCGCTCCTCGCTTAGGCCACCAACTCTGCACCGGGCCGTTGGTGAGCATATTTCACTCCATGTTTGTATTTGCATGCATTAAAATCAAGCCGAAGCACTGTCGTGTCAAATTCCTCGGGCCTGGAGTTGAACAGTGGGTGATTTGAATAAACAGAAGGTCCTCAACAATATTTTTTTCTTTGCTATAGATCTGTTGATTCTAGAGAAGGCGCTGCCGTCCTTAAAGCTCCGGGTATTTGTTTTAAGGCAGATTAGGCGGCAAAATCAATAGAATCTCGATTACAGTCGCGGCCCTTATTGGCCGTACAACTCAAACAAGTCTTCTCTGCATGTTGTGTTACTATGCAGCAGTGTATTCTGGGATGTAAGGCAAAGCCACAGCACCGCAGACGGTAATCGCTTCTGACAGTGGTGAATACATCAGTTTGGTTTTGACTTGCATGAGATTTGAAACTTTTTTTTTTTTTTTTGCAACTGCTTTATCCCTGAAAATGTCATAAGAAGCTTCACAAATGTCTCCCACAGATTCAACAGAAATACCTCTTCCAAGTATGACGCCGCTGTGAGCAAACACTAAAGAAACTTTCTGAGAATCTGAAAGTTTGACGTGAAGCCATCTGTTCTAAATACTGAGGTGACTCGTCTGCCACTGACCCGGGGGTTTGCCTTTGCATTTTGTCCTTTGTCCTCAAATTCATTGCCACACTGAGAGAGAATTAACACGCAGGCAACAAACATTGCGAATCGTGTCGGCAACCGCGTTTGTGAAAACATCAACAGACTTATTGTAGTCATTTAACTCTGATACGTTTTCAGGCCGCACCATCCTGCGGAAAATCATCAAAGACGCCCACTGTTGCTGCAGGAGAGCGACGAGTCTTTGACAGAGTGATCGAGCACAGCTGCCATTAAAATGACACAAACTGCCAGAAAGCGAGACGGCCTTTTTTGTCTCGATGAGCCACTTTCTCTTTTAACCCTGAACGCTTTCTCAAACAATATGGATCAAATTACTCCACAGCTCACTTGAAGTCTCCTCTGATCTCGCACCTCGGCTTTTATGTTTGGAAGAGTGACTGCGAGCCTTTAGAAGCACTCTGCGTCCGCCAGCGAGCGGAGTACGTTGTCATCTTTAATGCCGAGTGTGAATAACAGTGTTTTTCCATTTGTCTGTCCGCCGCATGTTTGCACACAGGGAGAGCGTGTGTCCTGAAGTGCCTGCTGGACGTTCACAAAGTCTTCCGAGAGAACGACCCGGCCTACATACTGAACGACCTGTACATCACCGACTACTGCATCTGGATCCAGAGGGTCAAGTAAGTTCACAAGCTCATGAAAACACCGCCGCAGACCCACGCACACACACACGCAGACCCCCGGCCCCGGATAATTACCGCCACAGCCGAGGGGAAGCGCTCCTCAGCTCCAAGGATGCATCAGTATTCTAGAGGAGAGCCAGTGAGTCATTTGTCACAGGGCAACAAACGAGGTCATTTCTGTTGTGTGCATTACATCGCGTCAGAAAAAACATCCAGACGCTGCTCCTCGCGCTTACTTTCACCTCGTCTGGAATGTTGGTCTTGCTGGTGCGTCTTCCGTGGGTCTAACCTGACTTTACCAAACGTGCCCGTTCTTCCCAAATGATATACGTTGGGTTTGATGGCTCTCTCCGCCCCCCTACTACATATTTTACAATTACTTGCACATTTTCAAATGTGAGCCTTGGAGCACATTACTCAGTAATGAGCTCTGTTTTACTCTTGGCCAGGGTTCAGCCAAGTGGTGTGCTCGTCTGGAAAAAGCCCAGTTGAAAAATGTGTGCCTGATGTTGTAGGCTCAGCGCCCAGATGCAGACACGATAAAAGGTCTGCAGGGATTTAGTGTTTTTTTCTCCCCCCCCCCCCCTCGCATTCTCATTTCTACATTTTTCCAGGCAGAAGTCTGAATTCTGCTGGAGCACCAACGCTACGGAGACCCGCTTGTTAAGGGATGAGACAAATCAGTGGCTGGGATCAGGATCAGCGAAGACAATAGACAAAGACCAGAGCGAAGACATGCCCGTACTTTTAAAAAGCTCTTTGTTCTACTCTGTAAGCACACAGAGCTGCCGAGTCTCTGTCAGCCCCCTGAAAAACTCAATCAGTCTCTGCTGAGCCCCAGTCAAGGAGGCGAAACCGCCGTGTGGCACTAAAACCCTGCTTTCCCGTTCACCTCACTTGCCCTCCCCTCCCTGCTCCTCCTCCTCCTCCTCTCTTCTCCCTCGTCCTCGTACGCTGGAACTAAATGTCAGCGTGACCTAACGCGTTGACTCCCACTACACCCCCGCATCGATCATTAAATGGATTAGCCCGTGTTCTCCCCGCGCTGACAAGTGATTGAATTGTCATATTTCTCCCTTCTCTGTTCTTATATTTCCTTCTCCTGTTGATGAGCAAAGCATCGTGAGAGACAGAGAGACGTGCGGAGCGGCAGAACCTCCCCTGACTTAAGATTCCGAGCTCTCCTACTACTTGGGATCACATTGTTGTCGTCGTCAGCTTGGATCTTCTTGTCCGTGCTCATTAGACGTTCCACGAAATGTCATCATTATTTTGAAACAAGCATCCTTATATGGGCCCACGTACGAATAGAAGAAGCTCTACACTCGGAATGCGCAGCAGCATTGGAGATCTGGGCATCGCTGTGGAGCCCAAGAGCGCCGGAACAATCGCGCTTTCCATAAACCGACCTCCGCTATCATACATGTGTTTTGTTGTGGCAGCCCCTTTTGTGTGTGTGACAGGTTTGATGACAGATTGCGTACGCGTTGTTTCCCTCGGCACGAGATATTCCCCCGTGCAGGATTTGTCATCCTCTCTAAGTGAGTCGTCTCTCGGAGCCGGGCGGTAAGATGAGATGTAATCTATACCCCCCCGGTGCAATCCCCCCCTATCTTGTCAGTGCCGCCGTAGCCGACGAGGCAGACGCGATCAGTCGCACGATGATAGACACGCCGATTAATAGATGTTTTCTGGCTGTGCGGGCTGGGGTAAGGAGGGGGGAAGAGGGGGGTGCGGGCGCGTCGCCTGATTTATTTCATCTTCTGCGTCCCACATGCATTTCTACTCCTTAAGTTCCTGTGACTGCAAAGACATCGGTCTCAAATTTACAGCCTCGTAAAGACTTCAGAGTGATTTAAGCCACAGCGCAGGCCCCCCCTCTGCATGACTCACACACACACACTAACACACACACACACACACACTGTCGGGAGTGAACGTCAACCTCGCACAAATTGCTGCTTGTATCGTTGCCGAGATGTGTAACTTTTTTTTTTTTTGTTGATGCGGCCGTCAGCGTTCCAGAAATCCACACGCTTCCCTCTCGTGCACACGCGTGTTAACTTCCCTCACAAACCCATCCAGGTCCTAATTATCTCCCAATGGTTCGCGTAGAGAATTCCTCCAAACGGAGCAGCGAGCCTCTCCAGTCCATTAGGCGGGAGCGTGCGCGTTTGAAGGTCGTCGCCCGAGCCAAATCCCCCGCAGAGCTTGTTGGACGCCAAAGGAACAGCCCTCGTCTCCTCGTCGTCTATCGTCTTTGTCTTTCCTCCTTTTCTACCCCTTCATCAGGCTTGGGCTTGGAGAGCGGCCAGTGTAGATCCACGGCGGCCAGCTTAGACAAAGACGGTCAGGCCGGTGTTGTGTTACTGCACCTCGGTTGAATCAAAAGGGTAGAACTTTCTTCCTCCCTCCCTCACACACACACACACACACACACCTACCTACCCGCCCTGCCACCCGTCAGTCTGCCTCACAATCATTAAGTGGGTCAATTAGATTTCACCGCAAAAAAACCCGGCGTGCGTGCGAGCGAGCGATTCTGCTGCGGGGTTAGTCTGAGAGGAGGCGAGCGAGGTGAGACTCGTATTTCCCCGTGAAGTCATTAGCGGGAAGACGAGAAGTTCCATCTGAGCGTCTCTACTCTTTTAGTTTTTGTTGTTGGAGGGCGAGTTTGCGACTTTCCCTGCAGGACGCGTGAATCGGGCGCTCGCACTCGCTGGGAAACAAAAAATGAGCTGTATGAGCGGGAGGAGGGCTGGATTGGACTGAGCTTCCCTGCGTATGCAACAGCTGAATGGCCGGACTCTGATAATTGTCAATGGTAGGTGTGAAGTGAGCAGTCTGCAAAAACAATGGGCGTAGCGTCCGTCCAAAGGAGGCGGGGGGAAAAAAACGTGTGCAACTCTGCATGACAACAACGGCGGCTGCCAGAAATGAAGCGGCGGTGGTTCTCTGTTTGTTTATTTTTTTCACAGACCAAACCCTTTATATTTGGACTCTGAAACAGCCCCTGCGGATTTCTACACACACACACTCACACACTCGCCCACACTCTCTCACTCACTCTCTCTCCCTTCCTGCCTCCTCTCATTCATCCCTCTGCATTGTGTCGGCGACAATGCTCGGTGAGGAGAGGAGAGGTGTCCGCCGCTCCGCCTGCAAGCTCCCCCGCGGCGGAATGCATCTGGTGGAACTTTGTTAGGGGTCAGGAGGTCAAACCCCGCAGGGGGTCAGCGTGTCAGCCAAGGCCCGTGGTCCAAAGAAAAAAAAAACCCCGCCTTTGGGAGTGCACTTGTGTGTTGTGGCTTTGTGTTCCAGCGCCCATCCCCCCCCCCCCCCCATCTGCAGCCACGTCAGACCGGCCAGTTCATCTCAGTTCATCTCAGTTCATCTCAGTTCATCTCAGTTCATCTCAGTTCATGTCTCCCCGATTGACCCTCGTTATCCCATCGGCTACGCAGGTTTTAGTTTCCGTTTTACTGCCGCTCAGTGGATTCCATCAATTTCCCTCAATCAGTGTATTAGGGTTAAAGGTTAAATGAAATAGATAAACATTCATGTGGATGTACTGAGTGGCGCAACTGAAGCTCGGATCACACACACACACACACACAAACACACACACACACGTGCGCCGGCGAGGAGATTTGTTGCGAGTTCTCGCAGCAGCGCCTCGATCTCGGGGCGTTAACAGCGAAAGGTGTCGCTCGGCTTGTTTTTGATGTGTGAGGTGATGTGATAATCACGCGAGTGTGTTAGAGGGGGGGAAACCTTCAGGGAGACTGGAGGCGTCCACAAAAAAAAGCCTGTTTTTAAAGTCGTAGCCGTTTCTGGTTGTGTAGCTGTGAAGATGAAAGGAAATTCCCCCGGTGATCTGGGAGGAAGTGCAGCGAAAACCACACGGAGAGAAACGAGCGCAGAGCCCCGATGACATCACAAGACACGTTCTACAGCAACAACTGTTTTTGTTTAGACTTTTTCCTCCTCTTTCCTGTTTTTCCTGCGAGTCTTCAGCTCGAGCGGTTGTCGCAGATTTCAGTCTCAAGACATCGGGACGCCACTTAGACAGAAATGGCGAACGTTTGAAAACCTCCACACGGCGTCACAGCAGTGAGCCTTCCCTCCCTGGGCTGGTTGAAGGACGTCCCCGCTATTACCAGACGGCATCACTCATCTGTCAAGTGTGTGTGTCCTCCAGGCTTTGAAACAGATAATAGCGCGGCTCTATCTGATGTTAGCCTCGGCGCTGGTGGAGATCCTAGAGGCCCCCGCTGGGAGGAACAAAGACGCAAATGTAGTACAGATTTCCTCTCGGCGTGAGGCCTCTCCAGCTATTTGTCTGAGCACACAGGCTCGACTTAAACACAGACGTAAGACGATCGCTTTAACTCGCCGCCCTTTGCTGCTCCTTGAAGGACTGCTGCATCCACGGAGGAAGCGTTCAGACGGCCCCCTTCCATCTCCGTCCTCCATGATGGCAGAAGGACTGAGACCTGGAGGTTTGTGTCTGGAGATGGAACGGCGGTTTCTAATGTCGAACCGAAGCTGAATAGAGGAGCCGGCCCAATCTGAATCTTTGAAAAAAACATCTTTTGAAATCTTGAGAGCTTCCTGAGCCCAGAACAAACGCCGGATTTGTTAAGAAAGTTTGACCAGCGCGTGTTTCTCTACAGTACTTCAAAGCTTAGACCATGAAGTGTGAAATAGAGCTGAACCTTGTTGGTTGAGGCGTGATTCTTCTCTCACGCCTTCCCGCTTCTGCTCCCACCCAGGAGAAAACCTTTAAATAGTGCACTCAGCAAACGTTTGTGACGCAGGCTGTGCAGTAAGTGAGTGGAACGTCCCCTTCATGTATGTATCGATCTCTATCTTGAGCTTTGATAAAGACGTTTTCAGTAAACATATCCGTGACAGCCGGTGATCACCGCCGTCCCGGGTTCAGCCGTCGCCTCGGCTTTTATCCCCTCCGGCGGGCGGGCGAGCGAGCGATTCATCCGCGGCTCGAGCCGAAGGAAGTGTCGGCGCTCGTCTTACAAAGATTTCTACATCTGAGCACGAGCTTTATCTGACATGTTTTGAAGAGCAGAGGCGCGCTGAACGAGTCGCTCTCTGAACGAGTCGCTCTCTGAACGAGTCGCTCTCTGAACGAGTCGCTCTCTGAACGATCACGGGCCCGATGAAAGAAATGTCAGACTGTAATTAAGCGCCGACTCAAAAAACGCTCTTCTTCCGCTCTCTCTCTCTCTCTCTCTCTCTCTCTCTCTCTCTCTCTCTCTCTCTCTCTCTCTCTCTCTCTCTCTCTCTCTCGTCCTCATCTAAAGATTTTTGGCAGATGGAGGCGCCTTTGTCTCGCCGAAAGTTTTCCCACTTTGAAAGAGCCACCCCTCCTCGGTTTAATGAAGGCGAGCCACAGCAGCGGTGTAGTAATGACTGGATTGTGTACAACATTATCCCTCCCCCTCCTGGACGGAGGCTTTGTATTCACCGCAGGCCTCGCTTCTCCCACCACAGAGCAAGGGAGGGGAGAGAAAACAAGCGCGCCTCTCCAATGCTAACTCAATAATGACTTCCCACGGGGGGAAAGAGAATACAGGGCCGTCTTTGAAGTGGCTGTGCTGCAGGAGGCTCTTCTGCTGCGGCTCTGCTACAGGAAGCTCTCACATGGGTTTTTATGGAGCCTGGAACCAAAAGCAGGCTCCACGCAGGCGGCACAGTTCGCCAGTTGAGGTTAAATTAGCGTCCTGATATCCTGTTGGTATTGTTTGAAATCGCCCCCCCGAGCCAATTTGTCAGTCTCTTCAAAGAAAGTGGTGTTTTAAAAAATGGGGATGTGAGCTGGGTTCTCCAGGTAGAAGTGGGGACGGAATACATCCTGGATGCGTTTGGCTCTCTGCCGCTCGGGGGATGGAATTTCATCGAGCGTGAATTGATTACGGTCCCGGCGTGACCGTGTTCAAGACTCGCTACGCCAGCCGTCGGAAAGATTTCTCCCCGGTTTGATTTTGTCCATCGAGCGGAGAGACCACCCAGTCGTGTCCTGAGACGCAGACAGAAATCTGTGAGTGAAGGCGAGAACGCCATTCAGCCGCAGAAACGCACGGAATCAATCGGAATCTAGACGTTATACAAGACTTACAGCTGCAGCATCCTGTCACAAGGTGTTTGTGACGTTTGACATTTTCTGGAAAGATCTTCAGTGCCACAAAACCTTATTTACATGCATTTCCAGGGTCCGCTCAATGGGAAACCGGCTTTGGATTCAGCACATTGGGGATGAGACGTCGTGCCCTCGGGTCATGATTTGGGGGGATTTCCTGTCGCCTTTTATGTAAAACACACACGCACACGCACACACACACAGTGCCGTAACCTGTCGCTCGCTCGTTGATCGTTGGCCGCTTTCATGCCAACCGGAGCCGGGGCAACGATTCCCACTAACCTTACTGGGCCGCCGCGAGCTGGCAAGCTGCCAAATAGTGGAGAGAAGAGAAAGGACGGCTCCTGGCTTCTGTTTTCACAATATGCCAACGTGAAGACGCAGAGCATTTGCTGGGGATTAAGGTGAATGTGGGAAAAGGGGATTCTACCACACACACCCGACCCCCCTACACGCACACACACACACACACACACACTCATTTCCCAGTGTATTTAGGGGAACATGGGTCCACTTGATACAGCACAACTAGATCTGTTTACACAGTCCCTCCTGAGAGTCTAAATGAATACGTG
Organism: Genypterus blacodes; assembly: GCF_046128005.1. Lineage (NCBI taxonomy): Eukaryota > Metazoa > Chordata > Actinopteri > Ophidiiformes > Ophidiidae > Genypterus > Genypterus blacodes. The sequence goes on from NW_027466831.1 coordinate 5,488,691, forward strand.
GGCTCTCTCTCTCTCTCTCTCTCTCTCTCTCTCTCTCTCTCTCTCTCTCTCTCTCTCTCTCTCTCTCTCTCGCTCTCGCCGGCTCCATGAATGCTCTCCTCCCCAACACAGGGAGCTCATTAGGCTGCACGGTAATGAGGAGCCGCCGCGGTGCTCAGCAGCGGGTTAATTGGGCCAGAGAGGGCAACAGGAGCCGAGTGTGAAAATGTGAATCGCAGCGGAAGACACACACACCAACCAACACCACCACCACAGCACACACACACACACACACACACTTTATCCCTCCCTGAATGGACGTAGTTTGAATCGCGGTGACCCACAGAGGTCAGCTCGTAATCACCATGGCGATGGGGGCGGCACACACGCCTCGACCGCGCTGTGTGGGGGTCGGGGCGGGGGGGGCGAATAGCCACCACTCAAGTTTTTGGCAGCATGGCGGGCATTCCCAGCGTGAATAATGCTCAGGCAGGGGCCTCTCAGCAATCTGATGGCTTTACATAAATGAAGGCTTTTGTAGGAGGACGTTCATCAGCAATAAAAGCCGCTCGCTGTTGTCTTGTCTGTTCTTACACACATCTATAAAAGTGGAATCTCCGGGATGGGAACATTGTTTAATATACTGCTTTATGAGGCCCATCTCTTAATCGTTATCTCTGAAGACATTTATCTCCCGGGCCGGAGCGTCAGAGCTTTTTCTCCGCCCCAGACTTTTATTGACTGTATTGCAGTCGGGGCTTTGTGCGGAGCTGCAGTCTGCTTGGTCATTTAAGGTTGAGCTGCTTCTCGTCTGCAGGATTTATTCGTGCAGCGTGCCGGTGCTGCTTCTCCCTCCAAAGGCCCATTGTTGAGTGAAATGACGAGGCCAGATACCAAAGGCACTAACACGCACATCAGACTGTGTGTGTGTGTGTGTGTGTGTGTGTGTGTGTGTGTCTTCACAAACCCATTGAAAACAGTTGATACAATTAGTTGCCATATACAAAGTGTAAACGGCGTTCCTCTGCTTGCTTTCATACCCTGCAACAGATTCTAGCCGGCACCTCCTCCCCTCCTCCCCTCCTCCCCTCCTCCCCTCCTCGCTCTGGCTGCACAGCAGAATCGCTGCGCTTAGCCTCGCAGTAAGTGGAGGTGAAAGTGTGTGTTTGCAAATGTGGAGTGCGGAGGAGGGGTGGTCGTCTCTCTCTCTCTCTCTCTCCCTCTCTCTCTCTCTCTCTCTCTCTGTAATCCTTCTCAGTCTCTTATCGCCTTGTGCAGGGAGAGCAGCAGTGGGGGAGGAGAGGAGCGCCGCACATGTATCGGCTCCGCTCATCTTCTTACATTATTAAACATCCATATTTCCATATTTCATTGAGCCCCCCGCGCCGCTTCAAATTGCAGTCTACTTAGTATTCAGATGAGAATGGGATTTGGTTAATGGGTGTTAGATTTGTAGATGGTTATCCTGTGGCTATGTCTTTAGTACGCAGAGCAGTCGGTCAGTCAGCTCGCAGCAGCAGCAGCAGCTCTGTTGAGTAGAACTGGAGTTGGAGTTGGATGTTTGATGAAGCGGAAACACGATGGTACGACCTCCTAACTTGTCGCCTCCACCTCCTCATCAAACCTCTCCTTTTTCCGCCCGCACAGATCCAGGAAGGTGTCGGCCCTGGCTGATGCGTTACAAAAAGCCTCCGTGCAGAAGAAAGACCTGGAGCTGGAGCTTGACGAGCTGGAAGAGGCGGCGATGATGGTGGAGGAAGAGGAAGGAGATTCCAGGAGCGCTTCGACATCCCACAGCGACAGCAGCAGCGAATCCAGTGACAGCAGCAGCAGCAGCAGTAGCAGCAGCGACTCGTCTGATGACAGTGAGGAATCTGAGGCTGAGGGGCACGACAGCACTAACTGTACTGATGGAGGAGGTGGAGGGAAAGGAGGAGGAGGAGAGACAGCTAAGGCCAACCCTCTCCAGCTCCAACCCACCTTCATCCCCCAGGAGCCCCTGAGCGCTGTCACATCAGTGGAGGGGAAACCTGAAGCCTCAGTCGGCTGCCGTCAGCTGATCCAGGAGCTGGGGGAGCAAATGGCGGAGGAGCTGAGAATCTCTCAGCCGTCTCCTCCAGCAGACAGAGACGCTTCCCAGACTCCCACCGCTGCGGCGTCGACCGGGTCGCCGTCGGGGACGGGAAGCAGGACCCTCCTGGAGCCGAGTCCTCGCAGGAACCCTCTGCTCATCGTTCACACACAGGAAGATCTCCATGAAAGTGACGTGCTGGGCTAATAGAAAGTTTGCGGCTGGTAAAAGACACCTGGCTGCTTGGTGAGCTCAGTGAAGCTGGTGATCGCTGCTTACATCGTGTAGAAACGGGGGTCATGCGTTCACGGAAATCCCGGAAACATCACGGGCTTAATCAAAGGTATTGTTTAATCGTTTGCATTCTGATGAAAAGAAAAAGTATTCGTATGAACTGCTGATAATTTACAATTCCATCGACTATCATTGGATGAGACTCTGGTGTTGATGCATGTCACCAATAATAACAAAGTGTTCCCGGGTCATCTGTGGGTTTCTCATGGACACAAACTTGCATGTCACAGAACATATAATGACAATACTCTCCTGCATGATTACACCTGAATGTCACAGGAAACTTACTCTCCAAAGTTGATGTACATGTGAATAACCAATCAAATCATGACGCCTGTATCGTTTATGTTACTTGAGGTTTATGTTGTTTTTTTTACCACACTCAATTTTTTCATTGGGTAGAAACGGTGTAAAATGCCACAATGGAGGTTTTGTGTGAAAATCATGGAAATTTGTCAGTGTTCACCAACCTGTCAGAATTATGATTGATTACTTTTGTCATTGCATTGATTTATTTTGCAGCTATATTTCTGCAGCTTTGAATAATACCAAGCTCAACTTTTTCTATGTTAACCCTATTCTAATGAATAGTATTTTGTGTATAATTGAAGTTGCTATGCATCAATAAAGCTCCTGTTACATATATACATGCTATGTGTTGTCTATCATTTCCTGTCAAGCAGCAGCAGCACAAACTCTGCCCGTGTAACCTTAATACTCACTACAAATACATGGACTCTGTCTTAACAAAGCGTTTACTGAGGTGGAGATCACAGAATCACGTATGTTTCTATTGACCTTTATCCATATTAGCAAATACAATCTGTTTATCCACATTAGGTTCAAATGAGCAACACTGCGTGTCATTCCAGGAAGCTGACAAGCATTTGTCACCATTCATTGCTATATATCACTCTGCCAAAGTGCTTGGCAGAGGCACTTTGAGGCAGCTATTCTTTTCCTAATAAATTGTAGGCAAAGCGCTAACTCCTTACTAAAGCCGCAGCATTGATTGAAGTGGGAAAGACTCTGTCGGCACTAAAGAGAGCTTTGGAGCACGCAGGAGTGATTGATTCATCTGGCGTGAATAGAGGAGCGCCGTCGACACGGCTCAATATCATCGGCTGCGTCTAGCAGGCGAGAGAAAACAAACAAGGAAGCACATGTCAGGCAGATAGATGAGGGCTGCGAGCGAAGCCACAGCACAGGAGCTGTTTGTTTGAGAGATAAGAGCACCCCAGGGCCCGAGGCAGCCAAGAGATAGAGGAGCAGAGGGCCAGCAGAGACAAACTGCCACTCTGACAGGCTCAGAGGAGCCACCGAGGAGCGTGCATGCAGTCGCAGCGGGCAATTTGACAAAATTTGATAATTTTCAGGGAAATTACTTCCTAAATAGGTTGATGACTTTATTGTTTTTCGAAGCTGCAACATAATTGGTGAGTCCATAGGCATTTGAATGGACCCTTATGGAACCCAATTGCTTCAACAATGCAAATATTTAGGTTATGCATGCAATAACAAACATTGAAAGTATCTTGTGGTTTCCCAAATTGAACTTTGTTAGGAGAGCAACACTTTGTAAATTCAACTATTTAGCTTCTCTGCTGTGTTTGTTGTACTGCAATTTAAACTTCCTGCTTTAGAAGAGCTATTGGTCCTGTTTAAAGTCATAATATAAGTGAAAATGACAAAGCTTTACTCTTGTCTGATCACTATACATTAGAGTCATGCAAACCATTAGGGTGCGTCTGCTACGGTTCTATGCTGCTCAGGTACGATGCACGAGCAGTGGAAAAACACCAGAATATCCACATCTTGCTTGGACAAACGTCATTGCTGTGAAATAGTTTAATGTGTGATTACTATAATTTTAGGAGGAAAGGAAGAATTGGAAATGATCCAGATTTGCACAACTTTGTCAGGGCTTGTGATCCCCCAAGCTCATAATCAGATAAGGGTAGAGTGAGCCGCAGTGTTGCCGCCGGCTTTTCCAGGGGAATTTCATCCTGTGTGACTGAAGGCAGCAAAGGACCCGCTGGTGATGATGGCTCCTTAGGTAGGCGGTGTCTGTAATATTGTGTTACGGAGATGGATGGTGTTGTTAAGCACCTCCCAAGAAGAGGCCGGCTCCTTGAAACACCCCCGTGGGAGAAAGCGCCATCATCCCTGTGACTGAGATGAGTTACACTGGGAGGGTCGGCACATTTAAAACCCCCTTCATTTCGTGGACTTGAGTGTGAGCGCGGTTTGGCCCTGCAGGCTGTGCTATCCTCTTCCCGCTGGGGTTTCACATTGATTAAGTGACACCGGGCTTCATTGCCGTTTTTCATCTTAAAGTGGTCTCCATATTCCCCCATTAGCACAGCCATAGCACAGCCTGACCGGGGGATTTGCGGCCAAGCTCGACACTTCACTCGGTTCTTCTGCGATTAATACTCCTGCACCGCCGGACATTTTTCAAGGAAGTAGGCCGCAGTTTAATGAATGTACTGATAAATTATACAAGGCAGTAATTAATGGGATGTGCATGTTCTATTTTGACTTAGATTTGATAGATCAGCCTCTTACTCCTGTAGCGAGCACGGCCTTTGACCCTCAGGGGTCTGCGACGCTTGTGTAATGTGTTCAAGAATGATCTGGGTGAATTGCCAGCAGAATGCATCTACTACCTTTTTAATGATGCCACCAGCAATTAAAAGTGTAATAAAAGTCAACCGGGACTGAAAATCCCATCTGTCTATGCATAGAAGAGCTAAAGAATGGGACCATGAGAAGCACTGGATGATGAAACATCTGCAGACTGCAAAGAGAGAGAGAGAGAGAGAGAGAGAGAGAGAGAATCATAGGGTATCTACTTAAGATGAAGCTCTATAATAGGAGTACATTCACTGTGACCTTGCTCCTCCACCATGAATTGAAATTCTAAAATGATCTCACTAATGGGATAATGTGTTTCCTTCCTTGTTTTTGTTTTTCAACGGGAAGGTGACTGTAAGGACACGGTGGACGAAGCCCCTCGCCTACCAATACGCCGCCTGTGGTTGATTGTAATAGAAAACTCAATCTCCTCTCCCCTTCCTGAGAGGCAAAGTGATTCTGGTGCTTGAAAAAGATTAATAGCCCTCAAGAAGAAATGAATCAGGTGCTCTCCGGGGCTTGACTCCTACAATGGGTGTGCAAATAAAAATCCTTTTGTGCACCCTCCCTCGCATGGCGCCGTCGTCTACGGCTCTCTCTCCCTCTGTCCAGAGACGGCATGTCGCTCCGGGCTTGGACGCGGAGCGGCTCTGGCTCCGGCTCTGGCTCTGGCTCGGGGCTGGTCATTCCCTCAGCTCGTTCTATTCTGGCTTTTATAGCCCAGCGTGTATGTTAATGAGGGAGTGAGAGAGTGTATGGGATGCCTCACTCCCTCTCTCCTTCTCTCTCTCTCTCTCTCTCTCTCTCTTAGCCTGACAGTGCTGACAGGGAGGGATTATCTAAATGGACCATTGTCGTGCACTTAATCACAAAAGCGACAGTGAAGCACGTCACTCCTCTGCGTGTGTGTGTGTGTGTGGGAGTGCACGCATGTTGACAGTGCCGCCATCCACTTGTTCTCCGTAGCGTTTGCCAGGCTGAGTCACTCTAATTGGTGTGAGCAATGTCCGTTAAATCGCTCCCTAACTCTCAGTGGACGTGTGTTATCAGACAGCCTAATGCAGCAAATTACCTTCGCCATGGTACAAGCGCATGTGGGTGTGTATCTGCGTGTGTGTGTGTCAGGAAGAAAGACTCAGAGATGGATTTAGACTTCCTTCATGACCTGCTGTTGTCGAGTCTCTCCAGGTCTAAATTCCGGTATATTCTGTTTATTATACGTCTCTCTGTGATTCTACCATCATTTATTTTCTCTATATTAAATGCGGGGCTTGATGACTGACGGCTCATTAGGACAACAAGCTGCTGTTCCACATAGCAAATACGTTGAATCGCAACGCTAACAGTTGCTAGTAGCTTGCCAGCATTCCAAGCTAGGGACAAGCTAGCGGTGCGTTCTTTCATTACCCCAAATGTTGAATGAACATGTCGTTGTCTTTTTCACTTTGTCACCTTTCACAATTAACAGAAAAGCACAATTTTAACTTAAACTCTAAACAGGCTGCTACTATAAAGCTAGCTTTTTTTGCTATTGTCCATTATTTAATGTTGACTTAGGGCCCCATGTTGACTCTTTGACGTGTGTGCCAATTTGTCTTTCACCTGAGTGTACACACGTGGACTGAAGCAGGAGAGGGAAGCTTTTTGAGGTGAAATGAAGAGACGTATTGCTAACATTTTTTCGATTTTCTTTCAAGGGTCCAAATTTTTGAAACCCTTGAAGTCCAGACGTCTGTCCTGCTGAACGTCCTCCTCCTCTGTGGTGAAATATGAGAGAGGCCTTATCATAATTCCACACAGGTAACCATCAGCAAAGCGAGCTGCTGGCACGCTGCGCCGTTTGAAGTCTGTCCAATGTCCACAACACTTGTTCCTTATCAGAGCCGAGCTCGAGCGTGTGTGTGTGAGTGTCTCTCTGTGCTTTCAAACAGCTACAGTCTCCTGTTTGTTTTCACAGCCAAAAAAACAGCTGTCAAACACAATTAATATTTCAGTGAGGAACAGTGCCGGGGGGAGCAGGAAACAACAAGCCAACGGTGTCGCTCTCCGGCGTTTTCCCTCTTCGGCGGCGGTGCTCTGTATCAGCCCCTCCGCCCCCCCTCTTCTCCATTGAACTGAGCAGCTCTTGTATGACTCCTGAAACAAAGCAGCGCAGGATGAAAAATCAAATGTAGCAAGTAAAGCTTCACGCCGGCGGTCTGAACAGGCTCTGTAGTTTTGTCAAGATGTTAAAGAGGGTGCATCTCTCAAATCAACTTCAGAGGTACTGGCTGTGCACAGGACGGCGCCCTTTAACCTCAGTGTGAAGCCCCTTTCATGCCCACCCCACACACACACACGCACACACACACACACACACCCTTGGCTCAGAGCGGAGCAAAGCTGCAAGCCTAATGATGCCTCACGGATGTTAGCATGTTGCAAGCAGACGGGGGGAACAAAGGTTTTGCACACTCGCTCTCCCCAGCCGCTCTGCAGACGAGCTCCCCTGACGTTACAGGCATCGGCTCTTGACACAGATAAAAGCATGCACGGAAACACACAAACACAAACACACACACACACTCTCTCTCTCTCTCTCTACCTTTTTCGAAGCAAACAAACACATGGACTTTACACCGAGACAGTTTCCTCGGGTGCGAAACACAACTTCCCGCTGCCATGTTTCATTCATGCACCTCCACCAGATTTAGAGGTTTTGCTATTTCTCTCTCTCTCTCTCTCTCTCTCTCTCTCTCTCTCTCTCTCTCTCTCTCTCTCTCTCTCTCTCTCTCTTTCCCTTGCTGCCTCTCTTGTGGTCTCCTTTCTTATCTTAAATTCTTCTCTCTTTCCAGATCTCTTTAACATGGTGTCAGCTAACACATGTCAATCCCACCCAGCGTGCTCTGCCAAAGGGGGGCCTCCTCCTGCTCATGCAGTATTTCTGGCACCTCACGTGACACGAGTTGGCCTCCTACCTCGTCCTTCCCCCCCTGGGACGCCATTTCATGAAAGCAGATACCCATACATGTGTCGCTATGCCGATCCTGTCAGCGTGTCACACAGGGGGCTGCCTGCCGCGATTTGATCATTGCTCTCAGGCACGGAGCGGTTTAGATTACCTCAACCATGCGGCGCGTCGTGCCTCCAAACTGCCTTGCAGACGAAGAGGAGTGAAAGGAGTTAAGGGTGATATGGCTGGGTATATCCCTCAACCAGTATGTAAACACCATAACACGTCTGACATTTTGAAACTGGTGTAATTAGATTAAAACCGCCTGGCGTCGGGCCGCTGTCTGAAGTCGTCGCCACCTTTGCCCCCTCATTTCTTGGAGACAGTCCCGGAGATTTCCGCTGATTCTGCCAACAAGCAGACTTAATCCAATACACAAGCAAACATTAATAAAGACAGAGGAAGTGGAGGATGACTGGGGCCTGATCCTCTTAAGTAGATTTATAGAATGCTAATATGACTGACAGTTCTTGGGATTTTCCTGGCGTCGGAGCGGTGTTGTATGCTAATGCTGTGTGTGAGTTATTATTATGTCAAGCTCTGGGAACTGTGTCACATCAGATAAGAAGTGATAATGGGGAATAAATCTATCTGCGGGCTCGCTGGGAGATGAGAAAGGAATGCGTTGCATAGCAGCTCATGCTTGAACGTAGATAAGCTCCCTGGATGCCTTTAGTCGTGCACAAGAAAGTCGCCGGCCTCTGAACCCTGGCAGAGTGTCTGCTTACGCTGACCTTTAGCTGGGCCGAGTGGAAGTGGATGATAATGCGGCGGTTCTCTGCTCTGAGTGGGGACTTTGTTCTCGGCGCAGACGTCAGAAGATGCGTGCTGACATTATTTGACAGAACAAAGTTTGGGTTTGTTTGCTGGTGTTTGTGAGGAGTTAGAAGAGCTTGAGGAGGAGAAGGGAAATAGGACAAGAAGGAAAACAAGCTTGCTCAGAGAGATAAAGCGACTGTACTACAAGATCTACTGCAGCTTTAATACAATGATGAGCTTTCTTATACTGTATATGAAAGAACTCCTGCTTCTTTACATGTACATGCACAAACAGCAGATTTCCTTTCCCACACTTGTGACAGCTGCAGATTTATTTACACACATTCACGAGATCCAAAATGAGACAATGTCCGATTCCAAGTGCTACATATGTCGACGATGCGTTCCTGTTATGTACCGCTTTTGAGCAGAAGTTGTAATTAGGTTGTTTGTACCTGATGGTGAAAACGTTGCCCACAGCCCCGACCTCATATTTCCTCTTCATATCATATTTTTTCTCAGAAAGTTTCAGTTTCAGTTTTAGGTGTCAGTATTCTGAAACACAGACATAACTCATTTCACGCCCAATACTTATCGACAACACATTTTCCGCAGATGTTGACACTTATTATTACATAAACCGATGTGTTAAGGTGAACACTGTGTGTCTACAGTGTGTCTGTTTGAAGTCCGGACCGGTTGATCATCCGATATCGACGCGGAGAAAGCAAGAGTGACAGGAGAGCGGTGGGGCTAAACGTGTGTGTTCATTCCTCTCTAATGCATCCCAGCCCAGTACGTAACCCTAGCGTGTGCTAATCTCTCAAACACAAAAATCAATGAGGCGCCCACCCACTCCACATTCATCTCTGTGGTTCAGCCAGTTGACTCCAGCCTGCACACATCTGTGGGATGTTAGCAGCATTCATGAATTTACAAGTGTGCGGAGAAACCATGTGAGCACACACACACACACACACACACATATATACACACTCACACCTCCCCTCAGGCCCAGCGGGTAACACCAGGACACGCATCAGACAACAGGACCTTCTCATGAGACTCTGGACTGTCAAGCATTGAGAGCCATGGGAGCCGCCGGGAACCAATCAGAAATCATTCAGAAAGAAGCTTTTTTTATTGAATTAAAGAGAGAAAAACATTATTTTACACCCGATGCCAAGAGAGTTAAATATTCCAGCCAATTTAATGCTAATTAACAGACTGATTAAGAAACAATTATCTTGACATTTTCCATTTGTGCCTCCAGTAGGCATTTGCAAAGGAACACTGCAAACTCATTTTGACATGGAAATGAAATATAAAACGTTTTTTTTCCAGATTGCTAAGTGAAAGAAACTTAATCTATGGAAACATTGACCTTGCTGTTGTTACTTTTAATTCAGTGTAGCTCAGACTTTTACTGAAAAGAGCAGAGAGGAGGTTGACCAGCACATTGAACTCAGCAGTGAATAAATCACAGAACAGACGATTCTTAGTGTTTATCTGGGACGAGAGCAGAGCAGAGCAGATCAGAGCGTATATATATGGGCCAGCGCGGTGCCAGCGGCTTCATTCTTGGATATGTACAGCTTGGCAGGCTCGCGTCCATTCCAGCCCGAGTGTGATGCGAGACACAGACGGCGTCATGACTCTCAGCTCTAATCACTAACAGACCTCGAGTGTAGACACCAGTTTTGGGAGAAAACAAGCATCTTGTCATACTCCAAGCTGTGAGATGTCTATTTAGACCGGAGTGGAGGACAGTATAGGATAATAAAGCTTTGACAGAAGCAGAGAGGCTGTTAGAGTCGAAGAAGCAGCAGCAGCAGCAGCAGCAGCCACTCATCATATAAGAGGATTTCCCCATGGTCTCTTTTCCCTCTAATCTCCCACATTAACTTAATCTGTAGTCATGATAATCATAATTCAGTTTGCGCATTAGAATCCTGCCTGATCGCTTCAGTTTTAGTTGTTTCTCTCATCTTCATCCCTTAATTGATTAATACCATCATTGTCTATAGATTGGTGATATGCATGCCTGATTAAAAAGACTTAATGTGTTTTGTAGGCTTTGTTTCTAAACATGTTGGATCAGCGGGGGAGCTTTATGAACATTTGAAGAGGTTTCATCCTGTAGGAGCTTTTTCAGGAAATGAGGAACGTTGGCTTCATTTCCAATAACTCTTTTGTCACTTCTTACCTTCATCTCGGCCTCCTTTTCCTCTTTTTTCCCTCTTTTTCCTCGATATATATGCTGCTCATACATACACACAAGCACACACACTCTAAATATAGAGATAAGATAAGATATTTGACAAAAAAGACTCTTATAGTGTCACTATCCTGAACCATTTCTCACACTTTCTTCCCTGCCCCACCAACCTCACATGACTATAAAATCCCACATTAGTCAAATAACGTGTCAAGATGCTCTGTACTGATCCCCTCGTGTTCTCTGAAGTGCTATGATGTCAGCTGATTACACAGTTTTGCCTTCGGCGTGACAGTTCCCGCTGTCATGTTTCATGTGTTCGACAGAAGTCTGGTGGTGATGACGCCCGAGCTGCTGCTGCGTTATCATAATTAGATCTTGCACACACACATGATTCCCCCACTTAACACTTAGTCAGAAGTGTGTCGGGGTAGGAAAAATAGAGGCACTGTGTGGGATTTTTTATGTTAGTTACATGGATGAGTGCAGCACGGACACACAACCTGCCCTGGGCATGTTTTCACTGTGCAAACATTCGCTCCAGTGGACAAGGACGAGATACAACAACCTTCCCTGAACGTGACAAGGCAGTGGGCTGTGTAAAAGACTGATCTGACACAGCTGCTTGACTCTTAATGGTGTGTTTGTCCTCACATGGCCACCTTTCTCCCCGTGTTATGACCGCGAATTGTTGGCGTTATGTGGGACCATTGGAGAGACGCACAAATACAATTTATTCAGCTGCATTTCCCTATGTGGTATTAAGCGCAGCGCGATGCAAATGGAGGTAGTTACGTCTGTGTACACAAACCTTGGTGATACGTGGATAAATGTGTAAATATCTCATTATTTATCCAGCAGGAGCAGCCACTTCCTGCTTTTGAAGGCTATAAACACGTAATCAGACAATTAATTCGCATTTACGGACCCGAAGGTGTGAAAAAATGCAATCAAATCTGAGGCCTGGCATTGTAAACTCAGTGGTTACGGCTGCAGAAGGTTCTTGCTTTAAATCTATCTGGAGCTTTCCTGTGTGGACCCTACATGTCTGTGGATTTCCTCCAGGTGCTCCAGTTTCCACCCACATGCAGTTCGTGCCAAAGTCAGACTTCATATTTTGGAAAATCCACAAATCGCCAAACCTCTCAAAATTACAAGTCTTACGTCTAAAGAGCCAAACGTCTTTACTAGGAATGGAGATCCAGAATAGAGGTTCTGTGTTCTGTTACTTAAAGATCTCAGATTTCCTGCAAGGGGGAATTGAAAATATGCTTGAAAATGTCGGAGTTCAGGTCGAATCTCTGAGCTGCTGAGGTCTGATGGATGTCGGCGATTGGGCCCCCGAGCAGTGATTTGGCTCTAATCGGGGATTTTTCTTCTGTCCCAGATCTTAAAGAAATTTGTCTGGGACTGGAAAATCTGAGCTAAAAAATCCCATCCCATCTGAGCTCGGCACTCAACGAGCTGGAATGCAAATGTGTGTCTTCGCCCAGGTTTCCCTCTCGCCTCCTCAGCCCTGTTAGCACTGCACAGCATGAGCGGATAAAGAAACGCAGGGATGAAAGAAAATTGTAAGATGATGCTGATAAATCTCCAAGAAATCCTCCCCGGCATAGCGGCGGGAGAATCATTCCCAGCTCTGGAGCAAATGGCTGTTTCAAATGGCTCAATTCCTTAAGGACAGAGCGAGAGATGAAGGCGGCACAGCTCAGCGGACACATTGAATATCCCGTATTGATTTGTTTTGCCGCTTGGCTTGTTAGGAACGCTGATTTTATTTACATGCTTGTTTGACTGTAAACGCCTCATTATCAGTCGTCTCTTAATTAAATCAGGCGTATGAAGCCCACGCGGCGCCGCCTTGTATAAACTCTCCCCACGGCAGACAGCAAAGGGCAAAGCATCACCCTCAGCAAGGAAACACAGGTGTATTAACAAGTCAATGAGAAATCCACGTGTGTATAATTTCGCAGTGAGCACATCTGACCTTTGTTAATGATGCCACTCAAACCTGCAGGTGGTGTTTCTCAAATAAACTCCCCGGGGACCGGCATGCATTGCTGCACCGAGGCGGAGCCGATTCCCGATTGCGACGACGAGCGGCAGAGCGGCGAGGAAACGCGTGTCAGTCAAAAGGGAAAAAGGGGCGAAAATCCAATTGCTTCTTCTTCTTCTCTTTTGTCGAGTCACCTTTTTTTGTGCTGCCTTATGCTCCGTCGAATTCCTGTGTGTGTGTGTGTGTGTGTGTGTGTGTGTGTGTGTGTGTTTTCCCTTGCGAGCACTCATCTGTGCATAGAGAGCACGGCCACTTAAATCCGCTGATGTGCAGCCGCTGTGATGGATCACTCCCGTTTTACTTCTTCCCTCTCTGAAATGTACTCTCATATTGTGTCGACTCTACCTGGACTACTGTTGGTTTTGAGGTCTAACTCAGTTTCCGGAGGGGGGGTTAGAAAGTCCTTGAAAAGCAATTTATCCTCTCCCGTCCTCTTCTTCCCTCCTTATGACGAGTCGCAGCTATTTCCCTCTTCCCATCTTCCCTCCCGTCTCCCTCTTTACTCCATCTTAATTTCCTACCTCGCTCTCATCACCTGCTGACTCACCCTCTTCATCTCACCTCTTCGCCCCCCCCTCCTCAGCCTGCCATATTACTCTTTCTCTCTCGCTCTCTCATCCCTCTCTCCGCATCACGCGCACATCACGCCGAGCATCCCAAATATCAAATGTGAAGGCCGGCTGCGCTCTTTGCTGCTTAAATCTCCTCATAATGGAGCCCAAGGGTATCTGAAATTGAGTGTGAGGACTGCATCAAGGTCATTTACTCCGCCCTGCAGGACGGTGATGGATGCCTTGTCTGATTGCTGGGTTTGGCTGCCCTACTTGAAGGGAAGCATATCCCGTTGCGGTTTTTACGAGACATCGGAGAGTGTTGCCTTTTTTGTGTGCGGATGGTCAGAAAGTCATTCCTAGACGGAGAGCCAGAGAGAAATTATGAGCGGGGGGAGGAGACAGAGTGGGAAGCGGGAGGGGTGGAGACGGGAGCGTAATAGCCACTGTAGTCTGAACTGAGCCATTCCGCGAGTATGATTCTTGAGTAAACATTTGAGAGGGATTGAAATGAAACGTATTGATTGCTGGTTGGATGGTGCAGCGTCTGTCAATAGACTAATCTGCCAAATTGACTGCATCTCCCGGAGCCTTGTGTGGCTCCAAACAGCTGGATTCAGTCAGAGGAAACCATAAACACCAGCCGGACTCAGCTGAAACCTTTTTTCCCCCGGAGCCTGTGATTTATAATCCACCGCCTTTGTGTGCACGCACTTGTGGGAATTGCTATCCGACATGCCTGGCCGTTTAAGACTCCGTTCCGTACTGTAAGATGAAACGGATTTACGCTGAGTAAGAAAGTGAACGCAAGTGTGTGCCATTTTTCTCTCCCCGCCGCCGCCGCGTCGTCTTAAAAGCGCCGATGAAGACGGGATCGGGTTACAAAGTGGAAACGAGTGACCCGTGACCCCGGCCTTTCATCCGATCTCGTTTGTCACGTCTCTGTAACCGTGGCCATTATGTAGGTTTATTACATCTGCGTCCCATTTGATCCACTCAGTGATACAGAATAATGTCCTGGTGATGGGATTGAATGAGTTGAAAACTAGGAAACAGAAACAGAAACATTTGCATCGCACACAGAGGAGATTGAGATTTTCGTGAATTTTTTTTGAAACAGCGGCTTTGCTTCTGTCTTGGCCACGACGCCGAACCCCAGCTGGAACAGAGCGACCCTGACGCCTCTATCTTCTTCACTCCATTCATCTCGGATCGCCGACATTTCCCGTCGACGATCCAAGGTGTCGCCTCCCCCCCCCCCCCCCCCCCCCCCCACCTCCCACTGTCACATCTCTAATCGACAGGCAGGTAAATGACAAGCGAGGCGTGATTGTCTGGCTGCTAATTCAGTGTTCTGGTTGAGGCTTAACAAAGCGTGAGATTGGGCCGTGCCTCTGCGCCGCACATTCTCAGCTTGCAGGCCCTTTTGTTCCGCAGCCCTTTGTGGAAGCTGCCCTGGATTCAATGAAACTCTCCACTGCTGAGTGAGCTGAAGGAGCTGCTTTTTTTTTTTGTCACACACTCTCATTCTCCGCTTAACACAGACACACACACACACACACATGCATATATATATATATACTACACACACACGCACGCACGCACGCACACACTCACTCGCACAGACAAAGGCTGAACCTTTGCCAGCATTTCGTGGGATAATCTACCTTCCTGAAGGTTTGCTTAAGCACCCCCCCACCCCCCCCACACACACACACCCCTCCACCTCCAGCACCACTAACCCAGCGTCTTCTCCTCCCTCCTCCTCCGCCTCCTCCTCCTCCGCCTCCTCCTCCTCCTTATCGGCCCCAGTGTAAGCAGCATGTGGTTTCCTGCCAACTCCTGGGAGCCGTGAGCTGCCTCTCCAAACAGGAACACGCATGAAGACATTCCACCACTGAAGGAAACTGTGTCCTCAAACACCCTCCCCCCTCTTCAATCCCCCAGACACTTCCACATATCCCACACACAACCCCTCAGCTCCACGGGGGCTTGACCACTGGACAATCAGCACACATAAACACACACACACACACACACACACACACACACACACACACACACACACACACACACACACACACACACACAAACACACACACACAAATGGGCACAGACACACAAAACCAGACACAAGCTTGGAGCCATTCAGCACAGCTATGGACATGGAAATGAAGAAGGCTGTGAGTGCGAGTGTGTGCGTGCGTGTGTATGTATGAGAAAAGCAGAGACAAACAGAAATGGAGAAAGTGTGTGTGCATGCCTATGTATGAGGGAGAGACAGATAGAGAGAGAGAGAGAGCATGCATGGGTGTGTATGAGAGCAAGAGGCCGTTAAAGTGAGTGAATCCACCAGGGGATTGGAAATTAATTTAGTAAAGAAATCCATCATCAGCTTATTCCACATCATTTGTCATCATGAGCCGTCACATCAAAAATCCTGCTCTGGTGTCGGAGCGCGTGTGTGTGTGTCTCGGAGAGATTCCTATTTGCTGGAAAATGAGCAGCTTCTCTTTGGTAATAACTGGCTTGGCGCGCTCCTGAGTTATTGTAGAGGTTCTTCTGCTGTAAGTTTACTGGAAATCATGAGTGCTTTTGTGAAAAAGCAAACATAGCTGTGAAGAGTGCTGAGAGAGAGCAGCTGGAGGGCTATTATGTGTCTGTTAGGAGAGCAAATTTGTTTAACATTAGAAGAGTGCTCTTTGAAACCAGACGGCAGGTCTGTGAGCCAACATGGATGAAAGCCACACAGTCAAGGTTATTCTGTTAATTCTGATTAATACGGCGAGATACAGAGAGAGGAAACAATGCACCAGGCAGACACACACACACATAAGGCAACAATGCACAGGCGGGTGAAAAGTCAAGTAGGTCTAATTATGGTAATATAGTGGAACTGCAGGACACACACACACACACACACACACACAGCAGCATCAGCGTGAGTGTCATCATAACAAAGCTTGTGTCCGGCAGCAGAAACCTGACTTTTAGTTTAGTGATCCAGCTCTTCCAGACTTTTCTCTCACATCTGACACACACACACCAGAGATGCGGTGTGAACATGTGAACAGTAAAAACAGGCGTTCAAAAAGAGATCTGCCTTTCCTCGCCGGTTTAAACTCATTGCCGTTCACGCCCGAGCTGCAGAGAGTGCTCCAGTTCTTTTCCCCCAACCGTAACAGAGAATTAAGTTGTTCAGATGCTCGCACACACTAAACAATTGTTTGCACGTGTCGGTTGTTCCACCTCTAAATCGCGTAAACTCAGGCGCCAAAGGAAGATGTGAAGAAGAGGAAGAGATACAGGATTACACATCAGGACGTGTGTATACAGAGAGATTAATGTGTTCTGTCTTTGGGAACCACAGGGACATCGTCCATTAGCAAATCTGCTTCAATATTTCGCACATTTACATTCACCTTTCAGCTGGGAAAGTGTGAGTTCAGTTTGTTTGCTTTAAGACACAGACTGTACTGTAGTTTGACACGCCTGCCTGCTCTGATTGTTTACATTTGGTCCGAGATCATAGTGCGATTTCCAATTTGTCTTGTCTTTGTACAAATCCCCCCTCCATTGTTCTGTTGTGTCTGCTTGCCTCACGAGCAGCTATTCTCTAATTGGAGGCGCGTTGGAAAAGGTCTGTGGATCAAAGTTGAATTAGGTCGAAGGTTCAAGTGCAGCGGCAAAGTGGGGAATCTGTCCACCGCCGTCGCTCAAGGTTGCGAGGGTTGAGAGTCACGGCTCAGCTGCATATAGAAAATAATGAGCCTCCCAGTGTGGCATGAATATGTGGACGAGGCCTAAATGTAGCCGAGACGACAAAGGCGCGGCCATCGCCTTCACCATCACCATTGCCAGGGCGAATAGCAGCCAAATCCCAAAGCGTAGAACACTGATTCAGAACCAATGTGCATGAAACAAAGGTAGACTTCAGATAATAAAACCTTCATCTTTCTAAGCTGAATGCCCTCCAGGTTGGCATGTGCCTATTATTGATCTTGGACCGTTATTGGGGAAAGTCGTGAGTGGGCGATGATTAATCATAAGTCTGTTTTCTCCTCTGAGTGTGTGTGGCTCGGTGCCAGATTGAGGATTTGTCCTCGTCTGCTGCCCCCGCTGCCTTTTTAGCAGCCAATTCTCCCACATCTGCCCCGCTCTCTCCAGCTTATCTCCACTCCTCAGTTTCAGGGAACATTTTCTAGGATGGAGTAAACAGAGCGAAAATACCCTCGACGGAGATTTTGAGAAATCCTTCTTCCTCTTTCCTCTCATGGGTGGTGTCATTCACGCAGAGTTATGAGTTTATGAAGTACAGTATCCTTTGGCATGCGGGGAACCTGTATAACATGGAAATTACACAGTGAGCTCTTCTGGAGTTATGAGCTCCGTGTCAGATGATGGATGCTCAATCCAAACTAATGTACTTGAGACAAGAGGATTTGTGTTCAAGCTGCTGAACAGATGTACTCCTCGCACATTTTAATCTGCACTTAAAGGTCTTCACGTCTTCCTCTGCTCTTGATTTGTTTCGCTTTATCATACAAATTTAATTCATGTATCCTCCCAGCGGTGAGAATCTGCAAGAGACCTTTAAAGAATCAGCAGCTGCTAGACTAATCTAATCCTTTAATATGAATGTAAACATTCTCATTACCTTTTTTTACACAGCCTGGGATTGGCAGGAACTCCATCAGTAACAGCATTGAGCACTGAGCTTCCTATAGCACTCTGGACACCATCCTCTTCCTCTGTCTCCATGAATGTGAATTTAACTCACAGATCGACAAATAAGAATAAGGCGTTTAAAAGCAAACGGCCAACAGGTCGCGTGTTTGAATCAAAAGGCGTTTTCCAGCCGTTGGAGGTTTGACAGACACCCTATTGCTGAAATTCAAGCTGGCATCAAACTGATTTTACACATTCGTGTCTGCAGAAGACATCTTCAAACCCACAGTCTGACAGCTACCCCCACTTTCCTCAGCACTCGGGCCAAGTGTGCTTAGGTGTGAAAACAGACTGAATTAAATTTCAACAGGTGCTCATTTTCTATTCTTTTCTCTTCCCTCCACACACACACACACACACACACACACACACACACACACATACACACACACACACACACATGACCTTCTTTCTCTGCTGACTGCTTAACCACAACAACTCTGTGGCCACCAGATTAAGTTTATACACAACAAGAATACATCCTCAATTACATTTACTGCAAGATACAATTATTCACTGACGGCATTCAGTGGTAGAGAGGGTGTGTGTGTGTGTGTGTGTGTGTGTGTGTGTGTGTGTGTGTGTGTGTGTGTGTGTGTGTAGGAAGGACGTGCTGTTGGGACTTTGACACCAGAGAATAAATTTTGTCTCACGATTAGACAGGAAGTCAGTGTCATTTCATTTTGTCTTCACCACAATCTGTCCCTTAACAAGTGGGCTGATGCGTGTGTGGTTATATGTGAAAGATAGTTGAACAGAAATGCTCAACTTATTTGGTCAAAAATGAATGTTTTGTCACTGCGTCAACAAAGAAGCTCATTAGTAAGACTATTATCACATTTAAATGTAAATCCAGAGGCATTTTAATGGTGTAGTTTCCTTTAATTACATGTATTTTTGTATTTTATTGGTTATTTAACAGAGACAATGCACAATAGATATATTGCACCACAGATGACAAATTGCCCATTTTCACCTGCAATTAATTCCTGAAAAAATAATGACATTTTTATTATGAAGAGTTTTTATTTAACAATTGCTCTTTTCCTTCATCCCAAACATAATCCATAATCCTCTTGCCTTCTTTTCGTCGTGTTATGTGTTCTTAATCACTGTTGTATCAATGGATTCATTCGTCATCAGCACACAGGTATTCCAATACAACACAGATTGCAAAAGCCCTCGCTCCCTCGCTCCCTCGCTCGCTCGCTCGGCTCTACGTGAGCGAGCGAGCGAGATGTAACTTTCAAATTTAAAATCCCCACAGTTTTTCCCAGGAACTCATTACAGAACCAGTGAGGCAGAGCTTAATGTTGTTTTGACTGAATTGTAGTTATCAGTAGGCCACTGTTATGAAGCTCAATTAGAGCAGCATGCTATGAGCTAAGCAGTGGTAATCACTGGGCGGAGGGCAGAATTATGTGGAGGCATGGATATTCACTAGGAGCTAAAAAAGAAAAAAGGAGAGAGGGATTCACAATAGGGACCTCGAGCCGTGGAGAGCAGCTAATGAGCCTACATGATTCACGCTTGGTCTCCCCCACAGAGAGCCTCGTCCTGGGCAGAGTGGAGGCGCGCGACTGCTGCAGTGTTTGCACCGACGCATTCCGTGACGCAGCCTGCCGAGTCCTTGGGGGCAAAGGGGGTGATTAAAAGTTTCTCACGCAAATGAATCAAGTTCCTCTCTCCCAGATCTAGACCCAGACCCAGACCCAGACCCAGATCAGGTTGTGTCTTGATCATGTAAACACAAAGATCCAGAAAACCTTAACTTCCATACAAGTACAAAAATGTATTCAATCCAAAACCACCTGCACTTGGTCTAAAACTCCCTATAATGTCACATGGAGCCAGAACGTTGTAGGTTCAGATCTCAGCCTTCATCACGTCTGCATGGTGCTTGCGTGTCCTCTGTGTGTGTGTGTGTGTGTGTTTGCTTTGGATTCCGCCATCAGCACAAAAACAAGCAGCTCAGGTGAACTGGAAAGGCTGAATTGCCACGGATGTGAAATTGAGCGTGAAAATGTTTGTCCAGTGTCCCCCTCCCCCCTACCCAACAACCTTTTGCCCATTGCATGCTGGGAAGGACTGCAGATGCACCTGTGTCATCTGATTTCTTGGAGGACCCTGTATCAGATTTTGTATAGATCCCTAATTAATGAATGAGACGGTGTGTTACATTCTTCACTAAGCAATAAGTGTGACAGTAATGTGATAATGATATAAAAGATGTCTTTTCTTCCAAGGTCATCAACAGAACAGTCCCCTTGGAGCCTGAGGGGATTTGGTGTCTTGCTCTAGGACACTTTGGCAAGTAAAGCATGGGGCTGCTTGAAGGACAGGCTGTCTGAAGCACGTCGCTGTCAGATGAACTTCATTGCTCCCTCAGCTTGCTGCAGCCTGGATGCTGACTTCTGGCTCAACCAGACCCAAAGCCTCACTACGTATTATCATTATTATTATAATTATCATTGATTTCTGTAATTTACCTCTTACGTAAGTCTTTGTAAGACACAAAGCACCCCATGAATGAAGGAGGCGTAAGAAAACAGCGTCGGCAGCTTCAAGAAATGAAGCTGGTGAGTCAAACTCCTTCATTTATTTGGGCTGAGCTTCACCAACGTGCCTGGCCATGATCTGAGTGAGAACGTCGGAGATACATGAAGTGGCGGGCGGTTCACAAGAGGGGAGAGCACGCGCCTCTCACCGTGAAGTAAGCCTCAGCCAGGCATACACATGAGAGAATTCTAAACATTTCTGCACACCATTTACACATAGTCAGCGGTTTGTCATCAATCCAAATACACACACAGAGGGCATTTGTGTTGTAGTGAAGACGTGAGAATGTGGAGTGTCTCCCAAACACCCCCAGAGAAAGAAACATGGCACAATCTAGCTGTGTCACTCTCATGTACTTAAGTAGGACATGAGCTGAAACACAAGAAAGAATGTATTCAAGTGTGTCCCACGTGTCTTTCATGCATTCATTATGATGTCTCAGGATTCATTTGCATTACCTGTGAAAGAGTCAGGGCGGCAGTAGCTCAGTACATAGGGGACTCGGCTTGGGAACCGGAGGGGAGAGAGAAGCGTGGACTGGCAGCTGACAGCCGAAGAGTTGCAAGTTTGCTGACCTAGAGCAAGGCACTGAACCCCAACCTGCTGCACGGGTGCTGGCTGCTGGCTGCCCTGCGGTGACCCCCCCCCGGTGCATGCATGTGCGTGTGTGTAGGAGGGGGCACAAAGATGTGTGTGATTACATTTGTGTAGGATTACATTGTGTGTGAAGCATGTATGTATAAACTGCATGAAACGGATAGGATAAATAATGTTCCTCTCTCTCTCTCTCTCTCTCTCTCTCTCTCTCTCTCTCTCTCTCTCTCTCTCTCTCACACACACACACACACACACACACGTGCACATCATGTGTCGGTGCGGTCAGTGTGAACACGCGTGTCTTTATCTTAGGATGATCTCTCTCCGCCGCTCATTAAAATATAGCTCTTAAATTTCCATCCCAGACTTTTAAACCTTGCAACGCCCTGATTGGCCGAGCGGCGGTCACGTGTCGGAGCGCAGTCAGTCGCCGTGCCGTGCCTCGAGCCAGCGCTGAGTGGAGCTTGTCTGCCAACAGCTTCAGCAGCGGCTCGTTCTGGATTCTACTATACTCACTGACAATTACAGGAGGCCCCTTTTTCTTCTTATTTCCCGGGATTATTCTTCACCATGGGCGACAAAAAGAGCCCGACAAGGTAACGAGACCGTCCGCTGTCGATTCCGACTTGTTTGGGGCGATTTGGGCTACGATATTCGGATGCGTTTCCCCCTCACACAGGGAGCGTTTCTCCCTTTTTTTCAGTTGGTATGCCACAGCTAGCTAGAATAGTGCAGTCACTATGGCGGCTTCTCGCTCCCTTACAAGCCAGTCACTTAACAGACAAAGGGAATTTTTTCGGAGGAGACGCCTGGCATTCCCTGAAACGCTCTTCCGTCTCGACGAAGCCTGTTCGTGGGTCGTTGTCGAAATGGACGTTGTTTGATATCGCTTTTGTTAGCCGACACGCTGCGCTTCGATACCGAATTTTTTAGCCCCGCTTTCCCTGCTTCGCTAGCCTAGCTGGCGATACAGCCGGACGGTGTGGATCATCGTCCGCTTCGCCACTGTTGGGGATTTATTTACCCACCAACGAGCTCCACTTGCCGGACTCCCTCGCCTGTATTAATGACAACACCACCGTGCCTCGTACCATACGTGTCAGCGTATAGATCAGACGGCGGCTCATGTTTGTCACAACCTCCCCCCCTCTCGTCCTTGTTAATTGATGAAATGTGTTATTAACTAACTTGACCTTTAAACATTTGTCTCGCTTTTATTTAAAAGGCCAAAAAGACAAGCCAAACAGACCGCGGACGACGGCTACTGGGACTGTAGCGTCTGCACGTTCAAGAACACCGCCGAGGCTTTCAAATGCAGCATCTGCGATGTGAGGAAGGGCACATCCACAAGGTAACGCCGCTATCTGCCTCCCTCTCTCTCTCTCTGTCTCTGTCTCTCTCTCTCCGCTGTCTCTCAGCGTCTCGTTTCTCCCCTGGTTGGTTGGTTGGTTTGGCTGGCTGGCTGCAGCGGCATTGCATCGCGATTTATGGGAATGTCAACTTTGATCGACAGCCTGTTAGTGTGTGTTGTGAGCGACTTGTTGATTGAGCAATCTCGCAAACATCTCCATCTCCTCCTCCTCCTGCTGCTGCTGTTGCTGTTGTTGTCTGCTTGGATCATCCCTTGCTTGTTATTTGTGTGCAACCAACATTACAGTGCTGTTATGCATCTCGTCTAGGTAGGCTGGCTGCTTCACTAGCCAGAAGAGAGAGAGAGAGAGAGAGAGAGAAAGGGGGGGGGGGGTAGAGAGAGAGAGAGAGGGACCATACTTCATGATGGCTGTACCGCTCCAGAGCATCACCAGAGCAACAGTGGAAGCAGCGCAGCTCTGTATGGGCTGACGTGATGCTTCGCCTACCTGTAGGATCGCACAGGTTCTCATGCTGACAAGTGCGCTGAGTCTTATTGACAGTATATGAGATGATGTGATGGATAGAATAGCTGTCATCTTCACCAGAGTAAGATGTAAGACGTTAGATGTGCCTTTGTGTGGTAGTTTGTAGGATCTGATGCCTCTGGGTGTTTACACATTTACCAGCAAAGTTGTCATTTCTCCCTGTCAGTCTGCTTTATTTTCTCGCTGAGAAAATCCCTCCAAATGATTCATATCGATACTCAGAGTTTGAGGAAGAACTGACGTCAAAACGAATAAGGTGTCGTCACGTTTTATGGGAACTAAGATGAAACGGCTGTGAGCCTTTTAATATCATGACGGGATTCCCTCTCAGTGTCGTGTCTACACCCACTGCTTCTCCTCTGAGGAGCGTTTCTGACGATAAGTTGCTCTGCGCCACGCGATGTCACCGATCGCGATGAGATCAGAGCGACAGATGAGTCATTTGTGGCTTTTGTTGACACGTCCCCTAAACTCTAACCTTTCCAGCTGCAGTTTCAGTGTATGAGTGTCGCGGCTGACACCAACAGGGAAAACACACCGACCGTCGGTTTACTGAGAATCCAGAAAAGATTGTGTTCGGGTAGAATTGTCTGGCTCGTTTCCCCACACCGTCCTTTCCTAGCAGCGTGTATCTCCAGACCACAGCTGATGATGCAGGCTTAGCGCAGTGTGTGTGTGTGTGTGTGTGAAGGCAGAGGCAGGAAGCGGAGACGCGCGTGTGTGTGGTATAGTCATCCCACCACTGTGCTTTGGCAACAGCCTCAGCTGCCTCCGTTTGGTAAATAAGGGCGCATGACATCACTGGAGCTGGTTGTCACACACACACACACACACACATTCCCGTTTGATCTGAATGGTTCACCTTTGATCGGCGCTATTATTTACCATTGCGGGACTGCCTCTTACTCTAATTAGCTGTCTGTTCTCCCTTGTTTGATCTGTGTATGCAAAGCACGGGACCGAGCTAAATGCGCTTACCCAAATGATTCACACACACTCCAGAATGTGTGTGTGTGTGTGTGTGTGTGTGTGTGTGTGTGTGTGTGTGTGTGTGTTGCTCCTTTTCTGCCAAGCTCTGCTTCTATTCACTAATTACTTGAAATCCTCACCAGTGGTAAAAGTCTCTAGTCAAGCCAGGTGTTGTCTGAAGTTGGTAGTGTGATTCCCATCATTGTCTGGTGTTTGTTGTCTAATAGATGACCTGATGTATTGATTTGCACTGTCAGTGTCACATGGTTTGAGTTTGGTTTGAGACATGGCTTGTTCTGAGCCATGTTGACATCTTTCCCCTCCCCGCCCACATTGTTTCTGGTGATTTCCTCTCCGCTGGCGTTTCAGAGTCTTTGTCAGTGGTGGTAATGAAAAAGGGAAAAGTTAGATGCAGCTCCATTTTAATTGCAAATGTCCATCTGTCATAGAAAAACAGTTTAGTGTAACAGGTAGCAATTATCTAATTAAAATAGAGTAGGACATTAACGTGGATTGCAGAGGCACAAGCCTCCCAATCTGGACCGTCATCCAGTCAGCAGCTGTTCCTACAGGTGTTCATAGAGGAAGTACAGTTATGTGATATTGAACAGCATTAAACGATCTGTGCTGGTTTCCACCCCAGCGACTTCTCACAGCGGTAACAGGAGGCGAGGTAGATAATTGTGGGTCAAATGGCTCCGAATCTGCTGTAATGCAGGCGAGAATGTGTGTTAACGAGCCCAAACGCCGAGCGCGGCCCCGGCGTGCAGGCGGAGGCCTCTACGAACCCGTTGACCCGCTCCAGCTCGGTGATGTAACCTGATATCCAAGCGGGCTAAATCTAGCCTCTGCCTCTCCGACTCTTAAACAAGAAGGCCCTATGCTTTTTGCACCTGACCTCTCCCCGCTAATCTACAAGTCCAAGAAGCCCGAGTGTTCCGTCTCAGCACTCGGCGCCCCGGCTCTTTGGTAATTGGAGAGCGGCCCGCATTAGCATCCCCTGTGAGGCGCATGGGATCATATTTAAATGTTTCTGGCATCTGAACCTGATGGCTGTGCGAACGTGACACCGTGTTGCTGTACATCAGTTTGCTTTTTGGTGGTGTTTGGTATGCACCTCTGGCAGCCCCGGGGCCCTGGGAGCAGCCATTAGGACTCCTCTAAAGGTGATTGATGCTTCAGATCACAGGAAGTCTTGAGGTTCCTCCATCTTTGACTGCCGTGCTGTTATCTGCGCTCTGTTTTGATCCCGCTTCATGTCGCCTCTATGAGCGCTCAAATGCTGCAAATAGATAAAATCATCTTCTTAAATCATCTTCCTAAAGATTAAACTGCTAAAATGTAAACAACCTTTAACGACGCAGTGTGGCATGTTGTGGATTTCTTGATGCAGGTATCAAATATTAGGCTTTAAATGTTTTTAAAAGTCTAAAAAGAAGCCAGGTTGAAGCAACTAGCCATTGTATCTGTGGTGCACATGGAATAACCTCACATGTTATAGAGATGAAACATAAACACCACAAAATGCCATCCTGAACAGGGCAGTGTTCTTTTTTTCCATTTCATCTGTAGTACAGACGTCGTATCAACGCTCCCACATCTAACCCGTCTGACACATTTGTGTAGGGACCGCGCGGGGCCCGAACACACTGCATCTAATAACCAAGCCGCACAATTATTGGAAAATGATTGCAGTCATGGCATGGCGTGTGTGTGCGCTTCAGTGTTAGTGCCGTATTGTCTATTAGAATGATGGAATAGAGTCATTAAAGCCCCTGGATTCTACCACTGTTTTGTTCAGGAGGTTTACATGCACTGGAACGCTCGACAACACCTCGTGTGTATCCGGAGACGGGCCGGCTGCTGTGTGAGAGTACGGGCATGGGGAGGCATTTGTTTAGGATAAGAGGGACATACCAACGCTTCAGCTGTATGTGTGTGTGTTCCCATGTCTGCCATGCAAAGCCAAGTAGCCCCCCCTCCCCTCCCCCACACACTTTTCAGAAGATACTCCTTTATCCAACATCTGCACCCGATGTGAAAGGGTCGCCCTAATCTGCAGGCGTTAATTTGGCGAGTCTGAAAGTTCCTTAATTACTTCATAGGATTTGGCCGTATGCGAGTGATTAAACACAATAGCCACTTTGGCAACCAGAACTGCTGAATTGGGGTTCCTCCAGCGAGGGCAGATAGAGCAGGAGAGAGAGCGAGCACCTTCACAAACACAGAGGAGGACAGATGAGGACAAGGAGAGAGAGAGAGAGACTGTGAGGGAGGGAGGGAGGAAGGGAGGCGAATGAGCTGGTAAATGTGGAGTCACGGCTAACTGAATAGTGAGGAAGAGGACGAGGGAAGGAAGAGCAGTGCAGGGACAGAGGGGATTGGAACGTCTGGGTATCTGTGTGTGTGTGTGTGTGTGTGTGTGCTGGAAGAAAGGGGGGTATGGATGGCTGAACAGGGGGATGTGCTCACTCAGCTAAAAAGAGGGGGAGAGTGTCGGCCCTTACATGTGAGGTAATCACAGCAATATGCCATTTTCTACTTGAAGTCAATAAGTTGCCGGCACTGAAATATTTAGATTAGCCGTCAAGTTTGTCTGGCGAGCCCACAGTCGACATCACGCCACCGATCTGAAGCTCTGCAGTCGGGTCTGTAAATATGCATGAAGCTGCTGCATAATGGCAGCGTGAGGCGTGCCCTGTTGAGGAGACACACATATTAACACACATGTGAACACGTGTCGTCACGCCAGAACGATTCAGTCCCGTTGACACAATCGGTCCCGGAGGTCGAGGCGAGAGTCACGGTCACAATAGTTACAGCTGTGAAAAGCTCTTTAAGGAGAAAGAGGAGAGCCACGTGTGTGATACTGATCTGTAATGTGTGTGTGGACGCCGCGCTCGAAAAGGTCAAACCAACAACTCCTTCTAAACTTCTCAACTCTGGCTGTCACAGCTGGTCGTTTGCATGCAGCGCTTCATTCCACCAGACGCTGCTTTGTTCCTGCACAGAGGAATCAGTGGTTTTCTGCTCTGTGGAGCGATTGACACTCTGATCATGAGAAAACAGCTTAAGCATATTGAGAAATCACACAGCAAATCAATGACTACAGAGGTTTGGATGTGGAATCAGGTTTCCTCGGTCGCCTCCGTTTGTTTGCTTGCTTGTTGTTCCTTCCCACGTAGCACATAAAGGCCTGCCGCAAAGGCGCAAGCAACCCGTTTGGCGGCAGCGGCGTTTGATGACTTGTTGAGCCGATTCAAACCAGGCTGTATTTACACGAGCGCAAACAGGCACCACAACAGAACAGCAACAAGAAGGGGGACGCTGGGGTCCACTGCACAGATACATCCTCCTCACCCGGAGGCCAAGCATGGAGAGGAAGGGCGGCCAAGAGGACCCCCTTAAACTGAGGGTGTGTATGGAGGGGGGCTGATAGATGGAGGGGAAGTGGCAGAGAGCGGGAAAGACTGAGAGGATATGCAGAGGTAACACAATTGTGTGATTCAGAAAGTGGTGACATGGCGCCGCTGATGAGAAGAGTCTGTCAAGGCTGGGAAGCAGACTTCCTTCTGCCTGTGACGTTACTTATATTGCAGTAAAGTCATTTTAAAGAGACTTTTTAAAAAGGGTTTCTTTGGTCTGATGTTAGATTTCCTTGAATCCCTCTTCCTCCTTCAGACGCTTCAGCACTGCGAGCGTGGCAGTGAAGCAAATGTCACGCCGGACTCTTCTGCTCCTTTGTTGTTTACGGGAGTTTTGTGGGATGCAGGACGCATTCTCAGGTGCCGTCGCGCATACAGAGTGCCTAAAGGAACAATGACGGGACCGTCACGCGGTATCCATGGTCCCCCAGAGGGTGAAGGGTGGCGACACGTAGCTGCAGTGACAGTAACGCTACATCCAGACTGGACGGGGCGGCTATAGGGATGAATCCTTAATGTCCCTGCTGGGCAGTGGGAATGAATTTAGAAGAGCTATAGCCCGAGGCTGCTCTTTCCAAAGACACACATACACACACACACACACACACACACACACACACACACACACACACACTCACACTCACACTCACACTCACACTCACACATTACTCATGGATGGTTTGAGGGGAAAACAGTTCATCATCCCTGATCAAGAGTTTGAGCACAACCTGAAATAAATATCAAATAAAGACAGAGGAGTCATTCTAAAAGCCTCAGCCTTGGGTTTGAATTTGTAATTTGATATTGTGCATTAGTTCCTCCTGTGGTTAAACAAACCCTCTTAGTTAACCACACTACATTACAGGGAATGTGTGTGGTAAACCCAGTAATAACAAAGTGCATGATGGTAAATAATGTTTGACTGGATAGACACAACGCACAACAAGCAAACTGCATCTGAATCAAACATAGAATCTATACAATTCTCACACTTTTGAGATTTTGTCCAGCAGTAAAAGTGTGTGTGTGTGTGTGTGTGTGTGTGTGTGTGTGTGTGTGTGTGTGTGTGTGTGTGTGTGTGTGTGTGTGTGTGTGTGTGTGTGTGTGTGTGTGTGTGTGTGTGTGTGTGTGTGTGTGTGTGTGTGTGTGTGTGTGTGTGTTCTCAAGTGTTTGTAGGAATGATTCCCTTTCAGACTGAGACTCACTTGTTCTCACATACTGATCATATGTTGACACGTTGACCCAGATCTCAGGCGTGAGCGTGTGCTTCTTGTCCTCTCTGAGGACACCAGGTCACAGCTGAGTACATGTGAAGACACCACTCACATTTCACTGGGGGGTTTTTTCTCTGTACGTCGCCGAGTGTCGCCGAAGTGTCGCAAAGTCTGAGCGATGTTCCCGCCATCGTAAAGAGCGCGTCACGCCTCGGCAGTTATCTGTGTAGCGGACCCCACCGTCCCTCCGCTCTCTCCGGCTGCTGAAGCTCTCGCTCAGCCGTCTGCCACGTTCACTCAGCCTGGCAGGAAATAATTGCTTGTCCTCTACACAACACTTCAAATGAAAGCTGTTTTAATGAGGGCTTTCCTGCACCTCTCTATCACACTCTCCATCACTCTCTCCCTCTCTCTCTCTCTCTCTCTCTCTCTCCCTCTCCAAGTACTCACTCTCATTGTTTGCCGATTCCCTCTGATTCCCTTCAGCTTGGGCTCTTGTCAGCCAGCTACGCGTCCCGGCGTAGCAGAGGGGCTTCTGGGCCGGTGCGGGGCCGAGCGGGTCGGCCATAACTACGGGTGTCAGCCTGACTAGATTAGGAGCTTTTAGGGATGATGATAGTTATTTCACGGCGCCCCGCAGAGGGCCTCCCCCCCCCGATTCTGTGCCCCCCCCCTCCCAACCCAGAATTTAAGGGGCAGGCAGAGGAGGAGCTGTCAATCATCGCCTATTGTGGTGTGAAGGGGAGGTAATATGCTGTAAGCCCTCACAGTGGGGAGCGGTTCAACAGCAAGCTTCACTCTATCACACACACACACACACACAAACACACGCACACGTCGATTGCCCTGATATTTAACGGCGGCTGTTGAAGGGTGTGTGGGCGACGTTCTAGCGATCGGACCTCCTGGGTTCCACCTCTGCCCCCCCCCACCCCCCCCAGTAGGTCTGGTTCTCTGTAAATGTTCCTGTTTGAGCCGGATGCTGGCAGCCTCATATGAGCCACTGGGGCTCTGAGCAGAGTCGTAATTTAATTGATGCATTCTGCGTTAAACAATAAAAGCAGATTAACATTTGTAATCATTAGTGTTTCTGTTGTTTTATAGGAGGGAGGCATTTTCCACTCGTTTTGGTCCACCATCATTAATAAATACAGGTCACACACACACACACACACACACAAACACAAACACTAGCTCCAGTTGTGTTAATGGGCCACAGAGCAGCGCGGAGCAAAGCCGCGTCGTGTGGTCAGTAAATAAATAATGGGCCAAACGGAGCGGTGGCTTTATCACGCCAGCAGCTCCTCACTGCTGACTTACAGCCGCCGCTGAGTTACAGCTTCACTGCCGGGGCCTCTTCTGCCGCCGAGCGGGCCGCAGACATGAATCTCGGGTTCCCACTCGGGCTCTCCCGACTCTGCAACAGGCAGAAGAGGCGTGGAGCTTATCAATCAGTCAATCAATCACCCCGGCTCTCCTCTCTCCTACCGCGCCCCGGCTCCGGCTGCCAGCCAGAGTGATTTCTGCTCCCGTCGGATGGCGTCAGCGCTCGCAATCTGTTTACGATTGTTGTGCCGCTGTCACTGCCAAAGTGTGTGACGGATACGCACAAGTATCCGTCGCCCTGAGTTACACAGGCACATGTTGTTTTCCTGTGTGTGTGTGTGTGTGTGTGTGTGTGTGTGTCTTCCTTGATGTCTTCTCTCGTTTATCAGAAGCAGAAGCTTGATTGGATCAGGAGTGCGGTGGCACCCAGGGGACCTGTTAGATTCCTGTTCTCCTGTCTGCTCACTGCTCTGTTGTTTGGAAACTCTTATGGAGATGAGGACAGATGGATGTGGTCCAGTACAGAAGTTTCATCATCAGATACAAACGCATCAACTTAAGTGCTTTAACTTTTAAAAAGCTGCTCTGACCCTTTAGATGGAAAATTCCAAGTGTGGGAGGGAACGTGAAGGGAGCAGGCCAGGATTGGCAATGACAATGGAACAGTAGGGGGAAAAAACCCTCCTGTTCCATCTTCTTAACTCCCGCCCGCTGTCGTCCTCTTGCCGGTTCTCCCACTGTGTGGCAGCAGGTAGACCGGCTCCACAGGCTCAGAGAACCCCGCCGGGTAACGGCATGCCGGATCAACAGTCCGGGGCCCATCAGCATTCACAGCACGGCCGGCGTATCGATCGGAGACCGGTGTGAACATTCCAACATGATGCCCTATTATGGCCCAATTGATTGGTTTCTGATCAGCCGTGCCTCCCACCTCTCGGGCAGGAGAGGGCCTCCGCCTCTCTAATGGGCCGCAGCAGGAGGAGGGAGCGTGATGGAGCAGTAGAGCGACAAGCAGCGAAAGTAGCAGGTTGGAAATTAGAGAGTAGAGGTACGCATTGTTGGAATCTTAAAGGCCGAGAACAGGAAGAAAGGAGGGGAACGGCTTAGCAACGTGAAGGAAGGATGATGAGAGAGCGGGCGGCTGCCAGAGTGAAACAGTGAAGCAGCCATCCGAAACAACCACCCGACTCACCAGCGTCCCGATTGTCCCGCTGCACTCGCTCCTCCTCAGCACGTCGAGCCGCTCTCTGCCTCCTTTCCTCCTCCTGCCAGGACCAGAGGCGGTTGTGGAGGGACGCGTGTGCAAGCCTCTCTGGGACAACTTGTCTTCCCGTCGACGGGCCTCCTGAGCAGTCAGTGAGCCGCGCCAGCCTGTTTGTTTGCCCTCTAAGCCTTCCGCGTGAGTGAGTGAGTGCGTGTGTATTTGTGTGTGTGTGTGTGTGTGTGTGTGTGTGTGTGTGTGTGTGTGTGTGTGTGTGTGTGTGTGTGTGTGTGTGTGTGTGTGTGTGTGTGTGTGTGTGTGTGTGTGTGTGTGTGTGTGTGAGAGTGAGAGTGTGTGGTTGTATGTGAGAGCGTGCTTGTGGTTGTGGTTTATTCCGCCCAGGGCTGGTTCGCCATTATCCACGTTACTGGCTGCAGTTCGGTCTCCCCGTCGGGTTGTCCTCCCCCCTCCAACCCCGAGGTTGTCTGCCTCCCCTTAGACGCTGCCAGCTGGCGTCCGTCAAGCCGCAGGTGTGTGTGTGTCGGCTCAGGCAGACTGGCCTTATGTTAGCGTTTATCCTCCTCATCTGCACAGCTGATGGAGCTCATTCTACATGTATGTGCATACAAGAGAGGTCAATATATGTTTACACTTTAATGGAGCACAAAGAGGACATGGTGGTGTGTGTGTGTGTGTGTGTGTGTGTGTGTACTGTATATGTGTGGATGAATGAGTGACATAGAGACACAGTTGATCTTTGGCTGTTGGCAGCGTTGGTTTGTGTCCCACTGAGTCTCATTCTGTGACCAATAAGGTGGAGCGTGCAGTAATCAGATTAGTGGACCTGAGTGACGCTGTGAGGCTGCGAGCGTCCCACCTTGTGATCCGGTGCCTTCATTTTATTACAGCCGTGAGCTAATGAGATTACAGCGCCGCTCCACCAGGCAGCCAACGCTCTAACCCGCCCCTGCCGCCTCCCTCTAGGTCCTGTCACCTCTGTGTGGTAGAGGGGCCGTGTTGGTGCGAGGCCAGAGCCGGCACGCTCCTCCACCATGACACTAATCCATGTTTCTGCCTTGGCTCTCCTCCACAGGAAACCCAGAATCAACTCCCAGCTGGTCGCCCAGCAGGCGGCTCAGCAGTACCCCATGCCCCCCCCTCCCAAGAAGGAACGGAGGGAGCGGAGCGAGCGCATGGACAAGGAGCGTCCGGAGGGGGACGGCGAGCGCCCCATCATGGAGGGACGCCCCGAAGGCGAGCGTCCGGAGAGAGTCAGGCCAGACGGGGACGGCTCAGAGGAAAAGGACAAGGACAAGAGCGACAAGGAACAGCCCATCAAAGCAGACAAGCCAGAGAAACACGACAAACCCGACAAACCCGATAAACCCGACAGAGAGAAGGACATCATCCCGGCCGTCACGAAGAAGCCCAGCAGCAAAAAGACAAGGTCAGTGTGTGTTAACATAAGGAGCCACCCGGGGCGCTGTGTCCCTGTGACGCTCCCTGCTCTAACATCTGCTTCCCCCCACAGACCCAAGTCAGACAGCCACCAGAGCCCACCCAGCGACAAACACAGCATACAGTCTGGGAAGTCGGCGACCAAGACCAACAAGTCCTCTCACATCTCCAGGTGCGTGTTTGCCTCTTCGTTTCCGCTGCGAAACACACACACACAGTGGCACAGTTCTGTTTAGAGGAAGACGAGTCAGTTCCTGGAGTGGGAAACCTCAAATGATTCACAAATGCTCTTTTACACTAAACACCCACTCCCACTTTATATCTACTTGCTCTGACTGTTCATGCATCAGCCGATGAAATGAGCAGTGCAATGTCGGCGCCCCCGCAGTGTTGGCAGCCTCCCCTCTGTTGTTGCACACACACAAACACACACACACACAGACTGTAGTTGGCGTTTGTAGTTACGACGTGTCTCCTCTCCCCCGTCTGTGCCCCGCAGGCCCAAACTCAAGAACGTGGACCGGAGCACGGCGCAGCAGCTGGCCATCACGGTGGGCAACGTGACGGTGATCATAACAGACTTTAAGGAGAAGACCCGCACCTCCTCCACGTCCTCGTCCACCATCACGTCCAGCGCGGGCTCCGAACAGCAGCACCAGAGCTCCGGCTCCGAGAGCATGGACAAGGGCTCGTCCCGCGCCTCCACCCCCAAAGGGGATCTCTCCGTGGGGCACGACGAGTCGTTCTGAGGCCCCGCCTCCTTTCTCACCCTCACCCCACCCCCCCACCTCCCTTTGCTCCGCCCACCCCTGTCCCCCTCCTCCCTCCCTCCCTCCCCACGTTTCTGGACACTATGGATCCCATAGGGGGATAGTTTTCACCTTTCCTACCGCCGCCCCGCCTCCATTTCCTCTCCACCCTGGATGCTGAGAGGAGCAGCGTCGGTGCACCCGTGGGGGGGGGGGCGGGGCGTGACACCCTCATGATTCCCACCCACCACACAGGCGAGGAGAGCCTGGCTTACATGGAATAACGGCCCCTCCCCCTCCCCCTCCCCCCTGCGGTAGCATCCAGACACTTGTATGTATTGTTTTATATTTGTACGTGGATGTGAGGCCAAGTGGACATTTTTGTTTTGTTTTTTGTTTTTGTAAAGAAGAATTCTCTGCTGGGCACAATAACCACCACCATTTTAATAACTTTAAACTATTATTACCCTTATTTATTACCCGTTGCACCTGTATACTTTGATATTCTCCTCTTTATGTTGAAGCTTTGCCGTGTCGCTCTGTCCAACGATCGTTCCTACAGTGTTTTTACTACAGTCTGAGATGACGGGACAAGACTCCAGTCACACACACACACACACACACACACACAGAGGGACACACACACAGACACACACACAGAGACGGACACACACACGCACACACACACGCGCACACACACACTGGTGCTACATACACTGTGAAGCAGTTTTTTTCCGATGGGGGAAACCGGCCCATCGGCTCAATGTGACGACGCGCCGACGACTCAGAAATCCTCTCTGGTTTCCCTCTTTAACACTGTCCGCCTCTGAACACTGTCGGGGCTCTTTCATCCACTTCATGTAATTGTAATGTACAGGTCATCTTGAAGGTCAGACACTTCACGTTCTCCAGTTGGACGCTCTCTGAGTTGGTTTGCTCTAGCAGACCTCTCACACACTATCTTGTCCTTGACTGTGTGGTGTAGGCTGTTGTGTAAAAACACTAAAAAGTTGTTGATATTTTCCGCATTCCGTATTTAAATGTTCATTTGGTTGACTGAAGGCGAAGGTGAGCCGGGTCTTCTTCTTCTTCTCCTTCTTCTTCTTCTGTGGTGACTGAAGGACGGTCGCACGCAGCTCCACCCGGTCAAACCGTGCAAGTTTTTTTTTTTTTTTTTCTTTTGTTGGGGTCCTGAAGGCAACTTTGATTTTTTATTTGATTTTTTTATTCACTCAACTTGATCCCTCCCCTCCCTCTCCCCCCCCTCAAAAAAAACAAGTGCAAAAAGGCGTCAGCAATTTACAAAGAGTGACAATTCAATTGATTTATTTTTTATTGATTAATTTAAGACTCCAGTTTATCGTTCAAGGCAAAAGATCTATTGCAGTAGTTAATAGAACAGCAAAGTCTTATTTAAGGGTTTTAATTCACTTTCACCTTAGCTGATACTAGACCAACATAATTTCCTTTAACTGTATGAAATTGTATAAAGAATAAATGTGTATATGATATCTTAGTTTTATTTATTGAAGGACCAAAGGAATTTCATAATGACATGATACATAGACAGATGAATAACAATTTGAAATGCAATTATCAAATGTGTGAGATGGAAAAACAGTTTAAATAAAGACTAATATAATCCATGTCGGTGGTGTTCTTCTTGTCCAACTCATCTCCGTGCCGAGTCGAACGCTGCCGACTCCACGCTCGCCGGCCAATTCAGCTGCTCCTCCCCCCACCCCCCCTGACCACAGAGCTCAAACCAGCATAGGCGAGGTAAACACGTAAACACGCCCCCCCGCCCCATCCCCCCACTCCCTCCACCCCAACACCCGATACGGCGCTCGGCTCCCAGGGATTCCATCTGCGCTCGCTGACTTAAAAGGCTTTGCTGTCTCACACGTAGGGGGCGCTAATCACATGTGTGTGTCGTAAAAAGCAATGTTTTTTGACGTCCAGGAGGTTTGTGTTCACGACCTTTTTCTGCTGTTTAAGCTATGGTTAATATGTAATTATGTACTTTATTGCATACAAATATGGAATCAGTGTTCAAAGTGAGGGAAAAGCAATGTGAATAGAAATAAATGGGACTGTTAGGAGGTGGGGGAGGGGAGGGGATGTTTTGTCCAATTTTTACTGAGAATATTACCCTGCTTTGTAATGCAATCTATTAGAAATGGGCCCTAAAAAAGCCAATTTTTTTCCACCTGCCTTATCTGCGACTACATTGAGTTGACTGAGTACTCCAACAGAAAGCATTCGTTATGTTAAATTATTGAGAAATGGCCATTTTTGCTGAGTATATGAATTATTGCTTGTACATAGAATTTGAAAATGGTGTAAAAAAAAAAAAAAACACTATGGAAAAATGGCAATTTGGAGCTGAAGTCTTTTGTTTCCTGTTTCCGCGCAAGCAGTTATGTTCTTGTGTGCGACCAGTAACCTTAATTTACTGTGTAAAGATGGTTACATTTTTTTAGCTTTGTTTGTCAGAGACCCAAATATAGAATGCTTGTTTACTGACTGTATAACCATAACCGTGAATTTCCAATTAAGTGTATTATACAAAAACCCCCATTTCCTCCTATAACAATGTCTTGTACGATGCTTTTAAAGTTATTGCTCGGTTTAAAAAAAAAAAAAGAAAAGAAAAAGAAAAAAACATGTAGGGACAGTACAATACTCCATTCTTTGTTTAATCCAAGCTTTGGTTTGTTTTCTTTCTCTTAACTTATAGCTGATGTGTCATTGTTTCCTCTTGTGAAATGGTCACATTCTGTTCCTGGTGTGGAAAATGTATGCGACATTTTCAGCAGATCACAGCTCCTTGTCTAGCTTATAATGTTGAAATAATACATGTTTCTGGCATGTGCACGACTTTGCGCTTATAGGCTAACCTGATCATTTTCCTCTGCTTCAAATAGAAATGTCTATTTATGAATTTTGCTTGTAGTTTTTCACAAATAAAATTGTTAAAGTTATCTATTTTCCCGACTGCTCTGTGTCTCTTTATTGATGCCGTCCAGGTGCCGAGCCGGGTTCAGATAGCGGCACATGTACATCGAGCTGAGCCCCTGCAGACTATCGATCGCTCTGTGGAGTGTGTGTGTGTGTTTGCAAGAGTGGAAGCCTCCACGGAGCGACGACACGTGACATGATGGAGCCCCTCGTATTGACAAGAGCTTTCAATCATCTTTCCCCTCCAGAGGCTGGTTAGCAGGCCACTAATGTGCCATCCAAGAGCTCTGACAGCGACTGCATCCTTCTGTGGTCACGGGCAGCATAAATATGAAACATCTCCTCTTACTACAAGCAGATTCACTTCCGTTATGTACAGCTTATTCCATTCCTCTGGGGGGGCCGGGGGGGGGTGGGTAGGAGGAGGGGGGGTTACACGGTATTAGACACCACATCCCTTTGCTCGGCTCCACAAAACAAAAGCATGTCTGTGGGTTTCGTTTCCAGAACCTACAAAGCCATTTTGTCTGCCTGAATTCCACAATTTCCTCCTCCTCGGAAAAGCTCATACCTCCATCCAGGCCCGATATCGAATCAGGCTTTTGGCGAACCAGGTTCCATATGCTGCTCTGACTTTAACAGCACCGAGACAGAACTGAACGCATTTTCCGGATCTCCCAATAGAAAGGTGTTACGCTGTAATGACAGTAAAATCAGAAGCTTCAGGGTAAAATTTCAGGATAAACCGTAACTTACTTCATGTAGAGAAAGCTTTCGGTGTCTTTTCAAAGCACGAACTCCACAAAGCTCCAATTTAACACCGAAAACGATGTCAGCGACCCAGTTTGCATGTACATGACCTGGAAATTGAGCATCGCTTTTTAACATAACTATTGAAAACAGGTCAAAACTCGCTTCACGCTGCTGAATCATCCGTACAGAAACTCGATAAATGTGACCCGTCTGAGCAGAGAGCACAGGCTATATTCTGCTACGACCTGGATCTGGGTCTAGACCTGGGTCTAGACCTGGATCTGGATCTGTGCTAAATCTGGTGCCTGAATTCTTGCAATTAAAATGCGGACAAATCCCCTATTTTGTTAGAACAGGACAACCTATCAAATTGGGGCGACACTACATTCTGCAGTCCCTTTCCATACATGAATCCATGATGTCATTATATATTTTAATATGTCCTGTTGACTCGTTTGCATTGCAGCACAAAGACCATGTGTAGCAACTTTATACATCTGGCCGAAACCACAAAGTGCCTTAAAATAAACAACTTGCATCTTCTCTCTTAATGAGCTTAACGTGCAGAATAATGAAAGAGAACATGTTTTAATGTGCCAGCGTGGCCACAGTTTACTCGTTTTCTCCCGCCGTGATACTTAACCTGTGGCTGCTTCAGGGCCGCTGAGGAGGCCAGACAGGAGATTTCCCTCTTGAGGCATGAATGAAGTATATCATAAAAGGAAAATTGCTTCCAGGTCACTTCACAAGCACCAAGGGCACAAACGCAACGTCTTTCGCAGCTTTCAAGCCGTAAAAGAAACCACAGCGTCTTGATGTAATGATGTAAAGGAGCTAACAGGTGTCATTATGGTGTTTGCTCGTAGCGCCGCCGCCGCACAAACACCTTCCTCCTCCAAAGTGCATCCAGACCGAGCAGGCAGGCGCCAATTCTTCAAGCTTTGACAGAATAATGGAGAGGTCGATATCTGAGCCTTCATTTGAGGTTTTCATTCATCAAACAACAACATTTCCTTCTTCTTCTTCTTCTTCTTCTTCTTCTTCTTCTTCTTCTTCTCTCTGCCTCTCTGGTTTGCACGCTCAACCCTCCACTCAGAGCTCACAAACCTCCACGGAGATCATTTCCACTCGAGGTCTAACCAGATGGGCGTCTCCTGCCACAGTTGACCCCCTCTGACAGCGCAAACCGCCGCACCGTGACAGGATCCATATGGCGAGGAAGAGTTCAAACATCTGCAGACGAGTAACCGCCTTTTAATGTGAAGAGGAAGCTCGACACTCAACGTAACGTGGTGGTAATGTGTGAAGCAGAGGGTGAAGCCAGCCATGTTTCCTCTCCAACCACAAACTCTACCCTGCAACATCTCCGCCACCGCCGCCACTGCCACCGCGTTCGTCTTCCTCATCTAAAAATCAGCAGGATAGATCTTGAAGTGAAGATTGGACAAATATGACGAAGAATCCTATTTACAAATGTCACACTTACAGCTGGAAGTTCAATTCTGCGCCCCACCGTCCTCACCGCTCTGATGGAGGCTGATTTTAATTGGTTCTCCTCTCTCACTTCCGCTCGTCTTCTGCTCTCTTTGCGTCTGAATTGTCACCCGGACATCAGCTTGAGTTTATCCGTCCTGTCTCGTCCCGTCACGTCGTCTTGCAGCTGGAATGTCTCCAACCACCCACAGCAACTCCGCCTGAAACCCCACAATCATGAGCAAGGCGCGTTGTGCTGCGATGACGTCGCTGCCCAGACTCCACACATTCTCCCACAGGTTGCTATGCGGCCTTCGAGGGGGGGAAACTCCCTCTCCTCCATCTGGCCCCTCCTCCCCCGCGGCTCTGCTTCCCCCTGCCGAGCTGCTGCAGCTGCTCAGTCGTGTCTCTCCACATTTGGGCCTGAGCGAGAGACTTGATGACAGCTATTAATATACAGCGTGAAGGAGGTTTGGGGAAGCGCGGTGTGAGGTGGCCATCAGCCTAGCAGCCTCATCGCCATCAATCACCTTCCATCTCCTTTGATTCTGATTTAGAGCTTCTGCACAAAGACGCCAGCGATGGAATTACACTTACTCTTGAGACACGCAGAGCAAAAGTGAGGCGATTATAAAACAACCACTCAGAGTCGCTAAGAGACATTCCTGTGTTGATCCGTATCACACAGCCGCCTTTGACTGCTAACAGGATAAGGAATAATAACCAGAATGTAGAAGGATGGAGCTGAGCTGAGTCGATGCTATGAGGTCGCCCGTTTTCAAGGTTTTCCACGCTGCAATCTGAGCGTCACACTCGTTGTTTTGCGTGGTATGAAAGCATGTGGAAACACAATGAGCAGCGCTTCACCTTCACAGCTGTAAGCAACAGAGAGAACTATTCAGCTTGATGACGATTAATCAATACGGCATCGATCTGCACTCTGAGGGAATGAATTCACTTTACAAATGGATCCGTCTAATTGAGGCGAGGCGGCGGCGATGATGATGATGGTGATGATGATGATGGCTCATTTCTGTGATGCCTGACTTCCTCCAGCCAACTCCTCATTGTTAGTGTTTGTGCTGCTGCATGATGATGATGATGGTGATGATGATGAATGTACACAGCCTGTGATGACGTCATCCAAAGCCAAAGCATTTTTACAACAACTTTCATCATCATTTCATGTTTGTGCGCCTGAAAAACAGGATTTCTCCCCAGATAGATTGAATATTTCAATAAATGTTTGTGTTTGCGTAGGACAAGGAAGAGTTTAGATGAGATTTTGGCGAAGATTTGGATTAAATTTGTCAATTCTTGGACTTCTGTTCTGGCGTTGGTTTTGTTTGGCGGTTGACACTAAGTCGGAGTAATCTGTGTGATGGAAGGATGAATGTGACGCAGCTGAGAGTGTGTTTGGGGGTTCTGCAGTCTGAATGACAATTGGATGCAGCAGTCGTGGCTGCAGTTAATCGTCAGTTAAGCAGTAATTTGTCTTGCGGAGACGCGAGGCTGAAAGCCGAGAGGTAAAGAGCTGGAAATCCTCCCTGTGTGAGAATTAGTGTAAAGTTCTGTCTGTTTGAGTGTTAAGCACCATTTAGCATGGCTTTGTGTGTTTGGTGTGTGTGTGTGTGTGTGTGTGTGTCTGCAGCAACAACAAATCTGTTAAACGCAACACAAGAGCACCTGATAAATGTTTTACACGTCTGATCTCACGTTAACGATTGTAAAAGTCTGTGTTACAGTAGCATGTGAAAGTAAGCTTGGCGGACGTGTGTGTGTGTGTGTGTGTTCTCTCAGTGCCCTCTGCTTATTGATGTTCTTCTGGAGAAGCGTGATAAAGACGTCTGGATCAGAGTCTGTGCTGCATCACGAGCCGGCGGGCTCAGGCTGGAGCTGGTGAGCCTGCAGGGAGGCCGGAGCTTCAGACGCCATCGCTCACCGCATGATGCAGCTTCACTCAGCCACAAGCATCATTACACTCTCCTGATCAATGTAGGTTTGTATTAACGAGCGCGCCGCGTGTTCCCGAGCCGCTGTGAAGTCAAACGCTGCCCCCCCCCCACATCTGCCTGCTGAGATCAAATCTCCCAATAAAAGCAAAATGATAAAGGATTTATTGAGCTGCAGCCTCGCCGCTCATAAAGTGGAACAGTAAATCTCTGTTCAAGAACTTTACCTCTTTCTCCAGCGCGTCTGTGGGAGGACTCTTCTTCCTTTACAGCTGCTGCATATTCTCTTCCTATTCAGTGCCAAGAGCTAAATAGAAATAGCCAAAATTTCAGACAATCCGCCGCGTCTCTGTATATTTGACATTAATCCCCTTGGTTTCCCCTTGGTTTGGATCGCAGCTTATTTCAGAAGCTCAGCTCGCACAGATTATACAAGATAATGAGGATCATTGTGTAACCTCAGCGTACTGCAGAGGAGGTAGCAGGCGAACAAACACCTGTGTGTGTGTGTGTCTGTGTGTGTGTGTGTGTGTGGGGGTGCATGGGTTAGTGGTACATAATGAGCACGCTTAAGGGTAATGTTAACATGACTGGCGGTGCTGTGAATTATTGATGAACTCTGGCGCCTTGAGAGGCTCGTAAAGGAGCTTCACCTGGAGGTCAGAGGCGACGCCTGTGATGTGTGTCACCGCTCGCCCCCGGGGCCCCGCATGCTCCTTTCTGACACCGTTTAGACATCACACTTAGCTGATAGATGCATTAAACATGACCGCTGCGGGTCCTGTTTGGTTTGGAGCGCGTTTCATTTGAATCAGCGCCTTTTTTGTGTTTTTTTGTGTGTAGCGCTTCACACAGCGTCGCCCCGGGAGATCCTGTCGTCAATGCACAAATAAATCCCGGATCTGCTGCTGCTGCTGCTGGTGTTGTTGTGGCTGGTGTTGTTGTGGCTGGTGTTGTTGTGGCTGGTGTCGTCCCAGCAGGTTCAGTCTCATTCTGCTCTCCTTTAATGGGCTGCATTACTTTATCATTGAGGCTAATTACTGCTGAACAAATGGTTTCTCTCTGCCTGTCAGCTCGCAGCGTGTAATCATTCTTGACCTACTCACTGAACTCCACGTTTTAAATATGTGAACTGTTTAATATTCTCCCTGCTTAATTATTAAAAGGACCAAACTGCACGGGACGCACCGTCCGTTTAATCTATGACCCTAATAACTGCAGTTGCGCAGCATTTAGAGCT
This sequence comes from Genypterus blacodes, assembly GCF_046128005.1. Taxonomy (NCBI): domain Eukaryota; kingdom Metazoa; phylum Chordata; class Actinopteri; order Ophidiiformes; family Ophidiidae; genus Genypterus; species Genypterus blacodes. The sequence continues at coordinate 5,530,751 of NW_027466831.1, forward strand.
CAGTGAAGAGAGAGAGGTGAGAGAGAGGAGAGGGGAGAGGGGAGAGGAGAGGAGAGGAGAGAGAAGGGGGAGGAAAAGGAGAGGAGAGAGGGAGAGGGAGAGGGAGAGAGAGAGAGAGAGAGAGAGAGAGAGAGAGAGAGATACCAGCTACATTGGGACAAACTTAACGTGTGATGCACAGCGATAGATTGATAAATGAAATATGGAAATGAGCAGATGATGTGATGCAGCAGAGAGTAAACAAACACACAGACACACACACAGACACAGACACACACACATACACACCATAAGCTTCTCTTCTATACAGAGCTATTAGATGGACATATTCTGGTCCAGATGTGTTTTTGTGTGTGGCGTCTCCACATCCTGCTCAGAGTGATTAGCGCTTTACTCATTTGGGAGACGCCGTTGCTTGGGAGCTGACGGCCCCTCCAGTGCCGCCCGATCCCACCAAGACGCCATTATTCACTCTGCAAATCACGCGTCAGGCCGACAGCTTGGCACCGCTCCAAATGCGCCTTCGCATTTGGGAGCCATCCAAACAAAACCTTGAGTGCTCAGCCAAGCTCCTAATGAGCGATCCAGGGAACGCCGGGCCGGGCAAACGCTGGACTCGTTGGCGCGCTCGACCCTGGACTTCCATCGAATTTCTCCCCCCGGAATCCAAATCTCAGCAGAGGAAGAGAATCCACTCAGAGGTTCAGCTGTTTCTCTGAAATTTACTCTGTCACATCAACAAGATAACTGAGCCCGAAAGAACACAATGCCAGAGCTTCGCCTCGCCGTGTTTGGAGCGGTGATGAGATAATGAAGTGCTAAAAGCTCCACTTTTAACTCCTTCTCCATCTGGGAAACCTGCGCTGCCTGCCTGCACTTCCAACTCTGTCTCCATTACGCCGGCTAAATGAAAAGCTTTTCACACCCAGGAGTCGGCAAACACGTCTCTTCCTCCTCACCGTTTTTCCCGGCCGTGATTAAATCGTCACCTTTGCCTTGACGAATCTTCTTTGCAGATCCGTCGATGTAATTGATGGATGCAATTGACCTTCGTTCTCCGGTTCTTATTCTACGCCAGGTTTCTCGGGTTCCTTTGTTCGTCTTCACCCACAACTCCTGTCTTTCGGTATTGAAGTTCTGGCAAACGTTCCGGAAACCTTCGCTCCCGACGGCGACGGATAATGAAGACGACCTGGGAGACGGAGGAGACATCGCAGGGAGGAAGAAGCATGATGAGCTTGTGCGGCGACGCTTCATTCACAGGCGATTGGTTGTTGTTGTTGTTGTCGTGCGCTGGTGTGATTGTAAAGCGCCGTCGCTGATGCTTGATTACCTTTCCAGGCTTATCGTAGCGGTCAGAGGCCCTCGTCTCTGCAGCGGGGAGCCTAATGAGATGGAGAGCCCGGCGTGTGACTCTTATTTCAGGCTCCGGTGAGGATGGTGGTGTCTGGGGTCGGTGGGGGTTTGGGATGGAAGATGGAGGGCAGAAGACACGTGTGATGTCATGTCAGTGTGGGGGGAGGGGTGAACCCGTGTGACATGTGGCGACGGCGGCGGCTTCTGCGGTCCAGCGAGCCGGCGAATCGCTGATGCTCTCTTTGTTTTTACAGCCTGATCTGTGGAGATGTAGAGGCCTTAGACAAACACACACACACACACATACACACACACACACAAAATGGAAACTGTGGCTCAGATTTGTTTGCTGCAGCTTCACGCACACCAACCAAACCTCCCCCTCCTCCTCCTCCTCCTCCTCCCCTTCCTCCTCAGCCAGACTGATGTTTTCACAGTCTGATTGAGATGCAGAGGACTTACAGGCAAGAAGGGGAGAAAAAGAAGATCAGCACTCTCTCTCTCTCTCTCTCTCTCTCTCTCTCTCTCTATCTCTCCCTCTCTCTCTCTCTCTCTCTCTCTCTCTCTCTCTCTCTCTCCCCACATCACATCGCCACGCCAGCCAAGACAGAATGGAGTGAAGGGAGGGAGGGCGGGGGAGGGTAGAGGGGAGGGGGAGGTTTGTCTGTTGGCTTAAAGATAGAAATTGCCTCGGCTCCTCTCATATATTTCATCAGCGTTTGGAACTCACCTCCGTTCTTGGGGAATTAATGGCGGGGTTTCTATGAATGTGAAAGCAGGCTGCCGTGCTGCTGTGGCACTGTGGCGCTCTGTGCTGCTATGCGCCTCTTTGCCTCGGCTTCCTCTTCGTGCTGCCGTGGAAACAGGGAGACAGGAAGCTCCGGCAGAAAGACCTTCACCCTGAAATATTAACATATTCCTGCAGGGACTTGCAGCGGCTGGTGGTTGACAGGGAGTCGATGGTGACGTGATGCACTTTATGTCTTTTTTACATTTAGATCACAACATTCTGTCATCTGCAGTCATTCTTTGATTCTTCCCAGTTGGATGTAGATTGCACAAGGTGGAATTTGATCTGTTTATCGCCAACGGCAACTAAAATATCCTCATTTCTAGACGTTTAGTTCGAAAGTCCCTCATCATTCACTTTAGTCTCAGTCTGTGTTTTGGATTTAAACTTCCGGGCAGATGGGAAGTTTTCGCTTGAATGTGAGCTTGGTTGGCAGATCTCTGTCGATCGGGCTTCAAACAAACAAGGACAGACACACACACACACACACACGCGGCTCATCAGTCAAATATTATGTGTCTGTTTCCCCGCCAACCAATCTAAACCCGAGCTTGGCTGCTCAGTGGGAGATCTGGACTCGCTTTTACTCGCGCCTCAGTGTCCAACCGGAGCTCAGGCTGTCCGTGCAAGAGCCACAATACCATTTCCAGTCAGAAGTCTGAAGAGTTCAACCCTCGCTAGCAGACGTGTTGAAGCAAATCACTTTGATGTGAAGTGAAGGAGAGTTCAAGTCGCCTCTTCCAAAAGTTTCTTCCCTTTTTCCTCCTTTCTAGAGAACCGAGTCAGGACACTATGACGTCTTACTCTCAACCGAAAGTAAACCAAAATCTCTGACAAGAAGCAGGAAGTAGGTCTCTGTCTGTGTGTGTGTGTGTGTGTGTGTGTGTGTGTGTGTGTGTGTGTGTTTGCATTTGACCCCTGTGCTTTCATGATGGCCTCACTGTGTGATCTTATTAATAAATACATCAACATTCCTCCCTCCTGTCTCTGATTCTTCATCTCTTCTCTTCCTCCTTTCATGTTTTTCTTCCCACCTTTAAACATCTTCTCTCTGTCTTTGAAGAAGGAAGAAACATCAACATTGTGTCTGATCTGAGATGAATCACAGGCTGCCTGAAACCTGAGGCCTCTTTTGTCTTTTACAGTGCAACTCTGCCATCTTGTGGTGGAAGCGGCGCAGGCGGGTCGAGCGTCTCCTCAGCTCCGTCTGCATAAATCAGCGGCTCTTTGCTTGGCTCGCCCCTCTGAGCTCTGGCTCCTGTAGTGACCGTGGCCCGGCTCCCAGGCAATTAGGTCATTGATTGAGTTGTCAAGGGGGGATGTGATGATGTGATGATGTGATGATGTGATGTGATCAGCGGTGACACCCAGTGGTGCCGCGCGGCTCCTGGTGGCACTCGTCCTGCTCCATCCGGCTCATTTGGCCCCTGCCTCTCGCTTCCTTTAATCAGACCTGACAAGCTCCCCGGGCCTCCACTTACACAGCAATCACAGGCGACTCCCTCGACCCCGCGTCACCCTGTTGAACGTCGGCCATTAAGAAGATGATGTGTGCCTCTTTGCTCATTTCGGCTCTCCCTTTAATTGTAAACACATTATTCTCAAGACAGCATTAGAAACACAGCAGATGTCTAATTGGCGTGTTAATTATCATCATGCGCCACTTATGAGCCTGTCGACAGCATCCTGGCACTAAAGTGGAGCTGCTGTCAGATGGCGCAGAGGTTGTTGTTTTTTTTTTTCCAGCATCATTTTAGAGATTCTGAAGCGCACTGATTAGCTCTGTGCGTCATCATGGAAGCTTAACAGCAAACAGGCTGCGAATGTGCAGGAAAACAAACCGAACCGTCTCCCGATCCTCTTGGGACAGGGCTGTCTCACTGTCTCGCTGTCTCGTTGTCTCGCTGTCTGTCCTTTCTTCTTCTCCTTCTTTACAACAGAGAAACACATTGGACATCTCACCCTCTCCTGCATTAATACGCCTCAATCTAAGTCTATACACGGTTATAGAAGTAGAAGAAGAAGAAGATACCATTTTCTATTTGATTGATGTTTCAGTCATTTAATGGTTCGTGTTTTCAGAGTCTATTGAAGTAATGTAATTAAATCCATAAAGGAAGTAGGGAATAATGTTCCAGAAGTGTCCTTATGAGAAATTAAAGTCACATTCAATATAGAAAGTAAAATCGCAACAACTGCTTCTCTGCTTCTGTCTCCAGACGTATTTGAGATCACAGGAGGAAACGCAGACGTCTGCACATTGTCCTCAGATGGCTTTGATAAAGTGAATGGAGAAAAGCAATAAGACAAAAACTTTAAATTGTTGTTTGGTACCAAAGATGAAGCCAAACCAGCACTTCTCATTAAAATGCACACAGTTCTAACAGAACAATCCCTCTGCATTTAGAGTTCATTTAAGTTCCTGCCGCCTGAAACAAGATTCAAAGTGCGTCTAAGTTTAGCAGCGGCTCAGACGGGCATCTCCTCACTTTGAAAACAGTCATATTTATAGGAGAGACACCTTGAATTATTCATCTGGAAGCTGAAGAAGCCGCCTGCTGCGTCACCAAAGCCTGGAAGCAGTTTGGACGGAATTACTGGAGCAGAAGTTTGTGACAAAGATGGACGTGGTCTTCCTCCTCCTCCTCCTCCTCCTCCTCCTCCTCCTTAAACTCTTCTTCTCTGTTAAAAGTCTTTGAGCTTTGGCACTTTGTTATGCATTTGCACGCATTTGAAGATATGTTACATCACAACAGAGGGTGAATTGTAAGTGGATGAAATGTTTAGAATGTGGAAAACACAAACATGCGATTTGGTGTTGAAACACTTTCAGGCTTGTGATGTTCTGCCTCCCGCCTGCTGTGGCTGCTGTAGGGAGTTTGTTTACCTCCACCAGGGAGTAAATAGTTTTCATCTCTGTTCATTTTGATGGAACATAAAGGGCAGGCTGGGGGAAAAACACATTACCTTTTGATCTGGTTCAGGATTGTTTTCACTTCAACACAGTGAGTTATGTTGTGTTTTAAGGACTTTTTTGCTCATTTTCAAAAACATAATGATGTAATGTGCAATATCAACGAAGAAAATCTAGCATATTCATCCTAAACTGTCAATAAGGATCAAGATACATTTTCAAACTGCTCCTCTTCATGACAAAGAAAGTAATTAAATCCATACATAATAGCTGTTTCTTCTTCTTCAGACCTGTTTCATGTTCTTGTCTCGCTTAAATTTTGATCCCTTCCACGATTTGGATACTGACGCAAATCCTCATAACAGAAACCAGTCGTGTACCTTAACAAACCACCGCCAACGCTGACTCAGCAGAATAAATTGTGTTAAAGACACTAAAAACCTGGATTTACATTCATACTTCTGGGCCTTGGTGGAGGTATGAGAACCGTTTTTTGGATTTCTATTGATATTGCCGCCTTCGTCTTTGATAAACCCTTGAGTAATTGGTAATTGGTGAGCATACAACGGCCCCATCGTCCTCATCGTCATCGTCACCATCACAGGCGGCGACTGGAACTGAGAAGTCATAAATGTCACATGAATATTCAGACGCTTCTATGCTGGATGAGACGGACAACAGCAGCTGTGCCCTTACATCTTCATCCTCATCCTCCTACATCATCCTAATTATGGGGATATGTTAATTGGGCATCTGTTGCCTGCAGTGAAATTACTCTCTCTCACTCTCCCCCCCCCCCCTCTCTCTCTCTGCCTCTGAGGTAGAGCGCTGCTGTGGAATCTGGTCTCCATCCAAGCGTGCAGCACCACCAGGATTACAAAGCCCACATAGATCCACACATGCATGCCTGGAGATTACACACACACACACACACACCGAACACACACACACACACACACACACACACACACACACACACATATGCGCTCACGTCATGCATGTGTGCTCTCACATACAAGTGTGTTAACCCGTGTTATTGCGGCGACGCTGGCACGCAGAGGCAGCATATGGATGCAGCATCAGTGTTTGTGAGTCACTCCAAGTGGATGAAGGCATCAACTCGAGCTGTGAGGCAATTAAGGAAACATGAAATTTTCAGGGAGCAAATATCCAACATGCCGGCTGCTGCTGCCTCCTTTTGCTGTGAAATATCATCTGAGTAGGCTTTTATTCAAAGTGCTGCGAGTCAAACGTTTGATCCTGACTGGCAGTGATGATGATAATGGTGGAGGCAGATGAAGGCTGGTGTGCAGGGAGGTTACCTGAGGATCAGCGTGCAGCAGGAGAGTCCGCTGAGATTTCACACAGACAGAAAGTGAGCGGAGGAATGTCACATAGTGATAAATGTTTAAGAGTCTGCTACGTTTCCTGTCCTCTAATGTCTCACAGGGAAGATAGGAGTGAGTGTGTGAGTGTCTGTGTGTGTGTGTGTGTGTGTGTGACAGCCAAAGCAGACTGTCCTCATCTCCTGCCATGAACCCTGCTGAGCGAGAAAGGATTCATATAAAACCTCCACTCTCATGTCAAGTATAAGGAAGAGTAGAGGTAGAGTAGTAGAGTATATAAAGTATAAACAGACGGAAAAGAAAGAGATTAAAAGTCGACTCAGCTGAAGAACAAAGTTGCTCCTTCATTCATCCAGAGTTCTCTAACTTTGACTCTGAGGAGATTCACAGTAACTTTGGAGGTCGGACCAGAGTTTCATGTGCTCAGATTCGTCATCCTGTCTAATAAAGGATTCTTTTACTTCTTTACACCGAGGCTCCATTGGTGACAAATGAAATTCACGTTCAAATGACTTCAGACTCCAGAGATTTAATCAAAATTCACATCAAATCTCCCCCTCAGGTAGGGAACAGATTTCATTTATACATTTCCTTCAAAGCATTTCACATTTTTTTCATTTGTTTTGTTCTTTGCACATTCTATTAAAGGAGAGACACCTTGAGTTTTCTATTTCCTCTGCCGGTTTGGGCCCCTGGAGGCAGGACGGGATTAATTTGTGGCTCTGTTATGTGCTGGTTTCGCCGTTAACGCTCTCTCCAAATACATCCTCCGCTCAATTAGACGCGCCGACGCCAACGCAGCTCCCAAGACACAAAGGGGGGGTTGGGAGGGGACGGGAGTAGTAGGAGTCACATCTTGGCTCAGCTGGTTTCCCACGCAAGATTCCGTTTGAAGTTCATAGCTCCAGATTGGACCACAAGACTGCAAAGAGCTTGACCGAGAATTTGACCCTAGTCCTGTGGTCCTGATCAGATTTCTGACATGTCAATGATTTTTATTGGAAACCTCTTGCAGGCTAAGGCTGCTCAGAAAGGGAGAGGGAGTAAAAGGCAAAGATCCAGCATCTACTTGGCTCCTGGGCACTCATTTATACCGTATCTTCAAAGACATTGGATTTCTGCTTCTGTTCCAGCCTGCTTTATGCAAGAAATGATGTTGACTGACTGTAGTTTTTCTTCTTGTCTACACTGTATAAAGACACAGAATCTTGGGAACATATGGACACTGGGAACGTGCTCAGATAGCGTACGCTCCCACGGGCAGAAACAACCGGTGTGCAATAAGCAGGTAACCCCCCAAAGGAACGTGAAGCTGTGGGCGCCCAGACACTGATGAATCGGATACGCCGACTCGTACTCCAGCAGACACCAAGGGAGCTGACCTGCTGCTTAAAAAGAGATGACACATCAATTACACAAACGCAAGAGCTGGAAACACACACGGTATGTAATAAAATACAAAACTGATCAGTGCAGGAGAGTCAAGCTTCTTCTTTGGTTCTGGGCTATTCTTACCTCACACACACACACCTCACACACACACACACACTCACACACAGGGGGAATCTCAGGTCGGTATCGTCTCATTTCTCACCTGCCAGGTCGCCCCGGTGTCACGTGGGCGCCGTGTTGCTGGCAAAGCACCGGACGGGGGGGAAGTGCTGTGGAAGGGAGAGAGGGAGAGAGAGGGAGAGAGAGAGAGAGAGAGAGAGACCAGGACCAGAAGAAAGACCAAGTTTCCCTCTGACAGATGCCAGTGCGGAGTTACCGAGGTGGGAGATTGTAGTTTATGAACATCCACCGCAGGACTGCAGCATATGAGAGGAAATTAGTGAGCGTCAGCGTGAGACTTTGCTTCTTTTGTGCCCTCCGGCAAAACTTCACATCACAAAAAGGGAAATGAAAACTCCAGTGTTCTGCACGTGGGCTGCATTAAACACAGATCAGCGTGTTTACATGAGCGATCGCGGTTGAAAGATGCTTAATAATCCCCTAAAGCAGCATTGACGCAGCATGCAGATCGTCCTTCTGTTTCATTATCCTCCTATTTATATCACATACACACACACACACACATAAGTTCTGTTGGGCCGTTCGGGCGATCATCGTCTGCTGCTCGATACGGGAAGTGACTTTGGCTATGAAGCGATATGAGCTCAGCATTAACCAAAAGCAAAAAACACTCACACACACACACGCTACTGCCCGTTGCTGCAGCATTGTTGTGCACATGGTGTGAAAACCAATGTTAAAATGCTGCTATGATTCAAACTCAGATCAGAGTTAGGTTGTCAAAAATTACTTGTAGGACTTCATTAGAATTCAGTTAAAACGATTCCATGATTACATTTATTCAATTTTTTTCATTTTGTTTTGAGTTAAAGCTGAAAGAATTTATTGCATTCTTTCACCATTTAACTGATCGTAACAATCTCTGCTGTTCTGCCTCAGGGAAATCATTTATATTCCTAATATTCGTAAAACGTTGCAACTTGGACAAAAATCAACACACACTCACACTTTTGTCAAAGGTGACATCATTCACACCAAACCATAGGCAGGAATAACAGCAGTGTGAAACTTTGCATAATAGTATCGGATTCATCCAAGTTAAATAAGCTAAGTGAATGAAATGACTCTGTGCTGTGTCACGCTGTTGCATCACAGTTTTATTTCTTATTTATTACATTTGATTCACAAGCACTTCCCACTGAGACTCCAGCGTATTTTACAAGACAGACAGAAAACAAACAGGCGATGTAAATTATTAAAACATCCACAGAGAACACAGGGAATAAAGGAGCGACAGAGATGTTGACTATAAATATGAAATGAGAGGAAAGAAGATAGACGGCTGAGACTCACAAAGTTTATATTTTTGTGGTTAAATGAAGATTTTTGATCCTTCTGGGACCTGCAGCATTAGGAAATATGTCATTAATCTGATTATAGTAAAGATCCAGATATTCGTTTGGGTTTGTATATAAGAACCAACATTGTGTGTTCCAAGGAGAGGAAGAGGAGAATTAAAAACACTGGATCACTTTATTTGAAACATTGACTTCGACATTGATCTGTGTGTGTTCCTGGTTGGGCGTGGCTACTTGATCCCTGTTCCTGCCTTCTGACTGTACACACCTGGTGCCCATTCAGCGCTCATCAGCGGTTGTATATAGACTCCAGGTGATGCAGCCACGCTTTGCCAGAGCGTTCCCGTTTCGAATCCAGTTCGTTTCCAGTCCGGTTCCGAGCCACTCCGACATCCATCTCTTTCCTTGGTTTCTGCAGCATCTGCGTCCCCGGCCACAGCTCTACCAGTCCTGTTTGCTTCATCCTGGTTGGTGTAGCTTTAGCATCAAGATTTTTATAGTTTCTTTCCTGGAAAAAGTTGCAACCGTCCATCAAAAAAAAAAAAACGAAAAGCAAGCGGACGGTGTAAATAAAGCAAAGACTTCAAAGCGACGGGGCTGTTAGGATTTAGCTGCCTCTATTTTTAAACTCTCAAAGTGATTGCATTAGCTGCGCTTGAACTCACGTTCACGTTAAGCGTTCCTCGGCAACAACGCTTCTCCTGTGTCTCCTGTATGAATCTAATTTTTGACAGGAAAACCTACATTGTTTTGATGCTGCTGCAGGCGACTCAGCTGGACGCCTCCATCCTGCACAAACTTACTGTCTACCAGGTGAGTTGGGTTTTTAAGACGGCTTTGTGTGCCGCTTTATACTTTTGTATTTTGAAATATTCTAGTTGCAGCCCGTTCTTCACATCCACCCCCCTTGTGGAGCTTTAGAAGAATTGTTCCTTTCCCCTGCTTTTTAGTGAAAGCCCATATTTTCCCTGCCTTGTGCTCCATCCCCCCAGAGCTCTCAGCAGTGGGCCCTATTTTTAGAGCTGAACAATGCACTGGAGTCGCATCTTCGCTTCCGTCTGATGTGGCTGGATGTTGACTTCAAGCATCACATTTGCATTTTGCCTGCCATATATTCTCTGACCTAAAAGCCTCCCTGAGGTATCGGTAGAGCTGAAGAGGAGACCTGGAACATCCTGTGCTCCCGTGTTTGTACCTCTTGACCTGTGACATTCAGTCTTAGATGGAACACACACAATAGATCCCCTGGATGACTAGAAATGTACCCGGAGAGATGCAAGTGTGTGTGAGTGCAAATGTGCACAAAGCTGAGGTTGAATTGTAGAAGGAAACACAAAAAATGGAGGAATATCTCGATAGGCACAAATTCTGAATGGATACAGATAGAATTTTGATTCTATGACATCGTTAAAAAGTTACAATGCTACAAAACATTGTAACTTTCTAATCATTGTGATAGATAGGCAGGCAGGCAGGCAGACAGACGGGCAGTAATGACTGCGAGTACCCACCCCCTAAAAAAATAAAGAATACATAAATAAAGCAATGCCCATCATTATAGAACTTCATTAGCATATTAGCAGCGTGGGTTGATTAAATGTAAGCCCCTGTGTGGTCTGTAACTCAATAGAAGAGAGCTTAATTAACCACCTGATTAAAAGCAGAGTGCATGAAACATGTGAAGTCATCAGTCCAATGTACTGACTGATGCCTTGAATATATCACATATTCACAGAGAGGGAGAGATGCCGTGATATAATTAACAGATTACATCATCTTCTTCTTGTCGGAGCCAAATACCTGCACTTTCGCTGCCTCGTAAGAACCTTTGGCAGCATCTATCAACTCTCTCATCTGTCCTTGAATCCCTCCTCATAGAGAATTCCACAGATGAATGGGATCCTGCGCTGAGGTGTCATCAGACTCCAGCTCTATACAGCCTTACAGCAGCTTAAGAAGGAGCACTTACCCCTGAAATATGAAACAAACACTTGAAAAGCACTCAGAAGGAGAAGTGCTTTCCTCCGGCTGGACATGAACAAATGCAGTGGGGTCTTTCACAGGCAGGGGAGGAAGCTAGGAAGCTGGTATGTAGGTGGACACTCGGAGGATTTCTACGTGGGAGGAAGGGACTGATGAATGGGACCAAAGCCATTAAAGTGACATTGACAAAAAGGCAGGAAGCAAGATAACCATCTGGGGGGAAGGAAGTGTATTAGAGGGGAGAGCCTTTCACTTCAGCAGGTGAACACAGAGATCTGGGCGGAGAAAACTGCGGGTAGAGTCTTTAATCACTGAGCTGCTCCATGAGAGCTGGATGTCGCCACCAACAGGAGCCCAGAATGTCACACACACACACACACAGGCAATGTTACACTTTGTAATACAGGGACGTCCCAGAATTTTGAATATTGAAATGTGCAATGTCATAAAGTTCCCATTAATGGAATGAAATTGAGTTACTCAGCTGCCCACATCTCCCTGTTAACATAGTCATTATTGCTTTATTAGGTTCTCTTACATTAACAGGATCGTTCAGAAAGCCGTAACAATTTATTTATATAGCACTTATCAAATGAGAAGCATAAGAGTGTCCAGAGCTCTATTTTATGTCTTTAACACGCCACTGTTAAAGATAATACATCAGCAATATTTAGGCATGAAATGATGAAATTACCTGCCTAAATAAATAATATAGAAACAGAAAAGATAAGTATTAGTATATTACAATACAGAAGAGAGAGGTGCTCACATGGAAAACTACACACCCTCATTTTAACTTGAATTCTGGACCTGGACAGCAAGAATGAACCAGATTAGTCTTTGCAGTGTAGCTCAAAAATGAAAGTAGTGTCAAAACTAAGTCAAGTTGAAGTCTGGTTAATTAAAGTTGCATGTCATCAGCGTAACAGCAGAATAGAGTCAGTGCTCCTCTGCGCTGAGAAGCTCATTCTTTTCACAGTCGCTACTTTGAAAGTTCATTGAAGGTGATGAGCAAAGTGCCTGCAGGGCCCAGAGAGGCGCTTTGCTGGAGTATAAATGACATGTGGACATGACAGATGGAAGGTTTCAGACGCTTTGCTGCGGAGCGTTTTTAAGTGAGTGACGGAGTGAAGAGCTTGGCTTAAAGTGTATTTGTGTCACATCATCTTGACAGCAGAGACGAGAGTGCGCACCACTTCCTGCCTCATCGTATCCACAGGTGTCTGATAGGACACATGGGGTCCAGTTCTACCCTCAAACAAAGACAAAACTATATAAATATCTGTCACTGTGACCCTTTCATTCAACAGCTTCTGTCTGTATTTATATTTATCACTGTTCTATTGGCACATCTGCCACAGAGACTGCAGCTCCTGTCAGAAATCATGCTGAAGCCAACGTGTGTTTCCCTGTAGGCGTCCTGGCTCAGGTGTTGACTGTCTGTGAGCTATTTTATCAACGTTACACACAAAGCTTAAGTGTCACTGTGTGAAATAGAGATACTGTCTTTGCTTTGGGACAGCTTCCATCCTGAATGTGCATGGTGGATACCCAACCTCTCTCTCAACCCTAACCTCAAGCTGAGAGAGAGATGAAGGTGGAACTCTTCACCTGAGTACTTGTGAATGTGTAAAATTGATTGTGTATAAGACATTTTGTAGAACAAACAAAAAAAAACATTAATGAGAACACAGATTTCATCATTCTGACAGTCACAGAGTGCATCATGGGAGGAGAAAGGGAGAGGATGAAGAAAAGGCACCGTGTTAGATTGAGCTTGTCCAAAGCAAGAAGCACCTCTATACTCTTAATGATCACTATTTGTTATTTTAATCCCACAATAAAAACCTAAGCTGAGTTTCTAAGCTGAAGGTGTCATTTGGTCTATTGTTTCCTTTAAAGCACAGAGTATCACCGATCTACATGTCGTCACTGTACACTTGGTGCTGTGGGTGGAGTGGCCATCACCAGACAATGTCAGACAAACCCACAGACTGACCTCCATCTACACGTCTCCTTGGTGTCTTACCAATAGAGGCTATAACCAATATGTCTTACATTCAAATCACTCGATTCAGTCGTCAGTTCCTCATGTCAAAGCTGAATCTGGAAAAAAAGGCTTTTTAAATCGATATATAAATAAATATGACCTCTCTTGCTTGTAACCAATGTCCTTTTTGTCATTTCCCTGGTTTCTGTTTGCTTTATTTTGTCACATGATTGCTGGATTGGATATATATTTCCATTGATGTAATGCTCTTCAAATATTATTTTTTTCGAAGAGTGTGATTAAAAACATCTTGATCATAATCTCATAAATCCCTTCATCTCAGCAGGTGTTTGAGGCAGCGGGCCAATAAAGCCTTTAGTGTTCTCAATGTCCTGCAAATTAAAAGTATATGATTTTTTCCATTAGACGCTAAACCTAAATTGAGCAAAAAGTTAATATCTGATCCCCTGAAATAGATTCATGTGAGAGGATAATCAAATTGGCTGCAGTGATAATAGGTGAAAGGTAATGTACTATATTCCCCTGCAAGCTGCATAATAAATGTGATGCGCTTGTACAGGGCGGAAATTGTCTTTCTAAAAATGTGTTTGAATGGGCAGCAGGGAACGACTGTGTGCCTCCCATAACTCCAGTATTATGAGATTCTATTTAGCTCTTTATGACGAATGAAATATGTCTCCTCACTTAGATTCTTCACTTAAACTCCTGTTGGCTTCATTTCACTTTTAACTCTGTTTTAAGCAAATCCTCTCTATGGAATTCAGATACTCTATAGTACATATCTGATGAGTTAGAAGGTGAGGGTCCTAACCATTTTATAGTTAGTACAGCTAATTGTAATGTCAGATCAATATATTGATCTGGGCTGAATTGCACTCATTGATATTCCATCATTGGCTGTACATGACTCAATATGACATTAATAATGTTGTCTTCATTATTGAGAATTGTGATTCAATCATAGATTCACATCCTCTCTATTGATTGTGTGTAACTGTTTTCAACTTTACACATGTACTTCCCTGTTTCTACATCCTCATTTTGCTTTTGTTAACGTCATTATCATTCTTTTCTTCTTCTTTCTCCTTCTTTCTCCTTTCTTCTCTCTCTCTTCTCTCCGTAGGACCAGAACCTCCTGTACCGGATCTCTGAATGATTTTCTTTATTCTGGTCTAAATAAATAAACTATAAACTACAGTAGTCAAACATAACTGGAGCTATTTGTCTTGGCACAGCTTGATTATGTCTCTCTCACAAATGACTGTGCAGTCAAGTGTGATGCTTCTCTTGTAATTAAGGGGCCGGGCAGGGCTTCGGTAATCTATGCATGCATTACATAGCTCATTAACACCCAGTGCAGCTATGCATGAACCGCTCTGCATATTTATGCAGAGTAGCTGCTGCTCTGGACTCTCACTGTTTACTCGCTGAGCTGGTTTGACTCCCAGCACAACCTGGAAGGTTACGGCAACACATCCTGTTTTCCATCCCTCTGCAAACATTTATAAAACACATTACACAGGAGGTCTGATCCCATAAAAAGACACTACAGAGAGATATTTTGAAAATTGGAAGTCTCAGAAAAACACACAGTGGAACATCACCCGGTCACAGCTTCCCTGCCTGACCCTCTGGAGGGCAGAGGAGGAGGAGGAGGAGGCGGGGAAGCTTCCTCTATGTGGAGGAGGAAGGGAGACTTTAATGAGAGCACCTTGTTATCTAGGCCTCATGCTGCTCCTGTCTCAGCCTGGAGCAGCTGTGTGGGGCGAGAAAGGCCGAGGGTGAGGGGGGGCAAGAAAGATGGAAGCTCAGAGGGAAGGAGACGGGAAAATGATACATCTAGATGCGTTTGCTTACCCTCATAACCCTGTGCACTGTACATTACATCAAAGTATGAGGAATGCCACTGTATTCAATATCTATGTATTCAGAGCTGTGCATATATGATGCACCTAACCTTAAAGCTTGGGTACGATTAATCAATTAAAGACAGAGCAGCACCGCCAACATTCAATTATTTTCAGGCTCACTCTGTTCCGCTGGATGGAGAGTCAGATGAGATTGGAGGCAGATTATGAGCCGGAGCTGAACCCCAATGTTAGAGCCTCAAATACCAAGGCTCTTTTTTGCAACAGGACCTCTTCAGTGCAGTTTGTCCTGTAGGTATGAACTGACAAACATCGGCTTACGACTGACATATGTCTTTTCATATGGGGCCGGGGGGATTTCTGACATACCATCAAATCTCGTCGAAATTGGCGTGTAGGTGTTGTGTAACTGTGAATGAAGCATTGTAGTGAGCGGCTGTGAGATGAAGCTTTTGTGTGAGGAAGAACCAAAGCAAGGACAACCTGACGCAAGGACTGGCTCTGACCTGGTTAGTTCTTGGAAGATCCGTGTTGTCCAAACCCTTCCATTTTTCTATAACATGTCATTTCACATGTCAACTTCAACTATCTTCAGCTTTGGAGATCCAACAATGCTAAATAAAACTTTAAATATATTCAATTCAGTAAGTACAGTTAACTTAACCATCAGACAAACCTAGTTGAGTAACATGTTCAGTATTTCCTTTTTGATAAGTTGTGGAGCAGAGGAAGAAAAGAACACATCATGTAAGCTCTGATCTCAAGCAGCAGCTCCTCGCTCCAGCGCTCTTGATTACAGTGCTCGAGTCAATGCGAGTTCAGGTTCCGCTGTCGAGTTGTGTCAAGTACCGTCTGCTGTAACCACTCAAAGTCTGAAGGTTGGACACATTTGGTAAGTTACTGTCTATTGTTTATGCACGAGAAATCAAGGAAGCAAAGAAGTTTTGTTGAGGGTGAAAGCGACCAAAATCAAAATTACATACGGACATGCTGGTTACCTACTTACTTACTAAATTAAAGTAACAGTGATCTAAAGTACCATCTTTAACATTGGTGGGTAGACTGGTGGGTGGCTTTTATGTTTTTCCTATAAATGTTGAGATGGAACGGCTCTGTTGCTAGGCGGGATTCTTGTACTTCTGTGCGTCTCAGTCTTTAGTGTCACTCTGCAACGTCAAGCCTTGATGAAAACAGATTCCGCTCAGTCACTTTGATCAAATTCCTAGCACCTCCAGGCGGAAAGTGTTTTGTTTCTTAACCTTCAAGCTGCCCATCCATTTGTCTTGCTTGAAATATTAACTAATCTAATGAAAATGCTCTATTTAATTCTTCTAAGTGAACCTCTATATTTCTCTGGGCTGTCATAATTGTCATTTCAGATAGGGTGAGCCCATGTGGAATTCCACCAATTGTGGGGAGCTTCACCCATTTACACTGAAAACAAACCATATACAAGCATTTATACAATTTATACAAACTTTACTAACGTTAATTCCCACCCATTATTTGATAAAACTGGAAACCATCAATCCGAGTTGCATCTAAACAAGAAAGTAAAGTTACATTTTCTGGACTCACAATGGTATGACCCGGAAGTATAAGTAGGCCGGACTTCCTGGTTGTTAGGTTTGGCTTCCAGGGTAGGACACGTGGTAAGTAAGGGACAAATTGTGTGTTTGCCGTATTTACAGTAGTCGTGCCAGCATGCCTCCTTATCGTACTGATCAAACTGCTCACTGTTGCGTCGTACTTTGTGTTGGACTGATTCTCATGACTGAAGAGAAACTGCAAAGCACTGAAGTTACAAATATACCTCCAGAGCTACAAAGAACAAACATTAATACACACAACATGAAACACCATCACATGCAAAGCCTCCATCAAGTCTAGTTTTTGCATATCAGACTTACAGTAGAGGCAAAGTTTGACGCAAAGGTTTGGACCCCACACTGTAAATTTCCCTACATGGATTATTAAAGTGCAAACTTGAGAAATGCAACTCTCTAATGTTCCAGTGACCTCTGAAATCCATGTCCATGACCTTTAGGGTGCTTTCACTGAACACTGCAGGTTTGAAAAACTGCATTCAAACTGAGTGTCCTTGGAGGGTGAAAGAGACTAGCAGCAACAATATGGAATGACGTGATGAACTGCACGCTGAACTGTATCTTTGTACTGATGAAGAATCTTAGCGTAGGTGATTGTTAGTTTTTGTATTGCTTGCGAATGCCACAGAGGAAAAGGGAATTAACCGAGTGAAAGGCAGGAGCTCTGACGTGTTGAAATTTACCTTGATGATTTTTATTTCCTATTTTGAGATCCCATCTATAGCTTCTCTGAGGCTATTGGGTGACTCATTGAGAATCTGAATGTGGACAGGGTTTATAAACCTCTGCCAGCCCTCAGCGCATGAGTTTGGAGGCCACTTCTCTTGCCACTCTTACTTCCATACGCCCATATCGGCAAAGTCAAACTGTGACCACATCTTTACTTTTCACCCTGGAGGACTCAAGACAGCTCTGCACCATGAGGTCCATCTTCCTGTTGCTCTTCTGCCTGCTGTTGGTGTCCTACGGATCTTCCACAGTCATCACAGGGGTGAGTGGAAGCAAACATGATGGAAATATGCATGCTGAGCACTTATGCATACAAATGCTGCATCCATTTTCTATAAGGAAGCTGTTGCTATTAACCTTAGAAAATAAATCATACCATCAGGAAGAAATGTGCATTTTTAAGTGGTAAAGGCATTTGAAACCATTTTGGTCACATTTCAGACCCATCTAAGTCAGGAAATTTTATTTTTCTTAAAGGTTCAGAAAATTACTAAATAAAACTACACAGCAGGCAAATCATTAGGTGAGATGAATGAGAAATGATTAAACATTTAGTCGCCCATGGATTTTTTTTTTACCAAATTCTTCATTTAATATCATTTGCATAAAACATGTGGAAAACTAAATCTAATTCATTCAGATAAAAGATATTGCTCATTTTTTAAATTGTTTAATTTTTTTAAATGTGGAATTAACATGCATTTACTGCAGCTAATACTTTTTCCTCAGCACTTGACTTGAGTCTGAAAGATTTATCTTTAGGACAATTTAGCTTTTTAATTTTGCCTAAAAAATGACTTTACAACTACCCAAGATGCAAATTTCTCCGGATTCAATGATTTCGAATTTTGGATCTGCATAATTCCAAGATGCTACAATCTAGTTTTTCTCTCTTGTGACTTGGACATATTGTGTTTTCAAGATGGATGAGCAAAGCATCACTGTACAGGTTTAAAAAAAAAAAAGGTGGTCATAAAAATGAGATGATATACAATAAATCATTAAATGTATGATTAGTGATAACATGTCCCACACTTCATCCGCGTGCAGCCATGCAACAGAAAGTAATTTTATCCTGTCCGTCGCATGAAATCACTCTACCTCTTCATCCTGCTGCCTTCATATCATCCTAAGAGCATCACTCAGCTGCTCATCGTCGTACTCGCCAAGATAAATCAACAACCTTGTTGTCGTGTTGTGAGATTCGATTATAACTCTTCCAGTACAATCAACTGTTTTGCTGATGGTGTTTATGAGAGGACACATATCATCACTCTTTGCATTTGTCGTTAAATCCTTCATTCCCGACTGATTTCTATGTGTGCCCCTGCTGCAGACATGTGAGAGGGACTCTCAATGTGGCGGCGGGATGTGTTGTGCTGTCAGTTTGTGGATCTCGACTCTGCGTGTGTGCACACCCATGGGAAAGGAGGGAGAAGCCTGCCACCCTCTGAGCCACGAGGTGAGACGGCAGACAGACCTGCAGTCTCCTCACTCATCAATTTTGCTGGATAGAGATTAGATTTCATCCGTGCTCTGAACGTCACCGGATTATTTACACTGAATTTCATGTGATTGTTCAGACTAGGATTGATCAGAACACCAAGAGTGTTTCTCCATCTCCTGGCATTTTCTGCATCTTTGCATTGTCTGTATTTTAAATCACATTTTCATTTGACATTTAAAGACACCCTGTAAAATTTGAAGTTAACAATTGACTTCTTAGATTTCTTTTTCTAGAATCAAGAATGTTATAGAAACAAGTTTGCAACGTCCTGTTTAGTAACGGCTTTTGTTTTCACAGTCTAGGCTGGTATGTGGTAATAATACGCCAAATTCAATGTAAAGTAAAATGAAAACAGCCTTCAGGGGTTAAGAAGCAGCTAATATGAATGTCTTTGTCAGAGGTAAACCAAAGGAATCTCACTCCAGCTCCCCCTCTCTCTCTGCTTCCAGGCTCCGTTCCTTGGGAGGAGACTCCATCATATTTGTCCCTGTCTGCCACACCTGTCATGTGTCGCCACAAAGGACGGAGAACCCAAATGTCTCCAACCCTACCAGCTTGAGGACTACTTCCTCTGACCAGAGCGTCACATTGTTTACATTTTATCTGCTTTTAAATGCCAGTTTTTAAGTTGATTTCTTGTTTTATTACAAATAAACGGGTGGCAAAGCAAAGCCACTAAAGTGAAATGGCAAAAATCTCTTTAATTTGACGAGCTCATGAATCTGTCCACTTTTCCCTCAAATTCTGTGAGTCTTTAGCTGCCCTCTGGGAAAATGTGGGGAAATTCCTCCTCATTTCACATTAGATTCATACCTCCACCAAGACCAAACACCCAGACAAAATGTTTTCAAAGTTCTGATATGTATTTTTTGAAGTTTTTATTCAACTGCACTCTAAAAAGTAATTCAGGGGACCTTTTACCACCAATTAATTAGATGCATGGTTGCAAGATAAAAATTCTAATTTATTGATTTAGATCAATTTTTTAAGTTGCAAACATTATTTTGATGAGTTGTGTTTACATAATGTTGGTAATTACATCAACTTAATATTGTGTGTAATTTAGACTCAAATTTCTGTGTTAATTGATTCAAAACAAAATTCAAGTTGTAGTAACTTAATGAAATTGGCTTGGTAACTTAATTTTTCTCCACCTTGAGTTCAAGTCCCCTCCCCCCCACGTAACATGCCTGGAGATTCAGACAGTTAAGACTGTGTGTTAGAGGACCTGTAGCTGAAGAAATAAGTAACAAAGGAAATTTTCAAGGTGACTATAATTTCATTTACAAATAAATTCTACTAAAGCAATGTATTTGGGCATATTCTCAATTGTAATATGACCAATAGTGGACCCATGCACAGACGTTAGGCTACACCTGCTAATACAGTTGATGGAATATGTTGTACTACTATATGTAGCTAACGCTAGTCATATTTAGCAGTGTAATTTGGCCATCCAACCCTTTATTTTAGCATAACAGTGAAGAATGATAAAGTTTCATTTGACAAATCTGCTCAGCTAGAGAGGGCTTTTCATTTGTGCTGTGGGGAGGAAAATCATGATTAATTGCTTATTTGTGTAACTGTCAACTACATTGTGTAATCTAAATTCATTTGCTCATTTCATCCAATGTTGCTTTTATGTCTATGTTAGGTGAGATATTTGTATTGTAAATTGGACTTTGGTTACTATTGTGATACAACTTACAGTTTGGAAAAACTAGTTGATGCAACTAAATTTTTTGAGTAATCAACTTTAAAACTTGTGTTAATGCTACCAATTATTAAGTAAGCGGTAATTAAAATACGTTTGATTGTAGCGGAAATGCTAATTCCCCTAACTCAATGTAGTTTGTTGGTTAAACATAATTTCATTAGAAGTTGTAGTAACTCAAAAAGATTGATGCAAACTGTTGCGTTAATTTTTTTTGTTGAGCCAATGCTTTTGTTTTTAGAGTGTGTGGGGACATTCTTCATCCTCCAGGTCTTCAGTCTTGTGCCTTAGTAAAGGGCAATGGATAGAATTTAGCTGAGCAACTGTGCTGATAGGCATTTACCTTAACAGTAGGTGAACCTCAGTAGGAGGCTGTTTTCAATATAGAAATTAATCACCGTTAGCCTATGATGCATGCAATTTGTTCAAGGCTCAAAGCTAAACTTAGATTTGTCCAGTGTGTAAAGCAATGAGTCACATTGATCTAATATTTAATAAGTATTGGTCTTCTCTCTCTCTCTCTGCACTCTTGTCTAGACCATTCCAATGAACTCAAACCCTGCGAGTCATATGTGGCAATAATCATGAAACTCTGCAGGGGGAAGCAACAGTTCATCACCGTTGTCAGCTGCTGGTGGATGAGATATTTTAATCAACTATAATCTGGTCTATCTAGAGACTAATGGCATCCACCTTAAAGGGAAGCAGCCTGAGCGAATGAGACACGACTATGCAGATGAACTATGATGCTACTGAATCATTTACAGGAAGATTCTGAGATATTTCCACTAAAAATCATCTTCATCTAAGGACTACACAACCTCAGAAATCCCCAAAAGGCTGAATTGCTCGATAAAAGTTCATTGCTTCCTCCTCTCGTTCTCCCATCGGAGATTGCTCATTGCCTTTCCAGGGACTTTACGTCACAGATCATCAAACTAGAGCGTCTCAAACAACAGAGCGTGCTCGCCCTGAGGACGACGCAATGTTCCAAAAATACCCAGCATGCATTTGTATTGTGTGAGCGAGTGTATGTACAGGTGAGGAGGTTTGTGCAGCTGTGGAGCCGCAACAGTCAGCCAGCTGTCAATAACAAGGTGGCGTGTTGTGATGCTATAATGGGTCCGGATGTACTGAGGGCAGATTGAATTGTGTGTTAGATCAGAGGGACTGAGGCTGGAGCTCGCCGTGATATAACTGTTTACTGAGTTAACTCTCAGTCTCAGTCTGTAAAACCTGCAGTTTGGTGTAATTGAGTCCAAAGTCAATGAGCGCAAAACAGTTAGCCGAATCGATGGCCTGCTATTGGCTGGTGGAGGACAGAGGGGACTGGGATTAGAGTGAGTTTGATTACAAAGCAAGTGGAAGGCAAGTATTGGACTAACAGCTGTGTTAAGTGTTAAGTGTAACAGGAGTGTTATTGATTATTGATACCAGTATTGACAGAAAATCCCAACATTAGGGTAATAATCAAACCTTCAACCTTTCAACTTGGCAGCTTCTGGAGATACAGCACCTTGGATTTCTGCTGCCATCTTTCTGTTCGGTACTGGACAAACTGGTTGTTAGTCTAAAGTGTGATTAAGTCTTGTTCAACAGTCATACAAGTAGAAATCAATTATAGCAAGAATAACTTTCTTAATTTCTCCACTGGCTCTAGACCAGCGCACAACTCAGCCACAAACTGTCTGGAATAATTGCTACATGTCTCTTTTTCTTCATCTGATATATATTTCATTCCACTGAATCAATGTGAACATCTTACAGCGCTGAGGGCAACAAGCTCACACCTGTTCTCTCTGGGTTGTCTTACATTTTCAACTTAGTGTTCAACTTCATCGTCATACCAAGACGCAGGCAGTCCTTTGATTTTGCTTTTTGCTGATAAGAAACAAGACTTTTCCCATGAAATCAGACATATATGTTAATGTTAAGTGATGCCTTAAGTGTGACGCCTACTTATAAGTATATTTAAATCCACCATCACCATCTGGATCTGGGCTAAACTGCACCTGTTGACAGTCCATCATATACACACACATAGGCCTGTATGTTTCATTATAATTGGTGTTCTACTTATTGAGGAGTTCACAGATATCAAAAGTCTAATTTCCTCACGTCCTGTTAAAAACAGATGATAGAGTCCAAACAACTTATCATCCATTTCTTATTTATTTGCTAAGAAATACAAACAATGCAAACATCTTTCCAAAGCACCAAATTATGACCATTTTTCGAGTCCCGGGGATCATATTTGTAGAAGAAAAAAGATAACCGTATATATTGCAGGAAAAGTGTTGTGATCCACAGTTTATCCATGAAGAATAACAACTTGCAAAATACCTTAAACGTCAGATTGAACACCACACACAGAGGTCTGAAAGATGCTGAAACATACAACGTACCTGGTTTAAAAAGGGCAAAGAAAGAGTATGCAGCTTTACACTATATACATATATGATATAGTCCTCACAAAAATATAAAGATCTGTAGCTCATTTGATCAGGAATTGATTGAAGGTGTGTCAGACGAGAATCAGTTTCATGTTTCTGTTGGACTTCAGTCCTCAGTTCTGCAAAGGGGCAAACGGCCTCCAAGAGTCTGTTGGCTTTGTGTCAAAATAAACAGAGAAATGAGCGAGATGATGTCTTTTCATGATGTAAACGGAATGGAACGTGGCCCATGTAATACCCCAAAGATCACAGGAAGAAAATATGGCACATGTCTTATTATATTAAGCTTTATATTTGTAATGAATGTCATACATGCAGAAGTGAAGTGAGTAAAAAGAGGATTAACCATGAATTCAAACTCAGACCAGTGATATTTACTGGTCTGCTCATCAGAGCCCCCCAGTCTGGGCTCCACTCTGTGTCCATTCTGGAGGTGTGATGTGTCTTTGGCGGGACTCAGATGACACAGTAGGGCTCCATGGGTGTCTGAGTGCCCAGGCAGCAGGGCAAAGAGGCTCGGAGGCGCATCCGGAGCTCCTTGTTGAACAGGAAGCTGATGATGGGGTTCGCCCCCGCCTGGGCCAAACTCATCCACACCGCGGCGGTCAGGTAGAACTGTGGGACCTGAACCCCCCTCACAAATATCCTCAGGTAACAGGCGCTAATGTAAGGAGCCCAGAGGACGAGGAAGGAAAGTGTGATCATGTAGAACATCTTCCCGATGCGTTTCTCCATTTTAAACTCATCCAACACCAGCAGCCGCCTGTTGCCGAGGTGCGACGCCTGTCTGATCCCCACCAGCGTCGGCGGGGTTGGACCACGGCCGAACCCGGCGATCCAGTTCGCAGCCGCCTGCCCGGTGGCTCCGGGGCCGTGGAAGGTCCAATTCTGGCTGATCGCCGGGACCAGCTGTGCCGGCTTCATCTTACGATGGTCGTAGACGAAACACAGCATCTTAATGTAAACCACATGTGTCGTCCCCACGATGACCGCCAGCATGAGCATGAAGCCCAGCGTGTCGTTCTCCTTCAGGAAGCGGTGCTCGAAGGTGCACTGCTCCTCCTCGGGGATGAACTTGTAGGTGCCCACGTCGAACACCGGGGGGAAAGCCATGGCCACGGAGAGGGTCCACACCATGCACATCACCGCCACGCAGGTGCACAGATTCATCCGTTTGGAGTAAAACCTGTGGTGGGCGATCGCCATGTAGCGGGTGACGCTGACGCAGAAGAGCAGGAAGGCGACGTGGAAGCAGAAGAGCACCGACACGAAGGCGACGATCTTGCAGCTCAGGACGCTGAACGCCCAAGCGGTGCCGTTACCGATCGATGCCATGACGAACGGGAAACACACGGCGGAGCGGATCACGTCCGCCACGCAGAGATCCAGGAGGAAGAAGTAGGGCGCCTTGTGCAGCGAGCTGTCCCGCAGCAGCAGCACCGCCAGGGACGCGTTACCCAGCAGGCTGATGCCCATGATCAGACCCAGGGAGGCCAGTTTGACCGCAGAGGCCGTGGACGCATAGTTCTGTAGTGACGGGCCGCTCTCCCCAAACTCACTCGCGTTTGCCATCGGTGCAGCCGCGGTGTTGTGTATTCCCACATCAATTCACCGCCACCGACGACCACGGCACTAAACGCTCAGTGCAACGCAAAAAAAAAGAATCACCACGAAGGGAAAGAACTCAAGTAATCCCACTCAAGAAGCATTCAGCACCGGGTCACATCCCGTCAGATAACGGTGCTATCCACGCAGAAATGAAACGAAACAACCGGCTGAGGTGTCTTCGCGTCCTTCATTGTCCAGTGTGATCAAACATCCCCACTCCTGGTTCCATTCTGAGCTGTGTGGAAACAAGTCACCAGCTGGGTGGGCATCGATCCTGTCAGAGAGGTGATCAGAGAAGAATCCCGATCTACACTTGGTGGTGATCTCCCGATTTGTCTTGAAAGGAATTGAAAAAACAACCATCTAAACCAACATTTACGCGATCAGACCCGACGGGCGCTCCCAGCTGACTGGCGGCGGTGCTCGCTGACTGGCGGCTGTGCTCGCTGCCCGGCTGCAGGTTTTGGACGGACCGCGGTGGGGAGAGCCGGGATGAGTGTGTGTGTGTGTGTGTCGGCAGGTTTCACAGAGCATCTATGCGACGCACGTCCGCTTCCACGGAGTGAAGCAGGCCTGAGATCAGTCTGCCGGTTCCCCGCTCCTCTGACTGAACACATGCAGATGCTGTTACTGGCTGCAGCGGACTGGTTCATACAGCACTGAGCACTTGGCTAGGACTTGGACCATTGCAGAGGAAGATCACATCTATCACAGACATGATCCACTGGGAATTATGGAGTCAGAAATGCCACAAAAACACCTCAGACCTACTCAAACTACACACACACACACACTTTATATGTCCCCATAGCAACACATGGCAGTGACTATTAATCCATGCCAATTTTGCTTTACAGACGTTGTGGGTCTATATTTTACTCAACAAAACAACCTTATGATGATAGAACATGGATTTCCATATTAACTTATTGGTGTGTGTGTTTTCCTTTTCTGTGAAATATTATGTGTGCCATAACTACACCATACTTTGCAAATGCATGCTCCCAACCAGACCTAAAATGACCCAAACATAGGTTTACTTGCATCCATTTACGTCATGAAAGAGAGAAAGAATCCTGAAATGTGTTCTTGCTGTTGTTTGGCATATGCAAGGCATGCATGGCTCATTCAACTTAACAAAATGAGACATTTCATTGACTGATCCAGCACCTCACAAGCAGCGGTCCAGATTTTTCTCAAGTTCATCACACATACAGCTGGAGTTTGCAATTCGGAATGAATAAAAAACTGAAATATGGCTTTAACCACACTAAAGTATTGCAGAATTACACCCAAAGCAAATTACCCATCTGTCTTTGTAATAAATTTATAGGAAAGTGGGTCTGATCAAGTGGGCTAGAAGATTCCCCCATCAAGAGAAACTCAGCATGTGATCATGGCACTGAAGCGCAAAGACACATGTTGCACACTCATCTAGTCACACAACATCACCAGCAGGTTGAACAGGCCCCTTAATAGCCTAAACGTTGCTTTCAGGGACTACATACTTCTTGACTGAATGTGCCATTATACACTAAGTCGACACTGTAGGGTTGCGCTTGCTGATGTTGCAGTGATTCACCAGCACCCCCTGCAGGACCAAGCAGGTAGTTGCATTGATAGGGGGAATTAGGATCCATCAGAAGCAGATATCAAAATCCAAGCGACCACAACCTACATTGATCCCGCCTGTCCCAAGTGTAGTAATGAGAATAAGGGAATTGCAACGGTGCTTATTAAATCTGTAACCTCATGAAAGGTCTGAACAAAATTCCATCATGCCGGTCATGACGATGTAGGGACATGGATACACAGCTAAACACCTCAACTATTACAACTAACCACAGAACAACAACATTTCCAAAAATGACCAAACGTCAACTAATAATCAACGTCCAATCAAAATTCCTGAATCCTCATCTGGAACTCTGAAGTTTATTTAGTATTCCTAACAAACGAAGCTGGTCTCGTGTAATCAGGTCAGAGTGAGCCCTCTTTTTGTCTTCCACCTCTCTATTTGGTTGGACCAACAGCCACGTTCCTGCCCGGTGACGCAGTGACGTCATCAGTCGGGAGGCGGAAAAGAAAAACTACCCTGGCGTTCCATAGCGTCCGCTCGCCTACAGGGGGCAGTATAACTGAAGTTTGATGACCTGATCTGTTCACAACGGGGCCCGAGAGGTTACAACGTTCTCTGCTGCGTTGCTGTCCAACGCGGTGACTCCCACACAATGACGACTGTGGACATGTTATGGACAGCGTTTGGTCGTTAAACATGTCGTTAAACATATAATCAAACGTGTTTATGAGGCGATGGAGACTAAATTCAGCCATTCCGTTCTGTAGCACAGTGATTAAACACAGGCAAATGCTTCACTTTCTACACTGCGGGGTAGGACATCTGCTTATCATAAAGGCAACCTTGGTGTTTCCACGCGAAAAATCAGTGACTTTAAAGGGGATGAATTCACTTTAAAATTAATTTGTTTCAAAATTATATTGGCTAATGTGTATGAGTGAAAGTAGACATGTGAACCAGATTAAATGCAGTCACAGTCACATAATCTGGGTCTGTTCTTCATGTACACTAGCATACATTTGTGATCTTACATGAAGTGTAAAAAATGGTGCCTGCTGAGTGAAAACAGTTGTTTTAGACACTGTTTCTTGTAGGTGTAGCTCGGTAAGTGTCTTTCTAAAGATGTGAAGTTATATCATTTTGAGAAAGTCTAACACAGTCACTACATTTTATGCATTTTCCCGTATTTGGTACTTTTGAAGCTTTTTCGGTCAGAGAGGAAAATGTGTCTCTTAAACTGTGATATTCAGCCACATTCACTTCGTCTTTTTGTGTTTATTTTTTAAGCAAATATTTAACAAGACTAGAATTGATGAGTTTGTAGAGGTGAGATTGAGATTGAATATGTTGTCCACCTGTCTGCTGCACATGGCTGGTTCTTTAACAAAGCCTGCCAGCACTTATTATAATCAGATGTAGTCATTAATCAGCAGTGTTGTTCGTCTTGCCTAATTTCCTTTTTAGTTGTTTTAGGTCATTACCAGGGACAACAGCTGCAGAATGCGAATCCAATCTGATCCAAATCTACACGGCGCCAACTGTTCAAATGAGATCTGACGCATCTTATTTCATCTGTTGTACTTTGACTAAGAACAGTAGCTTTTGATGTCTGTGACCACTATTCTGTACACTGAGAGGCGACTTTAACATAGACACCTGTACATTCCAATATAACACCCATGCTATAAAATCCTACTATAATGTCGCAGCCCATTGTATTTGATTTCAATACAACACAGCCTTTTATATTACAGTTACACCTGTGACAAGCGAGAAAGGTTTAATTTGAGTTTAATGGAAGTCTGGTACCTGTGTCCCACCACATTCGTATGATAGTCCATCACACAAAGGAGTGCGTGATACTCTTAAAAAATATTATACACATGAATCCTCTTTTCTCGGTGCTGTGTGTTTAACAACATCCCTCCGGCCGCAGCCCTGCCTTTGAGATATAGCTCTCACTTAATGCGTGGAGAATGGAGAGCACTGTGGTAAGTGTTAGGTGTTACCTTTAGCTTATGCCTTATTAATGGCCTCATCTGAATGCAAATGATTGCCGTAGCTCGCGTGGCGTCATGGTGACTGATAATACATTAAGTAATAGCTGTTACATAATGTAATATCTCGGCAGAATGTGTTTAAATTTCTTCCCCAAATGAAACATAATTAGAATCTGTTAATGTCATAAATTTTGTCACGTTTTACATCGACACCCTGCTTTCAATTTCAGGGGCTGTAGAATATATTTAACTAATGATGTGATAAAAGCTTGACTTATTACAGCCTTCATTTGTATTGGCTACCTATAGAAGTAATATGGGATAGTGATTATATTAATGTGATATTTTTACTATCCGGCGTTTTATTTCTATTACCGGTTTTACTGCATTATCGGCCATTTAGATCAATGTGTGGTTTTGACAACAAATTACACCATCCTGCACACACCATCGTCCAGCAAGTTGCAAATGGAGATCATGTCACTGGATATCATTATCCAGATAATGGATCCAGATATTGAGGTTGCACCATCATGCATTTATTAAAAGGGGGTTTTATTCGGAATTTCTCACCCTGTAAGAATTTCATCGCAGGCCATCTGTGACACAGTTGTCTCATGATGAACATTGTATTGTGTGACAGCCCAGAATGTGTTGGAGCTCTGTAACTTGGTCCCACACCACCTGGGGCTCCTTGATAAGAAAATGACAAATGTTCTGCTGTTTTGGCGTATTTGCAGCTTTACGTTGTGAAATTGGTTATTTTTTTGTGTAGACTGTGTGTGGAACTTTTCAAACATTGTTGCCACAATTAGATTTATTAGTATTTTTCATATTTCATATTTCATTTTGCCTCTGCCATTGTTACATTTGTAGTTTCCTCCTCCAGATTCACACTAATGTTTCCATTCTATCACAGTTTCAGAAGCACCCTCAGACCATCGATGTGTCTACTTCCTAACTAATATTACTTTTCTTGGTGCCAAAGCTCTTTTTGCTGTGCAGAAAGTTTAGTACTGATAAAAATGTATTTTGTTGCCGTGAATGTCTGTTAATATTCCCTTAAAATTGTATCTAAACACATCGTCTTAAATCTGCGTAACACTGAAGCCATCTTACAAGTTCAGTGCATATTGGAGCTGTGACTTGGTCCTACAAACCTTCTTTTCACAGCTTTGGCTTGTTAACACGTTCTATCCTGAAAGGTACCTCCTGACCTCTCGACCTTTGACGTTCCTTCATTTCACAGCAGCCTACTTCCTTCATTTGGAAATTCTCCTAGATACACTTTATTACTTGAAAACACATACTGAACATTTTTGCGCTCAACAAGTGGTGTGTTCCAGTCCGTAGCTCTTGTCTACACTTGTTTCCCTTTACAGTCAATCTAGGTTGATTACTGGCCTGTGGTGTTAACACAAGACACTTCACATAAAAATGATTTGTTTGAAGCAAAGAACATGTAATTACAATATGTGAAATATGTCTAATTTAATCGGTTAAAATTCAATTTAATGATATCCACACTGAAAAATATCTTGTTTTACCAGAGATTGTTTAAAAAGTTAAGACGTTTAAAAGTTTTCAATAATTAATAATTTACAGTAGCTATGTAAAATTTTATTGCTGTTTATTCGATTCAAGTACAGTAAACTGAACTCGTTTTTATAACTTTTCTCATTAAACTTTGGACTGGTTGATTAGTTATTTATTCACAGGAGAATATTTCTTCTGTAAACATTTTTAGCAACAACATGGACTAAGTCAATAGAATATCAATGATAATGCATTGTTGTTATGATCTCTTCTGTTATTGTTCCCCCTTGTACAGTAAAGACATGAAAGTCATTCTAAAAGTGAGTGTCACATCTCTGGAGTGTGAGATTTGTGTGTTTTAGCCTTTCTCGCTTCTGCTGAGCAGTCTTTGCTGATTCATCACATTCAGTTGTACCAGTTACATATTGCTGCTCTATAATGTTGCTGCTAAATGATGATGTACTGAAGAAATGAACACACTGAATTTAGGTCAGATTTCAGATTTGGGTGGAAACAGTGGTCTGTAATGATTCAAGAAAACATGCTTGGTGAGTCATAACTCTGTGATGCAAAGATGCAAAAGGCTGAGGTGGAGGTTTTGCCCCAGCAGTGTGACCTCTGACCTACTAGACCTTCATTACTACCAAATACACAGTTTAATGTGTGTCGTAACTGATGGATTCATCATGGCCGTCTTGGGTCGGGGTTTAGATTGATTGGTTAATGTTGTTGGCTCATCTTGTTGTAGATTTCTATACTTTAGACTTTGATCTGTCCAAACATGCAAAACATTTAAATGCCACTTTCAACCCTTTTACCCCTGAAAGTTGCACCCTTCCTGTAGAATTGCTGTCTTGCGCATATGTATCAAGCGTCTAACAAGATTGGCAAGAGAGAGGACATGAAACTTCAACTACATAAAGCCCTAAATATAGAAACATCTACCAAACAGACTCACAACAAATACATGTTTTAAACAACTGTGTTGCTATGATCATGGCTCAAAGGTTACAAAAAGGAGAGCTGCTGCCAAACTTTTCCTCGTCCCTTTGACCTCCTGCTAGTGCATCACACACAAACACCTTTCCCATCTGAAAATGCATTGAAGATATCAAACAAGATATTTAGTTAGTGTTTCTTTCAATAGTTTAATAGCCCGTTTATCTGTATACCTTCTACAGAAGTGCTCTCTCTTTCATTACATGTTGAGCCCCTTAGCAGCGAAATGACATGAAAGCCGTCCACCCCCTTTGGAAATCAAGAGAGGCTTCTTTTCATTTGCTTAATTACCTAATTAACAGAAAGCTAATTACTTTGTTGTGTGCACTATGTGTGGAGAGGCTGTTATGTAACTGATAGTGATCCTCAATTAATTTGTAACTACACGCTATCAAGACAGGACCTTAATCCACAACACATCACCAGCATGACACCAACACAACATGATAATAAATTCAGACGCAGACACAAGGTTGTTGGGCTCCACTGAGCTCACAGACGCCGTATTGACATGCAGATGAAGGCATTGAAGACTTTGTGATCTCAGATTATGTGTACGATTGCCCCGATATCATGTACATACATTTGAATTACACCAGACAATCATGTTTACAGCCTTTTGAGAGTAATCCTATTATAAGCTGTACAGGGATCAATCCGCTATACAAATGATATTGGAAAACCACAAGTCATGTAGGAATGATGCAGCTGTACAATGAGAGAAGACCTTTTAGAAAGTGGAATTCCCTTGTTAATGAGTGTTTCTTCAGTGTGTTTCTTCTTCTTCTTCTTCTTCTTCTTCTTCTTCTTCTTCTTCTTCTCCTTCTTCATAAAGTGCACCCCCCTCCCTGTGCTGTGTGAGCTGAATGGCTCAGAGGACGTCTTTGTGTTTGTGTGGCTTCAGAGGCCCCGGGGGTCATTGAACACAACACTGTGGCCTTGCAGTGACTGCTTGCCTTTGCCCTCAGGCTACTGGCCATGTCATGCAGTTGGGTTGTGGGACTGTTGTTTTAATGACTGGGATGCATTTTAGAAAGTGACCAAATAACTATTACAAACACAAACTAACATCTGCATGATACAGAATGAGGATATTACACGGATAACTGAACATTACTGTGAATACAGGATTTTAAATTAGAAGTGTAATAAGACTGTAAGCGTATTAATATTCTCTGCAGTGACCAAATTCAGACAGTGGGTGTCACTCTCTACCAAGAAACAGACTTGCAGCAAGGCTCATGAGCAGCATTCCTGCCAGATGCAGCTATGATAAGATAAATGTAATGTCGTTTATAACAAAATGGGATGAACTTCTCAGACCTTGATCAAGGACAAAAAGAGATTTAAAATATTTTCTCTTGAGGTTAAATTAATGTTGCTTTACAACGAGTGTTAACTGGACTGTTGAACTGGCCCGTGATAATTCTCGTCTTCGGGGGGCAAGTGACAGAGATTTTAATTACTGTCATAATGTTTTTGCACTTCTTGTGACAGTAGACATCTTCAGCCAAAACTGATTAAGAGTGAATAAAACTTTTCAACCGTAACTATGATGCCAGGCAGGAATTCTGAATATGTTTGTGGAATTCCAGAAGTATGGTTGTGGTGTATACAGTTTATGTTCAAAATACTGTAAGAAATTGACCTATATGTAAACAACAACAACAACAACAGCATTTATCTATTGCTCTACCCAAGATCATTATGTCAAATCAACTTTAAAGGTGTATAACTTATTATATCTTAGATTAAAATGTATTTTACAGTGAGGGATCAAATCAGTTATGATGTGATGAGCCCCAGATTTAAAGAAGACATGTAACAATGCAGAAATGATAGAAGTTCATTCTGTCTGTGTTGTAATTAGTCATCTTAGACATTGGAGCTTTTCTGAGAAGCCCCCTCTCTCCTGTCACACTCCTCTGCTAAAACTAATGCATATCATTACATTTCCCCACAGAAAGGAACCATTAAGTGAAAGTGAATTGTACTTTAGTAACTGTGATGTTCCTCTGAAGGATCTGCAATGAAATGTTGTTTATCCAGCAGGTGGATATGACGTCATGGATTTAACATCAGAAAACAACAACATCCAAATCCGCGATTCTTTCTTTTTTCTCTCCCTTCTTTCCTCTGCGCGTTAACAATCTAACAACAACATTAAGGAAGGTGCTCGTTTCTTTCCCCCCTCCCCGTCACCCCCCCGCTACACACACACACACACACACACACACACATAGACACACACTCGGACGTGGTGTGAAACTCTACATTTAGCTATTTTTCGACGCTCTCGGTAAGATTATCTCCTTCTCCTCGTAGTGAAGTTAGTTAGTTAGTTCCCCCCCTTCCTCTCCACTCTTCGCCTTCACCAAACACGGAGGCGGGCGGAGTGAGATTGTTGGTGTTTACGGTGTGATTTGTTGTTGCACGCGCTCTCGGTACACAAGCACGCGTGCACGAGGCGTCGTTATCTCGCGCTAAGAAGCGAATCGGTTCCCTCCGCGTGCGTCTGTAACCGGCTGAAACGCGTTTCACCCCCCCATTCCGGTAAGTTTCACTATTATCACAGTGTTCATGTTTGGCTTTGTTGTGTCGCGTCTACCTGCTGCTGGAGAAACACACAGACACACACACACACAGACACACACACACACACACAGATACACACACGCGCCCGATCGGAGTTAGTCTTCTTCTGTAGAATAATTTCCAAATGGCGAAATGAGACTTAAACACCTGTAATGTTACACACCAGGGGCTCGCGCTGGGACGTTCGTTGTTTGTCTTGTACTTTTGTGGAAAGTTGCGTTGACTAGTTCAGCAAAATGTCCCTTTGGTTGAGTGAAACTAAAAAGCGGTGACACTATTTTGTACGCTGTTTTTGTTGGGAAACAGCGAGAGTTAAGCGGTGGACGGTTTGGTGGAAACGGCAGGCAGGCAAAGCAGGCAGGCGCGTGATTTGTAATGTACCTGTTTGTGTGTGTGTGTTGTAGCGCTGGTTGGGAAAGTTGTTAAGTTTCCTGAGTGAAAGGGAAGTTTGAGTGCAGTGATTTGTTCTGGAGCAGGGAAGCAGCTTTCCCCACGTGTTAGCTACCATCCAAACTCCGACACACACATAGAGAGAGAGAGAGACACACACACACAAACACACATGTACACATACACCGCAACGGCGTTACATCCACGACAAACTACTATTTTAACAACCTAATGTAACATAAAGCAGCTGCACATCATGGTAACAGCCTGTTTGTCTGTCATTTGCGTTATTGAATGCGCCACTTTAATACGTCTCAAACTATCGCTGTGTACACTTCAGAGCTAACTTTCCACTCACACGGGGTTTTACAGAATTAACGTTTCATTTCCATTGTGGTTATTTAAAAGCAACACCTTGGCATGGCATGTTTGCAAACCTGATTTTTAATCCATTTGTTTTTATTATTGTTTAGCTGTAAGTTAGGAGATACGTGTGTGAGTGAGGCTGGTCTCCCTTATGTAAATAGGAAGAAGGTGCATAACATCTTATTATCACTCGTGAAAAGTAGTGTGTGTGTGTGTGTGTGTGTGTGTGTCTGTTGGTAAATCAGCATTAATTTATGCCTCGTGTTACCAACGGTGTAAATTGTTTTATCCATAGGAATGCACAGTATTTAGCATGGTGACAAACACTAGAAAAGTTATGCATTAATTAATTTTATTCTACTATAAATCTTAACATTTTACAACAAGTGCATTACAGACAAATAGACAAAGGAGTAAACAGTTTTTTACATTATGCAGATTTCATATATTTAGATCAAACATTTCAATATGTTTAATCTATAATTAATGCATTTTAATTTGTAAGATCAGACTGAGTTATACTTTGCATGTATGTATACATATTTTCTACTGTATGTATCTACTGAGAGTCAGGTGCCTATTAATATTATGTATATGTCGTACATTTTTACAATGGTGTCAAAGTCTAACTACAGTTGGCAAAAGGAGTAGAACCCATCAGAGATTTTTCAAAAAGGAAGCTGCAGTTTAAACCACTATTGCCGACATTGCTCCCTCCTTCTTGGTCTTTGGATTAGTCATTGTCTGAGGGGAAAAACACTTTTTTTTTTTGGTCGGAGAAGTAAAGTAAACA
This sequence comes from Genypterus blacodes, assembly GCF_046128005.1. Taxonomy (NCBI): domain Eukaryota; kingdom Metazoa; phylum Chordata; class Actinopteri; order Ophidiiformes; family Ophidiidae; genus Genypterus; species Genypterus blacodes. Next base: position 5,565,765 of record NW_027466831.1, read on the forward strand.
GCCTCCAACAAGCGAACCTTGACAACCCAGATTAAGGAAAACATTGGAGATCAAACAGTGCTGCTGCTGGGCTGTTGTCATGAGCTGCCTGAGAGAGAGCTGCAGACTATTTGAACAGGCATTGGGGTTTGTGTGCTCACTTATGCAGAAATGGACCTTCGCAAATGCTGACCCAGGTTTTAAAACGCGGAATGAACTTTCTTTACAACTTTTCCAGACCCGGTGTTTGACAAGGCGATTGCTACGCACAGACAATCAACCTTCTGCTGATTGTGATGGGAACAATTTAGAACCATACTGCGTTTGGATTTACAAACAAATTGACTGTACTTTCTCTGCCCTATACCACAACTGAATACGTTTGGTTAGGAGAGGGAATTAAAAGCTTGGAATCTGAGGACAAGCAGCTGTATGCGCTGTAATGACTGCAGATCCTCAACGTGCCAATCTGTGATTTTGTGTTATTTGGAAAGCCCTTGTTTCTAGTTTGGCCTCTGCTTGCTGGGGCTCTTCTTTTGTAGAGTGTTGAGGATAAATTGGTAAGAAAGTAATCAGTCACTCATGCATTCAGTCTGAGATCTCCCGTCTCTGAGTGGAGCGGCTCAGTCTTTCATGTGATGGCTCAGTATTTGTGAATACACATTGAAATACCCTGGGCTGTGTATGGACGGCCTGTAAACTGTCCGTGCCCCCTTGCTGCTGAGTGATAAGGAGTTATTTTCGGCCCAGTGTAAGAATACGATTCCTGTATTGTTTCTTTCAGATTCATTTGCCGGCTTCACTCTTATTTGATTACAGATACAGGATGCCTTCAAACCAGCAGCTCGAATCCTTTTTGCACAAAGCAAGACAAGTGACAGATGAATAAAGGGAATTTTCTGGTAAATGAATTTGTCATTTGATTTTTGCATATTTGAATCAGACAACACAAAGGGGAAGAGTACTGGCAATAGGAGTATGACTGCAGCACGCTCATTAGTGCTGTATTACATGAATGGAGGTGATAACAAAGGAAAGCCCAACAATATTTCCAGGGTAAAGGTTAGTGTGTCCCGGCCCCTGTGGCGTGCCCGGGCAGACGGTTCTCTGTGCCCAGAAAGGGGATTGGTCAGAGAGTGGACAGCTTCAGGTGAGCTCTGTGCAGTGCCTCGGTCTCTATGGAGACTGTGAAATGCACAGGAAGACCATTAACTCATGCAGCCATTAATTACTGTCTCCCACTGTCATCTGTCCTTAATAAAGGGAGGGATTCTGACAAAAATGTCATCTGTCTGCATGGGAAGAGACCAAGCGTGCAATTACAATCAATTAACTAGTGTTCCAATATGAATTTAGTACCTACTAGTGTTATGTTTCAATAATACTGCACAACACTGGAATACAAATAGTCCATACCTTGTAAATATGTTTGTCTGCTTTATATATGTATCATTGATCATCTGTTGATCTGTGTACGGAATCTGTTTGATTTATGCTTTAATTTAGCCATTGTTCAGCTACTCTACAAAAACAAAATTGCTATTTTATAAATGACAGAGGTCAGAATAGTTCACTTATGTAAGAGCCTCACACTCAAAGATTTTGCTCAGCTCCCTTTCCTCTATGATGGCTTTTTCTAATCATTATATACAAATCAATACCCTTTCCAAAGTACTTAACAGAAGTTTGCTAACTCTAGAATTAGGGTCACTTTATTCATTGTAAGGTGTGTGTGTTTTTTTTAAAAGCTCATCTGATATTTGAGAACTCAACACAAAAAGCTGCACTATTACACTTGTCACATTTTTTCAAACAATGTAAAGGACGACTTTGACCAAAAGATGAATAATCAAAGGAGTTGCCAATGTGCTGTGGTGTGGTTTCAATTGAGATCTGAGTCATTTCTTGTGATAGTAATGGAGAAAAATGTTAATCTCTGAAAACTCCCTTAACGACTCATACAGTGTATGAGTTTTACACATCTGTTTTCAAACGCATTCACACAATTTTTAAGATAATACAAAAAGGAAGGAATAGATAGAAACTGAAACAATTTGTTATTGCATCAGTCCTTTAACAAGCAAACGTTATTTCATGCTTTTATTTTGTACTTTGACGTCAACATTTATCTTCAACTTGCCGATGTATTGAATGGTAATCTTTGCTGTAAAGACCTGAGACGCATTCAAAATCAACCAAAGTTGCATTGGTGATTGCCGATTGATTGCGGTTGTAGGCATCAGGGTCTGCATCATTGGATTAGGGTTGAGATTAGTTGCTACACAGGAATGGTTGCCATAGATCGACATTTTGTCAGGACACAGAGGGAGTTATGGAGGTTATTTGGTAACTTATCATATACAAATCCAATAAAAGTCAGTTTCTCAAACACAAAACAAAAGCATCAATAATTATTACACAAGAGGAGATGGTTTGATTCAGTTGAAACGAGAAGTGAAATTTATGCTTTGATGTCTTGTTTTCATTTGTTTGAGGACTTCATTGATGTTGATTGAAAGATAATCACATTTTTCGTAAACAAAACCACATGGTAGTAAAAGTCTGCCATTTGGTGGACGACATTTAGAAGTATACTGTGGTTGCTTGGTTTTTAAGGAACCAAACACAATTGCTGATGGCTGGACGTGGACATTTTCCATAGACAGTAACAGAAAATGAGAGAAAATAATGAGTTGGTAACACGTTGCAGTTCAGCTGAATGTAATTCTGCGTTCTTGGCTGTTTTTCTTTTCAAAATAAGTTGTTCTTGAGCCAGGTGGACTTTAAAGGGGTGTTTGGATTTTGATCCAAGTGTGATTGTTGTGCTCACATCTCCCCAGATGAACTACGCTAAAAGGTTTTTTGTGCCCCACACTTGCCAATCAAAATAAGCCAGATGTGCATGCACCCTAAAACCCCGTTGGTTCTTGGCCCAAGAACATATTACCAACATGACGCCAATTCTGACTTGATTGTGATCTCCGTGTCAGGAGATACAAATTGATATGTTTTGCTTCTCCAAACTGCCTGAAAAAAAGAGATGTATGAATTGTTTGCGGCACTTTATTTCCCTTTCACAGTTTTCAGAGTCTGCAAGAGCCCTTCGGGCATATCAAGTTAAAATCAGAGTATCACGCGCGTTTATATGTATCTTTTGGGAATGATGCAGGTAAACTACAAACATTGTCAGACAGATGTAAGAGGCACAACCATATGCTACAAGCTGTGCTCAGCTTCTAGCCAAATCCTCACCACCTGCTTATATCAGCTGTCCAGTGTGTACGTTTGTCTGGCTATATATATCCAATGGACTCAACGAGAGCTTGGCTTCATCTTAGGAGATGTGTTGATCAAATCTGCATGTACAAAACGTTGTTCTGAGAAGGTATGTTGTTATTCTGATACCCCGATTTTATCTTTTGATCCAGGGCAACATAATTAGTAATCGAAGCTGGTTGCAGTGGGATCAATCTAAAACCACTATTCACAACTGGTTATGTCTGTACTATAAGTGATTCATCTCTACGGGTGAACTTTTCCACCCTAGTCCCAGAAATCATCAAACATCTCTCAATTTCTTCTCTGAACCTCGAAAGAAGCTGTTACCATAAAACCAGCATGAAGTGATCTTGTAAATGTTTATATTTTGTATCCATGGTTGCAGTTTTGGACTGCTGATTTTTACTTGTGGCAAGAAAATAGACCCAAATGCTGAATTGCTCGGTCAGCTAATGATGAAGCTATTTTGTGATCTTAACTTGGAGGAATGCATCAAGGTATGTATGTTAACATATCAGTCAGTACATTTACATGCACAGCAAGACTTTCATTATAGTGTGATGAAGGCAATAATTAAATTTTTTTTTAACCTCATGTATTCACCAAAATGCAAATGGAATTAAGTACACTTCCTTTTTTTTACAAAAATATGATGTGAGAACATTGGAAGTCATCTGTAAAGGATGAACTCTTTGATTTATTGACATCTCGTGTGCTCAGAGTTCTTTGCTGAGCTGCTTTTGTGCAGTTTTTCTAGAACATTCTCTTTTAAATAGTGTGGCCAGCTGTTCTTTCCTCTATGCTGTTTTGTCAGTTGAAATTCAAAAGAAAAACTTCAAAAGTTTTAAAGTAAGTTTTTTTCTGCAAATATTGTATGAAACCATTTTACTGCTTCACATAATTTCGTGACCACTTCACCCTCCTGCTCTTGTTGATGTTGTTAAACCGTTTTACAAAAGTTAGTAGTGTCCTGACCTAAAATTGTAATTGACTTTAACTTCAACCTCTTCGCTTTTGTAGTTTCTTTCTGTTGTAACTCTTAAATGGCCAGTTTCTTACCAATTTAAGATCAGAGAACAACTTCTCAACATGGACAGGATGCTGTGAAGGCGATGGCTACTGCTACATGCACGTGCATGTGGAATGACCACGAAACTGTCGGAGCACTTCAATGTTTCCCTTAGAAACCATTTGACTACCTCCTGAATGTGGTGCGTGTGTCTGGCGGGCGATGTTGTTGCCAAGACTTGCTCTCTTGCTGTATGCTTGTTGCTGGTGCGTTGATTCTTGTACCGCTCAGCCTCTGTGTGCCCCTGAGTACACCAAATGGTGCGGCCAAACTGTCTTTTGCTGCTGCGCTTTTTGTTACTGTTTTGTTTTTGGTTTTTTTCGTTTTGCCTTGGGCATGGTAGAAAAAAAAACACATTTTGGGAGCTGCACAAAAATGCTTAGGTGCTGTGCCTGAGTAGTATAATGGTCGGGAAAATCCTTTGTTAAAACCAACTAAGTTGTTGAATATTGTCTTTCAGATAACCATTCATAAGCAGTAATTGTTTTGCTCATCCATTATGTATCAAGATGAAGAACCAGAGAGGAAAACTGACATTTCCTAATCTGAAACTGCTACAGATGGAGCTAAACCCTGTTTAGAGTAGTATAAAGTAATGTTTCGGGAGCACGTTTTAAGGGCCTTATCCTTGACTTCTTGGCTGTGTTTTCAGTTGGGAGCTCCAGCCTAATAAGAAACATAACATGGCAGGGCTTGCTCTTCCATCATCATTGCCGGGTGGAAAGTTGGTGCGCTTTGATCATGTCTTTCGGGCGCATCACTCCGGCTTAGCCTGCTGCTCACTATGTGATAAGCCATCAGAGTGTTCAGATCTGAGCCGTCAGCTCTGTGGGCTCGAGGAGAGACAGGGGGAGAGTAATGGAGATGAGGGGAGAGCACCAATGCAAATTTTGTTGACAGATTGTTACTGCAGCTGTTCTCTTTGCCTTTGAATTCAGCAATGCTACTGTTCCTCTTCACTATGATGTGAAGAAATGTTTCAGATCTTTCTACCTGTTCCCATCTTATAGCACTGGCGGCAATTAAAACACCTTTAATTAGGAGTCACTATTAATTGCTTCAAAACACATCTGATGTATTTATTTTGCAAACTGCTACGCTGAGGTGCGCTTAATGGATACAAGTTCACTTTGAAGTTGAATGCTTCACATTCACACTGCTCTCCCTGTGTTTGTACATAAACCATCATTTTGAACCCCCCATTATGAAAGGCTGCTCCTAATTGACGGGTTGTTGCTTGTTTATTTGATATATATTTACCAGCTGGGTGGTAATTGGGAAGCAGTAATTACCCAAGATGCAGTGCTGTGTTTCTGTAGAGGAGCTCCGGTGCTGATGAGCCTGGAGCACAGATGAAAGTATGCAGGTTACTGTTATCATCCTGGCAAGCTGTTTTAAAGACTTGACAGCAGAGAGCAGAGATGGCTAATTGGGCCAGTGTCCCTTATACAGACTCATTGTTTACCTTGATGTGCAGTGTGAGATCAAAAGCACGATACTTTTTGTGTTTTTTTTGGTGTAATTGTTGGCAGTGTTACACGTGCAGTTAATAGGAAGAGTAAAAGGCCAGTAGAGTCTAAGAGCCTCATGGATTTGCAGTCCCTTGTGATGATGTAGTTTCTTTACTGATAATGGCCTTGTTAACTGAGATTCATTACCTCTTCAGAGTCCCCTGGATATTGAGGGTGAGTGTTCTCAAAAGTAGTGTGTTCTCAAAAGTACTGGCTTTGCCACAGTGAAGTCATACTGATGTGGTTTTGCGAGCTATTCGTGGAGGGTGGTGACGGTATCTTCCCTGACTCCTGATGATTCAGTTGACCTGAGACTTTGGCTAGATGTGGGGGGTGGGTGGTGTATATTTGACTTTCACACAATCCACTTTCACACAATCTCCATCTCAGTGAAACACTCTCTGATTCACTCACTCAGACTCACCGAGAGACGTTGTTTGTGCGACTTGCTGTTGTTTGATAGCCTGCTCTCCCAGTAGATCTCCAGACATTGTTGTTGTTTGCCTGCATTGGTTGGAGTGTGTGACTTGCATTTTGCCCAGGCTCCTTGGAGGGAGTTTGTTTTTGTTCTCAACGCAGTAAACAGGGTGGTGCTCCACTCCCAAACCACTCCGTTGGAGATGGTTATTTTCACAGGCCTTATTTGTTGTGTATCGTTTCAGTCAATAGATTAGCACAGGATGGAATTATGTGTTGAAACAGACAGTGAGGCTGAATATTTGCCACATATGCAGATTAGATAAACACTTTGACATTGTTTTTACGCCTAAAGAACCATTCAGAATTAGCTGTTACCTAAGCTTGTGTATGGTGTATGTCTTATCTTGTAGTTACTCATTTTTGTGTATCTGAATTTTCCAATTTTCACTAAAGAGTCTGTTCATTAATTAATAATTCAATTACCTGGAAGTTCCATTTAGAATCTTTCACAAAAAGTGCCTGTTTTTGGTTGTTTTATTATTATTTTTGGCAAAATAAAGAGAAATTCAATGCCTACACATTGATACCTGTTCTCAGGATGTTGTCCTCTACAGGTGCACCAAGCCTACCAGATCAGTCAGGCATGCATACACAGCCTTGTTGTCTTGAGAGGAGGTCAAATCAGCCTAAACAAATAAAACAGCCATGTGTTCTATGGCTCTTTAATCAAAATGATGAAAATGAAATGTTTTCAGGCTTGGCTATAAGCAGCATTTTGTGTGGTAGTTCACTTACACACCTGTAGCAGTAGCAGGTAGTATCACTCTGCCAAAGGTTTACCTGAGCGTTCATGTCCTCGGAGAGAGACTTCCTCTGGGTAAAGACTTACTGTCGTCCCTTCTGTCCTCTTCTATTGCCCTGTGTTACAGCGTGACTCTGTGGACAGTCCGGGTTATAGTCTATGGTCTTGTTTATCTCAGGGTACTCGGAAGCCCCCTTTATCATTCGGTTTTCTTTTTCCTGTATGCAGTGATCATTTCTAGTTTTCGCTGAAAAAAAATATTTGATTAAAAACACGGTACGGGGTCTGCTGTGGGCTAAGTGGTTAATTGGTGTATGAGGGGAAATACATCAGGTGAGGAAATGCATGTGGAGATTGCTAAACGACTGTAAGCCTGATTGTTTACATGCTTGAATAAGTCAACTTACAATCACATCATTTATTTTAGACACCATGAACTGCAGCTTTGCAATGATTCGATTCATCCCAGCCAGCGTTTTCCTCCGACATGAAAGTGGTCTGCCAGCTCAGGCTCTCAGAAATGTGAATCTCTGAAGTAGGAGAATGACACTGACACGTGGCATCAAAGTGCTCCATGTTATGCACATTGTGTTCGTGAATTGTCTTCCTCCTATCACTCTACTGTTAACCATTTACTATTTACCGTTGGAAATTTTATTACATCGGCTGTGAATGCTGTAAAAGTGGCACGGTTTGATGAATAAACCATTCAAATGCATGAGATATTTTCCTAAAAGCTTTTCCTTGTTGTGTATATGGTGTATGATGTACAAGCTTTTAATGTGTTGACCAATCAATTTCACACTGTGAAAACAACTCGCAGTGAGAAATGAGTAAATCAATCTTTTCACATCATACTTGAGAGTAGAGCTGGATCAGGCCTCTGAGTGTATTTCTGTGTACTTTATGAACAATTATGTGTGACTGAAGGGCTAATTCAAAGACTTTTAATCACTCTGGCCAACCCTTTTTCAGTGTCATCTTTTTCACAAATGCCTCACAAAATGAATAGATGAGCAACCTCTCTTTGGAGCATAATGGCTGCATTAGAATATGAGATGGATAGTAGATGAGAATCTTGTATCCTTCATGCACTCTTTCTGCCTCGCTCGCTCGCTCACTCTGATCTCTTTTATAAATAGTGGCTCAGTGTAAAAAAGACCTTGTGGTGCACAGTGAAGTGTTCAGTTAAACCTCACACAGACAGAAAAATTCAAAAATTAGAGGTTGGAACAATTTGAGTTGTAAATTACAGTTACCGATGCGGGATTGACAGTTACGGACAACGCTTAGCTAATGTGTCCTTCATACAGCAAAAGCAATAATAGATTAGTTTTGTTTGTGTCTTAGTCTTAGTCCACCTTCATTGATTCTAATGCCACACCCTCCTACCAGCTACACGGTGACGGCTCTATTCCACCCCCCCCCCCCCCCACCAAATGAGATCATGCCACTGGAAGCTGTGTGTTGTTCTCATCAGGGTCAACCACATAGTGCCAGTCAATATGTAAACAATGGCAGAGAGAGTTTCTCATTGGCCAACTGACAGTTCTCATTGCCTGGATGATGATTCACTTGAGAGCTGCCATCTCAGAAATTGTGTTTAAGGTGCGCTGTACTGTACAGTTTAAAAATTGCACTTCATTATCCACCACAAATACCACTGTGGAATCGGCACGTTCACGACTAGGACTGCACGACACAAATTTTACAAGATATGAACAGGAAATGCTTGAGCTGGCTTATAGAGACGGTGCATTGACTTGTATTCCACGATGGTGCCACCTTTTCATTCCGGTCTGCTGTAGCTAACTTTTCTAAAAATGGCAGAAATTTGCATCTACTCTTATTGCATTTGTGGTAATGTTTATGGTAGACCCCGTATGAACACGCCTCTTCTTGTACGATGTCATGTATAGTGCGTGGATGCCATCGACTTTCATAACAAGGAAAAGCAAAACCTCAGCTCTATGCCTCTTAACTTCAGTGACCTTTTTGAATGAACAGCTTAGGGTTTCATTGATTATATTAAAGTACCTCGGTGTGTGAATCGTGTAAGTTACTTGGGTAATGTGCCATATAATACGCTGATATTGTAGATTCTGACAGTCCTTTGAGAAACCTGTTGCTGCCCAGTTAAACTGTACTGCTGTTGATAAGCTACCTGCTTATTGCCAGCAAAATGCTTTTTTCACGGATACAATTACTTTAAATTGTTCTAACTCGAGATGAATGAAAGCCCTAGGCGCCTTCGTGCCTCATGCTTCCTCAAATGCTGGTCTGATTTGTTCAGTAAATAATTTCTCAAGGATTGTTGACATCATCAGAGGAAAATGTGGGCGACATGACGCTGCCCTTTCTTCATACAAAGACACTGAGCAATGAGGTTAAAGCCTACGCCGATTCAGTTTCTTTTACCTTTTCCTTTAATGTTCCGGGAGTAAAACAGTCAATGTTTTCTGCCCTGCAAGCTTGTGCTAATGTAAATGATTTGCATGGAGTTTGTCCCCGCTGATTTAGGCTGTTTGGACTGTTCTTCTTTGGAACCGTGCCAATTGAATTTTCTGCCTTCTAACATGCTTGGAGAGTGGGGAATATGGTTCTCATTGGGCCTGAGGCTTGATCTCCTTACTTGCCTCCCCCAATCCTTCCAAATCAGCCTGACAATTAGTGAGCTCGACCATCCCCAAATGACACACGTAATTAAAGAGTTGGCATTATAATTACAATGTGTTTATTGTCTGTTTATGGGTTTCTGCGCAATGCATAATGCACCGGGAGATTTCTTTGGTGTAAATGGATTGAGGGTTGCTAATATACTTGGTGGTAAATGCGATTTCATGTGGTTAACATCTCGATTCCTCCTTTATCAGCCCTTTGACAGTTGCTGTATTTGTCGCACATACAACGTAATTTGGCTGACAGCAGAAATTGGCACCCGAAATAACCAAATTATTTAGTCATGGGTTTTTAACGGTAAATGGATGTTAAGTAAATGATGCAATTTATTCCCTTCTCCTCATTGCCAGGCTGGTTGCCACGGGACATCCGCCAGCTTTAAATAAGTGGTACCCAGATGGTATTCACATGATGCCCACTTGGTTACGGAATAGTCCTGGGGAATAACTCCGACTGCCACAACAGCCAGTGGGTCACCCAGTGAGCCTGTTGCTTTTGCACTCGATACGTGCAAGTGGTGTGTCAGTTTGTTAAATTTGTTGGGAAGGTGAGATCTCAGGGGTCCTGCGTGAATTTGAAAAGAGCCCTGATAATGAGGAGGGCGGGATAGAAAGAGGGAGGAGAGAGAGAGAAATCCTCTGCAGGAGTTTTTCCTCAGCTAGAGGGGGACGGGCTGGTGATGGACAGACACAGATAGTGTCTGTGAGGTGAGCCAATTGGCCAATAAAGTTCTTCTCTTCTCTTCTCTTCTCTTCTCTTCTCTTCTCTTCTCTTCTCTTCTCTTCTCTTCTCTTCTCCTCACTTGCCTCCTGGTTCGCAGCTGTGCTGGTCTCTGAGCTAGCTGTCTTTTGGAGAAGTGGTGAACTGTGTCATCTCCAGCCACTAACAGCCAACAGCTGCAGCACCAGCCACCGCAGCACAGGCACAATGTGGAACTGATTTTTCCAACACAGAGAAATAAATAAGCAAAGCTCCTGGAAAAAAAAAAAAGAAACAATACCACAAACAACACAGAGCTTATGCAAATTGGGAAAATGTGTTTGTGGATCGATAAGCAGCGTTTGTGTGCGAAGAGACGAGAGGACGAGAGTGACCATATAACACGGACGTGCTCATTACTAAGTTTGCTTTTTTTTTTTTCAACAAGAGATAGCCACGAACATCTGCTGTGTTTTTTTTCCTCCTCTAAATTTTAAGCCCACACATTATGATGAAATGCATAAACTATTTGTTGTTGAGTTGTGACATGAATCTCCTCAGATCTGAGAGTGTTTTTGTTGCTGTGTGTGCACAAGACGCCAGATGTTCCAGGCAAAGTTTTAGTCATTGTGGTGGGAGAGGGGTCAAACTGTCAGTAGGTTAAAGGTTGGATAGCATAAAAAAGACAATGTTATCGCATTTGATTAGAGATGAGAGATGAGATATATTACACTGCGATATTTCTGTCTTTGTCTTCAGGGCACTTTTGCTCTATGGTTATATTTCTTCTTGTAAACTAAAGATGAGAAATGCTTGTATTTTCTCAGTTGTAGCACCCACATTTACTTCTGACAGACACTCATCTTTCCCCAAGATTAAAAAATAAAATCTTAACAGCTCATCCCATTGTTTAGCTTTTTCTCCCAGTCACCTTGTAATTGTTTCTGTGTCATAAGCAGCTATTAGTATTGCCAGAAAATGGTACTGCTATGAGAGACTCATCTCTTCCACAGAATGGCTCTCTATCACACTCTCACATTCTTTTAAAAGGAAAAAGGAAGATGAATTTTGCCCATAAAGGCTGTATCACAAGGGCTTTTTATCCTAAATGGCTCTGGGGATTGTTATCTGTGGGAAGTGTGTCCTGCCTCCGTCGTGTTCAATCAAGTGTCCACTTAGCTGTGACTGGGAGTAATTGTTCCCAAGTGGGCCACACACTGACCTGTTAATGTCTGTGTTGACCCTCTAACCTTGTCAGCACGTCTTAGGGAGGAGTTTAAATCATGTGGATCTCCTCTATGTCTTTACGCTGCCGGGTCAAGTGGGCGTCAGCACTGAAAGACCACTCTCTTGTAATTGTCCCCAGCAGTATGGGTCAGCTAGGGGTGTTCCCAAAGACCAGCTCTTATTAGATGAGGTACTGTGAGTGGTGTGACTTAATGGGTCGAGCCATTGATCCGATACAGCACCAATGTTCTTGCACTCAGAGTCTGTACCTGATAACTGGCTTGACTCAGGAGTCGAGCTCAGGTAAGCCGTATCGGAAATCAATCTGGGCGACTCTATTGATGTGGGGTTCGTCGCCTTTTGTGGATTTTATCTTGTGTTTGTGTGTTGATACTGCACACTTGACTTTTAGATGTCCTTCATTTTGACAACTTGAGTAGGTCACAGAAGTTCAAGCATTTAATTTTTGCCTCTATATCATAGACACCCATGTCTGGGGTCACACAGTTCAAGATAAGATGACTGACTTACTCATAGCTAGTGTACCTGAAATTCACTATTGGTGTTTTTCCTTTACTGGCAAATCCTACCAGAGCCATGTAGAGACAAACTTCTAAATCAGGATGTTCAACCAGCTTGTGCCAATATGTAGTTTAAGCGTTTTGTTGAACTAAGTACGATGGCAGGTGAACATAGTGTGCTCAGAGTGGCCAAATTGGCAAATTCATGTTTTTCCTCCACTTTGACCTTGATTACACAGAAATTCAGTTTGTCGGTGTAACATTTCACAACCGTAGCTGACGTATTTACAAGTAGCTGCAGTATTTCTAGCTCACTGTTGCGTCAGACCCTCTAGGTGATTTCATATTTTGTTTACTGTAGTCAATCAGGATCAGAAGTGTTGTCATTTCAGATCAAAGGTTTGGATACATCAGACTACGTTTATTGGCCACAATTTCCTAAAGGCTCTGTAGTCCAGACACGGAAGCTCAAGAGTCGGCAGATTTTCGGTCCGACCAAACACGACTAAATAAATTTACTGAGTGGCTCCTCCTCTCTGGTTGAATGTGTGATCATCAGTTAAATCGCCTCATGTAGTGTTTTGTTGACTGAAAACCTGAAGATTCTCAGCCCTCTGTGGAATATGGTCTAAGACGGGTGATTTAATCACACTCGTTGCCAGATGGTAATAGTAATGGTCCATTTTCCTATTTTCCAACCTCCATTAAACCAAAGGAGGAGCTTTCAGGTTTTATCTGTTGTTTTGGTGTTTTAGTATACATTTTCAGAAAATTATCAGACTGTGAAGCAGCCGACCTTTACTGATTAAATGCACCAGCCATCTTTCAGACCCCTTCCATATTCCTCAACAAGGAGTGACAGCTTCAACTACACCTGACTGGATTGCCTGGAAACTCACAAATGAGTGGCAATTAACACACACACTGCCAAGTGGCTGGATATGGAGTTTCTTCAGAAACTGACATGGTTTGTAATTTGAGTGAAAGGGGGGGATTATAACCACATGTTTTCAAAGTAGGAGTGAAGAAGTGTTGAGCAGCTGGCACGCAAAAGGCCACAAATGTGAGAACACTTAAATTTTGTAGATAAAGATTCTTAAGTTAATGCTGTTGTCTTAGCGTGCAGTATATGTTATTTATAGTATATGTATTTGGGTTTTTAGACTTTTTATGGACAGATTACATCATAAAACCTAACAAGCACTTAAATCCAGTGCGTGCTAATTTGCTATAAAGACTCAAATCACAGTGACTTCTAAGGTGTATTCACTCTCTGGCTACTTTAACATCTCTTTTGTGAGACCACACATAAATCCAGAGTTTAGAATCCTCTAATGAAGTAGTTTCTAAAGCTCAAGTTGTTTGATTAGTGCAGTATGTAGTATTCACAGCCATGCACCATATGTACTAAGTGTACATGCTGAGGGGCCATGTGTCAGTGGTCTTAGCTTGAAGCCAGGGCCATGTTAAAAGCAAGCGCTGCATTGAGCGACATGGACATACAACAGCGTGGCCATAAATTCATCGGGGTGAAGCTGTTGGGATCAACATATTTTTGGAAGTCATGATAGGCATGCAAGTGAGTAATCAGAGGGGTCTTATCTGGGGCCGATGGTGGGCCCAGGAATGTGGACGGGCTGTGGAAACAACGGCTGCACTAATGGGGTTAGTTGAATTCCATACTGGTGAATTATGAGCAGTTGGGATGTCAGGCCTGTGGTTTGTTGTGTCTGGTTGGGATCTACACCGCTACACACAGAAACAAGAGTTGCAGATTTTGTTTCTGACACGCTTTCTCACAGGCCCAGCCAATTAATTGGGAGCTGGATTGTTTTGCTCCGCTGCCGGAGATGGAGCCACATTAAACACTACAGTCATACACGCATATATCATGGGGCAACAACCCACACATGCAGCCATGACTCTTATGACAGCGACAAAACCAGAAGCTATTCATTCTGCTGCCTCATTTGCATGATCTGAACTGTATCTGGAAGTCATTAGCATCTTTCCACTTGTTTATCTGGCTACAGATGAATGATTTAGAGCTTAACACAAGGTTTTCTGAATAAACAAAACGTCCCGCTTGTTTCTGATGTTTTTCTAGTTGTACCAGTCATGCATCATTTATGTAAAAACGTGTAATATTTTAGATATTTGGTTTATTACGGAGGTGGACACCACAGCAGATGTCAGGAGTTTGTAGGTCACTGTGACAGTGTGTGTACAGTCTCCAGGGCAAAGTGACTGCAGGGATTTGCAAATTTGTGTTGTCATATCATTATGCACTCTTTCTGTTGGGGGTTCACATTACCTTTTTGTATTAAACAGTATCTCAGCATTTTTGCCTTTCACTGTGCAGTATTGTCGTTTACCACAGCAGTATTCATATTTGCACGCATAATTCTTTTCAAATAAGATGAGTTTAAGTATTTAGGCCAGGAGACGCCAAGAGGAACCAATGTCTCACAGTGTGTCGAGTACTTGTGGCTGGCGTTGATCACGTTTTTACTTTTGCTTCTTATGTCATCTCTGTACATGTGGGCTGAGCGAACCACAGTAGGGGCTTTCCCCGCCTTTCACTTCCTGTTTGTAATCGTTGTATTTTTTCTCTTTCCTTCCTTCTCTCTCTCTCTCTCTCTCTCTCTCTCTCTCTCTCTTTCTCTCTTTCTCTCTTTCTCTTTCTGTCGCTTTGTTTTAAGTGTCATCTGTGGAGCGCTGATGGTCCCGCCCTCAAGACTGCAAGCTGAATTTCGATTGGAAGAATGACGCCCCAGTCTGTTGCGCACCAGTGATTAGGGTATGTAGCAATTCTTCCTCTAAGCCCTCTTTTATTTGATATGTTTCCTAGCTGAGGAGTTTCTCTAAAGTGCTCCTAGCTCTGACTTACTGGGCCCATTTGCATTAGGTCATAATTAGAGCCCAACCAACTTATGTAGAGCTTTTCATCAGTTTTATTGTCCACGCCAGTGAGGATGGAAATGGTACAGAGTATCGAAACATCTTCATCCTCATTATGTTAAGTGGAGTGTTTGGATTTGTATTCGATGTAATACAATGAAGACAGCAGGAAAACACTTTCAAGTTAAAATGCATTGTCACAGTATTTATCACATATTTTTTAATAGTTATTGTCATTTTATTGCAATCTCCACCTTATCTGAAATAAATTCAATGTTTGACTTCAGTTAATGCGTTATATTGCCCTCTAGTCAAATTGTGCACCGTCAGCTGCTTTGCGTTCATGCCTCTCCTTTGTTTTTAATATCTTTGGCATACTGTAGTCTTTCTGTCCCTCTGCTCACCTCTGTTTGCCCCGTGAGCCCTGATTGGCTGAATACTTTCTGCGCTATAGCCTGGCTGCTTGCCAGCCTGACTGCCAGTGGCTGCCTTGCCCCCTGATCAGAAGAGAATGTGACATTTGTGCAGAGGTAATGGAATCTGTGTGCAATTAAATCTCTGACTGTGAAGAGGAGTCTATCTCCTCCCCGCTCCCCCCGGTCTCCTGCCATTCCCAGCAGCAGGGGGGGTCAGGCACGATGATGAAACCGGCCCAGCAGGCCCCTCGCTGCACCCTCTTCCCCGGTCTCCATGTCAGGTTGCATTTTTTAACTTAGACAGCACTAACCCTGCCGCTATCTGGCAATTAATTACAGAAAATGTCAATTAAGAATCTCCTCAAATATTGTGTGAAAATTAATTTTCAATTAAAAAAATCACATTACAAGGCTCCAACTCTGGCATTAGTTTAATGAATTCTGCTGCAGGTGACAGTTGTTATTTTGCGTGCTGTGTGGTGTCGGCCTCTTCGGGATTTGTTTGATAAAGGTTTAAAATGGAATAAAGGAAGGGGTTGGAGAAGAGAGAGCGAGAGCAGGAGAGTTGGCAGGATTGAGAGAGCAAGGAAGCGAGAGGGGTGGGAATGGGAGGTGGGAAGAGAAGCAGAGGGCAGATCCATGCATGGTTGAGAAGAGGGTCATATCTCTGTGCTCCTCTTCCTCTGCTGCCCTGCCACTACACTTAACGCCTCATTTGTGGGCTTTGTGGCCAATGGCTTGAGTCTGTGATCTGTTGCCATAAAAGGCAGATTTTCCCTCTGCTGATGGGGCACTTGGTTGTGGGTAATGTCAGACCCCCTCTATAGGCGGACTCGTATCTAATGTGTATCCCCATCAGGGCCGCTCATAAACATAAAACTCTCTGGCTGCCATTGTACTTAGTGGGGTTGGTGCTGCAGGACTGAGCCACGCCAAGCAAGCATTTCCCTTGAACCCGTTTGGGAGTTGTTCTATCTGGGTTCTACGCTCACCGTGGGTGGACAGGGAGGATATCCAGGTCAAGGTTTGGTGGTGTCTTGATTCTTCCCTGTGTCGTTTACACAGCATATATCTGTGACTGAAAGGACCGTTCAGACTTGATACACTCAGCAGATCATCCACTGGACACTTCGAGCAGCAGCGTGTGAATGCATAATACGGAATGACCGCCCCAGCCGTCCCAGACTATTAAAACAATGTCAGTTGAAGGACTGTTGTTGTTCTTTTGTTGGTGCCGATCTCTGAACCGAGCTATAATTCAACTCTTTTCTCATGTGATTGTCTCTTTTTTCTGCTGTGCTTCTCATTCAGCTTTCCCTTCGAATGTATTTTGTCGTGATGAATTATTTATGTCAGTGCTGGTTGAAGGGAATGTTGTCTTAGAAAATAACAGGGTCACTCTGTTTCTCTTTTCTTCTGCAGCCAAGGGTTAATTTGAAGCAACAGTCAAATGAACCTCCGGGTGTCCGCGCTCTAGTATGGTTTGCAGTGAAAGCAGCTGGGTCTTCCTTTATTCGCTAACATCATGCTAAACAAATATAACATTATTCCTCTTGACTCTTTGCCTAAATGTGTGAAACAGAGGAAAAGGCTTTGCTCGCGGAAGGCGGGAGAAAGAGGCTCACTACATTAGTGTCATTTGGATAGTGAATTAGATCCGCCTGACAGATAGATGTGGAAAATTGTTTTAATTGTATAATTATCTGTGGTTAGCCACTTGTGCGGAAAAGTGCTGTGATGTGGGTGAAGGCCAGGGAAGAGCACATTTCGGCCTTTATGTGCTTATTTTGTCTTTGCACAGGAAATGAACAACAATCAGTGGCTCTGAGGATAAAACATCAACATACACAAGCTTACACACACACACTCACACTCCCCATGGGCAGGCTGAGACATGCTCAGTCAGATGCTCTCTTTAATGTGTCTGGTCAGTGAGTCTTTTCCTCAGGCAAAGAACAGGATGCCTGTAGCCATCTGACCAAATGTAACAGTTAGGCAGCATATGGTCTGATTAATACTGCTGGCTGTCTGAAAAGAGAAGGCAGTCATATCTGTATCCTGCTTGATCGGTGGCTCTGATAAAGCCGGGGACAAAATATTTGTTTCCACATTCAGGCCTGATTTCCGTCTAGCTCAAGTACATTTTTAATTGAATAATATTTACAAGAACAGTTGACAAGAGGAGTTTCATATCTCCAGTGTGTTTCACCACCGGCAGCGTCCGCACCGAAAGCTTGCCGATTTGCCTTTCAGGCTCTTCATGACAGATCAGGTACTGAATGATTTTTCAAGCCTGGTGGGCAATGCTTAACCCAGGCCATAAAACGGATGCGCTGCAGTCTGCCGCTGCATGCAATTTTCAACTCAACTCATTCAAGTGGAATAAAACAATGCAAGGAGTGCTTGGGGACTGTGGGCCTGGAAGGTCTCAGTCTTGGAGGAAAAGTAGGAGGAGGAAGTAGGACAATATAAACATTCAACGGAGGTGCTACCACATGCATCCCCTGTAATGACTGGATGTGCTGCTTGCCAGCTAGGTCTTCTGTATAATCAGGGACATTAGGTTTTGTAATGTGCACAACATTTTATTCACCACAACAAATCCAAACAGGCCTGTCACACTCATCCACACAGTCAGATACTCGCACACTGAGCCCGTCGAGGGAGAGCCTTGCAACACAGAGCAATTTGTGGACTGAGAGCGCGCCCCGTCTCAGTTGTTGCCTTCATCATGCTCTGTTGATCAGTCGCATCTCCTGTGATAATGCACAGGGGATTAGCAGGTAACAAGGCAGCAGTGGTCCTCAGAGGATCGTGCGCGTGGCTTTGAATGTCTCGCACAATGTTACACAATGGGAGGAGGCGTAGCACCAAATGGTGATTTCCCGACTGCACGGGGAGCCTCCTCCAGGATAATGTGTTAATGAAAGGTGACAGGAAGGACTCAGGGTCTGGGACGAAGCTGGGGCAGCTGGTCAACGCAGGAGAATAGGAAGCGGCGTGCACCCGGGCTAAAGTGCAGCGAGAAGCAAATTAAAGCTCATATCTGCCATCTCCCTCGCCTCCCTGCACTTTCCTGTTTGGACTTGAAGGTGATTGGGAGCCAAGGCGGTGACAGTTGACGGAAGCTGTGCGGAGGAGAGAGTATTTATTTACAGTGAGACGCTGCGATGCTTGTTCAGGATGCGGTTTCACGCAGGATGTGCCGTTCTCCCCTCTCCCCCTCTTTCCACCCACACACACATCACACGCACACACACTCCTCCTCCTCCCGTCTTTCTTACCCACCCTCGCACTACAATCCCTAGGTTTGATCATCTCAGAAGAGTGGGAAGTGGATTTATCCGGGAGGAGGGGTCGGCCTGCTGCGGGGCTGCATTGTGTAAGAGCGCGGACCTGGACGCGGCTGGCGGAGAGCTCACTCAGCACGTCTTCCTGCCTGGCCTGGGGAGGTGGGACTATTGTCAACACAGGTCACTGAGAAAAAGGGCGCGTGAAGAATCAAGGCCGAGTCGTGCGACCGAGATCTTCTTAGAAAAGGGCAACGATGTGTAGCCGTGTGCACATCAGGACAGGTAGAGGCCGCGAGAAATGATTTGCATGTGCGATAGATGTGTAGGAGAGTGTATGAGTAAGGGAGAGGGCAAAGGCAAGTGTGTCTACCCTTCCAGGCATTCCACCTAGTAAAGCATGGGTTAGGGGGTGTTGGAGGTGTGTAAATCCCAGTAATTACACCGTACGCACTACTTCAGTACAATTACCTCTGTCGTCACCCTGCAGTAGCGTTGTCCTATTACGGTAAGCTGCTCATTTTAAAGGCGCATTTGTGTGCGCAGCATTATTCCGCACCACCCAAGAGCAGACATGCAGGATGTTTCACTTTATTAGTCAGATAAACGCTTTTAAATCTGGAATCCGGCGCTTTTTCGCCTGGTGGGGTAGAAAAGCGATCCGAGCCTGGGAGAGCGGCGTGAGCCATGCCGATGCCTGCTCGCAAGCTGTCGTGTCGGCACTAGTCCGCCCCAAAAGTTTCAAAGGCAGGTTTTATGACCTGCCTTTCAGCCTCATCTACGTGGACAGAGGCATCTAAACTCTGGAGAACCTGCCACATAAAACGCACATCTGTTAAAGCCTAAATTGTAAAACAGCCCCTCGTCTCCAGGCAGCTTTAATAATACACTTAAAGTATAGCTTATTATACTCCCCGCAGCAACAACATCAACGATTGTCTTATATTCAGTACTTTTGATCAGCTCTGGCATGCGTTGTGTGTTAATGTCTTTTTGAATGGGTTTGACCTTGAGAAATAGCAGTGGATATTTTATCTTTTGGACAAATATGTGGAAGATGGTGTCTGGATGAGAGATGTTGTTCATTAGTTGCCTACAGCAGGTTAGACATTATTGCTACCATTGGTTGATTGGGAAGTTCTTCTTTTGTTTGTGTTTGTTTCTTTCACTGCCTTTCTCAAGACCCATTTCCTCAAGAATTAACAAATTCATGTTGTCAGGTCATGACCCGAGCCAGAAAATGCATAACTAGTGACAGTCAAACATCAAAACAAGCTCTGTCATTCCCTCACATTGATTTGTAAAGATAACAAGTTCACACCAGTTGGGTGACAATCACATTGTGGTCAGTAATACAAGGGGCCTTTTTTTCACTTTTGATGTGAGTCTTTAGGGGCATACATGTAGTATATAGTGGCAATTTTGCTCTTTGTGCTTTCATTGTGTCCTCTTATCAAAGGTGTGAATGTCAAGCATGCGCACCTAAGTTTTCCTGGTTATAGACTTGACTGAGACCCCATCCTCAAACCGGACTCGGTGCAAGTGTGATGTGCTGGGTTCACTCGTCTGATTGGGCTGGATGAAGCCATGTAGGTTCAATAATGGCTCACTTTTAGGGCCTACATATTACACTCAATCTAAAGTCTTCAGATTTAACACCACACGATCTATCAAGTGCTGCGAGCGATGCAACTTTTGTTAATATTGGGACATAGTTATGCATCTACGCTGACTCTTGAAGAGGAAGTGTGGCTGGTGTGTGGCTGGAAGCATTCAGCACTCCTGCCCTCCTTCCTCCCTCCACCCTTGTTTGTTTGCTGTGTGCCAGCAGGTTCTTTCAGGGGGCAGGGCTCCACTGGATCGGTGAACTTGGCTTCAGAATCCACACAAACAACACCGAGGGGAGGAGGGACACAAAAACACAGCGTGCTAAATCCCAGGGCTGATTTGAGGTTTGTTCAAAGACAGCTGGAAAATAACCTGAGGGAGCGCCACTGTACACAGCAAAGCATTCCTCTTTGAAGTGACCATGACTTACCAGAGAGGAGTTTGATGTACCTTGTTGTGTGTGTGTGCAGGGGTTATTAGTAATGGAAAAACCCCCCAAGTTGGAGAGAAGACTGCCCCCCATGTGTAGCCATGATGATAAAGGTTTTCCTCTACATATTTTCAATCGTTACAGATATTGAAGATTGTGTTTGTGACTCCACCAAACAGTAAATTAAAAAGAAAAGCAAAGAATGTTAACAATATCAAAACCTATGAACACATATGAAACATATGAACGTGTCAAACACAGACTGAATGTGCACGCAGTAAATATGAAAGGCGTTCATATAGAGTAGATTTGAAAGAAAAGTGCCTCCTGTTGCTGAACACTTTTCTCATTCTGAAATCATGTTTGTGCTCAGCATTTTAAGCCCGACAGCATGGGAGGACGTCGTGCGTTATCTGTATTTAAAACCAGTAAAGAGTTGGATTTAGCCTAAAGTACATGTAAATATTGGAGCGGAGAGGCCTGTTTCTTAATTTACGAGTTGTGATGAATGCACCTCAAAGCTCATTCTCATTTTGTAAACCAAAGTTGCTCAAACACAAGCAAATGTAGCCAATTCTGGGAATGTCAAATAAATCCCAGATTGTTTAAGTGGAGCTTTGCACAGGGCCAGAGTACACAGCTCCAGCACCTGTTATGACTGAAGGCACAAAGTGAACAGTCTCAAAGAATCAACAACGTATTTATTCCTTCGGTTGCGTCTTACGCCCGTTGTTAGTAATCGATTTTGACAACGTGGTTACATTTTACGTGAACGGGGAAAGTTTTGTTATGTAGTGTTGTGGCAAAAGCTGTATTTGAGCATAAGCTTGGTCTTAGGTCTAATTGATGTTTTGGAAGATGAGCTCAATTGGATGAGTCATTAGGCTTATTACCAGAGTTTTAATAAACGGCCAAAAGAGGAGGAAAAAAAACCCCTCCATGGTGGAATTTTCCCCTCATATAACAGCAGGTTGGATTGGTAAAAGGCAGATAATATATGTGCGAGATTGATCAGTGAGTAGCGACCCCATTATCTCCTGAGATGTTAATTACACTGTGCTCAGCTTGCATGTCAAAAGGCAGATAATTGAAGAAGGTAAAAGATGTGCCACACTTTATTTATGCTTTCACTCCGCGCTAGTGGAAGATCTGCTTTCTTTCACTCTCTCTCTCTCCCTTTCTCTCACACTCATTATTCTCCCTTTTCCTCTTTTTTCCCCCCGGCCATTTATTTATTGTCATATAATATTACTTTGTCAGAGTTGATAGATTTGGGAGAGAAACTATTCACAGTCTTGTGGATATTCTTCCGTCTTGTCTCTGTATTCCAGGCCATAAAAAAAGTTTTCTTTTATATTATCTAAATCAAATGTTGTGGTCGAAGGCTCCAGCAGAGTGTGATTTTCGTTGGTTGCAGACAAAAGTTAACAATTGTGACAGAATCGAGATGAAATCTGCAGTCGTCAATCCAAAACATTGGCACAAGATAGCGGTACGAGACACGGGACAGCCTGATACAAAATGTAGGACCAAAATCTCGCAGGTTGACGGCTGCTATTTAAAGTGTGAAGTGTTTGTTCTGCCTGCTGTAGTGCTGTGATTCACTTGGTGTTCTGACATGCATTGAGACAGTTAATGCCTTTAATAAGACCTTAATATACTGATGTAATTACTTCCCAGTTTGGTTTAAATATGAAGTTTATAAATACAAAGTCTCTCTTGAATGCCTCTAAGCCCAAAGAAGATGTCAATGCTGTTACATTTAATGCAAAAACAGAGCTCGCATTTCAACATGTGTTAAGTGTAATGATGTTTTCCTAGTAGCCCGTATTTGATTGGGTGCTTGCCTGTGTGTGTGTGTGTGTGTGTGTGTGTGTGTTTGTATGACCACAGCTGGTATGACAGTGTCCATTAATGTGCACACTGAGGTGAATGAGCCCCAAAACGCTTTTTAGGGTAATTCTTCAACTACGGTCCATTATGCGTCCCTCGACTATTTATGGAAAACATTTCACACTTTTTATTCTCGTCACACTTATTCAACATCCAAATGAACATAGATCCATGAAATCATAGCTTACTCTTTGTGTTTATTGTGTGACAATTGAGTTTGAAGAGTCAGTTCGAAGATTGTTTCAGTCTGAATTAAATGTTGCTATCATACCTGCAAACTCGTCTCAAGTTCGCGGATTTATGGGTTGGGTACGGTGAGCGGTGAGAACACAAGTTTCTGAGCACGGCAGATTGTTTTGATCAGAGCAGCCTCGTTTGAGTCGACTCTCCAATCAGAATATCAATTTGGGTTGTTGGAGTTCAGTGACTGTGACTTATTTAGTTTATCAACTGCTTGTTAAAACCGGCAATTATTTTTCATATTGCCGTTTTATTCACAAACTGCCCATACTAGTAAATAGCCTTGCTTCTCCAACGAACCAATGTCCAATAGTATGAGCACCTAATAACCCTGCAACTGTGTGCCGCGTTGCCATTTCCACCACTAACCCCCCCCCCCAGAAGATGCTGTCAGACTGATACCAAGATATGTTTTTTAAATATTTGTTTCATTTGTCTTAAAATCTGAATCAAATTGGACTGTAGCTGAAGAATGCCTCAGAAGCGGCTGTCACATTCCCTTTTGTTTCCCACACAGCAGGGTGTCTGTTGACCTCCTATTTACACTGCATATGTTTTAGGGGACACAATGTACCTAAAAAGCAAACCAAACAAAAATCTTGTTTGTCACTTGCTTACACAGATAACGTCAAAACAATTTTCCTGTGGTTTCCTGTGGAGAACTGCGGTGTCTCTCTGCGCTGCAACATACAAATGCACCTAAGTGCCGTCTGCACTTTTTTTCACACACTTGCGCACACACAAACACACAGCCTTCCTCCGCTTTATGTGTTTTCGTCTTAACTCGGTGCAGAACACGAAGGGAGTGGCCAAACGGCGGGTCAGCACACCTCAGGCGCCGATGGACAGCTGCTCGGATGATTTAGTGCATCACCTGGTGGACACTGTTAAGAATGAGCACAGCATGATGGGAAAGAAGTGGGACGTACAATTTGGTGACAGTACCCCGCTGCCTCACACTGTGGCGTTTCCATTCACCGTCACTCTTCAGCTTCACATATTTGTATACTCGATCCCTTCAGCCTAAACGTCCCTTCATAATCAGGATCTCTACCAAATTTTGAACCACAGATCTATTTTCATCCTTTAACATGCAATCATTGATCAATAACTGGATCAGGGAGTGTATTCTTTAGGTTTTACACGATTTATTTATGGAGATTGTTGACCTTTGGGGATTCCAGAGCAGCCTCAATGTGTTTGAGAGACTTTGTAGAAGCTGTACAGAAATATAACATTTGGACATATTTCCATTTCTGTACTTTTTGGATCACTTTAGAAAGCAGACAGTTAGACAGAAGTGTGCAAATAGAAAGATCCAGAGGCGGCCTTGCAGTGAGGCGTATGTGGGAAGTGTTGAAAGAAGAAACGGTGTAAACTCCTCCTCTTCCTAACAGGAAACCCAGTATGGAGATGGAGCTGTGTGGAGCTGTAGTTACAGGTTCACCTCATTTCTGACATCACCACCCGTCTACACACTAAAGGATCAGACACACACAAGCAACTTCAAACTGTTCTTTTGTACTGCTTATTTAGTTTTGTCTGACCAATATCTGGAAGCTATTACCATCCTTCCACTTGTTTATCTGCCTTGTCAGTAAGACAGAAATGTCTGTTTAGCAGAGTCAACTTGAGCTTTCATCGAATTTACTGTTTTATTGTATTTAGCAAAGTGTTTTTTTTCTTTGCCCTTATTTTGTTCGCTATTTGTTTGCCAGAGAGAGAGAGAGCTCGGTGTTCTTAGATGCCAGCCTGCAGTGTTTTGCAGTGGCGGTGCAGCCTTATCTGCGCTTGAGGTCTGTACTTTAATGGGCTTTATTGATCTAAACAACATCAGGGGTTGCGGTGATGTTATTAAGGCAGAGATAACTTCTGTGTAATTCCACTCCAACAATATATTAGCCTTTTATTGGTCTAAATAACTTTGCCTTTTAGACAGTAATGCACCAGTAAGTCACAGCGGCTCTTCATGTCGGCAGGATCTTAATAAAGCATTTCCTCTGGACATCCTGCTGCGGAGAGAGTGAAAAACGGCAGGTTAAAAGGCATGCTGGGAAGTTTCCATGCCATCACTGTAAATTATCTCTTTTGAATGCATAAATAAAAGCAGAGGAGATTCGAACAGGAAGGGGCAGTAGGGATATCGGTGGACATTTGCACAGTAACGGTTTCACCTTTTCACACACGGCGGTGCTGAAAGAGGAATGGTGCAGGTTTCCCAATAGAAGACTGGATGGAATAGGAACATCTGCATGTGGACAGTAGCAGACTGGTGTTGTTTTATTAGCACAGGGTTGGAGCTAATTTGTTGATTTGTTGAGTCTTTCTTGATGTGTGCTACATGTCCCACCCAACCAGAAACAAATCTATGTTCTAAATAAGTAATTTTTTGCGGTCTTACTATACAATTTAATGATGACACTTATACAAGCGTCATGTGTGAAGGTGTGTTTAATTGTTGCTGTTTGCTTTTCTATTTCATATACGTGACATCGATGGGTTTTTGACTCCTGCTCTCATTATTTCAGACATTTTCTAAAGTACATTATTGATAAATGTAGCCATAGTTCTTTGAATTGCAATACAATCTGTGTAATGTTCACATATTGTGTGTGTGATAAATGTGGAATTAATTCTGCCATCAGAAGGTTAGCTAGTTATTGTTGGTGTTTTCATTATTGGTGGCCCATCCGGTTAGGGCAAAGTTCTTTACGGAGTGCTCCAATATTTCCTTCCTTTCAAGGGCAGCATATATCTAATATTTATATGAAATAACGAACCCATTTATCTGGAAGTGTATTTTCAGGGGGTGGGGGGAGGGATTTTATAATTTGCAGCTATTTAAAGCCTCGGTTTTGGTAATGAATTATTTTGTCATCTCGACTGTGATGAGATTCATCTTTAATAACTGTAACAATTATTTTATTAAAAAGAGAAGCCATGCATTATGGCTATCTCACCAAGGTCTCGAGCAGGAAGAAATTCTCATTAAGAGCATTATATTACCCCGGTGTGCTTTCAGTTGGATGTCCCGCTGAAATTACATTAGGTGTCAACAATGTTTGTGTTAGAAGTAAGCAGTCATATTTACAAAGGCCGGGTTTTTCATTTGCAGGTGACACTGGGAGATGTATTAAAAAAAGATACTAATGCTGCGTATCTGATTAAGTCACTTGCACAAGGAAACTTCTCTAATGTGTTGACTTTTAATATAAAGCAATGTAATATTATGCAAGTCGTCAGCGTAGATGTTCTGTACATTTTGCAATTATTTAGTCGTCAGCACTCTTCGTTCTCAATATCACGGCCCCGCCCAAACTTGTAGGCATCAGGTTGTTTGGTTGATGATTGATTTATCAGTGTCTTTTCATCTTCTTCCTGTGTTTTTTCAGATGGTTTGCATGGTGCGCAGCATTGTGTTTTCTTAATGGTTTCAGGCCCAGGGTTGCTGCTAATGACATGGTTGTAATTGTTTGTCAGTGTGATAATGTGTGATTTCCTGTTTCCATGTGAAGTTGGACATTTGATGAAGGAGGGATCTTGTCATGAAGACAAAGTGCTGTCATTTATCACCAGCTAAATGAGCTTCTCTCCAGACATCCTCAACGCCTTTTCAATGGCGATAATATAGTCAGAGATTAATTTCTGTGGTAGCTGCTATGATTTCGGTACTTTCTTGTGCACTGCATGAAGAAGAAACCCCCAAAATCCTCCTCTCTTGCATCTGTACTTGAGAGAAAATTCTAGCAGATTATTACTTGAAACCGGCATCAATCAAGTGATAACTGTGCAACAGAAACTGCGAATGCGAGACGTAATAGTTTCACGTAGTCGCCTGGGTTGCATTCAGTGCTGACATATAAAAATCTGTTAACTGTATTTTGCAGAAAAGGCAGAAGTGAAAATAGTGAGTTTGGTAATCTCTTATTTTTAGTATTTGCCCAGAGTCATCGCTTCCTTAAACTGAGAACCAATTTCATCAACCCTAAAAGGAAATCCCTTATGAATTCATCTCACTGTAGTTGTCCTCATATTTCCTTCTCTAGACATTGATCTCTTAGGTGGTTCATAACATTAGTTGCTTACATGTATGGTTGACAGTGTTGTAGTTCAGTGATTCCAAATCTTGGTATGTACCTCAGCACTGGATATTACCAGTTTGAACAATGAATATCTGTTAAACTCCAACTTTCGATCAGACGAATACGCCTGACTTGCCGTATTTCAGTTTACGGTTTCTGTTTATCCTAATTTATGTTTTCATACATACAGTAGGCTATTTATATTGTTTTTTTTTCATTGTTTTGAACTAGGAGCGGTGTGAAATGCATTTTACATTGTTGTATTTCTGTGTTTATTATGGTGACAGGAGCCCTGTTCTAAAATAAAACAGGACAGGATGTTAAAATGTCATTTTACGTACCATTAGTAACCTGCAGACCTGGGAGCTGACTCCACATTATTTGGATTGTATTATCCACCCAGGATGGTTTTGTTGAAATAAAAACATTAATAAATAGTCTGAATAATCTGCTGGTGTCAGGGGGCAGCTGTTATGATACGGAGAGATGTTAACATTGATGACACATGATTTCACTTCAATTTCATTAATCAGTTCATTAATTTATCATTCAAAACCATGCACAATATTCCGTTCATCTAACATCATTTTTTTAAATAGAATATATTAAATAGAATATATTAGCAGATTTTTTTCAACAGTTAAATATTTCATTAATTGTTTATTCTATCAGTAGAATGTTACAATACAGTTGTGACAGCAGCATGAGAATATCACACCCCACTGTAGGGGTCCACTACAACACAAATATTGTAAGCGTAACAGTACTGGACTAACTTGACGAAGCTTGACTAACTTTCATACTTAGCATTGTTTTTGATGCACAGACTGCTTTTATTCTCATCAGACTGATTCCATATTGTGAGGTAAGGGTCAGATTCTTTCTAGTTAACAATGTAATGAGCTAAACAAGGCAAACAAAGGAGAGGTGTTCTGAATGGGTCTCCTGAGGGAGCTACTTATTGTCACGATTGCCCCTCTGTCTTTTCCTTCCACTTGGTATCGATTCATGTCTTCATTGGTTATGCTTCATCCGCTTTAGCACACATGGGTGGTGTAATCAGCTAAATGTAGCCTCTGCTTTCTTATTATTACCTGGGTGCTTAACACCAATGTTTTTTCCTTCAAGGACAAACGGTGTAGGAGAAGGCAGATCCTGTGTGAAGTCCCTGAGCTCTCACCGAGCAGCAGATCCCTTTTCAGCGCCAGCTGTTCTCTCAGATACACCAGGCCGTGCTGAAATTCTCTTAATATAATTCTGGAGGCTCAGGAGAATAGTGCAAAACAAGCGTGCCAGCGAGGAGGGCGTTGAATTTTTCATCAGTGGGCCTCAACTCGCTGAGTTAGTGGGCAGTGCTCTCATTCATGAGCAGATGTTCAGCGCAGTTACACTCCGCAGTTAATGTGAACTTACTGGCCTCTCTGCCATTGGCTGCAAGGACGTTGGCAGCGACCTGGCATCTGAGAATTACTCTCAGTAAAAGGCGCAGGCCTGGAAAGCATAGCCATGGCCTTTTTTAGCCACTTCCCAGCCCTGGAGCTGGATCCTGGACAGAGGAAGGCACTGACAGCCCATCCGTCTTCAGTCCGACATTGATAAAACACTTGCCACTGTTTGCTTGGGGAGTAGCAATAAAATTCCTGCAGATAATTTTCACCAGTTTTACATTAATTTCTATTGACTTGCTCAGCATGAACCAGTACCAGTTGGCAAGCAAAGCACCCAGGTGAAAGATAAGCACCCATCGGTTCCAACCCCTGTTGTTAGGATGAAACAGTTGTGCATTAAATGTATAGTAGTTATTCCGGTACCCTTGAAAGAAGATATTTGTAGAAATAAGGCACCTGTGAGGAGATTGATTAGGTTTGATATGTTAGATTTGTTAGGTTTTAGGAGGACAGTAGGGACCTGGTTGGTCCCCAGCTGAAACTGTAATCAGCCTGGCGTGCTTAATCTTTGCCACAGCTTGGATTAGGCATGCATGGCCAAGCTGATTATCCTGTTTGATATGACCGTATAGTGTACGTGGATTGGTTATATTTTTCTTCTAACTATGTAAAAGGTCATTTGATGTAAATTGTCATTAACTGATCAACGTGTACCCGATTTCAGTTCAGTTCTCTTGCTGCCCCGGCCCGTGTTGTGTGAAAGTCAAGACGGTAAAGTTATGGGACTCAAACAGTGGGAATGACAAGCTCCTTGTTTCCTCTGCACGTCTCATTTTCACTTTCTAATTGGTCGTTTTCAGGTTGGCTTTACGAGAGCAAAACTAATTAGTGTTTCTAAATTCAGCAGAAAAAAGTCAGCCGGCTTGATTGTTCTGGTTTCCTCTCCTGTGTCAGGCGCTGAACAATAAAATAAGACTCTAATCATTTTGAAATTGCTCATATTTTTAAACCCCGGAGCTGAATGTCACTCCCGGTCTCTTGGCATTTTGTTTGGCATGATCAGGGAACAGTGTTTGCCCTCTCGCCTGCGTGCTCTCTTTGTGATTTGTGGGAAGTTTGGACTTGGGGCCGGTGGAAAAAACAACAATGCGCTGTGTTTTAGGTGGGGTTGTTTCTGCTTTGATTGGGAACGTCCTGCTGACAGGAGCAGCCCGGCAAGTTTACAGTAGCTGTGACATTGCTGTTACCTTTATTCACAATGCTCCAGCTGCAGCGAGCCCTCAGGAAGCCCAGCGCAGGCTCACATGGGCGGCTGGCGGCACACAGAGGGGAGAACGAGCCCTGTTTGAGTTGGCAGACTCTCCCCTCTCAGGGAACTTTTGCTGCCTCTGCAGAAAGGCCAGCGCTGGTGGCTCTGGCCGGGCGGCGGTGATTCTAGGGGCAGGATGGGCTTTTTCCACCTCTCCTCCCTTTCAGGAAACACATTTTGCAGTTTCTTCCCTCTGTGTTTGAAAACGGAGGGAAGGAGTTAAGGGGCACGGGGTCGCTGGGACTGAACGACAGAGCTCATCCGAGTGGCCCTGGGCAAACTGTTTGAGAAAGTGTTGCTGTTCTCAGAGCTCGCCCTGTTAGAGCTTAATTTATTCT
Source organism: Genypterus blacodes (assembly GCF_046128005.1). Classification (NCBI taxonomy): domain Eukaryota; kingdom Metazoa; phylum Chordata; class Actinopteri; order Ophidiiformes; family Ophidiidae; genus Genypterus; species Genypterus blacodes. The sequence continues at coordinate 5,595,846 of NW_027466831.1, forward strand.
GAATTAAGCTTGCTGTAAAACACTATTTTTATTTGCCATCAACACCGTAGGGATTGAGTCTTCAGAAGCTAATAATTAAGAAGCGCTTGATCTAAGGTTAGGGAGGAACAGTGTTTAAATGCAATTAGAGCAATGCTCAAATCAATTTAAACTCAATTACAGTTTTGAGAATGCATCATTATTTGTTTAATCAAGGGAGATCTCATCTAAGATGCTGAATGTGGATCCACAGATATTAAAGGGGGCCTATGAAACCCACTTCATACTGCTCCTATGAATAATAGTTTGAAAGTGATCTCGTGACCTTCTTCTGCTCCAAATGGGGTTAGAGAACACACAAACCCAAAAAGGGGTTAGAGAGCACACACACACACTTAGAGACAGACACGCAGACACACACACAATCACATCTCTGAGCTGATTCCACCTCTTGTAGTCATTGTGGAAGTTTTATGCATGTATTTGCTTTTTTTTGGTCACCTTCACGTTTCAAAGAATTTCCACTGTTTGTCTTTTTTTCAACCCCCCCACCCCCAATGTCTCTTCCTTCCTTCCTCCCTTCCTCTTCTTCTCTCCTCCTCCTCTATCCACTGTGTGTCTGTCCAGCCAGGAGACTCCAGTGGTGACATCCTGTGGAGCCACAGATCAAAGTAAGTAGCACTTCTCATGCATGTCAGTAGACAACAGCGCGCGCACACACACACACACACACACACACACACACACACACACACACACACGCTCTGTCTACAAAGTTGGCTTACCTGCTTTGCAACAAACAAACGTATCGTTTGTTGTACACAAATAGGTTTTATGTACAATCTCAAAGAACAGCATGATCAGTATGGAAATTGTTGTCAAATGAGTTGGTAAAAGCATGTGAATGTCAAAATGATAAGCAGTGTTTTGCATGGTAACTGATTCCTCAGCCCCTAACACTGGTGGCATATTTACATAACTTTGAATGGGGTGGAAAATGTTGACAATAACACTTCTTACCTGCGTTTAAGGTAAATGTAAACCTGAAAAGTGGAGAAAATCCCATATTGCAGTGCTCTGGATCATGTCTGCATCCCCTGGCTATCCCAGAAGTCATTACTCCTTGTGTGGTGTATAAACACGTCAAAAACAAACAATGACCCCGGGCAGATCCACACTGCAAAACAATTTCAAAGCCCGGAGTGTAGTGTACACACAAAACATGGCTAACCTTCACGCAGGGAAGACTCCACCTTAAACCTCCTGTTTGTTTTATGGTCCCAGTCGACCTTGGTGAGATATAGTTTACATCTCTTCGGCTCTTTTCAGGTCGATGTAGCTCAAGTTGTATTCTGTTCTGACATTTAGGATGAGGCTCACAGTGGACCGTTGTAAAATAGTCTGTTAGTGAAGTCGCTGATATTCTGTACGAAGGCGCAATATCCTTCTATTTCACACTTTATCTCCGAATTAGGATAGGTAGAGGCTCTGAAATAGACCACTGTGGGACATTAAGATTCTGCTTCTGAAGCTGTGCTAAAATATGCATCTTATGTGGGTTTTTAAAGCAAAGTAAGGCAGGCACAGAGCAGGAAGGGCCGAGTAAAAATCTGCCACACAACACTGGAACGATGTTGACGATCGGGTGTACAAAAAAGATAATATTTAACCAGAAATCATGCGATCAATAGAGTGCATACATCACCAGGGCCAAACATCCCAGACGCCACTATGTGTTAGCTTAAAGAGAGACAAATTACATTGATAAAGGTCAGATTTTTCTGGATATGTCTGGGATACTGATGTCCAGATCTAGACCAGATCCAGTGCCTATTGACTATCATCCCTCCCTAAGCTTAATCAAAGTTGTTTTGCATCTGCGTAGTGTCCTCTTTCTATTGTAACATAATACAATGTTTAGGATTCTTCTGCCTCTGTGAGCGCTTCCACTCTGAGCCGTGGGGTGACCGCAGGGTGACGTAATCCCGTATTTTCAATAGAGCCCAGCTGCTGAATGATCAAATGGTGTTTCTAATTGAGGCCTCCGTGAACACTCATGTAAAATTCTCTCTGGAATGCTAACAACCTGTGATATTTCCAGAGGTATTTGCTGGGCTCAGAGAATGGAGGGAGTGTTTTGGCTTTGGGTGCGGGAGGGAGGGCCAGTGTTCATATGGTAAGCAAACATGTTGTTCACATCCGTGTCAGATTGAGGCTAATGAAGGCCAGACTGATACTTGGATGCGAGCCTTAAGCAAATGATCCCTTTTTGAATACATTAGAGCCTCATAGTAGCGTGGAGCTCCCCCGCCGTGCCAGCAGTGCCGTGTGTCGCCTGATGCAGCCGGTCAAAATGACAGTCACGTTGTCGGATAATGTTTGTGCTACAGCGGTATTGTTATGTTGTGAGGAGATAAACACTGAGCGTTTCCAGGTTAGTGCTCTCAGACTCTCTCAAACTGTTTGATAATAAATGGAAAGTATGAGTGTTGTGTCATTTGACAATGTAAATGAGCCGTGTAAAAAAAAATCCCCACCCTCTTAAGAGGAACGCCATTTACATAAGAGCGTGGCAATTGACACTCATGCAAATATTCATTTAGACAAAGCCATGTTTTTGTCTCATTTCCATTTTTTGATACATATTTACCATTAAAAAAAAATAATTTTGTTATTCAAAACATTAAATGAATAGCCAAAGGCAGAAAAGCCAAATGAAGACTTCTCACATACAGAACTTATTTACACAGAGAATAGCAATTTATAGACACAAGGGCACTTTGCATGAAAATGAATCTTAAACGTGTAATTACAAGGCACTTTTGAATATTGATTGGATAGACAAGGACATAGAAATGAAGCACTTCTGCACCCCTCCCAAGCGTCTGTAACATCCCATTAATAAATACCTTTCTAGCTCTTAAAGCTGGTCTTGCCTTACACAGAGTGAAACAATGTCGTTTGATTTTCGCTGATATGGCATGTGTACTTCATAGATGGATGGATTGGATGGATCCAATTAGCTGTGGTCATCGCTCATGTATTTAAGCTTAGAGCATGAGTCTTGCTTAGAATATCTTTGATTTTGGCCGTTTTGTGGAATGCTCTTACAAAGTACTTTAAAAGCCCATAAAGAGCACATAGTGAAGAATAGCCCCTTTATAGAAATATGATTTACAGTGGGAGCAAATTTTCTCAATTAGACATAGGAGGAAAGTAATTGATTTTCAATTGGCATTGTACAGGGATGGGAAGTTCTTGAAAGGTGATAAAGTGACCGGGATCTAAACCCTTTCCTTGTATATTATATACAATCAATGCTACAATTATTCCTGACTTCCACTTGGAATTTTATTTCAGTAGATAATGCATTTATTAGTACAGAGCACTCGCATTCTTCGTCCTGCTCACCACCACTCCGCACGAACATCCTCAACAAGCTATGAGGTTTGATGGCTTGTGACACCAGCTGCATAGGTGCACATAATTTGTTGTAAGGCCTCTGACCCTCCACATGTTGTCTTCCATGCTGGCCTGTTTGTGAGCGCAAGCCCAGTCTGTAAACATGGACAGAGGGATGAGAAGCACATTTGCTCGGGTCGTGCTTTACTTGCAGACAGGCACAACACAATGTGACAAGCAACAGATGTGTCACACAGGCTGAAATCAAAACAGCCGTCCAACATGGAGTAGTGCACACTATCAGACACGGCTGCTGTGATGAGGTAGGGAGGGAGCGACTGCTGTTGGCAGATGAGACAAGGCAGCGCCTCTGCTGCTCCCAGCTTCCTGTCTGGAAGAGGACAGGCCTGTTCGTAGGCTGCTCTGACACTCTTAGTCACTTTGTCATGTGGGGTGCTCGCCGTGGCTCTGATCATGTGTACACAGTGTATTCAAAGGGCCTCAGATCAGCTATATGAGAGGTAGGATCCCAAAGAGACAACAGCCAAAGGGGGTGTCCTCTTGTGTACACTGTGTGGGTACAAATGTGCACTGGGCGAAGAAAATAAAATCATATGATGTCATTCTGAATGATCGGATCGCTCTGGTGTTGTCCTTTTTCAGTCTGGAAAAAAATGTGTGTAATCCAGTGTCATTCTCCGTACTGCCCTTCATGTTCAGAGTGACGGGGACCATTCAGCTCTTCCCTGATGCCCACTGAATGCAAACTGGTTGTTCTGTTAGACAGCAGCGGTAAAAAGCAGTTGCATTAGCTGTACAGAGGCACTATGACAATGATATTCTCAGCAGTTTAAAATGCCCTTTGCCGCAGCCCCAATGTAAATAGTGTGGGCTTGTGTTGAACTGTGGGGGGAGAAATGGGAATCCATCATCTGAACAAGTGAATGAATGAAGGTGCAGCAACAGCTGCTTGACTGATCACATACTAGGAACTGTCACCCTACATCTGTTTACCACTACGACAGCCACACGAGTGTTTATATCCATGGATGTAATTGAGCTATTTTCCTGAGGGTAGCTGTAACCCTCACTAAGTTATATCCCAACTTTCCATTAAAGCGTGGGGGGAAGTTTTACCGATAGTAATCATGCCTAGCAACACTGCTATGTAAAAATGGCTTATCAGCTTTGCCAATTTGGTTAAGTGGCGTGTACGTGGGTGATCCACATATCCAGCCCTGTTGGTCTGACACATTCTGCATATAGTAGTCATAGTACTTATTTAACATATGTAACTTTTATTGTTAACGGGTACGTATGCAACAAGAATGTAATCAGTGGCATGATAGGAAAAAAAGATGCAAATATGTTCACAAAGTCCTCAACCTGCTATGTGGCCAAACTAAACTGCCTGCGTTTAGCATGGCATGGAAATTGAAATGGGAATATCTAGATCTAAAATGCACCATTTTAATATTCAAATGTTAACACCAAACAATATAATGCGTTATGGCTTTTAGTATTTGCATACAACGGTGTTTGATGCAATGAGCTATGGGTGATAGGAGGAAGGGAGGGAGAGAGATAGTGAGGGAGAAAAGAGCGGAGAACACAAACAAAGCCTTTGTCCGCCAGTTGTATGGAAATGTACGATAACTGTCTGAATTTGTATGTTCTCTAACAGCAAAGCACTACGCGTCGTCTCCAGAATATTAACATTCAGTATTAATTTGCCTGGTGCAGTAGGTATTTAAGGAGGTATTTACCCAGATCAAGCTGGTCTATACACCCATGACAGCGGAGAGCACGTTCAATTAAGCCTTTGATACTCACTCCTTTAAATTAATAATTAGGTTGAACTTCAGTACCGCCTAAGAAATTACACTTATTCTGTGATTAGATGATGACGGAAATGTAAAGAACCTAGATTACACAATTATAAATGTATTTATTCAAGCATGTATGTGTTTTAATTGGAGTACATTGCCCCTGCATGCATTTTTTAATCCTGGACTTTGCCTTTGATTGCAGTGCTATTTATGAAAAACCTATAAAATACAATGTCTCGCTTTTATGTAAAGCAATGTACATATGGAATTTGAATACAAGGCAAGCAACAATCCAGGAAAGGAGTTTTTTTCTTTAATAAGTATATGTAGACCAAATACTCAGGTCTTTTGCATCACCCTTCCTGTCTCTACTCTCACCTCGCTCATCTTGGGATGGAGTTTGTAGGTCAGACGCCGAGAGGAAAGACAGGCAGCGACAGAGGGAGGAAGAGGGACAGAAGGGTAGCAGAAAGCCCCGGTCAATGTCTGACAGGGTTAAACATGGTGAGGGATTGCCAGTCCGAGCTGTGACATCTGTAGCCACCATCAACACGCACTGTAATTAGGTGGAATCTGTGATTTCTAATTGTATATGCTATGTAATAACAATCCCCCGTTATGAATAATTTATGGAGAAAATGGGCTGTTACCTCACACTTTTTCACTTTGTGTTTAAATTTAGCTGGTGTCATTGTCCAGCAGCGTGATTAATAGTTTATTAGTCTCGACTATACATCTCCCAGAAATATCTCTTTCCATCTGCCATTAGACTGCGTATGGAAATTGGTTAGATTTTCAATCAGGCATAACTTAGACCAAAAAGAAATTATAAAGGGAAATAGCTGACAAGATGTACTGGTATGCAGGTAAGGCTTTGACCTGACATAGGACATCATTTGTGGAATAAGTCTCTGTAAGCTTATGTGAACTCGGCCCTCTTGGAAGAATTACTGTGGATGTTTTTACTTTTTTAGCATGATAATTGGATTGAGACCTCGTTTAAGCCACAATATGCATTCTAAATGTGGTTTTAAACAAGCCCTGGGTGTGTTGCAGAGGGCCCACCGCAAGGGGTTGACCACTGAGCCAGAGATTGGCTTCCCTGTCAAATAAAGATTAGGCCTTTATTTCACCATCTAATCCCTGTAAATCTCTTATGGAGGAACTCGGGCAGCGTAGGGCTTTTAATGGCACACAGGCTTCACAGACTGCATGTCCTCTTCATCTCTGCATGTACAGGAGTGGATGCAACAATTTGTGGCTAGTGGTTACTTAACTGTGGAATAAAAACCTGTTCAAAGTGAGATGGGAATGTTTTGTTTTTGATTCCCTGATTGTCTTTGTTTTAATGGCTCCCATGATTTTTCCTCTTTGTATCTGAGTAGCTGCTCATACACGAGACAGGAACTTAACATGTTTATAGTAATTCTTCTAAATTGATGGTACAATGCCACTTCTTTCTGAATTTTTCCGACATTACGTTATTGAATGCCTGTCTTCAGTTTTCCCTGTCTACTATGCTGAACATTCCTTTTATTGAATTATTAATACGTGTTTTGAATTATTGAAGGAAGATAATTTCTGATCAGATTAATATTAACACCATGTGAAAAATTAATGACTAATTCTTAAAACGATGAACTTACAGAACTATTAATATAATCATAAACAGACATAGTAAAATGCAGTCCGGAGTCGAGTGTGCTCGGTCGCCCCCCCCGGTGCCTTTTACTGCAGAAATTTCCCTGGAGGTCACTGAATATGAAATATTGCAGTAGCTGTCCATGCGCTCAGATGTTTGGTTAATGTCATTGGCCAGTCGTGCCCGGCGGCTGACAGCGGTGTCACAGGGGGGAAGTTCACCAGCATTTGTCTGCAGGTTACCTTTGTTGCCAAGTCCACCAATGACCTGAAGTATGTCCGGGGAAAACGTTACAAAGATGTTTTTGTGTTATATTGGGCTGACCTCTCCAATCACTCCTGCTGATTGGCAGAACTTTTCTGACACCTCAGAGCTGTTCATTCGCTGTGTTTGGAAACGGGGACTGGTTTGGTCTCCCATAGACAGAATTGCTAACAAACCTGGCTCAACCCGGGCTCAACATTTCTCTCTAATTTGCCATAACACCTAAAACGCACATTTCTGTGAATATTTACCGTACCGTATTAGATTTTTTGAGCTGATTACAAACATATCCTGAGCAGCTTAAGCGATATCTCAGCTCTTTATTAGGTTAAGAGATGTTAATGTAAATTGATAATGCTGGAATTGTTGTGGTTTGAGCTTTGTGGCTACTTTGGACACATCGGAACTGTTTATACTAGAAGAGACGACGATGATAGTTGCATATTTCTAGCCCTACTTGGTTTTCAGGTGCAAGTTGTTTATAAATGGAAGTAAGCCTTATTCAAAAGACTGTTTGATTTCTTGTTGCTTGTTGGAAGATGTTAAACTGAATTGTAGGAAGGCCACTTGTCCCTTAGTTTCTGCCACTACTTAGTACCTAGTAACCTAGTATTAATAAGGAGGACAACCCATTGGATATTGGGCCACACTGATTTAAAAATTAATCGTATCTTTTTGTTCCACCGCCTCACCACAAATCTTCATAAAAATCTTGTCTACAGTGTTTGGAGTTATCCTGCTAACACTCAAACAAGCAAACAAAAAGCAAAAACATGACTCCTTCGGCAAAGGTCACGGCAGACATGGCCTACATTCTTTGTCATGTCTGAAAAACTGCATATTGCTTCACATTATGAAAGAAGACGTGTTGCCTTCAGGCGCCTACACAAGAGAAGGGAGCATCTACTGGGCAGACACAGCAACATGCTATCCAAAGACTTTTTTTAGATGGGTTACGACCTTTTCACAGCATCCGTTTGTTTTGCTATGGGTAATCAAAGTTGGAGGTCAACATTAACTGTGTGCACCTACCCTCAGCGGCTCTAGATCAATCAGTAAATCGCCTCGTTAAGAACTACTTCAGATCATGCTCACTCTACAACTGAACCGCTGAATGAAGCGGGTAAACTGCTGGCTGCACTACACCGTCACATTTCCAATATGTTGACTTTTTGTTTCACCAGACGTGGCAGAATGTAAATGTTATGTTGCGTTCCTAGAGGAGGTTAAACGCAGACTTTGATTCAAACTGAATCGTACTTAGCAAAGATTAAAAAAAAAATCATTTGCCGTTCTTCTATTTGTTATTGCAATCTTTCCATTGTATTCATAAAATATGAAAATCAGAGGAAAATCTCCATTATCGTGACATAATGTAAGCACCTTGAAAATATGGTTACTTTAATTATGTTTTAAATGGTAATGCAAGTGAATAACTTAATAATGAAGACATGAAAGACTCTATTCAAAATCTGATAGCCAAGGAGAAGCAAATCATTTCAAATATTTGATATTTAAATTATTTTCATATGAACAGAGACATGACTAGAGCAAAGGCGAGTAGTTTCCCCTGGTGATCCTCCAGGCTCCTTTGTTTCCTTGGTGAGTCTCCAGCTCATTAATGTTCTAAGCATGTGAGAGAACCAGCACATACTCCACAACCCATTGCTGGGTGACACCTCGGGCTTGACACACACATACACGCACATACGCGGACATACATACACGCACGCAAAAATCCCTCATCCGTTTAAAGTCCACCGGCTTTTTCAGGAAGTGATGGCCGCCGAGCTGTCCTGATTAAAATGACAATAGTCTAATTAACTCGACCTCAGTGTCACTGCACTAAAATGGCTGATGGTCCGCCAGTTGCTGTTTGAAAACCCTTTGTCTCCTCAACGTCCAAAAATAAGACTTTTTTTTTTTTCTCCCAGCAAAATGCCTCAACCCCATTTGACGAGATTTGCTAATGGCAATTATTTCTCATAAGCTAATTAAATCTAGTCAAAGTTTTCCATTTTTTTCCCCTTAGAAAACCTCCTGCGCTGTCCTTGAGGGATTTGTCATTTGGGGTATAGTATCACAAGCAGCTCCAAGCCATGTTAGTCATTTCCAGCATATACAGCTTCAAAATGGTCTTTTTGTGTTCCTCCTGATTTTATTTCAAGCATGCTCAATTATAGAAATTCTCCACCTCAGTGATCTGTGTGTATGAATCAAAGGTCAGTCCGCCAGTTATGTTGCCCTCTGCTCTCTGTGGCCTCCATCAGTCGGCAGGCCGAACAGCCAGATAAAGAAAGGCCAAAGATGGCACACCCAAACAAAGGAGCCATTTTATGGACAAAATCTAAAGTAGATGACACGGCCACTTTCACATTTAGCGACGGACAATATTAGAAAAAAGGACTTTGCTTGTGCCCTTGTGATACTTGCATTGTTTGATGGCTCATCTGAAGTCCAAGGGAGAGAAAAAAAGAATAACAACCGAAAAAAACTTAAATGACTGAAGTAGAAACTGCTTTTTGTTCTATTATCCTTCTGCTGGTGATTAAGGTCTATAGGGAGATAATTACGCTTTAGTCTGGAGTTAATGAAACGAAAACTTCTCTTTGCTTGTGAAAAGGAAGGGCAGATCTTTTGTACTACTATCTGCAGACATCTCCCACCCTTGACAAGGCACACAGAGAATTGGTTTTGTTTTAAGGTTGAAGCCCCCTCCTCTGGCTGTCAGTCTGTGTCTGATATGAGAGATCTCTGAATGAAGCCCGAGTCAATGAGGTCTGTCTCCGCTGCACTGTTGCATCTGCCTGTCTCTGAGTGTTAGGCTACGCTGGAATACATCAAATGAAAACATCACAACAGGTCATCTGGGATATGTGCCCAAAACTAAAAGAGGATACACTTGAAAAAGGCAGGATCTTGTCATCGTGTTGTTACGGTTACAGCTCCCTACGAGCTACCTTACACACCGGCATATGTTTGCCATCCACAAATGACCCCTCAGCGTTGAACATTAAAGGTATTCACAGATTTGAATTTATGGCACGGCGACACGGGAGCCATATGCATCTTGTGACTGCAGATGCCCGTGCGGACAGGCGCCCTTTGGAACGCACGGAGGTGTCGACCGAGCCGTTGTCTGGTATGCCGACGCCTGCGCTGCACAAGTGGTGGCCAGAGAGCAACATATTAAACTGTCCTTGTGGAAGTTCACATCTGGTGTGTGGAGCTGTGTGTGACTGTGGGGGCAGCTCCCACCTCCCCACGCCCCCCCGCCCCCACACACACACACTCCCCCCTCCGTCCCTGCCCCTCATACAGCACTCTCACATTTCATCATCTGTTCTCCAGCGCCAGGGTGCTCCGGCACAAGTTGGCCGCTCTGGATCCATCTGTTGTTATTATTTTCCACTGATAATTGGCTTGAACAATGGAATGCCTGTGTCCCCCTTGCCTTTGAAACCCTACACCCTGTTTATTTTCCAGAGGTCTCATTTCTACTCTCCTCTCTCTCTCTCTCTCTCTCTCTCTCTCTCTCTCTCTCTCTCTCTCTCTCTCTCTCTCTCTCAGTCTCTCTCTTTCTCTCTCACCCCTCACTTTCTGCCTCATTCCCCATTTACAGCCGCTCTCACCTCACCCCCACCCCTCGCCCTCCCCTGATCCGTTTGAGAGGGTTTCACATGAAAATGACATCTTTGACTGGCCACATCAGTATGTGTCACTCAGCATCTGACGCTGGTCTCCAGATTTTCTGCAGGGGCTCAGCTCCCATTCTCCTTTTTTTTTTCCTCTTTTTTTTTTTGCACCCTGACAGCCTGGCAGTTTTCTCCAGGAGTCTCCCCCAACACTGCGTGCGTCTACATTCCTATCCCGAAAGACAGAAAGGGGACGAAGAAAGGGGACGGACAGATAGATAGTAGATACGGATGAGAGTGGGGGAGGAAGAGTCGGACCTTGGTCTAAAACATTTTTTCCGGCATTTTCCAATTTTAATTCGAACGTTTCCAGTTTCAACCAGGAGGTGTCTAGAGGAGAGGAGATTTAAGAGTTAAAGGATCATAAGGTGTATATATTTTTGTCTTGGACATGTTCAATGAAAACATCCACCAAAAATGACCTAGTTAACTCAATTAAATTTGATATTTGAATTTTTAATTAGCGTAGTAGGTTGTAATTACACCGATTCAAGTTGAGGTCTTCATGCTATGGTTAGATTCTGGTTAGAGCGAAAGTGAACACTGCTGTCTAACAAGGTGTATTTATATATGATCTTCGTTTATGACTTTTTACCAATATCCGTATGATCTCTAGCTTTTTACATTAAGGTCATATTTGAGAACGGAGGCATTGTTTTAACGTTTCCCTCCTCCCTTATGTTGTGCCTTGTGTGACCGTGTTGATGTTCATTTGTTCTGCCTGCTCTTGTCTAATTAAACGAGGCCAGGACAGGTAGGGCTCTCAGCAGGCATCTGGTCTGTGCCAGTTCTTCATTTGCTGAGTGTTTGTGTTTATGCAAAGGGGGCCTCTTCCTGCATATTTAATCTAGAGCAAGGCACCGGCTTTTGTTGTGTTTAGACCACATACCTCCAGTCCCTCTCAACGTTGCAGTCTGAGCTACAGCTCTCTCTCTCCCTGCCTCTCTCTCTCCCTCTCCCTCTCTCTCTCTCTCTCGCTCTCTCTCTCTCTCTCATACACAAACACACGCACGTACACACACTCAACTACCACGCAATTCTTCAACTACTCCATACCTGCTACTTTCACTGGCAGCTTTCTCCTCTTCACAAGTGGATTTCACTCAGTCCTTGGAGGGAATCTTCATGAATGTAGTTTTTCAGTCTGTGTCAGTTTACATGGGTAAGTCTGTAAAGATTTCATTACATTTCCCCCCACTTTCTCATCTTTTCCTCCTCCTCCTCTCTTGCCTTTTAAGGGACATTATTGGATGTACGCGGGTGCATGTCCCTGCGTGTGTGTTCGTAGGTGTGTTCTGCAAGTGACTGACAGATTCGGTGCACAGCGTGGAATTCGTCAGTGGGTTTTCTTGTAGGACCAGAGGAGGCGTCACCACTAGATGTCCATGATTTAGATTAGATACAGGGTCGTTTGATATTCATTGTTACAACTTCATTTACTTCAGTAATAAACGCCAAAAAATAAACATGTTAAAATTGAACTTGAACTTATAGACGGGGTGCAGAGGGGTGTGTCTAACATATGCAACTTTTGTGGTCAGGGGTTGTGATGAGGTTGAGTAGCTGTAGGTTGGTTTACATGCCAAGCACCCAAAACTTCCAAGTGTCAGGGCATCTATATCAAGTACAGCTTTATAAATTAAATCTGTTATCAGGAACTGTGTGCTTTAATTAGCCAAGATATTTCTAAAAGTTACAAAGGGCTTTTCAAAGCACTTTAAAGTAAATGAAACATCAGAACAAAACTCTTGATTTGACTGAATCTCTGGTTTGCGTGTCAGCTTTTTAATAGCGGTACGTGTGAAAGAGTCAGCATGAGTTTGTGTACAAAATGTTCTCTTTTGCAGTGCAGGTTGGAGGTGATCGTAAATGGTCACCCCTCAAATGATGTGTCAGGGTGCTGGTTCCTACCCTCGCTCATCCCCTCTGTTCTCCCTTTGTCTTTGTCTGGGGAAATGGAATCTGCAGCTTATTGATATTAATAGCGCACAGGATCTGTGGTTGGAGAAGAGCAGGGACCTTGGCGAGAGTAGAAACCTGACACGGCTGGGTAGAATTGACAGTCCTCCTGCTCGACAGGGTGGAAAAGGGGCTGGCTATGAACATAGGATTGCATAATGTAGTGATGAGGGTTGAGCTAATTTGCTATAATTAGTGTGAGACATTGTTCAACTCTGGGTCTGATGCACTCTGTGGATTATCAGGTGCAACTTCTCAACAGACACAAGCAAAGTTATAATCAAAATACATTTTCTTCAATTTCCCCCTTTGATATGTAGAACAGAAGAGTGGTTCTCAAACTGCAGTGCAGCTACAGTCAGTGGTACTCAAAGTGCCCCCTGGTGGTATAACAGGTGACTGCAGATAATTTATTATTTGTGTCTGCATTGTGTGAATGATGACTTAGTTTTGTCCAACTTGTCCTTTCAATTATAGTACAGCACACCTGCATGTATGTAGGTGTGTATTTCATGTATTCCTTTTTCGAGCTGGTGGTTCTTGGTTCAAAAAGTATTATAATAAGAATTTCCAAAGACAGTATCAATAGTGTGTGTGGTTGATGGGAGTCTTTGTAGTCAATGTGCTCATTTAAATAGTGTAAAGAAATGCACAGCTTGTTTGTTTTGGGTTAGGAGTGAAATTCCACTTCCTTGGTATTAAGACAGCAAAGCTCTCTGTGCACTCTGTGTACTTTGTTCTTAGCTCAGCAAAACGTGAGGGCAGGTCCAAAGAATCTGGGGATCAGACAGGCTGACATTCACCAGACTGCACTTTTGCCTTTTAAGCTTTGAAAAAAAGAAAAGATTGTGAAAAAAAGCCCCCAGTATGAGCTGGTTGGAGTGAAGTTATGTTTAATTGGTGGGTTTTGAGTCTGTTTGCGTGTCAGAAACTGCTGTTGTTTACGGTCTGCGTGGGTGTAACAATATTATGCCAGGATCCTGCCTATCGCATCAAAAAGAAGAAAAAGAAAAAAAGTCCTTGTTTTTTTTCCACTTGTTCAAATGCTGAGTTCTGTTTTTTTAGTTTTTAGTTTTTTTTTACGAGACGTAGCAATGTTTTTCATTTGATTCAGTCGGTCTTAATAAGAGAGAGAAAAGAGACAGAAAATAATGTGCAGTCAGCCCTTTTAAGAGATCACATGTACAGTAAGCAGCTGCATTTGTTGAGAAGTGACTCATGCTTTAGTTTTCCTGTGTTTCAGAGCACAGACAGTGACTTGGAAAATCTCCTGCACACACCCTAAAAACAAACAACAGTGGCCTTGTATATAGATATCAGCGACTCTACGCAACCAAAACTCCCCTACGCCCTCTTCTTATTTACACAATGCTCTTTAATACTGATGCACTAGTTTACTTAACCCATACCAAGTGTTGAACTAGTGTTACTGCTTTTTCTGTTTTATTCAGGGGCTCTGCGAGTTTGTGACATGATAAATGGACACTGTAGATTTATTCAGATGCTGATACTAAGTGATCGAAACATCCCGAATGAGCTGTAAAGAACCACGAGACAACTCCGGCAGCCTCCTATTGACAATCATTGAGTTGAGCATTAATTAATATGGTAATGATGTGTGAAGGTTCATTAAAAGCTGCCACAGAAGTAGCCACAGATACAGTATTAAGCGTGCTTGGAGTAATTAATGGAATAACTTTACTTAGCGGTAAATATTCATGGGCTCTCATCTTTTTTGTCTGCACGAGGTGAAGAGAGACGAGAGCCTGTCCATTAGAGGAGCTGAAGAGCCGTCCTGAGTGAATACAGGCCTTTTGTTGGGATTGGGTGCATTTCATTGGAGGGGTTTTAATTCATATTTTCAGCATGCAATCTTGTAACAAAGCTAGTGGCACTGATAACATACCTGGGAGTAGAGACTATATTGTGCAGCCATGACCTCCTCACAAATAGGGAACTCCACTCCACAGGCTGGTGGACAGAAAAAAAAAGACGAGTCTTTGTTCATATTCCGATACAAATACAGTTGTGCATTATCATAGCGAAACCATTCTTTTTGCTCATTTCCTCTGAAAATGTGGTATCCCCCCCCCACACACACACACAACTGCAACGGAGCCAAAGCTGTTTGCGTCGGAAATAGAAACATGTATTTAGATCATTTGAAGGTATCAGGCTAATGGTCGCCTTACTCTACTTCTCCCTAATGCACAGCAGTGGTGTTGTGGCGGCTGCAAAAACACAACATGCTTTGTTGTTCCATTTTCTTCCACGTTGTTTAGCACAGCACACCTACAACATCCTCTCAAAATGCTTCATATTTTCCTTTGTCTTTGGAAACGGTGGCATTTTTGATTCATCTTCTCTGCTCAGGCCTCTTACTGAGCATGCACATAACCCACCTAGGTGGGTAATTATCTCAACCAGGAGATGTTCTATTCCCTAAAATCTCAATGTGGGAGTGTGTGATGGGTTTAGTTTTCCCAACCGGGTGAAGCAGCATGTGCTTGTTTATCCTCACCCTATGTTCTCTGCACCCCCACTGTTCTAAATGGCAATATTACAGCCTTGTGCTGTTTGAAATTGAGACAATTATCTATTTAGGTAGTACAAGATGGGCATTATATTACAAGGAGAAAATGCATACAGCTGCTCTCTGGATCCTGTTGTTGCCTTTTCTCCAATACAAATTTTCCGTCATTAAAATGATGGAACATTTATCTAAATGGATGTTATGCATTGGGTAAACTCATTTAGCTCCCAGGGCTCTTTCAGGTGATGGGAATTAATGATGTTTAGTAGTTTGAAACTGAAAATATCTGTCATTTGTCACCACTCGCTATTGATTTACGATGCCATTGATGATGTGTTAATTGAAGTGTAATGAATCACAATAATAGGGTAGTTGTGTAGGAATGGCTCATTTTCGACGATTGTCCGACCCTCAGTAAGTCCAGACCGAGTGGAATGCTGACTCGTATTTTCAACAAGGACATTTAACTCATAATTAATGCTGAAACCGGGCAAGATAGGCTGGTGTGTTTTTATCTATGCGCAGTCTGCTATAGATAAACACTTAAACCTGCACAAATGTCTGGCCGCAGTTTTGACTGCCAAATGTAAACGGCACAAAAGAACAGCGGCAGTGGGGGGTTGGAATTTTTTTCTTTAGTATTTGGATATGCTTTAATGCTTTTATTCAAATGCACCTGAGATATTGCCACACTGCCACTTCTCGGTTTACCATAAAAATAAGATTTTGTTTCTTTCCTTCTCCCTTTTTCTGCTCTTTTTGCTTGAGTTGAGTGCTCGGTTGGAAGGCTGTGTGCATGCAGATCAGAGCAGCCTCGGGGTGTTGAGTCAGGTTAGACCAGGTGTGTTGGAGGCGGCAAAGAAGGCATCGACTCTGAACAATATGAAAAAGTTTTTGTCTTGCAAATAAACCCTCCTCCTACATCAGACAGCCCCATTGTTAATTCCTTTTATCGTCACTGGGTGTAGTTGTAGTTAACAGACAGGTGGCGATGCAAAGATGTGTCTGTTGGTGACAACAGTAGGCTGTGGTTGGATTAACGAGAGGCAACTTCTGTCCTGTTCTGAGTCACGATGGCTGCAGCACCACTGTAGGTACGCAAACGGCTTCAGATTCATAATCACAATGGAAAGCAAACCATAGAGGAATGAGGAGGATGGATTTTTCTGATGATTTCTCTGAACACAAATGATACTGTTCTTACATTATCAATTGGAATCGATAGCAGTAGCTAGCCGTGGGCAAGTTGTTGCGAGGAGCGCTGCTGTTATAATGTATATTGACGTAATCCAAGTTTCTCTCTGTAAACAGGCCTGTGGGTGCAGACGCCGGGAGCTTTGGTCCGCAGCTGTAATTATTTGGTAACTAGAGCTAATTCTCCGTCTTGTGCTTGCAGGGCGAGACGGCTGCAGTAACGCCGCTGGAACTGAAGATTGCTTTAAATAAGCAAGTCCTCGTAGAAGGTAAACATGCAATCATTCACCAGGCTCCAGTCAACACATGAGCATGAACGCTGTATTGAATTGGCTTAATAATTAACTGAATGCAGTGTGGTTGCCTTGTTTGTATACTGACTGCATTCTGTGTGTGTGTGGGGGTGAGGCGTGGGGGACTCAACAGGTGCACTGTGTGTTATTTGAGAAGCGTCCCATTTGAGAGGAACATGGTGAGTAATAAAGGGAAAGTGGACTTAGTTAGGGGTTGTTGTTGTGTTTTTGTCAGTTTTGAGGTATTTATGAATGCATTCTTATTGTCCGATAAGGAGTTGAGACATGACAAAGTTCTGCTGTATGCGGAAACGTCTGTCTATGTTTAGTCATTGACAGTGAGAGCTGATATATGGAGATTACAAGTTTACCAAAACCGTCCGGGGGGAAGATTTACTACTTTAAGTTTTGTAATCAGCAGCATCTCAGCCACTCGAGTCGATATCTGGCGTTTTGCTCCTCAGAGCCGTCTTCTCTCTCTATCTGAGAAAGTTTGGGGCCCCCAGGATGGGAACCTCTGGCTGGAGCAATTCAGTAGGGGGGTGGGAGGGCGACTGTGGGATGGTGGTGTGGAGAGTGTAAACACTTCAGGAGCTCAGGGCTTCAGAGGAGGTGTGTGTCTGTTTTCTGTCTCGCACAGCTTCAGCTTCATCTCGACCTCCCTCTCTCTGTCTCTCTCTCTTTTCCGTTGAACTTGCTCTCTGTATACATTGTAAGCTGGTAAGCAGGATACAGTTGTGTGCCCACCATCGGATATACTTGTTTGTGCCTGTAGAGGACAAACAGAGCTCAGTGAGGCGTTACCAGAGTTCAGCAGGTGTTTGTATTCACCAATCGAAACTAGTGATTGAGCTTCTTTGATAATCATTAAACATTATAACTGCCGGGTTATCCATTACACATTTAGCTATAAAAGTGTATTTCCTGTAGATAATCTTCTCATTTTCATACAATCATTTTCATACCTTTATGTTCATATGTTTATGATGAGTTGCTCGTTTGTTTTCATGTTCCGTTTGATGCTTATTTGGAAGTTTTTCATGCCAAAGAAATGTTAAAAAAATGTGAGTGCATGAGGTTTCTATTATATTTTTGGAACTGTGGATGGTGGAACTCCCCACTGGACCCCACAGGGATTCACCCAGACAGCCAGTTTATCATCAAGCAAATTGTACAGGAAATATTTAATCAAACGACTGCTTTGTGGACGGTGCCGACTGGTCAGGACCGATTATGTTTTTGTATTTTAGGTTTACATAGTGTGTTTCTTTCTCCAAACTACACAGAGTTTAGAGAAGGCAAAAAGCAGCTGTTGTCATTAGCAATGGTTGTAGGATTTCAGTGAGATCAGTGTAGGTTTGACTCATTGTAAGAGGAAGCTCTCGTCACCGCGGCATGTTAAACAGCCTGTACGCCCTTCTCGTTTAATTCAGCCCGTCACCCCCACATATGTAAAACAGAGACCCAAAGAAATCAAAGGGGGTAGGGTGGAATCATGTTGCTGTTTATCTGGAGCACATTCTCTACATAGTCAGGTCCACTCCACCAGGCCCCACAGCTGCCTGCTCCAGATGTAAGATCAGCCACGCAATGCTTGTTTAATTAATGTTAATGTGGCAAAATCAGCCTAATTATTGAAACAACTTTACACTGCTTTTGATTGCATCATGAATGCAGAAATCCCTGTGGCAGCTTATGGGATTATTGTGCCTTGGCGTTTAAAGCTCTTCTAAAGTGCAATAGAGTCTAATACTGAGGAGTTCTGCTCCTGCTATTGCAAAGATATGCGTGTTTGTGCTCAAGCATTGTGTGTGTGTGTGTGTGTGTGTGTGTGTGTGTGTGTGTGTGCGCGTGGGCACACTGGTGCCCTTTTAAAAGTGGGCATGCTGTTCATGTTTTTGTACACTGGACCAACCCTCCTTTTTTTGCTATTCCTTATTTGTTTAATAATTAAGAATTACTGCAGTCTGATGAAAGATTTGATTCCACTTCGATGGCTCTCAGCAAAATTGGAACCATTACCGTCACGTGGCGTCTCTCCCCCGATAGGATTGCCTCTGATGTGTGTCGTGTGTAGGCCTGTTTGTTGTTTTTGGGCAATTTATTCAGACCTGATGACATCCAACTTTATAGAGAAGTGCGTCTGCTTAAAAGCAGCCTCTCGTGCCCAAAATGTGTTTCTGTTTTGAGGGCTTCAAAATGCTATCGTCTCATGTTGGACTTCATTTGAATTTCATAAATCTCTCTCACACACACACACACACACACACACACACACACACACACACACACACACACACAGCTGGTTGTGTTTCTTTTTTGATGTAAATGAGAATGCCTCTCAAATCAAAGGAATGGCTTTAGTTTTAGCTGTTGAAGTTGCTTTGTTTAATCGTCTTTTTATGGAAGTATTAAGAATAAACAAGTGAAGTCAGGACTTGGCCCCTATGAAAGGTCTTGTGCAGATTTATGCTGGGATGAAAATAGGGCCTCTGTAATAGTTCCCTTGACTGCATTTATTGCTTACTTTAAAAAAGTAATTTCTTTATATCAGCATCAAGCTGAAAATTGCCATGTATTAGTATTAGACTTGGTAAGCTTCTCATTCTGTGGCATTTACAGCCGGCTGTGTTTCCATGCATTTATAACACTTTGATTCTTAAGAGCTCCTTTAATCGCTTTTGCCGAGCTTGGAACATAATAAACAACTGGCTGTAGCGAAAGTGCCACATGGGGGAGATTGCTAGCAAGAAAGTTAAACGCTCCTGTCACTCGCAGTTTTGTTGCTGTGTTTTTCATGCACTGTAAGTACCGTAATCTACTCGCTGAGCTCGGCTGCTGTAGTTAAAAACAGCGACAGGCAGAATAGATGCAATGCAGCGTGAAAATGAAATATTATCGTCCGCACAAAGACGTCACAATGGAGGCCCAGGCAGGAACATAGCGACAGCGTGGTTCTGCCTTTTCCTGTTGATTGAGATCACAGGATGTGTCGGGGCCTTCTAAACACTCTCACCTGGCTGCTGTCTGTTTTCTCTATCTGATGCTCTGCTCCCACGGCGGTATCAGCTGTTATCAGAATGGGCTCTGGCAGATAGCCCGCCTCTTTATTGCCTGACTAAACAGGTTGCGCAGGTAAAATGTCTGCTTGATGCTGAACACACTATGTCACCCAATAAAGCAACATTCTTATTTTCTCTTGCATCCCCTTTAGCTTTCATGTGAATTATCTTCTGTTGTGAGGTAGAAGGAATTGTCAGACAGATGTTATCTTGAATATATATTTTTTCGAGAGAATGCATTTGGCAAGTTTCAATCTATTTTTCTATCAGCATCAAACACACATGCCTTCTTTTGGTGTGAAACATATTGATGGATGTGTAAACTGTGGTCTGCCTAGGAGAGTGAGGAGCTTTGATAATGTCAGGCTGATACCAGGTGCAGACGGTTACTGTGACACAGTCTTTGTGCGAGATTGACTGAGGTGACAGAAGTAAGCAAACTCCGTCCGCAGATGACTTGTCTTACAGCGAGATGAAAAGAAAATCACAAAAGGGAGAGAAAGTGTACATTTATTTTGGATATACTGTAGGTTCAGCTTTGTGTCTCTGCTTCAAAGAATGTGAAATAGAATTAGTCATTTTCGATTCATTTCAAGTCTCCTGACCTGAATGAATGTCAGACTGCCCTCTATTGCAAAGCGGTAATGTAGATTATGGAATACATACAATATCTACATATATGTCATGTTGGCGTGTCTCGGTGTGTTTTCTTAATGACATGTAAATGGGACACTTTTTTTGTAGCGGGTTGCTACCGTGTGACTTGTGCAGGACTGTGACTATGTAAGGAAATTTCACAAAAGTAAAAAGTCCCTACCACAAGTCTCGGTTCTTATTTCGTATGGTTTTGATGGCATTCACGTCATGTCATGGTAAATATCACTTTGGCAGCCTCTCTCGCATTCTCCATTTATTCATTTCGAAAACAAATCCCTTTTAGGGCTGAAGCACCTGGTGGAGCTACTTAATGTAATGGCTTCGGCCCCACACAAATAAACAGCTTGCATTTTTTGGTGCGAGATTAAGAATGGGGCTGAGAACGCTGCAAAGAGAGAGCCGGAGTGAGAAGGGTACAAACCAAACAGAGAAAGTCAACATGTGGAGATTAAGTGCAACAGTTTCGTGTCTGCCTCTGTCTCATGAACTGAGTGTGTAGGTGCTTTCACGCCGAAGTCTGGAGCTAAATTAAGATGCAGTTTGCTATTTGTTTCAAGTACCATGAAGATGATAGAAATTGGAGCAAATGAATTTGTCCAGACAGTGAGTGGGCTTATACAGTATGCACAATCAAACTTTGAACGGTGATAAATATAGATTTTTCAAATGTAGTGTACACACCTAAACGCACAAATTGAAGACTGCTCACTAAATGATGTAGTTAATAATATCCATTTGTTCAGATGTAGGAGAAGGTCACAACCGCGGACATTTCTTCAATGTGCGACGTCTCATAATGCGATCATCCAACACGTCGTCTACACTAAGAGAAAGGCACCTACCCTCGAGTAGAAAAAAAAAAAAAAAAAAGCTAATGGATTGGGAAATGAAAAGTTCTTGAGTTCCTTAAAACGTTTTGTCAATATCAGCACTTGAGTTAGTTTGAAGATTATTTTGTCTTATCCCATCTTGACGCTGAAGTGCAGCTCTTTTGCATGCTTGGACCTTTTCTTTAACCTGGAAAGGAGAGTGACTCAGCTGGAGCCAAAGAAAAGACAGGAGAAGCAGTGAAACAGAAAGCAGAACAAGAGTTACACTGCTTTTAAATAGCTTAACATGCCTTTAACATTAGTGACAAATGGAGCCTTCCGAACCAGACGTATCAAATAGTATCTCAGTTATTTCACTCGACCACAAGTCCACCAAACCGCTTTGATTCACGTCATACATCATTACCAATTAGGCTTCCCCTTGTTCGAATGTGGAATTGTCAAATAAATTACAATGTTAAAATATTTAAAATGCTGAATGAGAATCAGACACTTAAAAGATGCAATTGAAGCGGAACCGTTTCTTTCTGAGAGGCAGAGAGAGAGTGGAGGGATATTTGTACTGAAACGCAGTTTATTTGATGTACTCCAATGAGAAAGGCGGAGGCATTTTCTAAGCAGCTATTTATTTACAGTGTATTTTTTGCACGGGTTTCAGCCTTGGCTCCTGCGTTGTTTTCATAAACAAAGTCTCTGTGGCCGACTAGAAAAAACACAGGGCAGCTCAGTGCACTGAAAACAGGAATGACAAACACCATTAGCTGAAAAATTTCCATCTCATTGCAACTATGTTATTGTTTACTTTACCATACACGTCCTAATATGGTTACCTCCCTGTTAAAGCGGGCCGCAGCAGAGCCGAGGGGCCCTCGCAGGGAGATGCTTTCAGCTGCCACTTAGACAATAAGAAACAAATGTCACAGCTCGGCAAAATGGCCCGGCTTTCACAGCCTTACAGTACTTGGCCTTCCAGGCTGTTTGGCTCAGGCTCCCGTGTGATATTTATCCACTCTCCGCTGTTAGATGCCCTCACAATGTACCCCCCACCTCTCCTGCTCTCTCTCTTTCTCTGTCCCTTTCTTCTTGTCTTTCTCCGTCTTTATTTGTCTGTATCTCCCCATCGATCTCTGTCCCGTCCTGGTGTTAGCTGTGTGTAGGTTGACTGATGGGTCTCTGTTTGCCGTGTTAAGTTATTTATCAGGGGGTGGGGTGATGTGTTTGGAGTGGCTGTTGTCCTCCTCCTCCCTGTGGCTGAGCAGAGGCCAGTTCAGCTGCAGGTCACGCCCTGGCCCAAAGCCGACTCCGCGTTTGAACTGGAAACATCTTGGCCTTGCTTCAAGACGCTTTATGGTACTTGGATGAAATCATCTCACCACACAGTCAAAGAGTCCTGGGATACAGCAGCAAAAATATGGCGTTCTGCAGCCTGTGCCCGGGCCTAAGACACAGGGGAAGGAGCGAGCCACTTCTCCATGAGCGCACACTTGCGTATAAAGTTCTTCAGTTTGCCTCTACAGCCTCTTTACATGCATTTCACTCATTTGCATGTTCCCGTGAGCGATACATAAAAACATACCGCCATGTTATAAATAAGACCAGATGTTTTCCAATATTTTTGTCAATTGCTTCAAAAGTAACACTGCAGTCTCAAGGGAGAAAATCAGGCATATTTATATAGATAGATTATCTGTAGCTGCTTTTTATAATCTAAATCTAGATTTATTATTATAGATCATTAAGTCCTGTTATTATTATTCTGGTTTATTAGCACACTTGCCTGCACTGTGATGACTGTTAATGAAAGCTGCTGTTCAATCTCTAAAGTCACCAAAATGGAGGAACCTGACATTTGGTGAAATTGCCACTTTATGTGGAGAGATGATTTGTGAGTATTGTGCATGGAAGTGGTCAGACGAGGCTAAATGAAGTGTTGGGTTAGGCTGTAGAGTGGCTGGTTAGTTTGGCTGTAGCAGGAAATAAGGTTCGTTCCGATGCGTGGACTTTCTTTTCCCCAGTTGATGGAGGATGATGGCAGCCTCACTTCAATCCTAAAATCCTCACGTTTATGATATTTGCCCAGTATTATCTGTGCCTGTGGATGAATGGGAGGGCAGACCATGAGGAATGTAGAAGGTCAGGCTTGGTGATTTACACAGGACAGAGCCAGAGAATCCTTGGGAAAATACTTGGGCTGGGATCAAACACATGTCATGTGATATGTTCTTAACATTGACCTTTAAATTCATGCATTTTACTTCTCCTCTTTGGCAACGGAAACATCAGTCATATAAAACAAGTTTTTAACAAATGTAAGCAACTGATTGAGGGTTGTTTTGAGTAAATTAATAACGGTGGAATGTATTTATGTCCGAGGTTTTATGTATAAAGTTAAACTGTTCCTGTTACAACAAACACAACACAAAGGGATTATTATTTTCATTATGTTTAATATTCTAAACATGCAAAGTCATAGTGAAACCAATTGCTTTATTTTGGCGATATTATATATTTTGTTATTACATATTTTTGTATATATGTGTGTGTGTGTGTGTATTTGTGTAGATAAATATTCAACTGAATAATTTTAAGTGGAGATTATGATAAATGATTTTTTACCTAAACACAAGTTCCACTCTTTCAGTTGTATTTGGTTGATAAGTTAACGACGGTGACCTTTTGTTTTTTCCCTTCTGAATGGAAACACTATACCCTCTTTGATGTTAATGAACTTTGCAAAGGGCTTGTTTACTGACTTCAAGGTCAGTTTCTGAGAAAGGCAGCAGGTTTTCTTGTAAACATATTTACAGCCAAATATGTGTAAACACTGTAAATGTATACAGGTGCTACAAGGACAATACTGGCATATTTTCCCTTTTTTTTTTTTTTTTGCCTAGTTTTTTCCTTGACCTTTTCCACATGCAAAAATGCTGTCTGTGATGTTCTGTGCATGTGTGTGCTCGTTCTGGAAGCACTTGAAAGCAATATGTGCACCAACAGAAAGCAGAAATTTACTCCCACAAAGCGTAATGATGTGCATACTCACAGTATAAAGCTGTGAGGGGAGAGGAGCGGGAGAGGAGAGGCACATATCAAGGCAAACGCAGGACTACTGGGGGTATTAAATATGAATTAATGGAATGTTGCTCAGGCACATCTTTGGGTGTAGTGTAGTGTTGAAAAATAAAATTTATGTTGCCGGCTACTAGCCGTGAAGGTGCATTTGGACTTAGTATCCTTTAATTAGAAGTGAGATATTAGCATTTCACAGGGCTTTATGCTGGGTGAGGGGATCGGCCGGCCACTGTGCCTTCATTAGCCAGCTTCTCTGCGTAATGAGTGCCGTCATTAGCTGATGGAGTGGATTTGCCCTAGCTCTACCTTGAAAGGCACATCTTTTACATACTTGCAAGGAATAGCGCCTTTAAATGGATTTCTTAATGAATAATATAAGGTGCCACTTCTTTAAATTTTGACCACTGTATTTCTGATAATGTACATCACTAGCTGTCGCTTTTTCCTTCTCGCAGGTTGACAGTGAAGCAGTAGTATCACAGTAGCTATGGTGTTTAGAGTAGGGAAACAAAGGTGTGCATGGGGTTTGGTCAGGGTTTAGCAATATAGGAAAGCAATGTTGTGAAGTGCATCATAAATTCTCATTTATATCAAACCCATGTGGCTATGCTGATATAAAAGTGCTGGTTCAACCGGGTTACATGGCGACAAGCAGGCTGACCTTTGCCTCTCAGTCATCACAGTTGAGGCTCATGCACGAGTTGTGTGTGTGTAATTTCCCCTGCTGTTCCGGTTGTGAATGTTAGAAGCTCACGGTGTTTATCACAGTGCAGCTATTGGATGAACTTGTCTGTAAATACGTGTGTCTGTACAGGCATGTGTGTGCGTATGAAAGAAGAAGAGACAGATGAAGTGGAGGTGTTTTTGTGTGATATGGGTGTCTCCCTAAGCCTTCTGCTGCAGCTCCATTCTCAGTGATTAGTATTTTATTGATGAGCTCCCAAAGTGGCAAGTGTGGGAAATTGAATCTTTGATCTCCTACAGTTTAGGAAATAAAACCTGAGTGTGTGGAGCCTGCCAGGTAACCCCCCGCCCCCCCACCCCCCACCCCCCCACCTCCACACACAGCCACCCATGCACTCAGACAGACATGTCGTCTGGGAGGGATCTTCCGCCCCTTCTCCAAAACACATATTTGTTTTGGATGTTTTCACTGAGAGTCTACACGGTGATTACAGATGTTCATTAACAAAATTGGGTATTTGTTTTAAACTTTAACCAATCACTTTGATATGCTAATTACAGTGTAATTTAATTTGAGCCCTGTAATGATGATGCTGTTATTATGGACATAAATGATGCAGTTAAGCTGAGAGTAATCTCATTTGCATACTGTACATGCCAGTAAATTAAGCCCTTTCCTGCGTTGCTTCAGCTTTAATTTTCCACTCCTTTTCACACAGCATCCTTCAGCCCCTGCCTCTAATAGCAGGCCGGCGTGTTTGATGTGGCTAACCGCTTCCACACACTAAATCTAGTCACAATATGTAATACATTAAGGATCTCATTATAAATCTAAGTGCTCCTTTAAGAAGTCAGGAATAATAAGCAGACAAGCTTTGTAGTGATGCACAAAAACAGTTTTGTACCCCAAATCACTATTCACTCTTCCCTTATTCTATATCTGAACTGGAAGGGTGCTCATTATAACGCATACCTCCACCAGGGCTGAAAAAAACGCACAAGTCTTATTTTGATTATATGTAAAGAGAAAGAAACGACTAAAATAAATTATAGTTATAGGAGTGCTTGATTTAGTTTAGATTTGATTTCGTTGAAAGATAGTTGAAATTTTGTTTCAGAATTGAGAGAATTAACAGCATTAAAATCATGAATTTTAATTATTCACCTGAGTCAGTATGGAGCAGATGGTCTTTAGAGATGTTGGTAAAAAAGCATTTGGTTGTATATTTAAGCTGCAAGAATGTGACCTGATATGTTTTGTGCAAGCACTGTGGCTTTTGTTCCCTGTACAGATGCTTTTTGATGTGTAAATAAAAGAGGCATATGTCTGACAGAGGGACACGGCTGGCCTTGATAAAAGCTGCAGTGTCTTCATTAGAGAAGCAGCTCCTCGTGGTGTCTGATTGCCTGATGTTTGCTGTGAGAAGGTAAACATGTTTGTCATACAGAGGTGTATTTATACTGATCAAACACGTGAGATGGGCCGTGGTGAATGTTAAGGACTTTGGCTTACCAACAGCTCTGTGAACTAGCTGCCTGGCGGAGATCTAACCCGGCCCTCGTACCTCCTACTTTCAGTGAGATTCTGATATATCTTTTTTTCCTCTACCCCCTATGAAGGAGTGTTAGGAGGATGGTTTATGGACTCAAACACAGAGAATACAATTGCCCTTCAGTGAGAATGCATCCTCCATTTTGTACCATAAAGAATATTATTTTTCTGCCAGCCAATTTTCTCTGTTACTCTCTAATTGGCTACATAAATCTCGGCCGTTGAGGGTGAGAAATGTTGCAGTGTCACACAGTGTAATCTTCACCCTTATTTACCAATTCATTAAGATTCATTGATGCAGGATCGGTGAGAGGAAATGACAACATAAATCAGGCCTCCAACATAATGACCCTAATCAGTTGGGAATTGCAGAAAATGTCATGATGAACTATGTCCTTGTATTAGTGCCACTGTACATTGTCATTGTGCTGCTTTATGAGTGGGACGCATCCTCCTGACAAGGGCTGTATTTAACAAAAAAGAGTTGTTAAAACCTAATTCCATTAAAATGCAGACATTCATATAATATCTTTTAGTATTTAGCCCGCGCTCTTTATCTTCACTTTAACTGCTTAATGGAAGGCACAGGCTCCTGTCTTTTTTTTAGCCCCCCCCCCATGCTCTTTCTGGAAATGCTGGGGCTTTTAATATAATAACACGCTTCTTAGGCAAAGATGACCCTTGTACAGTATCATGTCGGCGGGTGAAATGCAGCAGGGTGGGCCAAAGGTTCGACCTCCTCCATATGTACCTCAGTGCATCAGATGGCCAAACGCATGTAAACTCGGTAAACGTTAAACAATCACCTGAGATAGTGTCAAAATAAAAGAGCAGTTGCGTTCCCATGCCATTATTTGTGTGTAAAGGTTAATGATTGTGTCCGGACAATCAATAGCTCAACTTAGTCCATGTGTGTTTAAACCAAATAGGTGCTGTGTGTTCTTGCGAGAGAGAAATATATAACACTGTTGGGCCGATAGTTGGATCATAACAAAGTTATAACAAATATATTGAGCGCAGTTGATGACTTACTCAAGTGTAATTAGCAGCTAACTCAGCGTGTGGAGCTGTGGTTTACCACACGCATGTCTTTATGATTTAACAGAGCTGCAAAACTTTTTCCCAAAATGATTAGGCTGTAAGTTGTCAGCCCACAGAGGAGTTGTACACTAGGGTGAGTTGACATGCCCCCAGAAGACAGTGGTTCTAATAATATTGTCCTCTCTTTGTAGCGACACACAATATTAATTAGACCAGTTGGTTAAGCTAACCTTGGTTTCCCTAGGAAAATGCATCTGACACATTTCTTCTCCGTAAGTTCGCGTTGCCATACCCATGGGGGCAGCACTTACAAGAATTGTAGTAAAAGCGATTAAAAAGAATATGACATACTAGTAATGTTAAAACAATAAGCTCTTTTGCAGGCCCCATAGGATGCTGATAGATTGAGGTTGTGTTTTTCTTTGGATGTGCGTGTTTGACAGGTCTAATTGGTAAGACGAGCTTTAGAGGCCTGCTTCTTCCCATGCATGGGGCCTGTGGTCAGAGAAACGAGGCCCCCTGTCTCCTGATATCTGTCCTCTCGCTGCAGTGTTAATGGGCATGAGCCACATGTGCGCAAGATTATCAAAGTCGAATGAAGGAGAGACACTGAGAGAATGTGTGGCGAACCACTCCTAAAAGCGGCTCCACATCCCAGAATTACTATTCCATTCATGTACAACCAGATTTAAACTCATTAGACTTCTCTATTTACTTAGTCTCTATCGGCCCTTGTTGTACTAAAAATACCATGGCCTGCCTTACTTTGGCACATTCCGTCATTGTCTATGCACAGCAGGCCTTTACACTGAGGTGTATCTCATATGGCTCCATGCAAAGGAGACAACCTGCTTAGTATATTTTCTGAAATTATGGATCTACTCAGCTTCTCTACTGGAGTCTGCCTTCTTTTACCGTGCTTATTGTTAATTTATCTGTGCTTGTAGTGTGATAACAGGCTGATATTCGTATAAATCATCACGCTCATCATCGCTTGGATGTTGAGCCCCGTTCCTCTCGCGACGGTGTAGTAAATAGGTTTGGATGTAGATTTCATGCTTGAGAATCCTGTTATAGTCATCCCAATGTGTTATAAATATGTGTGGCACCCAAGCTCATGTTTTATGCCTTCCTAACATGGGGTAACTGAAATGATTATGGAAGTTGCTTTGGGGAGGGGAGCGAAGACAGAAAACGGGATTCTGGGAAGGGAAGCCTCATTGGTTGGCTTCAGCTCAGCAGATGGCAAGTTGTTGTATTTGTGAAAAATTCATGCTCAAGGTGATGTGCAGCTTGAAAGTCTCAACACTAAATCCTCTGGCTTGTCTTTTGTAGTCACTACTAGTTTTGGGACGATGAATTGTTTGATGTAGCATATGGAGTAATTCATAATATTAATCTTTAAGTCATTTTGGGAATTGCTACGTGAGGCATGTCTCATTAATTTAGTATTTTCTTAAATTACTTCAGCTGTGTCTTTGATTATCAAAATCTAAATGATTCCTTGTTTTGTTTTGCTCTTTTTGCATCTCTGTTGTGTCAGCTTTTGGAGCCCTCAGACATCCTTTGTTCTTTCCATGAACTCAGTTACTGAATAATTTAACAAGGTAAATGTTTAACATGTTTTTACAAGTTCCTCGCTGCAGTGTTGTGAAGACCCGCTGTTTGTTGACTCTGGAGCAACTGTTGGTTGCATGCTTGACAAGGATGCGTTTCCATAGGAGACCACCTGGTTGGCTGCCCACCCAAGCATCACCCATCTTGTTCGCATTCACGGTGGCTTGCTAGCAGCTGCAACTCACCAGCTTAATGCATCTTCAAATGTCAGAAGAATGACTTTTTGTTTATCTGCCTCGCTGTTTATTCTAGCCAAAGCTGCATTTGCATCGACCTTGATTCCCTAAAGCCTGGTCCCCGCTCTCCCCTCCCAGAACCTGTTTACACTAGGCCTGCCCTGAGTGTCACCTAGGAAATCGGCTGATCATTCCACCTGGTTAATATTAAATGGCTCCTGCAAGGAGCTGTGTTTGTTCATAAACACAACCCACCAGCTCTCCCTGTTTACTGTAGCCATGGCAGCAATCACTTATTAAACAAATAGCTGGTTTGTTTGTGAGCGGGAGCGGTCCGCTTATACCCCTTACAAGGCCTGTTAAGAACTTAGAAAAGGCTTCTTTGTCTTGAAGTGGCAGGGTGTAGGGGATGTAGGCTTTGTGATGGAGGTGGTGGTGTATTTGTGAGGAAGGGGCTGGTATTCCTACTATATTGTCACAGTAGTCTGGAGATATGCTTTGCCTATCTGTGACTTGGTTGAAGTAGCTGACAAGATTACAGGGTTGTTTGGTCTGACTGTGAAGTCTTCTTTTGGCAGTGTGTCATCGCCGCTGTTGGCTCCTCTCAGCAGAGAAGGGACAAAGAATTGTAGTCGGCGTGGCAAGAGAGTCCGGACATTTCAGAGTTTTTTTGAAATGAAGTGGTTCTAGTTTTCAGCTGCCTCCTCTTTGCAGAGGGTAAATGCGATTTAGACCAATTTCTGGTCTGTTGCCCTCTGGATGATTCCGAGAGACGTTTTTTGTTCAAATCAATGATGAGGGTGCTGGATGATTTAAGATACAGCTTGTGTTTGTCTTAAGACGTTTCCCTCAAACCAGGAGCCAAAATATAGCAGAACATGAGAGAGTCAGAAACCTTGAAAAACATTTTGTTGTTGTACCTCTGATGTGTTGTCTAGTCTAGCATCCAAGCTGAACCTAAACAGCTCTAAAGCGAACCTCTCCCCATTGTCTCCTCCTTTGTGCGGCTTTATCTCCGACCCAAGAATGTTGTGCTTTTGTTGTGTGCTTGTGTAAACAGGGGCTGTGTGAGAACTTGGCAAATCGAAGCAGGTGGCCGTTGAGGCTTTACTGTCATGAGCATTAAAGAAAACAGAACATGGAGAAGGGTCAAAGCACAGCTGCGCGGGCCGACCCTACCTTGAATCGACTGCTGACTTGTTTGAGCTGTTGAATTCCAGGCAACCACGACAGGGGGACAGGCATTAGATTTCCAGTGTGGGGGGAAAAGGAGGAGAGGCAGGGCTGATGAGCTCTGGCCGCCGGCTGTTCTTAACCTTCAACCTGCACGTTCAGGTGGGAGACACATGTGACTCTTGTTTGTACTGTACTCTTCATATTTGAGACAGGGAAAACCAAACAAGGTGTAAACAAACAGAAACTCTGAACTTCTTTTTTTATCATCTAGTGTTTGTTGCTGTGCATGCAGCTCCCCCAAAGTACAGACAGACATCTAATAATCAACAGCACAGCGGATTCCTTTTTTCTTCAAGCTCTTGTTGTTTTGTTTTCATCGACTGGAATTTTTTGTTATTTTGATGCTTTTCTAAAAACGTTTTTTTTCAACCCATGGAATGCAAACAAGGTTCACAAATAACAAGCAGGAGTATGTTTCCCACGACTCCATATGTGTGTTGCTGTAGGGTACGTTAGGATCCATATGCATTGCATGCACGCATATGGTGTTAACCCCTGTAACCAAGCTACTTTTAGCAGGACACTTGACCCATAATTACTGTTCTTAATGTGTGTGTTGTGCGCGGAGGGAAATAACTCTTAAGCTTTTTGAGTCATCACATACACACGAGGCGATCCCCTGAGCAAAGTGAAAATAAATAGATAGATAAACAAATCCAGGGCCAAGTCACATGACCGAGTTACCCCGGCCCCAGCTGATGATGGCGTCCCTGCCTCGGTGCTTCACAGATTAACATTGTTATCAGCACAAGTCTCTAATAAGGCTCTTTCCTATCTGCTTGATATTTATGATGGATAATGCCCATTTTCCATTTACTTTTTTCCTCCAATTTTTTCTCTCATGATATTGCAGCTTTGAATTATTCTGTGGTAAAATTAATGAGAAAGTAGATTTATGGGTTTCATTTGTTTGTCAATTCGGAAATTAATTGGGTGTTAATTTTAGCCATCCCCTCATCAGTGCCGGTTTCAAGCATGCGCGCATTACTTTGCATTCATTGTAGCCTTTCTCTCCTTTATTGTGGGTCACTAGTTTTGCATACATTAAAATAGCCCCGCGGCTCATTCTCTTGATTACTTTTGGAGATGCCATGCATTTGGAAATTTACGCCTTTCTGTTATAATTATGAAAATTTTGCATGGAATGACAGTGCATGCATAATAGCCATTACTTTCTCTCCTTTTATGCGCCTTTGGAAGAAGGAAAGCAGGCCCTCCTTTTTCCTCTGCATGTGGAAAAATGTCTTTTATTTGAAAAATAAGTGGGGCTGAATAACGTCAGCACATGGTTTATTTCAAATGGCATTTAATTTCACCCGTGAATGTGTGTTTCTAATTGGTGTCTCAGAAGGGGAGTTGGTGCAAGCAAGGGCCTGTAGATGGAGTTGTGGCCGGCTGCTTCCCATCCCACAGTATTCCTTTTGCTCACTCCTTGTTTAGAAAATCCCATTACGGAGGGAGGCTGTGCCAGACTGGAGGGGTGAGTCGGGTCAACATCTGTCTGGAGGGAGAGGGGGGCCAGCTCTAGCTCCAGCCCAGAAAACAGGCCCTTGTAGGCCGGGCCCAGGCTGCTCAGACAGGCCCCTGAGTGTGGGGGCGTTGTGACACACAACTGAACCGGCACAGGCCACAGTGTCAGATGACTCACTTGGATACGCTTCTTGCAAGGAGGGCTTCTACAGGAGAGGAGATGTAAACCATCGTGCTCTTTGGGCTTGATTTTTGTTCTGGTTCTTTTTTAGCTCCCAATTGCTACTGATGATAACTGAACAGCCAGACATTATCCACAACGCTGTGCTGGCCATTGCGCTGTATATTCTTTAATACCACTATGTCTGGATTATTATCTCTCTCGTGCTCTGTAAATATTCTGATGTGACAAGTTGTCAACCTCAATTTCATATATGTCACCCTGAGTGCGTCTCCCAGCGGATGTCTGGGTATGTTTCTGCATGTTGTTTAGATCTGCATCTCCGGAGACCCTGTGCCCATGTTGAGCACATATTAACTCACGTTGGCCCTCCTATTACACGCCTTAAATGCAACTCCATAAATCTGCATTTAGTTCCATTTTCACCTTCTTTCATGATGAGGCCCAGTGTTTTAAAGGCATTTATTCTGCTTCATATAAATAATTAATCAGCCACGTTAATTTGCTTCTGCCTGACTTGGTCAGCTTCATTAACTGCCCTGGAATTGAGAGGCTAGACGCGTTGCACCAGTGAGGCCAGTGACTAACGCACAATAGATGTAAATCATTCCACTGATTTGCAGAATTCAGGCACAGATATACACCGGTGTCACTGTTGATAGACGGGGTCGGTGCAAAACTGGATGCTGGACCATTTGGCTTTTGTGTCTCCAAAAGCAGGAACGATTACTTAAAATATAAGCAAAAAATCGTCTTCATATTTAATTCTGATTTACGCTGTCAAAATGTTAAATAAATGCAATTATACACAAAACTACACAGTATTAGTATGTTATGTTTATGTGTTTAACTTAGTTATGAAAGATAACATTTTCCCCAACAACTCCAAGGGGTTTATTTGTATTCAGACCTATATTTTGGTGTTAATTGAGCACCCCTGAAGGATTTGACTGTTTTTGCTTGGCCTCAAATGGATGTTTCTCATGGAGATCCTTTGGCAGGCCTCACACAGTTGCCCTGTTTCCCATTAAAAAGCCATTCTGCCGTGGTTCTTCTGGGAGTCATGCAAGTAAATATATCCATTTCCATAGAAAGTGTTTTGTTTTGGAGGTCCAGTGTTTTCTTGGGCTCCACTGCTCTCGCTCAACTCAAACTCAGGTTGGGTTCCTCTCCGATGTGTGCTGGACTCCGACCCCTCCAGCCCACTCCTGCCTGTGCCCCATAATGGAAAACACAAACAAAACCTGGGTCCCTCCCTTCTGCTTGGTATGGACTTGTCATCTGCAAAGGATCAGCAGCAGAAAAGCCAAAACAAAAGAGCAGTTCATTACTCTGTGGAGAAGGAGGCTGTGGGAGCGTGTGCGTGTGTGTTTGCCTCATTGCATATGCTACAAGCAAACAAACAAGAAACAGGGAAGCGCAAAACCAACAGGGAAACCTGCAATAAAGTGAAATTGTGTGGGAAGGATATGACACATGTTTATAGTTTGGCCCTGAGTTGAAACGCGACCTCATTGCTGTGTGTTTTAACAGCTGTTTCGCCCTTTCTCCTTCCTCCCCTGTTTTTTTTCTCATTCTGTGTCTTCTCTCAGGTTTTTAAGTCATGATGCAAGAATCTGGGACGGAGGCGACAAGCAACGGACCAGCGAATCAAAATGGAGGAGCGGGCGCAGAGGGCGTATCCAGGGAGGTACGGCCCAAGAGTGCCACGCCGTCAGTGGAAGTGACTGCAGCAGACCTCCTGCATCTCCAGCAGCACCAGGTAGACCGGCTTCCTTTTTCACACCTGTCTTCACTTTATTAAGCCATGTCAACAACAAGCCCAGCCCCCCTCTTAAAGTGCCACTTAATATTTAATTACGCTTCAAAGTACATCTCGTTCATAAACACATTATTATTATTATTTATGTATATTGAGGCACATTTTGAATATTTAAAGAAGGGGAAGTGCTCTCTGTGTGATTTTTGTTTGGTTTTCAACATATTTATCATAGCATGTAGCATCTGCATTCTGATGAAATATTTATCATGCTGGTCTGACATAATTTCAGCATGTAGGTGCCACTGGATATTGCAGACAGTTAAGAAACCATGCTGTCCAATAGGATGACAGCGTTTTCTCCCGGCTCGTTGTAAACACGCCTCACACTCACAACTAATGCCACACTTTGCTGCCTTTAACCAATGAGGGGCAGAGATGCACGTTGGCGTTATTGTTAGTGAAGCCCAAAACATTTTCACCATCTCAGACATGTGGCAAACAGACAAGCTCTTTCTGTCGGTGTCAGCTTCATGTGTGGCACACGACAGTGTGTTTAGGGAAAAAACACTGAAAAGATCAGTGTGTCTTCTGTTATCTTGGCCTATCCGACAGAATGACTGGGCTTGTTGTCAGGAGCTGTTTGGTGATGATGCCCAGGCTCTCGGCTGCTGTCTGTTGTCACAGCACATCCATCAACTTTTGAAACAGAGAGAGCAACAATGGTGTAACATGGAACATGGAGGATGGAGCTTTGTTATATATAAAGCTTAGCGATATTTCATATTCTTCTGCAGAATCATTGTAAAACCATGACAATGTGGCACTGTGACGCACACTGATAACTGACTGATCATTGGTTTGATTATTTCAAATTTGATTTTGCATGCATAAGCACAATACATGAAAAGCCTTATTATTATAGGCAATATAACACTTGCTCGGCCCTTCTTATGTGTCCATCACTTAAATATAATATAACCTCATAGCTGTTTAATGTAGATTATGACTAGTCTCTTCTTTTAGTAATTTTCTCCTTTCACCTGTGCTTGAGTTCATTATAGAGGCCTTAGTTAATCACGTATTCAGTGTATGGAGCAGAGCTGTATTGAAATAAATATCACAGAACAGTAGAAAGTCAGAAAGGGTATGTGAGTGTGCATCCTGCTCCTCTGTTCCAGCGTTGGGCCTGCAGGCCTCTCCAGATTGCTTATCTGCCCTTCATCGCCGTTCCCCCGGCTCCAGTCCCAGACCCCACCACCCATCTTTTTTTCCAGTTCAAAATGAGCATGTCGTCAGTGAGAAAATCACAGCCATACTGAATTCATTACTGCAGTAGTCACACAAAACCATGGATAAAATTTCAATAACTGCAGGCCACAGTTGAGTAAACAGTTGCACTGAAACTTAATTCCTGTTGACTTTTCCTTCATTCTTTGCCAGGGGCACATTCTGATTCGCTCTGCAAAGACAACAGGGTTACAACTTTGATGAATGTGAGGCAGGAGAGCGAGAGAGAGGTGTGTGTGTGTGTGTGTGTGTGTGTGTGTGTGTGTGTGTGTGTGTGTGTGTGTCATTCATGGATTTGGTGTTGCACTTGACAACACCAAGAATAGAGGCACTTGTCCAGGCATGGGCCGTGTTCTCTAATCACCCAGAAAAAAAACGTTACTCTCCAGGATCTCCTCTGGCATTTATATACCAGGAGAGTGTATTTGCAGTGTGTCACAAGAGCATTTCATCCTCTGCTTTCTGCAATGGTAAATGGCCAGTGCTTTTTTTTTTGTTTGATGCCTTTTGAACAGATCTAATGGTTAGTGTCCGTGGCCTGCGGTTGGAGTTGAAAAAGTGGGAGGCGTATTAATTGTTCTGTGTGATAAATGGCTCATGTTGTGGATGAAGGACGAGATGTCTCATTCTGTGCTCCTGACACTGTGCTTTGATAGGCTACTTACCAGAGTAGTGTTACTGGGAAGGCAGGCAGTCTTTTTTTATTCTCCCATTAGACTAACCCAGGATTTTCACTCATGCACCATGAACCATGTTAATTGTCCCCAGGGCATTAAGATCTTCGCTCAATTACTTGATAACTTTTTACTTTTGTGGCATTTCACAGTCTTTCTCTTTAGATTTATTTGCAGCTCGCACTAATATGCGGCTAACTATCACACAGGCCTTTTTTTTGTGTGGCATCCTTTGTTCTCCACCAAACATCCAAGATGCCATTACCCCTTTAGGTAATGCAAAAATCAATCTAAAATGTTCTCAGACCCAAAGTGCAAATGTGTGTGTGTCCCCCGAGTGAGTGGGAACAACAAACCTGGCAGTGGCATATCATTTATTCTTATTAGGGAACATAACTATGAAAGACAGTCCTCATTAATAAAGATGGGGGATGAAATAATTGTAATCTGTTTGATCATCTTGATTCTGACAGGGGAATTCATCTTGTGGACTAGTCAGATTTGGGGGAAGTGGACCATAAGCTTGATTTAAGCATCTCTATTAATAAGTCAAATACTGTTTGTGAAAAAAAGTGAGGAGGGAAAAAAGGTGACGTCTCCCTGGTCTCGATCGCAAAGGTGGCGTGAAAATCTGGCAATTTTCACTCTTCAGGATCTGAGAGTGTGTTACCTCTTCAGTCATATTCAATGCTGTTGTGGAAAAAGAATTCTTGAGACATTTTTTTGGTCGGTTGTGCATGTGTTGTTCTCGGTCTGTTTGCTTTTTCTCACGTATGACATACAGAATGTCTCTGTGGAACATTTTTCATAACAGATCTGCTTTAGCCTTGAATGCGAGCATGCTGGTATTTTGTGGGTTGTTTGTTTGTGTTGTTTGTGTTGCAGAAGGTTTTAAGTGGTTTTGTCCTCATGAGGAAGTGAAGAGAGAGAAAAATAAAGCAACAACACTCATATGAAAGACGCCTGTTGTGCAATAACTTGTGTTGTGGATTTGTGCTTTAAAATGATTTTGCAACAGGAAGTTGGGGAGTTGTATCAGCTTTGCTTTTGCTGCTGTTTTAGGGACTTCACACATGATTCTTCTGAAGTGTTTTCAATTGAAGCATCTGTAACATCTCACATTTCTGACCACGCAGACCATTCCTCCACTGCAAATTAGTTTCAACTGAAACAACTGTATAGTATTAAATATTGATATCTTGTCTTCTAAAAGACCCCATTTAAGTTGGAGCATCACTCTGTCTCTTCCTCTCAGCGATACAAATACACTCCAAAAGTATTACAACATAAAAATAATTGGATGAAAAATTACGTTTTTCAAACCCTAACCCTTTATTGCATACATACCCATCCAGCCCGCCATGTCAAATAAGCGCTTTTAAAGATTAGTCACAAATCACAAGATAAGGCCTGGCAATTATTCGTATCTCCTCTTTTTGTTATGGTGGGGACTCTGTAGTGTTGCGTGTACAGAGTGGAGGGAGTCACACGAATAACGGCAGTGGCAGAAGGAGCTGAGCGGGCACAGGTTGCCTGTTTGCATAATGCAGGGCTTACACGGTCCCTCGTGGTGTCTTGAGAAGGTGGAAATTCACATCTTAGCTACCGTCGCTGAGCTCTTTTCTGTTGAGCACCGAGGGAAGTGTTGGATGATAAGCTTTGCTATCATAGTACACACACACACACACACACACACACACACACACACACACACACACGCCTGCATGCGTACAGCTCACATACAAACGTATACATGCTCAGACAAAATAGAGGCCTAAAGGCAGGGCCCGGCAGTGTAGGACCTGCTGGTTTTTGGCATGCAGTCAACGGTATGCACTGATGGTCTGACTGAGAGAGTTAACAGCATCAGGTCAGGGGGCATTTGCTGTCTCAAAATTATGCTATTTGCCAATGCTGTGCCAGGGAGCTGAGAGCAGGAGGCCATTTGCCAAGCCTGGGTAGAAATGCCTCACTGTTTCTTAACAAGAACTCGGCTCTTATCACACTTTTGATAATTATTTTTATATACAAATATCTCCACATTTCCAAACTGGTTACTTTCAATGTCGTTCGACACCGTGGTGTAACATCCAGTTTTTTAGCAGCGTGCTCAGGCTTTAATTTGTGCAGAAGTGCTCTGTGTTCTCATGTTGTTGCTTTTATAGGCTCTCATCTCTCTGAGCTCTCGGGTATCTTCATGTGTACTGTTCATATTGTCACAGGAGGCCAGGCAAGGCTCCAACTTATTGGAAAATCTGGCGGAGAGGATAACATCAGTGTTATGACACTGCATATTGCCCCAAATTGCTTTATTGGTAAAATGATAGTGCTCGTCCAATTTGAATAATTTTATGGAATCCCTCACAGAACAGTTTAATTATGTTATCACACAACTGGCAACATCTGTCTTTATACCACAGCACATGACAGTTTTATTACAGGCTGAATTTCTTTGCTGGTTCTGGCAATTGATGTGTGATCTGATTAATAATCACACAGATGGAGGTGAAAATTGAACAGTGATGTGCTACTATGTTGAAAATTGGGGGAAATAATTATATATACAAAAAACACGGTATGTGTCACTGAAAATATCATCACTGTTTTTACCGAGCTGCTCTAGCTGGGATCATATTGTATTTTTCAACGCAGTTAATTGTTGCACGCAATCTTTTCTTATTGGAAAACTCTGTTTAGTCTAGCTACAACATTTGAAAAGCTTTTGTCACCCAGGTTTTGCTAGTGATGTGTTTGGAGGTAAATGACCCTGCACCTCTCCATTGTCTTATGGATGCCTTCCAAAACAGTCAGCCTATGCGCTCATCCATTTTGTTGAGTCTACCTCCAGCCACTGCTCTCCGACTGGGAAGAGATGAAGCACAGGTTGCCTGTGTGCCGAACCCAGAGTTTAAAATAGTCAACTGGTGCATGGGTCGACATCCTGTTGACGCACCCTGCTTGTGTTCTTATGTGGGCAGAAGGAGGGGGATCAGGGGAGGTGTACAATGAAGGAATGGAACACACACACACACACACACACACACACACACACACACACACACACACACACACACACACACACACACACACACACACACACACACACACACACACACACACACACACACACACACACACACAAACACACACAAACTTAAATCAGAGTTCTGGGGGTTTCCCTCGCCTTTTTTAGGTCTTAGGTGCTGTCGTCTTTGGGGGAACTACAACATTTTAAGTAATTACACTAAAAGTTAAGCAGTTTCACATCATTTTGAACCTCCACATTATCACATTTATGAAATAAGACTTTCATTAAACTGGTTGTTGCATACACCCAGTTACAGCCGCAGCCCCCGTCTCCATATGTATTCACCGTCCTTACCCCTAAACTTTGTTACATACATACATGCAACATACTATGCCTCGCTATAAATATTGTTGACACCACTGGGGAAATCAAATCACCTGAATGTAAGCTAAGGTTATATATACAGGATATATTATTGTATGTGCTTTCCTCATCACCTACAATGAAAACTTTCACGCTGCTGGCTCTCTTTCCCCTGGAGAAGGCTGTGTGGAGCCGCCGTGAGCGAACATATGCTGAGGAAGGTAGATGCCAACACGCTCATGCTCTTGACCCCTGACATTTGTGAAGGGTGAGGAATACTTGGCAGGAAGATCCTTTGTGTCCCGACAGCAATCTTGCACTCAATCACCTTGTCCATCATCTCCACCATCATCCTGGTTCCATTCTTGAGAGTTGGATCAAGACCTACTCGCAGGTTCCTCTGCAGCACGACTGGAACTCCTACTTTCACTTATTCCAGAAGGTGTTAATGAGTTAAGGAACTCGACATCTTCTCCGGGGAACACAGCCAAGCACAAGTTGTTGATATCTGTAATATCCTTGTTCAGCAGTGTGTGTACAGAGCCTTTGAGAAGGTTCTCTTTGTCACCATATCCATTCTGGAGGTCAGGGAAGGTCTCACGAAGTAATTTGTCGAAATCTGGACCTGAATGTCACTCTCCCCAATCCCTTCATTTTACCTTCCCCCAAATATGTCAATGGTGACATCAACTCATGTTGTCATTATATACTGCTATAATTTGGCAATGCAAATAAAAAATAAAACTAATTTGATGTAATTCATGTTTGTTGTTCCCATGTTAGCCAGACACTATGCACCCATCAACTAATTTAGTTTGGAGGCTGTTGTAGGAATGGTGCATACACATATACAGTATATGATGGCCAACTACAGCAGTATATATACATTTATACTGCATAAAACTATAAGGCTTTTACAAAGTCTCTTGCTTCTGTTTCTGAACCTGGTCTTCTGGGATTGAACCCTGCCCTCCTGGTTAATGGCCAGCTACTCTACCCACTGTGCTAACAGTTCTGTGAGTCGCTGCCCTCAACATAAACTGAACTTCACTCTCTCCTGGTTTAATTTTACCTTCTCCAAAATATGTCAACTATGACATCATTTATGTTTCCCCCTACTATTATGCAAATAAAGTATAGAACTGCTTTTTGGTATAACTGAAATGAAAAACACTCAAATGCCGGACAATTTGGTTCAGGTTTGTAGGAATGGTGCTCGTTGCAACTCCACACAAACACGGCGCACACCGCACTGCAAGTATAGTAGTTAATAAGGAGATAATATTCAGACTGTTGCAGATCATGTTAATGCAGTATCAAATGTTCTTCCTTAAGCTGATTTCTCCTGGTACTCTGGTTTGTTCTGTGCTTATAAACATAGTCAGAGAAAAGTGATTCTTCATCCTCAAGGTATCAGCACTGATGCCTGTCCCTCTGGAAAATGTGTGCACAAGTAAACCTCTCAAGGACTGTGTTGGTGCAAATGCCTCCCGTGTAAATGATGCGAGTGCATGCTGGTATCATTAGGAAGAGTGAAGTGGTTCTCATTGTGTGGTGCCCGGATGGTCTTTGATTGCCATGTCTGTGTTTGTGCTGAAGTGGGCAACTCTAAACTTTAAACAGGTGTCTGAAGCAGCTGGCTGGAGGCAGACAGCGAAACGCGTCTGTGTCGGTTCAGTATTAGATGGCTAAGAGAGGCCTCAGCTAGCCAAAGGACTAATGCATCCTCTATGTTTTATTTAAAGTTCTGCCAGTGAATGCTTCTGAATGCTCCACATCAAGACACACATGCAAAATCCTCACTCACTCACGCACACACACACACACACACACACACACACACACACACACACACACAAAAGCGTACTGAGTAATTTAGCTCTGTTTAGCTGAACAACTTATGTGTTTAGTGTTGTAAATAAGTAACCGTTTTAACAGGGCCTCAGGAGACTGTGGTTGGGAACATACACGCTCAGACATGACTGGTTTTAATAGCCATTGTCAAAACACTGATTCAACCAAACCCTTTGTTCACCCGATCGGAATGTTTACATTTAGTGGAATAATAATGCCATTTTAAGTAGAATCTATTCTTTTAGAATAGTCAATCTGACCCAATTTATTAGGGATAGACTTAAGAATGCACAATTCCTCTTGGGAAAACACTCAAGCACAGGGCCTATTCATTTTTAATGAGAGCTCTACTTTAAAAACTTCATAGAATTAATATGTATCAGTGAAGTCTTTCCTGTGCAGAAAACTTGAGGGTAATTAATATTCATAGGCTGTGCTTGTTAACACCCCCATTGCTAGTGCAATGTAGATCCAATTAACAGAGAATGGACCCCAAGGAATTGGGCAGATAAGGGTTAAATGAGCTATTGAAATTGAAACCGGGACTGCCTCATCTTAAAACACTTATTTGTTTCAATAAATCCTAAAGCTTGTTGCAGATTAAGGCATCTTTTGGGTACACAAGTGAGGTGCTATTAAGGTGGAGGTGCATGAAAGTTTATAGATCATATAGATTTGTGTGTGTTTGTGTGCGTGCGTGCTAGTTGATGTAAACCTATGTGTTTGTGCGTGCATGATGCATGCTTGCCTGTGCACTTGCTTGTGCATATG
Organism: Genypterus blacodes; assembly: GCF_046128005.1. Classification (NCBI taxonomy): domain Eukaryota; kingdom Metazoa; phylum Chordata; class Actinopteri; order Ophidiiformes; family Ophidiidae; genus Genypterus; species Genypterus blacodes. The sequence goes on from NW_027466831.1 coordinate 5,637,953, forward strand.
CATGCATGGAGGGCATCACCTACACAGCCAGCCTAATGTGAAAATCCTGTAGTGAGCCTGAGTTATATATCTTATTCATAATCTCTTGGCACAGTGTTGATAATAGCCTAGACGTCAGTGTTCATTCCTGGCGTCAGCCTGCAAGCTCTGGCCAGTGACAGAGGGGGAAGTGCTCAGGCTCCAAGGGAGCTAAGTGATGGTAGCAAAATACCTTTTTGTCGCCTGATGCTGTTTGTTAGGACACATCCTTCTGATATTGTTCCCCAGAGTGCTCTGAGACAACTGTCCTCTCCACATCTGAGCCCATAAAAGGCTCAGACTGGCTGTAAACAGGTGAGCTGGCTAATAGGACTATATAGGGCAGGGATAAGGGGGTTTGGAGAGAAACGAAGATGAGATTAATTTTTAAAACTACCTCACTGGGTCCTGCTTTATTTTTGCTTAGTTTATTTTAGCAAAATGAACACAGAAGTGATTGCAGTATATACTGTATGTGACGGCTTTGCAGGGTATACAAGTAACCACAACAAAAAACAGTGGATTAAAAAAGGGAAAAAGTTATGGAAAGAGTGAGAAATTCATGTTCCCCTGAAGATAAATCTTACTTTTCTTCTTTTTGTTGACTCCTGAACTTCCCTTTTGTGCCACCATCAGCCCAAGAGCTTCATTTGTACAGTAAAACATTCTAAATCTAACTGGCAGTTTGCCATGAAATTTACTGTGAACGTTCACGTTCCCCAGAGAATTAATTTCTTTCCATTTTGGAAACTCTGTGAGCGCCACCCTCAGGCAAAGTGTCAGCTTTGCACACAAGATATCTCATAATCTAAGAGGCAGCTTGCCAAGAAATTTGCTGAGATGATCCCAAGGGTATAAGCCCTTTTGATTTTAATGACAGCATAGCCTTTTCTAGCATCACCCTGAGAACAAACATTTTAGTCCCTCAATCAGGGCCAAAATTGTAACCAACATTGATAGGCAAAACACACTTTTGTATGTTTTTTTCCACTTAAACAGACTGATTATTACAGATTTCCCTGTATCATGAATGATACTGTATTCCAAAATAGTATTGTGCAGTCAGTGTTGATTGTTAATGATTGTTATTAAAACAAAGGCTATAATATAATTTAATATTCTAGTGTAGTATGTTTATTTAGATTATTATCCAATCCTTTATGGCACGGTTTAAGTGTAAGTCAGTGTACAATTTGAATATCAAGCATAAGTAGATCGCATTGCAATGTGTGAGGGTAAAAAACCAAATTGTGTGTATTTTCAGGATTCATTGTCCTAATTTTCCTTGTTCTTGTTGAAGTACAGCTGAAAGCGAGGTTACTGTCAAGATTAATCCTCATAATGTAAACTAAACAATTTGAATTATCCCTATTTTAATATTTAAACTTTAATATTTAATGTGATCTCATACTACAGTGTCAAAGTAGTATTGACATTTGAGTTATCATGACCACACTGGGGTGTAGTCTGTCCCTTTTCTGATGACACAGAAAAACATGGCAGCTCTGTGTTTGCCACACAGGGTAGAATATGATGTATTACAGCTGTTGATGATCAAATGAGCCTTCATTGAAGTAAATATGCAGGACAGGCACAGCGTATATAGGTCTGTCAGTGTAAATTTGGTTGTTTGACATGTATTCACCCATCAAAGTATGTATCGGTGATTAATAACACCTCCCCTGTGCGTTCAGCAGTGACGTGGCCTCTATTTGAGAGAAAAATGGTAGTGGTCGGTATTCATTGGCGAATAGCTGTATACCATTTAGAGAATGATATGCCGTGATGGGATGTCTGGTCATAAATAATAGTGATGGTACCTCTGCATCCTGTGAATGACATGTGCCATAAATACTTAGCCAGGCCAGAAACAATGCTTCATTTAAATCCCTATTCAACCTTTTCCTCAAAATATATAATTTAAATGGACAATAAAAACAAATGTTTTCTCTCCCCGGCTGGCAGCAGGGAGACGTCGACAGCAGGACGATGTGTTTTGCTCCCTCGCTGCAGCCTCTGATGCTCTGTTGTTATTTGCTTGTTTACAATCTTTGACATGATGTAATGGGATGGCTGTGAAAGTACTAGCCAGCAAATGGCACAGAAAATAAGACAGTCCTTTATGTCTGCCCCCTCCTCTTTTCTCTTTTCCTCCCTTGTTTTTTTCCCTCCACGGACTGGGAACATGTTCTGCATTTGACTGAAGAAACATGAGCCCTGAATATAAGTAACTGTTTTTTGCATTAGGTACTCCCTGGAGGTAGGGGGGAAAATATCATGTCCCTGCGTGAAATGTGAATGTGAAATCTAGCAGAAAGAAATATTTATGACCATTTTCTGCTTGATTAGAGCTGGATGACATGCCTTAGGAGAGAGTGAGTGGACAAAAGGCAGCAGTGCCGCTTCTGGGCAGATGTTAAAGAAGGAGTTGTTTAGGCAGGACGGCGTTCTGTGCATCTGTGGGTGGGGTGAGATTGTGTGATGGGGGTGGGGAGTTGTGTTTGAAGCATGGGAATGGAAATTGGGTAAGTCCAACAGGAGTGCACTGGGATACTGATGGAGAGAGAGAGAGAGAGAGAGAGAGAGAGAGAGAGAGAGAGAGAGAGAGAGAGAGAGAGAGAGAGAGCACTCGATCCATCACTTGCCTTGTGAACACAGAACAGGCTTTTTTTTTTTACCCGCCAATGCCAAGTTTGACATCATGTGACTTTGATGCACTGACAAACAAAACTGAACCGCAGCACTTGAGTTGGACAGCTCGATACTTAGACGCTGGGTTTTGATGCGTGAGTTCCATATTTCACTCCTGGTAGCAATTTGTCAATCAGTGTAGGTGAGCTGGGATTCAGACTTGGTTGACTGTTTGATCTTACTGCAGCTCTTTCAGTAGTTTGACTTTGATTTTGTGTTAACTGCTACTGTTCAATGTCAAGAACCTGATTGCTCTGTATTTAGAGCAGCATACTGACTTACTACGTACAACATACTGATCAAGATTCTGAAATGAGTGCATATTGTACACTTAGACTAAGTGTTGATACAATATCATATCATATCCATAACATATCCAACTGACAGCAGACACTTTAGATCAGGGGATCACATATTTATGCTTTATTTATTAAAGCTTATTCATCTAGATTGATTCTGAAACATCAAAAAAGGAGATATTCTGTGACCCAAACTGCTGTTCTTGTCTTATATTAGTTTATTTCACCATTCACTCTTCATTGCCACAGTAAAAGAAGCAGCATGTTCACAGAAGCTTTCAAGCAGAATCATACCTGGGGACAATGGTGGAAGGTACTGACCAGTTTTCATAAGGATTGTCTCTATTTGACATATTGACCATATGCACCCTCTGGAGGAGATGCCAGAAGATTTTTGGTGAAAGTACCGGATACTAATAAAATTAAATATGAAATCCAATCTTTCACAGCAGCATTTAAGCGAGATGGAGAAGTTAGAGAATTTACTGTACTCTACATGTAACCTTACCATGGAATGTATGTAGTGCCTGATAGTAGCTAAAAGTGCCACTCAGAAACTTGATATTGTGTGGAATAAATCGCTTTTTTCACGGGAATGTAATTTCATTCTCTCTGCACATTTTATATGCAGCACATTATATTCACATAGATTCCACACTGTAATGTCAAGGGCCAAAACAAGGATTATGGGAAAACCACTGGGCCGATGTAATTCAGTCGTACGGACATATTAATGCATAGTCACATGGTCGACATCATTTTGCATTTGTAAATGTTGTCAGTGGATATGCATCCTGGTATGCCTCTGTATAACATAATATACTTAATGTGTGCCGACCAATATATGCTGAGGACCAAGAGAGTCATTTCCCCACTGTTTGCGTTTATTGACAGAATGTCCTGTCAGAAGAATCCCCACGATGCCACTTGGTGTAATATTTTTGGGAGTTATGCACATGCTCCGTATTTCTATGTCAGGCCAAGGAGAAACATTTCGGTAATCATCTCGGCTTGCAACAGGCTAATAATGCTGTGGTGCATTGGGATAAATGCCAACATATAAATAATCAGTTAATTACTCTATTGATGCAATTGTCTTCCTTGCACAAGCAACCCGTCTCTGGCAACAGATGGATTGTGTTTAGACGGAGTGTGTGACAGGGGAGAAGCCACAGCTCGTAGAGACATTTCCAATGGATCAGAGAAGTACAAAATTGAGAGTATTATTAATTTTTCAATTTCTCTCTGCGGATATCTATTAATTGTGCCCATGGATAGCCAAGGGCTCTTATTAAACATTAACATGCAAAAGAAAAGTTAGAATCAGAAAGATGGTATTTTGGATTGAATAATGTAAAATATCTGTAGGGCAACAGCAAAAGAAGGAAACTAGTCCAGGTTTATTCTTCAAATGTTCTCCACCATCGCACTGCCTACTCCTAATTACCAAACTCTTATCTGCACACTCAACACCATATTTATTTTCCCTCATTGTTAAATGCAAATTCCTCCAACCTTTTAATAACATGTACATGTCAGTAATGTTTTAAAGGAATCATTAGAAATGCCAGCTGGAGTCTGCCAGGATTGTGTTTAATTGGTATGTAACAGCGCTGGACGGACACATTTTTATTTTTTAATTCAAGTTTTTGATAATTGATTTCAAACTGTCTCCAGCATATAAATGCAAGGCTCTTTGATCTGGTAAAGGGATTGTTGTGAGGCACATGGTTCTTGTTAAAATAAATCTGGGCGTTAACGCCTCTCTTCCACAAAGACACTTTGCCAAGGAGGTTGAACCACCTCACCCTGTCTCCTTTCCTCTCTTGTTCTGTCCTTTCCTCTTCCTCCATGTGCTGTCTCCATCACTTTGCTCACTTCCACATAATATCATCTTCATCTCAGATAGCTGTGGCACAGGGGAGCTGCATTTGTTGATCAGATTTAGCTTGGCTAACACAGACGCCTCCTCCCCAACAAGTAAGGGGATGTGTGTGTAATGCTTCCCTAAGCCCAGCCATTGCTGGCTGATAGAGTGATTCTGCCTGTCACAGGACAAGATATCCACATCAGTAAATACTTTCTTCGCCTCAGCTTCTCGCCGCCACACAATCACCACCAGGGACAGCGTTGCACTTCACCACACTGATGCATCTTGTGAATTCATTGCCAAGTCGTAGCTGTGTCATGGAGTTCTAACAGCCCATCATAGCTAGGAAGGATGTACATAAAAGCACATTCCACATTTAACACATGGCCATATTGTACCAGCTCTCAGCTTCTCTAAAGGGAACTCTGACTCAAGTTACGTTAGGTTTTTCTTCTCATTTTGATGAGGTCTCTAGCCAGTATCACGCCACCAGACTCCGGTTACACATCGTGATCTTTTTATATTCCCCTCACTTCAAAACATCGCTGGCATTGAAGACGGATTGAATTAGCCATTTGTGGTGTATTTATCTCGATCTGAGAGTAATTTGGTGCTCTCTGTCTTAGCACTCAAGCTCAATGAAAACAATAAATGGTGTCCTTATCTTCTGGAGTGAAATCAAGATAGGCACAGAAGGCTGTGAGTTATTTGTGGTTGATTTGGAGGGAAAGGAGAGACAGGAAATGGACACCCATCTCACATTACCACTACACAAGGAGAGAGAGGGGGGCAGAGGAAAGGTTTTTAATCAGTAGAAGGCTGTGCTTCTAATGTAAAAGTGTCAAAGATGTGCCTTGGCCCTGCAATGAGTGAAATCTGGAAGTCCAGTGTTAAATTGAAAACGGGGCCAGTGGGATTTGGAGGTGAGGGGACAGGAGACTCAGCGGTAGCAGCATCTTAGTCGATTATAGCATGTGTTCCCCTGTATCCTCTGACTGATCAGCTCTATAACCAAGGGGACAGAACAAAATGTAGTTTAAAGAATATGTGCGGATGCTTCATGTTACCAAATGATTCTGAAATTGTGGCCACAGATTTATTTCTATTGGAAGGAAATCTGTCTTTATGGGCCAATTTATACCATAACTGACTGATATTCAGGGGCATTTCCTATGCACTTGGGGGCAGCTTGTGAAATCCAAAAATTAACATTACTGATTAGAGAAATGTCTCATTAATCTAAACAGTAGAAATATTACAAATTATCCAGCTATTGTCCCTTTTTATTGAGTCAAACGGAACTGAAAGATCTGAAACATAATGGAGTGTTAGGACCAAACAAGTAAGAGATGATGTATCGTCAGCTGGTGATTAACGTGGTTCTGCGTCAGTCTCCTGACCAACCTGAAGGGTCATTTAAAAAAAACAAACCCATTAGCAATATATTACTTTGAAATTAATTTGCGGTCTGTTATCAAGCTCAGCAGTCATTACTCGAAAATTTGCCCCATGAATACCGATTGACCAATCATAATCGTCGTCGTATAAGAAAGGCTTTTATTTATGACATCAGAGGAAAATACCATAAGTGCAAATATATCGACTACCTGCCCGCCTGAATGCCTCACACTGGCCCATTTTTCATAAGAATGAGCAAACTTGTGTTCTCACAGCGTCGTAAATTCAAACGAGCCACGTTCATACACACTGATTTGTTAAAATGCTGAGTTCAGTCCCATAAATACAAGGGCATTGTTAGCCTCCCTATTCGGGTTTGTAAAAAATGTGGAGTATATGGGTGATCCTGCCCTTTGACCCTGGTTATTTTGGACACCGGTTACCGCTGCTTGTAGTTTGGAGGCTTTCATGCCATATATCTCATTAATGGAAAATGTGCTCTTTGTGCTCCTGTATCACCCCGTGTCCTGCCTGTGGAAGCATCTAGCTCAAAGCTCATGCTACAGCTGCATGTCCTGGCATATCCCAGCAGCCTCCCTGGCTGGAGAGACAAGGATCACTTCCTGGCAGGTGCAATGTGGGGAGCCGCAGCTCCTGCCTTTTTGCTGACTCACCACCAAGCAACAAAATCTGTAAACTGGAGGGGAAAAATGAAAGTTACCACCACTCTATTTATGTGTGCATGTGTGCATGCGTGCAAGTCTATTTTAACCACCTGAGAAGCCGCCAGGAAGCCAGCTCTTACCCCATATTCTAACCAGATGTTGAGTATGGAAAGAAAAACCTCACACAAGTCCTGCAATCAAAATAATTATCTTTATGGGTGGATGTTTACAAAGTGTTAATGTGCTTTTCTGCAGGCTGACAAATGAAGGCTGTTTCATGTGTTAAACATGATAAATGTTGATGTCTATTAACAGGTCAAGATCTTGTAAAGGGGCATTTTACTGCATTGCCATATCGGACCATTACTTCATTGATATATTCACAGTTTTGCTTCAAAGAAAAAGGTAAATCTGTGGTCGGCTACGTCTCCGTCTCACTCCCCCTCACCTGCCCTCAATGAATCACTGCAGACAGGACAGACAGGAGTGGATGCGGCCTCTTTGATAGACAGGCAGAGAAGCACCAGCAGAGATTTGTAGCCACGGGGCAACAGTGCTGCTTTAACTTGTCCTCTTGCCAAACAATCATCTCAGACGAAGGCAAGAGTACAGGCTGTAGAGCATATTTCTTTTTGCCGTAATTCATATTATACAAGGTCAAATTGTCACTCTTGATTGTATTTTTATTTATATATTTATTACCTGATTGGGCAAGTAGAAATGAGATTTACAGTATGTAGGCTGACATCTAATAGAATTTCCTCATTTTGCTTCAGGGGAGTTTGTTTTTGGAGCACATTAGCTTTCTCATATTGTACTTTGACAGACATTTTCTCTCTGGAATAGTTGTTTAATTTGACTAATAACAAAAAACGTGTTCTGGTGGTTTGCGGGTATATCAGTGTCCCAAATGAATAAAGAAGTAAATGAGGGGAAGAAAAACAGGTAATTATGCTGAAACAGTAAATGAATGACCCGCTGACCCCTAATCCTAATTGATTTTGTTGCGGCAAATCTGTTCTGATGTGTTTTTGCTAACTTTCTATTAGCTGTTATTGATGTAATTAATAGGTTATGTGAGTGAAGAAGTAAATACTAGATATTGCTTCAAATAGGAAGGGAGGAAATCAGTATTTCTTCCATTTACCACCACGGCAATTATAAGTGGCTTCTTGTACTTTCTGGAATGATGTCATATCCTGAAATAGGAGCAAAGAAATAACATCCAACCAGGGACTTTATGCCTGCAATGCTATTTTGTTTTATTTACTGTTTAAAACCATAAATGTGTTATAGTAATACTCTGTTGGCTGTTTAGTGGAATAGCTAAGCTTGTAGATACACATATTATGCAAATGAAGAAGCAAAAAGCATCAACAGCGGCTGTGTGTGTGTGTGTGTGTGTCTGTCTGTGTGTGTGTGTGTGTGTGTGTGTTGCAGAAATAGCATTGTTCTGTGAGTGCCTGCCCGGGGTCAAGCAGTCAACCTTGCAAACGGTTGCAGATACGGCGGTCAGTGAGCGTATGCCAAATTCCAGTGTAACGCTATGTGTGCACGATGTCACTGTCTGGGCGATGACACGCGCTGCTTTACATGTAAATTCTTTAGTGATTCACCTCCAAGTGAACCCAGTGAGAGCGATTCTGACGCTGGCCTAAAGACAGAGGTGTGTTTTTATGACTAGGTGAGGCACGTCCTCTCCAAGGCCCTCAAGCTCTGTATCCCTCTACCCTCCCCTTTAATCACTGTATCAACCGCTCTCATAAACTCCATGAGCTGTGTATTAGTGTGCGTGTGTGTGTGTTGTGTGTGTTCGGAGGAGAGTGTGCGCATGTGTTTGAATGGTGTGTGTATGCATCCGTGAGCATGTGCCCTTCTGCGTTTCCCCCATTTTTAAACTTAATCAGCAAAAATAAAAAGCCGTTGTAAGCCAGCTCATATTAAAGAGGTGATTATTGGTAATAAATACTTTTTATACATACTTATTACAGAGGCAGTTTTCTTCTTGCGCTTAATGAGAGTAATTTGATTTGCTTGAGAGATTACAGTTTCCTAGAATTAATGCGGCAATCCCCATTCCAAGATAGAGTGAGATCTAAGATTCTTCACAGGTCGTGTGCTGCTAGATGCACCCCTCTCACATAGCAGCTAATGGAGTTGAACAGCAGTCTGTCATCCCCCCGCCAGCACCCCAGCTCTATAGCCCACATGCCCTTGGTTCCTGCAGTGCTTGTTGTTTGGGCTACTTCTGCCACCTGCATTTTACTTTAGGCTTACCTTTCATTCATGCCAACCCCCCACAATGCAGATCTGTACGGAAAAACAGCACAACGGTGATTTATTGTATATATGATGTGTTCACTCATCAATGAAAGTTCAACATCTGGGGAAATTATTCAGCCAATTGCACTAAATCAAGCAATGTTCAAGTATCATCGGGACCTGCATCAGGATTTTATTTTCTTTATTTTTTTTTTAAGAAGCCACGTTTTTTTTTTTCCTCCCGTCTGTTCCCTCAGTTTGGCCTTGTTCAATATTTCAATCACAAGCATACGTAAGCCCTTCAAGCTTAGTGCATAACTTAATTTGAGTTGTGATCATCTTCTCTTGCAATGTTTATTGAAGCCTACAGCCTGCAGGTCTCAGCTCCTAAAGCTGAAGGTGGCTCAGGCAGATTGAGGGCGGCCAATTCTGTCACCGCTTTGCACTTTGCATGTTAATTAATCTAGAGGTGGGTTTGAAAAGTGCTTACACTCGGAGGACTTTTTCCATGACTCGTTACTGCAACACTCAACACAAAGGTCCAAATAACAGGATGTGGCAATCAGACTTGTGAATTATAATCACAGAAGTTGGTATGAATGGTTGGCAGGCCACCTTTATTTCCCACCAGCTGTATCAGAGTGTGGGGTCATGTTGCCTAATAATCGATCAGATGCATTTTGAATTTTTCTTTTTTCAAGCGGTCGATTAGAATCTGAACCCTCTACATCTGCTTTTGTTGACCTGGGATTCTATTCTCACTTGTAGATGGATTATGCTCCTGTGAGGTGAGAAACCTTAAATTAGCATAGGATAGAAGATAAGACATTCAGAGTTATCTTATCCTTTGTTTCCTCTTACATCCCCCACCTGTTCTTCCAATTGTGTCAATAAAGATTTTAAACAAGAAAAAGCAGCTACAGAACCACAAAAAAAAGTGAGGCCCTCCATGTGTCACATCATCTGCCTGTGAGGCTATAATACATTACCGTCCAGTGTGACGGGTGATGTGTCTAGACCCTGCTGGAGATTACTCCTCTTTATGGCCAGAGCAATCAGATTTTTTTCCTTCCTTTCTCTCCCTTTCCTTTATTCCTGGCGGCGTGGGATCATATTACCCATCTTGGAATGACTTCAACAGAGACACAGCTATTCCCAGGGAGCTGTCTCTCTCCGCTGCAACTCAATCCATAGCCAATTGGACCGGTCTGTGATTTATAGAAAATCCTCTCCTTTGGAGGAACTCTCGCTCCACAGACATTGGGAATTCTCCTTCAGCAGCACATGATGTGTTAGGTCTCAGGTCAAGACAGTTCAAGGCAGTGAGTGTCAGTGGGAAATAGATGTACAGTCCACCAAAAAAACAAGAAAGACTTATCACTGTGATAAGATTGTTATTTTAATGCTACATACAAAAAACAAAAGCTTGCTCACTGGAACAAAAAGGGTTTCTGTATTATTTGTTAGTGTAATCAATATGAGGCTTTAATCAGATACTTTGAAAAGATGTCATTACTAATTAATCTCCCTGGAGCCAGGCTTGGCTGCAGGCAGTGCCATGTTTGTTGTGGACTGATTAGCAGGATTATTCATCTAGTTGAGTTAGTTTTGGATCTGCAGTGTAGAGGCCTAAGAATGGTCAGCTTACAAAAGCATCAATTCAGACACAGCTCCTCCTCCTCGGCTTTGGCAACTCTCTGATCAGTCTTCACTCAAGCACTCTTTCGTACTCGTGTGTTGACCACATTCATCTATATTCACCACAACTAAATTGGGAGATTTAGGGGTTTTACTGGTCGTATCCAGAAGTCTCTAGTGTATCGATAAAGTTGAGTCCTCTTCTCCATGAGACCAAGTCAGACAGATCTTCCCATTCTAAACAATATCATGCACGCATGATAAAATGTGCTCACAGTATTCTGGGTCTCACGCTGGGTTTTTGGAAGCACCCATTTTCCCAAGCACAACACTCCCTACTACAAAGTGATGCAACTCTTCCAACAACGATGCAATCCGGAGGAGCGGGTGTTTTCTAGCCGTTCATCTAAGTACGCAGCACAGTTGGCATGCCTCTGCTGTTTTCCTCTCACTTTATCAACGTGAGTAAAATTATCGCTATATTCAGCGGTGGGCATCCAGAGGCATCATATGCTCAGAACACAAAGCTAAGTTAAGGGAGAGAGGAGCTGCTGAGATCTGCCTGCTGCATTGTTCCCACATCTTTTGTGCTCTTTGCTTTTCCTTTTAGAATTCCCTTTAGCTCTTATGTTATCCTGCTCTCATTCTCATGCTTCTTTCACCCACTTTCTCTCCATCTGTCTACCATCTAAATGACACCTTAGCGTTGACTACCCCTCCAACTGATTTGCCTCTATGTGACCTCCCTCCTTTAGTGGAGTCGTTCACAGGCGATGCTGAAGTCGACTGCCTGATGCGGGTAGACATAAGAGAGAGACAGTGACACGCGGCTGTGCGCTGATAGACTTTCCACTGGAGTGGATTAAATCAGCATCAGGCTAGTGGAGCTGATTACCCCAATATGAAAATGCAGTATCTTAATGGTACATATTTTCATGAGGCAGCCCAGTTGCCTTTCATTTTGCGGCTAATATGTCTATTCTTATGAGTCATTTACTTCTTTAATTACCTTTAGCAGCAGATGCACAATGGTGTATTAATGTGAATGATTTTTACTGCCACTTTATCATACTGAGCCTGTGAAGTTGAAAGGCGTAATTGAGGTGGAAGAGCGACTCATGAGAGAAACAATATTTAGTTGACAGCTCCTCTTGTACTCTGGGAGGGTGTTTATGAGTTTACACCACACTAAAGCTGTAATAAACACAGTATTCGTTTAATAACCGGTGAATGGCAGGGGACGGAAATCCTTTCAGTGTGATCTGCTGTTATTCATGCCAGGATGTTGTTCGCCATAATCAGACACCTTGCCTGTTGTTGCATGTGACTTGTCACCGTGTCTTTGCATGCACCTTTGTGGGCAACATAATAAATGTTTGCAGCAAGCAAACCCTTATTTGCCATTCTTCTATTTGCTGCATGTGCAACTCTGACAATCCATGTAATTTGCATTTGTGTGTGTGTGTGTGTTTTGTCTGCAGCTTGTGTACTTTTCCTTCATGTGTATTTTTTGATCCAGATCACTCTGAATAGAGGCCTTCTTTAGCCATCTGTTGTTAAGCTGCTGGCTAAGCAAGGCTGGGGAATCCAAACAAACGGCGAGAACACAGCAAACGGAAGCTGTCAGGCCCACATAGCTGAGCTGACCTCGCTGGGTTGCGGGGCGGGGGGAAGTGACCCTTCTGTACCAGGCTCCGAGAGCCCGAACCGCCTGGTTGGGGCACTGTTTACTCTCCCCTCTGTGCGTCCCGCTTCCTCCTCCTCCCCTCTGCTGCATTCTCTTCTTTTTTTTTCTCCCTTCTCTTTCTGTCTCCCTCATACTCTTTACCTCTCTCTTCTCCTTTGCTCTCTCTTCACACTCTTGTTCTCCTCCTCCATCTGTCCCCCCCCCCCCACCTCCCCCTTTTTTCATTCCACTCTCTCCATCATCAGTCCTGCTTTACAGCCCCCCTCTCTTCCATCTCCACTCACAGTTAATAACTTTGCTCTCGTCTTGTTTTCCTTTCAGTCATTTTCTTCCTCCAAAAAACATTTTTCCGGGCACAGCCTGTTACCTGTTAGAGAAATGGGCAGGGGGTAATGGTGGACAAACAAAATTGGGTTTTTATTGACGTCATCTTTTGTATCATGCGAGTGCACACATGGGATTATTGTTTAAACGTGCATATTTGAAATGTTTAGTGTTGTCATAAATATTAATAGATTAGTTGAAAAGTGCAACAAAGGAAGGGAATCTAATGGTTTGAAGTGGTTATAAAGCATTGATTTATTTATGTATTCTACATGAATTAGTTTGGAAATCTAAACACAGACTGGAGAGTGTTGCTGCAAGGACCCTGTAATGTGCAAGGTTTGAGTATCGGGGGCCTTTTTTCCATGTGGAGTGGCTCTTTGGAAATGGCATTAATTATATACTTACTAGGAAACCAGACGATACCTGCTTTGCATTGCAGATAATTGTTGGTATTGCTGAGGAAAAAAAGAAACATTGCAACTAATATAGATAGGCAGGAAACCCAGAGCTTATACCCTTAAAAGCTGAAAAGAATCTTTATTTCCTGAACACAAGAACTATTTGAACTTAACTAATAAGTTCAAAATGAATAATTGTATATGCAGCTGTTCGTGGCTTTGTTGAACTTCTGCTGAAGAGCAGAGCGGCCCGTCTTTGAAAAGGAAACAGCAGAAGTGATAAATGTCAGGTAGTTGAGATGTGCGATCAGTCACAAAGTCAAGCAGATAACCTTGACATTTAGGCCAGTGGCATCGAAGCCCCGTCGAGGCAGCGAGGTGAAGCCAGAGGGCCCGGTGTCCTCGGAGCAGGACTACATTAAGGACTAACCCATTAGCCGTGTTGTTGCTGGCTGTCTCTGAGCCACACTCTCCTGCTTAATAAAGCCTGGTGAACCGAGGCTGCTGAGTAAATACACGGTCAAGCACACACACGTGTACAAGTACTGAAACGCACAAACAGATGCACATCGCTTTCCTTTTTCATCTGAGTGGCCGCAGGGATCTGGTTACACCTGCTCGCACATCTTCTAGCAATTAGGAGCAATCTGCTTGAAACCATTTCACGTTCAAGGTCTTCCCCAGCTGTGGCAAGAGGAGCTGGACGTTTGTAGAATTTTAGAGATCTCTCTGATGATGGGCCTGAACAAACAACACTGGCCCAACCGTTTCTCAATGTCTGACTCCAGAAACGAAACACCCTGACTGATCCTCTGAACATTTCCCTCCACGTTTACTCATATTTGTCAGCTCCTTCTCATCTCACATTCCTTTTCTATGTGTCTGTCGTTTAGGAAATGCCATACGAGCCCCGTCTGTCTGTCAGGACATTTGGATTTAGCATTTTGGATCCTGCTACTATGCACCCATGTGGATTTAAGCTGTTTGTGGTGTTTCTGACGGTTATTCCGGGTCAGCAAAGTTGCATGCAGAGACGACAGAAAGATCTGGAATACTGTATGTCAAGTTTTCTTCATAGTGGGAAAAGGTGCACTGAGGGATTCAGCAGAGAGCAGGCTTGACTGTGTGGCAATGCTCTGAGCTGGGATTTGTAAGACACCCAGAGCTGGCTTTAGCAGCAGGAAACCCCAAAGCCTGTAAATAATCCACATGTGCAGACTGCACATAAAGACATCCAGTACTTAGCAGTTCCCTTATCACAGCGTGATAGCCCAGGGACATAAGAGGCGCTCCTGCCTCTGTTCACTAATTCGGCGTGAAAGTAGATGCAGATAAGACGCCTGTTGTTTATTGAAGCAGTTGCTTTAACATTGGGAAGAGGGTGTGAACTTTGAACATATTTGAAATGGGTAAAATAAAAGAGGATTGCAAATGACAAGGATACCAAATTGCACAGTCTTTGTTGCTGATAAGACCTTGTCAGGTGCTAGAGGGTGTTTTCTAATCAAAAGCACCTGGAGGTTTGTATGTGTGTCTGTGTGTGTGTGTGTGTGAGAAAGAGAGGGTGTGTAGACTCGTGCACACGACCAACTGCGTTTGTAAGTGTGTATCTATGCATTCCTTATCCCAGCTTACACAGCAACAGCCTTGGCTTCTAAACAACCTCAGTGTGAGATTACAGTGGAGCTACTGTTGTCTCGTATGCTTAGCATATCGACTTGTTTTTGTTTTTGTTTTTTCCTTATTAATGCAGACTTTTTGTATGTTTAAACATTCCTCCCAGGGCCCCATCTGGCATGCAAAGCTGCCGTCTGTTCTCAAGACAAACTATTGACATGCTGTTGTTATGTGGCTTTAATTTCGTTTTTTCATGTGATCAGTTCAAGCTAATCCGTCATTCTATTTGTGCTATTATTGTATCCAGACAACACACTTTTTCCCTCGTTTCTCCGTGCGTCAGATGCCTTGCACCTGTCAACAGTTCCCAGTTTATCACATTCGTCTGGTGCTGCGCTTACGTCTATCAAGCCTCCAGTACCTTTGAATGGGAGATCAAAAGAAGATAAATTCCAGAGGAGGAGGGCTCTGAAATAGAAGAGTGGGGTGCTGTGCAAACATGACAGTGACAGGTCACAATGGGTTATTTTAGCTGAGCATTAGGCCTCCCAAAGGCATGCCAGCTCCAGTGGCCGTTACGAACATACAAACATCACAGCAACATTCCTTAGCGCGGAGCTGGCCGCGCAACAGAGCGTCTCGTTATAAAGTTATCAAAAGCTGTTTTCGTGCGGTGTTTGCTGACTGGCAGCAGTGTGATTTCAGTTAATTTGCTGGTGTCAAAATGATCATTGACTAAGTTTTCAAGTGCAGTGATAGCGTAATGATTTCCCTCGACTTTAATTGGAGGAATATTTTGATGAAGTTGTTCACTTGAATAACCAGCCGGCTGTGTGAATTCTTTTGTCTTCTTCCAATCTCGCACATTGCAATGAATAGCAGCCATATTGATTACGCTTGGTATACTTTTTCCACTAATGACATGGCTTAAAATTAGTAATGATGTAGCACGCGGGGTTAATTCCTCGGCTTGCCTCAGCTGACGAGCCTATGGCATCTGTCAGTTCATCCAGCGTGTGCCCAATTGGACTTTGTGTCACTTTGGAACAGCACAACCCCACGCTACGCCCTGTATTCGTTTGAGGTGAGGCTTAGAAGTGAAGGTGTGCGCTGTCATTCCTGTATCTATGATTTATGTATCAACATTACAATGGTACACATTGTCAGGTTTGCATGCCCTTTAAAACTACAATTATACCTCCATTAAGGTAATAATTGATTTTTCCTTCTTCTGTCCACATTAGTGAGATTGAAATTATGAATAGCACAAATCCAAGTACACTTATTATTATATATAACACACCAAGATTATGCATTTGGGCTGCACCTCTAACATTTCACTGTTTCTTCCTTCTCTGCTTGTGCTAACTGGTTACCGATCATAATGTCAGCAGGCTGTTTATCTTTTAGATGACGATGACAAGGAAGAGTTCCCAGAAATGTATCTCTTCATCCATTACCGTCTGAACTTCCTATCATATCCTGTTGACTCATTTGTCTTTGTTCCAACACCCTCTGCCGTAAACCCAGACACACAACTCACTGCATGTGTCATCAGTTAAAGCGGAAAAGAAAACAGAAAAACTTTGTTTACTCTTGAATGTACCCGTAATACCACACCTTGGGCGTAGGTTTCCACCTGATGAATGTTCATTGTTTTACTCAAGAGTAAGAATCTCTGATGTCACTCAGAGTGCATTGCACTGAAACTTTTATTATTTTAATTTAAATCTTGTAAACGTGTTGCAGCGGATATCTGGATAAATCAATATTTGATCATTTACAGTATATTTGTACGTGAGTACACTACTATTGTTCAAATATATTTTTATGATTTTTTATTCAAAAGCTATTACCTGCTTGTTCTCATAACTCTGAGATTCAGTTGTGTCTTATTTTTATTCAAGTGACCCTTGAAATTCAGGAAAATTACAGAAATATAGGAAAGGCTTAACAACAACAAATTAAATACAAAGTTAAAATTAGAATTAATAATTAAAATTAGAATTAAAATTAATACGAGAATGTGCTGGACTTCCACTTGACACAATTTTACTGCGTTAAACTACTCCTAATACTTTGGCACCTGTTAGGTCTTATAATCTCACGACTGTGTTTGAGACTTTACTGTTCTCAAGAAGAAGCCCAAAAGCTTAAAATCTAAAATCTTCATATTGCCGCCCTGTGTGGGAGTGAATCTGTTTCACATACTTTCAATTTATCTACTTTCTTTATGAGTGTACTGGCTTTCTGTGGGGGTTCCCCTCCATAAATTTCAAAGCAGAGAACAATTAGGCATGCAGAATGAGATATGTCACAGGAGCGTCATTTATCCTTACATCAGAGCTTAGAGACAGACAAGGAGTGTGGCCTCTTTGTAGCCCGTGGTCATATTTATGCCTCATGATGTCATCCCACAGCCATGTGTTTGGGAGGGTCGGTACATACACCCACACATAGAAGACCATCACACAGTTGTCTGCTTCAAGTGCCTTTTCCGTCCGTGCATTAGAATGCAGATCTAATACGACTTTGTTCAAGAACCCATGAAGTGCTGAACATGCATTGAAGCGTGCGTGAGACCTGATCTGACTTTACTTTAACAGGTTACTCACGTCCGTAACCGTATCTGTAACCACAGGGTTTCATAGAATTACACATTTAACGTAAAAAAGGTGCCACATAAAGTTTCTGTTTCAATTTTACACACTCGGTCGGTTGCGTGCACAGTTAATTATTCTCTCTCTTCTCGTTTATCTCGCTTTCCTGAGACAACGGGTGATGATTTGATGGAGTTTAAACGTCAGTAAAATGAAATGGAATTCCCAACACCTCAAACAAGTTTTGGTTCACCGAAACGAAGCAGTGTCCAATCCCCATTCGACATTTGTCTGCACGTGATTAAGTGTTAAGCCGTGTCAGATAACACACTTTTACCACAAACGTAGGTTTAACCTGCGTCAACATAACTGGAAAAGGTTGATTCTCTCTGTAAGTTTCTCTCTGCCTCTTATCTGCAGATATCTCACTTTCATGCAATCTTTCACAGGTTTCGCTTGCTTCTCCACACGTTCCTCTACCCTTTTCTTTGTAACTGCTCCATACTCTCCTCTTCTCTCTTGCTCTTGTGCCTACTCTCCCCTTGTTATACATCCCAACTTTTACTTTTACAAGTCTTGAACTCATCAAATAATTGACTGGAGAACTTCACGCTCGGCTGTCTATGAGATGGGCTCGTATTTGCCCCCTTACTGTTTGTTTAATTGTGGGAGCAATCGTCTGAGGAACATGGAAAGAATGAGGCCAGTTATTTACCCAGATGGTTTACTGGTGGAGGTGTGAGGCTGGCCAGCTCACTGTGGGAACACAACGCTTGCTTTTCTTGGTATCGCTGGCCGTTTTCATGACCACTGTTTTTTTCCCCCTGCTCTCTCCAGCTTTGTTTGCTCTGGATGGCATGTTTGATTATTTATCGTAAGGGAAAAGGGAGTAGCTAGAGCAATAAACATGTGACTGCAATGTATTTTGTTTTCCACTGAGAAGGCCGTGTCCTTTAACAGATATTTGAAGCAGCCATAAAGTCCTATATTTGCTTTCCGAAGGGGAGTTTGACTGAGCTAAAGGAGGATCAAAAGCACTGATTAGTGTCTTTGACAGTTTGTGTTTGCTGTAAATGCAGCTTATCAACAGATAAATGTTTTCTTTGGACAGTTCCTGGTGATTTCTCGTCTGCTTTCTGTCTCAAAATTTGTTTTGTCATCTGACCATTGTTCTCTGTGTTTATGGAAGAATTTTTATTTAGGAAGGAGCATACAAAAGATGGTCTGTAGTGCGTATTAGGATGTTTGTTTGTTATCTATCAGAGGGCTGAGAGCCTACTGTTGTAAGGGGATACATCTGCTCTGATAATAGCCATAAAAGTGATCTCTGGGGAGTTCGAGTATATCTGTTTCTAGGTTGTTTATTGGGTTTTTTTTCTCATCCTGCTTCTTTATTCTCTCTACCAGGCTCTCCAAGTGGCCCGGCAGATCCTCCTCCACCAGCAGCAGCAGCAACAGCAGCAGCAACAACAACAGCCACCCCAGTCACAGCAACTGCAGTCTCAACAAAGCACTGGACGCAAATCACCCAAAGCTAACGACAAGCAGCACACTCTCCAGGTACTGTACATATGTTGAAGTTCTCAGGCAGTTGTATTTATTAGCTTGGTGATTTGACTTTGTGGTTGTTCTAATCTACAAAATAGAAAAAAAATAAACTTGTGCAACTCCCTCTAGAACACAGTGTGCAAGAAAGCCCAGTACTAGGCTAAAGCACGCAAACAGGAAATTAAAATTGGCGGTGCAACAGTTGCAGTTACGTAGGTATTCACTTGCATTTACGTGTGAATCACCGCCTCGCACGCACACACACACCCAGCCATGGGACATCTACATCACTACATGGTACAGAAGCAGCTTCCGGAACTTGCAAGACATGACAGCTGTGAATTATATAGGCCAAGCCTCTGTGTGGCCAATTTAGATCACACAAGCTCATTCAGTAGCACCAGGATTGTTCCAGTGCAGTAACACGCTTGGTGGAAGGGCTTTTCTTCATCGGTTTGTGAGGTGTACAGCCTGGTTGAAAAGAGGAGAAAGTACGGAAAGTGTGCAAAGAGGGAACAGGAGAGAATAACATAGAAGTGAGAGAGGTCGAGTCGCCCGGCAGGGATGCGAGTGCGACCACGCAGAGGAATCTCCATGAGGAATCTACCAGAATTAGAGGACGAGACAGGCCCCTACCACCGGCAGCAGGAGGTGCTATGGAGCAGCCCAGGAGAGGGGTGGGTGTCCCAGGTGGAGGGATCACAAGCAGGAGCAGGGGTGGGAGAGTTAAAAGAGGTGAGGAGAAGGTGGGACACTTATCTGGGCTGCTTATGTAATCCTGTGAAAAATGGAAAAAGTGTTTATTTTCATATTCTGCTGCTCTTAAACGGGACCATTGCTACATATCTGATGCAATGTTTACATTAATTTGAGCTCACGCTTCCCAGCTGCCTCACAGATGTATATCTTTGTTTGAACAAGGGTTGTTTGTTTCAGTGTGAAATTACAAACGACTTAAGGGCATATTTGGTAATTAATACGGAGGCCCGTTCTCTATGTGTGTATATATAATATTTAATACCCTTACTATCCCATTGGGGGCCCTTTTTAATGAGCTATTGTAGCAGCTAGGTCTAATGTCAGGTTGTGAAAAAGCCTCTTTGTTGTGCAGATGTCTTCGGAATAGCTCCAGAGGATGAAATATGACTGTGATGACCTTTCAGTTGTGTGCATATTTGTCAGGATTCAAATAAGTTGAAAGGATCAAACTAAACAGTTTCCCCAGCCTGGCAGGGGATTGTGCTGCAGAGGTCAACAGAGGGGACCACAACGGCAGATTCCAGCGTACAGCCAGTTGTTGGTACATAGTGAAGTACTAGACCATCTCCTGCAGACAAAGACAAAATTAAAATTCTAATTTATTAATGTATACAGAGAGCTTGGCCAAGCTGTCACTCAGCTATTGAAAAGAGAGTCGGGCCCTTTCCCCCTCCCCTCCCCTGCCTAGTTCCTGTGAAGAGAGCACAGGCTTGCTGTAGTATCTAACTAACACGGTAAATTGCCTGCTCTCTAATGTTGCATGGTGCGTTTTGCTGGGTTGAAACTGTCATTATGAAAAAAGCCACAGGTCCAGACAAGTGTTTATTTATCTCTGAATTACATATTCTGCTAATTAAACACATCCCTGCCAGAAACACACACCCAGTTTAAAGCCAAGTGTTCATACATAAACATCAGTGTGTTATTCTGTGGGAGTACATGTTATATTTGTGTTTTGCTGGAGAGATTTCTGTCGTTCTCTCTGTTTTCTCGTTCCCTGCAACAAACCTTTGCTTAGACAGGTTTTTACAGGAGCCTCCTTTATAGAGAACGTTCCCTATCTCCATCACACAGCCTGGATAATGATTCTCTGTTGAGCTGGACTGGGTCATCAAAAGACATGATCCTACAATTATGAGGCTGTGTAGTAAGCTGACACCCCATAAAAGCACCTGATCTGCAGATGAGGCTCCATTCATCTCAGCAGTCTTCGTATTAGGCACAAGGAGATGTGCAGAGAGACCTCCACTCATTTGGAGATGTGACTCACTTTCCAATTCATTCTTATTCAAGTCAAAAATAATGAAGCACAGTGTATATGAAGGATCTAAAAAAAAAAAAAAACGACCTGTATGGGGTAGTAAAGGCAAAAACGAGTCAAGCTTCAGAATCCTTGATCAGCATTAAATGGCTCTTTGGTTTTATATCTCCAACAGGGCTCCACCCCCCCACCCCCCACCCTTATGCTGCCCACAGCCTCTGGATGAAGATGCCTCTGTTGTGTAGTTGGTGGCCTGGAGGCTTTAATCAGACTAGATACACAAACAGCTGCTGCACTGGCTACAGAGCAGCTAAACATACTTGACTGGTCAAAAGGCAGTAAATTAAATTGACAGAATGACACGTGTAATTAAAAAAAATCCATGCCACTTTTACCTTTTTGCGCTTCATACCTACAGTGGCACAACGAATGGAGTCGGCAACTCCCACCCCACTAATTACCATTATCAGTGAAATGGTAGGGTTTGACTCATTAGTTCCATGTGCATTTAATTAGAGCCAGGCTGAAATTGGATTTAACTTATTACTTTTTCATGGATCACTTTCTTGTCATCACTTCAAATTGGATTGCAGCCCCAGGTAACTAATTATGCCAGCCGCAGGATCACGTGTGGAGAAATAGGTAATTAGGAACAACACTGTCGGACCCTCGCTGATAGTCCACTAGCACCAAGGTGGGGGGAAGGGGAGGGGATGAAGCTCGTTTGTGGCATTGCTGAGGAGCCTGGCTGGTTAACTACACCACATAGCATGGGATCCTAGGTAGGCGTCCACCTCCTAAAGGGGATTATGTGGCATTCAGCTGGGCTGAAGATGTTGTATCAACATGGTGTCTTTGCTATCAGTGTAATGCCCGGATTAAGCTTGTTTCTGATCCAGGCTTGTGGTTTGAGATTGGTCTTCATGTCACTGTTGCAATGTGAGGTATGGCTAGTGGCCAGCTACAGTTCCCTTTGTGGACCCTGTTTGAAGGACATTGTCTGTTATCTGTCTGTAGAGGGTCATCACTGACTTCAGAGAATAGGTTAAGAGGTCAGATGGAGGAGCACAATGGAGGAAAGACTTCTTACAGTTGTAGTTAAGGGAGTTTTCATAACGGAAATTGTCTACTGAGCTGGGAGAAGAGTTGTGAAAAAAGTCTATCATTCTAGTCTGTCATTCTACAGACACAAACATCAAACAAACAAACCAGCTTTAACGGATTTCATAGACACAGCATTAGCCAATCGTCTTATCTATACCTTTACCAGGTGCACCCAAGCCACACTAGTTTCTTTCTTTCTTCCTCTTTCTCTTCTCCCTGTTTTCACACCATAGTGTACAGCCTCACAGAGGGCATCTCCAGGTCAAAAGATAATGTCTTTTCAGTTTACAGGATGAAAGCCTTTTAAGTTCTAGAGTGCCCCTCTAACAGCCCTCCTCCCCATGTTTGCTGTTCACATCTTTCATTTGTGGTCTGCTGGGGGGAAGCGTGATGTGACAGAATCCAGGGGCCAAGCCTCTCTGTCTGACAGGACGGGGAGAAGCCGCCGGCTCTCTTTCTCTCCTTCTCCTACTGTTTTTTGCAGAAGGCCCATGGTATTGTCCTGACACATGTATACCACAGAGCTCCAATCTGTAAGTCATTAGAGCACCAGGCCAAGGCCCGGCCGCTGGAGCTCGGCCAGCGCTGCAGGGCCATCTGAGGCAGCATTTTGAGGTGTTCCTGCAACCGAGTGGGCCAGTGGCCCAACGTGGTAGCCCACTGGCGAGGTGACAGTCAGTACACGACCAGCTCACTGTGACTGGATTGATGTTTCTGGCTAGCTGCAGTGAGATAAAGATTCTATTTTCACAAGTTACATCAGGGGTAAGCCTATTATGCTCAGTTAATATCTTGAAGGGACAATTAGAGAAAGAGGAACTGAACATAGTAAGAGAAAGAGAAGTGGCTTCCCAAAAGAGTCAAAACAACGCCATTGTGTAATTGATTCATGTAATAGTGCTAACGACTACTTTAAGATTGCCAAGAATAATTGGTGTATTTAGGCACTCTGTAGGTTATCAAAAACAGATGTGATTGCAAACTCAGCATGTTTACATTAAAAGTGTGAGCCTACTCATTATGACAGGAAATTATTTTTTTCAATCAACAAGCTATTAAAAAATTATTAAAATCATCATGAATTGACTTAACTCAGAGTAACAGACCAAAATGTTACACAACTCACAGTATAGTGTGAACATAAGAAAGTCTGCCAACGTGCATTATTTCTTTATGCCAGTTTAAGGCAAGTGTACGTTAAGTTAAGCGAGGCATCTTTCATGAGTCCCCTCCTGTTTGTTTTGCTTTCAATCTTTCCATAACTGGGGAATGTGCTGTGGATCATTATTATAGGGATGTATCCTTCAGAATAGCTCCTTTGTCAGCTTGAAATGCAGCTGCTACAGTCAAATCCCATAATTCATCAGTTGTGCGGTTGAGTGACCCACACTTGGAGTTCATCTTTTTGTGTTTGTGAAAGGTCTCAAGGTAATGTCGTAATGAAGTCCCATCTTGACGCACGCTTTGCTGTGAGGTGATACAATCTGTCAGGAATGATCAGCAGAACACAGAGGCCAGTGCTTGCGTGGAACCCCAGGATCAAAACGTCTCCTCCGCCACTTTCTTTTTTCTCTCTCCCCTTGTCATATTGTAAAAATGCATTATGTGAACTGTATAGATTAGAACCAGGTTTGGGATAATCCTGTCGGAATGAAGTCATCCGTCCTCATTCCATGCAGCCAAGCAGACACTGGGGGCTGTTGTGTTAGCAGCCAAGACGATGACTGTCGAATTGACTCCAGTCACAACGCTGCGAGCCACTCTGCCATTTTCAGGACCCCTTTTTTTATTTGAGCCCTGATGTTTCCCTTCAAGCTGCACAGCTTTTCACCTCTCAGCCCTGCTCAGACCTCAGACATCCACCCAGATACACACACACACATACACATACACACACTCCCCACAAGATTTGTTGCATCTTTGAGTCATACTCTGGCTCTATATCTTGATGTCAACCGTGTGTTGTTTGGAGTGATTCACACTTCCTTTGCTGAGGGGTGGAAGGAAGGATGGATGGATGCACAGCCAACCATAGCATTAATAAACACTAAGAGCTATGCAAGGTGCAGTCAAGTCAGCATTAACTCACAATACAGTTTCTTATGGATGTTGTCTCACATTCTTGACAGCTTGGTGATTCTGTTTCCATTTTCACCGTGGCTTTTCACCTTTTGTTTGGAAAAGGGAACAGGAAAATTGTCTCTCTGAGAGCACAGGCTAGAATCGGAGACAGAAGTGCCTTCAGCAGCATGAGATCATAATTCAGAGACGTAAACTATATTTGTGTTGGACACTGTACAGTGAGCCATCAGTACAGAGTAGTACACAGTCCAGTGATCCTGGTCGATGTTTCTGTAATGTCTCTGCTGTTGCAATTTGTCATGCAGAAATTCTCATGAAGCGCAATAAAGCACTCATCCCGTTTCTGTCAGATTCCTCCTGGAACGTTCCAGAGGAGATTTCACTGGAAACAGGACGACTAGCAAATGCCAGTCATTAACACAGATGAAAGGGTTAACAAAACATTCAATCATAGGAGCTAGATGTGCTGTCTGCTGGCTGAGCCTCCTACATTGAAACTTTTCCTTAAAAAAGTGATGACCAGTGCCACCCACAGACAAATTCCAGCAGTCTCTTACACCAGAACTCGTGTTGTTGTAGCAGATTCTTGCAATCGTATGTGACAGTAGACATGTAAAAACAGATGTTTTCTCCAAACCTTTGTTGCTTCAGTTTCACAGGATGTGAAGGAGGCAAGGCTGTATTTTTACATCCACAGCCCACAAAGTATCATTGTTATTGCACAGTGAAACACTGTGTACTAATATAGTTTCTGATTCAAATCAAAAATGAATCAATCACCATACAAGCAAGAAATTCCCCCACCTCCCTAAATCGATCTTGCACAAACCCAAAGTGTTCGCGTTTTGAGTAAGTGTAAAACCACAATAGAAGGTACACGCTGAAACACAAGCGCCCGTTACACACTTGCTGGCATATCACCTCAGGAAATATTTTGCAAATACACAGTTCACATGTGCTGACTAAACAATGTGTTCGTGAATGCTGAAATTAAAAGTAAATAACCAAACCCATGCATAATAGACCAGGAGGAACATGTTGAATCAGGCGTGACTTACCGTAACTCCACTTCGCTCTGGGTCATAACCCCATTCACTGTAAATATGACTTATTCCGTGCATCACAGGCACTATTGTTAGAGGGCGAGGTCGTGTCATGTAATATCACTACAAATACGCTCTAATCGAAAGGATTTTCCAGAAGATGCTGCCAACAATAAAGCCTCAAAGTACAATATGAAAATAATCTTTGGGCTTTTAGAGAAATAGCACAAGCAAATGGAGCTTAAGATTAAAAAGGTCGACCAAAGCCCTGCCTGTCTGCAACCATGTGTTTGAGTAAGCAATTTATTTACATTAATTTGATTGATGTACAATTGATTTTATATTTCAAAATGATATATATCTAAAATAAACCAAAAAAACGTACATATGGCAAATAGAGCAGCTGTTATTTGTGTCGGCTCCACACCTGCCCTGCTTACACCCTCCATCGGTAAACAATGATTTACCTTACACACACAGGAAAACAGGCTGTGTGTTTTCTCATGACAACGGTCCAGGTCACCGGAGCCTTTCAAGAAAAAGCAACGGGTATATTTTTGTATTTTCCTCTGCCCCCCTCCCTGCTTTTTCCTCTTTTCTCTTCCTGTGGCGGCGGTAAGATATTGGCTGGCACGCCGAGGTAGCTTATTCACCGGCTGTGTTAGTGTTTTGGGGAGGCTTTGTAATTGGAGCCGAGTCGTTATCTTCAGCCGGAGCAGAGCGGAGCACGGGCCCGACCAGACATTAACTCATACTTTCACTCTAACTCAAGCAGGAAATGGGAGTATTTTATAATGTCATCCACTCTGTCATGAACACAATCGCTCAGCACTCTCTGTAAACTATCACAGGGGACGCCTGTTCAGGGCCCGGGGATATTGATGTTTCTCCGTGCACGGGTAAAGAAAAAAAAAATCTATATAGCGTGTGTATCGCATCGACACATATGTGTAATTATTTTACATGGTGCAGGCACAGAGGCAATGGATTAGAGAGACAGTGTGTGAGAGTAGAAGCTTGAACTGTGTGTCTGCTAAATTTATCATGAGGCCTTTGGGAGCGTTGAAATGAGAACAGTGGCCTATTACTGCTAAGAAGGTGTTTTATTGAGAATACGCCGACATGCCACCCCAGGGAGAGTGCCGGGGGAGAAGAGTGTGGCCACAGCCTAAACCACTTTGTGCATGTGTGTGCGTGTTTGTGTGTGTGTGTGTGTGTGTGTGTGTGTATCTGTGTGTGCGCACGTCACGGCCTTTTTGTGCGAGCCGTCTCGAGTGTGTCAGATAGAAAATAAAGAGGCTTTTCTTCTACTTAATTATTCACTATGATATGTATTGGAATTGTCACTTTTGACACTTGAGGTGTCCCAGTCAATAATTTATATAGGTCAGGCCAGCTTAGCAAAGCCTGTTGTTAGTTATTAGCAGATGAGAGCAGTGGCTTGTTATGCAGTCTGTGTTTATTTTACCAGTGTGTTTGCGGACTGGAAGGCATCCCATGAACATTCCTTCATCCCCAGCCAAGGGTTTATAGCGTCTGATACGTGCTGTGTTGCCGATCTCCCTGTTTGTGTTTATTGTGGCGATAATTAACAAAGTGGGAGTGTTAATTCTCACTTATGCCGGATCAGATCCTTCCTTTCATTAACAGGAAAGATCTGGAGGTCTCACAAGCATTTATACGTAGTAGAAGGAAGTGTATACGGCGCTGTAGAGCGCACATTTTAAACTTGTTCAGTGAGGAAAAAGACTGAAAAACGGGGTTTGACAGGAGCCAGCCTGTCATCCTGCCCCCCTCCCTCTCACCCTCTCTCTCTCTCTCTCTCTCTCTCTCTCTCTCTCTCTCTCTCTCTCTCTCTCTCTCTCTCTCTCTCTCTCTCTCTCTCTCTCTCTCTCTCTCTCTCCCTCTCTCTCCCTCTCCCTCCCGGTGAGTTCAGTAGGCTCTCCAGTAGGTGGCAGGGTCCTGTTTTTCTCTCCCCTCTTTGCTCTTTGCTGAGTGCACATGGGTGTTAAAGAGTGTGATGATATCATGACAGCTAATTGCTCTCGTTGGGATAGAGTTGGATGGATTGCCTGGTAGCTGGTGTAATGTTGGCTATTAATGTAAGTGGTTTTAGCTTGTCTCAGACAAAATTGTAGGATAAGTGTTTAAAACTGTTAAAAGTGAATGTTGCTGTGTTTGATACCATCATCAATTACGCTGAAACTTTTGCTCATATAGTGTAAATAATTATGTTGGCCGACGTAATTGTACACAAGCAGAATTACACACATCCATAATTTTGCTCTAAAATTAAATAGTCACGTGTGGTTTTGTCTCAGCTTGGGAAACAAAGGAGGAAAGGGTCCAGATAACTGCAAAGTATTTGAACTGTTTGCGCAGTTGTTGTTTTCAGCATGTGAAATGAGTTGTGTCTTTGTTCTGGCCCCGGTAAACAGTTCCATTTAGCAGAACAATAAAGGGGCTGATAGCGGGGCCAGTTTTCTCTCTTTCTTTCCGCTGGATAGCTGTGTTTACTTATCTGTTGTTTAATTAAAGGGCCTCTTTTCTTTAGGCTCCCATTGTTTCAATAGCACGGCCGGAGTCCCAGCAGGGGTCAAAGGGTTAACAGCCGTCAACTGTGTCTTTTTTTTTTTTTTTAAGGGGCCCCCGCACAAAGGCACGGGTTCACCTGCAGCCCAGCCTGCGGCTCCCCTATTGTGTGGCCCCATTTGAATTGATTATGTTTAGAGGGCTGGTTGTGATTGGTGGAGAAGGGCGTGGTTGATTGGATAGTTTTGTATCTTGTCAGCCAGGGAGCAACCTTGCGCGTGCAATCTGTCTGTATCCCGAGGAAGGCTGGAGTCTCCACAGCAGCGCTTGTTCTCCGCCTGCCTGCCTGCCAGCCTGTGTGCCTCTGCTCGCTCTCTCTCTCTCTCTCTCTCTCTCTCTCTCTCTCTGGCTCACTCTCTCCCCCCCCCTCGCTCTCTCTCACTCACTCTCTCTCTCCCTCTCTCTCTCTCTCTCTCTCTTTCCCTTGCCGCTCAGCTCTCCGCTCTGCTTCACTCCACACCGCGCGGCCCGGCACTCTGTTTACCCTGCCAGCTAAATGGAGTTTGTCAGGTTTGTCAATATGATTGATTTCTGTGATTTTGCCTGCTTTCTTGTTTAAAAAAAACTTGACAATTTAATTTGACCAGGGAGAAAGAGAAAACGGGGCTTATTGTCTGTCTATTGTTCATGTTCTATCATTGTAATTGGTTAATTTTGTCATGCAGTTTGTATGAGAGGAGAAGTGATCCGGGTTTACTTTGCTGTTGAGACACTGACAGTGTGTGAGCTCCTGATAGCAGAGACACAGAAAGCCAGTGTCATGTCTGCTAGATTTACTGTAGCACAATACAATACATTGTGTTGTATTGTGTTGTGTTGTATCTGTTTATCTGGGTGTTGTGTTGTTAATGATACTTAGACTTTTTCAAGAGTTTTTTAGAATGTAATTCAGCCTTTCAGTTAACTTTTGTGATTTATTTACAGTATTGCTAAGTGTAGTAGTATTGAATTATTGACCAAGCCTGTACAATAAGCCTCTGACTGCCATTTTACTCTGTTTGTTTAGTTTTGTTTACTTTGCTGATAGTGAGCTAACCAGTTAAGCAGGAACCAGCAGTGTTTGTTGTATGAATTATGGAATGCTCCAGAGAAAACAGGAGCCAGGTTTGTCGTCGCTTTTACATTATTTTCTCACTGAACTAGTACATTTGTTACTTTGATGTAGGGAATATTTCCAACATGAGGCATTTTACATTACGCAGAAGGACCTTTGTGTAACGTTACAGGTAGTGTTTTGCTGTTTGTGTGTTTTTGTGTCTTGGCTTTAATAAGTTCTGGTCAGACTTTGCTTTCTCTCGGGCTATGGTCTGGACTAATCCTGGCTCTCCTCACTATGTCATAGTAAATTAAGACAGAGGGAGGCACAGCTTTATATTTGACACCGTCACCACAAAACCACATTGGAGAGACGCTGTCACTCCAAATGTCAGCGCTCATATCTCCCTGAAAAAGTTAGTGTGTGTGTGAATGCCTGTGCATCCCTTTTGTGCGTTTGTGTGTTTGTTTTTCTGAGTGCATTTTATTGAGAAAGTTTTGCACCCATTGGTAATTTTCTTTCATTCTTTCTGCTGTCAAGTTACTTGGCAGCCTTGAGGTTTTACAGAGAATATGGCTATTGACTTTCTGGTGTTTAATGTCCTTAAGCCTCGTGAATGCAATGATTTAAAGTAGAGCACTGAAAGGACCAACGTGTTTTTCACTTTTTCTGAGTTTTGTTTTTATTTTGTCTGTTAGCACTCACCTGAAACTTTTTCTGGTTGCAATGTTTCAGCACCTTGCGTCAGAGCTAGGACAGTGGGTGAGTGTGACAGTGAAAGAAAGGGGAGATTGAGCCAGTGGAGGGAAGATCAGAAGGTTGAGGAGGAGGAGAGCAAAGCCCAAACAGGGCAGTGTGCACCGTAATGCCGTGCAGCTGTGCAGAGCCTCGCAGTTTGGGAGAGCTGGAGTGCGAGCTGATTGGGTTGACAGTTTGTAATCAAAGTTGATTTATTGTTCATTAGTAGTGCATTAGCCCTTTCAGGCAGGGGCGTTATTTGTGCAGTGGCCTGTCAAGGCGAGGGGCTGCCAGCACCTGTCATTTCTAAACCATGACATAGGCAACCAGATATTAGCCGTGTACCCAGAGAGGGGGGCACCGGGGGTAGCCGCCAGAGCCACAAGCTCACGGTATCCTTTCCGAGATATCTTTTACAGGGATGCTCCATGCTTTGTGCTGGAGCAGGCTGGCAAGACAGAGGAGAAAAAGGAGGAATAGTTTAGCAGTGATATAGTGAGCCACCAGCTGCTCGCTGCTGTTACTCATTGGCTCTCCAGACTAAAACATGTTTTTACTTGAAAAAAGGCTTTCGTTCTTTTTTTAAGGATCATTACTGTTCCAAGTGTACGCGTCTCTGTTTCAGATAGGAAGATTAACTCTACACTTGAGATGCCATGTGTTTCAAAGGGCTGAGATGGTAGGATAATGATGTGATTACACGGTGTGGAGTGTTTTATGGCACATGGGCTTTTTGCTATTCGTCTCCGTCATGACCTGTATATTATTAAAACAATAGGGAACCTGATAGTATTGACATGTTGCGCCTCAAAAATAAAAGCGAATCACTGGTGGTTTATGTGGAATTAAACCACAGCAGTGTGTCTCAATTAATCAGTGTGTGTAACGATATAAACTTTCTGCTGACTCTGAATATTTTTATATGTTTTAATTAATTGGCTTTGTAGTTTATATGAGTCACATAAGGCAACAACATTAATATTGTGAAGAAGTAACACAATTTGTGAGCCTGTTGTCTGCCGTCATGGAAACAAGGATTAGCTTTGCGTTGCTGGTGTGCAGAGAATAGAATCAATCTGCATGAGGATGTGTCAGCCATTGTTTTTAACTACAGTTTCATTTGAAAGGGATTTTAGAGGCTGTGATCTTAATTAAATCTCAACTGACTCGAATAATGTATCTGAAGACGTGCAGTGTTGCGTAACCGCGTCGAGCTGGTAAACCGTAGATCATGCGACACAGCGACAGTGATGATAACATGTTTTCGGGAAAGGTTAAAGCCAGTGAGTGGCGTTGTTCAGGACGGGAGATGTTGTCTTGAATTTTGTATTTTGAAAAATTGAGGTCATCATTGATGTAAAACATGGAGGTGTGGCTTGAAAAGAAAAAAAACCCACAGGACATGTCATCAGGGTTTCCCAAAAATACAAATGTAAAGAACTTCCATGGTCAATAGCATGTTTTATTAATATAAGACCATTTCAATTCATTCCTGTGTGTGTGTGTGTGTGTGTGTGTGTGTGTGTGTGTGTGTGTGTGTGTGCGTGTGCGTGTGTGCGTGTGTGTGTGTGCGTGTGTGTGTGTGTTGGCGGGGGGGGGCATCCCCTCTGCTCTCCCTCTCAGCAGTGGTCACCTGCAGTGGTGGCTGACTCCAGTGTGGGAAATGGCATCCAGCTCACAGCTCAGCTGTTATTGTTGGGGTGAGAGCCTTGCTCACTTTGCCGTGTAGTCTGTTTGTTTAAACCCAATTCTGGGCTCGGCTCCGATGAAAACCTGTTTGTTTGTAGTTGAAAAGTTAATTAAAATGCAATCTCAACTTTTGTTATTACACTTGCTGGAAATAATTTCATTCCAAACCTCCTGACCCCTACATCTCATACACAATATATATATATACGCCACATGAGAGAGAAAAAAGGTGACTGATTATCCTGAGTTATGTTTTTAAGTGCAAGTGTTTTCTTTGTATTATATTTAATTATATTTATTATTATATTTATCATTATTACTATTATTATTGTTAATGTTATTATTATTATTACTTTTATTATTATTATTATTATTATTATTATTATTATCTATTTTTCCATGCAAAAGAAATGATTGTTCTCCACCTCAGAGATTTCAATCAACCTGAATGGGAGATGTGATATTAGTCTTTCCAGTCTTTTCGACACCTAATTATGTTCTCATATCACATCAAGTCCAAAAGCTCCCGTGAAATCCTCATTGCGGCGACATTTTCATGAGATCGCAGTCGGGGCGTGAAGTTGTTTCCTCCTGCCACTGTAGGCCAGGTTAAAGCAGCAGCAGCAGCATCAAATGGACCGGACTGCCTGATTTCTCCAGGGCTTGTTATTTCTTTTTTTTACATTACATTTGATGCCACTACAAAACAAGATGACCCCAGGGAGCACAAATGAAAATTTGATAATTCTCACCTTTTTTTTTTCTCCTTCACCCCCCTCCTCT
This sequence comes from Genypterus blacodes, assembly GCF_046128005.1. Taxonomy (NCBI): domain Eukaryota; kingdom Metazoa; phylum Chordata; class Actinopteri; order Ophidiiformes; family Ophidiidae; genus Genypterus; species Genypterus blacodes. The sequence continues at coordinate 5,670,058 of NW_027466831.1, forward strand.
CCTCTCCTCTCCTTTAGCCCAAGCTGCACCTTCATGGTCAGTGAAACATCTGTGTGTGTCTTAGTGACATTCACCTCCTTTCCCCTCATTTCTACTCCCCTTAATTGCATCAGTGTGGGGAAATCATAGTGCCAGGCTTGTTCACCCTCACTCCTTTTCACCAGGCTTTGACCTCTGACCTGTGATTGGGCCATGCTTGGCGTGTGCTTTCGTTAACTCTGAATCAGTGACTCTGAATCAGTAACATTGTCAGATGTGTGGTTTGTGTTCCCTCATTAGACAATATAATTGAGACGCACAGAATGAAGTTGACTCTCGTCTCCCGGGATGTTTTAATGACAAATACGTCCCTGCCTTTACACTATTCCTCCAAACAGGAGTCAAGGAGTTGAACTCTCTCTCTCTCTCCCTCTCTCTCTCTCACTCATACAGTGTGCATGTGCCTGTATATGCTTGTGACAGTTAACATGCCACAGTGTGTGTGTGTGTGTGTGTGTGTGTGTGTGTGTGTGTGTGTGTGTGTGTGTGTGTGTGTGTGTGTGTGTGTGTGTGTGTGTGTGTGTGTGTGTGTGTGTGTTTGGCCAGCAGGCCTGTGCTGGTACAGTAGATTGCCTCCAGTCACTCTGCAGCTGTGTGAGAATGTTCCAGGTTTGAATGTTTATGTATGGGAGGCACCTGGTGAGCGCCACACCTTCGTGAAATTCATAAACGTCAGCTATTTCTGGCATCCCTAGAATGTCCTCTTTTTCACACCCTCATATTGGTAGAGTAGATTAGAGCTGGGCTCAGAAGATCCCTCCAGTTATTAGCCCAGTACGAATCTCCTTTTTTACACTATCTTTAGATGGTGATGTATTTTTGTGGTCCGTGATGTTATCCAAGAGATAAGGGAGTGCACCATACGGGAGTGCTCTAAATGGCGATGGGCGTCCAGTGTTTGCGTTAAATGGGCATCATACAGAGGCCAGGGCAATATTTTTCAGTTAAAGTGCTCCCTCCCCCTTCCTCTCAATAGCTCCAGTCTTTAGGCAGATTTTCACTCTTCAGCACAGGATTAAATGGTAGAAGTTACATTGATCAATAGGTTAAGAAGCATACAATCCCTCTTGCTGCTAATGACCTCAGTAGTAATGGGTAATAAAATGAGGGTCTGTAATAGCCTCTTGCTGGGGCTGTGCACAGAGGAAGCTGCTCTTGCTGTAGTTACTGTGATCCAGACACTCCTGACAAGGCGACGTGTGAAACCATGATGAGATATACACCCACGGTGTAAAGAAGAAAAGCAATTAAATTAAATTAAATCTGCATCATTTGCAATGAAATTATGAGCTGTTTAAGTGTGTAAAACCTCTGTGTTCACTTGACATTTCTTCTCCCTTTCTCCATTTCATTTTGAATGCAGTTATATTTTGAAAACGTGACAATTAAAATGATTTAATTTACAGCTGTAATGTAACAAAACAAAAGTAAATATGGACTGCATTTTAAAAGCATTAATTATTAATTATGCTTGAAGGTAAATGCATGTATGGTGTCACGTATGGCTCCTGCATGTCAGCAAGACGAGGCGGCCTGGTTGACCTTCACAATACTTTATCAAAATTAGTGATGCCCAGAAAAAAAAGGACTTCAGTGGATAATGACTGTGAAATTAGGAAACGGAGGGGGGGGGAGAGAGAGAGAGAGAGACTATGCAAATGACAGGACAAGTCATGTGCAAAAGTCAAGATGGACTGCATATTAAGACATAATACAGGGGGGAATTAATATTGCATTTTCCTCCTCGCGCCTCTACGCCCGGCACTGGAAATGAGAAATGTGAAGTGTCTCTTAGTCCTGGGTGGGGCTGAGCCTCCGTCATTCTCTCGGGGGCGGGTAGAGGCACAGCACGGTGTAGTATGGCATTGCTCAATAAAGTTAACGGAGAGCATCAACGCTGCTCTGTCCTGTTTGACATCACTGCCCTTTCCGTTGCGTTCGCAGCACAAGCTGTTCATTACGCCGCCGCTTTGTTTTTGTTTTATGCCACGACGGGGAGAAGGAATAAGGTGATACGCATGCAGACTGTGTGTCAGGAGAAGCCCCTTAGTTCCCGGATGAGATTCTAAACAGCTAAATTATATTCAGAAATGCATGAAAAATTCAAAGGGGTGTCATTAGCTATAAGGCCGCCGCACAATTTGGGTAACCTTGGTGAAGACAGACTGTCACCCGTTGTGTCTGCTCTATCAGCTGCTGACATCAGCCCCAGAAACGCTACGCAAATATCAGCGCACACTAATGCAGGACACGTGCACTAGTGCGTTTTCTGCACACACATACACAAAAGAAATCACCAAAACATGTTAACAATTGCAAAGGCGCAGCACTATCAAGTACATCTTAGTTGCTATTTGTCACCCAAATGTCAGGGAAAGGAGCTTTTAATGGTACTGCACATCACGGCAGTGAGTGGCAGCATCCAGACACACTCCGAGTCCCCTTCGCCGCCGGAGCAATTAAGGCACCCTGACAACTGTGAGGGCTCTTTCAGTGTCACAACAAATCACTTGTTTTGAGGAGTCGTGCACTCACACCTTTCTGCTGGGAGTTAGTTAGAGGCCTATGTGTTCTTCACCGTGGCTCCTCCTCCAGGCACTCTATATCTTCACATTAATAGATCGCTGTTGACAGCGTTTCTAATGAAATCTTCTCGCATGACATGTCGTGCGCGTGCAGAGAGAGAACCGCAGCATTTTCGAGGCAATCGTTCACGTCCTCAGGTACGGTATATTTGCCATGTTGCATATATGACAAGCAGTGAAGAGCGTCAAGCAGATCCAGATCGTGTCCAACGACGGGGAGAGGAGGGGATATTGTTCCTGAAGGTTGATGGTGGGGTGAGGGGTCTGGCCATTTACTCCACAGGCATGATCCATGTCTGGCTGTCTCGTGTCCTTATCCGTCCTTAGTTTGGTGTGGTGTGTTTTATGTCGCAGGGCATTTGTGGATTGTTACAGGCCACGATGACACTCAAGGTGAATTCCTGAAACAGTCAAGGGGCCACACGACTGCTAGCCATTTAATTTAGAGGCTTATTTTGAGCAATAGTCAGCCGGTTATCATCGGCTCTAAACCTGTCAAGTGGGTTTGTTTCCTTCATTAATTTTCTACTTTGCTTGAACCTTTTCTTTTTTTTTTTTACATCTACTGTATCTTCTGGTTTTGTGTCTGTGCAGGTTCCAGTGTCAGTGGCTATGATGACACCCCAAGTGATAACTCCACAGCAGATGCAGCAAATTCTTCAGCAGCAAGTCCTGAGCCCTCAGCAGCTGCAGGTTCTTCTCCAGCAGCAACAGGCCCTCATGTTACAGCAGGTAATGTAATAGTGATATTAATGTCATCAATCATTTTTATCATACAAGGTATTTCATGTTTCAAACGCTAGTTTATCATTTTTTACAATGAGAAATAATTAGAAATTTACAGACAGTGCTCGCACAGACGGGCGTACTTTGAAGTGTCTTTGCTCCCGTTTCAAACCCTGGTGTATTGAAATTTCTCACAAAAGCAAAAACTCCCTGCTGATTTATTGACACACAGGCTGATTGTTCTGTCCCCCTCCCATTTCCTCACGTGTTGCCTTCACCTTCTTCTGCAGCAGCAACTCCAAGAGTTCTACAAGAAGCAGCAGGAACAGCTCCACCTCCAGCTCCTACAGCAGCAGCAGCAGCAGCAGCAGCATGCAGGCAGCAAGCAGAGTAAAGAGGTAGGCTGACATCACTCCAGCCGCCTGCCATTACCAAAGCCGGCGGCCAGACAGAGCATGGAAGGCATGTGTGCTCCCTCCCTCAACTCCATCTGCTTCCACACTGTGGTTAAAGCAGAGAGAGAGGGAGAGAGAGAGAGTGCACTCATGCTTCTGATTAGCTTGTCAGACTTGCTGGATAAATAGCAACAACTGAATGAGCACTAAGAACACGGTGTCTCTTTTTTTTTCTTTCTTTTTCTACAGCAGACTGATATGGCTCAGACTCTAAATATCTATATGCACATTATATATATATTTATACAGTATAAACATCTGTTTACTAGTAAAAGAGTGTCCCATGCTTTCCTTTGAGCCATGTGTAGGACGTAATAGAAAGCAAAGGGACAAACACAGGAACATGGAGCTTATAAATCTAAGGGGCCTTCCTCCGTAATTAACATGGAAATGGCAGAGGAAGAGACGGCATGTAATTCTGAGATATCAGTGCGGAGAGCGCTCCCAGCTTTGTTGCTTATATTGAGGTTTTCTTTCTTTCTTTCTTTCTTTCTTTATCTGTTTCACTCCCTCCTTCGCTCCCTCCGGTACAGCAGCGCTCGCTCGCAGGCAGCAGCTTAATGCGTGTTAATGACTGGAGGATACAGGCATCGCTGTGGACAAAGCAAATTATTTCGCGGTCAAAAGAGGTTCAAAGACGATCTCTGAATTTATTTTTTTTAGGCTCTCGTCCCCGTTGAGTTCTGTGTTTGGTGAAAAGAGGAAACGTAGCGTTAGAAGCAGGCGCACACATCCTCGCGCACGCGTCCGTGGACTGTCGACGCTACCAACTTCAAAGTCGTAGCTCCCTAATTAATGAACTGCAGGCTTCAGTTTGGACAAGTTGTGGCGTGATGCTCACATAAATCAACATGACAGCACAGCTCCCCGGCCTCAGATAGGGCCTGTCACTAAGTCGCATCTGATGTAAACACTAGAGGAGTAGGGGAGGTGGGGGGGGGGGGGGGGGGGGGGGGGGGAGGGTGTCGAGGAGGTGCAATTGATCAGTTGAATGGAGTACAAGAATAAAAGAAAAAACAACTTTTGAAGCATATTATGTATGATCACAGGAAATGGATGCAGCCTCAAGAGGCTCCCCCCCTCCGCCGATGTTTTCTTTCTCTCTCCCTCTCGCTCTCTCTCTCTCTCTCTCTCTCTCTCCGCTTTTCAATCGCATTTCTCGCAGCCATCAAAAGACAGAATAAGAATTATGCAGCGACTCCCCTGTGGCTGTCAGACAATAACCCCCTGTTGTTGCTTTGTGCCTCTTTTATTTTAAAGACATCAAAATTTAGTTTTTCAAAGATCTTTAACTTTATATTTGAAGCTTGACAATAAAGGCCTGCCAGTGCCACTCTTTATCATTTGTCAGGGACTGTATTTTTCTCTCCCTTGTGCCACTTCTTGTTAACCTCTTATTTGGTCTATTGGGTCTGGGGTTTTTAATGTGTCTGCATGCTGGGAGCCCACTGGAGTTCTTGTCAGCTGATGGGACCAGAAGAGAGAAAAAACGTAAAGGGGAGAGAGTTAAATTCATTTGCAATATTCAATTTCTGTCTTTCTTTCTTCCTTTTTTTTCCCCCCGAAAAGCCACCCTCTATTTATTTAGCGCTCTGATGAAAGGCATTGTGCCTTGTGAACTCCCACCCCCGTAGCACCATTATCTTTGTCTCAGGCTGTCAGGCAGGAGCTGCAGAACAGAGAACCGCTGCAGACACGAGAAACGTCTTTAACACTGATGAAGAGGGGGGGAAAAAACCAACCTCCTTTCATAAATAGGACAGATCAGAGGAGATCACAGGCCACCTGTATCCTGAACTGCACTGAAACCTCTGCGAGATCTCTATCATGCCTCTATCTTCTCCCCTTTTCACTTTCGTTTGTCTCTTTTTTGGTTTAGCCGGCCCGTGAGGCTGTGAGCAAATGTGCTCACTCTTGAATTATGAGCCACTGTGGAAGCTGCTCCTTTGCCTGATTGATCCAATGAGACGACCCTGGTGGCTGGAATAGACCAGCGCTGCCTGGTCATATTTTTAGTCGGGCGGGGGGGCAGTAGGCAAATTGGGCGGAGGGAGGGAGGGAGAGGAAGGGAAAGGAAGGCCGCTAGAAACCTTTTGACAAGCCGAACGGTGGGGCGGGCGCGTTTTATCTGGCTGTTTCAGTAGTTCAGAGCTCCTAGCCAGTGACCTGACAGCCGCGTTGCACAGAGACCTTTTTTGTGCGCGCTCAATTGTGAGAAGTAAACAAAGTGGTGTATCCTGTGTTTGGTAACAGGGCGCGGTGCACAGCTTGGCAGCCCAACACTGCTGTATTATGCCCCCTCCTCTCCCCCACCCACGTGACAACTGGCCTTATATACTCATAAACACGTTGAGGAAATGCGTGTTTATTTTGCTATCCTTAACGTAAAAGACAACAAATGACACACTCATATGTATCAGTTTGTTGTTGATTTGGAGATAAGTGGAGATGGTTGATGTTTGGGTGAGTTGACTGGCGGTCTCTTGAAATTGGGAATTGATTAAATGGTTAAAAGTCATCTCTCTCCTCTGTGGCTCTGTTATCTAAATAGCATCTCTCATTTGTTTTGACTCAGAGGAGATTGGGGATATTAGATAATTTCCTTCTATTTATTAGTTTGCCTTCCTTCCCTCCTCATCTTCTTCTCCACTTTCATATTCCCTCCAGTTCCCTTTTCATCTCGAGACACGTTCACACTTCTCACTTCGCACAGTTTATCCATCCTAACCCCCTGAATCAGTAAGGATGCGCTGGCATTTGATTAAACTTCACCTGATGAAATACTTGTAACACAGTTAGTCCAACAAAACAACTATTTCCAGTCAGGCCAGGGTGTGTGTTTTATCATGGCTTAGCGGTGTGCTGGTTGGGGATAGAGAGTATCCCTGAGCTCAGCGCCATGCCTGGGAGAGTTGTGAGAGTTGCTAAGGTGGTTATTAAGCACTTTGATTTAGTCACACGTTGTTTGCTGAATTATGAATGGGTGTAATTAAATTCCTGTGGCTCTTATTATGAATGATTAACTATGTTGTTTCATTGTTTGTCATTTGCCTCCCCACTCCTCATTAATTAAGAGAGGGAGATGTATACTCCACCTGTCTTAAGTGTGCCTAGCCCGAGACAAACCCACACTAAAGGCAAAATATGTGAAAATTGCTCTCTAAAGAAACTCCTCTGCTCTGGTTGGTGCGGCTCAAAATTGAAGCAAATTAACTCTTTAACCATTGGTGTAAAAAATGTGTTGATTCATTGTGTTAAATTTCCCACATCTAAATGAGAACTCGGTGAACCCTTGTGCTGTTTTCTATACTGCCTGTTTGAACCTGGAGCCTGCACGTGTCTTTGCGTGCATACCAAGGATTCATTAATGGACAAACCAGCTTTACATGTTCGCACTGGCTCATATGCAACCCTATATGTATTTAATATATGTGCATGTTTGCTGATGGTGTGCCTCTCTATATCTCTCTGTTTCTTTTTCTGTGTGTGTGTGTGTGTGTGTGTGTGTGCGTGTGCGTGCGTGCGTGCATGGGAATAGCAGCAGGTGTCGGCACAGCAGTTGGCCTTCCAGCAGCAGCTCCTGCAAGTCCAGCAGGTCCAGCAGCAGCATCTGCTCAACCTTCAGAGGCAAGGCCTGCTCACCATCCAGCCTGGACAGACTGGCCTGCCCCTGCACTCCCTCACTCAGGGTCAGTACGCACCGTACCACACAGTGCTGCACCACTCACAGAGCTGCACCCCAACTGCTTTTCTCCCCTCCAGTCTAACCACTGCACATGTGCCAAGGATTGTTTGCTGACAAAACGGTAGAAGTTTTAGCTTCTGGGTATCAAGACAAAAGTTAAGGAGATTAGGGTTTAGTCTTATAGATCTGTTTTGAGAATTCCTTAGGAGCTTTTTACTGATCATACCTTATTCCATAATTGCATTATTACAACTGTAAATTGTCTTACAAGAGAAAGTATTCCAATGGGATGATTTCAATGGACAGAAACAATGACATCACAGAACTTCAGGGGACTCCATTTTAACATCTTGTGCTTGTGTAGCTGTAAATCCACCTATTACTGCGTATTCAGACTAGTTTCTGATGCGCTACTATTGCAACCTGGACAAAGGTTGTTTAGTCAGCATGAAATAATGCACCACTTAAGGGTGTAACCGCATGTAGTGTTTCAAGCTTAAAGGGACTAAAGCCATGGGAAATTTGATTTACAATTACTCATTCAATGTCCTCACTCTCCAACCAATTCTGCAATTGTTTAAGTGATAGTTTATTATCCCATGACAGCAAGGTTTAGCATCTACTGTCCATTTATTATCTATTATACTACTGGACAGGAGACTTAAATATCCCCTTCCTCCGATGCTTCGCACTTCAGGTACCTGTCATACAGCCTCAGTTAGTACTTTAAAACTTCTTTACTACATTGAAATCGGCAAACTGAAGTTGATGTACTCTGAGTAACAGTAACAGTCTTAAATGAAGTGTAAATTGATCAACCAAAGCATGTGAACGTGAATCTGTGTAAGCACATTCTCTCACAATCAAGCAACGAGTTGTATACTCAGCGAATGATGGAATCCTATACATTTCATTGGTGTATGCAACTTATGAGCATTTTTGCCTTGTTGGCAGTACCGTCAAGAATTGTAGTAGAGCATGTAAACATACTGAGTGATTGGCACCGTCTTCTAGCTGGGAGGAATACTGGCTCTATTGTTCTTAAGCTGCCACTAAACTTGTCATTGTGAAACCGTCTGTTATTTGATAGCGGCTCAATGCTGGTTGTTTGGTCGGGAAGTTTACTTCTTTATTTACTCTTTAATATTTTGTTAAGGTGTGGCTACTTTGTGACAAAGACGCCTTCATAAGGGGTTTTAGTACATGTCATTGACTATTCATTCCCAGCTAAGACAAACAGTTTTGAAATAACAAGATAAGGGCGATAAAATGGGAGGGTTTGGGGAGTGCTTAGGTAATAGGCAAACACAAACAGGGTTTGTACAGTGGTGTTATTGTTTGGACTAGGTATGGAATCACTCATCCGCTTGCAGATGATTGCCATAGGCACAGGCGTGGAGGGCTGCTGTGTTGTGAGTGTGTTTCATGGCATCGGTCCATGTCATACGTCTAGCAAACATACCCACACCCTTTGAGTAAAGCATAACAGCAGTGATATGGCTCAGTAGTGTACTTCTCCTGAATTTCACAACAGTACCAGAACATCCTGTATACACTAGTGTCATCATCAAGTACCTCCAGGGGATCTCACCTACACTCAAAGAAAGTAGAGCAAGTGGATTTGGTTTTATCTGTGTAATTTCTTTTTAGTTTTCCGCACATCATAAAATAAACTGGTTGTGCGTTTCATGCGTGGGTGGTGTTTGTCGAAACATCAGAATGAGGAACCTAATCTTGCCACACAGAACTACTTAGTTTCAGCAAGTCAGGTTTGGTTGGTCTGCCCGTGGAATTCATCGCTGGTTAACTCTGCGCCTCCGACAGCTGTTAAAACACTTAGCGCCTCAGGCCCCCAGTTTCTCTTCCTATTCTACACATTTTCTGCTTGACTGTTTGAAGTTATTGATGACCTTTCTGTTTTCCACATCGCTACACTCGTTCATGCATCAGTGCATCAGGCCTATAGAGCTCCGATCTAATCTACAATATTCAGTTAGCAGTTAGTACCGCAACGGAAGTGATGAGTTGATCTGCTGTTTTGGCTCTGGTGATTACACATTCAGACTCGGAGGGCAATAAATTGGCATGACTTCATAAGCAATGATTTTCATTTCTTTTTATTTGAAAATAAAGATATCAATAGGATTATTTTGAAAAGGCCACTGTCTCTGTATTTAACCTGTATTGAGACATGCTCTTGTCTAAAGGCTGCTAAATGATAAACAATCCTAGAGAGTAATTTAAGGAAAGTAGGTGTACAGTCTTTATTTTGATAATATTTTCAGATATATAACTCAGTTTACCGCTCCTTTTTCAGTCACCTGCTTCACTACACTGCTGGCTGAGACAGATAAGAGTCGTTTTTGCATTGAGTTCGCCTCACAAAAATGTGATAGAACTAATTAAGTATAAACTTGAAGATAGCCGTTTTGAGTGAATAACAATTACTCACGTTATCTAGAGTTTAATTTGTTTCTCTTGTCGTAAATTCCTTTGACGTTAATGTTCAAAGTCTTGGAAGCAGCCAGACGGTATCTGTTATAAATTACAACAATGTGTTTGGGGAGGATATAACTCTCATAAATATGAATTTGATCCAACTCCCCCCCTCCCCCCCACAAAAGCTTGTCCTCTTGACCCGCTCGGAGTGTAAGTGAGACAGTGGAGCAATGCCACGTTTCTCAGTTGTTACGTGCTGGCGTATTTGCATATTTCCGCACATATGAGACAGAGCGTATCCGGCGCCTGTGCACATCGTCGCTTAAACCTACAAAACCTGCCCCGGCGCCCGTCCAGGTCGCTCAGCGAGAGAGTGAGTTCTTGTAGCTGCACAACATCATTTAAAGCTGTCCGGGAGAGGCCAGTGGGACAGTGACAAGACAAATTTGTTGGTAATATGAAAGCAAAGAATGTGGCGAGCCATGAAGTACTCACAGTGCAGAGGCACATCAGGGACAGCGGCGGGTAATGCGGCTGACCTGTCAGTGATTGATACATCCAGCGGTGGGGCTACTGGTAATAGTTCCTGCAGCATTAGGACAGGACATATTTCAGGCCTAAGGGGTGCATATCAGCAGGCCAGTGATTACGGCAACATAAACAGGGGTGCAGCAGAGGTCCCAGCCTGACGGAACAATAAACTAATAGCGATGTCACTGTCCCCCCATGGCACCGGCTCTGTGTGTGAGAAGTAACAGCCCGGTTTAAAGAGCCGGGAGCACTGGGGGCCATTTTTTATTCGGGGGATGATGGCCTGCAACTGATGTCATTATGAACCTTAAATCAACTTTCTGCTTGCTTGAACATGGTCACCTGGGTACAGGGGTACAAGGACACGAAAAGGTTGAAGAGCCCGGCCTGTCTCTGTGCCAGAGCTACCTGCAGAGGTAAAATTGAGTTGGGAGCCCGGTGATCAATCAAGTGTCCCAACAACATACATTTTTTAAAGTGCTTGTCCGTATTTCCCAGTCGTAATGAGTGAAACAGTTGTGTTGAAAAATGGAAAGAGGAAAGATAAACCAATCTGGCATTTTAAGGATGGACACACCTGGCATCCAAGAAAGAGGATTTGGAGATCAATGTCATTATGTCTCCTGCAGTAATCAGATGGAGACCTCTCCAGAAGAAACGCAATGCAGTTTGTCCCAACACAAAATGTAATACCCTCCCAGACATTTGTGTAATGGTATTTTATTGTCATTTATGTGGAATCATGAGCCATAGCTGTTGTTACTTTTTGAAAGGGCGTTAGGGTTAGATAGTGCAGCAAAAAAAGGAAGAAGGGAATAGAGAGCAATAAAACTACCGAGTAGATCCAGAAAGAGACAGCTTGGTCCCACTCCGTTACCTCTCTCATCAGGCCGCTCTATCCGTTGCAGTTTCATCTGAGTAAACAGTGTGTCGGGGTCACCAGGACTGCTGGGTAATTGAGCCAGTGTGGGCCGCCCTGTCAAGCACATCGGCTAAAAATACATCGCCCACTGTCACCAGGCACCAAGTGGGGGGAAAATGATTGTTCCCGCTGTCGGAGCACAGGACACTCGCATCACCAGTGACCTTCCCTTTCCAAACCAGCCGTCACAGAGAAAAGAAACAAAAAACTTGTGCTCGACGTCGGAACAACAATGGATCCTTTGATAAAGCAGACGCCAAGCAGCGACGGGTTGATTAGCATGCTTTAACGCCAGCCGCAATATTAAGCATGTTTAGCCTGTCATGGACGTGCACTTCGATTAGCACACATCAAGGCACCGGAGAGAATAAGGGAGCGGGCGGGCAGGCAGAATAGAGGGAAATATCCGAATGAGGAAAGACGCTCCTTGGAACGTGGAAAGGTTATTGATTTGTCCTGCAATCATTTCCTGCTCTTTGATATGCAAACGATCTTGTGTGAATTTACAGCAATCCTATCAGACTCATTTCACAGTTCTTAGCCTCTGTGTCTCTCTGGAGTCCTATGCCTCATTAGGCCAATGTTCTCCATTACCAGCATAATTAAAATCTTTAGTAGCTTATCAAATTAAAAATATTTTTGCTGATCGTATTGAGATCTTCACCTCGCAGTTATTTTCCACAACAGGAATAAATTAAGACTAAGCATTTTGCACACAATGTATTACAATCTGGTGCTTGAAAGGAGCACTTCTGGTATCTATAGAGCTGGTGATGAGAAATAGGGAGGGGGGGCTGAGAGACTATAAACCCAGAGAGATAAGCATGTGCAAATCATCTTTCATTTGCCGGTTCTCATTTTGAGAATGGATTTAATTAATTGTAATGTTAAACGAGTGGTCTTGTCCATTGCTCTGTGGTTAAATTCACCACATATCCAAGAGCTGCTTAAAAAAATGTGGCTTATTTAAGCATAGATTTGAATGCCTAATACAAATCCATACATATGCCCCTATTACATCTTTCAATATGCTATTAAAAACGCGGGTTACCCAAACGCAGCGTGTTTTGACTGACAATACAAATAGCCACAGAATCTGTGCCCACCAAGCTGAATCTCATTTCACATTTTCAACGTTCGCCTCATTTGTGTCACACACATCACAGATGGACACGCGCGCACACACACACACACACACACACACACACACACACACACACACACACACACGTTGCACCAACATGCTCACTGGAGAGCGAGGTGCACAAACACAGCATTATCCTTCTTCTCCATCCCCACTCTGGCCCTGGGTGTCGGGATCACTGTCACTCATAGGCAGAAAGCACACACACACACACATACACACAAACACACACTGTAGATTTGTTTCCCGCACGCAGAAAAATGTCTTCTGTCTTTAAGGGATGTTTTTTTTTTCAAAGGGCTGCGTGAGCTGCAGTGTGCTTGACTTGTTAAATGAGGTTTAAGTCTTCTGTGTCAATTGGAGGCGGTACAGAGCTTTAAGTATTTTGCACATTAATGCGCTTTTGAGAATATTACCCCAGGGCCCTGTTTCTCAAGGAGGCAGGGGTAGGATGTCTTCCAGTGTTGCTATTGTAAACTTTTCGTTTTGTGTGTGTGTGTGTGTGTGTGTGTGTGTTTTCACCCTCTCGTGTCTCTCGTGGAGAGAAAATGATGGTGATTATTCAGATTTCATGCCTTGTCTGGATGTTAATTATTTACTCTGGGCATGAAATTTGCGTGAATGCCAAGGATTTGTGTATACAAACACGCTTCAGATCACAGGGAAAATGGCAGCGGAGAAGGAGGTGGCGAGGGAGCGGGGGGCGGGGGGGTGAGAGCTCTCAGTGCATTACCACGTACTAGAATGTTTTCTAATTAATACTCGGCTTTGTTTACAGACGCTTTGATTTAATTATGTGACGAAGAGAGTTGGATTAGCTGTTAATTGATTTAATTATCCAATTTGTTTGTTTCAGGCATGATTCCAGCAGATCTGCAGCAACTGTGGAAGGAGGTGACGAACGCTTATGTGAAGGATGAGCACAATAGCAGCAACAACGGCCACCGGGGCCTTGACCTGTCCTCCCCGGCACCGCCAAAGAACCCACTCCTCAACCAGCACGCCTCCACCAACGGGCAGTACATGAGTCACAAGAGAGAAGTGTGAGTCGCTTGTTTTGGGTTTGTTTTCTTTGCGCTCGCACCTCATATCTTCTACACAAAGAGACGGAGGGTCAGAGAAGACGCGCAAGCTGACCGCAGCCTGTGCCTTCATAGACCTGCAGTGTTCCCTCTGTTTTGTGTTCCTTCCAGCTGGTAATTAGGTGTGAAATACTCTTCACTGTCACCTCTTTTCTAAAGCAAACAGAAGGCTTATTTGCTGTGTGTTCCATTTAAAATTGCATTTCCTCACAGCCGCTGGTTTTGATGGACACATCCACACAGGGTTTGCATACAGATTAATATTAATTTATAGTTTGTAGAGAAAAGTACTGTTGTCACTGACTTTTCTCTTTGGCTGGATGTAGCTTGGGATTTCAAAGGAACACCTGGACGGCAGGGTGGGGGGGAGTTAAGTCATTTTTTTTTCAGTTGCACACAGACAACTACAGCTGCTCCTTAAATTACCTTTTCCCTTAGAAGTATTGGGACTGTAATGTCTTTTCAACAAAGGGAAAAGCACATATTGGAAAAATCTCCTTTATCCATAACAGCCAAGAGAAACAAACATTTTGTCATAAGCTAACAAAAACAACTTCATCAAAACAAGTGAGCCTATCGGATATTTCCAAACCGGGATGAGTCACTGATAATAGACATTTACTGACTTCTCTGACAGAGAAGTCAGTAAATCAGTATAGTTTTTGCTCTCTCTCTCTCTCTCTCTCTCTCTCTCTCTCTCTCTCTCTCTCTCTCTCTCTCTCTCTCTCTCTCTCGGCTGCATCTGTACTCAAGGAAGGAATTAATGGCATCTTACACATTTGCATGTTTTCTTGCACCAAATTCTGATCTTTGAACTGCTGGTGAGAAGCCTCCAGGCACCATGAGCTCACTGCGTAACATCTGACTCGCGTTTCAGCCATCATAACCCACACGTCATTATGAAAGCAGTGCCGATAAAAACATGTTTTGCACTGTAACATATCGGGCCTTTGGTGGTGAAAGAGGGGTTCACTTTGGCTGCTCATGATTTAGGGATGATGCATAGGTAGTCATTTCTTTTCAAATATTGATTTATGGAGCAGAGACAGATCTATTACCTGTACAGGCCTGTCCTCACATGCACATACAGTAAATAAATACAGATGAAAACGCAGCGTTAGTTCCTCTCACACTTGAAAGAATCCACACACTTCCCATCTCTAGTTGGATAAGTTCTTAAGGATTTTGAAGAGCAGAGGAGGCCGAGACTCGCCGACTGCTCCCTCATACTTTGTTGTCAGCAACCGAACAAGATGAAGCTCCGTGACAGGAGAAGAACAAGTCTCCGTTCAGGACTGAAACATAAACTTAAGAGACGACGTGGCAGCCCTCAGCCTCGCAGAGACTGTCAGCGATTAAAGAAGATGTCAACAGCCGTTTAACGCGAGCTTATCTAAATGTTTGTCTGAATATTCTCCCTGTAGATGTCGGAAAAGGTCTCCAAGTTTGTGTTTGAAATAAGAACTAAGAGTCAGCGACTGATACAAAATATACACAAAACATTCCTTATTACGGAGTAAATGATGCTAATTTAGATTCACACAGCCAATAATCCTTTATGCTAATTTGGGCGCGACTAAATCACAAAAACTATCAAGAACATTATTCCCCTCTTTTGATGATGCAGACTCAATTCTAATCGGAATCCATGGGAAGAAAAATGAAATATTAAGTATGATTATTCTAAGCAAGGCTCTGTGAAATGTCTGTCTTATAATCCAGGGATTTGAATAATCAGGTTGAGGATAATGGGCTGGGCCGGCCCGGGCGTAAATAGAGAGCATCCACTCATCCTCCCAGCGCTGAACTTAATGAACTTTTAATTGATGCGGTTTTGCAAGTCCTTTTGTCATGCAACAGAAACAAGCCTCTCTGCTGATGGGCCTGTTTTCCCGACTGGCTTCAGATTGGTTTACAGCTGGCCCTAAGTACCATGTAGTTAGTTTCATGTGTCATATAAAATCTGCCCAGGCACAGCGACGCCTGCAACTAAAACCTTAAGTGCATCCACAGGCATCACTCACCGGCTTTGCACTTCCGTCTTAAGGAAGGAGGAGAAATTCAATCACTGCCGGCTTGACACGCCGAAGACTCGGCACGTGTTCCTGCTTTTAGTTGTCTCAAAGAACACTTTGGTCGAGGCGGGCTGGGATTTCTGTTTGTCTGAATAACATCCCGATACGACCAGGGCCTCGGTCAATCAATCCGTCAGTCAGCGCCGTTTCGCAGCCCGAGAACTGTGATGCAGGGATAGAGATATACCCCTGTGAGCCAGGTTGTCTTTATTCAACGATTTGCTTATTTAAATGAAATGTGTCTGATCTGTATCTGACACAAATTCCCAATACAATGCTGCATCAGCTTTGTTAGGGGGCGCATCCTCACAAAGCGCTTGGCCCACTTTACTTCCCTACAACCATCAGTAACCACAGCTCGGGGACTGTAACACAGCAATCTGTTAAGGAGATAAATAATCAGATTTGGTGCAGTAGTCCCATCTCTCTTGGCTTTCATTTGTCTTACACTTGAAAAAAAAAAAGATAATTAAATCATTTAGGGTAAACCATGCAGTGGCATAGAGAAGCGGAAAGGAAAGGATTGAGTATAGACCCAAGAAAATTTGAAGGGGTGGGGTATGGGAATGGATGGCATCGTTGTGTGGGTGGGTGTGTGTGTGTGTGTGTAGGGAGACACGAGGGAATAAGGCCCACATCAGTAGCGACGGCGAGCGAGACGGCAGACGGTCTTGTGACTGGGGCTTCACACTCTGGTCAGACACTGACCTCGCGGGCATCAATCTTCCCATTTTTCCTGATAGATTCAGTCCATCGGCACGCCGCGTCATTGATCGTTAATGGTTTGCAGCCCAAAGCCTCTCATCAAAGGAAGTGGTGAGAATAGAATACAACCGGCAACCAGCTGTCAGAGCCCAGCTTTTCTGCAGTCTGTGTACAAACACCTGGTAGGTTCAGACACTTTCTGTCCAGGTCTATTGGCATTTTAATGTCCCTGCTCCTCCAAAGGAGGCTGATGACACAGTTTTTCCTCATTGCCGCTACAAGATCATTAGAGAGTTCTTCCCCCAGGCCGCCTGACAATAATAACATCCTGACAGACCTGTCGTGGGTGTAAGTCAAATTTAACGCAATGCAGGGAACTGCAGCCGTTTTCTTGCGTCCCACCCCCCCCCCACCCCCCTTCTCTGTCTCTCTTCTCGAACGGGAGAAGAGAAAACCCCATGAATCCTTTGCCGTTCTCCTATTACACTAATGTAGCTCATTTGGTGTAAATTCTGTCATTTACTACTGTTTAGCCATCCACCGTTTAAAAGGGCTCTTCTGCTGCCAGCCCCTCACGGTGCTTTGTGCTCACTCACTCCCACCGCACTCCACATTTCAATATCTTATTAATACAGAATTAACCAACAAGCCTGCTCGCAAAGAATTAAAAAGGGGATCTGTTTAAATTAAAACCCCGGCGTTACCTTCACCAGTCCACACATTTCCTTGTTAAAAACTCATTATAATAGCTCCTGTGCCATCTATTTATTAGCTGTATCAAAACAGAGGTCTTAATGTGAATGCATAATTCATAATTGAATAAAAAAAAAAGAATTCTGACTTCTGACTGAGGAAAAAAAAACTACTAACCACATTCATGAATGCTTGACTGCTTTCTAATTGCAGTTCAATTATCACATGTTATGAACAATGTGAACTCTTAAGCAAGTAATTATAACACAAGGAAACCTGTGACGACCCTTAAAATTTCCTACTTGAAGTACAGCTTTACTAACATTGATACAAATTAGATTTTAATCTGAACATCAGTCCGTCTAATCCTGTAAAATTGGCGTTCCACGGTTAGATTAATTCCTTTCTTACTAATTCATTTCTACAGTAATTTTTCATTCATGGCAGATGGATGCACGTGATTGGCTAAGCAGTGCAAGATGGTATTTATTATTTATTTCTCTCCTCTCTCTCCTTCAAGACGTCCCCCCCGAAGTAGCAGTAGGTGTTGTCTCTTATTGAATACATGTATATGAATGAGATTTTAGTGTCTGGCGTTATTCCCCGGTGGGAGCGCAGCAGTTTGGGCTGTAATGAATCTCTCTATCCGGCCCGTCGTCGCACAGCGCCGGGCTCAGGCTGGAGTGGAGGCAGCGGCAATATGCTCGCGAGCCACCACGAGCACAGGTGGTAGCGATATAGGCCAGTCCCCCAGGCTCTTGTAGCTGAAAGTTGTGTGTCTTGTATAGTGCCTGTGTCCATATGGTTGCCTGTCTCGCTCTCTTAGCGCACATCGCCTCCACACAGGCCCCCTTTTTCTCTCGCCGCTGATGGTGGTTAGCTGCGGTCCCGCACCTCTCGCCATATGGAAGATGTTGTAAAGTTTGTTTTTTAGGGACGTTCCTGCCGTTTAGGCCTGATTGTAAGGAAGCCATACGCTCCCTGTAAGATGGTGCTTGTCATCCCTTGGTGACATGAATTGGTCAGTAGATAAATGGATACCAAGCCAGGGATGTTTACAGTTTGTGCTCTGTGTGAAGGCGACTGATGCATTTGGAGGTTTCCCGTAGCGGCGCTGAATTCTCCAGATGGGTTCTGGGATATGAGGCAGCAGGCAGAGCAGAGGAGCCGACATCTAAGGGAGCCCCCCAGCAGTCCTGATCAAAGTGAATCGCAGCACTGCCCGGTGATACTAAATAATTACGTATTGATTTGGTCGAGCTCCCACAATGCAAGTTCTCTGTTGTAAGAGCCGAGCAAGCAAAGATCGCACAGTTACAGCGATTCCACACAGGCGAGGAACACAGGTCAAGCTGAAGTCGACGTTGTCATGTGGAAAGATCATACAGTACACAAAGGGAGGCACGAGCAGCAGGCACTGAAAGGCAAAATGGGATTAAGGCCTATAGTATGTGCACAGATTGGAGTTTGACTTGTGCCCGTTTCAGTTGCATGTAGGTGTTTACACGGCGTTTGAAGAAGATGACAAAGTATAATCAAAGTAAAGGTACTGACTCTCTCTCTCTCTCTCTCTCTCTCTCTCTCTCTCTCTCTTCTAGATCCACACTAGAAGAGCATTCTCCCCACTGTCACCCTCTCTACGGCCATGGCGTTTGCAAGTGGCCCGGATGTGAAGCAGTGTTTGATGATTTCCACTCATTCCTCAAGTAAGTAAAAGTTGGAGTCTGAACTCTCATTTCCGTGGCGGCCTGTGCGTCCTTGTGACGGGTCGTTAACACCTATAGCAGCCCGCCGTAACTCAGAGGCACTACAGGTGCAGCCGGTTGTTATTCCTGAGTGTGGGTGCTAGCTGGCCTTCTCTCAACAAGGGTACTGAGGTGGGGTCTCCTTCTGAGAACTGCATGGACCTCTAATTCCTGTGATAAGTGCTGTTCCCATGGTGACAGGGGCCGTTTTTCCCAAACAAACAACAGGAGGATGTTTATCTGTGGCAGCCCACACTTAGGGCGCTCCGCATGTTTGCCCTTGTCACTGGACAGGGGGATTGTTTGTGTGTGTGTGTGTGTGTGTGTGTGCCTTGCTCAGCTCTTTCTGTCTCTCTCCCAGCAGCCTGTTTATCATCCTCCTCCTTTCTTATGTCTTCTCTCTTTAACTTGTTTTTTATGCCCTAAAACATTGACTCTACTAATACACACAAATATACAAACACAGAGACAATCGACAACAACTTTCATTTGAATTCATTCATTAACAATATATTTATAATTTCACAATTTCCACAAAGTCAGCCTCACCTGCGGAGTGGTATCTCCGCCCCTGTGCAGCTCCCTTTAGGCCTTTGTTCAGCACCTCGACTCCCCTTCTGAGCCAGACCCCTGGTTTACTAATCAACCGTGTGTGTGGCGCGCTCGAGGTAATCCAACACATAACAGCGCCATGGTTACGGGTAGGATGAAAACATCTGCGTTGTGGCAGCCGATCAATGGCTCACTGTCACCCCGGATTAGTCGCACTTTAAACAAGATATGACACAATTCCATTATCCTAAAACAAGTGCCGGTAGAACACAGATTCCTCACACACGGCGCGGCGATAGGTGCTGCATAGAGCTGAAGGGTTGGACTCAATATTTTGGCTGCTCTCGATCATTCACTTTGAGAGCAGAGTTAAACTGTGCATGAAGTGACCCAAACTCTTTGTATAACACAAGATAAGTGGCAGTTATGTATTTTATATAGACAAGAATTATTTGTCTAAGTTAGGACAGCCTCTTATTATACAGCCTCTTATTACACAGAGTTATTAAACACTGTATTACACACACACACACACACACACACACACACACACACACACACACACACACACATATTCTAGTTTAGGGAGTGCCCTCTTAAATCCATCACTATTTATTGTATTCTGACATTGCCTCACCCTTTGTTTATAGAAGAGAGGGGAATTAAATTCTGTGCGCCCGGTGGAGCTCTGCCTTAAAAAGTCTCTAAGTGCACTCTGCTATGTTTTTACAAGTGTTTTTATCATGGCAACATCTTGTTTACTTTAGTTGCCTGCCCAAACTGCTTGGAACATGTTAAGAAAACATTTGGGGAGAGTCTCCACAAAGCCGCCTTTGTTTAACAGCAGGCGAGAGTGCGAGCAGCTCACCAAGGTGTTAACTCTCAAACCCTTAAGCACTTCCACATGAAACCCAGGCCTCCAAAAAGAATCACAAATAAAAACAAAGAATTCATAAGGCTTTATAATTCTTTTCAGGAAAGCGTGGTACAGCGGGGATAAATGGGTGAGGAGTGTTGTGTGTGTGTGTGTGTGTGTGTGTGTGTGTCAGTCAGTAGAACACAGTGTACTGTATACCATAGAGAAAGAAAGGTGAGGAGGACTCTAACGTCAACCAGATTTCTGCTCCGCATGCCAACAGTAACAACTAACGCAGCACTGCAGTGTTGTTTTAAACTGTGTGTGTATTTATTCTATCTTCTAAAGAAAACATTACATACCTACACGCACTATCTTGATAAATACAAAGCACCAAATCCCTATTCCTGTTTTCAATTCAGCAGCGAGGAGGGTGGGGTTGAGTTCACAGCAGAGAGCGCCGCGCTTTTTTGTTACGAGGGTCAGGACCCCTCTGTTCAGTGTCCAGTCAGAGGTCAGAGGCAGGGAAACACTGCAGTGCCCTCTAGTGCTCTACCGCCACACCGCCAAAGTTCACTCTCACACCAAAATACTGTCCCATAATTGCTCATGAGGGAATTGAATGAAGGATAATAAAAGGACATGTGTGTTTCAAAACAGATGTTGTAAAAAAAAAAAACACTCTGTGAAAATGAAGAATAATTGTGTAAAAGAAAAAGTTAGATATTTCAAAATATGCATTCAGAGTAGAATCGCTCGGACTGTACAGATGTATGCAGTTAATTTTAAATTCCAATCAACAGTAAAGAAGATAAACTGTCCACAGGGACAGCCTTAAGCTCTGGGTCCAGTCTATATAATTAAAAAGTATAAAGGGAGAAAAAAAAATTAACTGATGTGTAAAAAGCTGACTGTTAAAGGAATGTCTGTTTAACTTGTTTTATTGTGGTAATTTACATTAGGGACTGTCATCCTGCCAGAGAGCTTTTAAAAGCGGCTTCAATTGAAGTCCAGAAAGTGACACATGCCAACGTTCATAGTCTCTCTCGATGTCAACTCCCCCCCCCGCCCCTGTATCCCCTGCTCCCATGTCCAGACGCTCCTCTCAAGGCTGCATTAGGGCCATTTGAATATTTCATTTCCTATTAATTATGCACTGTGACTCTCCATGTCATTAGAAGAAATAAAGTGGAATGTAACAAAGGATGAAAAGAAGCGGGGCACACGGCTCCTATGAAGAGAGAAATTCCAAAGCTGCTCACGTAGGCCGCCCTTCATTGAAAATTCACTCTGTGCCAGTTAAATTGAAGTTGAAACGTCTTTACCTATTATTTCCTTCTTTGAAATTTAGTAAGATGTCCGGAAATGTTTACCAGTTTCATTTCCTAGCCTACTTAATTAAACGGGCATTTATTCGAGTCAAACAAATGGAAAAGCCCAGAGAAGCCCCAATTGATTTCAGCAAAGGGGGTTATTGCCCGCTCTTTCTTTAAATACGCACTTTTAATTTCTTTTCTGGCCACAATAATTAACTTCAAGTGCTGAATGCATATCGCACACATTCTGAAAAATGTATTATCAAAACATAATGGGGAGACGTGCGGGAGGAGAGGACCATATTTCCTGTACAGATTTAAATCATTCACCTCAAGGTTGACGACGGCGCGGCTAGAACAGAAACCTTCACATTCGGAGCAGAGCGCCATCAATTTCCCTCGGCCTCACGTGTGTCTGTTTTCTGGATGTATGTGCACTTTTTAATGCACAAATGTGTTGTCTGTACATAAAGCAATGGCTTCAAATTTATTGGGCCATCATGTCGCCGGCGCAGCCTCTGTGCCGTCTTCCCCAGGTTGACTCTGGCTATTTTTGATTTGCAGTAAATGACAGAAAAAGTGCATTTGGGAAGGCAGGCACGTTTACGCGCCGCTCTTCCCATCTGCCCGGCGCCACTGTGTGCACAGAGACACGCCTAGTGACAGTGACCTACATGGTCACCGAAGATGTGATATAATTTATGATATATATAATATATTGGATCCATTAGCGAGCATAATGAAGTAGTGAAATGAAAGGGTATTTGTGAAATCAGTTCAAACATCCTGCTTGGATTATGATTAAATGATTAATGAAATGCCCCTGCATAAGCATTTTCAAACAGTAATTCATGCGGCGGCTGATAAAATTCCTCCAATCATATTTCCCTCACTCGTGAACCTTATCTCCACCATTTTATATAAATCACACACACACACACACACACAAAAACCCTGTCTGCTGCCCGGCGAGCTACTTATTTAGATTAGTTATAAACGTACAGGAAAAGAGAACATCTTCCCCCGTATAAAATAATCACGCATAATTATATCCATAATTCAAGGGTGTGACAGATCTCATCTCCTCGTCCTGTTGTCCTCACTCTCTGCTCTCGCTTTATTTGAGTTCCCTTAAGTTTAATGACACAATTAACAGAAAAACAAGAAAATAGGGCAAATCAGCTCGGTTAAAGGAAAACCGTATTCAGAAGAAATACTATTAAAGCCCGAGTGCATAATTTAGCAGAGGAATCCAACCTGAACTTCTTCAGTCATTCCTTCTTATCTGTCAGCTTTAGTCAGAGCAGACGTGATCCTCATGAAATATGAAAAAGTCTTTCTGTGTTCAAAGACATTGTTCCTCTATTTCCTGCTCGCAGTATGTTGCTAATTTGATGTGTGTGAGTCCTGCTTAGTGTTTACCCTAAATGTTGTCCTGCACCTTTACACTCTGTGCTCGGCTCACTTGCCAGGTTGAATTATTAAAGTTGACATCACAGGACTTTAGTCTCTGACATCTAAAAAGGCTGCCGGATGTGGAAGCAAAACTGACATCAGCATTTTTGTGTGATCTCTGCCTTTTTGTTTTCCAGGCATCTCAACAATGAGCACGCCCTGGATGACAGGAGCACGGCCCAGTGTCGGGTGCAAATGCAGGTCGTGCAACAGCTGGAGCTGCAGGTATTGTTTCAACGTTTGGTTTGGCCCAAATATTTGCGCGCCTCCTTTCTCTTGACAGTTCCGACGCGTCCGCCGGAACCCCTCCCTGTCCGTCTCATCTCAGCCACGGGGTCACGGGCTGGAGGGGGGGCGGAGAATGAAATTATTTTGTACATTTGCAAGTAACCAGTCATTAAAAATGTGTTATGTATGCATGACAGCCAGGCAAAGATATATGAAGCGCCTGGGGCTAAGTAGAGAAGATAATTACATTTTGAATTTTACTGGGTTTTAAAGTTATTTATGACTTTTAACAACAATAAAACACTTGGCGAAATGACGTGGCGGCGTAACGTCTCAGGCTCAATGTCGAGCTGCGGCTCAGAACAGAAAAGTTACTCAGACGCACTCTGTCAGGAGTCGTTGTTGTGGAAAAATATGCACGTGTACATTTAGAATGCACTTATGGAAAAAGACACGGTTCACTGTCACTCCATTAATGGTGCTTTGTAATGCCCAATGTGTGTGTGTGTGTGTGTGTGTGTGTGTCACTATGACCACCATGCTAATGTAAGCTTGCACATCTTTCCTAATATTGCGGAGGGAAATATAAGAAACCATTCCACATTAGTGTTTTTATTTATTAGTTGGCGTTGCTATGCAAATACAGCAGAATCATATTTAATGTATCCCAGATTGCACGCAGTAATCCAGTGGCTCTCAATCTTTGTGGTCCAAATCCCACCTCAGTATTTGACAGTATGGCTGCACAAAGTTCCTGAAGCCCACACAGAAGGTCCACAGTCTGACACACAGGCCAGAAAACATCGTTATTTTAAATCTAAAAATAATTATAAGCACACTGGAAAAACACAACATTTTGTTTTGATTCAGAAACGTCTTGATGCTCTTCAGACACTTCCAAGTACAGCTAATGGAACACACACCACAGTTTGAGAACCGCTCCAGAAATATTCACTGGTGTTATACGGTGCATATTCACAACACAATGCTCAAATAATGTCAAAATGAATATGGATTATGAGTTCCCATGCTTAACACTGCAGCGTAGCAGCAGCCTATTATTTCCGCTCTGGTGGCGTTTTATCCAAAAGGAAGGAGCGAAGGTTTATCAGACGCAGACTTCCTCCGCTCGCAGCCTATCACCATAATTTAAGCAGGCAGCTAAGACAGCCCTCAGTTTTTCGACAGGTAGAAAGGGCTGAGGGTTGTTATTGGCAATGAGACGCAGTATAGCTTAACCTTGAATCAGAGGCTGTAGTTAGATCGTCTGAAGTGTGGAATCGTTGACGGCGTCCAAAAGCAATTGGAAAACAAATAATTAGATGATCCCAAGAGCAGAGAGATTGATTTGCTGAAACACTCGGGCTGTAAACGGGGCTGTACCCAATGAATAGAAGCAGAGGAATATCTTTTCTTTTTTGGTTCATGAAAGATTAAATGCCTTCTCCTTCCTCATTACAGCTAGCGAAAGACAAAGAGCGTCTGCAAGCCATGATGACGCACCTCCATGTCAAGTCCACAGAGCCCAAAGCCACGCCACAGCCGGTGAGCAGCAGCCCTGACACACACACGTCTCTCACGTCCCTCCCCCCATCTTTTTGTGCGTCTTAATTGGCACACATGTATTCATTAATCCCTTCCTCCATCTTCTTATTTATCTGCTAAATAAAAACAGCTGTTCTCTGGAGGGAGGCAGTAAATATTGTTTGGACCACATCTGCTGACATCCCAGATTCAATTTGGTGTCTGTGATGAACTGGATGCGCGCGCCGTAACGGCTCCCAACGCAGCCGCGGCGACCGGGGCGCAGACAGAAAAAGTGAGAAAGCACAGAAAAATAGACGTAATGATAATGCTGGGGGAGAAAAGCACTTTTACAACAAAAGTCACTGATTCCCAGCCAGGGAAAATATTGCAGATGTATGTAAATAACAACAGAAGGCCACAATTGAAGTAATTACAGGAAAGCATAGAGTTTACAGAATGATCCTTGAAGAGATGCTGATATTGTTGACTGATGATGACTGAAGCAATGATCAGCCATTCTGCATTAAGATTGACATTTTTATGATATATATAACATTTTAATATGAATCAATGCTTCCTATTGGATATTTTCACGTGTCCCATTACCAATCGCTCCTGTTTCAAGTCATCAGTAAACACTCAGCCCTGTTTAGAGGCTGAACTTAAGTGAATGAAAAACTTAATTCAAGTAAAAACGTGTTTCACTTCGGTTCTCATTCAAATGTTATTAAATTCCTGTGAGTTAAATGCTTCTTAATTAATTAGACGGATAGATTTGTATGCGTGAGTTGAAAATCTGACCAAAGGTTTTATCTCTAATCTAGTTGACACATTCCAAAGATCATGTTTATCACTCTTAATATATGTCATGTCAGAAAGCATGCTGCTTAATCCTATAGGGTTAGGGGCTTAACATATGGCATTTAAATGTCTGCGCTGTTTTGTCATGTTTAAGAAGGGGCCCCAGTGCCATATTTCAGCCTGTGTGACAGTTCATTCACAGAGCCAAATGCACAATGATCATTTCACTGCAGGGCACAAATTTGAAATCACACACGCACGCAAAGGCGTAATATACATTCAGGATCCGCGTCTCACAACACAATGTGCAGCCCGGATCATTTATTTACAGTCAGAGAGGTGGCTATTGACGTGCGGAGGCCGTCTGCGTGCTGCCACACAGCGCAGCCAGTCAACATGGAGCGCCTGGAGATGTCCGACGACAATAGGCTGTCTGTCGGAGCCGGGCCTCTGTCACACGCGCTGATTGTGTAGATTAGAGTGCAGAACGAGGACTCTGACACGGGGACATTTGTATATGAAAAGTGGTCGGGGCGGGCAGATAGCATCTTGAGTTCCCCGGGGCCTGTGAGAACGGCTGTGTCAGAGCTCAGCATTAACGCTCTCGAGGGGGCGAGCTGGGATTTTTATTCAAATAAATAGACTTCCATTCTCCGGCGCTGTGTTGCACGCTGCGAGCTGCTATGAAATGCCATGATAAATACATATGTCTGCCTCTGACCGGGTGAGTCGTGGATTTTCATAGGTCACAGCCCACAGCCCCACTGAGGCTTTCTCAAGATTGCACGCTGCATCAGAGGTGGGCCACCAAATGAAGGAGAAAAAAAAGAAAAAGAAAAAGGCTTTTCTCAGAACTGACTGGCTGGAAGGAAGAAGAAACCATTTTTCCAGTAATTGCCAGTTGTGTTTTTCTGTGCTGTTGCATATAATATGTACAGTATAATTAAGCAGCTGACGTGGCAGAGGAGCTCAGATGAATTTTGTGGTTTACATTTAGTCATAATTAAAGACAAACAAACCGAT
Source organism: Genypterus blacodes (assembly GCF_046128005.1). NCBI lineage: Eukaryota > Metazoa > Chordata > Actinopteri > Ophidiiformes > Ophidiidae > Genypterus > Genypterus blacodes. The sequence continues at coordinate 5,696,642 of NW_027466831.1, forward strand.
ACTGTGCATGCACAATGTGGAGTGAATAGGACTCGGGTTTATTCTCTTTGAGCTGGATGGGGGCGGTGGTAGATCAAAACAAAACAAGCCACATTACCAGTACATGTTCCTGTGTGTGTGTGTGTGTGTGTGTGTGTGGCTCAGTGTGCGTGCCTGCCTGCCTGTGTGTGTGTGTTTGTATTTGCCTCTGTGTGTGTGTGTGGGTGGGTGTCTGCACACAGTGTCACTAAGCATTCTTGTCAGAAATCTGACCTTTTACGCCATACATAATTAAGGAGGGACTTTTTGTTTATTTTCTTTAGCAGCTTGCCGAGTCAAAGCCAGTATAATTAGATCACCAATTACCATTTAATTAATTTCAGTCTGAAGTCTCATTTTGTCTAGGCACTGGAGTGAGCCCAAATGGTGAGGCAAACAAAGGCAAGGCTATTACCAGCCTGTCTGGCCTATTGTTGAAGCCTCTCTGTGTTTATAGCCAGGGAATATGGATGAAACATGAAACAAAGCCTGCTAATCCACAGGAAGAGAAGTCAACACCACAGCCCCGTTCTTTTGATAGCATTGTGTCAGAAAACGCACAAACCCAAGTGTGATTTATTTTGTCCTTGATTTAGAATAACGCCGGGCTCTCTGCGGCGGTGGGTGAGGATGCAGGCGACACACTCGCGTCCCCAGGAGGAATACAAGTGATATCCAGTTAAATATAATAAAATCAGCTCAATGTAATCCATATTATTTGGGGTGGCTGCCACAAAGCGTATTTCACCCGCCGAAACACACAAAGGCATCAGAAGCACTTGGACACGTGTACGTTAAATGAAAGGAATGATAAATGTCACTTATGATTAAAAGAAAATATCAACCTGACCTGCTATAAATTAGAAGTCAGTCTCAGGTTTCCTCATTAAAGCTCTTAGTAGAGCGTGGACGTGTGCGGGGCTGTGAGGATATAGATCATATGCTCAAACCTCCACGCCATGAACGGCAGAGATGAGATCAATCAACATCTCGATCAACCAACAAGGCGGTGTCAAAGACGAGCGGTGCAGCGTCTCTCTCTCTCGCTCTCTCTCTCTCTCTTCCTCTTGATTCCTTTCCCCTTTTTCTTCTCACAGTCATGTTTAATTTGGAAACTGCCCTCTGTCAGCAAATTAGCAATTAGAACAATTTTGTGGGGATATGTATATGTGTCATTAGCTTTCCTGCCAATTAATAGCTGGAGCAGGGGGTCAGGCTTGAATTTTCCACTCCACTGCCGTGCAGCATGGAGGCTTGGCACTGGGCTTGGAGCCGCCACAGCTGCTGGAAGCCGTGCTATACCTTCTGAGCACTTGGCATAATTAGTTTACCTTGTAGCCATTATTACTTAAATCCCTCCTTCCCCTTAGCAACCCACCTATCCACACACACACACACACACACATACAGAGCACTCAAGAGAAAAGGCAGACGCCCTCCAGAAGGCTCTCCGTGTAAACGCGTCGGTGCCGTCTTTACCGCAGCCATCGTGGCCCTGATGATAGAGGTCAGTTAGATACAGTAGTTAATCATCAGATCACCTCCATGAGCAGCTCCTAATTAGAGTCTTCACAATACAATTTCAGCTTATAATTAGCCCAGATTGGCCGCTTCCTCTGCACGCTTTATTAGCAGGACTGCTCAGCGGTAGGTGAGAATCACACTGTCATTTTTCAGAAGTGTGTGCTGCCCATCTTCCCTTCCCCTCTCACTCCACACCACCGTGGCGGGAGGGTGAGGCGGGAGGGGTGTTGTCCAAACGGGACGCGAGGGACAAAAGATTAAACAAAGGCGCTGAGACAGAAAGCTGGGAACTGGCCTGGCACGGCAGCGGGAGAGGGAGGGAGAGGAGAGCAGAGCATGAAGAATGGAGGAGGTGGAGAGTGGAGGAGCAGGGCTCCAGGGTTGTTTTTCAAACATTTAGCGAGTGTTCACGGATCATCTCAGGGACTGCCTGCAATTAGAGCAGAGATATGCATAGTCAATGAGGCGTCTGAGACATGGAGGTAATTAGAGGACTAACTGGCCTCCTTCTGTTTGTGTTTCTCTGTTTGTTCCGTCTTCATCTGGTTTCCTCCACGCAGCTCAACCTGGTGTCCAGCGTCACCTTGTCCAAGTCGGCCCCTGCGGCCTCTCCTCCTCTGAGCCTTCCCCAGACGCCCACCACGCCCACGGCCCCCCTCACGCCTCTCTCCCAGACCCACTCTGTCATCACAGCCAACAGCCTCCACAGCATGGGCCCCATGCGACGGCGTTACTCAGAAAAATACAACATGCCAATTTCTCCAGGTACTGGACCGTGCAGTCACACAGATAAATACGCTGGAGGCCAACCAAGCGCTAACTTACACATATCCACAAATGATGAACCTTCAGTCATCCTGCACATATGTTATCAACCACTGAGAGCAAACCTGATCATTCCCTTCCATGCTGACACAGTTTGTGTGTTTGATCCCCGTGTGCAGATCTCAGTCAGAACAAAGAGTTTTACATGAATGCAGATGTTCGACCGCCGTTCACGTACGCCTCACTAATAAGACAGGTAAGGACTCCATACACTCACTAACACACCACTGCATCAGCACAGTGTGTCACACACACCTTCAGCTTGCTCACAATCGACTTAATGTTGTAGTTTTCCTGCCCTCATCCCTTCTTTTTAAATTTCTAATACAATTTAGACCGTACAGCAGATTAACCATCAAATGAGTGCAAGAATGCGAAGAGAGGATTCACACACAAAAAAAATGTCCACGTATAACAATTGCTTTTGATGAAGCATTTCAGTGGCTGTGATTATTAGGAAATTCATTTCACACAACAGTAGGGATGAACCTGTTTTAAGATGGCCACTCAATTATCGCCGGGCCACAGTAATCTGGGATCTCAGGAATTAATCTGAGGGAAGCCATAATTGCTGCCCTGTAATCTGCCTGAGAAATGTTTTGGCTCGCCCTTCATTTACGCCCACTGAAGGAAATGTATTCAAATCTGCCCGACGGATGGAAAAAGTGCTTTTTGTCCTGTTGAACGTCTTTCTTTTCACACGCACATAAACCCAGATGCTCCTTTTGAATTATTGATTATTTTTTGAAGGGGAGCAACATTGTTCACGTTTCTTTCTTTTCCCCGTCCCTCCTCTTCCTCATCCAGGCGATACTCGAATCTCCAGAAAGGCAGCTAACACTAAACGAAATCTACAATTGGTTCACGCGAATGTTTGCGTATTTCCGGCGCAACGCAGCGACGTGGAAGGTAACGAACACACACACACACACACACACACACACACACACACACACACAGCAGAGAGTGACACTGTGCTAATGTTACAGGCAGTTAGACCGTGGCCAGGCAGAATCTCTTTATAAATGAACCTTTACCCAAATACATAACAATACTCCATTTATTCTGTCCAAATTGAGCCGCCCTTTACACAAACATTACAACCACACAGAGAAACCATGGAGGAAAGAAAACACAAGAAAAAAACAATCTGTCCGTTAATGAGCGAGGATGTTTTGGTGGTGGGTGGCATTGGCCTGACGATGCCGCGCTCTGCCAGTGACTCCTGGCTGAGCCCCTCGCGCTTTGACTTCAGAAGGGAACGCTTTGTGTTTCCAACCGGGCCGCAGTACACACACACGCTCACACACACGCTCAGTCACACTGAGGGTAAAACAAAACGACTGCAGACACGGAAAGTGAGATTTGAGTAGAGAAAGACAGCGATGAAGCACTGCAGGCCGCGCTGCAGGCCGCACGTGCAGCTGCGAGAGACTCCGCCCCCCCGCCCCGTATACAAACCCACACACATAGACACGCACACACACGGAACCACCACCCTGCCTCACCCCCCATTCTGTCCCGTCAACTCTCACACTTCCCGACAGCACCTCCGTAGGGGCATATTGGAGTTATAATCACTGGGTTCCACAAGCCTACACACACACACGTATACCACACACACTCATCGTAGCTCCTGGAATAACAGGGGAATGATTTATAAATGTCTGCCTGAATGTCTGAGTGACACTAGATTGACAGAGTGTATAGATTGTAAATGTGTCTGTGTTGATTTGTCTTCACTTATCAGACTGAAGTTTTGACTGAAGGTCTTGTTTCTGTCCGTTAAGCAGCATTAACTTACTTTACTACACCTTTGTTTTATGACTGTCCAATATATTTCTGCTTTGAAATGATTCTCTGTACTGATAGAAACTTTGTTTTGTTTCTCTCTCTTTGTTGTTCTTGTTTTTACACCAACTGCAGAATGCAGTCCGGCATAATCTTAGTCTTCACAAGTGTTTTGTGCGAGTAGAAAACGTAAAAGGGGCTGTGTGGACAGTGGACGAGTTAGAGTTCCAAAAGAGACGGCCCCAAAAGATCAGTGGGTAGGTGCGGCCTTCTGAGCGTGTGTGTGTCACCATTGAGCCGTGGGCCAAGGCTGATGCTGCTCCATCTCATGTGTGTGTGTGCCATAACGTCCACTGCCCCCGCTTGCTTCAGCCTGCCTTCCCCTCCTGCTTAGGCTGATGCCCCATAACACACAATGGCTTACGCTTGTTTTCATTTTGATCCTCTCGCTGTCTCCTCCTCCCTTGTTCCTGTGTCCGTCTGTCCGTGTGTGTGTGTCTGTTTGTCCGCCCGCTGTCCTGTCGATCACTGCATCTGCATCTGGCTGCCCCCCCCTCCTCCTCCTCGCTGGTTTACTTTCCCAGGGTGCCGTTCGCACCAACCTTTCCCTGCATAAGTGCTTTGTGAGAGTAGAGGATGAGTTTGGGTCCTTTTGGACTGTTGATGATGAGGAGTTTAAGCGCGGGCGCCACATACAGCGAGGCCGCCCTCGGAAATACCCAGCCGATGAGAACTTTGACGAGCTGCTCGTACAGTAAGCACTTCCGCCTGCCCGACCAACTCCTGAGGCCAAACCCCCCCCCCCCCCCCCCCCCCCCTGCATGCTGCCCCTCAGTGTTCCCATCATGCCTTTTGTGTTGAGCTCTTCATCCATCATGCTTTCACAAGTTCTGCTTGCATCAAACTGTTCTTCCTTCATATGAAATGCAAAGTGTTCAGATAGTTATGTGGTGTTATCAAGTGATTGAAGTGATCTTAGAAGTAGAGCCTTAATATGCACATTACTACAGCAGTAACTGGATTAAGTTCTTATACAAAGTGCATTGATTTCTTTATATGAAACAGGATACTGTGCCTTAGGAATGCGTGCTGGATGAGACATGAGTCTGTGGTTGTAATGTAATTCTTCTGTCTGCAGAAGTCCGGCCTTAGTGAAGAACATTCAGACCAGCCTGGGCTACGGTCCGGCCCTCTCCGCTGCCTTCCAGGTAAGAAGGAGAAAAAGGGATTTTATTCTTTTGCCACCTTTGTCTGAATCCCAGAAGAGGCAGGAAATATTGCACTTAGTTTGCCTGCACCTCCTGCGCTCGCTCACCTCCTCTCTGTGTATTCGGGGCTGAACAGTGCGATGGGCAGCTGAGAAAGTGCTGACAGCTCTCTTCCGTTTCACATTTAATGCTTCGGGCTTTGCTTTTCAGGCTTCAATGGCAGAAAACAACATACCTCTATACACTACTGCTTCCATTGGAAGTCCCACCCTCAACTCCCTGGCCAACGCCATCCGTGAAGAGATGAATGGAGCGATGGACCATGGAAACAGCAACGGCAGTGACAGCAGCCCGGGACGCTCGCCCCTGCCAGCTATGTGAGTGGCACACAGGCTTTCTATCTCCACCGCGCTGCGTTTCACAACAGGCAGGGAAAAGGGAAAGAGCCGGAGCTGCATAAGCCCTCCGATACAACCGCACTTCAGATATGATTGATTGTGACATGAAAGAAAGTGATTTCAGAGCCCACCCAACATGCACTGAATATGACCCAATCTATGGCATTAGATGAAAAGGAAACAAAGCCAAGGAGGACAATAAATAAAGAGAAACGGGATGATATTGGAGTTGTTGTGTGTGGGGTCACGGCCAGAGCTGCGGCTGGCCTCCCTGTAGAAGAGGAAACTCCACCTTCCAGCAGCTTCCATCGCCAGGCTGCCCAGGAAGAACCGACCGGAGCCCCCTCTGTTATTTCAACAGAAAGTTTATGAACTCTCCTTTATGTCTCCCGCTGTCTGCAGAGTTCTCGCCACGAGCGCCATTCCAGTTCCCTGAAATATTTACTAATACGCCAGAACCCAAAGTGACAGAAGAGTTTGGCTCCGACGCGCTGAAACACGAGTCGCAACACATTCACAAGCCCCTCCGCGCCGCCGTCGCACAGAAAAACAACACAAAAGCATAATTAGTCTGGACGACACGATCCAAGATTCTCATGTAGGAAAGTTGCGGTCGGCGTGGAAACCGCAGCTCCCCGTTCACTTGTTGTATAGGAGTGTCTGCTAAGTTGTTTGAAGCCTAAAATAATACGGCGCGCGCTGCATCGTTTCCAGATGTGGGGACAGACCACCGGTGTGTAGCCAGGCTGGATGCAGGGGGGGGAGGAGGGGGGGGCCGCCTCCCCGAAAACCTCTGAGCTGGAGGGTAATTCTGCCTGAAAACAAAAAAGGTGCAGTAATGAGCTCCTGGCCAAATGGAGGGAAGTGCCATCCCTAATCAGTGTGAACATAGCTCCCAGCATGGCTGTGGAACAGGAAAAGCAGAGACAGGATGGGTGTGCTGGCCTGGAGGCAGCCTGTTCTCCCTCTGCCCCTCGCTCTGCTATCTTTAGGCTCCCACCGCTTCCAGAATTACGTCTGGAAGCTTCATATGCAAAGCGTTAAATCTTTAGCTGTACACATTAGCCAAAAATACCACCGCCAAGGAGGATGTGTTTCCATGTCTGCTCCGTATCTCCAGTCACTGATGGCTTTGAATGAAGCTCTGTGTGTGTAGGCGGGATGTGATCCAGGGACGAACCCGTTAACCTTTGGCCTGATGGTTCATGGTAGACTCACCTGTTTGTTGGTTATGGAGTGATAACTGGAGGAGGGTTTGGCCTTGGTGGTGGTATGTGCACGTTCTGGTTTACTGGAAGCCTCCTCTCGCTTAAAGAAAAAGCCTTAAACTCCCACACACACACACACACACACACAAACATATCTGTCTCTGTTATGCTTTAGCTCACAGACCTTCACACACACACACACACGCACACACATGTTTCCCACATGTGCTGCTGAGCTTCTGGACGGGCCGGGAGGAAATGAGAAGAGTTCTGTTAAACAGCCAGACGAGAATCAGGCAGCCAGTGAAAGCTCATTATGAGCAGAGTGTAGCATCAGCACGCCGTTCAGCCGCAGAATAATAACAACTGCATGTCTGCCTGCAGCCACGCCGTCTCACCTGAGGCGCTGCGACTTTGTAGAGTTACTTTGATGCTGATAGAAGAGCTGACTTCACTTCCCCCCTTCTTCTATCATTTACACCAAAACGTCAGCTGATTAGCATAGCGGCGTCTCCGTCACAACTACGGCGAGTCACACCAGGCGTTCCTGCTGCGGAGAAATCAAACGCCGCCTCCGCTGATGGGGAACGCGGCCCGTCGTCCCTCGCCGTCGGAGTAAACGACAGCGCTCTGCCTCGGCTGCAGCTGGCTGGCACGGCAGGTTAGAGCGCCGAGCGTTCCCGGCTCCCCTGCAGCTGCTCTCTGCCTCAGCCAGGCCTCCTCCTCTCCCCCTGCGCTCCATTCCTGCTCCGCTTCTGTAATGAGAAATTTGGCAGATCTCATCTCTTTAGTGCCTCTTTTGCCCAGGCTGTGAGCCGGGGTGGGAGGGGGGGAGAGGGGGGGCTCATGTTTTCGCCTTGTTTACAAGTGACAGCGTTATTATTCTCATAAGGGCTCTGTTTCTTATCACAGTGTTGTGCCGAGTGCGGTGCCGCTGCTCCTCCTCGCCGCCGCGCTCCTTCCCTGCCAGCGCTTTTCTTCCTTTATTGACACGCGGTTGAAAATATGCATTAATTCTGGAGTTTAAAGCGTGCACGGCAGTGTCTGGTCGCTGTGTTTGCTTGAAGTTGATTAATGATAGAAGCCGGCTCGGGGTCGTCCTCTGGAGACCCGCCTCGCAGGTTGTGCATGTTAACGAGCAGGAAGGGGAACACACAGCGCGCCGCTGATCCTCCGCCACCAGGAGGCTGACAGCGGCAGCCCACTCCGCTCCGCAGAGTCCATTCTCTCCCGTCCTCGTCTCACGTTGTTAATCTTCCTCATTTATCAATTCTAAGTGAATACCCTGTTGTCGGTTGCCATGAAAATAAAAAGCCTGCAGCCTTGCCGGGATTGGAATCCCTCAAAAGAAAGCTGAAATTATCATCAGTACCAGTGAGGCCCCCACTCACAGCCGCACTGAAGCCAGACATTTGTTTTTGTTCCCCTGTTTCCTTCTTTATAAACAGAATCAGTGCAGGTCTGTATCTTTTTGTGTCTCCGTGTGAAAGGTTTCAAAAAAAAAAAGAGGAGGAAGTTAAGAATAGCAGAAGTGGAGCACGGTTACATTTTCCTGCCCTTCTTTTCTTCCAGGCATCACATCAGCATTAAGGAGGAACCACTGGACCCCGATGACCACGAAGGGCCCCTCTCTCTGGTAACGACCGCCAATCACAGTCCGGATTTCGATCACCACAGAGATTATGACGACGAGCAGGGCCACGACGACATGCTGTAAGGCCGGCGGGCGCAGACGCAGACGCAGACGCACCGCCGCTCAGTCGGGAGACACGAACGCTCTGAACTGCAAGTCTCAGTCACTGATGATGACGGCCTCCAAACGTCTCCCACAAACTCTTAGTGCCATTGCAATACACAGCAAGAACACACACTCACACACACACACATACACACACACACACCAACACAGAATACACCCCACATGGAGGGTTCTTTTTTGATTACTTTCTACTTTAAGTAAAACTTAAAAAGTGAAAAACAAACTTCCTTTCTACTCCTTGGGTTGGACTTGTTTGGTACCTGTGGTTTGGGGGGGCGGGGCTTCTGGGCAGAGACCTTCACTGTGCGGCCAGGAGACGGACTCAGCACGGACACAGGGGGGCTGCGTCTCTCCCCACCCCCCACATACTCTCTCTCTCGCTCTCTCTCTTCCCCTCTCACACACGTCTGACCACAAACTCGAGAAAGAGAAAGAGAAAGAGAGAGAATGACTGACATTTAATTTACACCGTGTGTGTGAGGGAGAGCGAGCGCCGACTTCTGTTCATTGTCACTGCCTTCAACACTTCTCATTGGTTTGATTCCATCTCTGGCGGGCGGGAGGGAGGGAGGGAGGGAGGGAGGGTGTGTGTGGGGGGGTGGTTGTTGTTTTCTTCTCTGGGGGGTGGGGGTTGGGGTGGGGGGGTGAAAGGTTATGAAACATCAGCGCATGTGTCCTTTCCACCGTTCGATGCCGTTTATTGATGTTGCGTTTTGTTTTTGTTTATTTCTCGTTTGAACGGATCAGACCTCGTGCCCGTGCTGCGGTCGGCACTCGATGATGACGATGATGATGATGATGATGATGAATGTTTCTGATTTCCTTCCATGTTGCTCTACCACTCCTTCACAAAAGCACGCACGCACGCACACACACACACACACACACACACACACAAAAAAGCAGAATGTCAAACACCGACGTAGTATTTTTCTGCCATTTATTCCGCCATCTTCCAAAAAAAGAAAGAAGAAAAAAAAAGCCCTCACTCTGACACGTAGCCCCGCCCCCCCCGCAGCCCCTCCCTCCTCCCCCCCCTCTTCCCACTCATGAAGTCCATTGGCAATGCACTACTCATAATGAAGGCTCTCTCCACGCATCAATGAAGTTTAATTTAAGATGCGAATGAATGACAGAGAAATCATGCAGGTTATGATTTATCCTTATGAAATTATACTTTAAAGCAGCGCCGCACGGCCGAGCGCGTCCGGCCGCAACACAATTTCTGATCACTTACAAGCACGGCGTTGTAAAGGGGGGGAGATGAAAATGTCAGGTGTGCGCCGGCCAGATAATGATTTAGACCAACTAATTGTGATTCGCGAAACACAGCCGCCGCCGTTAATCAAACGCCACCGAGCTCGCCGCCGAGGCCGAGGCCGAGGCCGAGAGCTGGCAGATAAACACGCTTCCCCCTCCGCTACCGTAGTTTCATTTGTGCAGGTTTAAGTTTCGGCGAGTATGGAGAATTACACGCGTTGATGAAATTGCTCATTTGTGTTTGGAGGGAAAATCCCGAGACTTGCAATAAGACGGAAACACGACACATTCCAACATTTCACAGCCATCAACCAGGGACGGGATGAAAGGGGAAACAGCATCAAGGCGACACGGAGACAAAATTACACCTTTGGTAGATTTTAAATCGAAATCAAATTCACATGCAAGACCTTTAATTTCAAGACTGTAATCAACCACTTTTGATTTTATTTCTTTTTTTATTTATTAGTGTTATTTGATGTTTCATTTGGCTTTTTTTTTTTAAATTTGTTGATGTGTTTCATATCTTGTTCTGTGACTACCAAAGATAAACTACAAAGTCAATGTTCTCTGTTCCATGCAATAGCAGAAAAGGCCAAATACCTGTCCTCCGCTCTCCCATTGGACGAGCTCAGACGCTCACCTGTAGAGTCCGGGCCAATGGCAGACCTGAATCGAGGAGCGAAAAAAAGAAACGAAAAAAAACCTCCTCAAACTGGTGTTTCTTTGATTTTCTAAAACCAAAGCAGGACGGCTGCAGTTAACTTTCGCAGTGACCAAAACGGAATGGGAGGCGCCGACAGTCTGACTACATTATGACCAAATTTGGGGAAACTTTGTCTTTGGGCCAGTTAGCGAGAAAAAGGGAGCAGATTTCTGTGCATCACAAAGGGTTAAAGGAGACAAAGATAAGGTGGAGTGTGTGCTGGGGAACGGGAAAGCTTTGCAGAGAACAATGTGAAACTTTGAACTGGACCACGCGATGATTCAACGTCTCTTCGTTTTTACTTCTTATCCATTTTTGTTTCCTTATTTTTTTAAATGATTGTATGCCACTTTTCGGGGTTTCTAGCATCTTGACGCGACTCCGCTGTGCTTTGTTAACATCGGCAAGACTTAATGATTGTGTTTTAGTTTCTGTATTACTTTTTATATTAAAAAAACACTCCTGTCAACTAATAAGCTGGGTACAAGGTACTTTATGGCAGTTTTGTTTGTTTTTTCAGCTCACTGTTGATTATCTATACAAGAAAAGGGCAATCTGTGGTTTCCAGAAGATGTATTTAATATCCAGGCAGCCGAGGGACGAGCCGGGGCCGTGAGAACCGGGGGGCCCTGAGCTCGTCCGCAAAAAGCCCAGACCGCGGCTTGGTTTTGCTTTGGCATCCAAAAAGGGAGGAGAAGCCGGTAGATTAGGACATTCTCAGCATGTGTAGCTCGACATTACTAAAGATAACAGCATGAGAAAAACCGTTAGTACGCATACCTCAGTTCAAACCTATAGGGAATGATTCAGTCGATGAGAAAAAAAAAACGAAAACATTTCACTCGGTTGCACTTAGCTGTACGTCTTGCATGTGTAGTCTGATACTGTAGAGAGAAATATACAAAATACGAAAAAAGAAAAGAAATTAGAGCTTGTTTAACTTAAAAAGGTTTCATCCTTTTTTTTTTTTTTAAATAGTTTTTTTTGCCAAACCAATCCAAACCTCAGGCCTTTGTTCATCAACGTGTCGCCCAGCCGTTCATTCTGTCTAATCGGGTTGTTTTGAGGTCTTTCCAGCGTTCGGTTGTACATACATGTCAGTCAAGCCTTCCTCTCTTCCTGTCCTTTCCCTTCTTCCTTTCTTTCTTTTCTTTTTTTGGTTAAGATCAAAAAATACATTTGTGTTATGATGTTTGCTTTTTGGACACCACTGCTTTGTATTAACTATGAAATAGCTATGAGAAGAAAACTGCTGTATGTATTGGAATAGCAAACTGTGCTGCAAATGTATTTTACTTAGTAATCCTTGCTTTAAAAAAAAAAGACACAAAAATGACACAAAAAAATTCATCCGTGCATCATCTGGGTGGGGGGGGGGGGGGGGGGGGGGGGGGGGGGGTGGGGGGTGCAGGCTGGGCGGGGGGGGATTATCCCCAATTTTGGATTTTAAACTGTAATATAGAAAAACAGACTTTTCTCTGTTATCATGGAGCATTTTGTACAGATTTTCCTTCTTTGTGTTAAGCTGTTTTTTGATACTTCCTTTTGATGGTCCAACCACTGCCTTCTGTGGTTCCATGTTAAAGATTACTGCCCGCAGAAAAGGGCAGACACGTATATTTCCTCCACGGGACGGAGATATCTTGCATGACTAATCCAAGGGTCACAGAGATGGGGGGAAGGGGAGGGGAAGGCGGGGGGGAAATATGGTTAAAGTGGTCAGTAATAATATAAGGGTGTATCAATCTAATGATATTTTATATTAAATGAATAGGAAAAAGAAGAAAAATATGCAGTGCCAAGATGTAAAGAATATTGTTAAATGCTGTCTTTTGTTTCTTTTTCTTTTTTTTTTTTTTTCATTCACTCATGCATCAAAGATGTGTCCTTCTCATTCGTGTCGTCATGACAAAAACACCGCGTTTTGTTTCTGGCATCAAGATATTTATATTTTTATCTCAGATCTTTGGAAATTGATTTATTTGGAGCGAGTAACGCCGAGCACAGCAGGCAGGCATCTTCAGCCCAACGCAGGTCAAAGTCCACGGACTCGGACTTGCAGCCATGTGACATCATCGACATCATCGTCATCGTCACCCACGTCATTCCACACCGTGTCATTCCGTCCCCTCCCCCCTCTGTCGCTCTGTCCCGTCACATTTGAGTTTCTCACGCTGCAGCAGCGAGGTCGAGCTCTCGTTCTCTTTCAAAGATGTACTCTGTAGTTTCCTCTTCCTGTTTGTTTGTTGTTTTTTTTTAAATGGAGAAATATTATTGCTCATCACTTCCATCAGTCTGTAACCTCCTCATCATTCCTTGTCTGTGTGACGCAGACACTGTTGTAAGTCAGTGGCGATGGCTGACATGAGCATTCTAAACATGCAATAAAATGCTGGTTGTTCACGTTGGATCTCAGTTTGTAGTCATTTAAACATTTTAAAAGCTATGAATTCATCAAACTTTATCGATATTCATGCAGCATCAGGTTGAACTGCGTTTTTTTTTTTAATTCATTAAATGTCTTCATTTATTATGACGCGATCTATTCTACATTTATGAGGTCATAATTTCAACACTAACATTTTTATTTTATTTTATTTCTCTTTCAGGATTAGTTTAGAATGAATGTTTTATCGCCCATTAACCTCAAACACACACTGACACTTTGATACTTCTACACTCAAATTAAGGCCATTTTTTTTCCTAACATCATCTGAGCTCGATTGGAAAAGGACACAAATCAAACTGCTTCATCTGGAAATCGATCAGGAATGTAAACAATCCATACTGATAAGAAGAGAAATGAATGAGCACTTCCATTTCCTCCCCTGGTATCAAACGCTTATGCTGGACATCAGGTGCATTATTTACTAAAATGTGCTGCTTTCTCTTAAAATGATGGAGTCTGGAGGATTAAGTTTTGATTTTCAGTAAAAAATCAAACGCAAACTTTGCAGCTTCGTAATGTGTGTGTATGTGTAGAGTTAACATGATCAATCAATGTGTCAAAAATGTCACGTTTTGCCAATATAAAGTCTGACTTACTATTGTTACCTTGAAAAGTGTAGATTTATGCAAATTCATTGAATTTTACTCTATTCGTCGATGTACAGCGATGTCATAAACGTGACGACTCCGGCACATCTGGATCAAGATCTGGATCTGAGCTGAACGGCACCTGTTGATAGTCAATCACAGAACACACACGTCTGAATGATTACGATCTGAATCCTTAAGTTTGAGGTTTTTGACTCATGAACTAAAATACAGACAAATGCATTGTGATGTTAAAGAATGTGGGCCCCAATCTACAAATCACAATCTCACTGTTTCTTTTCTGACATGTTGTAAACGTTATTCATCGTCTAATTCGTAATCAGGAGGTATTACTTCTACAGGGGGCGCTGTAGTGCAGTTGGGGTGGCGTCTTTAGAGACATTAGCGATGCTGCATTTTCCTTATTTTGGTTACCGCAGACCTGTTTATCATCAGCAGCAGCAGCAGCAGCAGCCGGATCCTCCAGCCTCTATCAGCTTCAACATTAAATTATATTGTAATTAAAAAGAGACAGTTAAACTGTCTTTTTCCCAACAGCAATTTAGGTAACTGCATTTGATAAGCTATAAATTGTAACAGCATTAAAATTCCAGAAATAATAGCGATATGGATTTGGTGAAGGGAGCTAATGCTGATGACCAGGAGTTGCATTTTTATGACAGAAGCTGGGGTCATGTTGGCCACTAAACAGGAGGCAGAGATCAAGTCTGAGCACTTTTAATCTTGTGAAACAAGCAATTACAAATAGTTGCATTGATTCGTTAAAAAGCTTTAGGTGACATAAATCGCTTCCTGCTCTAAAACATAAATGTCAAGTGTATTATTAATTAAGGGCTTTGAAAGACAAGATTTAATGGAAATGAAATAAAATCACAAGCCGTCTTTCAGTCGGCCGTATTTCACGCGGCGGTCAGGATCGCTGGTTTTGGTGTTGTTGTACCGAGGCCAATCGCAAACTGTAAACGCGGAGCGATCACGCTGGAGGAGAAGCTGCTCCGCTGTGAGAATCACACACAGCAGCAATCACAGGAATTAATCACACAATAGCTCAGTCAGGCATTAACATATGATATTATTATCCTCCATAAAGGTGGAAGAAATACGACGGGAACTGTGGGTCTCCATAGATACACTGGAGCAGTGACATAATCAGCCAATCCTGGCCTCTCGCCATAAATCAAGACTGAGCTTTGATGACAAATCACAACAACTTGTGCAAAATGTAATATATATATGGAAATGTTAATTACTTCTAAAAGGATATTTTATAGTGAAACTTTTACGCGTTTACATTTCAGTAAAATGTCACATCTGATCCAGGCTCTGCTCATAATTCATGAGGACGATAAACTGATACGCTTGTTCTTGCATATTAACTGCATGTATTCATTCGAGTCAAAGTGAAGCCTTGGTATCTCAAAGGGTTAACAGGTCTGCATATGGACGGTGCCTGACCCGGGCCGGGCCGTCTAGACTGCATTTATATGAGAGCGGCGGTGTGATGTGAGTCAGACTGAGACACGTTCACCTAAACGCAAGGGTCTGACGAAGACCTTCATGTGTCTGAGCTCCACGAGGTCCAGGCTCAGATGCAGGGTGGGAATGAAGATGTAAACACAGGCAACTTTCCATTAATTACGTGCAAATTCAGATCATTTGGTGGGGAAGTGAACCGACTAGAAGACGTCCGCATGTAAGGCAAAGGTCGACTCGACTGGAATCACTGTGAGTGTGAGAGGAGCTGCAGGTGGCAAACAGGAAGATATGAATGAAAGAAAGTCAGAACTGCAGACTTAACAAGCCGGAGGAAAACTACAACTGAGCCGAACCCTAACCCTAACCGGATCCAGAGGAGAGTCAAATGAAACAGAGGGGACGTGGACATAAGACGGGTAGGGAGGACGAAGAGGTCAACTGGATGGTTTGGTGGAGTGTTGGGGCTCTCGTGAGGACGGATGGAGGGATGCAGGTTTCTCCCGTCGGGTGGAGCAGTGTAGACAGGATCCTGGGAGCAGCGAGTCAAGTGATTATAACTTATGAGCTCCATTTAAGAGGCCAAAGAGGCAAACTAGATAAATGTGGGACTACAGATCTGCTGGCTTCTATCCATGACGGTGGCTTTAATCCAGCTCAGCATCCTGTTTCCCCCTGACCTTCACCTCTTCCCAAACATGAGGAAGGCTGGAACCAAAAAGGATTAAATGACCAATCAGAGATCTTGAGTCTTGCAAGCTCCGCCCATTAGAACCCCAACCATCAAAATCGGTTTCCATTGCCAGTTTGGTGAATTAAATCTTTAGCAACTCGCCACAAAAAACACCTTAAGGGAGCGCAAGAACTTCTTTGCGACATTTAAGGGATAACTACTAGAAACGACAAAAATACGCCAAAAAAAACTTAATGACATCACGCCTAAGGGAGCAGCAACTGGAAACAGTGCCAGGATGAAAATGACAACAATCCCAGTCCGAGCTCCCTACACCGGGCTCACAACTTATCAATCGAGCCTGGCCGTCCTCCGGGTGCCTGTTCGTCGTTATATTTACCTCCGTTTGATGACAAAAACAAACGCTGGCTGTTCACTTGCTTGTCACTGAGCCCTGGCAGCGTCGGCGTGTTTGTTATTCATGCTTGGATGTAAAAATTTGTTTATTAAGATGAGCTGCAGGCGCCGGCGAGCAATAGACCTGCGTGTAATTAGATTCCAATTATTTGTCTGTTTCTGATATTGTAAACTGGCACTTAGCACATCAGTTAAATTGACACACTGCACCGCTTGGTTTACTCGGTAATTAAAACGTGTGTGTTAATTAGATGATGACCACTTTATTCCAGGGCTCTTGTGTTTGGGCTCCTCGGCGGCGGCTCGCTGTTTGGATCATGAGTTGCCAGACGCTTCCCTAATCAGCCCTTGTTTTGTTTCAATTACCACCTGCTGTTCAAAAGGCATGCCTCGCTGCCCCCCCACACACCCCCCCTCCCCTCCCGCCCCTACACACACACTCACACACAGACAATAACACCGGTCCTGGGTACTGCGTGGCTGTTCCAGCTCCAACACAACAAACACACACCGACTCGCAGCTGCGCCGGCTTCCTCTTTATTCTAAAAGGCACAATTCGGTTTTCAAAGAGAGTCCGAGCAATTAGAAAGGGAATGATGAAAGTCTTAAAGCACCATCATCTTCATCAGTGAGCGGCTCTCTGGTGAGGAGCCAGTGGTCGTTACACTCAGGGAGGAAAGATCTCTGAAGCTCACGTGGCTCCTTCTCTTGTTCGGGGGGAGTTGTTGGATGATGATTAAGAAGAGTTCAGGCACGTAGAAGTGTTAGAAACATCACGTTCAAGTTTACTTTCATTGAATTTGGCAGAAGCGGTTCTGTGTTTGAGTCATTCAGTGTTTTCGGCCTTCAGAGAACAAACACAAGACTTTAGAAGACAAGATCTGCATGAGTGAGAAGGTGAAGCTGAGAGAGCGGCGAGTTCAGGCCAGAGACCAAAAATACAAAAAAGAAGAATGAATAATAATGACTCAACTTTAGTACAGTTATAAAGGGTCATTCTGCTGCCAATATAAATTTTACTTAAGTATTTCTGAGTAGTTTTACGAGTAGCAAAGTCATTTTTGAACAAGATATCTGCTTTTTCTCAGGTTGGACTTAAGGGACTTCATCATCACTGGGAAAGGAAAAAAAAATCGATGTATTGCATTAATCGGAGTAGAATCCTATTAGTACCATGCATGTAAGCACGCTGTGTGTGTGTGTGTGTGTGTGTACAGGCTGCAGCAGGAGTGTGTTGACTGTGTCGCCGCCTGTCCTGACCTCTCTGCGTCCCTTTGTACCGTCTGTCAGGCACTCCTGCCGCGTCTGTGCGTTCCTGCATTAAGAAGTGTTTTGTCTGAATAATTGAAGAGATGCAAAACAACATGAATAATTACACCGTGGCTCTCCCACTTTGTGTCACGGCGGATTAACGGAGGAGAGCGAGTGGCTGCTGGGGACGGACTCAGGAAAACGATGATGAATCTGCCGTCGAGAGGAACGTTTGACGAACAGATGCTGGCGAACACGTGCCGCGTTATCGCTGCGATCAATCACCGATTATTGGTTTGTAGACTAATACCAGTCTAACACATCCAGCTCACACACGGCTTCTTCAACCCTTCAAGTTACAAAACGTACTTTATCTGACACAAACCTCTATTTTTAAAACAAATTATAGGAGTTGATCTAATGTGCTGAATACTCTGGAGTCGGTTTTTGTGAAAGTAACGCGACAAATAAATATTTATCGCATGAAGAGACAAATAGATGCAACGTGCTCCAGACTAAGAAAACCAATTAAGTCCTATTATTATTATTTTTACGGCTTGTTTGTCACTTAATGGCAGCGCAGCGTTTAGCACGGTTACATCACAGCAAGGAGGTGCTGGGTTTGAATCCCTCTGGGTATCGGCTGCATGTAAACATGCTTTCTCCCGTCTTGTAGTGAGGACGGATGAACCACAGAGGAAGAACTTCAGTTTGTAAACGCAACTTAATAGACAAATTCTACCTTTTGCTTGTTCAGCCCGGGTGGAGGTATGCGGCGGTGATAGCAGGCGAGCATCAGTGAGGTGTAACTGTAAATTGTGTTTCTGACAGCGTGCGTGTGTGTGAAGGTGTGTGGTGGGGCTCCGTGCTGCTCTGACGCTCTGATTCTCCGCGCCTTTATTGCTTTTCTCCTTTTGGAGCGGAGGCGTGCGAGCGTTTAGAGGCGTCGCGGCCGCTGTTTACCTGCGCTGAACCCCCCGACGAAGGGAAAAGTCTGTGGCTTTACACCGATGCCCTCCTAATCTGCATGAGTGGCATGTTAATTTCTCTGACGCCGCCATTCAAAACACAAACATGAACTGTTGGTTTTAGAACTGGAAGGCCTGCCAGAGTGAATTTCAAGTGCTTATTCAAATATTTCATTAAAATGTAAATTTTTGTACAGCGCCGTGCGTCTAGCTGTGCACCAGGCATGACTTAAGAAGTTATGAAGTTATAACAGCATTTCTCTCTCTGATGCCAATTAACTCCTTACCTTGTTTTATCTCGGCGTTCCAGCGCCAACAAATGCATCAAATGCAAGGCGACTTCCAGGCCGTATTGACAGTTAAGATTGGTGGACTGGAAGGAAGAAGAGGGAAAAAAAATAAGAGAGTCAAACATGATGAGTGCTGGCTAATCAATTCCCTTATCTGCAGAAAGTGCAAATGAAGTGATTAAAATTGAGTTTATGCAAAGAGAAAAGGGGTGGAAGTGAACGGGAGATGAGGGAGACGGACACACAGGTGTTATCTCAGACCAAACTATCTGCTGAGGGTTCAATCCGCTCAGCTTCGGAGCCGGGAAGTCGTTTTGAAAAGACAACATTTCAGCATCTCGCACACATTTTTAGAGAACGACCTTGACGCGGCTGGACGGAGCGAAACGTGACGAAGCCGACGAGAGAGTGCGAAGACCGGACGAACAATTTGGATTTCTCTGTCTGGATTGGTGCGACGCGTTCACTGACACCTCCCTTACTTTACGTCTCTTTTATTTGTACTTCTTCGTGTTTTAAAAAAGCTGCCAAACGTTTCTTTTTTCCGCTGAGACACAGAAGCTGGCGTGTGTGAGTCCTGTGCCTCGTCAGCGCTGTGTGTGTGCCATAGCATGAATAAGTGAATAAACACAGCGGCGTGTTGACTTAATGGGTGTCTGTTTGCTGTTGTTGGGCCTTTGGAACAGATGCCAAAAAAAGTTAAGCGCGACTCATCCTCCGAGGGGTGGGTGTGTGTGTGTGTGTATCGTGGGGGTGTGGAATCGCTCCAGGTTCTTTGCTCTCCCCCTCTCTCTCTCCTTTTATTTCTTTATTTATCCGCTCATTTTTAACTTGCAGGGGGAAGACAAAATGGTTGCAGGTGGTGATGAAAATAAGAGCCATCCATCATTATTTATTAGGCATGAAAAAGATACACAATAATGTAATTTAATCTCTCAGCAGACAATTATTTCCACATATTGATAACGCAACGCGAAAAGTGCCATGAATCCTAATATGATGTTTGCTTTTATTGGTGTATGATACAAGCAGAACAAATAATGTAATTGTATCAGGGAGGAAATGTGATTATTTGCACATGCTAACATTATAATACCAATCTGCCTCAGACAATGGTATCAGATTATTTTGCTGTGCTTAACTAGTTACAATTTGCATTAAGTTATTATGTCTGGGTGGCAATAAAGACGCCTCTCTCTCTCTCTCTCTCTCGTTCTCTCTCTCCCTCTGCTCGGCTTCCCTCAGTTTCTCATTACAGCTCGCCTCCTCCCGCTCAAACCGCCGCTCCACACCAGCCGGTTTCTGATTTCAAAACTTTTTCTTTTTATTGTAACGTAGCGTTTGATGCGACATCTTTTAACACCGTCGCTATGTATTTTACATCCTTGACAACAACAAAAAAAGCTACCAAAACCAGGCCAAGGTGACAGAAAGCGTTGTGTGGCGTTCGTTCGTTCGTTCGCCGCTCATCCGGGACACAAACAGATGAGCTGCAATTACTATGCAAATGCAAGGGCGACCGGAAACCAGAAAAAAAACACCTCCGCCATTAAAAAGTAAAAACGCTTTAATAGAATTTACATAGAGGTGCAGCTGTTTTCGCTTCTTTCACAATTTTTCTGAAGGTGATTAACATTAATGAAGGTTTTGCGACTGTCAGGCCACATCAGGCCACCTCTGGACGCGGCGCTGCGTGTGTTTTACCACGCACTCACGCCGCCGTGAACTAATGACCAAGCGAGCTGCGTGTAAAATTAGATGGTGCGTCTGACTGAAGTGTCTCTCTGACATTATGAACATGTTTTATTGATGAGTCATTATTAGCAGTCCGGCAGTGAGGTGAGTTTGATCCACGCAGAAGATGCAAAGTGTAATAATAAGAATGCCTGCTTAATTATTAATAAACTAAACCTAATCCATCTCAGGCCAGGAATATGTACATATTTTAGTGTCTCATTTGAATTTCCCCAACAAACACTCACCTAAAAACCATCCGACAGCCGGCGTAATGACAGCTTTAAATGGGATGATTTTTAAGAATTAATGTGTTATTGTCGACGCTAAGGTCCTGGCTGGAGAAAGCTCTTCCTGTTTATTCTGTTTGATTCATACTTCTCGCGTGCATCCCGCTGCAGGTCCCCGTAGAGCGGCGGCGGCGGCGAGCAGAGCACACGTGGCGTGAAGGCATCATTTTGCACCGGAGGCAAGAAGAGTGTTTGCAAGTCATTAGTGGTTTGTAAATGATATTTGGTCCCTTGTGACATATCATTTGAAATGGTTTTCTAATAATAACACCCACTGATAATAAAATAAGAGGGCCCTCATGTTGTGATTATGCTTTTCATAAATTTGGTTTAGAGAAAAGTACACACACACACACACACACACACACACACACACACACACACACACACAGATTTCTATATGAATACAAGCTCAATGTGTCCATGTGGATTTTCAACAATCGAGTCACTGAGAAAATTCTCACAATCAAACTTGGATAGATTTAGAGAGAAAGAAAGAAGCGACGTCGCTCTCAAACTGTCAGAAATGATCTGTAATGTGGGATAAAGATTCTGAATATGGGGAAAATCAAAATGGACTAAATAGGAGTTTGAGTCAAATGAAAAGCAGGAGATTCTTAGACATTCTACTTTCAATCTTCACTTTTTAAATCCTTTTTTATCAATGGCAGACGTCCGCACAGGCGAGCCAGAGAAGTCTCCTGTTATCAATAAAGATATTTTGAATTTGAACTGAGCTCATGTGCAGTTGGTGTCTTAAACACAGCGAAACGTTTTTAGTTGTGTCGTCTCCTCTGAGACAAACAGCTTGAGTTCCCCAGAATCAGGTGCAATATGTTATTTTCTAAGGTTGTACTCTTTGTTATTCAGTTGCTTTGACACATTGACAGAGTTTTAAAGACTCAGTGACTCCAAATGAGCTGTAAAGAATTTGAGATTCTTAAAATAGAGATAATAAGAAAATAAATGCATCAACCAACAATCCAGTCCCGTTTTCAGATGTGTTTCTTATCCGAACAAACCCTGAATACCTTGAAGAGCCTTATTATCCTGAGGATATCCTGAAAATAACTTAGTGTGTGTGATGCAGGTTTGTGATTTGATTGGATAAGAAGCCAATGTGATCATACTTTGAGTGAATCCTCCAACAATCTGGAGACATAGATTCCTGTTTTTGTATTCTTCACCTCATTGTGAAGTGAAAAGCTGTTCATTTGAACTGTCACCTCCTTCCTTAATGACTCCTGACAAACAGCCGTCTTCCTGCTGTGCGTTTCCTGTTCTCCGCAGCACAAAGCAGCCACAGCTTGGCACAGGACGCAGTGTGTCTGCTGAATGGGAGCCGCAGCACTGCTCTAACACCATTTGCCTTGTATTTTATGAAATGAACCAGCGGCTCGGAGATCAATAGGCCCCCGTGGTGAATGTGAACAACGCAACTGGGTCCTTATCAGGACCCCGCTGCCAATCTGTGGCAAGCGAAGCCTGCACCTTGCCTGGATACACCACTGGTCTTTGAAATTAAAGTTGACGCCTGTAATCCAGGGAAATGGTCCCTCTACTCTCTCTTAACACCGGTTTAGTTTCACCCCAGCTGATGATAAAGCATGACAGAAATACAGAGCACTATCTTCTTGCAGGGGTTGATGGGTTCTGCCAGCTTATCAGGAAACAGGCAGCTAACCTTCTTGTGTCTGGCCCGCGGACAAAACCCAGGAGTCAATTTACAAAAGATGCCATGCCGGGCGGTTTGTAAATAAAACCATTCATTCTTACAAAAACGTACAGGAGGGGGGGGGGGGGGGGGAGAGAGAAAGAGGAGAAAATAACCCAGAGAAGTGAGTCAATGTATAACACAGGAGGCTAAGCGCGAGTGATAGAGTGTATTCATGTAAATCCGGCCAAGCACAGCTGCAGGAAATTGACAGGGATCTGCTGGAGCGCTTTGCCTGTAAAGGGTGGGATTTACATGCCTAACTAGGGCTTAAGCGCCCTCCCCCGACTTTACCTGTTACATGGCGGCCCGCGAGTGTGCGGATGGTTGGGCTAGGTTTCACCGCTCGCTCCTAATACCTTTTCATCCTCCCTCATATCCGTCACTCAGGAATGAACTCATAAACTCCACCGGGGCTACTCAGGATTACTGAATTGGTTTGGCAGAGCGGCACGTTGGGACTTTTTGTTTGTTTCCCCCGTCCGACACAGACGCGAAGAAAGTTACTCACACGCGAGCCAAACGGGAATCGGCCGCACGCGTGTAAGACAGGATGGCGATCAAGGCTAAACGAAGCCGGCGCTGGATCTGCGAGTGTTAGCGCTGCAGTGGGTTTATGGGTAATTGAGATTACATTAATGCATGTGTTTGTCCTGAGGTGAAAGTCTTTTCCTCTTGGACAGGATGTGACTGGAGGCAGGAGGGATGCTTGGTGTAGCTTCTGGGGGCCCCCAAACGCTGGATCCAGGCCCCTGCAGGCAGATCCTGCTCACAGCGTTCTCTACTAAGCAGAAAAAGTGTTTGGCTTGTGTCTGAATGTGCAGCAAGCAAAAAAGGAAAGAGAAAAAAAAGCCCCAACAAAAACATCCAAATGTTTCCCCTCTTTTCTTTTCTCCTGAACTTTCAGATCTCTGAGCAAACACACACACAGATCCAGCCCGCCGTCCTCTCACACAGGAACCCCGGCGCAGATGCAAAGCGTTCCCTCTCGCCTCGTGTTTTGTTTTGTGTTTTTCCCTCCTAAACAATGATTTTGCTCAAACCGGAGCCGCCTCCAATAAAATTAATGGGAGACTCGCTGAGTCCATACAGGAAGTGGTCTTTTTAAATAAACACATTGTTTCCAAACTAATCCACACCCCTATTGTTTACAGCTGGGGGGGAACTGGGCCGGGTGCAGACCGGGCCTGTCACTGGCCCACCCCCATTAATCCCCCGTCAAGGCCGCTCCGTGTCTAAACAGAGGAGGAAAAGATAAAACTGTCTGCCGGAACGCCGCTTTGATGTTGGTAAACTAACATAAACTCTTGTTAAACTAACCTAGATTCAAAATTAACAGATTGATTAACAAATACCCCTTAAAAAAAAACTTAACATGTTGCTACCAGATCCAGGAGCAGATTAAAGTATTTCTAAGCGTTCTCCCCTCTGTCGTACGCCAAAACAACCCTACCAACAGGGGGACCTCATACCTCCACCAAGGACCAAAAAGCCACTTTCCAAATGTATTGTTGCCTAAATACAGAGTTTGTGCTTTTAGTGATTCATGTGTGAGTTTATACTGCATGCCAATCACAGCCGGGCTAAATTGTCCCGGTTGATCATCAAACCTGCCTGCATCGAGTTTAACGTTAGATTGGCGTCTTAGTTTGTCAAGAAATGTCACAAATGGTCGATGTCACAATGTTAAATAATGCGAGAGACAAATCTAGGCTCCTAAGAAACAAACACTGGCGATGACCACGGAAGTTAATCAAATTAAAGGCAGGAACACACAGCGTATGCCTTCTATTATCATTCAGGAGCGCGTATGTAATGAATACATTTCGCCTGTTCGTAGTATTATCAAATTATCAGGGCTGAATTTGAAATATTGTTAGATATTCACGACCGTAACGACTCTGTCAACCACTCTCCCCTCTCACTTATCACCTCCCGCATCGATTTTTGTTTAAAATACTACCGCTCACTTATACTTCCATTTACATAATGTCCGATGAGAAATCTTTGTCGGAGGGATTGTAATTCATATCTCCACTCTGCGCTCTCGCCGCCTCTAATACTTCAGTTAGCTCCCTCGCATTTCCATTTCAGCCGGTGATTACGTCCTCTCCTCCTCCTCCTCCTCCTCCTCTCAGACACTGAAAGTAAATATGGGACCTCCACTATCAGCCTCGGAAACACATTCGGAGACCAAAGTAAAAGGCATGAATATTCCGTCTGATACATATTTACAATCTGCTGCTAAGTGTCATCCTTTAATAGCTTCTCATTCATCTGTGTACAGTAAAGCGTGGCCCCATGCTGGAAATATTACACACTCGTTTGGGATGAAAGTCTTCACCGATATTTTCCCCCGAGCGTCTCTTTAGCGTCGGCGCAGAAACCCTGTCAATAACATTATTTTATGTGTGTGTGTGTGGGCGTAGACACAGTTGATCCAAACCCGTTTCCCCTGTTTGCAGTGACACTGATCACTCTTTTGCTTTATCAGAAGATTTCCATTTCTAGTGTTTCAGACATAAGAACCCGTTCATCTGACATCTTCCCTTTGCCTGATATCATTTGAATTTAAATTAGAAAAGCAAAAGCAAGGACTTTGCTTTTTTTCTATTTTCTATTTTAGTGGAAGAACTATTCCAGCGCAAGTCCGGATATACAATCTGATTACTATTGTGTACATAATGTGTTGTCAGCAACTGGCCAATCAGAGCAGAGCAGATGTTTAAAGCGGTAGAACCTGCAGCAAAGGACAGAGGAAGATACTATTCACGAGTGTAATGGTTCTCATTGAGAAATAGTTTAGAGGTTTAATCATTGTTGTCTAATACTGAAGAATAAGCGTTTTGTTGAAAATAGATCAAATTGTACCGTGTAAGTGAGTGTGGGTGGTTCATAAGTTTGTGAACCACTGCATTAAAGCATCAGAAAAGGTTCAAAATAGACGCCTAAAGTGAAAACTGAACATCTGTATTTGTCCTTTCTATTGTGAATTCCGGGGTTTTATTTGTAAATCAACATTTTCAGTAGTGCTTTTGTTAATTTGACCTTTGATCTACCTGTTCTGGCTCGTGTTTATCTTGTGGGCTATTTCTATTATTAGAACAAGATTACAGAAAAGGAAGTGGAAATGTTAGGTTGTTTACCGACACCCACAGCTGTGAAATGAACATCTGACATGTTTGTGTGCTGATATTTTGAACGTAGCGAAACCTGGCGATGAACTTTGACACCCACGCAGGCAGACTGCTGCACTGAAGGGAGAAAACGTCTGGGCTCCCGGGGAGAGAGAGAGAGAGAAAGCAGCTTCTACAGTATCTCCACCGTGCTGGCCGCCGCCATAGGAAAGTCTGGTGCATTTGGAAACGCTCGCTTCCATGTCCTCCACCACTGGCCGCCTGCTGTCTGCTCAGCTAGAGGCCTTCACTCAGTGGTAACCCAATATCCCAACTTCATAGGGAAAACTCTGTCAGCTGATGAGTCATAGAGAAACTCGCCATCATTACCTTTTAATTGCCCTTTTGAGCGGAACTCTCTCTCTCTGTCTGCGTCGGCCCCCGGCGAGCTGAGGTGAGCGGGGAATTGTTTCGCTCAGATGGGAATTGTTTGCATGTTTGCATGTTTGCTTGTTTTGGAAGGCGTCGTGCAAATCTATCGTGGCGAAAAGAAGAGAGAGAGAGAAAACCCGGACAAATCAAAATAATCACACTTTGCCACAAACTGCTCTCCCCGGCCTTCTGTTTTCCAAGTCTGGTTACACACATGTTGGCTCCACAGAATATTCAATAGACATTTATAGGAAATAAATTAAGAGATGAATGCAAACCATATGGCATTCGGAGGTTTATTTGTAAAGCCTCTGCATCAAAGCTTTTTCCAGATCACACCATATTAGCTATGTTTTTCCAGTCCAGCAAAATCAGGAAGGTAACCACAGACTTCCCTGATGGGAAACACATGAGCGAGGTCCACGGAGACGAGGAGCCTCACACACGGACGAGGCCGCGGCATTGGGGAGCATCAGTAAAAACAATTATTCCTGCATGTCTGGACGTCTGATGTCACCCCGGCACAAGTTTAACAGGGGAGTTTGTCACATCCGGGCGGACGAACGGGATCACGGTGGACCAACAGGGAAGCCTGATTAACTGCAACAAATACTAAATACTCTGAAATCTACGACTACGCTAATGTCGTCACAACAAGCAGCTCAGCAGAAACTTAACAAACTCTTTGTCTCTCAATTCAGTTCATTTTAAGGGTTAAATCCTGACTTACAATCAAGTGTGGAAAACTTTACTAAGAACCAAAAGTCACTTTCTTTGTTCTTCTAGACTGATCCTCGTTGGGCTCTGGTCACATTAAGCCCAAAAGATTTTTGCAGCAAATTCAATTTAGTGGAATTCACTTGAAACGCTGAGGTTAAACTTTCAAATGGATTCGAACTTGAATTTGTGTCAGCAGTCAACCCTTTACAGAAATTGAACCGAGTTGACCTCTGTAAAACAAGATTTTGACGTCGTCTTTAATTCTGTTCACACACACACACATGCATACACCCCTGCACGAGCTGATGCCGCCCTCATGGATGCCAGTGTTGGGTGTTGGCATCAGTGCTCCAGGTGCCCACTTCCACCCCTACCTGAGCGCAGCACCCCCTCCCACCCTTCTTCCTGTCCCCCTCTCCTCTCCTCTCCTCTCCTCTCCTCCCCCTCAGCTCCTTCTGAAGCATCTCACATCGGCCATACGAGTTTACAGTTTGGTGCATTTGAGCGTGACAGCAGCCGTCCTCCTCCTGCGTGCCACGGCCTCAGCGGCAGCGGCAGCAGAAGCGGCGGTCTGCCGACACCCGGGGTGGTTTCTCCTTCTTCGCTGTTGATCTTGGGCTCGGGCTGCACGTGGGGAGCCTCTGCCAATGTTAAGACGTGGAACGCCACCGCTAAGAGTCCAGGAAGGTATTATTTTTACTGTGGAGACGCTCAATTTTCTGCAAGATGTCAGGCGAAAGCTCGGTTGCGGTCGCTGCTCAAGAGCTTCAAAGTCTGGAATCAGCACTCCAATCCAAGCTGATGTGTCCATGTACGCCGCCTGTCGCTTTGAAGCCTTTTCACGACGCAGACGACATGATATAGGGGTGAACTCGCTCTCATTCTGCGTTTCTCTACGTCTCTGTGATAAACACACACAAACGCGCTGTAGGCTCAGAATGATCAGAGCCTGCTGAGCGCCATCGGGCAGTTTACCTCAGGGGCAAAAGAAAAGCACTTCCAGGAAAAGAAAAGCCAGGGATTCCTGCTGGGGAAAAATGCATCAAAGCGGCTGACTTAAGGCTATAATTAGCTGCCGCCTTGTTTGAAATGTGGAAGAATGAAGTCTACAGAGAAATCGAATTGTTTATTTATTTACATTTGTTTTAATTTTCTCTCCAAATGAGCTAATTTTCACAAGGCTTTCCTTTCACAAGACATCTCCTTTTAATTTGCTGTTTGTCAGAGGTATTGGCAGGGGGGGAATTTCACAGAGAGGAAGGAAAAAAAAAAGGATAAACGAAGCCGTAGAGGTGACATGTTAAGTGATTTGTTTTATGTTTATAGGAAAGAAACTGCTGCCATTTTTCCTGGCTGCTGTCGTTCAGCGTGTGTGACAGAGGGGGCGTCCTCTCGGCTTTTTGGCAGCACACAGCGGCTATTGCGGATTGCTTCTGTAATGATGTATGAAATCCTAAACGATTACAAATTTATGACCTGCCCTCTTCTTCGTCAAACGTCAAATGAGCCAACCAAAGCAGCGCCCCCGTGTGGCTGGAGAAGTTCCGACATCGCCTCAAAGAACAGCTAAAGTCTCCGGCTCACATCTGGCGACGGCTCGCCGCTTCACCCAGTTTTCTCAAGTGAAATGATTTATAGATATTTTAAAATTTACTGATGTTTTCATGAAGCCCTTTATGGGGATTTCATATAAGACAAATCCTGGCTGCCGCGGATTCTGCAAAAAGGAAAATATTACTAACAGCGTGATCATTTTTTATGTGGGGACGATATTTGCACAAGTCAAACTGTTTCACAGCTCCAGTTTAATGTGGAATTGTGCTTTAACTAAACACTGCTGTCAGGAGTGCAGGGGGACGGCCGATGTGCTCAGATGGAACCGTTTCAACTCCAAGCAAATCACGGCTCGGTTTACTCTGGCTACTCTCTATACGTTGCACCTTTGCTTGGTGTTCGTCAAGGCAACGGGAAGCAGAGCTGAGTGATTTGTTTGCGTTGGCGGGCCGAGCAGCCGTCTCTCAATCGGTGTGAATGCGCGCCGCGCGACCTGCAGCGACGGCTGCGGCGCCTTATCAAACCTTCACACCGTCTGATCTCTCAGAACAGCGAGTGAATGATCTTCCGCTGCTTTTTTTAGCAAACATATGAAGTCAATATGGACCACAGTGTGCAAAGCAAAGGGAAAAGCATCTCACCACATCTGAAAACCTAAAGATAACCATAACTCTTATAGGCTTAATTTGAAACAGGTATGCATGTGCGTTCCAACGGGGGGAAGAAGTGTTTATAAATTGTCTTGCTCAGGAACTCCTGGTGACTCCATCCATAAGGAGTGTAAATTTGTTTCTGTTTTCACAACTACAAAGGCAGAAGGGCAGCAGCCACCGGCCGCCTCCGCACGCCTGCCAAGCCAAATGATATTTTTGGGTTTACACCAATTTTTTCCTAAATATGGACAACAGATTTTTGTGGGGTTTAAAATACAACACGTCTGTGTGTTGCCGCAGTGAAAGGAAAGATACAGCGTGTGGTGAATGGAGATTTGAAAGTTCTACATTCATTAACTTTACAGATCCAGGAAAACATGAATATTTGACCTCGGGGAGACTTTTCTGCTCAGACAGTTATTTTCATTAACTTCACAAATACTTAATCTCAAGCTTTATTCATTTAGAAAACTTTTATTTATTGATAACGTGAATGCAAACCTCCACTATTGATCCGCTCCTTATGTCAGCTTTCATTAGCCGCTCAGGTGATACAGGGAACAAAGAAACTAAAGCTTCAAGACTGCTTGAAAAATGACTCTTTAGACATTAGCGGTGTGACCGGCACAAATGGCTTTTGGTTTGCGGCGTTAAACATTGCGGTGCGAAGGTTTGCGGCTGAGAATCTGACAGCAGAGGCACGTTCTCCCCACCGTCTGTGTGGGTTTCCTCTCTCAAACCAAAGGCTGGAAACTTCAAAGCAGCAGATACCAATGACCCAAATCTGAGTTTTCACCCACATTTGGCAGATATGTGATTGTGCTCTAATCTTTCTTCTTCTCTGCCTTAAAATATGAGCCCAGTGAAGTTGCTGGAGAATTTCAGCGACGCTTCAAGGGAGACCGCTTGTATAATTATTTCTGCCTCATTT
The DNA here is from genome assembly GCF_046128005.1 of Genypterus blacodes. Classification (NCBI taxonomy): domain Eukaryota; kingdom Metazoa; phylum Chordata; class Actinopteri; order Ophidiiformes; family Ophidiidae; genus Genypterus; species Genypterus blacodes. The sequence goes on from NW_027466831.1 coordinate 5,726,613, forward strand.
GTGTGGATGAGGGCGTTTTGTTTACCTTCTCTACTGCATCCCAGGCACTAAACTAAACCCTTGCAGACTGTCTCGCATCTACACAGCCGCCTTTTCTTGAACGATTAGATGTCCTTGATGTTTAAACTCAAAACTCAAGTAGCATTCTCTCTTAAGGACTTCAATCCAGATAAAGCATCTCATTTCATTTGATTCGTGCCATTTACCTTGGTGCGGTTAAGAGCATCGTCCAGCAAATGTTGCACAAAACCATCTCTTCACTCTCATTTCCTCTTGGTGAATTTGGTGACGCTTGAACGGGCAAATTGTCCCTCGAGTTTCCTCATTTGTTCTCTCATTTGACTCCACTTGAGTGGGATTTGGGAAAAAAAAGTTGATCCTCATCCTTACTTAAAACCCTCTCAGATTAATCAAACATTCATCAGGTCACTTGTCTTTGTGTTCACCCGCTTCAATAACTCTTACAACAGATGAGAGTCGCCTCGGAATAATGTCTTCATCACATAAGAGCGGAGAGTCCAGAGCCTCACACTCTGCCTTTCTCTACTCAATGTCAACAGCTGACACAATGAGAAGAAAATCACTCTCTCAAAGTCAAACGCAGCGTCAGCTTTAATTATTGAAGGTGTTTTGTGTATCAAACGGAATATTTCATTTATAAAACAGAAAATATATGTTGTGTGGAGGAATCCCATTGGCTGGACGGCCGGGCCGTGCATTAATGATGGAGAAGAATAACCGCGACTCCCAACCCCCCACCTGTGAAAGCGCTTCAGTTTTATGATTAAAAGGAAAATAATTGAGTACCGCTGAAAAACTCCAATTAATATTGACATTTTGACCACAGTGGATGCAAAATAATGCAGCCCGCCCGGTGATATTGTTGTATTCTTTAGATCAAAAGCGGTTTTAATAAGGCCATTATAAATACATCTGAAACTCCCCTCTGATATTCAGCAAACAAATCAATACAGGATGTGCACTGTTCATTGGTCTTCTCTCGCAGCTCCGTAGGCCATCGCCGAGGTAGCACCAAATAATGAACCCGGCCCGCTACGGCCTCGGGTCCCCTGCTGTGTTCAATGGAGCCGGCGCACTTTATAATTGAAATAAAGGTAATCTTTCCATCCCTTTGAGTCGGAGCTTGCATTCTTCTTCTGTTGTTCTTGAGGAAACAATGCAACGCTCAGGTGGTGGGAGTCCATTAAAGAATAGACGAAGAAGAATCTGCGGTGGCTACAACAAAGCGAGGAGCTTGAGTGTCCGTCTCCGCTCTGTTGGTGACCCTCCACACAAATTTCACCGAGCGCTGGAATACGTTTCATCCGCAGCCTCATTGACATGACAGCTTACGGGCTACGGTTTCTGATGCATTAGCAGATCTATTTATTTCCTTTACTTTGGTAAATTTGGGTCTTATGTTGCCTCATCATTTATTTAACAGCTATGGGAAAGTGTCCGTCTCCGCACATATCCCTAAATCTATATTCCTCGTACATGGTTGTCTCTCCTCCTTTGAGTGTTTGCCGCATGGTGACGGCTGATTAGGCCTCAGCGTATCGTGTCCTTCAGCACCAGTCTACTTTATTCCTTTACAATATTAATGAGCTGCAAGACCCTCCGTGGAGCAGGACGCCCTAAAAGCCTCCTCCTGCCCTCCTGGGGGGGGCGGGGCCATCCCATCAGACCCAACGGGCCACTATCAGGGCAAACGGAGACGAGCTCTATGGACAGTGGGGCAGCCAAAGCAAAGTCTGGTCAAAACAAGGGACCAGACTGTTTCAAGGCCAACTCCAGCGCTTTCTACACGTCTCGGGATTTTCAAGAAATGAACATCAGAAATAGGTTCCTGACATTGATTTTTGGAGATGTTTGGTCCTCACTTGCCAGGTTCTTCGTCCTTCATGAATCCATGGAACACGTTGAAAAGAAAATGAGTTCACCCATGTCTTTGAGATGTTTTCCTTATGACCATTTTACCCTGAAACATCCTTATTTTGCATGGATTACTATCTAATTGTAACTTAGCACTTGAAATAGTAGCCAAACAAATACAATTTTAGATGTTTTTGTAATTATAACATAAAGGAGTTCTATTTTGGGAATCCAGATGGATGGTGTTTAGCTTTTATTGTGGCGTGCATGACTTCAGTCTTTACAACGAGGAAGAAATGGCAACGTGTGAATCAGTGTCAATTCAAATCCCTCCAGAACGCTACAACTTACAAAACAGTGTCAGTGATCAAATTGGGACATAAATAAAGTTAAGTTTTGTAAAAATGGAAGTAAAATGCAATGCAACATCAGCATTCAGGCTGGAACTCGACTGTTCTCCTTTAAGTTTCACTTTAGCTTGGTTACACACAAACCGTTCCCTCACTGATGTCATGATCAAACCAGTAGCTGAGGTTTGTGATGTAACTGCAAAAGCCACGTTGGCCTTCCAGCATCATACGGCTTTAATTAGACAGCGTCAGAAACGGCGCAGCATAACCCCATTTTTACAAGCTTGCACCAGGTGCTGATCCGCTTTGGTTTTCCGTTTTTATACAAGATAACAAGATCACAGTGTGGGTAATTCTCATTTATCTTCGCACGAGGGTCAGACCACTGAGCAGCTCGATTTACTTCAGTAGAGTTTAAGTACCGAATGAGTTACGTCATTACATTTAGTTTTATTCCACAGTCACAAACAAGGTTCAGAGGAGTAATCGCCTTCCTCTCTCACCTTCAGCATACGACCGGTCCACCACTCACCTCACTATTGTGCACAGCAGTATATAATAAACCTTGTTTGGAGTACATTAACCTGGCTCACAACAATGGTAATGTGCACCCTGAGGGGGATACGGGCATTATTGACTTCCTGTTCCTGGAATGTTTTTTCTCCTCCTGACTGCTAACTGAACTCATTTAAAGTTTGCAGGCATCTGTGGAAAGTGAATATATTAAAGCTGCTGGGTTTGGATGTGTGAACAGGAATCAACTCCTGATTGCGAGGCCGGTCTGAGTTCATTTGTTCCTAAACGAGATGTCAGATAGCTGCATTTAGGCACGAGCCGGCAGTCTGGAACTCCAGTCTTTAGTTGGCGGGACAGTTTTGACTTTGTTACATAAATAAATTCCTGGCAGATCCCGATTTGATCTGTATCTGCCTTCAAATCTATTCTGCTCTTTGTCTCATATTTATTCTTCTCTTCTTTACGTAAGACAAAGGTGAGAACATATAAGCCGTCATTTTTGCTGCTTAACTTTTTATTGAATTTATTAAATTGTATTTATTTTACTGCTGAAATCTAAAATTGGTCAAAAATTTAGAATGGAGGAAATTCTCCACTTGATGGTCATTTGTTTACACTGTAAACAAATGAAGCAACATTTAATGTGAAGGATCATAAATGGATTGAAAATGATCATTTTCAAATAAATTAGCCGAAAAAGGACTTCAGACATCAAATAACTGAGCAACAGATTGCGATATTATGGTTTGGAGAAAGTAACATTAAAACAAATACAAGGAATTTTGGGGGTAAAATTGTGATTACAGATGAAGTGGTTTCATTCTAAAGAAAAACCCTTACCTCAGAAACATGGTGTAAAGGTGTTTTTATTTCTTATTTTGTTTAGGATTAATAATTCCTGCTGTCAAGTCAACACCCCTGCACTTCCATTTTTCCTTTATAGAGGAATGTTCCTTATTAAAAGCAGACAGGAAACGCATGAGGGGGGCTCCAGGTCAAAGCGTGGGTGATGGTGGTAGTGAAAACATACAGTATTTAGATGAGCTTTAAAGTGCGTAGTTGAACCTTGAAAACGCACGTGCGCATGTCCTCGGCTTGGCTCTGAGTGAAACTGGCAGGGTAATTACACTATTAACACAGCATTATGATCCATCCACTTCATTTTCCACTGGATCCCCCCACTGTGCAAACACAAGCTTTATAATGTCATCAGCATTACATTAGCATTACTGACTGTTATTGTCATCAACTCTTTGTCATCAGCTCTCATCAGCCCTTCTCCTCTTTGACTGCTGATGTCATCTGAACAAAACCAAAACCCAATATTTCCTTTTCCAGATGTGTGCAAATCATTTCCATAAATTCCTCACTCTGTGGTGTTTTTCATGTCATCTTCTCCAGATTTTCCCTTCAAGTCACATTTTTTTTCTGGAAAGTGCATTATATCTGTCACTTTTTGTTTGCTAAATATATTAGCCTTTTAAAAAAGATCACTTAAAGGGGACATATTATGCTTTTTGTCATTTCCGCTTTGTGAGCACGAGTTGCACACTGTCAAACCTGACCATGAGTATTTTCCCAACGTAGTCTTACTACTTTTACTACTTCAGGGTTGCATGGCTCACTGATTGCATCATTAACCCAAAATATGGAAAAATCCATTAGTGATGCAGTCAACATACGTTTACAGATGAATAATTGAACACCATTGTTCCACTTACTTTAGGTACTGGAGCACACTCTACTGCTTAAACTCAAATGAAGATATAGTGTGCAAGCAAACATACTGAATGCGGTTTTGCACATTGAAGCAAAGCAAACGTCGCAAATATTCCATATTACATTGGCAAGGAAAATAATCAAAACTTTACAGGACTAAAGTTTGCCCGAATGAAACTGCCTCACAAAGTAAACGTTCCCATCGAGAACAAACAGATGAGGAGACAAGCTTCTGGGCAGGTTACATCCACAGAGCTGTTTATCAAAATAAGCAGCCCGTCCAGAGTGGTCAGCCTATTGATTTTCCTGCCAAATATAATCTGTTTCACCATCATAAATCTGTGTCTGACATCTGCACAAAGCCCCATTTTGGCCAAACACTGCCAAGTAAGGCTGTTTATTCACTGATGGCCTGATAGTCTCCATGGCTACGCTTGCTACAATTAGACAAGCGTAATCCCACCTTCAAACATGCACGCAGTTAATTATTTCAGCAAAATGCAGGAGACACAAAGTGAGCCAAGCATGGATTCCTGCCGCTCTGCTCTCCATACATCTGAGTTACGGCTAAATAAAGAAAATGAGGGATGATTCTGAGAAAAGTTTACCCAGAACGCTTTGCTTTCCGTCTCAAAAAGCAGATTTGCACATCCAAAGTCCAAAATATTAGGGACGCCTTGGTGTTAGCCATCAGCAGCCATGTTTCTCACACACCGTGTTGTGGATAAAATGGTTAAAAATCATCACGGTATCATATTATAGTATAACTCAATTACTCCTCTACATACACATCTCCTCTTCTGTCATTGATATTGATTTGATATAATAATCGCGTTAACCTGGATTCACTTGATCAAATTTCTCTCCATACACTGAGAGGATTGAGCAAGAACCACCAAACAAAAGTTCACTCAGAAACCTTTATTCTCCGCTCGCATGCTTACAAACTGAATGTCCATATTTGGGACGTCTTGACATGGATTTGCAGCCCATTTGATTCCACATTTCAGTGTCTGTCCACTTAAAAATCCCTCTCTACTCATGTACTCCTCTTCAAAACCCTCTACCATCTCCTCTTCAGTCATTGTCTTCTACTATAGCTGCATCTATGGGTCAAAATCACATCAGAATCATCAAACTTTGGCATTGCGCAACGGTCCGTTCTCACACAAACACAACTCTAAGCCTTTGACAAAGAGTGTGTTGTGTGTTGAGGATGGAGCCAGGTTAAGAGACAAAACAGCTACTGTTTGGAAATGATGTGAAATGTTGACAGGCGAACCTTCTAGGGACTCTCGCCAGATTAAAAACGCACATGCCAGACAAATTTGAAGCCAATGCCACCATGGAGTAAAGTACGAACAAAGAACTAGGAATCAGGTTCCAGATATTAATCTAGCCTAGAAAAGCCCTCCAATAAGATAATACCGATGATTCAGCTGTATACAATGGTAATGATACATTGATAACTGATACATACTATATATACTACTGAGGCTTTTACATGGACTCACTTGTTAATCCACAACCCATAAAGTACAGCATAGACTAAGGGTCCAAAGTAGAACGCAAAGAAAGAAGATAAGGGTTAAGCTGCCACATGCTCCGCTTGTAAGCCAGTCTGTTTTCTGTATTATTCGTGTGTACATGTTCCTTCAAAGAACACGGCACCCCATCCTTTATTTCCTCCTCGCATGTTGACTCAGACGGCAGCTTTATTCCCAGGAAGCCCTCAGCAACACCATTTGCTCGTGCTCATGCCATGTTAACAGAAAAAACTCATTTGCCATGTACTGTTAAAAATTTTATTAATAGCAATTTATGTCACTCAGCCGAGGTCTCCGCAGAAAAAGCAGGAAAAAAACAATTCCGCCTTGTACAAATCTATCACTCAAGTTGTCGAAAAAATTTGTTCTCATGCAATATAGATCGGCTGTGAGTCTGTGGGTAGAGAGAGAGAGAGAGAGAGAGAGAGAGAGAGAGAGAGAGAGAGAGAGAGAGAGAGAGAGAGAGAGAGAGAGAGAGAGAGAGAGAGAGAGGGGATCTGTTTCTGCCAGGGCGACGGGCCGGCTGCTTAGAGGCTCCCAGTAAAACAGGTCGTGCTGTTCACATCATGAAGCCTCAAATCACAAACAAATGTTTTATTTAAAGAGTCGCAGCGTTGTTTACTCCGGTCTGCTTTCTTGCCTTCCCTCCTCTTCCTCTCCCCGCCCGCTGCACCCTGTGTGTTCAGCACATTTCAACCCTGGAAGCATGCTAAGAGGAAACAAAAACACTTCTGACAGGAAGCTCTACCCTGTCATGCGAAGGAACAAACAGGTAGGCAATGGAACTAAGTGAACAAAACGCATCGACACGGTTTAATAAATGAAGCAGTCAGGGAGTACAACTGTGCTAACGATTGCGTAACTGCACCTGCTGTAGATGTCCTGCAGTCCTGTGTGTTTGCTGTGAGGACAGGAAGGTAAATGGGAGTAAACTAAGTGCTATCACAGGTACAAGTGGCTCCCTTCCAATTTGTTTAGCGACAAGTGGCAAGGAAGAACCATTACTGCACAAATGGAACTGGACACAACTTGTGATGTAAATGTAGCAAAGGAGTGTCAGCTTTGGCTGTATTTGTCACTGACAAAGACGGGATGCTAATGCCATGCACAGTCTGCAGTGTTGTCAGGTGATTATGAGTGTAGTGAAGGCTCTTGGCTGGGTTGCAGTTCTCTCTGTTGTTCCATTGACAGCGTCTGTGAGCAAAAGCCAATTGTATTGACGGATAAGCACAGGAGATTGTTCCTTACACACTTGATCTATACCTACGCTTCCATGATTCCTCATCAAGGTTGCCATCTCCTTAACCCACCACAGAGCTACATTATAACCTGTGTTTTATGTCCTGTAAATCTCTACTTGGACTCTATTCCTTCATGCCACTCGGAGTCACATTAAACATTTTCACAGTGCGGCTGTTGTTTTTCACACCAGAAGGCTCCTGTTTTGCATATGATGAGATGATTGTGTGTGTGTGAGCAGGAGGGAATGAGTGGTGCTTAATGTGGTGGACAGTGATCAGCAGTGGTCCCCCCCCCCCCACACACACACACACGCTCAGGACTGCAGGCCATCTCATTTACATTCCCCTGTTTGTGTACGATGGAACGTGTCAGTCTACTAAATGCTTCTGCGTTGGCCGCCTGCAGCGCCGACAGAAGAAGCCGCGCTTGCCACTGCAAAACGTCAGCTGAGGAGGATTTTTTATTTTTGATGCACAGGTTAAAGCCTGTGAATGAAAGCAGTTATTCTCATGACTAATTCATGAGGCGATGAATTACGGCCGACAAACAAGAAGGGTTTAGGTGTGACGAGCAAAATGAGGCCGAGGAAGAGTTGTAGGAAGATGACTGAGAGGCGAGGGCGCCGTTCTTCAGCGTGCAGTGTGAAATTTGACAACACTGTCTGACCTGGACAAATACAACTACATACTACAACCTTGAGCTTTTGATGTGGGGTTTTTATTTTTTATATCCTCTCCGTTTTGCCTCCCCCCACCAGAACCCCCTCCTCCGCCTCCTAACATAGAAAATATGTTTTTAGCTTTAGGCCAAGAAGATGGGAGAGTGAGAAAGAGAGGGAGAGAGAGAGTGAGAGATTGTGAAAACCCAGGCAGGGGTGCCATTCTGCTGGCCTGAGTCCGGCTCCTCACATGTCCTCCTCCAGCACTCATAACAGCACCACACAGTGAGACAAAAGGTGAAGGGTAGGGAGGTCAACACACACACACACACACACAACACGCACAAAACACATCGTTTCTCTCCCCATCTCCCTCTTCATCTGCCACTCTCTTCACTTCAACCTCCTGCAGAAGCCCCCCCCCCTCCCTCATGCCCCCCCTCTCCCCTTCCCAACCTGCATTCATTCTCAAGCAACCCCGATGTAGCAGTGGTGAAGGTTAACCCGGCCTCTTATCCTATCTGAAACAACACCAAAAGGAATGTGGAGTGATGTTGGCCCTTTTGAGTAGTTCAAAAAGACGTCGGCGTCGGGCCTTGATCACACGAGAGACAACAGCACTTCAAGTGACGCAACAAGACGGTGGTGACAATTTGCGCGGGGTGGGGTTGGGGGGTAGGCGGTGGTTTCTGTAGACTGTGATCACACACGTTAAACAAAGACCCTTGAGATTTGGAATAGATGAATTGTTGCTACAGTTTGTTTCAAGATTGTATGAACGCCGCCAGGAGGAACGGCAAAGCCAAAGGAGGCGGCACAGTTAGGATATCCAGTTTGGTCTCTTTCTTTTTTTTTTCTTTCTTCTTTCTGATAGTGTTATTTACCTGCTAAGCAAACATGTCATAACTGAATTTTGGGATCGCACACTTCATTCTGACAGCAGTTTGCTCTAGAGGCTGGGAGGATCTCTTACCCCCAGGCACAAAACATCATTAACATTATTATTGTTTGACTTTTTTTTTCTTTTCTTCGTTAATTCAAAGGAGTTGTATTTACATGCCGGATCTACAGTATTGACTGAATAATTTCCATAGAGTGAGAATATGCAAATGGCCTCTCAAACGCTAGAAAACACATACCCCACATGCAATTATGTAAATTGTCTTTGGTTATTCATTCAGTTATTCACCCTTGTCTTCGCTCATGCATTCATTTGCCATATTAGGGGCTGGCAGTGATGCCCTGAAAGCGGCAGGCTCTCTCCGCAGGCTCTGTGGACAGACAATGGGCAGCCAGAAAAACCCCCCTCTCCAGATCTGTGCTGCACGTTGACCTGCCCTGCTCACAACACACAACCGTGTATGAGAGGGATCGCACTGAAGAGGGGACGGAGAGAGAGAGAGAGAGAGAGAGAGACAGACACACACACACACACACACACACACACAGACACACACAGACACACACACACACTTTACGTTCAATATTAAATAAGTTGTTGTCGTCCAGGTAAAAGCTTTAAATCTCGTTCTTCGTTTACTTACATATAAACATTAACCTCTGAAGATTTCCGACCTGAAAGCGAGGAAATTCTCAAAGAAAAATTCTATGTAGCTCCATTTTTGGGTTTTTGAGGGTTTTTTTGGTCAACAACCTTCCCTGTCCAATTTGATGAATTTGATTGTTGAATTATTATTGTTCTTTATTATCATCCATGAACATGTAGGTATAGAAATTGAGACATTAATAATTTATTCATTACACACAATACTATTTACTAAGTGGGATCATGCACACACACACACACACACACACACACACACAGAAATGTACATATGCAGGGAGCAACCATGCTTCAGGTTCTGCTTTTCCGCAACACATGAATGAAAGGACAAATTAAATAAAAAATGTCATAAAATACCTGCTGGTGATAATGAAGACAAACTAGGAGCTAGATTGTGACATGTGAGATTAGATTACAATAAAGCTCGCTGCTGATGTGGGAAATGATGCAACTTTCTTAAAGCTTGATCAAAGGAAAGTTTTGTAGTATTGCACCCGGTGTGAACAACACTTTACTGCAGGTTTCCCCTCCTTTACACAGCACCATGCCAGTGTACAGTAAGCTCATACATTTTTAGAGAGCACATGGGTGGGTCACTGTAAAGATTGATTTCCACAAGGACTGACGTGAAAAATGTACACATAATGCTCAGAACACATGGTTTTGATCAGACTTTTGACCTCTCTGTAACCTGCAATCACTAATTTGGAGCTTGCTTCCATATGTAGAGGGGGGGGGGGGCGCTGCAGTATTAAAGGTGACGTGCAAAAAAAAAAATGGGAAAAGCTTACAAAAATACAGTAATGAACAGCATTGTGTCATAACTGGCCGGTCACGCGGAGATATTTTCATTCCTGCACAGTGTTACTGTATAATGTAATAGATGCACAGGCACTGACATTACAGGTGTGTGTATGTGTGTTTAAGTGGGTGTGGGACTAGGAATGATGTTATTTCTTCCACCTCCATCCCTCTCACCTGCATGTGTCCCATTCATTTACTCATGCATTAAACCAGGGTGGGAGGTGGCATTGGTATGACATACGGGTTTTGTTTGGGCGATATCCAGTTACATCAGCACACTGAGCCCACTGAGTACCAAACACTAAAAACATGCAAGAACTGATCCTACAATGTCTCATTCCACACAACACAAGCTGATGTAAAGCATTGCTGGAGGGTGAGAGAAGTTCCCACTCGGTGAGCGAGAGAAATGTTTAGCTGAGGAACAAAGGGCAGGAAGGAAGTAGAGAAGAAAAGAAAAATGCTTCCAACAACAACAACAAAAGCACATCCTCAACCAAATTAACTGTTGCTGCGAGTTAATGAGTTCAGATCCTCCCTGCTCATTATGGAACATTATTATGGAAATAGAAAATGTCTTATCACAAGTCGAGCCACGTAAATCCCTAAATGTAAACATAAAAGAAAATACAAAGCTTCACTGTTGTGTTTAACAGCATTTGTTTGTAATCTAGCCACTATCACTGGTTCTCAACCTGTGGTACATGTACCACTGGTGATCAACGGGATGGATGGAAATGGGAATCTATGGCAAGTCTGTGTGTGGTAAATAAATTCTAAATAAAATTATTCTATTAAGAAGCATGTATAGAAAATATGTATTTGGTTTGGTATTATAAGTTTGACCATTATTATTATTATCATTATTTTAATCTTTCAAGGACTAAAGCCAAATCTAGTGCCCGGACACAACATATTATGGGGATTCAAAGTCATAATTGTTCCATGCTTTAAGCGAGCTTCCAAGACAAATTCTGCACAAATCAAATATTTCTTCATAAAGTTATAGCTAGTTCTAACGCCTTAGTTTTAAACCAAAGATCAAGAACCATTTGTGCCCCCTGGTGGAGGGCTCTGGTCATGGCTCCTGCTGAGCACTTCCTTTGGGATAGAGACATTTCTGAAAAAACAAAACGCTCCATGATCTGCTGAGTTTGATCACTTTTGATTTTAAAAGTTATCGTGGATTTATCAAACTTTGAGAAAACATGTGAATGATATTGTTGTGCTTTGAAGGCACATTTGTAATGATTAAAAAAATTGGAAATAGTCTAATTATGTGGCCACCATGTTTTGCCATTGGGCAGGTGTGTCAATAACTTCTCCCACTCCTACTTACAATTACACACAGCACACATGAAGGCATGATATTCCTCAGAGCTAGTATCTCAGAGTTGGTGGCTTGTTGGTGAGATTGTCCTTAGCTGTTTTGGTTGATAGCCCTATATGTACTGTATGTAGCAACATATCTTCATATCAACATAACATATCTTCTCCAGGACTATTTGGGGGTTTATGGTTTGATGGCTGCTGCAGTCGTTATTTTGTTTCGATAACAAAATCCATGATTAGCAGTAAGGATTACTAAGGATAACTTTATGGCGGTTAGTAGCTCCTTAAGGCAAACTGAAGCATTATTATTAGTGCTGCTTTAAACGCCTGGAGCAGAAAAAACAAATATCATCTGTCATTTCAGCCCATATGTATAACGTATTCTTTTAAGCCAAATATTAACCCAGAGGAAACTCCTTATGCTACAACAAACAGACATTAAAATTAAAACCGGTTACGAGAGGGAAGTCAGAAGGTTCACGCCCCCTTTCTTTTTTTCCCCACTATGATGTCAGATACTGATTATTACCTTACCTCGCAATGTTACAGAAGTGAAAAGCTGGAAAATTCCCTATCTGGGTCCGGATCTAGCTCAAAATCTAATCAACTCTTCCTTGACAACCTATCAATCAATATTTTCTGAAAGAAATCAGTTACCTGTGCAGAAAACCAGACAAACAGATGTTTTTGAAAACATCCTATTGAAACTTACAAACAAACTTTCTTTTATTCCTTTTTGGGCTTATGCGTGCATCTCAGGAGAATGTGAAAGTTGTCCCTGTGCGAATGTGCACTGGCCACATGCAGGGCACTGAACCGGCATGCTGCATGTTTGGGTAAACTGCGTAACAAATTGGAGGAAAAGGCTGGAGCCGGAGACACAGAGTAAACTCCCTCCTGGACAATACCATGCTGTATTATTAATACAGCAGCATAGGTCCTGGCGTAGTAACCTGCTAAGATGGGGGAACATGCTCATCGATGATATCAAGGTGACTGAACACACACAGAGCAGCGGGCCAGCTGCTGTTTCAGGCAGCATGGTGGGGCTCACGCTGTGGACTAGGTGCCTGGCTGCATAATTGGGAATTATTAAACATGGCTCTAGCAGCGAGGTGATCATGAAATTGTATTTTCAGTCTTGAGGGATGAAAGCAGGAATTAAAATGTTCCCGTTTGTTAGGAGCATAAAAAAAATGGCAATTGAAGAGTCTTGTCCTAAACCTCCCATGATTTGATTTGATTTTAAGAAACAAAGGAAATGCATTTGGACAGGCTGGGAGATGGATGACACAGACGGGCTGTGGTAAATTGTGGATTGTTGTAATTGCAATCTGGATAAATATTTCAGCAGCAAGTGGACCAACATGATGGAATGCGGGTTAAGATGTCCATTTTTCTTAAAGTGAAAGAGGCAAACAAAGGCAAAAAAGCCCCCGCAAAACATAAAGTAAATATAAAGGATTTTATAAAAGTATGAAAGAGCTTGCATATTTCAAATATGGCTGAATATCTCTTATGAATCATGAGTGCAGGCCGACGCCTTAAACAATTTTGCCATTTAAAAAACACAACTTGAAATCCAACTTTGCGAATCAGAAAAGTGTGACAGGTGCGTTGCATATTTGAAATGAGTTCATCTCGCTGGAATCATTAGTTTGGGGCTGTGAGCAGAACATTTCCCTCTGTAGCAGCAGTTTCAAATCACAAAGCAATAATATTTTCCAGCATAATGTAAAATGATGTTGGAGCAAGAAAGAGGAAAAAAAAAAAAGGGGGCGAGTGGCTTGATGTGGCGAAGGAGCAGAGGATCTTAGTGATTGTCCCATATTGCTCATGCGTTCATGGATTACTTAATTATCAGCCCGTGCCGCCGTTCTGCTCTGTTAATGGCAGGCAATATGGCCTTTACCTCACTTAAGGAATAAATTGTATTGCTCCATCTCTCTCCATCTTGTAACGAACACACCCTCCCACACACATAAACATCCCTCCCCTCCTCTCATCGCTGCTCGTATAGATCATTTAAGCTGGAATGGGATGGTTACTGGAGGAAATCCCGATGAGATCTGCCGCTATTTCACAATAACAATCTCTTTAATTGGGCATCTCTGCCTATTTCTCCCCTCCAACCTGTTTTATTCATCCTGGCAAAAATCCGGGATCCTCGCCGACACACGCTGCGTTTATGATTTTGAATCATGAGGAGTGCAACTTCTCAGAGAAATTGCTATTGCCTCAGTAGGGAAGCGTTGTTGTGAGCGGAGGTTTAGAAGAGAAACAAATTAGGTTAATCATGAACTCAGTCAGTCAGAGAGTTGTAAGCTGCACTACACTGGTGTCAATATAAGAAGCACACACACACTGACACACACACATACACACACACACCTCGAGAAGGAGCTGGGGATGGGTTATGGTGGTGTCATCTGGAGGTCACTGCCATTAGCAGCTATTGGACAGCAGCAGCAGCGTGGTGGCCTTGAAAGAAACAGAAAGCAGCTTATTCAGTGTCCAGTGGCAAGAATGTCAGACATTTGGGTGTTGGTGTGACTTCCTCCTATTTATATTTCACCTTCTGGGAAAACAACACATACCCTTTGATATTTTTTCTAATATTAATTATCATTTTTTCCAGTCCATCCCTGGGCAGTTGTCACATATTTGCCTGAAATGACTTGTTAGGATGTCAGGCTGTGAGCGTTGAGCCAGCTGTGTCCCTCTGTGTCTGCCTTGTGACACTTTTAATTAGCAATTTTAGGGACGCGTGATTGAAAGGTGGATGTTAAAAAGAAAAAATGACCAACCAAAATTCAAAATATCACTTTAAGGTACCTCGAAAGAGAATACACACATTGTGTCGTCAGCATCAAGTTTAATTAAATCATCAGATCCTGAGTCACGCTGTGTTTGAGTATCTATAGAGATCCCTGCGGTGTGTACAGCGGCTCAGATGGAGACAGGCTGGCCACACAAACACACACACACAGAGAGACATCCACCTACAGCACAGGGAGGGCAGTGAGTGAGTTTCACACACACTAAAGCTCTGGATCTCAGAGTCCTCCTGACCCTATCATGACTCCACCTCTCTCCAGGAAACCTCCTCTCCTTTACTCTTTCACCCTGTGACGAAACAGCTCAGGCGCCTTTAAAAACCGTGTTTGCTGCAACTTTTGAGCAAATAGCCGGTATTAATATCCATAATATCCGCGTACAGATCTTTGGCCAGAGGATTATTGAACATTAATTACATTAGCATTTTCTCGCTGACAACAAGGTGGCTTCTTATCTGTGATCTTCAAACTGCGACTGGGAACTATTGATCTGGGCCATGTTGTCATTCAGATGATAATTAGGGGAGGGTGAGAGGTCAGCCTCCAATCCGTTTGAACATCTGGATGAGAGATCCTCAAGGACAATGGCAGCTGCAGGATGCCGCCACTCCATCGAGCACGCCGCGTCTTTATGTGCCTAAGTCCATTATACAAATGATCTAATTAATTCCAACATTCCAGCAGAGTGGCTTAACAATCAATGTGGACCAAACAGGCACAACAGCCAGAATGCACGCATGTACACACAGGGAACTGGGAGCAGGTGAGGTTTTTCATAGGAGCGAAAATGACATAAACACATAATTTAGATTAAGACATTCCAGGAGAAACTGCTGCATTTGTAAAAGGGTGAGATGGCAGATTTATTTAATCGATTGCTTTCTTTTATACTGGAGTCATTAAGTTTAAGGTCAGGCAAGAATGTAGATTGTACTTTGTGACTTTGTATCGCACATCTTTAAATAAAAAAGAGAAAACCATTTAAATTCTGGTGTAACAACATATTCTATCTATCTGCAATAGCTTTGGAGATGGCGCTATCACAGGTTAGGCTTATCTATAATTAAAACTATATTTTAAGGACATGCAAATGGAGATATTAGCAGACCTAACATATATCCTTCTCTGGGTGATGATAGGAGTTCAAAAGAATCATTTTAACAAAAGATGTGATTTGTAAAAAAGTAGGTCCATTTATTCTTTTTTTTTATGAGTAAATAAAGGTAATCTCTACGGGGGGCATTAAATTCTGTCACCGCTGCATTTATGTTATCGTTATTTAATGAATAATTCTCTTTGCTGCAAAAGTGCTTACAGCAGAACTTTGGAAGAATCAACTGAGCAAATTGTGTGAGAAATTCCAAAATGGTCTCGGAGTGTGTAGAGAGGAAAAAGGTTCTCCTGCCCGTCAGCATTTTCTATCACAGCATACTTGACCATCAACAATAGTTTGTTAATGCCCGGTTTAGGGGAGACGAGCAGGAAAAACAGATTTTATCCTAAGAGCAGAAACAGAAGCCGTTTGAGTCTCATTGCCTATAAATTGTACATAAAGCCCCCGTGGCCCTGTTAGTCAACAGTGTGAGCCGTTGTCACTACAGGAAACAGCTTTTCATGGTTTCTGTTAACATTATGTTTGCATGTTGCAATGTAAATGAGCACCTAAACTGTACTTGATCCAAATGTGCAAAAATGCAAAGTAGAAATGCAAATCAGTGTGTGCCTGGGGAGGACGCAGACAAACAATGCAAATATTGCCCCCTTGTGGTCCGTGCACACTCACAGAGGTGCAGAGGGAGCTGGCAGACATCTGGGACAGCCGTTATGTGAGCTTTTATGGCTGAAAACAAAAGATGGAGCAGGGGGGGGGCTGGGGGATGCAGTTTAATAAAAATGGGTCTGATATTTAGGAATTTATGAGAGAAATGAAAATCAGGGGCATATTTGAATGGGGAACAAATATAAAAAAATGTGTTTAATGTGAGATGGAATAGAATAATAGATCAAAAACTTAGAAGAAAAAAAAATCAACCTAATCCAGATGAACCACTCTTCACTGCTCTCTTTTATTTCCTTCTTTCCTTCCCTCTCTCTTTCTCTCTCTCTCTCTCCCCCTCTCATTAGAGCAGAGTAAATTCCAATGTCAGTTAAAGTCACGGCTGTAATTTATTGGCTCCTTAATACTGACGGACAAAGGTCGTGAGCAGCGCTGTGAGGCGTTCTATCAGGTTTATCTGTGCGGGTCATTAACCTTGACCTGGTGTAAATGCACTTCAGTCCAGGAAGCCGCTGGTCCCGCGCACATTTTCATGCCCCCAAGAAGTTCTCCCCACGACAGTCACTCCCCTGCCTCGTTGCTCAAGTGCTTTAAACTCGCCTTAATTGTCATATGGCAGCCAAAGCAGCTTTCTTAATTGATCTGACCTTTCACAGCGCTTTCTAATTTCCAATCCTGCTTTCATTGTTCCATCTGGCACTTTTAAAACGACATCTGGTTGACTGTACTTTACCCGGTGATCTCTGTACAGTTATTTTTAAACTTAATGTATGCTTCAACAGATGTTAGTTTTTATAGACGAGGAGCTAAACTGCGCTCCAGCCCCGGCCTTGTCTATAATACTTCCCTCAACAATTCAAATATTGACATCAGAGATTACAAGGCAGGTCACCGGCAAATTCTGGCTCTTGTTTTCTTCTCTAGTGGCTATAAAAGAAATCTACAGCAAAATGTTGCCGCATTAAGGCAGATACATTAAACATCAGCCTTTTTGTACATCAACAAATATCCAGATTTGTCATGCAGAGTTTTAGTAATATGAGAATAGCAAACAGGAATATTAAGCACAGTTAAGTTAAGACTTCTGATTCTCCTCTTCTAACAAAACTGCCAGTTCTGACAAATTTTCCTCGAAATCAGTGTCCTGAAGCTTATATGGGTCAATGAAAGAATCACTTAAAGGGCTAAAATATTCACTTCACTATCAAGAACCCAACTTTCCCTTTTGATTAAAGAGTGCTACAGTGCTGATTGGTGACAATTTCTACCATTTCTCCCTTCTATGTGATTTTAATTTCTAACTCTAATCTGTAACCCTTTCCATACTGGTAATAATCTCTTTAACCCTTTCCCAAAAGCTGTCACCCTCTGCTGTGAGCTCTCTATCTTACAGTGTAGTCGGCGTGTTGTCGATTCCTACATCCTTCACTTGAAAACTTCCATTTTCTGCTTTGACATTTTCCAATAGATAAATTTCCTACAGCCTGTATTTTCATGGGGAAGTGCTCGGAGATGGCTCTACCTGCAGGCTGTTAAATTAGTGCCATATAATTGACTTATTAAACGCTTATTGATTGCTGAGATCCGGATGATGGAGATAGGGGATATGGATACTCTTGCCCTTGCATTTAACACTGTCCTCTGTTCGCACGGCAGCACAATGCACACTGAGCCACAGGGAAACTGATCTCCTGCTAAAATCCCTGACTGCTGTTGGATTGAGGAATGAGGCTTGTAATCTATAGATGAACTTTAATCAAACCTGATGAATATTCACCAGGAATGTAATCGTGTACTGCTTTTTTTCTGAGCATCCGCTTTAATGGATGCATATGTGAAATGAAATGTTTTGTGTTTGTACAATATTCTGTCTATTTGATATCCAAATGGGGCAGTAGATGGAGGTCTCGCAGGGCTTTAGGAGACAGGGATTGACATGCGGCAGCCTCAAGGTCAGAGTCTGCAAGTCCCCTGAAAGCCTCCAGCCACTGATAGACACGTCTTCCCTCCTGAGCCGTGCTGGAGCGTACACACCACAGAACATCTGTTCGCAAACAGCCCTGATGGAGCCATACTGACACTGAGCGCACACCCGCCGCCCGCACTTCAACCACCCAATTCCCCGGCTGGGGCCAGATGGCGGCCCACGCTGCTGCTCCCTCCACTCTGCATCCAGGACAAATCATGAGGAAGAATGGCCTGCAGGTACCGCCCCAGGCACGCCTGTGCCACTCACCGCTGACCACCCTCTGGTGGCTTCCAATGTTCCCTCCTGTCAAAAGACAAATTGTCCAACAGACTGCTCTTTTATGAATTCACCCCGCGGTCCATTTCTCAAAAGAGGTTAAGGAAAATCCTTGGCCTGAGCTGCTCAACTTTGAGACAGAACTCTGAAAAGTTAGGAGTCCTGCAGACAGAGCAAAGCACGAGGTCAGCTCGGAGTTTTTCCACAACGGCTGGCTGTAAATCTAAGTGCAACTGGCAAATACGCCAGACCGCTACCCCCTATAGGAAGTGCTTGACCTCTGAATTCTGTGTTTTGCTGCCATTATAAGCAGCATAGGCGGGTGAGGAAGGGCACAGCCAGTTAAACATCCTGAACATCTGACAACTTTTTTTCCCCCTCCTTCACAAATTACCAGAGAGTTTAAAGTATCAAATGAAACGACTGGAAAATAAAATAGAGACGATTTCCATCTCCTGACAAATATTTATTTAGTGTCAGTTTGAGGAAGTTGAACCTAGAATTTGAAAAAAGCTAAGCGCAGACGACGGAGGTTAACCACGAACACGGCTTCAGCTTTGCTTTCACACATTCACGAGCAAACCCACAGTATGCCACCTTTTAACAAATCATCAGACAGGTGGCAGAAGTCACCACAACGCTCCGTATTAATTTGTGATTCAATCTGTCACATTGCTGCTTCATTCTCTATACCCGCTTATCCTCGTGATCCTTATGAACGCCGCTGATCGATATCTACTGTCACGCTGATGAGGGATAAGATTTCTTTGACGAGATTGTCAGGTATTTGGACCGTTTCATCTATATAGTTCCTCTTTTTACGGGTGACCTGGATCGGAGCGTCGTCACAGATCAAGGATAAGTATGATGAATTCCCTCTGACATTCTTATGGCACGTTTTACGCAGCGTTTCATCTCCAGGCTGCACAGGAGAGATCTGAGGAAAAACAATATATCTCTAATAACACTTCTCATCTGCCTCATGGATAACTGCAATATTTGCTCATTTAGCCTCTATTTTGTGGTAAACCTTCACTCTGATCTACTTATAGTTCCTTTGCTGGCTACAGTGAGCTTTATGTAAAGCAAACATATTAGATTTTCTTTACATGATTTACATACATAACTGTTGAAATATTTAGAGAACGCGTAGGATAGCGTTTACATTGGCAATTCTTCAGCCTTTCCTACAATATTAATGGTGCTTGAGACATTTCAAAATGAATCCCAAAGTAATCCAAAGTATGGAAAACATTTAAACAACTTTTTGGAACACTCACATTCTACTCCAATTTTTGGGATTTAAATTAACTCTGCAAATTGGGCGTATTTGTTGAAGTCTAAGACCGATCTCAAAGACAAATATGTGTGCATACATTCATGTGATGAGCTATCAACAGATTCAATTAAGGCATCACATTAACAGTCACTTTAAAGAAACACCTGTTCACAAACAGCAATGTGTCCTTAAGATAAGATGATGCCTACTCAGCAGAATTCTTTTTAGAAGTCTTTTCACACATCTGATTTCAATGAAATGATGGGAAAAGACTAGGAAAAAAAAGGGGAAATGGGGACTACTGGGCCTTGGTGGATGTATGTGCTCTCTGAGGGGTTAGAAGTTACTTTATGTACTGTGACACCCATTAATCAGAAAACACTAAAAGTCTACTCAGATGGACGCTGAAACTGAACTTACTGAAGTGAAAAGCCACCTTGACAACATTACACCGGTGAGCAACATCCAGAGATGAAATCATCATTTGGAAAAGCCGACGCTGGATTCTACAAATCATCTGATGAGTGGAGCTCTGGCTCTGATGCTGTTTGTAGCTCGCTGATATGCGTGTGTTTGGTCTGTCTGTTGGCTCTGGCACCATCAAACGTTACTTCGACATGATCAAACGCTGCCGTCTCAGAACACAGAAAGCACATGAACCAATATTTACAGCAATTAAGGAGTTCACAAACACCAAATATCAAGTGAGTGCAGCGATACATAACACCACTATCAAAAACTCTTAAAGTGGCCTTAATGAGGAGATATGCCTAAATATGGTCAGCTGTTGCATCATCGGGGTTTATGCACACATAAGTGGTCAGATTCTATTAAAATATGAAACCATTCAGCTTTGCCATTTCCCGAGCAACACATCAAGTATGTTTACAGTAAAACTTGACACAACATGTAAGCGCGTTGACTGTGTGATGTGCTCTTTGAGAATGAGGTAAAAAACATCTCGAACCAAGCAGGCCCCCACGGCGAAAGATCTCCACGAAATTACACTGGTGTTATTCATTGAGATGGTGCTAATTAAAACTTCGCCACGTAGGTGGCGGCGGCGGCTGTGGGGGGCGGGGTGGTATTTCTTGGAGCACTCACACGCTTAATGGTGCAAAGAATATCTACCTGACGAGGGCATTCCTACCATAGGTATATGTCCTGACTGCCAACAGCACAGCCAGCCAAACAGCAATTTAGCACTCTACTACAAGTGTTTACACTGCACTTTGGCACTTTGAGGTGTTTAATGTTCCACACTGTTTTTAATATTCACAGAGTATTTACATAAGAAGGGCGAATTTGAGAATTTACAAATGGGACACAGAGCCTGTGAAGCGTGGAGGACCCCCCGGGGGCCGCGGCGCCTCGCAGCTCCTCCCTGCGGGCCGGGCTGATTCTGTGGCTAAAGCCCACTTGGCTGTCGCAGTGGAGCCAGTTGGCGCTGCAGGGGCGACATGCATACGGGTGGGTGATATGTGGATCAGAGGGGGGGGGAGTGGCGGGGGCTGCTCCTCTGCATTCAATCCCACATGATCTCACCGGTCCTGGAGAGTATATCAGGCAAACGCAGTGTGATCATTAAATGCCATGCTGCAAATCTTTTTAATTATTCTCCTTCCTCTCTAGTCTTTTAATGAGAGGAGTGTCCACAGATAATGCGGGTAATTGGACAATGGGATTCTCTCATTCAATTATTGACCACTGAATCTGCTCAGGAGTAGATGGGTAATTCTCGTCCCATTCTCAGCTCCGCTTTCAGGGCTTAATGGTAAAAGTTTGGTCCATCTGGTAACTTGTATGCCGTTATCTGGGCCTTTTCCAAAAAAGCATATTAGATTAGAATTTGTTTGAAGCATGAAAGGGTTAGAGCTAAATACTGTGTGGCAGCCCTATCCAGAAGATCTTGCTAAGTAACCTCTGGTATGCGATGCCGGTTTTTGCACTTAAACCACATGCTGCCATTTGCCCGGCGAGAGAGGCAAACATTGGATGACCAGCTTTTGTTTGGAAGTTACTGAAATTGGAGATGAAATGTACTCATCACTTTTAATGGTCTGAATCTGTGTAAGCGATCCAGCTGCACTTGGACCGTCTGCTGAAAGTGACATTAAGTGTTCCCAATGTGAAGCGATCGGCATCTATGAAAGGAAATCTGTCAAAACTTTATTTTTTCCCCAAAGTTTCCTTCGAATCTCCCCATCTTTTCTCTGGGTGTTCAATCATTTTACATCCATACAAGAACAATCAGTATGTTTACATGCTTACTTCATTTCAATCAGTAAGGTGTGTACAGCTCCACGTGTATACATGGATGGAATTAATAGAATTCCGTTAAAATGTGCCTCCAACTAAGAAAATATATAATCATACATTTGCTGGCACAGAACCCATTTTGTACAGGAAATATGTTATCCTTTTTTAAGTTTCTATGACTTTGCATTGATTCTTAGGACTGATGCCATTGTTGTTCTTCCTCTATTAAGCTTTGCTGAGGTTGACCACATTGTGTAATGGCTATAATTTAGCTTAGGCGGTTTTCATGCAAGTTCAAATGTTTTGTCTCTGGTAAAGTCTCTAAGTACAGCAATGTCGATTTATGTGGACTTCAATCTGATTATCAAAGCTTTTAAAGTGCATATAAACATACTGAGTGAGCCTAAAGTACCTTAAGATTCTTTCCAAAGGTATTTGTGGTATGCATGCTGACACGCGATCGCAAGTAGCAGAGTAAACATTGTTCCCTGGCTTACAAAAGGCAGCTGGTTCCCCATCTGGACCCCCACTTAATGCTCAATTGAAAAAGAAAAAAAAGCCAGTCTCTGGATAAAGGACTTCTCCGCTTTGAGTGAATTTCAAACCTGAAGGCAAAATCTACAAACCACAGTGAAAACCCCAGAGAGTGGCAGAATTCCCCCACTGATCATCCAATTTGGCTGATAGCAGTGCGTGAAAAAAGGAAAACAGAAGGGGGGGAGAGAAAAAAAAATCTCACAGGAATCTTCCATCACCCGGCTTCTCTGTGGAAAAAAAGCGGCCCACATTGATCCAGCGCATTAATCATGAGCAGACAAACAGCATGTTGTGTCTGTTGGTAATTGTGACTCTCGACCATACTTAGCCTATAGCTACTCACAACACAAGCTGATAAACCACTCTATTACCACAGCACAATGTAGGACACGTTCCGTCAATGGCAGCTTGAGAGCAAAGAGCTTGCTGCAGCAGTATCACAAAAGCCAGTTTATCTGCGCTCGGCAATGGAATAACACACATTCTAGCAAGGGGAAGCCCACATATTTTTCAGCGGCACTGCTCTATTAAGCTTTGTAGGAAATGGGAGAAAAGTACTGACCATTTTTTAAAACAAGAGGAGCGGAGGAGCGGAGGAGTGTTCCAACACCGCTCACATTATTAACAGCCACCCTCCTCTGCGCAAAATTCACACCTCCAGCTAGAGTCATTATCATAATTGTTACCAAATACTCCCAAGTTTTAATTGCAAGACCATTAATTTCCAATCTGAACGATTCCCTCGCACAGACAATTTCATTTCTAAATTGACATCCTCACTCAAATGATTTCATATAAACACACTGATAAAAAATAATAATATCTCAAGGGCCAAATAGCATGGAAGGGGGCTGGAAAATTATTCCAGTATGGTTTAGAGGCTGGCACGTTGTATCAAGAGCTGGTCACGGTTACTCCTCCGAGGCTTTAAAACAAATATACCCTTCAACAGACGCGTTATCGCCGTCTCCGCACTGCAAATAAACTATGGCTTGCCTCATTTCTTTTCAAGATAAAAGACCAGTCGTTTGGACATAATGGTCAGGGCCAACAAAATGAAATAATAAACCATTCATTAAATCAACCGCACAAGTGCTAACTTTTCTAATAAAGATTCCCCAAAGTTTAATTAATAGCAGTCGTTAGCGCTCGTTTAGAACTTATCGATTTAAACATAACAATATGTTAAAATAATGTATCCTGCAACAGTCATCATCCTCCCTCTGCGGGGCCTCTGCTCACACCGCATTGTAATCAACAGATTGTTAGACATGCATTTTCTAGGCCGCTGACAAAGCCTGATGTATGGGGTCAGCCAGAGCGTTCGTAATCCATCCATTGCTGCAATTTATTATCTTATTTTAATTGTATACACAAACATTGAGGTGATTTAGGTGACACAGTGGAAAGATGAAATCCGTTTATATTAAAAGGGTTGCTCACCCCTGGAGCCCACTGCCAGCAACACCTTTCAATGACTGCTTTTAACAACATGGTTATTGTTTTATTGATCAGGGTTTTATTACAGATTTGACACCCATGTTATGTGTTAATCGAACCGCATATAATTTTTTGACACATATTTTATGAGATTATGACTGCAATTAATTTAATAACTATTATTTTTTTCTGCGATTTCAGTCTTAACGAGGTTTGTGGGAGAGTGCTCCATTCGTCTTGGCTGTGTTGTCACTCATGCACTCTCCGGCATGGTGGCGCGGTGCATGACCTTAATGGAAGCCGGGGGAAATGGCCAATCGAGCAGCCGTCCGCACTCCCAGCTCATTGCTGGAGCCGCCTTCTTTTGTTCTAGGAAGTGATATCACTATTAAGGAAGCCATTCACAGCCATATAATTCCTCCTTTCTACACTTAAATGTTCCCAGCTTATGGGAAAATTATACAATTCGCCCTATGCTCAAAAGTGCTTTGAAGAGGTGTCATTTTTCAGGCAGTGTACGTTTAACCTTTGAGGTAAAGAAAATAACCTCCGCTCTGTGAGGAAGAGTACAATTGATATCCTTTTTAAAATAGAAATTATGCAACATCGGCTTCGCACACAGTAAATCAGGCAAACGTGCACGGCTGAAGATGGGACGTCAGCAGTTAAAGCAGGCCAGAGGACAGGGACCATAACAACGTGTCAAGCAGAGATAAAGCCCAACACATCTATAATGGCAGATAGAGGAGGAGGACAGTGTTGGTCAATAGCCCGAATCGGTTTCTTTTCATCTCTAGGAACGGCACATCTGCTGAACGTGGCACAATTTATCTATCAGAAGAATTATTAATTAATAGTTCATCTCATCCTGCATAATTGAGGACAGATCTGGAACACCATTAGCTGCGATAATAAAGAGAGCGATACCTCCCGCCCACCTGAGCACGCGGGGAGAATCCTGCTCTGGATCCTCGTGGCCTTGTCAGCAAATGTATTCTTTTCCACTGAGCAGTACTTAACAACTTATAGGTTTGTCAAACCAATTTAATTCTTTTTAAATCTTCATAGCAATTATCTTTTTGCATAATCAGTTTCAAGACCTTGGGGGTCTACTGGGTCTTGTAACGTCTTTAAAATAATTGTTCACGTAGTAATTTGAAGTTTTGTGGAAATTGCTTAATAATCAGATCCCAAAGTCAATATTTGGCTGTGGAACTAAGTTGTAGATGGAAAAGACTTCATGGAGCTGTAACGATAGGAAGAAGAAAAAAAGAGGACTGGCTAAAAATAAATTACATCAGAAAGTTAGAGACAACTCTACATAAACGCATGCGTGTGTGTGTGTGTGCGAGTCTGGTGTCTTTTGTACATGCACGTCACACTCACGGCAGCTAGGAATGAACTTGTGTGAGATTCCCGCCGCACAGGTGCAGATTGAGTTTTCATGAGACAAAAGTGGGTCTATCATCAAAAGTAACGCAAAGGCAAAAAGATAAAATGAATTTATATTATCATGAAATATTAACAGCTGTTGTGGAGCCAAAGCAGCAGTCCTCTACTTTGAACATTTGAAAGATTTCCAACTTTTTAAAAAAGGGAGGGCGCACAGGTTCTATGTTTGTCCCGATTACCCTTGTAATGAGATGTATCCCAGTCTTTAGTAATGACAGTAATGAGAGGGATAAAAAACAGAGCTGGCATATCAATGACTCCAGCATTCCCAGTCTGGTTAAGCCCATTTGATGTATGTAGGCACAAAGGAAGCACGATCCCTAACAGCAAGGACAAATAAAAGAAAATACAGGTCTGACACAGTGCTCCCTTTGACTCCTAAAGTATATATGAATCACCACCCTTATTATCACTCTGACACAGCATGGAGCTTTTCTTTATGAACACTACTTAAGGAGCATCTCATAATGTGCACTGACTAAACCCAATCATAATTCGTCTTGCCCAATAACAACAAGACAATGCTTTACGGAAAATGTCTGATGTCATATCATCATTACGCTAATAGCAAAAGCCTGGGCTACTCTTAGCCCCACCCAATTAGTCATTTCAAACTGCTTATTGGTGAGAACGCGTCAATGATCAATTCAAGCATTGAGCCTGTGGAACATAGCTTGAGTCAGTGCCAACATTGATTATGTGCAGGAGCAAATTGGTCCGTAATAATGGGTATTTCTCATGATGCCTGTGTAAAGGTTTTTTGTCTCGTTATGTGTTTAAAGGCTGTATAAATGTAGAGGTTTTATGCATCTATACAGTCTTTTAATATGTGGACAGGTATTGTGAGATTAACATCAGTAGCATGAAAGTAAGGTTTTGAATGTGTAAGCCAGCATGCTTTGGCTCCAGCAATTTACATGAAACTTTTCTGCTTTTTCTTTTTGCCTCCACCCATGAGATAAATTTTTTGCTGATCAGAATCCTGGATTTCTACCATGTTTGTCCCATACCTTTAAGGTAAAACACAATCTCAATGACATCCAACTGGTATATTTATCTCATGGTAGATATACCCCATTAATAGGTGCAATTTGGTCTGAACCCAGACGATATTTTTAAAACTACCATTCCTTATGACGTGTAAAGTGATAAATTACCTATAAAATCTCTAGGGCAGGAGGTGGATTATTTAAGAGTTGGAGCAATAAAAATATATCTTATTGGGACAGGAGAAATCTCATGGAGGCTTGTTCAGCCTTGGAGGAGGTATTTGTTCTAATTAGTGCCTCTCTAAAATAGTTTTGCAGCATTTAGTATACTCATTCAATGTTTTGCATTTGGTTGGCCAACTGTGCCTTTAAGAGCAACCAAGAAACTGAAGATATAATACGTAAGTTAACCTACATTTCAAAGAAGGCGGCCTCATCTTATAATGTGAATATTTAAAGTTTTGACAAGAAATTCCTTTATTTGCCATTGTTTGATCGTCATCACAAAGCTATCTGCAGTGCAAATTAAATAAAGAATATTGACTGAGTAAAATGAAATAGATTGCCTGAAACCAGTATAGAACCTTTAAAACCAGAGCAACACAGCCTAAATGTTAATAGAAAAAAAAATCTATTTAGCCTTTTAGTGGGTTGAATAACTTCAAGGCTTTTCTCGAAGACCCCATGGATCATCAGGAGGTCCCAGGTGGGAGCGTTGCCTTAGGAAACTCACACTTCCTCAACTGTGCTGAGAATCCCCAGTTGGTTTAAGTCATATACAGTTAGAAGCCAAAGAATCCAATTTACCCCGTTCCCATACTTCTTTGATTTCCTTTGCTTTGTAAGGTCATTTATCTACAGTCTTAATTTAGAAACTGATTTCTTCTCTCATTGACAGCCAGCTGGAGTTTCTCCCCCCACTTGGCTGTCATAAAGGAAGGCAGGTGTCCTTAAAGGTAGTGAAAAAAACTGAATATAACAGACATGTTCAATTAAAGCAGAATTACATGAGAATGAATCATTGTGTTCTTAATGGGTTGAGCAGAAACAGTCCCCAGAGCACACCGGTGAGCTCTACAATAAGGAACGCTGCTGTAAGTGGATCAGAACAAGCACAACCTCAGTAGTGGCTAATGAAGACCATGAATAACTTTTGTAGAGATGTATACGCTCTGAAACATCTCTCCAAATGGGTCCAACAGTATCTCTCTCTCTCATACACACACACACACACACACACACACACACACACACACACACACAGAAAAAGATTCTCTGATTTCACACTTTTTCAAGTGTATGTCAATTCACTTCAATTCATTTCAAACAGGAATATAACACTAATCCTGTGTAGAAATAGTAAAATTGGAAGAAAGTGTCCCTGCAGGGGCCTTATTTGTTCTGGTGTCTACAGGAAAGATAACAAAACGAACCAGTGTTTGCATAAAGTCTACAAAATGACAATATCTGCAGAGGAGGTTATGTTTTGACTTGCTTCAATTGGTTTAATTGTTAAATAATTCTGCTGCAGACATTTCCTTAACATTGTAGCATTTTTCAATGTTTTTGTCTATTTTCTCAAAAGTAACACACTGATCTGAGGACTTATCGCTGACATTTAACCCATGATAGACCATCAAGATGTATAATTTAGCATGGAAACTAGATAAATAAAACTATTGTTTCTCACTTCAAATACACAGAACCACATCCTGTTTTGATTATTTCTTTGTTTCTTTGTTTCTATATCCTAAAAATATTATTTATGTTTATTATTGTGTGATAATTCTTCAAACATTATTGTGGCAGAGAGATATAAAGGAACCATTTCAAGCCTTCATGATTGACACAGATTTGCACCCTTTGTCTTGCCGGCGACAATGACATCTGCCTATCATCCAAACCTGCCCAACACTTGTAAAAAAAGAGACGATGAATATAACATCAAGTGTCACCTTCCCTTTGTCTCAGCCAGACCCAAGGTGACATGGAAGTCTGCTCTTATCACCACAGCCAACTATGACACTTATTCTCCATGGAGCTCATTAAAGGGCACACCTCTGCACTAACAATATGCTCAACTAACTAAGACATTTAACTGAAATCTCACACACACACACACACACACACACACACACACACACACACACACACACACACACACACACACACACACACACACACACACACACACACACACACACACACACACAAATCAGTTTTCATTTAGTTCCACACCTGCCAAGACCACACACACGCATGAAGGAAATATTAAGTGGCCCTTCCAAGGTGATCTGAAACAGGCACACTTAAAGGAAAAAATTGTTTCTGGGCGACGTTTACATGGCTCAACTATTGAAATGTTGCAGCAAATTTACCACTGTGCAAAAAAAGGACAAAACGACGTACAAGCCTCCTCAAAAAATCTAAATTTAATTTCAAACAGGCAACCATACATCAGTTTACACATGCAAAAGACACAGAGGAGCATGAGTATCCCGTTGGAGTCAAGCTGCTGTACCAGTGGCTGAAAAATAGAATGCTGCTGGACGAGAGACTGGTAACAAAGAGACTGTTGATGGGGGTCTACTGCCTTTGTGATTTCTTCTCCACTTCTCCATAAGCTGCTCGTCTTTCTCGTCTCCTCATCTGCAGAGCTTCCATCTGTCTGCAGCTGTTTTGGCCTTGTGGCAACGCTGTTCTGTGAGGGCCACATTATTCTCAATCAGGACCTGCGACTCTGCTGCAAATGCCTAATTTTTCTCCTGACATCTTGTTTTCACCCAGCTGCTACATTTGGTAAGTTAGGCTTCTCAGACCTCCTAAACTGCACATCACATCAAATGGCAACTAATCAGGCTGAAACTCTAAGAATTATTCTGGGACAGGGTTTGCCTGACTTAAAGGAGGAAGAAGAGTGATAAGCTCAAGTAACATCATCCATCCTGAGCCAGAGGCAGAACACAAACACAGGCCGAGTCTGAGGGTTTGGCTGAGTACCTGTTTACAACTGTAAATAAAGGAGTGGACAGTGAGTGCAGTGAGGGAGGTCAGGAAGCTGTCACCTAGATGCAGTGTGATCTGTACCTGAACTTGATCTCAAGCTGTCACCTCGGTCCACATTAATGAAAGCTGTAATGGGGTGGAGTGTCAGCCAGTGTGACTTTCCTGCAGACACGGGGCCACATTGCTCATTTCACAGGGAACACATTTCCATGGGAGCAAAATTACTCAAGAAAACTGCTGCCCCTCACTCACAGTATGAGTGTGACGACTAGTGAAAGAAAACCTGCTGCAACAATGAGGGTTTCGTTATTTGTGGGTGTCGACATCACTGGAAACATTAAGAAGACGACAAGAATGAATGACAGCATCACAACAAAAATGAGTGGATTAAGGGAGAGAGAGAAAGAGCCCTCTGGAAGTTCTCCTCAGGAGTTATATTTACAGTGAGTGCAGCATAATGGGAGCTCAGTAGACAAATACTCTCACATCTTAATTTTTCAATTAGCATGGCTCTTGTTCTCTAAACATATGCAAACACAGCGGGGCGTCTATTAAAATGCAACTCTAGTGTTGAGCCTAATTAGAGTAAATTGGTTGGCTTGTATTGGGAGGAATTTGAATGCAGCTCAGCCTCCATGTTTCACCATGTGTTTCACCCCGACAAACAAACCGGCACACAAAGCCTCGTGCATATGTTCAGCACAGCCACAGCCTTCAAGTGACTGAAGTGTGTATTAATGCTCAGCATGTACCATAACTATCATATTACAATTGCTCAAAGGTGTATTTGTAGTTTTTCTGTCTTATTTATATGTTTTCCTTATATAGTGCATGTGTTTTTGTTAGAGCACTACTAATTCCTTTATTTATATGAGCTAGTCAGCAATTTGGCTCCATTATCAGCAAGCATGACAGGCTGGTAAGGACAAATAACAGTTACTAATAAAATGTTGCTGACTTCATCTCAGTGATGTTTTGATAGGAGTGGATCTACAGTATTTTTGCCAACGTCACTGGAACATTGGAGAGGCTCAGTTTATAGGCAGGAGGCCAAATGGACCCTTTGCAATGTAAAGGATAATTTCTCCTGGATGCTTTCTGCTTTTCCGGGGTAAACAGTTGCCTCCTGACAGGGCAAATGTGTAGCAGCCTGCTGCATGTGAATATAATCCTGAGCCCAGAGGAGCGCATGAAGACGCTAAGCTGTGGTAAAAGTGTGTTCGACATTAATTTACGCCGGCCTGGGTTGTGTGTAGCCTAATGTTTTGTGCTTGAGATAATCAGTTTTGTCACACTAAGTGCATTTTTTATTTGTGATGCAATGGAGCAGATGGCAGATGAAATGACTGGAGCTAATGCAGAAAGGAAAGGAAGAGGAAACGCTGCAGAGGAGAGCCCTGTGTGGGTCAGAGAAGGTAAGGATTCTAAATTGGGCTTGGTTCTGTGGCTTGTGTTTGTGTAAATCTCTATTATGATGATGCACAGTAGTTAGCGGCGTACTTGACAACAAGACAGACATTATTAACGGTGTTTTAATCCACTGCTCCTGGTATTGATCTTATTTTGTGCCAGATATTGTTGAAGATCATTCCTGTTCAATCGTTCGGTGTGCTGCAAAAGTGAAGCGTTTAGATTCTGAGATGAAAAGTGAAGTTAAATTATTCCCGATCCTCAGAATAAGTGTGGTGCGTAATGAGCGCACCAGGCTCGGTGAAACATTGGAACAAAACCTGAAAAATGCATAACATGCCTGCAGGCCTTATTTCTTTATGAGCTAATGGTCATGGGCATGGACCGACTCCACTTCTTTCTTAATTCATTAGTTAACACAATGAGCATCTCACTGCTTCTTTCCTCCAATATACAAGGACATTTCCTAAATTTTGAAGTTAATTTGAACTCATTGGGCATTTCTCACCCTGCCTCCTTCTGTTTTCATTCCATCACAGAATTAAGACAAATTAATCAAAAGCAAAGATCCTTCTAAAAGCAGGAATGAAAGGAAGTTTAACCAAATGTTACACATGGAAGCTGTTGTGAACAATGTTAATTTAAATGCATCGAAAACAACTCAATAAAAAATAGCCAATACAGCCCTGAGCACTGTCGTTTTATTTGCATCTCTCTTAGGCAAGACAAATACGCTTTATTCTCAAATTTGTCCAGAGTGTGAATAAGTCATTAGACATTGAATGTTAATAGAGAGAAAGCTTTGGCAAATAATTCATCTGAACTAGGTGGTAAAAATTTAAGCAGTGTGTAGCCACAATATCAACTTGTTAATATACTGTATATTTAAATGAGATGCTAACAAACCAACAGATTTGACTATTTGTACAGAAATTAACTGAATAATGTGAGTTTCAGAGCCTTTGGATGCCTGTGTGCCGTTTATTGGCCGTCATCGTGAACTTCTACTAACTGTACTGATCTGTTTCTGTTGGTTCTGCATTTCTGTTTCTGTCTTTTATGAGACCAGGGGATAATGGATCTTTGTTTTTGTCAAAATGCAAAGAACCATTCAGCAATCGATAGTTTCCTCTCACTGAATAATCTCCTATATTGATAATTTCTGTGAGTATCCGCCTTGTCTGTGCCGTCGCATTAGGCGTTTTTCTGCTTTCTAATCACTTTCACGTGCAGTATTTGGAATCGGTTGTGCCAAAATGTCTGTTTTGCCGTTCATCACAGATACAATTTGTCTCTTAAATTGTCACTTCAAGACAGTAATGCACTCCAGTTCCACTCCCACTGTAAAGGTGTGGTGGCTCCGTCTGAGCTTGCGTCCTTTGAAGTAACCTTTAAATGTTGCTTTACAGGTGTTACCCTGACAAAGATCAATTGTGGAAGATTGATTGATGGCAAGGATGGAAGGCTTAGTGGTTAGCATTGTTTTCTCACAACAAAATGATCCGAGTTTGAATCCAGCTTGGGTTTATGTTGTGTTTGCCGAATGTTTCTGTGTTTGCATGAGTTTCCTTCCACAGTAGGTAAATGTACATTTTATGTTAAGTTGCAAGTTCTAAGTTGTAAGTGTATCAATCTCTATGTCAACCCTGTGATAGACTGGTGACCTGTCAAGGGTAAACAGTACCTCTGGAATGGGCTCCATTACTCTGCACAAGATAAGGAGGAATAGGAAATGGATGCCGGGATGGAAATAGGCACAAAATGAAATCTATGATTGTTATCAAGAGCGCACATCTTAAAATGACAAGTAAGAATTTTAAAAAGGTACAATCTGTGATACAAATGTAAACAAAACAGCTGCTCTCCACTGAAAATATGCAAACAGTAGAAAGAATGTAAGAAGTCCAGACGCAGAAGAGAAAACATGCAAATTATTTCATTCAGAGGGGATTCTAAAAGCTTTGTCCATGTTTAAAGGGCACCGATTCAAGTACACTTTCTTTTGCAGCAGCACCACTGTGCACAGAGTGAAAATAGGCCATTTTAGGTATTGTCTTTTTAAGTTATGTTTCTGTATTTAATTCAGAAGTAAGATTGTGGAACAGGTTGATTCACTGACATGAAGAGAGAGTCCTAACTGAGGCGGCAATTCCCCTTGTGGTAGTTGATGGTAAACCAGAAGTGCTTCAGAGACCTGATATTTTGATTTATGGATTCCCATCAAGGACATAATTAATAGTCAAATTACACAAATACAAAGGGGGTACTGAGCAAGTACTGCAGCCCAACATAAAACATCGCAATATTGGATTAGATCTCATCAAATGCAAACACCGGCTAATCGTGTTTTCCCATCATGAAAGGATTATGAGGGAGAGTTACTGCCAGAAACAGGCAGAGGTCTGACATGGAACTGACATGCCACGGAAGAAATCACGACACTGTGACAAAACCAGGCAGAAGCTCCAGCATTAGCCGCAGCTTTTCAGTTAACTAATATCAAATGCCCGACTTGTGCCTTTGTCTCCACAGCAAGTTTGTGGTTTACAAAAGTAATTTGGAAAGAACCCCGTGTTTGAACATGCATTTTGGAGACAGAATTATTTGCCTTCTTGCCTAATACGTGTTGTGATGTTCTCTCCTTATCGGTTGTCGGTGTTTATGTATGTAAATGAGCATGTAAATGATACGTTGTTGTTGTTATGTGATTTCCCCACCTGGCAGAGTCTTCCTCCCTCTGTGATTGAATACGATCTCTTCTCTTGGACAGAAAGGATCCAAAGTGAGGCTCAGGTCAGCGAGTGGAGGCAAACTGAGCCGGTGGAGTCCAGCAGAGACGGAGAGGCTCAGCGGCCTGGACAGTGCGACAGCTCCACTTCCCCTCTCTTCTCCCTGAAAATGTTCCTTAGAAGGTCTTCGTCCTCAGCATCGTCCACCTCCTCCACAGAGTCTCTGTCCTCCTCTCAGGAGAGTAACACAGGTCAGTGGCGCACACACACTTCAGTAGGAGCCCCTATGCGCTGTTACCTGACAAAATTGAAACATTTATTAGTGACAGTATTCATTCAAACACAGCTTCTATGTGGCTGAACTGATGATTCATATACGGAATAATATCAGACCAGACAGAATTTAAAAAAAAAAGACAAATTGCAGGCTTTCTGCCCCCCCATGCTGCGTGAGTGCTTAAATACAGTTCATATAATCAATTATGAAAAAGTGTGAATAATTTAGAGACTGAAACTACAGCAAAAAAGGGAAAATCTAATGAAAAAAATGGCCTCCAAAGTAGCAAAATAAGTGATTACATTTATGTTCATATGCAATTCATGTACTTTATATACTGGATATGACAAAATAACTAATTAAAACTCAACACTGATTAGGTAATAAATAATACAACTGTATCTAAAATCATGCCTCCAGATGTTTCAGTCTACTTAAATTTTAACTGTACTTCAAAATTCTACATTTTCTTTGGAGCTACGGTGAACATCTTTGAACGGTTCATCTTCCACAGCACATTCTCTGTCCTTTCTAATGGTGGAGTCTGTCTGCTATTGACAAAAACAAGATGCACAGCAAGAGCAAGAGTCCAATAAGATCCATTTTAACAAGGAGCTGATTAGCTGCACTCAATCCCGTATTCCTCCAGTGCTTCATTTTCCCTAATGGAAAGCTTGAGCTTGTCCTTTCTGGATGCAGTGTACTGGTCTTGATGCCAAATTCAGATTTTTTGGTCATTTGTTTCCTCTGCTTCGGCACAAAATGTGGGTTTTAACGTCTGCAATGGATGCAAATGACACAATTCTACAAGGTATCTTATGAGAATTCCTTAGAGGTTCACAACCGCTTAATCATATTTTAAAGCAGAGGAGGAGGATTAGGGCGACTGCACTAAAGCCTTGCTCTCCCATGACGATCGAGCTCTCTGGAAAAGTGGATTTGGATCATGACATCCACCGTAGTTTAGTCTGTACCGACTCCTTCGCTGACAAACTTAACAGGCGTACAAATTCTGCATTGGTCCATTAACATGAATCCTTTGTTTTCCGTTTCTGCTCATGGAAAATGGTTGTTCTATAGATTTTTTACACCATTCACATGCAGACAAAGTAAATGAATCCTGCATTTGATGGAATGAAAGTCTCAGAGGCAAAATATCTGATTTATTTCTACATTTCTATCTGATATGTGCCACAGGGGTGTAAAAAAATATGTATCTGGAGTGAAGGCAAGTAACCGAGGCTATGAACCAGGAAATACATGGCCTACACAATTCAGGAGATGTTACGTGTGTTATACATGTTTTAAATGTATCGAGAATCAAGTTTCTACTCATTGCATTATTCTATAGGGACATATATTCCTGCACATTATGAACCGGTCAACAGTTTAAGGACGCTTACCGACAACATGCCTTTAGCAACTACAGGTCCTCATGGTCAATGTGCTCATTTGATGATCTCATGCTTCATAGCACCCATGGGGGCACCATTTGGCAAAGGCTGCTGCGAAGGCACCTAGCAACCACAATGCCACTTGGAAATGCTCCTGACAAAGTGTGCAGGAGAGCCTCTGGTAATTGATTATGTCTCCAAACAGCTTTCTTGCTTGTCTCCTTGTCAGGGAGCAGGGGAGAATTTCTTAAATTATGCATGTTTAAAAGGAAGGAGAGGAGGCTTTTAAAATAATAAGACATAAGTGAAGACAGACACAAGTGGCTCTTATAGTAACAAAGGTGATCTGTGTCTTAGAAGACAAATTCCCATGGTGTGGTTTGAACATGCATAATCCCTCATTACACATCAACCTTTGCAAAATGTGAAGGGTAGAAGCTTTAAATACAGCAACAAATGGGCTATTGTTGCTGATATTTGTTTTCTGTCTATGTGCCCATGTTTATTTCCCACAGTCGACTGTGCAGGGATTGTCCTGAAATGCCTCTTCTGCCGGTTCTATGATCTGATCCTCATGCTTCCCGGCTCCTGTGAGCGAGTTGCCAATCGCTGCTGCCCCAGCTACAAACACGTCATCTCCACCATGGAGTCCGCGTCCAACAAGGAGGATGACACGTGCATGGACTGGGACTGTGGTCTGTTCAGCTCCTGTCAAGATGCAAGCGAATGCCTGGAGCTGGCTATGGAGATCTCCGAGTTATGCTACCGCTAGTGGGAAAACTATAATAAACACATAAGATACAGGCTGCGACAATAAAAGGGCAAACTGTGCTAAGTGAAGGAGAGGATTTCTATTTATTTATGAAAGCAAAAACTGAAGGAGTTCAGGAAGGGTGCATATTACACTGCATACAAAAAACTAACTTGTACAAATGTACAAATTAAATGCTTGCCTAAAGCGAAAGAAATGACTATATTAAACCTAATAATTTTGTGGACCTATCTGTGTAACCGTCAGATACATCAAAACCGTTCTGTATCCATCTGTGTTGCATGAATCAAGCAATATGCGTTAGCCTACAGCACAACAATTCTATTATTGTTCCCCTGTGCAAGGAGATATTATAGCCAGCTAGATCCTTATCCAGCCAAAGTGCACCAACTGGTAACTGATAAATATAGCATTTTCTTTCATTTTGTTTAGATAAATTGTTTTCTGGCACCAACATTTAATGAGTTCATCCCGAAGCCCACCTGTCCATCAAGTTTGTATTCCAGCTAACAAACAAACAAACAAACAAGCCAACAACCAGCAGATGCAGCCTAAAAAGTAATCTCCCTCTTAGCCAAGGTCGTTTAAGTGACAATATGCTACATTTCTGACAAAAAATATGAATGCAAACACAAAACAATAAGGAAACCAAGGGCGCAATCTTCAGCATTTGTCTGCATGTGATCTTACGTGTACAGCAACAATCCAGTGGTGCACATCACCTCCTCCCTCTCAATGGATGCATGTGACTTCAGGTGGATCTAGATGCCGTTTCATACACAAATAAAAACTTAGTAGAGTCAGAACCAAGTGAGGATGAGTAGGACAGCTTCCAGGTAGTACATACTTCAATAGAGGCAATTTACAACACGTTATCCATTAAATGAGACATATAATACCTGTGTCTATGTTTGTATTTTCATTTAAAGACTATTGAGCCACTTGTAATCCTGCATACTGCAGCACTGGTCCTCACACTGAGTGGAAATAGACCATTTTAAGTAGTTTCTTTTCTTACATCTAATCCCAAAAAAGCCTGCACTGTTCTGATTGGGAGTTGGCACCGCCCATAAACAACAAAGTCAGGTGCTAAGGTTGTACAACTTCAACAACGTTCAACTCATTACTCACTTCTACAGGGGTCTCAAGCAGGCCTGTAGGTTTTATATCCTGCGTTTAATTAACTGCTCACCTGGCCCAGAAACCAAATATGTCAGGGATTAAATTTGAACAAAACTTAAGTGCATATTTAAGTCTTGATGTACTCCAGCCAATAAGAAGTAAGCCAAACCACGGAGTATGGCTTGCATGGATTGTAAATTTAATTAATTTAAATTCACAGTATGCTATCTTCAAATTATAGTAAGTTGATTGCTTGAGTTTGTGTCTACATAGTTTTTCTCCCCTGCATGTTGTAGTTCTATGGTTTTCCAGGCATTCAACCTTCAGTATACTGCATTTAACACGTGACAATGTGACATGAAGCTAACTAATTAGCAGTGTTTGCGGTGCAGCTACAAAAACTTTTTCATTAGCTTGACAGGAGTGCAGCTACTTTTAAAACAATGCCGCTTTTCCAGAAACTTACCTTTTGTTGCACGCAGCCCGTGTTGGCGTGCCAACACTTTTATCACGTGAGGGGGTGTCAGTGGCGCGCGCCGACGTAACTTTTGCCCAACTCCATTGTAAACACACACGTTACGCCCACACACGGGCGCGCTGTATTTTTGAAACGCGCCATAACAGGCACCTTATCCCAGCATGCATCACTTCACATCACATCGGTTACCTCGCTTTGCCTTTTGGGAAACGTAGTGTACACAAACAAATTCGTCACGATGCTGCACTTTTTTCCCCCCTTCATATTGAAAATGTGCAAATACTACTGATTTGTGTGAAACAAAATTGGCTTCTTCTTTTTTCTTTTTTCTTCTCTTTCTTAACATAGCTTCAAAGGTATCTTTTCTCCGAGCTTGAAATGTAGTAAACTACTTCATCAAAAGAGTAGCTTCACAACAGCTTAACTATTGAAAACTGTGTGTAGCTCGTAGCTTCAGCAGCTAATGGTTATAAGTAGCCTCGCAAAAATCTGTTTATAGGATCGCTGTCTTCATGCAATGTTCATGCAGCATTGGTAAATAAAGCTAAATGTAGCTCAGATCGTGTCCTCCTTCTGTTGGGTAATTACACACTCTTGCATCATATTACAGCAATGTATTACATATTGAACAATTTAGATAGTGAATATACCTTAGTAGTCAGATAATTAAGCATCTTTAATTTAATCTCTATAAAAACAAATCATTGGAAGCAGCCTCATCACACACTGCTGGCATCCAGGGCTGTGAATTCCATCGCTGCTGTGTTGACGCGCAAACTGACACATCAACAGGCACTCCAGCCTCAACATGATCGTTTTTCTGAAGTATGGAAGAAAAAAAATATCTTGAAGCCTGTCCCCTGTCGAGCGTGCCTATTTCAGTTCAAGTGCCATTGGAAACACGGGAGCAGTTAGATATGGCATTTGT
Organism: Genypterus blacodes; assembly: GCF_046128005.1. Classification (NCBI taxonomy): domain Eukaryota; kingdom Metazoa; phylum Chordata; class Actinopteri; order Ophidiiformes; family Ophidiidae; genus Genypterus; species Genypterus blacodes. The sequence goes on from NW_027466831.1 coordinate 5,765,151, forward strand.
AGGGCACTCGTCCTTGTGGCTCCCCTCAACCTCTGCTCTAAAAGACTGTTCCCTCAAGTGGCTGATCACTGTTTGGATCTCTTCAGTCTGAAATATGTCCTTGTCACAAAATGGGAAATGAACACAGGGGATTATGCCTGATATGTCAGTGAGAGAACAGTAGACACGGGACAACGTCGCTTCCAATGCATCATCTGTTTCCCGGGGAGGTCAGTCTGAGTGGCGAGGCCTACAGCACAGAGTTAGTGTATTATCCGCAATTACTAAACATTTGTTTTCTGCCATTAGATACGAAGAGAGAGAGAGAGTAAACGCACTGTACAAACAAGGAAGCTATTATAGTGCTGTTGTGAGACACTCTTCTCTGCCCCTGCTGTTGTAGTCATCCGCTGCTGCTGCTTCACTGTGCAGCTCGGGAATTATGGCGGCATGGAAATTTGATTTGATTTGATCGTCTGTGAATGTTTCAACACTGTAATGCAGACAAATGCTCCAAGTTGCTCCAGCTGAATTCCCAAATTCCCGTATACCCACAAGCTTTAGAGAGGCTTTAGGGGTTGCATTTTCCAGTGCAATCAGCGACCAACAAGGAGCATTGCTTCTGAATATGATGTAAACAGAATCAATAGCATTTATTATCTATTAAAAGTCTTTAGAGTCAAGCTTGCGCCACTGCAGCAACAATGTCTATTCTTCAGTCCAGTTATCAGGGACTTTTAATTTACCATTATTGTAAAGTATTTTCATTATTTACTTCATTCTTTCTCTTAATATTATGGAGATGATGATTTTCAAATTAAAGGATTGTGAAGATCTCTAAATGAAAATCTGTATGATTTCATATAATATGCTTCTCAATGTTTATTTTTTTAAATAGAGTTTAATCCTCTGACTAAATGTAGTTTAGGTGTTAAACTGTGGCCATATTTGACCCGCTGAAAGCTGCACAGGAGCTCAGACAGTGTTGCGCCGCATAAAAAACTAAATAATGTAAACTCTGGGCATGCTGAGCAAAATTGTACATTGTGGGTTACATCTACTGGGAACGCTGCTTGTGACCAATTTTCTCATTACCTGGCGCGGCACAATTACAAAGCCGACTGCCCGAGCTAATACTGCTCCATAAAACCTATTGGAGGTCCTTTGTGGTTTTTCGAACATAAAGTGTGTCTGTATAAACAGATGCCAGTTTTAAAGCGAAAACATCTGCACATCTTAAATTCGCTGGATCTCTTTCAAATTACCTGATGGCTTTGGGAGTTAGGATGGGCTTCACGAACTCTAATGTTTTAATAACATCCAAATGGCCCTGTCCTTTACTGGCCAGGTTCAAACGCTGTCCCATCTCGGCCCAGCGGATGTGGACAAGGTCAGGTGGTTCGCACTGCAGCACAACACGTGGACGCTCCCTAACGGCTGCTAAGAGGATCCCGTTAGGCCATTACACCGCTCACTAGCTCACATCCTAATTCGAAACACTTGTGCAGAGGGTAAAGAAGGAGCCGTAACGCTGGGCTGATTAAATGTTTTGCAACTATCCTCCACGACACTTCCAAATAGCCAACGCCGCGCCGGGGTTTTGTTTTGCGATGCACGCCTCACATCAACAAAGTGATCTAATCGCGTGCTCCTCTGCCATGTTTACATGCATCTCTGCACACTAATCGCACACAAGGTTTCTTCAGAGTTCAGACCCTGATCGCTTCATTAGCACGAAGCCGCTCTTCCTCCAGAGCACGCAGCTCTAATGCCGTCTCCCCTCAGATGCTGTGCTGCAGCCCGGAGTGGCCTCCCGAGGAAGCAGCGCCATTAAATATTAATGCCATGTGTTTAGAGGGTTTTTATTTCAAACAGTGGGTTTGTCAGCATCTTATGTAGTGTTCCTCAAGATTAAGTCCATGTGGAGATGGGGTCCCTATGCTTTATGTAGCATTTGTGCCTTCAGAATAATTTAGACTTGTTTTTCTAATGGTCTTTCTGTGTTAATATTGCCAACATTTTCACCGTGATTTCCTTCAGTAAGTGGAGCATTTTTAAGTGGTGGAGAGTGGTGCTTTCTGTACTTCGCAGCATATTGTGTAGCTGTCACACAGTGAGGAATGTTTGTGTGCATTTGAAATGATGTCATTTCTTCTAAGCTTTGATATTTCCCTTTATGCAGTTTCAGGCACGATACTGTGTGTCTGGATGGATAACATTCTTCAGCTGCACACAGTAGAGCACAATTAGAACACACTGAACGTCTCCCAACACAGAGCCTCAACCCAATTCAGTTCATTCCATTAACTTTTGCTGCTGGCCGACTGCAACTGCAACTGTAAATGGAGTGTGTGTCAGCAGGACATGTTGAAATCTATTAAAAATCTATCAAGAATTTTGTCATCTGTCCTCATTTGTGTCATTTGTTCTATTGTCCTAGTTTACATGCCAGTTTCACAATTACCCCCTCAAATGAACCTGACCTTACTCTCATGTAGGGAAGTGATGTGAGCGCATCATCCTCAATTAGGTCATGGGCGTTAATAGTACTGCGGAGAAAAAACGAACGCTCCCCACATCCTTCAGGAATTGAGCCTGACACTACTGACTCCCTCGAATCTATATTTGGGCCACGTGTGTGGATGTGTGTCACTCAACGCCAGCCGCCTAATCTTCACCAGAGAGAGGAGCGAAAGTGAGCTGTGGCCCATGGGCAGAGATTGTCAAGGCACAAAGGGAGCTCCCAGCAGACACTGCTAACCAGGCCCCTGGCAGGTTTTTTATGATACCTTTCAATCAGCGTATGATTCCCAACTGAAATGACAGGTGATTTGACTCAGCCTCCAATTAATGACCTCATTTCAACAATTAAGAGCAGAGGAGGAAGAGGAAAGCCCTGCATAAAAGACAGCCCAGTGAGCCGGGGGGCCGGTTTTGATGCCTTGATAGTACAAGATGATGCGTCTCGTTATATCGCCGACTTCCGCGAGACTTGGCGAGGGTGTCGTCTCGGGCTTAGGTGACCTCTCCTCCCTTAGCAGGTGGCGTCCTGTGAGGGAGGCACACACACACACACACACATCTGCAAGGAGCTGGAGGTGGGGGGCTGGCATAGGGACGGGGATGGAAGAGGAGGAGGGATGGGCTGTCTGGAAAAAGGGTGAGGGTTGGTGACAAAAGGGTGGCAAACGTGGCAAGGGGATGATAGAGTGCATCAAGCTTTGTGAGTGTGGTTGTGTGTGTGTGTGTGTGTGCGTGCGTGCATGTGTGTGTGTGTGTCCCCTCTTGCCCCCACCCCCCACAGCATAGAGGAAATTAAAGAGCTGTGTAGCAGGAGGAGAAGAGGGGAGGAGGGGGGTGATTTAGAGCACGGCGCAGGGGGATGGGGACCCGGCGCATTGGAGTTAATTACTGAATAATGAGGAACAATTTATTGTGTTCTTGTTAGAGACATCAAAATGCTGGATGCTGCCTATAGAAAAGCTTCTCTCTCTCTCTCTCTCTCTCTCTCTCTCTCTCTCTCTCTCTCTCTCTCTCTCGCTCGCTCCCTCTCTCCCCGTGTCCCTCCTTACAAATCCGTTAAAATGCAGTGTTTAACTCGGAGTCATTAAAAGGCCTTTATACCTCAGAAAGTGGGAGTCCTCCGGGCTGATGAGGAGAGTCATCACTCTGTCCTCACACAGTTCCACTCACCTCCAGGGCCTCTGAGTTTACACCAAAACCTAATGAGAACCGTGCCGGCTCTCCGCTCGCTGATTTTTAAGGATGCGCTCCACTTTTCATGATCCCACTGCTTTATGTCACAACTGCATGATGTTCTCTAATGTGCCGCAAAAACAGGGATATAAGAAAGTGACATGGCATCTTGATGATAATTTTCTTATCCAAAACAAGGAATAACTCCTCTTATCAAGGATCTGCACTAAATTACCAGACTGCTTTTGTACTCTTGAGTTGTCCTATAGTTTGCATGCACTTCAGGTCTTGATGCCCAAATCATATAAACCAATTTCTTCTTTATCTCGTTGCATTTTCTCTTTTAGGTGGCCCTTGTCTGAAATGTGTCCATAAACAAGGGCAAAGAGCCACCGTGGATGGAAATGAGATGGAAACTGTTCTACTTGCTTGCTTTCTGAAGCATCCCTAAAGAGCTGCATTGACTTAATTAGAAGGCAGAGAAGAAGAGTTGGAGCACTTGTTGCAGTTTGGGACCCTGTGGCAACGACTGCTGCTCTGTCATTCATATATGGACAAACTAGAAGAGAAGTGTTTTAACCATTGAATCAAAAGAGTATTATCTGTTTTTGCAAATTAACTGGCCTTGACTGGAACTACACATATCTTCTCTTTCACTGTTTGTTCACAAAGTATATCTGACATTGAATAACGGGTTCAGTGTGTGTGTCCTGCTCACTACAAACAAGTCTGTAAAGTGAATAGATGACACATTTACTTATTGAAGACATATAAGAAGATGATATTGAGCCCTGAAACACTCACAACAAGTGGAAGATGAGGAAATGTGAAAAGGAAGATGATGACTGGATTATTTATTGCAGGATTGTGGTGGAGGCTTTTGTCCGTGTGTACACGTGCACAGTGTCACCTCTGGAACATGTTGTGTTCATAACTGTTTTGAAATCCACATCCTGATCATTCAAGCAGCCTGGTCCTGGAATTTCCTGCCAATAATTCTTTCATTATCACTGTAAACACAACACTTCCTCTATTATGTTTACTGTGCTCATCGTTAAAGACGTCCTGTGTGTAAGTTTATCAGCTGTGGATGTCATTCACGTGTTTATCTGGGGAAAAGCAAGAAAAAAGATCCCAACTTCACTCCACCAAACTCACTCTCTCTCTCTCTCCTTAACAGCAAAGTGTCAGACTTATCAGTCCATAGCAGAGTGTGAAGTATCACAACTCTTTGATGTGCAAAATATGAAATCTGACCATCGAACAAAGCAGCTGTCAGCAGGCAGCATGTGTCAAAAGCAATGCACGCCAATTATTATTGAATTTCTGTCATGCATGCATCTGCTCGGCAGATACTGAGGTGTGCTACAATATCACATCACCAACAAAGACCTCAGACATAAGCGCTGCAGGCCTCAGTCATCTTTATAGGAAGAAAGCCGGGGTGTTTTATTCAGCGATCATCTGTAAATACATTCCAGGATGCAGCTTTGAGAAAAGGTTGAGTGATTTCCCACAATGGTGAGAAGTGTCGGGCCCAATACTGTACGGTGACCTAGAGAATATGACTTTAACTTTGTCAGCCTTTCTCCGCATTAACAGCAACACAATCACTGGATCACAAATCACACAGTGTAAGTTATGAGAGTTACATGCTGTGTCTGGCATGACATTGAGAGAGAAGAGAGAAGGTGCTTGCTGAGTGTGTAGCCATGCTGTGTTGCCCAAATAGATACGTTCCACGTGAGACTGATGCAGCCTTCGGAATGATCCCGCTAGACAGATGAGTGCTACTTGAATGTTAATGAGGGCTCCTTTAGACACGCATAAATTAAATGATTAGATGTCTGCAATCATGCAAGGTCCTTAGGTGTCCCCTATTTATGGCATTTGAAATGTAGCTGCCTTTATTTACGACATGTCTCCTTGCACAGGCTCCGCCACCTGAGCAGCCTAACGCTTTCAAAAGACGAGTTTTTTAATGACCGGCAAATGAATCATTCTGGCAGAAACGTAAGAGAAATGGACCCCCGCCCCCCCTTCTCCCACCTCCTCCTTGTACTCCTTTGAAAACAAAAAGGGAAATTGTGCCATCCGCTGAAAAGCTCGCAGGTGTCTGGAATTTAAAAAAACTAGAACCTGTGCCACAAGAACGGAGGGATGCTGTAAAAATGTGTTTGTTTCCGAGATGCTGCTTTTGATCGATACGCTGTGGGGATCTTGAGAGGGCCCTCAGAGAGCAGCACGGCCTCTGATGGTGCGTGAGGCTAACAATCACCTCACGATGAATCTTACTTCTCATCACACGCACCCTTCATTGTCGTTTTCTGCTTGCAACAACAGCTATTTTCATCTTCATGATTGCATTAATTACAGCATAACTCATGTCTCTTGGCTCCAGCGGTGTTTTCCCAGTAGGAAACAGCATGTCAGGGCTTCAACAAAGGATAGGAACAGTACATATACTGAGTTGGCACTTCATTAATCAACATAAGAAATCAGCATGGCTTGACACTTGCCTTGCTTGCTCTGAATCTACTGCCGAAGTTTGATCAGTTGTATTGTATTTTATTTTAATGACGTCCAATTCAACCTAATCTGTTGTACAGGGAGATTTTAACGAGATTTAGACTGCATACTTCATTAATGTAATACTCAAAGAGTGCCTATATCCAAATAGCTCAGCGAGCGTTAGGCAGCAGGCGTGATGGACAGGCAGTAAGTGAGTGCTATTCTATTGAATCATCAGGCATATTTTAAAGACTTCTCAGGGTCCTGAGAAGACCCTTGGGTGCAGGGGAAGCAATAATGAAAAGCACCTCAGTTACAGTCACCCACTCAGGCCAAAGTGAGGGCTTTTTGTGTTTTTGTACCGGGGGAGAAAGAAAGAAAGAGAGAGAGAGAGAGAGAAATTTCTCTTAAGATTCTCGCTTATTTCCCTCTATTTATTAGGGTAATGAATTTCCGAGTGCAGTGCCAGTTCCACTGAGCCTGCTTCTCGGCCTAATTCTCTGTAACATTTCCTCATTGCCGCTGGGGAACATTATATGAAGGCAGGGCTTACAATACCATCAATATGCCCAAGACGACAATCGGACGTCTCATAGATATTAATGGAAGTGCAAATTAAATCAAAGTTGGAGTGCAGCTATCGGAGCTATGATCAATGCCTTTTGCACAGTCAGATTTAATATGGGTTTGTAATTTGAGTATCCAAACAAAATGTGCATCTTAATGGGAAAGATGAAAGTAATCCCACATGGGGAGGAAATAATATGTTAGCTGCATTGTAATTAGAGAACTCAGAGTGCAATGTTTCCCCGGCTTGGTATTAATGTTGAATAAAAGCCTTATACATTTACAGTGTGGACACAGGATGTGGACATCTGAATTGTTTTTTAGACACCTCTCGAGAGGTCATGGGAGGGATATTTAAAAAAAGAGAGAGCATACTTTACGCTGGGTGAATGCATTAACTTCAAACTTAATATGTACAGTGAAGTTAAACAGAAACATCGCAATAATTCACATCCCTGCAGCTGATAAAGGCTCCGGGAGCACATCTGTGTTACTGTCGTCATGGCAAATAATGGAAGAAAAACATGTCAGGTATGTTTTGATTTACTCGTGAAATATTTGATTTGATTAAGAAGAACCCTGTGTTTTAAAGCCAAAAACTAAAAGAGAACACGGTTAGACTATGTCAAACACGACTCGGCTAAAGAATCTCTTAATAATGCATGATTTTGCAAGTCACTGGTTTGTTACCTTGCGCGCCTTCAAACGTAATATGATATAATAACGCAGGTTGACAAAGTCCTCACACTCTTATTTATTGGCAATCTCTCTTTCTGAGCTCAAATTACCCCATGAGAAGTCAAACAGCAAAACACGTTTTCAATGAATAACACATGAGATAACAAACAACGATCCGCTGTCATTCAGCCAGTGCAAATCACACACACACGCATACGCACACGCACGCACACACGCACACCTGCAAGCCATAATCAGACGTCATGCAACCTTTAATCATCAAAATGAAACACAATAGCTTGGTGCAGGTGCTTTGTCTTTTATATAAACTCAATTAAAACACATATGCAATTCATTATACCGTCTTTGTGCTTATTTGTCAGCGTAAGGGCAGTACACACACTTTCAAGGAAATCTGATTTGCAAGCTTGTAAGATGTTCAGGTGATCTGTTGTAGTTTGTCCTTTGCCCAATTAGAGGATTTCATTTACGTTCCCATCCCGAAAAGTTCAAGTTTTCCATATATCAAGAGGCAAACTTGGGCCTGATATTCCATCACGCAATTAGTTAAAACAAAACCCAGCCTTGGATCATTAAGTTTGAAGTTGACACAGCCACGCAAACCCTTTACTGGAAGATAAATGTTGACATTTTCCTTTTTGGCGTTGTGCGGTCCCACTACCTCTGATGATAGCTTCAAGAGGCTCAACTCAATTTACAAAGGGCTAGCATTTCATCTTCAAACACCTCGCTGAGTGGCCATGTAACAGGACGCTATAATCCATCAATAAAAGTGTATTGATATTGTCAAATGTTAATATGTCATCCATAAACCCTTGGGTCCTCTTGTCACCCAGACAGCACCGCGTACGGCTTCATCCTGTTGTTCAGCATCGACCCGGGTCTCGCCGTGAATGGCTGCTGCTGTAAAAACGTTGCACGCCGCGACAGACCTGGACATTAATCAAAGCGGATTTGAAGTGCGAGCGTGCCGGTGTACTGCCGGGGAGAACTGTTTGGCACAACAGAGGTATGTGCAACGGGGGTCTCACTCTTTCGGCGTAATGGTAGCGAAAGGAGGTCATAAATAATGGATTGAAGATCACTTACACCTCGTGAAGCAGACTGTAGCGTTTGAGGGGATATCACGTTTTACCGCTGAAATTATAGATTTGACTCTTCGGGCTGCAATTTTAAAGGAAAACAAGAGCTGTTGGAGAGGGCTTTGGAAGAGTTCGAAACATGACAGCAAAACAACAGTTTAGCCATGAACTGATGCCATGACTGATCTGCCTGCTTGTGTAAGGGAATAGAAACAGGAGCATTGTGGGTAAAATTACCTCTGCTTTGCTCTGATTAGGTTTTACAGGTTTTGACTCTACGAAGGCCGTGTGCTTTGTTTGAATCAGCATTGCAACCGTCGCGATTATTTGCATTTAATGTTCAAATTCAACACACATCAACTCTGATACAACTAGGAGACATATGGAGGTAAAGACTGAGGTCCTGACTGTGTTTGTCCTAATTAGACGTAGATAGAAATGGATATTGCCGTACAGATTCCTATTTGCTCTTCATTGCCTCTGAGCTTAAACAGTTACTGCAATCTTTTCCTGGCAACTGAACTGAACATAATTGTATTTCTAATGCATTGAAAATGTACCTGTCCGCCAGCAGACCACAATTAATTGAAACTACATTTGTGTTTATTCAGTATTTCTTTGATTTTCTCTCGTGTCCTATTATTTGCACACTGCAATTGAAGGGGGTGATTTTTTTTATTTATTTATCCTAATCTACCACACATACACATAAGGCAGAGTCCATTCCTATTGCCTTGAGATAAGTGTGAATAATGTGATAACCTCTTATTGTAACTTAGCGTCCTTCATGTCAGCACTGTTGCTGCCTGTCTCTAGACTGCCCCTCGGTGGCCACACATCAGAAGTTGTTTCCTTCAGAGCAAATTCTATAACATTTTACACACACACACACACACACACACACAGACACAGACAAGATGCTGCAAACTTTTGATATTTACCATGAAATATGAGAATCCCAATAATCTCTAATGTGCCAACGTAGAGCTGGAGATAAATAGCGCAGAGCAGATGAGATGATCAGATCTCTCTCCATATCTTAATGGGATCCTCTCACTCGCCTTTTCCATTAATGACCAATCCCCAATTATGTAAATCAGAGAGCGGTCACTAACAGTGAGAAGTTGCTCGCACAAACACCAACAGTGTCACATTGCAGAGAGTGCTAATTGGCCACTGCTTTGGTATAATTGCGGTGGCCGGGGTCACGTCCTCGTCTAACCTCTCCTTTAAGTATTGTTTTTCAGCACATAAACAGTTAATGGAGCAATTATTAAGATGGGGCTTATAAGCACCACTTGTGGGGACCATTTAGCAAGAAAGAGGCAGAGGGTGGTCGGCCTGGGATACAGTAACCCTGGATATGATGTGGATGTAACAGTGTTTGGCCAAAGGGAGTGGAAAGTCCAGACAGAGTATCACCTCCCAATCTGCTCTGAATGTAATCCTGTGCTCATCCAGGACTAAATACTTTCTCTTACTTTAAAACCTATGGACAAAAAAAACAAACCTCGGGTTCCACCGCCATTTATTTGGTCGTGTAGACATCACACAATCGCGCACTCATGCACATTGGAACACACTCTGGGCTCCATGCGTGGCAGCACTGAACAGTTATTCAAGTACACTTTAAAATACGATCAAATGGCCTGATTCAGTCAGAGCCAATTACCACTGCAATCACCGTCTATTACAGGGGGGCATGTACAATTTTACACACTCCATACACTTATTTTAAAGGCTCTGCTGTTAAACTTATGCAATGTTTTAATGTGCGACACTGCTGTGCTCACTGGGTGAAAATGGGGCCTTTTGTCATTAGAAGCTAAGAAACAAAGCTTTTGTTTTGGTTGAAACTCAATTCAAACTTTCATTATAACCACAACACTGTAAGCTTCTCATCTGCCCGCACCTGATTGGCTCTATCAGGCATGTTACAACTCTTGATTAAGTGATGTCACCTAAGTTGGGTGTGTGTAGAGCAGTGTGAGATGCTGTAAGATATGAGGGAAAATAATAAAGAGCGTAAGTCCCTTTAAAACAAATTTGTCAAACTGGACCAGCAAAAGCTCCATTAAAAGTTTTCTCTGTTTCTCTCTAACCTTAAATTTGTGGGACAATAAGACCGCCTACTGTCTCACTTCTCAGTATTCAACAGGAAGTGGTCTTCTAAAACTTCAGCGTGCTCAGTTTTAATTGACCAACTTCGAATAAACCGCAGCAGCGATATTCTTTTGTGAGGCAATATGGGTGCCACCTACTTCCAAGACCGATCCCCGGAGAGTGAAGCGGATAGAGAGCCTCATCCCTTCATCTGCCCCCTCTACCACACGCTTTGCCCACCCTCTATGACTAAGTTATGCCCTGTCATGTAGTCAGAGGCATCAGATGCCAAGTAAGACCAGTGTGGCTTGCAGGTCTGTCACTTGAGCCAGTCTACCAGCAGGGATATCTGACAGCCAAGCGCTGCACCACAGGCCTCAGGCTCTCCGAACGGATGAGAGGGGTGTCAACAATCCCCCCTGAAAAGAAAGGCAGAAAAAGTGAGAGAGAATAAGGAGGAGAAAAAAAAAGCCTCGACGCGTTGATATCAGACGGCATCACACTTCAAAACCACGAGTGACAGCGTTGTTTTGGAGCCGTCGCTCTGGTGACAAATACAAACCCAATTATCCTTTATAGAAGTGGCACGACATTACCCAGAGACTTTAACGCCGAGCCAACAGGTATGAAGCTCTAATATCTGTAATTTCCCTTTGGGGATCTGTCTATCTTTCTATCTCATTTCTGATTGATTCGTGATTGAGTGAGCCTCTTTTTAGCAGATTTTGTACAAAAGGGTGTGCTGCTTTTGGTTTTGCCTCTTCCTCTCTCTCTCCCCCCCCCCCTCTCTCCCCCTCTCTCTCCCCCTCTCTCTCTGCCCCCCCCCCCATCCCCCCTCTCTCTCTCTCTCTGTCTCTCTCTCTCTGTCTCTCTTGCTCTCTGAGCGACTGGCAGCAGAGCGTTGCTGACTAACAGCTCTGTGGCACCATTAGTCAATCAAAACAAATGCACTTCTCTGGCTGTCGACATGTGAGCGTATCACAGGCCTCGCTCTCAAACAAACACGTCAACACACCGGTGACTAATGTGAGGCGGCTTCTGACTTTTCACACAATTGGCTGTGACAGTGACTAAAAGGCGCGAGGCCTGAATTATTGTTCGGTGTATTTCTTTGCGCCTTGATACAGAATTCCAACATTCGGTAAATTAGCACTTCCAAGGAGCGTGTGACACCTTGGTTAACATATTCCACCTCAATTATATTTCTCTTCAGCTGCCCTGTTATCTGGAACCTTCCCTGGCAATCAGAGGTGCTGTTTTCCCTCAGCCAATTTTCTAGATAATGCAGCTTATCACCGCTGCGGCTAAAGTTGCCAATGGAATCTGGCTGCAGTCAACCCCGTGAACGCTAATTGTGTCCCTTTTTTATGCATATTTACTGACTGTCACTTCAAAGAAATCAGCGGCCCATTGAGACGGCCCGTTAGCGAGGGCGGGCGGGGGGCGGGTGGGGGTTTGAGAGAATTGCTTCTTTGCAAATTAAAATTAGCAAACAAGCTGCTGATAAATAAAGCTGAGCACGGGCGCGTGAGCACAGGCTTTGTTCTGAGGCTGGGCCCGGCTCGCCTGCTGCCACCGGAAGGATTTACTCAGGGAGGGCTGGGGCTAAGGGATGCTCCACTTAACACACACACACGCGCACACACAGCCTTTCCTCCGTTCGTTTCTTTTCTTCCCACCGCACAGCTTCACAGACAAATAGATACAAACAAGGCTCTATTGTTGTGCCGACACGTGGAGTGAGGTTGCTAATTTGATTCCCTAATTGAATAGAACAATTAGAGCAAGTGTTTGGTTGATTCATCCCTCAAGACGTCATCTAATTAAGCACTGATGCATTGTTTGAGGACTTAAATTAGTGCATCGTGCTCAAACGGGGCTTTTCATATGAAAGCAAACACACTAATCACCACTTCTTTTTGCAGCTCAATCCATTACAACACTCCAAAGGTGGACCGGTGTGTTTTGCCAAGCACAGGCAGCAGTTACAGTGAGGGTGAGGAGCGGTTGACGCACACTCCTCTGTCGAACCGTACCAGGACCCAGCGTCTGTGGATGGGGAACTGCAGCCAGGAGGAAAGGTGGAAAATTAAACAAACACCGTCTCCAAAACACAGTGTATTAGTATAGCAACAACACAAGATACATGTCTCTGTGTATGTGTGGGTGTGTGTGCGTGTGTGTCTGAATAAACATACAGAAACCGGATGATTTGGTATTTTTTGGTGACGCACACCTAAACTTTCTCAACTCAGCAACTCAGCTATCTTAGAAAAATTGGTTTGTCATCTGTTATTACAGCTTATTTTGGCAATTCATGGGCTTCCAGCTCATAACTGGGATATTTCCAACATCAAATGTGTTGACAAGAATATACTTGACAGCCATTCAGAAATGAGGATTTTCCCTGGTTATTGTATTTCAAAAACAACATTTAGTGGTACGCTGTGTGCTTTAGAAAAAGAGAAACGGCTCCATTGTTAGAAAAGGAGCAGCAACATATAGATTTCATAGTACAGCCTCGTGTGGTTCTCTCGCATTAGCTGCTGAGAACTCTGCGGATGAAGCCATGTAAAATTAATTGCTTATAATGTCCGGTTATGCTCCATCCTCAGCAACAAAGGCAGGGAGCCATTTGTTTGCCTTGACCATCACAGATGCTGCACACTGCATGGGATGCCGGGACAGGGGCTAATTTTCTGCTGGTTGATTAATCATCGCAAGGAAGGCTCCAAGTTACATACAACTTTAGTAGTTAACCTCATCACCCACCGTTCTGACTGCCAAATGGCTTCAGTGAGAGAGCGGGATGATAAATACCAGCCAGCTGCAGAGAGGCAGGAACTGGTCCTGGGGAGAGCGGCCAGAGCATCCTGCAAACACAGCCCCTATAAAAAAAAGGAAAGGAGCCCATGTGCAAGACAGAAGCGTGAGATGGAGATAAAGAATTAAGATGTGAATAATTATCAAGATGGGCTGTTCAGCTACAAAGTCAAGAAATCAGTGTCCATTTCTCAAAGTTGGATTTCACTATAATGAAGGTGGCTTTTGTTCTTCTCGGTTCATACAATGGCTGTATGCCAGTGTACAGATGATGTGCCAGGAAACACCAGGATGTAAGCACTGATTGGACACAAAACGGATTTAAAGAAACATCTGGTTAACCTGAATTTGGTAAAACTATTTCTGTTTATGGATGGAGCTTTCTCTGAATTCTATTTTATTTTTGTTTTTTTTAACAGAAACAGAATTTTTTTTATCATTTTTTTATTTAACACTTTTTTCACCAAAGGGACAAAATACATCATAAAAAAAATTCTCTTTCAGAATTGGTGTTTTACTCCATTAGTTTAAGGAGGACTTCAGATGGAGAACTCATCCCAGAGGTCATTGCATGCTGCATCTGCATTCCTGCCTGGATGCCTGACCTCCATCAGCACCACATCCAGGCCAAGGCCAGCATGAGGACACAAGAGACAGCAGTCACTGAGTTTGTCCAAAATAAGGAGATGGAAAAGCTTCAGAAATCTTTTAAATAATGCTACAAAGTAAGAAACGTTAAATTTCAAGCTACAAAAGTGATATTATTACTGGCATCTTGATAGGTATAAAAACATGGATGCAGTATGCGTATAATTAGAATTTCGAGTCTTTAAAATCAAACGGAATTCACATTTTTCATCTACAAGCCAAACTCAGCCAGTTACATCAGGCTGGTGTATCTTTTATATGCGTGGACGGTTTGAGCCGTGAGTTGTGAGGCGCATGGCGAGTTGCAGCAGAGAGGGTGGATGCTGGATGCAGAGTGGAAGGTGAGGTTGGGTTGGATGAGGGGAGGCTATAGGACCTCAGAGGAGCAGGCGAGGAGGAGCAGAGCCCGGGCTTACACGCAGATTGAAGGTGAAATCCGACTTATCAGGACAGGAAACACAGCTCAAAATGCCTAACAGCACTAATCCTCGCTGAAGACCAGATGATACGGCCCCAAAATACCATTCAGAAAACGCCTTCATCCTTTAAATAAACCTGCATTGATGTTTTTCGCCGTCTTAAAGAGCAGTAATCCCCAGAGAAGGGAAGAGGAGGCAGAGGGGAGCATTCTCTAAAGCCTTCTTTAACATTCACCCTGCTACTTATTGCCCATTTTAAGTTGGGAGAAAACATGCTCTTTATCAGACATTTTGAATTCTTCTGAGCAGATAAGGAGTTCAAATGATACACTGACTTTTCCCAGAATGCTCTTACCGCTGTACTGCGCATTAACATGCAGCTGGGATGCGCAGGTACGAGTGGGAGAGTTACAAAATCCCTCTATCCACACTAAGGTCAACCACAGCCAAACCGTGACCATATCAACTTGTGTGTGTCTGTGTGTGTGCGTGTGCGTGTGTAGGGACACATTCTATTCAGCAGATGGACAAAAAGCTGTCATTGTGCATTTTAATTGGGCATTTACGGCTGCTTTTTGGGCCTCCACTTGGCTAGAACAGGTCCCATCTGATTACACATTATGACAATATTATAACAGATGTCCAGACCAATAAAGTAAATTCCTGAAGGACTGTGCGTAATGTGAGTAATTGATCATTTTTTTTATGCTGGCCTCTATTTACCAGCATGCTCCTGTTTTACAGATTGCCCCTGCAGTCGGGACTGCAGCCCATATGGCACAGCGGTTTACTGGCGATTTGACTATACTGCTGATGAAGTGTTGCTGTTCCTCCGTAGGAACCTGTTGTAGGAGGAACATTACACTGGGCTGCAAATTACAACGTGTTTATACGGCTCTTTGTAAACTCTAAAAGTGTCTTCCGCTGTTCAAACAAGGCCGTTGGCGCAGGCTGGGATTGTGCCGATGCACAGGAACACTCCCTTCCCACGTTGGACCTCAGGTTGCCTTTCGCATCCTCCAGACAGATCCACAGAGAGGGGATGTTTATTATGATGCAAACCCGCCCTGGCAAGACGCAATCACAACACTTTGTATTTCCGGCTATATGCAGGGGTGGATGCATTCTCTATAGAGGAGTTTTAGTGGTCTTACATGAGAGAAAAGCTCCCTAATCCTGCTCAGAAGAGAGATTCAGCTCAACTTTGCGCTGCGGGTATTTCTCAACTTTGCTGCTGTAGAAGCGTTACGCAATGTGTACCCCGACACACATCTGTACAGCACACATGCATTTAAATCTCCCGTCTACCCATCGGCCTCCTCTCTCCATGCCAAACGGGGAGATTAAAAGCAGACATGGAGGAGCTCCAGAGAGAAAGTGGAGGAAATAGAATCATCACTCACCTATTAGAGCGGCCATGGAGGCTGTGTTGATAATCTTTCCCTCTCCTTGCCTCTGTATCTGCCGACCTGCTGCCTAAGGCAAGGATGCAGAAGCAGAGGAAGAGAGAGAGACGCTAAACAGTGTGTTATGGCACTAATGTGCAACAAGAAGCACAGATCAACACAAAGAGGTGCATCCTATTACAGAGACAGGACAAGTATTTCACCAGCATATTGTGTACTGGGCCGGATAATGAAAACAGAGCATTAAAGGTGCCATGGGTGATAATGTTTGTTCTTTACATTTACTCCTGAGAGCAGCCAGATAATACGCAAACACATTTAATTATTACAGACTGGCTAAAATTGGTTGGGTTATCAGTAATTATGAGATGTTCTAACAAGTTTAGACATTCAAATTCATTCAATTAATTTCAATGAACAAATTAATTCTCAGTAATTAAGCAGCAGCAGGTTTTCTTTCTGTTTTGCCAAAAAATATCAGGTCATCTTCACTTTTAGAGTATACAAGCTGGAAATGGTGAGAAACCTGGAAAGAAAATTGCAAACAGGAACCACTAACAATGAAGACTTCCCTGGAACGAGCTTTTAATATTAAACACTTTCCCACATTTGTCTCATAATATCTTGAACTCATTGGCCTCAAAATACTGACAATTGTTGTTGTAGGTACAAAACATAAACAGAGGTTGTCGTCATCTCTATTTAAAGTCCACCTTATTGTGCAAAATGTGTGATTCATGTGCTCCTTTTGTTTATGTTCAGTCTTCACTCAACTCCAGTTTCAAACATGTACCAGATGAACAAAAGTTAGTTTGGTATTAAAAGCAATGCATGCACAATTTTAGTGTCTTTGTGTTTCCACAGGAGCATGTGAATAAAGAAATCCTTCACGGTTTGATTTAAATGAACTGTCTGAATGTGAAGGGAACCTAACTGAATTGTTCTGCATGACACTTTTAGCCAAATACTAAATTCCACTTTCCAAAGTTTTAAATCGTCTCACAGTTGCATCGTGTTTACAGCTGCACTCACTCACCTGACAGCACATGAAAGTCCCACACAGCTGGAGTGAGTTCATGTTGATTGTTCCCCATTTAGAGACAATAGTGGCAATAATCCTCTGCACATTTGATATAATAATGTCCACTGCCATTGAAATGTGTTGATTCCTGTACCAAACAAGAGATGTTATAATATTCTGTACATATTATATACAGTAAATTCGAATATCCTCATAATTTAAATCACTTCTGCATAGTGTTGTCATATTTATTTCATTTCATAATGCAAACATTTGTTGGGTAAAACATCAACCGGGGGAGAACCACATGTACAAAGGTGAGGAGTGTTTGGTCAGACTCTTCAGTTTATCCTTTAGTATGCTGCCATCTGCTGGGGAAAATTCAGAAGAACAGACTGAATACTGGTTACATTTATCTATTGGTGTATTGAACTATGTAACGTTTCAAAAGTTCCAATTACTGTAAAAGCAACTAGATATCGATAAATATCACTCTCTGTAAGGAGGGTTTGTGGAGGCCTTACTGGTTAAAATACATCTTAAATTGCCGAATCTATCTAAATATTGAAAACAATTTATTCCAAATGTGAGTCTGTTTTTTTTGTTTTTTTTAAACACCATATGCATGAATACAAGCACAGTTTAATATTATTTGACAATATTTATTTAGTACACACAATTCAATAATCAAAACAACAACCAACTTCTGAAATACGTACTTGTAAATGCAGAAAAATGTCTATTTACAATATCTCAGAAGTTTGAGTCCTTTACAATATATGACAAATATTAACAGGAGTCGACCTGATATGAGACTTTTTGTTCTGGATCAGAGTTCAGAAATACACTCAACAGCACAAAAGGTTTTATTTTACAGTAAAAAATATAACCAAGATCACAAGAAATTCAACTGTGTATGTCCCGTACTTATCTAAGGTCCTGTAAAATAAAGTAGAAATAAACACTTAGTGCCACCAAGTCAATAAATAAATTTGGGACAAAGGTATATTAAAAACTAATTTAAAAACATTTATTCAAAAGTATATATTACATTCATCATAAATGGATTATATTAAGGATTATATTAAGGATTCTTACCGCTCACAACTGACTTAAACGTAAAAAAGAAGCACATAAGAAAATATCATTAAAGGTCATCAAATTATTAATCAAAGAGTCGGGTTGTAGTCGAGTCAGGATAATTTTAAATAATCCTTTGCTTAAAAAAACGAACTCTGGATTGTCGGAAAAAATATGAAAGAAAACACAATTTAATTTGATCTAGAACTTCATTCATTAATTCTTTCAGATTAGATTACAAAGGAAGGATAAAAATAATATGAATCTAAAAAGAAGTACTCAAAGTAAAAACTATAGATACAGCAATATGCAACACTTACATTTACTAAAAATCAGTTTGAATTTTGTGCGTTGACTTGACCTATGAGCCCATCACTCATCTATCAGTCAGCTGAGGGAGTCTGTGCTGTCTAACGCTGCAGCTAACAGCTTCATCATTATTGTGCAATAACTATGAACATTACCTTGAATAAACACATTACAAAACCAAAAATATGTGTTGTTAACCCACTGGACTTCAGTTGTTCAATCTAACGGTATATTTATCAGGAAATTGATTGAATGAATGTTCATATTTTTGAACACAGCCAATGTCACCGACACATCTGTCAGTGTAATTGGGAAGGCATCACAGTTTAGAAAGCTGAACGACGTCTACAAACAAGAGGACTATTCAGAGAGGGACACTATCAGTCACAAAAGCGAGGAAGATGAAGATCAAAAGACTCTCTGACTTCCTATATCCAAATAATATTGTGCACACGTTGCAAAGTCACTTCAGTGTTGGCGTTTCATTGATGGGAACGCGACAGATAAAAAGTGTCTCTGTGGCTTTTGGCTTGGACAATGCTAACAGCTGAGGTCCTTATCCTCCATACTGGAGCTGGAACTGTGGCAACTACTTGCATTGTTGGAGGCATCTGGGGACATGGAGGACAGCAGGGGATTATTGGGGGAAATTGGCGACCGGGTGTTGTCCCTGCCCAATTCCTTCATTTTACAGGTCCTGGAGTTTCCGTACGATCTGGAATCTCCAGCGTCTCCCGGCATCTGGTCGAAGGTGATGGTCCCGTCGTTGAGGTCCAGCGTGGTTGGAGGGGACATGTCAGACGCCGGGCTATGCTGATAGAGGTCTGAGGGACAGTCGCTGAGGATGGGCTCCTGTTTGATAGCTCGAGCCATCAACTCTGATGTGCAAACACTCGGGGAGGACAACACTGTGAGGCCATGAGCACGCGCCTGGATCTCCAATTCCTGGATAAACATTAAACACGTCAGATTTAATGAATTTTTGAACTTTGATTAGACAGGGTTCTAGTTTCTAATAGTTGAAAACACATACAGTACATGCAATGTCCCTAAAATGGGTTAGACCCTGTGGATAGAAGGCTCTAACAAGCCACACTGCCCAGCTTCACCTCTGGGTGAGATCAGACTGTTCTCTCCTGTCTCATCTTTATGTGAACCAGGGATGTGATAGTAAAATACATTAGTTTACGTATGTCTCCTTCTGCCTCCGGTAGTCATGGTTGTGTGTGCCTGTTGGACATCCATTGCCGCCCTATCATGTCTGGTCCCTTTGTCATACTCGTCTCAATAGAGGGCATTCAGGGGAAAGCTCCCTCTGGCTGACATAGTCGGAGTTCCCCTGCTCTTGGGCATCAATTACATTTTCCGTGTTCCAAAAGAACCCATTGATTACACGTTGCAACACAGCGGTAATGTAAAGGGGGAAGTTGGAGAGTTTTCTTTGAACTGATCATAGAAAAACATTAAACTAAACTAAATGTATTTAAATATTGGAAAGAGATTATTCAGAGAAATATCCATGAGAGTGGAATTGACGCATATTGTCTGAAGTGGATGATTGCTTACTTGTTTTTACACTGACAGGCATAACGGACCAATTATAAACACGTCAGCAGGACAAACACTGGTGTATTTCATTACGATTGTGCTGTGTGTCAAAATAGTGATTATCTGCCAAACTCATCTCTCTCTCCAAATTCGGCTCTGTCCACACGAAAGTCTGCTGTCTCTGTTATCAGGACGAGTGAATATGCTCAGTAAACATCAGATTGATCTCTGAGCAGATACCAACAGTTTTGTGCTGACCATGCTGACGTGTGTGCAAAATGGCTAATTTGATGTAATTCAGCAGCGGTTTACCTCCAACAATCAGAGGTCACATGATCCACATTTCAATGCAGACTGAATACATTCAGCTATCACACACTCAAATTCCCTCAACTGCAGTAGAAATACAGAAAAATCACTTTGTATTTCTGGAAATAGTTGACCGTGTGAAATCTTTGCCACCTTATGCCGATGTCCCACCTGTATCCGTAGCATCAGATGGCGGTTGGCGTGTTCCAGCTTCCTCTGTCTGCATTCCAGCTCCTTGGCTCGTTGCTGCTCTCGCTGCAGCTTCCTGATGTAGTCCACCGATGCTTTTAGAATGGTGCCCTTATTCCAGCGCATATCTCTGGGGGACACAGGGGACAAAGGTCTGCAGTCAGAGTCAGCTGACAGGCTGACCATAACAGCAGGGATTCTTTTACAGTCTCTTTGAGGACAGTCAGAAGGACCCTCTAAGGCATATGTAAACTAAGTGGTAGCTCAGGGCCACACAGTCAACACGGGGCCCCAAATGAGTGACCTATACATTTGAAGTCCCATAAGTATCCCCGTCCTAAATTAGTTATTTGTTTAAGTACTCTTCGTGCTGTTTTCACGTGAGGGAAGATTCAAGCTGTGCTAAAATGATGTTCCTAATTAGTTTTTCAATGCCCAAAGGACAAACAAATCCCAAATCTACACTCAGAGCTCATAGTTAGTGTTGCTGTTGTATGAGACTGCATTGCATTGGAATGTTTCTAATATTCTGCTGCCACTATTAGAAATATCACAACCTTTGAGTTCCTCTAAGTATGGGAACAAAATGTACCCCTGAGTTGAATCAATCTCTCTCTGACACAATGTAACCAAGAAAATGAGCATGAACAGCTTCTAATGTGCTGAAATGCAATGAAGTTCATCAGTGAGTTTCAAAATCTCAAACATAAAAATTCAGGATTTCAAATTTGAGTTCTAATGCAGTATAATAGTTGTAGTAGAAATGCGTTGAGCATCATACGAAGAATTATATCTGTGAATGAATAAATAAATAGTTGGGTTGTTGAAAGATTAATAGAATAGACACACAGTATATCTACATTCACACACATTGTACTTACGGATCATTTGACTTTGGAATCAAGGTCCCCAGTTCTTTGATGCGGTCGTTGATGTTGAATCTCCGTCTTCGTTCAACTAGAATTTGTGAAACATGAGACAAAAACATAAGTACAGCAGCCTTACCTACAGAAGCACTTGTCAACGGACCTAATTGAAAATCAATCAAGGTTAAACGGTATGGACTCACTTAAATTATGATTGTCCTTTTTTTGTCTCTCTTTAGCAAGAGCACGGACCTCAGCTTCTGTCAGGCAAGGAAGAAGCGCACATTTTGAGGAAATGTCATAATTTTCATTCCGCGCATAATAATGAAATAAGATAAAAATCAATGAAATTCATAAACTTGCAATCATGTAAATAAATCTGTAATCCTTCTTCTTTATCTACCAGTCACTTTATCACACTACACACAACCAATGCAAAGAACATTCTTACTTTGCACTACAACTGAATCACATTGTGTGTGATTTTGTCATGAACAAAACACTTAATCATAACATTTCTGCACATCAGAAAGCAGCTTTCACATGGTGATAAAACATTGTCTTTTTTCGGAATTGGCATTTGCTTACCTACTGGAAAGCCCTCTGACCTTTGATAGGTTTCGTATTGGCCACAGGATCCAGGATTGTCCAGTACATGCATCATGCCGGGAGATGGAGTAACTATTTGACAAATGATTCATTAAATTGTATATAGTGAATGTCACAATTGCACACAATATCAACAGGCATATGATCATGTTGTAGATAAATGCGTTTCATTTCTCCTTCATAGAGATTTAGGGATGAGTTAGAAAAATAATCTACAAAATTCTTGCAAAATACTACTATGCCAATTAAATAGTATAAACAAACACCATCCAAATGAAACCCAAGTATCAAATATATAAATAAACAAACGCGTGAATAGTGTTTATGTTAGCTCTGTCATGTGTGCATGTGAAGAAGTGATGTCAGAAGTTTACCTGCGTATTCCCTTTTAATGTTGGACGGACAAGAGCTGCTGATGGCGAGACCTGGAGGTGGAAGTCCTTGGTTTCCGTACACATCCAGAAGGTTACCGGACCCAGGAAGCTACAGAGGAAAGAAAGCGATCGTCCAAATGATCTTGTCTTATTTATGGATCAAATTCAGAAATATGGACGATAACAGTAACAGCAGTGCGCATCATTTGTTGTGTTTTGGCAAATTACCGTGCTGTTCATTTGGAGTCCAGGCTCCATAAACCCAAGAATGTCATCATTGTAACTTGACTCCAAGCTAATAATGTCATCGATTACATCGTCCATCTATAACATAAAACATTCAGGGTTCATAAACATCTGATTACCAATAATCAAACATTCATCTATGTCTATTTGCGTGCTGACATACCTCTTTTTCACAGCTGGAGCTGAGGGTGAGCAGGGCCATGGGACTGTTGGGGGCGCTGCTGGCGGGCCCGGGGGGCATGCCGTGTTCAGGGGGCTGGCTGGGGCACTGGCTGCTGGCTTTACCCCCGAGAGTGGTGGACAGGTACTGCCTCACCTGCTGCCTCTGCTGGATGAGGTACTTGGGATTCTCCAGATGGGACGGCACCTACACCAACAACATGGAGAGAATGGAGAGATGACACCAGAGGTTTGATACAAGAGATTGCTAAGGGTTTGATCTTTTCTGACAATGTGGATCAGATTAGTGTTTAAGATTTGATTTAGTACGCTTTTATTCTGTAGACTAGATAGAAGACACACACACGTACCCCTTAGCTGAAACTGTCCTAAGCAGTGAAATTGTGTGATATAGCCACCATCCATTTCGTTCATGCAGCACTCAGCTATTGATCTATATCAGACAGTTGAAAGATGTAGCAGAAAAAAACTAATACAAGCAGAAAAACATCTGAAGCTTTGTATCCGTCCAAATATACGCCCTAAAAACAAGCCAAAAAGAGAATGCTGTCATCCATCTTACCTGATAGTGGCTGTATTCAAGCATCTCCAACATGTTTGGACGTTTGATTGTTGATTTAAAAAAAAAAATCTGTATACAGAATAATCCCTTTAATTTGCTGGTCTACAGAGTGGACAGCAAGGCAACGTGCAAATGTGAGAGACGTTGCTGGTTGGGCTTAATTTATCCAGCTTAGAGTTCATTAGTTATGCAAGTTAAGAGAAGGAGGAGGAGGAAGAAGAAGAGACTCAACCTCCCACAGCTGTGTTGTTCCATATTAACTATGAATTTGTCTTTATAGAGACCATTTGACGTCACTACCTCCCGCTCACAATGGACTCTTTCTGCTGTTGAGGCCGTAGTCTGCGAGCTAAAACTTGCTTTAGGCCAACAAGCGTTTAATCTTTATTTCTGCCCTCCAAGTATAAAACATTATTTGTTCTGAGTAACACAACTACAAGTGACACCATTGTTCCTCTACAAATGAGTCAAATAGATGGTGTCTTCACCAACCCCACCCATTTTGTTTTGGCTTAGCTATTTAACTTTTGACTGCGTTTACTTGGGAAATGTCAAACTGTAGGCTCAGTCTTGACCGTTAGGAGAAATGTTGTGAATTTGAGTTTTTAGATTAGTGTTGTCACTGGTGTGTGGTATGAGCACAGAGGTCATGGAGGACTTTAAAGATGCTATTAAAGATGCAGAGAACAACAGCTCAGGGATAATGAGGAGCACATTTCCAATCAAAACCAATCAAATTATATTTTGATTGGCTTTTCTAAACCGCTAATGTAATGTTGCTGTGATGAAATTATGCGTCACTCCAAGTTGAAGGGAAAAAGTTCTGCCGTTGAGCCACAAACACAGAATTCTGGATTCAGGTCAAATTGTGAGTCCTGATCAATATCCAGCTCTGGTTCGGTCTCCACCAACTCCCAACAAAAATATCTCTGACTTTGCTAAATGCTGATCTTTCTTCACCACCAAGCCATGAACTCTTTCTGCTGGACAACAAGCACAGATCACAGGCTCATCACAGATGTTGATGACAATTTACATCAGATGATTATTAGAGTCATTACATTAGTCTGGTGTCACAGTATGTACACATAATCAATCCTTTTGTGTCTATATAGAGACGCAGGAGTGCCTCTGGAGTTGGGAACTAGAGGGTTCATGAAGCCAATAAATATCAGAGTGGATGTAAAGGTTCTTCACATGGGATGAAGCGATATGTATGTCCTTGGAGAGTGTGTGTGTGTGTGTGTGTGTGTGTATGTGTATACGTCACTACAACGAGCATCATTCCTCCAATCGCCTCCAAACTTGCCAGAAACATTGTTCAGGGGTCCAGCATCTACAAAGCTCCTTTTCATTTACATCTTTAGTTGTTTTGTATTTCTTACCAATTTATAGTAGTGGAGGACATCAATGGAACCACATTGGCACCCCCCCATAAAGATATCATGATGATGCCATTACTGATGTCACAGTTGACCCACAATGTTTGGAGAACATCTCCAAGCCAAGGGAAAACAAGTTCTGTTCCTTTCCACAGATACACCATTTGCATCCTGCCAAAGAAAGAGCGACTGTCACTGTTGGCGACCTGCAATGCAAAACTCCAGAGATCAGCTCAAGCGAACGACTCTTCACAGGGAACAATCACCTAATGTTAACACTACTAACACAACTCGTGTGAGGCTGGGGTCAGGGGTGAAGAGTAGGGGGTGAACGTCACAAGAGGGTCGGCAAGAAAAATTGGAGAATGTGTGTAAGTCGTTTGTTTGTAAGGAGTTTGCTATGAGCACCATTCCTACAAACGCCTCTAACAACCGTTGCTGTCGTCAAGAAGACGCGTCATGACAGAAATGACGAGCTTCCTTTTATCTCTGTGGAGGGCACTTTGCTCTAGTCTAGCACAGCTCGTGCAACCTCAGGTCTTTGGATGACTAGAAACCGATAAGAGAATGGAGACGTGATTACAAATACAGGAAGTGCCCCTTGGCTCAGCACACACTTTATCGATGAAACAGAGGAAGCATTATTTGTAATTTCATAGTATTTCTTTGTCTTCTCTCAATATTTTGACCTTTTCCTTCAGCCAAACCTTTGGCTTGACATGTAGATTCTAAGAAGAAGAGATCATTGCTCCCTACAGCAACTCAAGCTCTTGTCTTATTCACAGACTCCTTGTGACACGGAGGTTTATTACCTTCAACATGTGGGTTTGTGTTTGAGACCTCTACCCTGAGGACTGATAGCATTTGAGGAGATAGTCATCACTCCCCGACCCCTGACAAGAAACAGATCCATTCACTTCCTTCCAAGGAGCTTCCTTAAACCCAACAAAGTCAATTGGAGCTCACTGATGGTAATGTGGGCTGTTCCTGCCAAGAACCTTGCCTTGGATTCAAATGTTGAATAATCAAAACACACAAATAACAAAGTCTTATGCTCTAGATCAGCTTTAGGAGACGAGTAAATATCACCTAAACCATATCAAGTAGAAGATAATTGATATTTACATTTCAGTAACGATTTATTTTTTTTATATTGTTCACTATTTTACTTGCTGCGCATTAATGTTGTGATTCCGTGTTGTGGAAACATCATTGTACAAATAACAGAAAAAGAAATGATTCTCTTGAGCTAAACTCATTTTGAGGGTTGAAATGCTAGATTAAGATCTTCACGCTCAGGCTCAGCTCTCTCTTTACTGCTTTACTACAAAAAGCAGAAGTGCAGTCCTGAATAATGAATAAACTAAATGGATACATCTTACTTTAGAACAGTTCAGGTCTGCCTCCACTCTTCTACTGAGATCTAACAATAGGATCCTGTGGCTTTGTTTCAGGCCTCATCAGTATCAATGATGAGATGTAACATTTGGTGCAATTCAGCGTTCCCATGGTATAGATTGGGATGCAACAACTCGTTGCAACAGCAGCATGAACCAATGAGTTTTCCGGTAATGATTAACAATACTACTTCTACTCATATAAACAACTTTTGTTGCCTTTAGGTCTTCAGAGGGTCAGGGAGCAAATAAGCTTCACAATATGTGACTGACAAGTACATTAGTTAGGACAACAACTAATGAGACTGTCTCGTGCAGAGTTTTTCAACATAAGTAAAAATCTAATGAAAATACTGAAGCACTTCTATGAAACGCTTTCCTCTTGATGAATGGGTGCAGTGCAGTCACACTTCAGGAAGCGATGTTGAATCAGCCCCAAATTCTCAGATTTACTTGAGTCAAAGCTGCTGTCCAGACCAAACTGTCGTGTCCCTAATATCATGTTTGTCACTAAAAGGTTACATTTGCGTGCTCCTAATCTTTTACATGTCAGTGCATTCCATCAGTGATTTAGTCATGGAGTTGCAAAATAAAAAAAAAACGTTGCATTATTTCACCCTGAACATTTGAATTTCAAGTTAATCACTTGCTGACATTTCATCAACCTGCAGGTTTTATGGCTTCTTACCAAAGAAACTACAAATTTCAACACATCTATTCATTGAAATGCATTAGCAGTGCATGAACTTTACATGATTTTATAATTACAAGCCTGTGTGTATGTGTGTGTGTGTGTGTGTGTGTATGAGTGTGCTGTGAACAGAGTTACTTATGAGAATCCGATGTAAAAAAAATAGTCCCATTATCTGCTAAGACACTTGTTATTTTATTGTATTTGATCACATCTAAAAAATTATACAATTTTATACATTAAATACAGATTTTTGTTAATATTTGTTTTTCTATGTACTTTTACTTTTATTACATTTAGTCCCACGTGTCTCCAGGTTCCAGCATTTTTCTTCTCATTCTTTATTTTCCCTTCACCAATTTTTAACAAACAAATGAACAGAAGGAATCGGCTTGTTGCTGGCAAAAGCTGTGAGACGTTCGGAATGTCTGTCGAAGCTTCTAGCTGCAGCAGCTCTCTGCTAAGGGAACTTCCTGTTGTCATTGTTGTTGTTTTTTTTAAAAGTGTGGTTATTTTATTGAAAATATCTGAAATAAATAAAATAAAAATAAAGACTGATCAACTAACCACACGTTTGATCATGGAAAACGGTGAAAACAAGACGGGTGTTGAGTTCGGGGACTCCTGCATGTGCTGAGCTCCAGCGTAGCCTGGAGGAAACCGGGTTTGTTCTGCCTTTAGTTTTTTTTTACTTAATGCCTTTAGTAACAATTCTCTACAGCAAATTGCAGCTCCGGCAGAGACGCATCACTTCATCAAGAGGAGGAGCTTTGAACAAAGACACATCTTCTCTGCTCCCTAGCCAGTGGCTGCAGGGTAACATTAGCCAGAATGTTACATCCTCTTCCAAGAATGGGAAACATTGTACACTCTATGTGGGATTAGGAACATGCACTTGCTTAAGTGACGAACAATAGCGCTTAATTTAGCAGCTACGTAAAGCCACAGACCCTGATTATCTTCACTAATGTGGGGCTATGCTAAAACCTGATACAGCAATTGTCTTAAAGAATGAAAGTATTCAAACCAGACATGTTCCCAGGATGCAGTGGGGGCAAAGGGCGGAGAAAGCACAATATCGTTATTTTAGCAAGAAAATACTGCGCTGTTATGTGAGGGGGGAAAAAAATCTCGAGTTGCTAAGTAACAGCAATAATATATCCTTCAAAACAAGTGAAAATAAAGTTCAGTGGCATTTGCAAGAATTTGTCTTTTTGGAGGAAAAAACTGTCTAGGAGAATTTAAAATAGGCGCTTTAGGGTTAGTTTGAAAAATTAAAAATAATATTGAAAAAACAACAAAAAACAAAAGGCTCTCTTAGCTTCACATCAGCAAGACCTCAGAATGTCCCCTGAACATGAAAGAGCACAAAGATGTGGCATT
Source organism: Genypterus blacodes (assembly GCF_046128005.1). Taxonomy (NCBI): domain Eukaryota; kingdom Metazoa; phylum Chordata; class Actinopteri; order Ophidiiformes; family Ophidiidae; genus Genypterus; species Genypterus blacodes. The sequence goes on from NW_027466831.1 coordinate 5,793,230, forward strand.
ATTCTATTCAATATGCCTGAAGTTTGAGAGAAGGTCAGTGTAAACCGCTACAGTCTGCACGTGGAGTTTTATCAGATCGTGTTTCTAAAGTCAGGACTCATTTCCAAATATCATATAAGTGTATAATAAGTGACTGTCCTCATTCCCTTCATGTACACAATTAAAGACGGATTGCTTTGGCTAGTGATCAATACACGACATCTCTGTAAGAGGTCATGTGTACAGGAAAAGTAATCAGAAAAGTTTCTAATACAAACATACATGTAACATATTTGACTTCATGATTTGTTGGATTCATATTCTTCAAGCATGCAGAAGCATTCCTGGCTGGCTTAGAGGTGAGTTTGTGAAAAATCTGAGCTTAGCGTCGTCTGGATCCACACACACACACACACACACACACACACACACACACACACACACACACATTCTCACAGGGGTCAGAGGTAACTGGGCTAATTAAGGGTCCCTCCCCTCCTCTTTAGGGCAAACTGGCCTGAGCTTCATGTTTTCACTTTCATGGCCCAGCAGCTCTGCCTGGCACCCCTAAGCTAATTTTGCTTTGCCTGCTTGGCTTTGATAATCCACAGAGAGGTCAAGTTCAAACTGTCAAAAAGTGTTTGCCTATGAAACAGGGATCTTGCTATGCACTTTGTACCATAAGAAAATGGTGCATTAAAGAGATAAAAATATGGATTTCAATGGAATTTTGCGAGAGAGATGGGACGTTGGACGGCTTGGAAAGGATGCGTAGAGTTTGAGACTGATCCTGATTATGATATAGGATTCTTTGCTCAATTTCTTTTACCAGCAAGAGAGCACTTTAAGAAAATGTGTTGAAATCTGGTGTTTTTATCAAAAACCAAGACCAAAACCAAATTTTAATGAACAATTCTTATCCTACAACGGAATAACAACAGATGCAGTTTAGCCCGGAGCCAGATCAATATCAACTCTAATCGATTGAACTATATGCATGGTTGACATTTGCGGCAATCGCAGTGTTTTAATAAACAACGCTAGAAACATGCAGCTGGTACCAGTGTGTAACTACGATGACGCTAATCCAGCAGTATTAAACAGTTCTGGCACATTATCAACAGTCACAGATAAATTATATAGTAGATCCAAATGCAGATAGTTTCGACCATACTGCTGCACGGCATAGCTGCAAGTTGTTCCAAACGTACAAGAAGTTAGTTTCGACTCAGACAGACACAAAAGCGATGTGATTGTCGGAGAGCCACGTGCTAAGTTGCAGCTGGGGGATTTGAATTTCACGGCGAAATAACGCGAAACAGCATCGCGTTAAAGGTTAAAGGCTCCACTGTCAATAAACACGCTGAGACGTCAAACCATCAACAGGGAAATTCTCGACATCGGCTTGATGTCATTCCTGACCTTAAGACAATGTCTGTAACACCCAGATGTACATGGGTCAATCATGATGCAGAACATGTTGGACGCACAGTAATTATATCACATGCATATCTGTGATAATCGACAGAAAGGACAGACATTATCTGTCCCTCATCGAACTCTGACTAAGGCTTCTCCACAGACAAACGTGTGGTCCATTCCTGCTCCTGATGTTGTGTGGCTTTTGTATGTTTTGGTTTTGTGTAGTCAACCCCAAGTATTAAATGATAATTATTTGTGAGCCTTTCTATAGTGAATCAAAGCAGAGAAAATATGTTAATGTAGTGGAATAAATAGGATTAAATGTGGTGAATGCCGAACGTCTGGGAGCAGGAATTTTGTCAATAGATAATCCTCCCTATGGATTAAACACAATCCACTTTCAAAGAACTGTGTATGTCTGCCAGGAGCCGACACACTCGCAGGAATTCTTGAAGGCAAAGTCCGTAACCACTTTAAAGTTATGATTTAAACCAATTTTGAGAGAATTAGGGGTCATTTGGATCAATCAATAATCAGGAGAACCCCAGGAGATCAGATAGGAACTTTGTCAGACTTTCCCTCTAAAGTTTCCGCTCGTACAGGTATACCAGCGTGTTAGTGAGACCTACCTTGAGAACTTCCATGGGTGGCTCGCTGGCAGCGGGCGGGCCGGGGGGAGGCGTGACATGGACGGTGGGGGGGTGCTGCGAGCTGTGGCGCAGGAGGTTTCTGGTCCTCCTCTCTTGGTCTCCCTTTTGCTCTTGACCCCGGCGATGGGCGAACACTGGTTGCTGTCGGAGCTGGACCTGTGACGTCATGGCCGGTGAGGAGGGGGGACTCCGGAGGCGCTTGGAGAGGCCATGCAGGTCTGGGGGAGAGCTGAAGACCCCAGCCCACCCAAGAGCAAAGAGAGGAGGGAGAGGAGGGAGAGGAGTTAAACCGACTGAGCCCGGGCCAACTAACATGCAGGCATATGTGCGCAGATAAGCGTGGCCACTGGCATTTCACTGAGCCATCCTGAGTCACTGAGTATTGTAGTGCAGCACAATATGAGGATTGAGTGAGGCAGAGGCCAGAGATTCTTTTACTGAAAACATGTTATTGTCCTGTGAATGAGGGATACACATCTTCCAAAGAAGTTATGCAGTATGAGACTTAAGAGATTACGGCATGACGGACCCAACATAAATATACATAATACAGTACATAGAGGTCGATTTTAGCAAATGAGTTGGTAATGGTCAGACATTTAAAGCATTAACATGTCACTGAGTTTATGCAGAAATCACATTTCATATGCAGTCTGTACACTTTAAGATTTAGGTAAAACACTTTGTACCAAATCTATCTCCACTGGTCTAGAATTACAGAACTTGTTCATGTTGTGCCTTTTCATAGTCATAGTTTCACTGGATATACATGACTGATTTCTTTTCGTATGTTTTGTTTCTTAATTTTTGCAAAATAAGCAAAGATTATCATCAGATAATTGTTAAGCAAAGGAGTTAAAAAATAATTCCTGGATCAGGATCTGAACTCTTCTCGGATCCAAGTCCCACCAACATAACAGAACTTCACCCAAACCCAACAAACACAAATAAAAACATAACAATACTTTGAATGACTCTCTAATCCGCTCTCACTGCACACCTGTCAGATCTGCGGTGGAGCACAAGCTGTCAGGATGAGGCATTCCTCTGGCAAATGATCCTTTTGATAAAAACCACCTCAAAGCCTCTTACCCTGTACAGCTGTGTGATAATCGCACTAATTAGGCCAACATGTGGAACGCAGCCCCAGTGTGCGGCTTTAAGTAATGTCTGAGGAGCTCCATCATCTTACTTTTCATCAAACATGATCTCTCTGTTTTGGGACTCTGGGCTCTTTCCAGCCCGTATTCAACCTGCAAACCATACTATGTTACCAAGATGCAATCCATCACATTTATTGACAAGTCTTTTACTACAGGGACTTAGTAGAGAAATAAATATTATAATGTTATTATTGTTTCCTGATCGTGTTCACTTCATCACAGCAGGATAACATGATTTTCTTCGTATTACATGTATACAGTATATCATAATGTATGTGTTGTTTTGGCAGACCCTCTTAGCTGCGGGCTAGGTCGCCTTCTTTCTTTGATGGTAAAGACTCCCTCTGAATGTTGTCCGACCCAGTTTCCCACAGTCAAATCGTACTAATGATAATGCATGCGATTCGTGAAATTCAAACCCCGATTTGAGGCAATTAAAAGCACAAATGCACTATGTCACTTTTGTTATTTTGTGATTATGATAACGTCTCTGCTGGTAAATACTCATTTCTATGGTGTTTATGTATTTCACTTGTGCAAATCAAATGATGCATTCAGTGTCTGTGTGTTCAGCCATTCTGTTTTCCCTGCCCAGACTGTTGTGGGGGAGGGGGGAGGAGGGGGGTGGTTGTTCTGTTGCTGTTGGCAGAAACCTCAGACACATCCGTTTGTGTGCACCAGGAGGTTTTCCCATGAAAGAGTCACACAGTACCGACTCTTCATTCACCGCAAATGTTTCCTTTCATGCACTTACACCACAAATTAATCATTATTATCTTATGGAATAAGCAAGCGTTACACAGATAAATGTGTAAATTGAATTCATTTGGGGAATGTTTTTGTTTACTGAAAATCGGTTCCAATTTAGAAATGCAGGAAGGATTCATCAGACGCTCTGATGGCTCTGATGGGCTACGGGAAACGTGTAGTTTGTGGGGTCACTGTTGTTGCAGCGGCTCCATTATGTCTACTCACAAAGTGTCACAGCTATATTATGTTTATTACTACCAGTGACTATAATGACAATACATGCATCATGTGAACAATTGGTCAAACTGTTACAGTGGTCAAGGTATGTAAACTACTATGTATGGTTAATTAACTGTTTTCCCCCTGCAGTAACCAATATAAGAAGTTTCCTCAGATGACTTCTTATCACAGAATGCTACTGCACCGTGTAGCCGCCTACTTTGGTATGGACCATAATGTGGATCAGACAGGCAAGGCTGTCATCATTAACAAGACGGGCAACACACGCATGTGAGTGTAATTCCAGTCTTTGATTTCCTGTGGTGCCGCTCTTAAGTTGCAGACGACATAGAAAACATAGAAAATTCAAAAATCATAGAGACACAATGACCGACAAGATATAAGACATAGGGATGTACAGGTAGTGATATATGTGGATTTCTGCAGCTCATCATCATCACCATTATCATTATCATTATCTTATACATTTCCTTATTTGAAAGCTCCAAAGGGATTTGAAATAATCATTCCATACGTTTCGCTGCTGATGAGTAAATGTACATAACATCACCAGCACCCTTGAAATAGGACTGTGTGTTGACCTTTGCCCTCTCCATGCAACAGCCCGTTGTTTCTGTTGAAACTGCTGGAAGTTGATTTGCTGCAGTCGGTATTTAAAATCAGGATATCTGGAAACAATCAGTGCACAGATGGAGCTTGCGTGTTCCAGTGTTAAAGTATGACCAGATCAGCTCAACCAAGTCATCCGTCAGCAGCCAACACACTGACACTACACACTGACCTTTATTATAGACAGATTCTATAGAATGAATCCTGCTCTTACCTTTTTATCTTCATCTTAGGCTGCGGACTCCCACTTGACTGCTGCAGTGATTTGAGGAATCAGGTCCTTTTAAAGCATTCTTAGGTGTCAGAACTTCCTGCTGTGACACAATAATGTCTCACCAATTCTGCTTTACAGTGGTTTGTGTTTGTGCTTCTGGAAGAATAGGTCTGGTTTTTTATGCAATTTGTTCATGGGAAATCTCATTGTCTCTATTGTAACCTGCAGAAAGCTTGTTTGAATTGCTAAGTTGATGGCTTTTTTTTTTTTTAACATTATTTTTGCACGCCTAGACAAAAATGAATCGATTTCCTGGCTGTCTTTGCAGAACTTTTACAAATCTAAACCACAAAAGGAATTCTTTCTTCTGTGTCAGTGTCCTCACTCACTGCCGTGTCAATAGAGAGCCTTGTGTCTTACTTCAACATTTAAGAACAACTTGTTCTTTTGTTCCAACTATTTACACTGAGCAAGCTCACACAAACACTACATGTGAATTTTTATTTACTTTGTCTTAGTAAGATTTCATCCTCCTTTAATTACATTTAGGTGTGAAATGTGTCTATATTCCTTCGCTATGTATTTACGTGCAGTGACGCAAAATCCCTGTCTGCACTGTACAAAGGCGCATCTTATGGAACATATTGATGAATATGACTAAGAACCAAACTGAGTTTTCCTTTACGAGCTTGAAGTTTCCGTGTGTGTAAATGTAGCTCGGATACTGCAGCTGCTGAAAAACAGGAAGTGCGGGTTGTGATTCAACCATTTCCATGCTGAAACTGGGGGGCTAAAACTGGGTTTCTATTCCCAGACCGTTTCATCATCTTTCTCCAGTTGCAAGAGAAGATCACAGATAGAAACCTTCACCAAACATTTCACAATCGAGTCAAATCCGTTCATTTGTCCAGTTGTTTAAGGCTCTGCCCTCTGTTCTGCACTCCTGCGTTGCTTTAAATCACTTTGGTTTCACTGGTATTAAGTGGCACAACAATATCCAAATAACATAAATTCCCAATCTCACACCCCAAATAGGAATATTGTGCAGGGAAGAATGTGTGCAGTATTGGACAATGAGCCTTGTCAAATCTGTTTTGCTTCGAGCATCATTCAATGGAAAAACCCCGCCCCCCCCCCCCCCCCCCCCCCCCCCCCCCCCTAACTGGATGAAGCATAGCAATTCATTTAGTTGAAGGATGAATAAGACTGCAACGTGTTATAAGGCCACTTGTCTGCACACAAAACGACAATTCAAAGCAACATCTTGTGTCCTCCCCCCGAGGATAATGAGCTATTGAGAAGGACTAATGCAGAACGGTACAGATAATGCTTCTTTTTCCAAATTATCCATCCAATCAATATCGAGCACCTTAAGAACAGACAATACCACCAGCAGAGACCTAAAAACAAAGCCATGAATGTGACATTTTTAGGTTCTCCTGGCAGCGCTGCACACCTACTGCACCTGCCTGGAAATCAGCTGATAAATGGGGTCATTTGTCTTCAGCTGTAAATCACATAAGTGATGGGGACGGCCTTTGTCCCCGAAATGGTAACGTTTTACAAGCCGAATACAATAGGAACTTTGCTCCTAGTACAGACATTCAGACGGGTGACAAATTAAAGGGAAAAACAACAAATTGTCTCTGTGACATGTTGGACTGCTTCCTTCACGCTCACAGGATCTCAACCCAAGCTTCCTCACTTTGGGGAGATTTTGGACCAATGGCAAAATAAGAGACTTGTACAAACAATGCCATGATGCACTGAAGCTGCTCTAATGGCTAGTGGTAGCCTGACATGTTGATAAAACACTTTTATTTTGTGTTTTCAACAATATCATAAACTCATATCCGATTCCTCTCAAATCACAGACAAAATAACCTCTAAACCTTCTGCTGATCTTTTCATCGTCATAAGATTCCATCAGATTATCGTGTATACGCCTGAGTTCATAAAGATTCGTTACTTTTTGTCCTTTGCACAGTGCAGCATTCATCAACAGGGCAGCGTGTCAGCTTCAGGGCCACCATCTGGCCAAAAACATTAAGAACGTTTGCAGCAAGAGATAAAATAAGTCACACTCGTACATTTTACGAGCATGCAAAACCGCCCAGAGACAAACAAACAACAACAACAAGGCAGAGTGCAATAGCTCTGTTTCCTTCTTTTCAGCTTGCTTGTATCCATAGCTTTCGGGTAAGCCAACAGCCAGGTGGCCTCATAGGGCTGTTATGTATAGATTTGATGTCTTGATGCTGATGTGCAGTTGAGCAGTGCACATTCCCAGTAGCACAAACACTGCTATAGCTCACAGTGTCCACAAGAGGGCGACTATGTCAAATGTGAGGGAAAACCAAGCCCTCTTTGAGTCAATTTACCACATGAAAATAAACAGTAAAGATAATACTGCTTTTTAAAACCAATAATGACCATTTTCAGTATGATGTTTGTCTCTTATTTAGTCATATAGACCTTAAGTTAAAAAATATATAATGATATTTTGTGTGTTGCCTCATAGTTGTCCGTCTGCAGGTACACCCTTACTCCACATGGTGGTACAGCATGTCGAGGCAGACTGACCTCAGCTAAAGTTGGCTATAAAATGAAGTTGTGCGAGGAAAGTGAGACGTCGCAGTGTAAACATACGTATTAAACACGAGACCTTTTTACATTTCATGACATATTGTAAGCACAATATAGAGGGTCTTTGTTCTCTCCTCAGCTGCCTGGTGACGCATTGTTCCTTCTCTACTATGTGTGTGTGTGTGTGTGTGTGTGTGTGTGTGTGTGTGTGTGTGTGTGTGTGACAATAAACTTCAAAGGTTTCGATTCTCTCTCAGCACAATCACGTTACACTTTAAGGCGAGCAGCCAAAGGAAAAAAAAGTCAAAGTCATGGGACGACATGGACACAGGGCTCAGTACAGTAACAGCACGTGTGAGCGGCCCTTTAATACATATGGCCTCAATACGTAATTATACCAAGAAACGTGAGAAGTCTGGACACTTCAGGACACACAAGGTCTTCACTGCTGCTTCTTCACACACATTGAGCCCCCAGGGTTTGTCTGTGTGCACCCTGCTAAATACAAATGACACAAAGCAAAATAGAACTAGATCACATGTTTCTCACTGAGCCTCAGCAAGAAACGGCTGTGTGATCTAATGTATACACAACTTTCTATAATCTGTATATCATAATGCTGATTATTTGTTTTTTTGGTTTTATTTCATCACGCTTTGTCACATCTTTATGATTCTTGACATGATATCAGTCTGATCATCACTCACTTTATGATAGATAGATAGATAGATAGATAGATAGATAGATAGATAGATAGATAGATAGATAGATAGATAGATAGATAGATAGATCACAGAAGACAAAACACACAAAAGTAATAATAATAATAACAATAATAAATACAGAAGAAGCATAAAAAAGCTGTGTCCATTTCTGAGAAATAATAAATAACGATAATAATATAGAAATATGGTGGCATTCTGGTTTAGTGTATCAATGATTTAAATCCATAATCCATCCCCCATCTTTTCAGGAAAAAGCATCTAATTTCTTTACATCAAGTGGTGGGGGAGGGATCCCACATAGTAAAGGATAGATAAATTCATTCATCATGACCTGGAAAATACTAAAGAGACACTGAAGTGATCAAGCAATGAAGAAGAATGAAGACTGGTGGCACGAGAACAACAACACAACAGCTGACCTGCTTAGGGGTCCGAGCTGAGGATGAGTTGGGGGTCAGCGCTCACTTTTTGTTACTGAGTCTTATTGTCTCTATGGCTTTTCATGGGCGGCCACTTAAAAATGCATAAAGTTTGCTTTAATGCCACGCGCATAAAACAGTTTATGTCTGTCAAAGCACAAAAGAAGATGACACTACCAGTCGATCAAGGTCAAGGCTGATGATGGGGATTGACAGTGGGGGGGTAAATCTGTCCTGGAGGGGGGTGGTGGCAGCGTGGCTCAGAAGACAGGATGCACATTGACAATGGGCCAATGAGACTGGGACAGTCTGTGTGAGTCAGGGGCCGCTCTCAGGAGGGGAAGACCTCTCCATGTTAACATCTGTTCCATGAGCTGAGCATAATCCCTTCATAGTTTAAATTCATTGTTTCCTCCCTCCGCACATATAACGCCCTTACTGTCCAGTGTCTCTGCTGGGATGTTTGAAAATGGTTACAAATAAGTGTATTGTTAATGTTTAAACCTGAATTCATTTAATAAAAAACAAAGTAGGGGCATCTTTGCATGGTATATATGAAAAATATGATTTATGTGTTTTGATGCTGTGATATTTCCTGTCTTTGTGTACATTATACACATTTCATCCTTCAACTAAGCAATCATTAGGCGTGTTTTATATGATATGAAGCTTCACCCTGACAATAGCTGGCAGGGCTAATCTCAAGCCAAACAGAGATTTGGTGTGTGAGGTGGGGGAGCGAGGCTGCGTGGTGCACACATGGCACTGGGGCGAACCTAATCAGGGGCAAGCAGAAGTCCTCCCATATGGGGTGGGGGGGGGTTTCCCTGGGGTGACTCATTTAGGTTTGGAAGAAAGCATTTTGCTTCAGTAAAACACCATCTTGCTTAAAGACATAAGGAATTATCTCTTTGTTTGTTTTTATTTGCGGTGTTTTTATGGCAGACTGAGACAGCTGAGTGAGCAGCACTCTTTAGCTGCCATTTGGTTCAAATGGTTTACAACAAACTGGACTGTTGTAGCCCTCCCACTTCCTTTCTTGCACAGTTTCTGTGGATTACGAAGCTTTTCCATTGTTCAGCTTGTCATGACTCCACAGCAGTGTGGCACCTCCTTTCCTTCCCTTTACAAAGTAGTCACTGGAAAATGTACAATCAGTACACAGCATCAGATAAAATGTCCTAAAACCAATTTGAGTTCAGTAACTCTGTAATTTGTCCACAAATGCTTTGTGTTGCATTATTGTGATGTGACAATAATACGGAAAATAAGGAATTTTTTATCAGATTTTTATTCAGATTATTCCAGAGAGAAGAATGTTCACACACTCATTTCACAAACACACACAAGCAAATCCGAAAGCTATTTTTATTTTATTTTATTTTATTTTATTTTATTTTATTTTATTTTATTTTATTTTATTTTATTTTTTCTAACATATCATTCATGAATGTATTTATATTGAAATACTACAATCATCATCATTAAAATGAAACATAAACAAAAAGCTTCCATATATAATTTTCCCTGGCCGGTGTGTGTGTGTGCGTGTGTGCGTGTATGTGTGTGTATGTGTGTGTATGTGTGTGTGTGTGTGTGCGTGTGTGTGTGCGCGTGTGCGTATGCGTGTGTGTGGGGCTCCTCCATTGGCCAACTGCGTGGTGCTCCGGCGGGCGCAGAGGGAAATTCGTCTGTCCCGCGAAGCTAGCAGAGGAGGCGGAGTGGGAGAGTGAATGGATGCGGCTGTGGAGCGAAGGACACGGTTGTCTCTTACCGGACAGGCAGCGTCCCTCCCCCGGACTCGGAGCCCTCGTGTCGGATGATTCCAGAGTGTTTTTGCGCCCATCAAACAAAAAGAAGATCGCAGGGGGTTTATTGCGCTGACGCTCGCTTCAAACAATAAGTGGACCACAACAAAAGACACAAGGTGAGACACCGCGTTTATTGGCACACACACACACACACACACACGCGCACACACACACAGACAGTTTACCGGTAAAAAGCGGTTTTACGAGCACCTGCAAGAAGGTGCTTTAATGTTGTTACCTCACTTTGTTTCATTACATTTACACTTTACTGCCATTTTATATCGCGTTAATGCACACAGGAGCGCATCTGTGCTGTTTAGCTTTAAACTTATTCATCAATATGTAAATCCCAACTCAGCATTAACTTGGTTTGCCTAAACACAAAAACACACACACGCACGCACGCACGCACGCACGCACACACGCCTGTAACCTGTAGATGTGCTTTTACCGGAAGTCTTCTGAGTGATGTCAGCTGGTTGCTGGGTTATTGACATGTCAACATGAGAAATTTACAAAGAATGGGAGAAACGTGTGAACAAGTTGGTGATGCTTGTTTGCACAGTTCACAGGAGAACGAGGACATGCTGGTGATGATGTCCAGGTGACTTTTACTTTAAGAAAAAAAAGAAAGTCTTCTGTTGGTGGTGATCAGCTGGAGCGCTCTGCTGTGTGTGAACGTCCGGTTTCCTGGACAAGAAAAACAATGGGACAGAGGGGAGCATGTGATATCCTGTGGCTCTGGTGTCATGTCAGACCATAAAGAACACAACTATAGGTGGTACTAGAAGGTTCCTATAGCTAATGTATACTTTCTAGTGGAGCTGAAATTAAAGTAACGTTGTCTGACGCAGCGACAGATCTTCTGCTGAACCTGATTTCATTGATCCACTTATAGAATCTGTGTCACCATCCATTTGTTTTGACACACAGCAGCTCAGTATCATCAGTAGGCATACAGAACAAAGAACCAGGACTGGTTTGTATAGGTGGTAATATTGAATTTGCATGAGAGCAACATGTGATCTCTCTCTCTCTCTCTCTCTCTCTCTCTCTCTCTCTCTCTCTCTCATACACACACACACACACAAAGGCAGCAGATCATTGTGTTGACTTTAGTCTAGGATGTTCAGCTGCTTTTAATGGGGTCAGCGCTTCCAATTCAATAAAGCTATTAACTGTCACAGAATATTCCAAGGCCGCTGTTCGGCCAGTGCAGACAGGAGTTATTTACCAATCAGGGCACATTAATAATCTCATCTACACAAGACAACTCTTTGAAATGCTACAAAGAAGATTCAAGAGTCCAGAAAAGCAAACTGCAGAGGCCATAACTCACCCAGTCGTCCTCTGGGTGTGAAGGGTTCTTATGATGTTTTCCCACCTTTGTTTCTGTTTTGTGGTTCATCGGCATTTTTTTGTTTCCCACACATCTTCATTTTTAAAGCTGAATAGGTGAATTGGCAGTTACGGCTATTTGATACTGTGGTCATGTGGGTTCATACAATTCAATGAGTTTCTTGCTCGACGGGTTCTGTCTCACGTGACAGATCTGTTCACAGAGATGAAACTTGATTGAATGCAGGCTGGTGACAGGTGTGGTGTAATGTAAATGTTTAGAGAGGAATACTGTCAGGAGATGTGTGTGTTTCCACGTGCTGTTCACTTTACAATGACAAAATTCCCCTCTGAACTGAAGTCATTCTGCCTCCAAAACCTACAATCCAAAGTGATTATTTCAACTTTTTCCAATACAAAATCATGTAGAATGTGTTTTTTAAGTGAGCATTAGTATCGTAAAATACTGGCAGATTATACGAGTCAGATTTCTTTACGACAATTAAGAAAGAAATCACTTAATTCAAGACAATTGTTGGAAAAGTAGATCTGTGTACGTACACAGCTGGAAAGAAGAGTTCATACCTCCACCAGTGCACAACAGTCCACTGATGCACTCAAATAAATACTTGAATTCAGCGCCTTATAGATGCACTATGGATGTGTACAAACATAGAGGAGCTCGCATACCTCCAACAAGGCCCACTAGACCTCTGATTTATGTGATTTTAACAACATGAAGCCAGACTTTCACTATCATATCTGTTAGGTGTTTTCAGCCTCACAATCTTATCAACACTTCCCTCACAAAAGATCCTTGTCTCTCTAATTTGGTGACTTTCTGAGATATTCTGTTGTAAAAACATACAGAGAAACAACAGAAATGCTGCTGGAAACAGACGGAAGAATCTTAAACGCCACACTTTCATGAAGAAAGTCTGATACTACTGAAACACAAACAGAAAGGATAAAGAATGTGATTAGAGGATTACAGTTCAAAACACCACAATGCAACAATGGTACTTAGAGGTCACAAATCTGACAAACATGGATTTGGTGGATTAGACGTGGAATATATGGGCCCAGGCTAATGCAGGCTCAGGCGCTGGAGCATTACTACTCAGCGTGTTTGTGGGTCAACGGTAATCTATAGGCTCGGCAGTAGAAATCAATGAAATTTCAATCCAGAAGCGACATTAGAGTTAAGAGCTTGTGCTAACAAAGTGAAGAGAGTATTTTGCTGCACATGCTGTCGTGAATCGGGGGGGGGGGGGGGGGCTTCAGTTCCCCCGGTAACGTAATCGCTGCCGACCTGCTTCACGCCGTCAGCGGTGTCAACAGGAATCAGTTCCTCATTGGCGATGAACCAACACAGAAACGCAGAAGGGCCACGTCTCTTTTCCTTGTTTCATGTCTGCTTTGTCCCCGCAGACAGGACGTCCTGTGTAAGATAAACAGTCTGCGGCTCAGTTTGACATTTTCTCATGCAAGCACATACATTGAGAAACATCCGGCGCTCATTTTAGATTGGATTTACAGTAGAAAAACCACGTGCAAAAGAGATTTTACTGTTGTTATTGTCTTTTGTTTCATTTGTTTCCATTCGGAATTCTGCAGAAAGCGCTCAGACCAGCTCCCCTCAGCCGTTTGCCGACCCCCCTGGGAGCCAGTTTCCATATCATTTAGATGAAAGAGACTGCATTAAAACAAGCTCCCAAATCGCTCTAAGGACACACACACTTGTCAGTTGGTGAGCAAATTTCCTTTCAAAATGCACATCTCAAACCCACCTCCTTATGAATAATTGAAAGCGTAGACACGGGGATGGATTCATAGGTCACCCATCTGCATCAGTGACCATTGACCGGGGCACTTCACGGTAAAAGCTCCGTCTCAGGGGAACGCTGGTGGGAAATGAATCACAATTCTAACAGAGCGCGAGTTTATGCCAGCACAACAACTTAAGACTAATTAGGTGAAAGTAGCTTAGTGATACATCATCGTCTACTCACTGTGCTGCTTGTCGCTTTAATGATATTTGTGGACAAAAAAGCAAATAGTGATTTCTAATTTCTGCTGCAAAGATGTTTCACATGGCGCTGTTATGTTCAGCTTGGGTTGCATAACAATACAGAGCAAGAAGTCAATATGTACTGTAAGTCTGCGTACATGAAGGTTTAGATTTGGATTAACTTTTCATTGAATTCCTTCATTAAGCAGGGATGAAGCCATGATGCTTTACCATGAGAGTACCAAAACAGAGAAAACATGGCTTTCTGACCAACATTTCCTCCTCATATCTCCCCAGTTTCTATAGGCACCATTACTAAGTGACAAAACCACTTGAAGTTATGATTCTGAATAATATAATTCAGTATTAGTCATGGTGAATCTGAGTAACAGAGCTGAGAGCAGAACAGATCTGAGAGGCGTGAACCAACCCAGCAGAGTGTTTGCACAGAGCGGCGCGTCTTTTTGTTTACATTCACCTCCTCCGTGTCTTTCTGGATGGGGATGGGCACGGCCGCGAGGCGATGAAAATGAAAATAACAACAAAGCCAAAGCCCTCTGCCACCTTCTCCTCTCTCTCTCTCTGCTCTCTGCCGCCGGCTCGCCTGTGAGTAGTTTTTGGAGAGGTGAAGGGGGGAGGAAGAGGAGGAGGCGGTGGGGTTGCAATTTCTAATTATACTGCCTTCTCTCCATCTATCCATCCAACCATCTCTTGTGATCGCTCACCGTTTCTTACCATTCTGCTCCTCCTAAACACACACTGCACAAGCACTCACACGTATACACACACTCACACACACCGGGAGTGCTGTGAGGTGATTATGTAGAGAGGATGTTTGAAAGCCTGGATGTTAATGACCAGAATGAGACTCTCGACAGTGTGTGTGTGTGTGTGTGTGTGTGTGTGTGTGTGTGTGTGTGTGTGTGTGTGTGTGTGTGTGTGTGTGTGTGTGTGTGTGTGTGTGTGTGTGTGTGTGTGTGTGTGTGTGTGTGTGTGTGTGTGTGTGTGTGTGTGTGTGTGTAAAGGAGGAGGGGGTGGACCAACAGGACCTGAGCTCCTATTATTACCCTCTCAGGCACAAATAGAGGTACATGCTGTCGAGTCTGGAAAAACAAGCAGACGTACCCCACAGCGTCGGATCCACAGTGATCAATACTGCTCAACGTTTAAAACCCCATGTGAGTGTTTCCTGGGTTTTCTGCCAGAGGGGATGGAGGCATTGTAAAGAGAAACACAGGAGAATTGCATGTGAATATTTGCTGCATGTGAATATTTGCTGCGCTGAGCCTGAAACCCCCCTTCCTCACCCAACTCAGTCAATCAGTTGGAAGTCATTTTATTGTGGGTAGTATCTGGGATGTTACTGGTTGCAGTTGTAGGTGTTATTGGGATGTTGGTGCTCTCCCACCAGAGCTCAGCCTTCATCATTAATGGAGTGTAATGTGAGCCTCCTTCTTTTACTGGGTTATAATCCTGGAAACCTATCCCCCCCCCTGCCCCACCGCCCCATTAAGATCAGACACACACCACCTCAGAATGATCCCCTGCAGTTTAGGCCACCAAAAAGTGACTGCATCCAGCTGCATTCACCTTCACCGCTGCAGCTTGGGAGGAGGAGGAGGAGGAGGAGTTGGAGGAGGAGGAGGGAAGTCATTATCACCTGCTCTGTGGACCAGAACCAAACACCCTGCCGGCCGGACCGCTCCTCACTCCTCATGCTGGCTGGTCTGAGCTTTGCGGCGAGGACAGAGGGATTGAATTAGAAGTATTGCGTGATCCAAATGAGGTCGTAGGGGGAAAACTGAATGTGTTCGCCCGACAATGAGGAGGAAACTCTGACGAAGGAAACCCTGTATTTGAATAGAGTGAGATGTCTTTGATCCAAAGCGATTTTCAAGGTTGCATTGTGCCGCAAAGAGGCTTGGCCGCTTCCTTTTGTACTAATACAAGAGCTTGACTATAGGTGTAACCTTTCACCTACTGTTCTGGGCTCTGTTGTAACAAAAATGCAGTGCACCCTCAGGTCTGCATCAGCAAACAGCAGCCTCACAGCTCCATCCACCTCGCCTGGTTATCTTTAATGATGCCATCAGTGTGTCTTTGGGTATTGGGTTGTGACCTGGATGTGCACAGAAAGCTGATATGCTGAAGGTGTGCAGGGCTTCAGAAAGGTGGTTATTGTATAAGAACAGTTGTAACAGGTGTCAGGCACCCAGGGTGGAAATCCAATACTAATTGTCCTCGGGGGGGGTGAAGCAGGAGAGCATGTTTTAAGTCGAGGCAAATGAATGGAGATAAATACTTAAAATGATGTATTTGACTGCAAGTTATGGAGCTGTTTTCATGGAAAACAAATACACTTCATCTCACTGTCGAGGCCTTGATAATCCCATAACCTCAAGTCACAATTTATGGCCTTGATAACATTAAATTCCCCATCTCAGCGTAGAAGGAAAAGCACTTCTTGTACACTGGACTCCACACTCGCTGTCCTTGAGGTCCTTCAGCTTTGGTGCAAATCTTAATTTATTTGTGAAGTCGTAGCCTCTTTTTGCAACTTTGTGGTCAGCATGTAGCGGGCCAAGGACTTGGAATGGAAATGTGCCAGACAAATTCCATATATTCATCTGTAGATCCTGGTCAGATGTCACAGGAAAGCCCTAAAATACATCTAGTTTAAGTGATAAACGTTGATAAAACATGAAGCTAATGTAAAACATGCAAAACTGCCTTTACACACAAAACTAAGAACTAGAGCTTCACTAGAACGAGAGAAACGTCTCCACTTCAGTCTGATGTTTGGTTTTCTCTGCAGTTCTACCTGATGTCTCTACACAGACTCTCTTCTAAATGTTCCTTTGACTCCTGTGAACTTACCTGTTCTTCTATTTATGGCACCTCGTGAAATCACTTTATCAGAGCCGGAACGTTTGAGAACTTCTTGCCCAGTGAGAGATTTTACACTTCATACGGCCGGATAAAAATAGTCGTTTTCACCACATTTGCAGCTTAGTGCTGACAGGACAATGAGAAGTAATCCCTCTGAAGCTGCTCTCTATGTTTGACTGATGTCTACAAATTCGGTTTTGTGTCTGTTCAGCAGCACAGTGGCTGCTGGAGTGTGGCTTCCAGCGTGCTTCTGGATGAGCTGTAATTTCCTAAGCATGTTTCGCCTGCTCAGATAAAGCCATGTAACTGATCTGATTATGTAGTTTGTAAATTGGATTGACAGCGATAAGCCAGAAGGTCCCATTACATCATCTAATAACAGCTATGAACTGACAAAACACCTCAAAATGTCGATTTTCATCTGCAAAATGGAGTTAGACACTTAAATATGACATATGCTAAGTAAACGTCACGGTTTAGTTGAGGGGGGACTATGACCCCTGCAGGGCATTTAGATTCTCTTCATTCTGCACATTAAACCAGAGCTAAACCAAGATAACAAGAGCTGATTCATAACATGTGAGCGTGAGCAATAAAAGTGCTTAATGTTTAAAATCAGTTCAGTTTAAGTCATCAAAATGTATCCAGAAGCTTCACGTGAGCAGTTTTCTGGTTCCCCTGCACGCTCTCCCCTGGGCGCCATGCAGATTATGGGTGGAAATTGGACTGTTGATGGTGGTAATCCAGTTATATTTAGCCTGCAGGGTTATAATTCATATGCATTTACAGAGCAAGGACAATGTGCTTCCCTGTGAGTGGAGACGGCACACAGCTGTGGCACAAAAAGCTCACCGATGACGTTTACGAACAACTGAAAATATGCCTTGCTGGCTGTAGTGGCACTTTGTTGTCGCCCTTCTCGGGTAAGATTGGCAAAGAAAGATTATATTGTTTAGTTTAAAAAAGGCAAAATTGCTATAAGTCATAAGTCAAGTGCATGTTCAACTTTTCAATGCACAGTCAAATAATGCTGTTTATTCTTAACAGCATCAGGCTCTGAAGCTTCTAAAATAAACAATAATGATGTCATCGAACTAGCAATGTTACAACAACGATGTCATATTTATGCCCCACCTGGCTCCAGTTTGTTCGCCGCTTTTCAGCGATAATATGATTTGAGTTTTGGTTTATCGTTTACCTTTACCTTCTCTGACGTGCCCACATTCTACTGATAAGTGTCACGACCCAAATGGAGAAGATAGTCAAGCAGTTTAAAGGTTTGCACGCTACATCCTGTCACATGACGCATCATTTCTTGTTTACGTAAAATCAATCCGCTGACGTTAAACACAACATTTGTAACAGCGATAACTTCCGTTTCCACCGTCTGTATTGAGAAACATTGCTATTCAGCTCAGTTCATTTATTATAAAAATCTATATTTATCAATTGTATTTGATATAATATCATTACAAATCAAACCTTTTTGTCTCCCTGCAATAATGTTAATCCCCTCTGTTGGTGTGGGGCGGCGTCTCCCCCCTCCCCTTCCCTGCTTCATCTATTTTGCTTTCTCTTTGTCTTCTCTCTGGACGCCCGTGGAGATGTCAACAGAGCCCATTCATGTTCCCCATCAGTCTGGTGTGATATTAAAAACGAGTCGCCGCGGCTCTTTATGTTCTTTCTCGGAAATGTCAAATCTGGGCGCCCGCAAACCCTCCAGGGGGGGTCGACGTTTTGATACGGCAGTCAGTGTTGGGCTGCTGGCTGACACGGCGGCCTCTGTGTAATGCTTCACCCCCCCCTCCCTCCACACACACACACACACACGCACATCCTCTCCTACTCCTCCTCCTCCCCTCTGACCTCCTCCTCTTCACAGCATCTGGGTTATACACACACATGGTTTGTCATGGCCCGTGGCCTCGAGCGTGCCCCTGAGCTCTGTCCCGTACAGCGAGAGCAGCATGGCCCCCCAATCCCCAGCCACAACAGACAGACTGATAGGTGGATGGATGGTGGCAGACTGAAGCCCCGAGCCTCGCTTCTTCTTCTTCTTCTTCCCCTCACTCCTTTTCTCTTCCTACCCCCTGCGTGGCCACACAAAGGCGGGCTTGACTGTAACGCCGAAACACACACAAAAAGCTTTTCACGTTCCCCATTCATTCGCCAACTGGAGCTGCATCACATGGTGTTAATTGGCTATAATTAAGCTGTCTTGTGTTTTTTCTCTTCCCTTTTTTCAACAGATGCTCCGACAGTTTCAATCATGTGGCGTAATGACAAACTCTCACTTTCAGTCGTGGCTGTCATGTTATTTATCGTCTTTGAGACGTTTCTTAAAAATTCCGAGCTCCCTTTGTGTTAATTTATTGCAGGCGGACAAAGAGGAGCCACAGTTATGTTTAGGGGGGAGAGAAGCGACAGCTTGATGGCAGAGAATGTGTGATATTTCACTTTAAATATGCTCAAACATGATGATTGGAGAAGCAAAGCCCTTTAGAGGACAGCAGCGACTCTACGCATGACTCTCTTTCATGTTTTATGAAAGACATTTTGATCTTTTCATGTATGATTTATGAGTACAAATCATCTTCCTGTTGAGTGTCATGATTTCTTACAAGCGCCTCCACCTGCTCCACTTCTTAAACAGATGTGGCAATCAGGAAGCTCGATAAGTGAGCTTGGTCCTGCGAGACGAGGGCGTTATGACAGGCAGATGAGTGGGCTATCCTGTGTGGGGTGTGCTTGGGCCTGTGTGTGTGTGGGTGTCAGGCATACTGTAGGGATTGTGTCAGCTGCAGGCTCAGTATGGGGCACGGCTCGTCAGCTGTAGGCTTGTGCGGGTGACAGCTGTTTCGCTGCCCCGCTCAGGCTCCTGTGCCTTTCAGTAGGAGGCCGTCCCCTATTAGACAATTAATCTACCACTTACTGTACGCCATAATTGCCATCCCATGATCAAATGAGCCCCGGGACAGAGAACTGCGAGGATCTTGGCAGCACGTCTGCCCCTGTCACACCCCTGCCTTGTATTCTCAACAGAATCAGACCGATTAATGTTACACGTCTGGGACTGAACCCAGGAATTGGCAAAATTTGAACAGGCTGTCATGCGTGTATTCTCATTAAACATTCAGCCCCGGCATCAAAAGTTGAATGACATACTTATATTAGGAGAGAGGGTATGGAAGTGGCATATAGGTAACAGCAAAGCCCTCCAGATATGGAATAAATTAGCTGCTCTAAATTCTCTTTTATTCCCAAAGGGGTTGGTAGCGTTCTAGTGGTAGTGCCCCATCTGCTGGCATTAAAGGGACACTGCAGCACAAACAATAAATATGTTAACCACAACAGAGTGAAAGAATCAAAGTTGCACCTTTTCTGAGGATAAGGTGTAATGAAACGTAGTGGAGTGTCGTCATGCAGCAAAGCTTGAGCGTTTAAAGGCGCCGACCTCTTGAGTGCCGCATGTGACTCCGGTGGTGCAATGTGACATCAGAGCGGCTGGTGCTGGACTGTAGTGAGGTCATGGTGTTCACAGGGATGGTGCCAGGCTGGAGAGAGGGAGAGGCAGTGATGTGGATTCAAGTTACGGATTTAGACATACTGGATGTATAGGAAAATGTGATGTCATGCCACTGTGGCAGTTTTGATGTTACATTGAGGATTGTGTGTGTGGTATGCGCATAAATCTAATCTGGACAGGTTTTCTGGAGATCAAATAGTCTTAAGTGCAATAACTAGTTAGTACAGATGGTCAATACCCATTTTCTCTTGGGATTCCCTCTTCGACTCCCACATATTGATTCTTTTAGAGATCCCATGGCTGCTCACATCTTCACCCCGCCAAACCCCAGTAGAGAGCAGCTGGAAATCAAGTGGGATTATCAGTGAAGCCTGGATTCCCATTACATCTGATTATTGTATGTGATAAGAAAGCAGTTGACTCTAATTTAATATCTGTGAAATCTATTTTATAATCTTGTGTAATTTGTGTTAATGTGTCGTATGATGATAAAATCACTACAGCTCAAACAAACTGCCACGTGTGTAGATTTGTGCTCGTTGTTCTTCTCCAGGCGTGATGTGTGTGAGAATCAGTGGCTTGTGTCTGCCGTGTGTGTGTGTCTGTCACCCATTGTTGCTGAAGACAGCTGTGGCCCTCCACATCTGTCTGTCTATGTCAGCATTGTTACATTACATCTCCAGAATGAGAGCCATCCATTGACTGATTTATCTATTATCCTACATTTTTGAGTAGTAAAGTAGTAAATAAGTCTTAATTTAATCAACAAAATGACAGATGATCATTGGAAATTCTTGATTTCTTTAAGGGGAAAAAAGAACCTCAGGTCTCTATGTCAACATAACTGGCTGTTTTTGTCGCAGTGACGTTGTTTCCTGTCTATCTCTGGGTGGCAGGGTACAGCTTGGACAGGTCACCGGTCTGTCACAGGGCTAACACAGACATACACACTCATTTGCAGTCTCGTTCACACCAACTTAGATTTGCCTTTCAGCTATCCTTTGGATTTGTATGAGGAAACCGGAGAACCTGGAATATAAAACCACACAAAAGGCCCCAGTCAGGACCTGTGTGAGGCAGCAGTGTTCCACCCTGCCCCCCCTGTGTGTTTGTGTATAAACAAACAAAAACCGTGAGTGCTCGCCGTGTAAGATTACATATATTACTTTGCACATGGATGACTGTGTACGCTCCTATTCTGTATAGAGACTCACTCATAGTCCTGTGTCCTGTGAAAGTCTTGGTTGCCAGTTCACTGCCCGCATGCAAAGCAACGTCATGCACGAGTGCTCCCGATCATTACGATCAGAGCTTTTTTGGTTACTATTTGTTTATCCAGTGCAGGATGACAGAGCACAGCAGGAAACGCCCATAAACAACCACAGCCTTCTCCTGTTTGTCATTAGGCTCCACCAGTCTCCTCAATAATAGTTAATGAGGCACAAAACGACACGACTCATGTACTTTCTTTGTCAGATTTGTGCGGATTTGTGTCTCTAACCTTTAAGCGATATGACTCTGGGCTTAGAACAGACTCTGACTATGTTACTACACCACCATGCTTCTCTGTGTGTTGACTGTGGACACTTAAGCTGTCTTGGAAACTGAGGTGATATAAACAAAGATATTGTTTCCAGATGAACCACTTTGGCGCTGAGAGTAAATCCCATCTCTTCTTCTCTTCTGTCTCAGTGTTGGTGTGCGTTTGTTCACTGAGCCAGGTGTATGTGTGTATCTGCTTTATAATTGCAGCTGTACAAAGAAACGGGTCTGGCAGTGACTTTCCTCTTCTATTCATCGCTACATTGTTGTTTTCCACAATGAAACTGTTTTAATTTTAGTTTTGGACTGATCTGACCGACTGTTTTTATTCCTGTGGAATATGATGGGTGGGGATGTCGTCTCCTCAGGAAATTGCTCCCACCTCTGAGACGAGCCGACAGACGAGCCGACAGACGTTCCCACACCCGTCTCATACTGAAATTGAAACGTATTAACTTGCTGAGGAATAACAATAGAAGAATAAAAGATTTAATCATTGTCCTTGGCTTTGTGAAACTGAAAATGTTTATGAAGTGGAATCCGTCATTAGAATGAAAACTGATCACAGAGGAGCAAAAGAAAAGAGAAAAGAACAGAACAATGCACGTGTCATAGAGTAAAGTATGCATGAGCAAAGACTTGAGTGGTCAAGTGGCTTTAGAGTTGATTCCATGTCCACTTTGTTTGTTGTCCGTTTGTTGATGTGGAGCCTCTTCAGCTGGGGCTCTGTGGTTCTGGCCTGCCCTCCCCTGCTCTCTGTGAGGCAGTGTTTTGGACCCGGGCCCAGGATCAAGCCTGAGGCACACTGCTCGGCTCCAGCCTCTCCACAGCGCCGGCTCTCACTGCCATTACATCAGCTCAAAGACATAGTCGTGTGTGTGTGTGTGTGTGTGTGTGTGTGAGAGAGCTGTAGATGCCCTTCTCAGATTGTTTCTTTCTGAGTGAGTCCGCTGAGCCTCTGCTCCTTGTTGCAAAAGTGTGTGGTGTCATCTGTAGAAAGCAAACTGGCCACCAGGGATAAAGTGCTGCTCGCCATGGCCATGCACATCATAAGTGGGATGGAGGAGCTGGTGGCATCGGGCAGCCAGTTGGTCTGGAGCGTGGCACATCAGACCTTAAGGAGGTGGTACAACCAGGGGCTGATTCCATGTCGACGCTTCCTTGAAACTTGGTTGATGATTGGAAAATGCTACCAGGTACGAGAGCTCTTTCAGCTATGAGTATGTAACTGATTTGTTTAAAAAGGAGGCAGAGGTTGTGGCAGTTCCAGGATTTAGTGATCGCTTTATTAACACCATCTGCTAGTAATTAGTCCAAGCCAGATGTTACTTTGATTACACTTTGAATCGTTTATTTATCATGGTCTAACTTTCCTCTGTGGCCAGGTTCCATGAGTGTGTAGCGTATCTCAACCGGCTCACTTTTGTGTACGTGTGTGTTTGTTTGTGTGGATGTGAGCAGACACGGGCTGTTTCTTGGTGAGTCACAAAGCCTGTTTTTAACAAGGCTCTGTCTCACAGCACATATGGCAGTGATTAGAAAGCAGCATGACCGGCTGTTTGATCTCACCGTCTGGCAGGAGGGGAGAACTTTCAAAGTTGTCTTTGAGCATTGTTGCTGGAACACCTGAACGCTGTCAAAGTGTTTAACACTCTGAACATCCTCTGAGTTTCTCTGTTGTTAAGTTGAAAGTGTCCAGATTTTTTGTGCCTCAGTCCAGAGAAGTTTTTCTTTAATGTCACATCTGGATTCCAAAATTAAGATGTTTCTTCAACACAGAGCTGCAACTACTTACTAGTTTCTTTATTGATTCAGGAATGGATTACTCTCAATTAGTTTGCCTGTTAATAGTCAAAACATTTGCTTCAAATGTCAGTCACAAGTTCTCAGAGATATTTCACAAGATATTTCTAACGTATTGAGAAAAACAGTAAATCCTCACATTTTATTCCACTGAAACTAATTGGTTGACTCATTTAATTGATTAAGTGTTACAGCATTAACACCATCACAGTTACTTCTTATAGTAGTTATTGTTAGAGGTATGAAGGTGAATATAAGAAAATAGTTCAAAATTTTAGATTCCATTTTTTTCACCATGTTTTCCTTCACACATGCTGTACATACAGTAAGAAGGTTACAAGTTTTCCATTACCACCCAGCTCTGCTTGTGGTTAAGGGTTATAGGATTGCGAGGGAGGGGTGGAGTTAGTCGACCTGGTCAAAGCAGCAGGGTGGGCCTGGCTAAGCCTGAGCAGGTCAGCGGCTGGGGGTCATGTGAAGAGAGCACCATCAGGGCTCCACACCCATAATGACAGGGCTTTGGGTGAATGACCTTGCTGTCACAGTCTTGACCTTTCTTTTATCATGTGGACCCTCAATCTAAAGCTCACGTCCTCTCCACAGCTGGGCAGAGGCGTTTAAAAAATGGATAAAATTTGCCTTTGAAGAGCTTTCCTTCCTATGTTGTTTTTGATGGGGAGGAAAATAATGCAAATATTTTACAAGAATAGGCTGGGACTTCTCAAAATCCATGTAAAGACCTGAGGGCGGATCTAAAACTCTGTGGTCGTCACTGCTTTGCTGAGCCTTGAATCCACTAAAGGCCTTTTGTCCATTTCTCAGTGTTTTTGATGTCACTTGACTGCAACAATGCAGCATTGATAGAAGGACTCTTATGCTCCAGACAATGCATGAAAGGGTTAATATAATGAATAATCCCTGCTTAAATAACGGAATCTCTGTCATTAAACAGATCACACAGTTATTCTTCCAATCAAGGCAGATCACATATAAGTGTAATTGGAGCTCATCACATCAGATTATTGGTCATGCGGAGTGAAATTCAACATGTGAAAACAACTTTATTTTACTTTAGACCTTTAGTTTACCTTTACCACACAGATGACCTCCTCTTGGTGAAGATAACAGGTTTGATACTGGATTGGGTTGGTTGAATATGCTGAATTGTCCTAGGTGGTGTCTTATTAGCTATTCTGTTTTAGTTTTGCAGTTTTCAACCAAAATGTGTGTGTGTTAATGATCCCTTGACTTTCCACATCTCCAGTCTTTACTCGGTTGTTTTCACAAGCTGAATAATTCCTCCCATGACCAAAAAAAATATTTTAATGTGTGAAGTCCCCCACAAAACAATTCAGCTGTACACCTTACATCATACTTGGATAGAGAGCGATGGGTGTTGAAATCTGGCATTTTAGAGGAAAAGTTCATTTAATACCAAGTTAGTGTGACTGGAAAGGGAACCAGTATAGCTTTGCCCACACAACTCTAAATCTCAGTGAGGTTTAGGGTGTAGGCAGGGTGTATAAAACTGAAATGGCAGCTCTGTTGTGGTGAAGGGAACCAATATGTGTCAGCAGACTGAAGTTTAGGGCCACAGAAGCCGTCTTCCCGCCCTGTGGGCGATCGCACAGGACGTGACGTGACCCTCACTGTCATTTCAATGGCTGCAAAAAAAAAGCATCCACAGTTAATATAATGTGAGTTTTTAGTTTTTTGAGCTTTCAGTTCAGATGAATAAACACACACTACATGCAAAATATCTAAGGGATTACTTCCACAAAGATATTATGGACCTTCCAGGCTCAGAACTTATCAATCAACCCTCTTAGAACAGTAGCGACCAAATTGGATTACGCGTGTGTGTATGTGTATGTATGTATGTCAATACAACAAGCAACATGAATCCAATGTCCTCCAAACTTTCCGGAAGCATTATTCAGTGGTCTGGCATTTGCATCAGGCGCTTTCCATTTCATTTCCATTTTTATTTTGTTTTTTATTTGCATTGACAAATTACAGTAGTGGGTGACATGAATGGAACCACCCAAGTAGCCCCACCATGCCATCATTCATGCCATGATGCCATATGAATGATGTCATAGTTGTTGTTATTGGCTTGACTTTGAGAACATGTTGGAGAACGACACAAGCCCCATTCCTCTCCCAAGATGGAACATTTGAACTCCAAAAAAAGGGCAATGTTGGCAAGATGTACCACCATGAAGGAAATGATGAGCTTCTCCAGAGGAAAGACAGCCAGCAACAGGAATGTTTTAATTTAAGGTGATGTTCCAGTTCAGGACTTCCTGTTTTGTCTCAATACAAATCTGTACCGATCTTCAGTTTGGGTGTAGGTGGGTTTACAAACTCTGGTGGCCATGGTGACACTTCCACCAGGCATGTAAATGAACTGGCTGTGAGTATGGGGGGGACACAACGGTGCCATTTTACTTTACACACACTCAAAGCAGCAGCACTGGGATCCTGCCGCTCGCTGTAAGAATATTGCTCTGGGCCTCATTTTTAATGAAGTAATCCTCTGAGCTTGTGAGGCCTCTTGAGCTCCTTCAAATTACCTTATGACGCTGGTAAATAGGGAGCATGTATTTAGTGCTTTTGAACCTTGAAGTGCTTTTTCAGCACCTGTCTTTCCCCCTCCTGTACCTAGACGCTCTATTAAATGTGAGCCCGGTTGTTGGAAAGACAGTGAAAGATAATTTGAGGACATTACCCATAACATCATCCTCATAACATTTATGCACAGTCCTCGCTGAAGGATCGAAGGATCGTTCTGCTGACAGCAACAGAATAAATCTTACAGCCATTCATTTGAATAATGGAGGGAAAATTCAATTAAACTATTCCGGGACTTCATTGTCTTTATGTTTCTTTGTGTGACAGAAAAAGCAGCAATAGGGACATTTGGGTGATTTTCCTCCCATTTAAGCTGATGAAGCGGGAAGATATGTGAAAAAAGGAAGGCAGTACTTTGTGTGGGAGTATAATTGCAAAAAAAAGAAAATCAGGGTGTTTTGTTGGAGTAAAAGGACAAACGACAGTCAATACTAAGGATGGTGATTGCAAGATTAAATGGATGCCTGGTGACTCTTCTTACCTATTGGACTATCACAAAGGCAAACATAACTTCTTACTGAGTCACTCGACTTTCTAAAGAGAGTCAGCCATTTTATCCTAGGGCTAAAAAAAAAGTCCTTTGAGTGGGGAGACAGAGGCCAAGGTGAAAGGGAGGTGCTTTTGTTCTGGCTGTGCTGCCCTGCAGGAGTCATCATCTCTCATGTGGGCTTTTTCTTCCCCCCCCCCCCCCCCCCCCCCCCCCCTAGATGACAGAGGGTCGTCAGTGCCAGGTTCTCCTCCTAGATGGCAGGAACCTGGAGCTGCTGGTACAGGTACGTCTTATTCTTCCTAACCACATGTAATTACTTCAACTTTTTCAATGGTGATGACAGTGACGTTGCAATGCTTAATATCTTACACATGTACAGCTGTGTTTTTCTGTCTCTTGTGTCACGTAACGTTTGTCTCTGTACAGAATAATAGAAATAGCACCAATCTTAACTTGAACACAATCTGGTCTTCTTAAATCTTCTAGCCAAAGCTGCTGTCCCGTGAGCTCTTAGATTTGGTGTCATCACATTTCACCCTGAAGGAAAAGGAGTATTTTGGATTATGCTTCATAGATGACACGTACGTACACCGCAAATATGTGTGTGTGTGTGTATGGGTGGGGGTGTAAAGTAATATTGCAGCATATGATTCATTCTTTTATCTCAGAGGTCAGAACAACTGGCTGCAGTTGGATCGTAAAGTACTTGATCATGACTTCTCCAAGACATCTGGTGCGTTGGAGCTCAAGTTCCTAGTGAGGTAAGAGTTTGCGCTGCTGTGACTCGCCAAAGGTGGAGGACCTTTTGTGATTTTCATACATGACTCATTCTTTAATAACAATATCGGGGCTGTATTTCACATTGAGAGTAATATGAGCTCCACATGGACACTGAGGCCTTGTGCAAGGACTTGGCCAGCAGGTGGCACTAATGAGCCACAGTTTGAGTCCTGTTCCGCACCGAGACGCCACAAAACAATATGATGACGGTAGATAATAGTGAAGTACTGAAACTATTTGAAATGAAGTTTTATGACCCCAGATCCGCTTTCCACAGGTTTTACATCGAGAGGATCACCTTCTTGAAAGACAACACAACAGTGGAGCTGTTCTTCATGAATGCTAAATGTTTAGTATTTAATGTAAGTGTATTTTATTTATTAAATGTATTTCATTAAATTATTGGATCAAATGGTTTTAAGGAATGTTGTTCTGAGTAGGTTTTGATCCATGCACACGGTGTTTCTTCCCCTCGTAATGTAAACATGAATTCAGTTTCATCATTCTTGAAGGTTAATACCACAAATAAACTCAGAAATAATTTGCGTAAGATTTAAGAGCTGAAACCTATTCGGTGGCATTTTAAAACGCCAAACAGTGAAGACACACACGTGCAATTCTGTTTGTATCCAAAATACACGTTATTGGGTTTTCAAACGGTTATTCAGATTGCTGCTTTCACGATCTATTGGAATTATGAAATGCAGCAGTTTTATTGTGCTAAATTAACCAACAATCGCAAACATTTACCCTGAAATAACATTTTAGTTGATCTTGGAGTAGATATTCATTGGTGCTTACAAAAAAGGTTAGGAGAATGTAAGAGCATCAATGGATCACACCCTTACTAGTATATCGTTAATGCACAGTCAGAAATGTAGTGATTCCGTACAATTTCATTGAAAATAATAAAGAAGGTAGAAAGTATGTTGAATCAAATGACAACCCTGGTAAAAGTGTTTGGTTTGTGTGTCGACACTCGCCCAAAATAAGCATTTCAATGTACAGTATTGTGACGTGAGGAACAGAGTGTGGACTTGTACGAGGAGCCATGAAGGCAGCATGTGATCAAACGTAGCAGTGCAGTTTTTTTTACGCGGGGAGGGCACGCTGGTCACCATGGGAGACGGAGGCTGTTGAACCTGCTTTCGGACTGTACCACTTCTCCGTAGGGTTATAACTACAGACACAAATCCCAAACCGTTTTTTACACTCAACCATGGAGCGTAGTTGTTATTTATAGATATATAATCAAATGTAGGACTCTGGTGAACAGATGAACTATGTTAGGCAGTCTTGCTATTCAGTTTCAAAAACCATGTTGTCTCGCGTGAATGGTTCAGTCCGTAACAGGCGGACGAGGTACGGGACGAGATTTTCTCTCAAGTCAAGTGTTCGGGACAGGCTACACTTTGTGTGTGTGTTATGTTTTGAACGCTGTATTAATTCCGCCTCTTTTTACCACAGGAGAGCATTGCTGTGGAGAGTGAAAATGTCTTCAAGTTAGCGGCGTTCGCATTGCAGGTAAGAAAGAGTTTGCCGCACGCTTTTCCACGCTGAAATTCTGTCACTCGCTAGTCACGGATAAAGACGGTTGGTGCATGAGCGTTTGAAAACAGTTGTCTGTTGAGGCTGCCGTGCATGTAGCCGCTGCTAAAGCCCTTTGTTATTAAAATGCAAAACTGAAACAAGTTATGGAGGAAGTTGTTTCTCAAATCTGTAAAGAATCCGAGATTGGAGGCATTGCATTGCATTGCTGCTTAGCTGGTTGTGCGCGTTTGTACAGAGATTGCAGCAGTGTGTGAGTTAGTGAATGCGTGTACTCACTGTGTGTTTCCCCTTTTTAAGGAGGCCAAAGGAGAATACACCAGGTAAGAATGCATCATTATTACATTCACATATATTTATAAAAAGTATGCACAAGCAGTTTTCATTTGAAGCATTGTATAAGTGAGGAATAGATATAGATATGTCCGAATGAATGAATGCCAAATGCAATGTTTGGCCATTATTGTTGCCTTTATACCACGTCTATCAACACAAAAGGATGGACGTTTTCCTTAACTATATTCTGTAGTTTAATGTAAACACCATTGCAGTGTGTGAAGTCTTTGTTGTAGTACTTTGAGAGGAAGCACTGTTTGTTTTACCAACTTTCTTTGCTTTTTGTATTGGCTCAGGCTGTGTAATCGGTTAATATTCAACTTGACCTGCTCAGATTTGTATTCTGTGTTGGACTTCCCTTAGTTAATAATTGCCCTGATCTGACTCTTGTGACATTGAACTCAGCCTAAGCTGGCTCACTGCCATCTATGTAGTCTGAATGTTGCCTTCAAGAACACTTGTGTCCCTTTGTCAAACTACTCCTTTCGAAGGTAATTCTAGTGTTTTGCACCATGAGAAATGACATTATTGCTTAAGTTATGTCACAATAAGATAATCATCTCTTGCCACCTACTGTCTCTACTGTAGAAACATGACCTAAGTCACTCTTTGGCAAATACAAGGACACTGTGTACACAATTTGGTCTGTGACAATGATGGGAGATTTAGTACAAAACATCTGTAATCACATAGTGGAGATAATATTCTCGTAGAAGGCCTTGCTCTCAGAGGCTCAACCTGCTGATAAGCGGCTGTTGTTTTTTGTCGATTGTCTGTAGGCATGACGGGCTGTGCTCAGTGAGCACAGGTCTGTGTGCGTGAGTGGCAGAGCAGGTTGAAGCAGCAGGGCCTGTGTGTTTGTCCCCTAAAAGCCTCTGCATTATGTGAATACAAAGATATGTGCTCTGTAAGGAATTGTGAGTGTTGGGTTTGAATGCACGCTCTCATATGCAATGCTGAAAATGCAGTTTAACCCCTCGTCTAACTATTGCCTTTGTTCTCTCTGAAAGAAAGAAAACACTTGGTGGCTTATATTTTATGTTCTTTAACCACCACATTATTTAGAAGCATTCTTTGTCTGAAAACCCTTTATGATTAGTTATCGCAGCAGATTAATGCTGAGGCAGACTGCACTACCCTGAAGTGTAGTGTGTTTCAGATAATGTGGGAGTGGGGATGGGCTGTACTTTGTTCTAACTTTGAAAGCACAATACACAAAAACCTGCCAATAAATCTGGTAGAATCAGTGTCGCTGGGAGTGTTTCCAAGTGAAGCCATTTATGTTCTCTCTATGGACAGATAACCTCAACATACACAGAGAACCTGCTTGCACTTGGTGTGTTGTGCAAGTTAATCTATAATACAGTCTGTATTTGGATTCTATTATAGTTACATAGTAATATAGTTAGCATAGTGTTAGAGTTTGATTTTTGGACTGCTTGGCAAGACTGTTTGTACTTTTTTGTATCATTCGACAAAAAGTGTTATGATGTGATCCATATCTTGCTCGGCTAAGCACATTGCCCAAGGTAGGACTTTACCTTTAAACTGACAGACATCACTTGGCTGTTGTTTTGGTTCTTGTATTTGGGAAATTCCTCAACATGATATCCTGTCTGAGCATATCACTGGGCCGCTATCCGATACTATTATTGTACTGGTGCATCCCCCCGGTGATGAATGATAATATTTCACTTTTCACCTTTCATTTCTAGTCTTCGGAGAGTAGAGAGTGTCAGTAACCCCCCTCATAAAGCATGTGAAATAAATGTGTCTCCTCTACACAGTATCAGCAAAGGGCCTTGGAGCAGAGAGATTAGTTGTGGAGGAGTTGGGGAGACCTCCTCCCACAGCCAGGCTGCCTTAAGAGGGATGAGCTAGACCCACTGTCCAATGGTAGACAACTTGGCGTCAGGAGGACTCACAGTAGTGACGTTACTGTAGGGGGCCTCCTGCCAACCTCCTGCCAGGAACTGAATAATGAACACTGTCAGGTTTTGTACTTGCATCAGAATTTGTCTTTTGCTAAAAATGAAAATGCATTGGTTTGAATGAGTAAACCTGGGAAGAAAGGACCTGCGGTTCATTTTCATGTAAATATATGTTCATTTTGCTACGTTCTCTATCGTCAGCTGGAATATAAAATATCACATTTGCTGCCCCAAACACTTCAGATCTGTCAGATTTTGTCGGTGATTCCCAAGAAAAACGTCCATTGGTGCCAAACCACCCAAGAACCTCACGGCATCATAAAATTCACAGTCATTGACTCTTATTGTTGCTCTAACTCTGCTGCTAGTAGGTAAAATCTACAGGAGAACATCTGGATACTTTCCTAGCCTACCTACCTAAGATAACCGATTATTCAACATCCCCATCAATGTGCTGTGGGCCTTTGACAGCATGTTTATGACCCAAACTTGGGCATTATCTCTATGTCTGAAGTTTATATTTTGTTGATCCCATTTGTGTATCTCCTCCGCTGCGTTTGACCTAAACTAAGCCCCTAAAAGAAGTGAGCAGCCACAGATCTGAGTCCTCAGCCTTACACTTAGGTCAAGGGCAATAGCACAAACATTATACATGTAAACTCCAAACAGAAAGGACCAGAGCCAACACAGGGCTTCAAACCCACGACCTCTCCAGCACTGTGCACCTTTTCTATCGTTGTATAAAATATTACTGTCTAGTGCAGTGGTAGAGACACATTTATGTTAGAATATAAGGTATCGAATTACGAGATAGTTGGGAGAGGAGGAGGGGTGAGATTTCGGCTCTCTATTGATCAAGTTACACAATTCTGCGTGTTGATTAAAGGGATTGTTGGAAATGCAATCAATGTAACATGTTACAATCAATGTTACAACAACTGCAATGCAATTGTCCCAGTTAATTTGGGAAGAACACATCTGCATCATAAACATGCCACCGCATTCTTATATTAAACTATTCCATTATAGCATTAATTTGAGTGAACACAATATCATTTGTGGTTCAACTGTGCCACAAAATAACCACTACTACACCCTGGACATTTTTAGTCTGCAGCTCTATTTGCAGGTGTAGCCTGTAGTTAGCGGTTCATTCACAGCAACAGGCTCTTTCATTGTGCTCCCTCACACAGTCACCGCGTCTCGGCCCACTGGAATAGCTGACACATGAGTATTATCTCTCCCACACTGGGTAGGCTGCGCAGGGCTGGGCCGCGCTCGGGTGTAGGAATTGCCCCCGCGCCACAGGCTGCATGGAGATAACAGACGTAGTAATGAATTCCAGATTGCTGACGGGGCAGTGCGGCTGCGGCGTAGATCACCCCGACAACACCAGGCCCCAGCTCCCCATAAAATGTATGCCATCAAACACGCGGCGAAGTGCCATGGCAGCAAAACCCAGTCAACCTAGGAGAGGTAGCTGGGGGAAGAGTGATTGAAGGGCCTTTTCAGCGGATCAACCCGTGTTTTTGTTTAGTAAGCCGGTTCACATAACTGGATCACTGTGGGTCGGCCTCCCCATGTCAGCAATTGTTAAATTCCATTTGTCTTTAAGGACCTTAGAGGAAGGGGATTGAAGACTTTCATAAATGTCAGTTTAAGGTTAGACCGTTATTGACCTAACAAAATCTAATAATGTCTTTGAGTGCTGCACATATACACTGAGTGTGTGTGTGCACCTCCTGCTTGAGATCTGAGGAAGACCTCTATAGGTTATGGTCTGGCCTCCACGCTTTAGTTGAGTCGGCGAGTCCCTGGCCTGTTTTGTAACATCACTTGGACTCGTACAATACCTTTCAACGAGGGCAGAGGCTGCCAAGTGCTGGTGAATGGCTTTTGTTCAGGTCTCCAGTGGACCGGCCCGCCCAGCCTCAGCCCTCTTTTTGTACGGCGGTAATTGTAGACCGAGCGCTGCCTCCCACATCATGTTAGAGTGACTCATCGTTCACTATCATGAAGCTCGACACTGACAAACGCCACATTTTGTCTGCGCTGATAACACGGCTAATTGCTGCGTGTGTTAGATCACTTTAAGCGGCCGTGTCACATTTTTGGCAGAGGCCTAGCTTTCGCTATCCGTCACATCTATTGTAGCGCTATCTCCGGCTAATCTATAGCTCAGTCACCATAGGGTAGTTTACATACAGTACAGACGATAACATTGAAATGCGCAACTAGCCAAACCTGCGAGAAACAGCTTTGATATTTTCTAGATTTATTTCAAACCCCCCTCTTACACAACATCCCGTGATTTAAAGGTCCAGCGCGTGTTTCTAAAAATGAAGTCTGGCACCACATGAATGGGAGATCAAGTCTAATCTTGGCAAGCAGCAGACCTTGTACTCGTATAGATAAAAAAGATGAAAACTATCCAGACACTTCACCTTTTTCTCATGGTTTGCCAACATGAATTTGAACTGTTATGCCTTGAGATAGAAATTCAGACCACACTGTGAAAGCACAAACACGTGGAGGAAAGGCTCCCCGCACCGTCTCAGTGTTTCGGGGGCTTTTTTGTGTCAACATTTACTCCTAACTTTTCTTAAAAGTGAACACTGCTTTGTAGTCCTCATTTTAAGGTCATGCCGTGGCGTAGATTTATGAAGACAGAGATTCTCATGCATAGAGGAGCTAGTAATGAGTCAGTAATAGCATGTCTTTCATCAATCAACAGTGTAATTTTGTGTGTGTCCTTCCTGCTCTTTAAAGGGAAAGAGAGGAGGAACTGTATTTCCCAGGCGAAACCGGCTCTACAAAGAACCTTTCGTCGATTCCCGAAATAAATGCCTGTGTTTGTTTTTCAGCGGCGACACTGCCAGATCAGATCTAAAGCAGCTCCCACTTCTCCCCACCCGCGTTTTGAGAGAGCACCCTTCCCTGAATTACTGGTAAGCTACTGTGTCTGAGCTGTTTTGGGGGTCTGAATGCATGAAGAAGGCAGTGGGAGGGGGGGGCTTTCCTCTTTATGTATGCGTACTGTTCAGCTGTGAAATCACCTCAGGGGGTCAGTAACACCTGGTCGCCCAAAGCAGTGATCTCCCTGTTAAGGCTGGAAAGGTGCACACAGACCAGGCAGACAAGTTTGCCTTTGATGCGGCGTCTAATTAATGCCATGGCTGTGTTAATTATATTTGCCCATTAGCCCTTAGTGAGCTCAGGGAGGTGTTAAGGGGGGAGGGAGGGGGCATGGCTCTGTCAGACAGCGGTTGTCTAAAAGGTCACTGATGTCTTTTAAAGCCACGCTGTTGTTTGTCCTCCCCGTGCCGGTGTATACGGTCATCCGAGGGTGACGCAGCCTCTAGAACAGATGAGCGGCCTGAAACAAAAAATGATAGTCACGTGGTGTTTTGAGTCGAGCACATGGACGTGTCTGCACTCTTTCTGCCTGTTAAGCTGCGCTGAGTTTTCTGTGTCAGCGCGCTATTAAAAGCAATGATTGCAGTGCGGAGTAGATTGGATGCGTTTTTTCAGCAGAGGGGAGATGAGAGCCCATCAGCAGGGCCAGACCAGGATTTTCTGCATGAGCGGGCAGAACGGTCCGTCAAAGAACGGGCCCCGTCTCACAATCCCTCTGTGTTTGGAGTGCGTAACACAGAAATTCCGCATTGAACGCTTTATCTCTTGTTTGCAGCGAGGACAGAGTGATCGAGCATTACCAGAAACTAAAGGGGTTGACCAGAGGACAAGCCATCGTGCGGTAAGTTACACAATCAAAGAATCGCCGTGATTTATAAGCGGAGTGGAGCTTTTGCAGAGGCACTGCTGTTCCCCATATGCACATCCCTGTAATCCCCACAGCCCCGTTCGCTCCAGCACCAGCCCTTCCTCTTCAACTTCTTCTGTCTGCACTGTGGTTGTTGTTTAAGGAGGTGGCTGTCACCACGCCAGAATGTGTCATTAATTAAGGGAGGGTGTTCTCAGAGTGGGCTGCCGGGCGGCGTGGGGAGGGTGTCAGTCCTGTAACTCCCAGCTCCCACCCGTCGAAGTTGCGGATGATTTGTGCCCTTGAATTGATCAATGGACTCTTGCCTCCCACTGTCACGGCCCTTGAAACAAATCGATCGGCTCGCCATTGTAAATGACTGTGGCTTTCTCAATGGCCGCCGCTTAAATCCCACTCTGTCTGTTGTAGAAGTGCCACCGGTTGACAGTGATGAAGTGTAAGTGGCCGAATTACCGTTAACCTGTTCCACTCTTTCTCTCTCCCCCTCGAAGGTATCTCGCCCTGGTGGAGTCCCTGCCGACATATGGAGTCCATTATTACCCAGTGAAGGTAAGAGCAGTGCCCCTGGGTCATACAGTAGCTTAAAGTAAATGCTTCTGTCAACATGCCATCATTTCCTTAATATGAGTCTAATCTAACCCGACCCTTGTTTGTTTTAGGTAAAACCTTGTGCTTAATGCTTATAATCACGAGGGCGATTACTGTTTGAAATTTGCGCTGAGACTACGGTTGCTACAGCAGTAACAAACACAACGTGCTTATGTACACACACACACACACACATAACTGCTGTACTCTGTCTCTTTAGATAGCGTTCACCACTGAAATGACATCATATAAAACCACGCCTTAAATAAGAAACTCACAACAAGAATTCTAGCAAAAAAAAAACATTTTGCTGAAGCAGATTTTAACAAAACTAAAGTTGAATGCAGCCCCCCTCACTTTCGCTCACTCACTTTTCCTACCAAACCTTATTAAATCAAGGTGTCTGAGGAGATCAAACAGCCGCGTTAAAAACGACTCAGTCAGGCTTACAGAGATTTTTAAGGCTTTTAATTGTCTTGATGTTTTCTTGCGTTGCTCTCGCTGCAAGTTTAACGGGGTAATTGCTTTGGAAACGAGCCCCCTCTTTTTTTTTCAAACTCCCACCAATAAAGCCACCTCTAATGATGGTGTGTGTATGTCTGTGTGTGTGTGTGCATGCTTCCACGTAGGACAAACAGGGAATCCCGTGGTGGCTGGGAGTTAGCTACAAAGGCATCGGCCAGTACGATTTACAGGACAAGCTGAAACCCAGAAAGGTAACGTGACCTCTTTTTTTTACTGATATGAGCTTCTGTTTGTTTGCTGAGTTAATCCTTTGAAGGGGGGAGCAGCTAGTTTATTGTGTGTGTTAATGTACAGAAGATATATAAACAAGTGTGCTTTTTTTCCTGATGTGTGTAAGTTTTTTGTTCAATGACAAAAGGCATATTTGTCCAAAAATGTCAAATGATACCTACCTTACTTATCTGCTGGTTAATGATCCACCAGACTGTAAATACTGTAGGATCTAAAGTATTCACTGTTGTGTGGATGGGGAAAGACAGATTAGGAAAAATCCTGGAGTTTCAGTGTTGTTGCTGTGAAGTTCAAGGTTGTAGCAGCAGCCGTGGGATAAAAACAGCGTAATGATTTGTCCCACAGATTTCACATTAGCTAAGGGATACACACAGCTACACGTGTGTGATTTGTGTAAGAGGTGTTATTTCGAATCGTCCCAAACATTCCTCCCGATCCTCTTTCATTCCTCACCTTATATCTTATGTATATGACAGAAACCTGTTGACTTAGCAGGGTGTGCTGTTACACCGGGTGCTGCGGCGGCGTTAATGGGCACAGCTACAGCGCGTTTCTCTCCCCGGCCCCTCCGAGTGGAAGGCATAATTATGGTGCTCTGTAGGGAGCGGCAGGCCTCCGGGAGTTGGGACTGGCTCTCTGCCAGCCTCGGGTCGGGGCGGGTGGGATTTTTAGATTTGGGGGCTGTAATGAGGCCAGTGGGGTGCTGGGGACACTTTGCCCCCTCTGAGGGCCTCTGAGCCTCAGAAGAAGAAGGAACGTCTGCTATCATACATGCTTACATGCTCTTTAAAACTTTGATATATATGATATTGATATAATATGAGTAAAGCCATATTTTTGTTATATCATGTATACATCTTGATGCGATTACAATGGGATCAATTCTAAGTAAGCTTCCTCCAATTGACCTAGATTATGCAATTTTGTGTTTTGCTCAGGTGTGTCTTAATGTTAGTATGTTACCTCCGCGTGTGCTTCATCAGAAGTGTAGACGCGCCTCACACTGCCATAAGGCAACACGTCATGTGTACTCGGAGAACAGCGATTACATGCACGTGTACGACTGCGCTGCTTAATTTCATTTCCGCCTTTAATCACAGCAAGAAATACTCTGAGTATGTCTGTCTGTGTGACTTTGTCATTTCGTCACAATGAGTTATAGATAAACAGTGCACACATTCGACTCTCTTTCCATAGGTAATGGTTTGTAAGCACAGACAATTTCCGGAAGTAGTTATGTGAAGACAGAAAGGAGAGAGAGAGCCTGAGCGTGACCGTGCCGTCTGTCACGCCTCGGCTGGTCGATCGCTGCGTAAAGTGGGCATGACTCCTGGCGTTAAAGACGAGGACTTTTTGTTGGACTTTGCTTTTGTTCTCAACTTTCCTTATGCTAAGAAGGAAGGTTTCAGTGTTTGGTCACTATTAATAGCACTTCCCGTTTCCTGCGCATGGCCCACTTCTGCCCATCCGCTACACATCCCTCTGTCGGCATCATGCAGCGTGCATTATGTAGATCAGCCATGTCATTGTGTGTCTGATACAACACAGTCACCTTGGTGGGAGGGCTGGATAGAGGACTGACATTTTGTTTTATTTTGTTATTGCTTCTTAAGAAGTTAGTGACATTTGGTGAGCTTCACTAAAAGCCGCTCTGATAGCTTAACCTCACATTATCGTCTCTGCATGCATGTGACTGTCTTCACCCCTTATTGAATAGCACCAAACTCAATAGCCGTCTCTCCCTGCGGCGGCGGCGGCACATTTAGTTATTTGAATACCCCGTCATTTTCGAAACGCATAGACAGAGTGCATTGGAACCCTTTCTATATAGATGAAAGACATTATGTGTCCCAAAGATCTGCAATTGGAATGAAAAGAGGAATAGCTTTTGTGTCTTGACAGCGATATGATGGAACTTGGCTTTTCAATGAGAGGAACACAAACGGGGCTTCAGAATGCTTAAACTGGCATCGTGTGTTTGTTGGACATAAAGGGATGGGCGCAGATGGCATAGCAAGACTTTAAAACATTATTCTTCCCTAAGACTCACACTCTCTCCTCTTTCACTCTCTCACACACGCACACATACACAGCTTCCTCTTGTCACTTGCACT
The DNA here is from genome assembly GCF_046128005.1 of Genypterus blacodes. Lineage (NCBI taxonomy): Eukaryota > Metazoa > Chordata > Actinopteri > Ophidiiformes > Ophidiidae > Genypterus > Genypterus blacodes. The sequence goes on from NW_027466831.1 coordinate 5,831,868, forward strand.
TTGCGCCCCCTCCCACTGGGTAATGAGACACTCTCTGAGACCACATGCTGCTGCTCCACATATATGATGAGCCAGCAGCAACTAAAATAAATCTTCTGTATAGTAAGGGTGGCATAGTTTGTGGTTGGAGGTAATACTGAAATGAAAAGTCCTTTGTGAGCGTCAGCATCTTAACCAAGTGTTCAATATGTGCTCATTCAATAAGGTTCATCTAATGTTGCTTACGCTATTACGAAAATTAAGCCATCCAAAAATTTATGTCTCCTGCTATCAAGTCCTGACAGTTAAGAGTCTTGTGTTCTGTGGAAATGTACAGCGCTGCCGGCCAACGAACGTCAGTAGGTGACGCGGTACGTGAAGGGTGGGGCGGCTCTTATCCTGTACGGGCGTGTGAGTCAGGCGCTTTGACACATTTTCATCTCTGTGTGATTTTGATAATTCTTGGCCCTGGGGGTCCGTGGTTGTGGGTGTGGTGTGGATCTGAACATCCTGAGCCCTGCACAAACCACAGGCATGTCTGGCACACGTCCATTTGCCTCAAAAATAATGGAGATGTACAGCAGAGAGTGAATGCATTAACTGGAATTATTGGTTTAACTTTTAATGTGTGTTAGGAAAGCAGTTGTTTTGGTTTTCTGAAACTAGGAGTTGTTTGAATGTGAGCTTTTTCACAGTAATAAATATGTCATCCAACTGTTGCCACGCGACCTCTCGGAGCGCCGTCCCCTTGCAGTTGTCGTCCTGTTTGCAAAATCTGAGGTGTGTCACATCCTTGAAATTTTTTGTCAGTGGATAATGCTCTTAATAGTTTCATGTATTGGTGACTCAATATTCAAGCGAAAGAGTGTCACACATCGCCTGTTGTTATCATGTAAATGATGGTAATTGCTAGTGACATGGGGGTGTGAAGTAGAGCGGGAGGGCCCTCCACAATGGGATGGGCTTGTGGGAAGCATACTGATGATTGTTCCCCATTGTTCATTAAGTACAGCGCTCTTAGTTTCACTGGCAGACTGATTCTGTAAGTGATTAGGAGGGAAGTATTGGCTGGAACAGCTCCACCATACATGAAACCTCAACACTGTTTAGGTGCACATGCTCTATACTCCACATTGACGTATATTGGTAATATCCAGATGGTTTATAATGTGATCCATAGATAGATAGTGTTAGTGTTGCCACACACAGAATGGCTGGAAGTGATTTCTCTGGTGGTTCCTGGTCAGAGGCCTCACAGAGCCCTGACCTGTCTTCATGGGAAGGTAAAGTGGGACCCTGCTATTAATGATTAGACCATAGTAAGAGATTCCTCACATGTTTGCCTCAGTGGGAGAGGTCCTGAAACAACCAAGCTTTGTGAGGTATTTACGATATGAAAGGGACAGAAGTGCCTATATGGAAGCGGAGGATTCAAAGCCTGCGTCTTACACGCAGGGTTCAGACGCGACCTGCCAGCGAAGGGAGGCAGAGTGGAGCAAAGGTGACATGAGCTCGTCACACTCGGAAATGAATACCTGACCCGGGAAATGCAGTAACCGAGTGCAACCTGTTCATCTGGTTTGACCGAAAAGAGAGTGTGGCGAGAGAGAGAGAGAGAGAGAGAGGAAGGGAGGGAGAGAGAGAGAGAGAGGGGGGGTGGGTGGGGGAGAGAGAGAGACAGACAGAGTGAGTGTCTTCAAAAATAAACAGGAGGAGAGGGCAGAGCGGTTCAAAGCTACGCGTGAAAGCAGCGTGAGGTGTGGGCTGTGATGTCAGAGGAGGGGGGAGTGGAGGAGTAAAGGGGGCGTGGCCAGCTCAGCTGAAACTCTTGCAACACCTATCTGCTTCCTGAGAGCAGACAAGAGCCAGTGTTGTGTGAGGAAGCTCTAGCCCTGTGGGAAACTCTAAAGTCAAAGGATTCAATACAAACCCCGGGGAATTCAGCAGGGATTCAATCAGCATAACAGCGCAGCCTCCACGGTAAGCCGGCCATTCTGTCCATCTGTTACCTGGCTGGCCCACTGTCAGTCATTGTGTGAGCCACAGTATTGCAATGGAAGATATGTAATGCATTAGGATTGATTTGTTGCCTGTAGATTTCTGTTTTTGTCCCATGTTGGATAAGAGGAGTGATGCTTGATAATTCCTAGTGTATCGGTGTGTGTCACAGTGTTTGATCTCTTATGTAAGGCTCCATTTCTCAGTCTCTGTATTGTAAAATGTCTCAGAGTGCAGAGATCAGATTTAGACCTTCTGAGGTGCTGTCAGGCAAAACGGCCTTTGCCTTATCGCCTCCCCTCCTGCGTGACTCTCTGCCTCACGTTGTGCCGTGACTTTTCCTCAAACGAAAGCAGGGGCTAGTTGTTCACAGGCAAGCGGATCCAAATGCCTTTAGTGAGCTCGGCATCAGCGGAGCAGATGTCGCCGCTGCCTTGTTTTCAGCGCTTGTATTTAAGGTGTTCTGTATGACTTTGCGTTGTGTGTTACTTGCGGCAGCAGTGTGTGTTTGCTCCTGTGTTTCGCCCGGCCTCACACCTGACTGGCTGGCACCGCTGATCCACATTCAGGTTCAGCCGTTGTTGTTTCTGCTAATGTTGCAACTTCACCGGCAAAAAGGAAAATGTGAGGCTGAAACGCCCGGCTGCTTGTTTTTGAAACAAAGCTGGTTTAATGCCCGTCTCCCCCCCGTGTGTTGTTCTTGGCGAGATGGGTCCACTGTGTCTGATAAGCTTCAAGCTTTTCTTGGAAAGTAAAAGCAAATGTGTGTTTCAAAGCCATATCACAACATTTCTATGTGCGTACTGTAATTCCACTGAATCAATAGTCTTGTGCTGACTTGCAAACTCAGTGATGTGTTCTCTCCACCTCCCCCCTCCCCGCCACCCTTCTCTTTCTTTCTGCAGTTGTTTCAGTGGAAGCAGCTGGAGAATTTGTATTTCCGCGAGAAGAAATTTGCAGTTGAAGTCAACGACCCGCACAGGTTAGAGACAAAGCCACTTCATCTATCTTAGCTTGGTTTTTATATTTGAAGTGTTGCCATATTAGCTGCTGCCGCCCCACCACAGACGTCCTTATCATACTGCCTTGCACGCTGTGAAGGGCATCTGCAGCCTGTGGTCCATTCAGGACGCCGTGTTAATGGCTGTAACCTGTCTGTGAAACCAGCACTTTCCTGCTATTCAGGGACCCATTTATTATTCTAAGGTTGTTACAGGACCTCTGGTTTTTCACACAGGCTTTTAATGCGGCGCTTCAGGCCAGGGCAGATTTAAACTCACTCTGTTTAGTAACGTTCGGTACTGCTGCTTTCATCAGTACAGATTTTTATTAACATTTGTCTTCTGATCTCTGTTAAACCCAAATCTCTTGTCATCTCAGTAAAAGTCTAACAACATGCAGCCGCTGTAGAGAACTGCTTCTTCGATCAGCACAAATAATGAGTCTGCATTGTTCCGTCTTCAACAGCAGGACGGTGAGCAAGCGAACGTTTGGACAGAGCGGCCTGGTTATTCACACTTGGTATGCCAGCCACTCTTTGATTAAAACCATCTGGGTGATGGCCATCAGTCAGCACCAATTCTACCTGGACAGGAAGCAGAGTAAAGTGAGTGTTTGCCCTTCCTCGCTTGTCTATGTTCCCCCCCCCCCACTATTTAATTTGTGTTACTACTGTTAATTATAGAAGCTGATCTGACACAATCTCAACCCAACACTCTCCTTACTTACACTGGACTCACAACCATAGGTCTTGTATCTCCTTAATTGTGTGCACAACATATCTGTCCCCAAACAAGTATAAAGAGAGCTCGTCCCAGGTCCAGCAACCTACATAGGCAAGATTAGGGTCATATGTAAAGCAGGTCTCTTAATGAAGGGGTCGGCAGAGACAAGAGAATGATACACAGTAACACACAGTACAGTGTGTGTGGTGAACAGTGTGAATAGGTTTCACCCTGATAGGATTTGTAGTCTGGCTAACATTTCTCATCAGTATAAATGATAGTCAAGCGTCTGCAAACAGCAGCTGAAGCGATGATCATTAGCTGTATGAAATGGAATGAACTCATTTCATGTGCTCAGTTTCTAATGTGATGTATTTATGCATAAGTGAGTCGTGACATTTTCATAGCGTCATGTTTTGCTGCCCTGTGGATGTCACTCGACAGCTGCACAGTAATACAGCCTAATGTTTACTCATGGACTCGTGATCTTGGTCTGTACTCTCCAGCCCTGTAAGGGAAGCAACACTCCCGTTAGATTTCCATCTGAGTACACAAGAGTCGCAGCCTGATGTAACCGAGTGACGGCTCATTTGGCGTGACACACACCGCGCCGGGTCCCGTGCCTGTGTCTGGTGTAAACAGGGGAGCGTTGTTGCCAATCACGTTCACACAGGTAGTGCTTCCACGCAGGTCAGCCGCATGTCGGTAGACGCAGGTTCAACAAGGCTCCTCGGGGTAAAAGAGTAGAATTACTGCCACCAAACCTGAAGTTATGAGGGATTACGTTGAGAGGTTTGTAGTTGTACTGAGCTCCACCTTTGGCTATTTTGGCTTCATTATATATACGAGGAAGTATATTAAACTGTGCCACATCCCAAAAATGTGGTGTAGATGTATAGTTTGTAGATTTCTTAATACTAAAAAGGTGCGATGACTCACAGCTTTCTTTTTTAGTGGTGTGTCTGTGGCTCACTCTGTATTTGCTGAGCGTCAGGGTTATTATGCAGCATGAGTGCCGTGTGATGTGCATTTTGCGCTGAAGGTAGATGAATGATTGTGGCAGTCAGATGAGGTTATTCAGCCGCTGTCTCCTCAAAAGCAGATGGCGTGTCAGTGCTCATTCAGGAATAGAGCCCTCACTGATTAATGAGCGAGCACCGTGCCGAGAGTCTCAAGCATGCAAATAGAGCCGCCATGTTCGCAATGCGCTATCATTAAAATGAATTACAGGCGATCCCTCTTCGGTTCCTTATTCTCCCCCTCCTCCTTCTTGTCCTCTTCTTCCTCTGTGTCCTCATCATTTCCTTTTCTCCTCCTCCTCCGCCCACAGTCAAAGATGACCACAGCCAGGAGCTCAGGAGACATCGCCATGGACCTCACAGAGATCACTGCCCCACGGATCAGCAAACTGTCCAGCATGGAGAGCAAAGATCAGCTTATCATGGCCAGCAACGGGAGTCTCATCTCAGCTGGTATGCAGACGGTTACCAAGACAACCCCAAAGGGCTCCAGCTCTATGTTTAATGGACGAGTGGTGATTTATCACTATATTTTGTAATTAATCTGACATGTGGCTTTCACAGGCTCCGTCGACTCTGAAGTCAGCGAAGAACAGAAGAAAGAGAAGCTGGCCGAGTTGAAAAATAAAGAGAAGGACCTTCAGGACAAGCTGACGCAGAGACTGGAGGAACTGAAGAAGATCTGCATGAGAGAAGCTGTGAGTGTTTCCTAACCCCTCCCTGTTGTTTTTACAATGACATTTTAAAGTGCCTCAAAGCCTCAACTGACTCACCGGTTGATGATCTCTTGTGCAGGAGCTTACCGGCAGGTTGCCCAAAGAGTATCCCCTGGCAACAGGAGAAAAGGCCCCACGAGTGCGGCGGCGTGTCGGGACAGCTTTCAAGCTAGATGACCTTTTCCCCTACGACAAGGTTTGTAAAGCAATTTCAGACGTGTTTCACCAACTTTTGTCTTTATTTTACTGCGGTACAGTTCTCATGAAATAAACACGGTGACTCTTTGTTAAAACCTTCATTATCTTGACATATAGATTGGTTTGGTTTAAAAGAGGATTAAGAGGTTATGATGAGCAAGTAGGATGAGTTAACGCACCTGAATAACTCCACTATATGTCATTCCACTTCAAACCTGCTGAGGTCTGTCTTCTCTGTGTTTTTGGGAATTTCCCCGTTCACGCATTCTGTACTTTTCCCTCCAGGACCCACATCTAAGGAATCTGGAGAGCAGGTTTGCCCTGCAGCAGAAGATCGTGGAAGCAGCCATGAAGCTGGCCAATGAGGGCGACCTTGGCAAGACCGTCAGGAAAAAGAGGAGAAACAACTATTTGGACTCGATGAGGAAGCTGGAGGAGATCGAGAAGGAGATCAACGCCTACAGGGTGAAGAAGGGACAGATGCCCACACAGAGAGCCTCGCTGATCTTAGCAGGTACACAGAAATCTTTATCAGGACGAGACATCGCTAAGAACTGCAGACAAAACGTTTGTTCAGGCTTCGCTTTGATTACAGACGAAGCTCAAGACCTCGCTGGTCTGGAGCTCAGTGGGAATACCCCAGGCAATGAATTCATTAGCAAGTGTTAATTGATTGAATAGATTGTGTCACTCTGTATGAAAAGCAGCGTATCAAAGGAGTCTCTAACGGCCACTTTCTCTCCTCTTTTATCAGACGACACCAACCCGTCAGATCTCAGCTCTCTCTCTGACAGCCTCACTCTGGACGATGGTGAGTGTTGCCCAATGTGCAAGTGTTTACATCCCACAACTGCAGTCCATCTCAGGGTTAGTTTGAACCAAAGTGTTTCCCTTTATCTTCCAGAGGATGAACTGGGCTCTCAGAGGCAGAGGTCAAGGTCCGTCCAGTACTCGCCCAGACCCCATCACGCAGACACTCTGGACATCCACTACAACAGAGACAGGAGATCCTCTGCCAACGACCAGCACATGGACAGCAGGTAGATTTAGAATGGAAAGCGATGGATCATTATATAAACTTTAATCTCCCGATCTGTTCCTGGCTGTTGTTTTTTTGCGGAGGCCCAGAGCAGGGAAGCCAGTACAGACCTGTAGAGGAGAGCCAGAGCTGCATTCCTGCCAGTCACCTCCTCCCGCTCTCTCACTCTCCCTCTCTCTCCTGCCTCTTCCAACAATCCCCCCCCCACCCCCTTATCAGCTCACACAAACTCACCAGCTTTAAAAATAGACAGGAGCGAGCGTGTCGCTGCCTGTGAAGGAGCAGACAACAATCCCAAAATGAGAGGTTCGGGTAGGGGGCAGGAAAAGCGGCTGTGGAAAAAGTGTAAATCACGACCACGGCAGGAATGTTAACAAAATGATCCTAGCGACGCGTTTCCCTAAAAATCTGATATTACAAACTCATTTTAAAAAGCCTTAATGTTTGCCGTTGCATGAAATGAATGACCGGCGAGCTGTGAAATGACAATCGTTCAGGTGTGAGCAATGATTAAAATGCTACAAGTTCAAGGGACCACCTGCGCCTTTATTCTCTCCTTTGATTTTAATAACAGGCGAGGAAGAGGAGAGCGTAGCCGTGTTTATCTCGCCCAAAACGGCAGCGACGACGCAAACGCTCTTTCGAAATTTTGTTCTTATCTTATCTTTTGTTCTTCCCCCCCCCAGATTAAATTACGGCCAGGTCCAGGAATCGCTTCACTACGGTCACCGAGACGCCTTATCGAGCCACAACAGCCCGTACAAACCGGCATCCAGGCAGCCACGGGACTCACGTAGCATGCCGCCAACCCCCCTCCTCACACGCAACGCTTACAGCAGCACACAACTCAGGTAAGGACCTCAGCCGCCAACCTCAGACGTAGACCTCAGACGCAGACCCAGCCTCGCGCTTGTGTATCCCGTGCTCGCCTCTGATTGTGACACTCTGTCTTCCACTTGTAGATCAGACGACGCACCACAACATTTCAGACAGAGAAGTGGCAGTCTGGAGTCGCAGTCTCAGTTCCTCACAGATGTTGAACCCCCGGCGCCTACCTTCCCGGCGACACGGCGTAGCAACAGCACCGAGGTCCTCGACGACGGCTCCTCCTACACCAGCCAATCCAGCGTGGAGTACAGCGCCCCCGGTAACCACGCCCACCGCCGCAGAGCTCGAGGCCGCCACAGAAAGGACGTGTACGCCAACACGGGGAGCATGCCCAACCTGGCCCAGGCAGACACCCGCTGCTACGCCTTCCGACCTCAGGCCCGGCCCACCACCACAGCCTACTACGTGACAGGCTACCCCACCTACGCAGAACCAGAGCCTTACTGTAACGGAATGTACATGTATGACAATGAGACGGAGGGACACTACAACGTCAATCCGTCCTACCACCCCGCCCCTGCGCCGTATCACAGCCACGACATGTACAGTCACTACGGCCACGACGAGATGGACGGCAGGTCGCAGAACCCGTACGCCACCATGCGACCCCCCAGAAGCCGACCGGCGCCGCGGCCCACCGAGCAGGTCACCAAGAACTTGAAGAAGGCCGTCGTGGCTGAACACCTGAGAGGCTGGTACCAACGCAACACGGGGTACAAACAGCCCGGGTACGACTACGACTTTGACAGAGGCTCCCAGCAGAGCCTCGGCTATCAGACCATGCCAACGCCCTACATGCACAACAGCAGGAACACTTACTCCACAGGTGAGCCTCCACGCCGCACCGCCGCCACTCCACGCAGCGCTGCCATCAGTACCGCTACATTTTAAATATGGCAGTAGGTCCTTTGCTAACTTGAATCCTTTCTCCGCCCCCCCCCAGTCTCCTCAGCCTCCTCGGGCGCAAACTGGCACAGCCACAGCCAAAGCCACATGAGCAGCGGTACGTCGGAGTACGACATGCCCATGCAGGCGCAGCAGTCCTTCTCTTACAGCACGGCGCCCTACAGCCACTCCACCCACAGCAGGTGAGAAAAAGAACCGGGCCTCCGCTCAGCTGTCAATCCAATTAGCAACTGCCTGATCCTCCTGATCCTCAGAGCTAAGCACTGGTTTTTAAATCACCTTAGATGGATGGATGAATGCATAAAGTATGAGATGCTCTTTTTGTTTTGTTACTGCATAAACACAACAGCACTGTGGACTAACGTGGAGCCTATGTTGTCCTTCCTGTAAGGTCACCCTTCAGTTATGAAATGGATGTTTGTGCATTCTGAGTGTACTTAACACGACTCCCTGCTTCATCACTGAGATTATAGGATCAGTGCAGGCAGCAGTGCGTTCTTCCTCTCCTCACCTCGGCCCCTGCTCTCTTTTAGACACGGCGCCTCCCTGCTCTCTAAGGGCTCCTGGCACAGCCCCGATGGCCAGAGGCGCTGTACCCTTTTCCCCACTAGCTCTTCCTCCTCCGCTTCCTCCTCCAACTCCTCCCTGCCGTCCTCCTCCTTTCCCTCCTCCTACTCCCCCGGCTGCCGAGCTAGGCGGGTGGTCTCCGGCCCTGCGCAGCCGCAGTCCTCCAGGGGGCACAGGCTAAGTCAGGTGACCTTTGCTAAGGGTAGCTCTCCATAGTAAGTAAACAGAAAAGGCCAGAGCCTGTGAGTTTGCTGCTATCAGTTTGTCGGCAGTGTGACTCCGTAGTGTGCTTGTTGATGCTTTGAAGTGAACGCTGCACTTTGCACCGCCTGACCGACCGTTCCTTGCCATACTGTATATGATAAGGTAACTGCATGGCTTCTTTCCAGCTGTTGTTGCACATCATGCCTGTCTGATTCCTCCTCCAGCTGCCATATTGTCATCCAGTGGTCACATTTCTCTGCAGTGTTCTTTCTCAACCCCTCAGACTTTTCTGTTTTCCCTCTGCTGTTCTTCCTTCTCCTCGGCCCTTGCAGAGGCGTCCTGTCGATCTGCCGCCATTCACCCTTTTTTTTTACGTTTGCCCTCTCTCACGCACAGATGCCCCTCTCTGTTTGGGCGGCCGAGTTGTGATAGGATGGCGTGCCCTGCGGGGCCTTTAGAGAGGCGCGGTGCTGTTGCTTGTGCTACTGACCAGAGACATTACCCCCCCACCCACCCACACACACACAAATAATCTGAGTCGCAGCGCCAAAGAAAGGGTGAGAGACAAAACAGTTCAACTACTCAAAAACGGTTGTAACGGTGATGGTGGTGTCCTTTTAATTGCCAAAGAAATTCTAAAAAAAAACAAAAAAAATCCAAATCAATTTCCGTCTGGCTGATTTAATTTGTCGGTGTCCTGTGGTGGTGGGAGATCAGAAGGAGAATGTGACCCCTGAGCGTTTAGCATTTAACTGGTTTGTGCGTGTGTGTGTGTGTGTGTGTGTGTTATGTCTGTGTGCGTTTGCGGTTTGGTTTGTGAGAATGTTTGACCCTGGGTCCACTGCTTCCCATTTTCTACCGTCATTGCGATGATCACTAACATGCCTGATACATGTTAAGATCCTGAACTTTGCATTACTGTGTTCACGCGATGGGAGTAGTAATGTTTTCACACAGCCCAGGGTTCATTCATTCTATGCTTTTGTTGTTAACCAGTGGATAGCCGTCTCCCACCTGTCTAACATGTTCAATCTCATGTGCTTGTTATAGATCCTACATAGACGTCAGCCAAATGGAGCCGTCGCACATCAGCAGCCAGATCAACACAAATCCGGACGCGGAGGAGGAGGAGCGGATTTACTGGCACGAAACCTCTAAACCAGGAACAATAGTTTAGTTCCTTATCATGGTGCGTGCCATAAAAATGTTGAGCCGGAGCTGATATTGTGCCTTGGACTGCACTTCCCTGTTTCCCGTCAAAGGAGATCCAAAGAATGAAGGAAAATCCTCCACATGGAATTCAACCTGTGGAGGAGTTACGCTTTCTTTTCTCATAACGCGATTGCCAAACTGCCAAACCCGGTGCTGCATCTGAACGAGAGTTTCGCAGGGTTGTGTGTGCTGGTGGCGGCACCAGTGCACTGAAATGTTACCAAGGGACGAGCAGCTGTGATTGTAAAAGGAAAAAAGGACTGAAGACTCCTGAACATGTCCGGTGTCAATGTACAGATAATCGATTGGAACAAACCAAGGATGAGGACCGTCTGAGCCAAGATCAGTAACCAGGATGACTCGTCTTGTTCTGCCACCTACACACACACTCACGCGCAAACGCACACGTATGAACACCGTAACTATGAAGGATCAGACAAGGATCGCTATGAGGTTTATGAAATGAAGGATGGAACTCTTTAAAAATGAGTCAGAAGACGGCTCTGTTCTGAAACGTTCCCCCGTCTTCACATCGCTTGTAACTACCGCAGTGCTTTTTCTTTTTCTTTTTGTACTATTTGTCGTTAACTCTTTAAGCAGTCATTTACCAAGTATTCAGTCTCTCTCAGAAAGTATAACACGGCTGAGCCAAATACTTCTTTACTACACCACCTGAGTATTGCCATAAGTCACCAGCTTTGATATTACTGCCACATCGAAAACGGTCACTGCAGAAAAGACAGAAACCTTCAAAACGACAAAACAAAGCATCCATGCTGGACATCATGGACCGGTGCTGTAATTCCTCTGAGAAGATGAAGCTGTATGTACATGTTGGTTATTGTAAATACATTTGATTTTCTTTTTTGGAGCTCTTTTTATGTATTTGAAAAGCATGTAATATATACTGCAGTAAGCAATTGTTGTTAAGCAGGTTCTTAGTCATTTGTATAAATGCATTTGTTTGAATTAAAAAAACAGTAATTTGCAAGACCTGTTTTTGTTTTTGCATGTGTTTGTAAGGAGAGCAGCATGCGGCTTCGGAAAAGAAGAACAACAACAATCCCATCCTCTTCAGTTGAGGAGAATCACAGGATTTAAACCCAAATCCATTAGATTAGGCAAGTAATTGAACATCTGCTTAGTTAATTCAATTAGTGAAATGGGGTTTTTGAAGAGACTTAAATGATTTTCATCCCTCGAGTCCCATTTTGGTTTAACGGCGGAACTGCGGTTTAGGACAGTGGTGTTGATTTTTGAGCTCTGGTAGTTCTGCTCCATTTTCTCACTGCCGTGTTGTCAGGCTGGTTCTCTGTCCTTAAGCCATAAACCGGTCGAACCAGTCATTAAACACTGTCACACCCACTACAGGCAATAACCTCTTCTTCTTCTTTCTTCCCCGTTGAATGACAAGCCAGTGTTTATAGCACCAAACTCTCTGTATGCAGGCCTGCTGTACACACACACACACATATTAGGCTTCAGCTCTCTCTCTCTCGCTCACCCTTCACCTCAATTCCCTTCCTCCTCTAGCCGACATACATTTCCCCGTGTATCCTGCCACTTTGCCCGGCACTGTTTGACTCTTAAAGGCTTGAGATCGGCAGCCTCACGTGACTGCACTGGCCCCCGGTGTTATGCTTTTTAACAAGTGAGCTCCGGGGAGGTCTCGAGCATTTCCAGCTCCTCGACTCGACCCAGGGTGGGGAGAGAGAGGGAGTGCTTTCTATCCAGCTGTCTCCCTCTGTCTTTGAGCCTCTTTGCTTTGCGCCAGCTGCAGCCAGACATCAGGAGAGGCTGTTCCAGCTGACACCCCACTGCATAAACAAAGGGCTCCTATGTACTTTCTCCTCATCCAACACACTACAAACAATGTCAGGAGGAGACTGGTGCCACACACACACCAATGACTAAGCGCCCCGTGTGATTGAGCCAGGCTCAGGTAGAGTAAACGCATCTGTAAATCATGTTAGTGGGCGATTGCTTCTTCAGGATCAGCAAATCCTTCCAGGGAGTAATGGCTCTGATAAATTCTGGAGGGGGAGTAGTTGGATTAGCTGGCCGGTCACATGCTCTCAAGGTTTGTCCATGGGATAAGATGGATAACCTTCCATCAAGGAGGAGGAGGAAAGGCAGTGGAGAGGTTTGATGTGCTCACTTGAGGCAACAGCAGCCTGCAAAGGTCACAGGTCGTCATCAGTTTGTTACCTGATCAGCTGCACTGTAGGCCCGGATCTACTGAATGACAGACTGACAGAGTGATGATGCTTACTAACCAGCTTAGCCAGCCAAAGGCCAAAGCTCCTCGGGTGAGCTGAGCAGGAGGAGGAAGAGGAGGGGTAGGGGTCAAAACACAGGCAGCATGCCGTCAGAACACGCCTGACTGAACACACTTGTTGTTGTGTTGTGCTTGATTTCTCCCTGTGTGGACGCTGATGTGTTGTCGATACAAAACGAGGCACAGATGTTGCAAGTGGAGAAGCGGGTGTCCTCACTGAGAAGCTTGTGTGCAAACCCAGCAGGCCGTTGGTGACACATCTATGGCCGTGTTTGCCTCACACATCAATAAAAGCTTTGAAGCAATTATGGTTTCGAAATTACAAGTTAAATTGATTTGCAAAATAACAAAAACACAAAAGGATAAGTGTTGTTTTGAGCAGTGTTTCCTCTACAGAATTACATGGCTGCTTAGGAGAAAACACACACACACACACACACACACACACACACACACACACACACACACACACACACACACACACACACACACACACACACACACACACACACACACACACACACACACACACACACACACACACACACACACACACACACACCTGTTGGGCGTGCTACAGCCAACACACACACATACACACACGTGTTGTTTCGGATCCTTACAGCAGCTGAAGGAGCCGGAACAAGGGCCTCCTGTGCGCTCGCCGACATGACTTTACTTGAGTTAAGTGGCACCGTCGCTCGAGTGCACGTCTCAGAGTTGCACAGTATGGACAGCCATGATGATGATGATGATGATGAGAGGGGGCATAAATCACACCTCTGATGCACAGAGGTTGAAGCCCTGCAGCCGGAGTCACACTTAAACCGGAGGGCCAGTGGAATACTGTTACCCTCGACTATGCAGAGGTCAGGAGATTGCGGCTTCATACTAGGTTGCAGCATTTCCATTTGAAGGTTGAACATTCTGTAGAGAAGTGCTGTTACTTTAATTATTAAAAACATAATTATGGCTTGTAGTCATTTTGTAAACAAAGACTTAAGTAGGGCAACTCACACTTTAAGCCCTTTCAGTCTACAAAAGCAGCAATCTGAAGCAATTACCTGCTTTAAATTACCATCATTTCATTCCCCACTTCTCCTTACACGCAACACATTACGTTCCAGATGGATTCTCCTTATCTGCAGTCAATTTTCAAATGGAATCCAATGTAGAAAAAAAATGCCGAAGTAGCTGACACAGCGACTAACTCCGCTTTGGAGGTGAGTGACTGCAGATGAATCCACTCTGTCACTGTGCAGCGCTCAGCTTTCTGCACTATAATCTACTGCAGCCTATTGATTAGCATTGGGGTAAATGGAGTAGAAAGCAAAGTTAGCCAATCTGTCACCCTGGGGTGTACAGTTGAGATTAAGCAGTCAGAGAGGTGCAGGAGGACTACAGATGTACACGGGTGAAGACTTTAGGCTCCTTTAAAGTCTTCTTCCAAATATTTGCACAGTGATCTGACTCATTGGCTGGAGTCACGCGTCTCTCTCAGACATGAGGAAACACTCACTCAGTTGTCTGGTTTTTAACACATTTGCATTCACATCAGGTTGACGGGTTTCTATTCAAATGTGGAAAGTAATTTAACTGTTAAGAGTTAACGTGAGGGAATCCAAAAGCGCAAACCTGAAACAACCCCAGTCTGCAGAACAACTTGGCAACGGCGTGTGTCGAGTGTGCACATTTTAATCTTTGTGTAAAGCGGGAACACTTGCGCTGGTCTCATAACTCCAGCTCAGCTTGCACTGCTGCAGCTGCTTCCCCAAGTCGATTAAACATCTTCATCTAATTTGAGTAAAAGAAAAACCACGACAACAACAACCTTTTGAAGGAGTTTCTTTAAGCACTGCTTACCAGGGAAACATAATTCTTTCAATAATCAGTCAGAATACAAACCACGGCAGAGCTGTCGTTTCTCTTTTGAAATGGAGCCACATCTCACAGTAGTTGAGATTTGAAACTATGAGGAAACACAGAGGAGGCCTGTGTGTGAAAGGTGCCCTGACCAGTTCTGGGTGGAGTGACAGATAACCTGAGTTCAAGATAAAGCCCTTTAGATTACAAACCATATCAGGTGCTCCTCTTTAAAACACACACACCTAACAACACGCCGGATGTGTCATACACTTTAAAAAGGTTTACACTGAGAAATCAAAGACCTATGTCCAAGAGATGAACGTGTGTGTACATTTATCCTCCCATTACTGTCCCATCACTCCTTTAGTTTTCCCTCCAGGAAGCTCTGGATCTTCTGCATGTTCTCTTCTTGTTGACCCAGGGCCTCCAGCAAAATGCCCATCGGTGACTTCTTCAGACCGGCACTTTCAATCCTATTCTCCAGTTTGTTCTTCATGTTGCGCAGACGGAATGAAGCGTGAGCGAATATCACTGAAACACAGAGGGGACAGGGAGTGTTGTCGTTAAAGTCTGGCAATCTAACTGTGCAGAATCAAATCCGTAAAACTCAAACAAAATTGATTTCAGACACCAAAAGATACATTTCATGCAGCAGTTTTAAATTTGATACAGCTGCAAGATTGCTTTCTTAATACTAAAATACATATTATACAGATTTCTATGTTTGTAGGCTCAACAAACATAGAAATCTGCTCTTCTGCTGCAGTACCACTGTGCACACTGAGTGGAAACTGCTGAACAACTTTCTATGGACCTTAGGAGGAAAGTTTTGAATCGTGTCATAAATGTAGTTTCACGTGAGGTTTTAAATAAGAACACAAACACACTTACAGGCCAGAGGTAAAGTGATTGCTAACATGAACACCATGACGCTTCCCAGCATGGAAAGTAACAAGTAGCTGGCCACCATGACAACAATCACAAACGCAGCCGGATTCTGCCTCTTAAAGTCTTTGATCACAGCTTTGTTGTCTCCGGCCCAAATGGAGGCCAGGAAGACGCCCGACACCACGGCCATGGCTGTGAACATCCCCACAGGGTTCAGGAACCTGCAGGGCAACATCAAGACACCATCGGAACAGAGGTTAGAGAACAACTGGAGGATAGGGACATCGTTGTCTAGTCACTGGCGCCACCAAGTGGGGAAAAGCTGTCAATACAACAACATGATTGGACCAGCTGTTAGAAGAATTGGAATTTTCACTTTGCTATGTCAACATGGGGAAAACCTGATAAATATGATGAAACACTATTGATTTGGGGGTCACTGTTGAGCACTGAATCATTGAGAAACATTCCAATAGTCCCCAGTCATGAGACCAGTGAGGTGCTTTGCTATCTACAGTGCAGCAGCTGACAACATGGCTGAGGGATTATTTGGCTTTCTGGCCATAGCAACAACAACAACAAGTCATCAAACAGCTGAGAGGATGAGCATCACTATTTTAAGAAGGTTTGGGCCAGGAAGGAATGGAAAAAAGTGTCCATAAGTAAAGCTGCAATTCGACTCAAAGTACTGAAATACATTTTGTAATTTGAAATAATCACAATCTAGACATGGAGGTGTGTGTGTGTGTGTGTTCGTGTGTGTGTGTGTGTGTGTGTGTGTGTGTGTGTGTGTGTGTGTGTGTGTGTGTGTGTGTGTGTTGGCATGAGGCTGCATCTAAAGTCTATGTAAATGTCTTATCTCAATAACAGTTTAGAACATGTGGCAAGATGCAGACACGCTCACCACATCCTGTATCCACTATACCCCTCATGTCAGTCTTTTTAAAGGTGACATCCTGTTTACCAGCCTGACTCTGACACATCAGCAGACCCAAAAGTATTTGAAACGTGATGGGAGAAAGCCAGAGCTTTGATTTGCACTTTGATGGAATGAATCTGATGTGGAGGCGACATTACTAACATGATACAACTTTTTGCAAGGTTTGCTTTGGCTCTTCGGCTAGAGCCAAAGTAAACCTTGCTTTGGTCTCGACCACCGAACATTTGAGCTCTGATGGGGCAGCAAGGCGTTTTATGACAGCAAGGGTATTGATTTTCTATGTCAATAGGAAACGACCACAGCTGTTCTCACTGTACTCACCCGACAACAAGGAACACAACGACGGCTAGAGCCAGGTAGTTAGTCTGGTAATACAGCATGTTGCTCACTACTCTGTTGTTCCATTTGGCCATATCTTTCCCGTCTGGCTTGGCGAACCTCTCCGATGCAGGGAAGAAATCCTCCCACGGCCGGAGCGGCGTCAGCTCTACTTTGGCCATTTGTTTCCGTTAAACCACTTCACTAATCTGACAGAGAGACAAACAACCGGAACGTGAGCTTCAAAGTCTCGCGATAGTTTATTGACAGCCTGCGTTGGTAAAACCCCGCCCTACGATGACGTAACGTAATGCTATTGGTCAGCGCCCGCGTGTGAAGAGAAACACTTCCTGCAATGCGCAATGGCAGACGAGAGCAGGCGATAAATGGAGCAATTTAGGTGACATTCGTCCTTAAAAGTCTTTAAAGTCAATTTTTTCCCATTAAACGTGTGATATAAACGGCGACCTACCGGCTAGTACTTCGCTACGCCTCGTTCGTGTTTGGCTAACGTCACTGACTCAGCCAAGGAAGACGGTCAGATGTAAACAAACATTATTCCATTTTGTTGTAACATTTCACTAATGTGGAGAAAGATATTGAGTCAGCAGTCGATCGTCACGTCGTGTTTCTTTCGGAGGTCTCTGTTCACCATGCAGCTGAAGACCAGTCAGTTCCAGTCTTTGTTTACACCTGGACTGAACGGACTAGCAGGTGAGATAAAGTTGCGGGGAAATTGCTGTTTTATTTATTGTATAAATGAGTGAAATATAGTTATTACATACTTAAATTGGCGAAATGGTCCAAGTACCAAGAGGTTTCGTTTTCTTGAAGTAGTTACCCGTTTAAAAATCCCAATCCTTAAATATGAGGTCAAATTTAAATTTTAAAATTCTGAATGATCCCAATGTAAAATATAAAACTGCTGCTTTTTCACATTACTCAAAGCTTAGATTTAGTTGCTTTTTGCCAGATGTCCCCCTATTAAAAGGAAAGAAAAGCACCTTGTGACTATTTTAGTAGGTGGCTCAATATTTGTTAGATGTCACGGTGCTTGTCTTTTGTTTTCAGTCTAAAGTTGTTAAAGTTTCAGCATGTAAGTGTTTGGTACAATCTGCCGAAATCGTCATCGTCCATAATTGGATGACATAATGTCTCTGGAGCTTCTATCGATTAAATCAGATTCGGGAAAAGCGTTTGAGCCTCACAGTACCACCATCAACCACAGGAGGGAGCATGACCTCAATTTTCTCATCTGTCGTTTCTGCTCAGAGACACTTTGCCCGTGAGGAAAACAAACTTGTGTTTTGCTCTTTCCAGATCTGTTTGAGAAGCATCAACACGAGCTGAGAATAGCGGGCGGTGCAGTTCGGGACCTGCTGTCCGGGAAGCGGCCGGACGATGTGGACTTTGCTACCACGGCAACGCCAGAGGAGATGAAACGCATGTTCCAAAGTGCCGGAATCCGGATGATCAATAACAAAGGAGAGAAACACGGGACCATTACAGCCAGAGTAAGACACTGCACAGTGATGTCATCTGTTCCACTTCTCTGATCGAAGTACCGAGGTGCCAAGTGCCTCCTGCTACGCTAACAGGGTTTCTTTCAAAATGAGGGTTTCATGCTAAAATGTACCCATTATTATTTTATTTTTGTCTATTTTCAAAGAGGACTCAACCACTTTTGAACATTTTCTCCCCCAAGAGCTTCCAGATTGTCTGACTGTGGATGCAGAGTGGTGTAATGTAGTGGATTTCTTTTTCGTTTTGTTCCATTTCTGTATTCCTTGGAAAAGCTCTCCCACCCAATCCCCTTGTTTGAAGCCATCTCCATTATCAAGAGTGGCACTTGTGTCAGGCTTTTTCTCTCATTGTCCTTCTGAGGCATGAGAGGAAGAGTGTGCACGTGAGAGAAAATCACATTTGCAGACGTATCAAGTTCGACACTCTAGGCTCAGTTCAATCAGTTCACACTCGCACAGTTTCATTCGCCACTTTCAATGTGTTAGAGCAGAATCATTATCCTACATGTGGGCCTTGTCTGCATCTCATTCCAAACACACAATGTATTAGCACATTGATTTAGAATAGAGAGCAATGGTCATAACTTACAATATAAAGGCTGTTTGAAGCTCTGCAGCGTCTCTGGTTAATGTAAAGGAGTGTATTAATGGTTGATGACTTTAAATGAGGCATTATCTTGGGGCAGCGTGAGCGCATCATGCATCTAATCAACTGTGGCATATTCATTATTGTGATCTCTCTTGCAGATCCACGACGAGAACTTTGAGGTGACCACGTTGCGAGTGGACGTTCTGACAGACGGGCGTCACGCCGAGGTTGAATTCACCACCAACTGGCAGAAAGATGCCGAGCGGAGGGATCTGACCATCAACTCCATGTTTTTAGGTAGTCCACCGGATGAGACAGACTTGCTCCCCCGTGTCACGGTTATGTGTTTGATCTGGCATATCAGAATTCATGACCACATCCTGCTCACTTCCCCTCCCCCCTCAGGGTTGGACGGCACGTTATACGACTACTTCAAAGGACACGATGACCTGCAGGAGCGTAAAGTTCAGTTTGTGGGCAGTGCTGAGCAAAGGATCCAGGAGGACTACTTGAGGATACTGCGGTATTTCAGGTAGGCAGGCTGTTTGTCCCAGACCGTAGCTATGATTTCACTCTCAATGTAACTCGGTTCAAAAGGTAAACTTCAGCAGCTGAAGTCTTTGCGTTGGTGT
This sequence comes from Genypterus blacodes, assembly GCF_046128005.1. Classification (NCBI taxonomy): domain Eukaryota; kingdom Metazoa; phylum Chordata; class Actinopteri; order Ophidiiformes; family Ophidiidae; genus Genypterus; species Genypterus blacodes. The sequence goes on from NW_027466831.1 coordinate 5,851,352, forward strand.
TCACCTCCACGCTGACGCACCGGCTCCACAGGTTCTACGGCAGAGTGGCTCTGGAGCCTGGTGCCCACGAGCCCCAGACGCTGGATGCCATCAGGGAAAACGCCCGCGGCCTGGCGGGAATATCCGGGCCACGGATCTGGGTGGAGCTTAAGAAGATGGTGGTTGGTAGCCATGTTGCTCATCTACTGGAGCTGATGTACAGCCTGGGACTGGCCCAGTACATAGGTGAGGCATCTGAGGGTGAAAGTGTTTACTACTCAGACATACTGTGAGCGTAGTTATACCCAATACTAACATGATTTTAGGTTTCTCTGTTCTCTGTTTAAAGATCATTCCTTTAGTTTGTTCAGTATTCACCTGTCATTCTTACTCTTGCCTTTTATTTATAGAGGGAGCGTTTGTTTTGGATCTGTTTTTCATCATCTCAATGTTGATGATCATCCCGTCCTAAAGTCCAAACCCCTGCCTGTCCCTGCTCCTCCTCAGGTTTACCACCAGATGGCGACGTGGAGGAGATGAAGCGTGTGTGTCAGAACGCCGGAGGCCACGGTCCCAAGCCCGTGACCATCCTGGCTTCCCTCTTCCACAGCGCGGAGGAGGTGGAGAAGATGGACATCAGACTGCAGGTGTCCAGAGAGGAGAAGACCCTGGCCCAATTCCTGGTCAGACACAGACGGGAGCTCCGCAAGGACCAGGATGACCCCGACAGCATCCGACCTTTCACTGACTTCATCATTGACGTAAGTTTCAGCCCTCCTCCGCCTTCCTCCTCCTCCTGTTGTTGTCATCAGCAGTCTCACAGCGTATCTTCCCTGCTCAGAGAGGATAATTCATCAGAATCTATTGTTTAACGTGCCAGTGAGCAAACCCAGGCATCACTCGCGGCAGTTTGATTATCTTCAACCGACTTGGAGATGCACCCCGAAAAACTTAAACGCTGATCCAAACTCCTTACTGGCATTCTTCTGCAGTTTAGAAGAGGAACTGCACATGACACCGTCTCAATTTGATTTCCACCCCGCCGCCTCTCGGGGTTGAATAGATGGGCGCCTGTGAGCCGCCTGAGTCGTTACAGAGGCAATCGTGAATCTATCTGAATGATATAAACGGGCCGCACTGCTAGACTGAACACTTTGCACTTTTTTTTAAAAAGGTCATCATAGAAGAGGCAGAGAGGTTTGAGCTGAGATGAGATACAGCTGGATGTAAGGGTTTGATTTCAGCCGCATAAGAGGAGGAAGGTGACTCTGATGCTCTTTGAACGAGCATCATTAGAGGCTCAGTTGCATTTTCTCCCCATTAATATCTAATATCTAATATCAGATCCCTTCTCCCATGAAAGGACCTTGTAAGACTAATGGCATTAAATCAATTAAAATGAATAGAAGTCAAGGGAAAGTCATCTTTAAATTATTTCCTTAATTTCATTTACTGAGGCACCTAAACGCTCCGTCGGCTCGCAGTTGACAGAAAGTAAACAGTGTGGCTTTCTGCTTTCAGAGCCGGGAGTTGGATTCTCAGAGTAAAGTGTGCGAGCTGCTGAAGTACCAGGGCGAGGAGAAGCTGCTGGCCGAGCTCAGCCGGTGGGCCGTCCCTCGCTTCCCCGTCAGCGGCCACGACCTGAGGAAGCTGGGGGTCAACTCGGGCAAAGAGATCGGCGCCGCCTTACAGCAGCTCCGCGATGTCTGGAAGAAGAGTCGCTACCGCATGGACAAGGAGGAGCTGCTCAGTCACTTCACGGACTAAATGAGGCGGGAGGAAGCAGCAGAAGGGAAGAGCTGAGGAATGCAGTTAGGATCTGAAAGCAACTCAAGCTGTTAAGTTAATCATGAACACTTTGTAAAGTTGAAGGAATCACACACACACACACACACACACACACACACACACAGCTGATCCACTGCATGAGAGAATGCTTGATGGTCAAAAGCAGCAGATGTTCAGACGCATAAATATCAACTTCTGCACTTACTGATGACTTAAAATAATGAAATGAAGATTTTCTGGAACAATCTCACCTGTCAGTCAGTCCAGGTAGAGGATGTGTTCAACCACAGAAAACACTTTGAGTTTTGTAAAGAATATTGAGTTGATGCGTGATTACAACGCAACTTTTTGGGTTTGAGTGATTTGTCTTCTTTTGAGTTGAAATGGAGTAAACACACACACACACACACGGATTTGATGTGTTTTTTACGTTTGTCGTACTTTCTATGAAAAGTAAAGTTCCATTGAAGAGACTTATGGAATTGTGGTTATTTTCGTGTGTGTGTGTGTGTGTGTGTGTGTGTGTGTGTGTGTGTGTGTGTGTGTGTGTGTGTGTGTGTGTGTGTGTGTGTGTGTGTGTGTGTGTGCGCGTGCCCCCAGCCTGGTGTAGCGTGCTGGAGTCTGGTTGCTCCTCCCTCCCGCACATATAAAAGCTCTGCTCTCATTCACAAACAGCTCACTCCTCTCTTCTGCCTGCAGCCTCCCAGCACCTCAGTAGGAATTCAACTACCAACCTAGACCTCCTGACTTGGGGGGTCATTTTATATATGTGTGTGTGCATTGGCTTGTGTGCCGGGGTCATGTGAAGGTAAGGGCCTGGAGCTGACACCATGGACTGGTTCAGTGTCAACATGAGTAACAGCACTTTGGATATCGCGCTCCCAGAGGATGAACCGCGGGATGAACGCTTGGCTCAGGTGGAAATCGCTCTGTTGTCTATCATCTTCATCATTGCGGGGATCCTAAACTTTGGGCTGCTGTTGGTGCTGTGGAAGCACCGGAAGCAGCTCTCCAGGATGCGCGTCTTCGTGTTCCACCTGTGCCTCGCCGACCTGGTGGTGACGTTTTTCCAGATTTGTCCCCAGCTAATCTGGGACATCACGGACAGATTCGTCGGTCCTGACATCTTGTGTCGCCTGGTTAAGTACCTGCAGGTGGTCGGGATGTTCGCCTCCACATACATGATCGTGGTGATGACGATAGACCGCTACCAAGCCATCTGTAACCCCATGGTGACGTTCCAGAGGCGCAGGGCGCGTTGGAACGTCCCGGTGTGCGCCGCCTGGTGCGTCTCCCTCATCGGCAGCCTCCCGCAGATCTTCATCTTCTCTCGGGTGGAAGTGGCCCCCGGTGTGTACGACTGCTGGGCAGATTTTATAAAACCATGGGGTCTGAAAGCTTACGTGACCTGGACCACATTGGTGATCTTCATCCTGCCGGTTCTCACGGTGATCGCGTGCCAGGTGCGCATCTGCCGCACCGTGCAGATCAACTTCAACATGAAGACGCACCAGGTCGGAGGAGAAGCTGTCAACAAACCGCTGAGCTCCAGAGCCAGCAGCGTGGCCGGGGTGTCCAAGGCGAGGGTGAGGACGGTGAAGATGACCATCGTCATCGTGCTCGCCTACATCATCTGCTGGGCGCCTTTCTTCACTGTGCAGCTGTGGTCTGTGTGGGACACGGAGGCGCCCACTCACAGTAAGAAACCAGGGTTTGGGTTTAAAGCTCATCAGATACAAGAACGCATAAGTAATAACATTCAGATGTGATGGTTGGATTAAGTTTTATTCAGTATCACTTTTCTTACATAAAATGTTAATCAATGTGAGTACCGGGGACATTCGATCGATATGATTGAGAGGCAACAAACAAGGCGATAACTACAGGAGAAAGACACATGAATCAAAGATGAAACACTTTAAATTCAAATATATGACAGCTGATCTAAAGGCTGGTTAGCTACAAAATAATCTGCATTTTTGGGGGGAAGAAAAAAAACAACGTATTATTGCATTTTGGGATGCATTTTATGTCGAAAATGGCCCCATTTTGGATTTGCCTACCTCTGATTTAATGATTTATAATGTATGTATATATTGTTTGTTATTTAATTACTAATTTAATGGTACATAAACCATCAAAAATGAGTCTTGCCACATTTGCATACTACTGGTAATGATTATTGTCATACATCACATTCACATGAACAGAAGCGGTTCAAAACATTGAAATCATCAACCCCTGACAGGCAGATATAAAATGTTAAATGGTGACTATACATAATACAGGACAAAGGCTGGACTAGAGTATCCGACATAAATTTCAACATTCATTAAAAAAAAACATCCCATAATGGATTAAAATGTTAAACTGAAAGTCATTTATTGGAGAAAAGAGACAAGATGCAAAATGACATTTAAATGCTGACATCTTTGCTTATCAGTCAGAACTAATCCTTACTCTTCATGTGTATTCTCAGCTGCAACCTTCACCATATTGATGCTGCTGGCCAGTTTGAACAGCTGTGCAAACCCATGCATCTACCTGCTGTTCAGTGGGAAGCTGCCTGAGAGACTGGTGGCTCTGCTGTGTGCAGGTGGGGCCGATATGAAGGAGTCTATCCAGGAGGAGGCCACCATGGTCAGCTCCTTATATATCAGCCTCAAGAACCTCTCAGATTCCAGGTAAAGACGCCTGCTCACCTCGGGGGTCAAGTTGCCCCTTGAACTGTCTGTAAACACACGCTGAGACGCAGCTACTGCAAACAGGACAATCATAGGACAACTGCAGGTCTCTATGGTGACAGCATACGTTGACAGCACACAGGATAATGATCTTTTAAGTGTATTGTGTAGTGTAAACTCAGAGAATACTGGAAGATTCACCTTTAAATGTGAAAACTCCACAGCACATTTCGACATGCTGGTTTGACTGATTCACCCACGCCCACATAAAGGTAAAGAAGAAGAAGAGGAAGAAGAAGAAGAAACGCATCATTAGATTGAATAGGGAGGAAGGACAGAAATAGTCATCATCATGACTACTCGCTGGCAGAAATATTTCAAATGATCAAAATATGGCCTCAAATATGGTTTCATGCCTCCTACAAGGAGATATGCTCTTTCTTAAATTGACTCAATATTGTAAGATAGAACATTTTTGCTATTTTCCTCAGTGAATGTGTTTCTTTGTTGCAGTGTAGTGTTGCAGTGGTTAACATTGTTGCCATGCAGGAAGATGTTTCTGTCGTAAGAGTCCCCTCCTCTGTGCATTCAGGTGATAACAATGATGATGATGATGTATAGGTATATTATGTATGTGCAGGATCAAAGTGAGAAAAAGCCATGTAGTTTAACCTGTAAATATCTAATGAATGTACATGTTTGATGTCCGACCACTTTACATCTGTATGTTATATTGTAAATTGTGTTAAGTTGGAAAATTAAACATGTGGGATGTGCAGTGGATGCTTACCAAACATCTTCCTCACAGTATGTACTTTTTATTGCCAATAAAGGGCTGTCATTTTTCACCTCATTGTTTCTTTTGTCCCAGTAGCACGTGTGGAGGTTGACGTTGTAATGAAAGAATCAAAAGTGAGTCATCGTCATAGTCACACATGGGGTAGGAACAGAAACGATTTAGTGAAAAGGCTTCGTCGCCCGCTTCAATCCTCTGACATCGACATGAAAGAGAGGATCAGGAGATTTTTCCAAGCTTCATTCCAGTGCTAAGTTGGTATCATTCCCAGCTGCAAGATCACACTGTCACATGTCCACATCACAACACATTTAGAATGCTACAAACATCCTGCCGTGCTATCTGGTTAAATATTTATGTGTAATTAGCAAGGAGGAGAAACATTAGAATAATACATTTCCCAGAAAGAAATCCTCAGACAAATTGCCACATGTTGATGCAAATTATGGAAATGCTCATGGAAATGTAACAACACATATGCCGCTGTGTAAGTGCTGCATAAATGTACATGAAAGGGACTAATATGAATAAGAACATTAAACACGGACTGCTGCAGGTGTTAACATGTGAAACCACATTGATGATTGTTCTTTGAAAAGCCACACCCCCTCTCCACCGTATCCAATTTGTGATATGTTCTTTTTAATTAAGCCATATCCAATACCTCTGTCTAGGGTTAAGATCTGAAATGACCTTCATGCTTAGCAACCAAGTAGCAGGTAAACAAAATGCTGCCATGGAAGCAAACGAGACAAAAACAACAAAGCATTTCTGAAGGATCTTTAAACACAAACGAATGCGTCCTGAGACTTGAGAATATCCGATTCCATGTAGTTCCCTTCTGTTTACATATTCGCAACACATATCTGATAAATTTCACATGTGAATATGAAATTGAAAGTGGGTCAACCTGTGTCAGGCTGTGTTAACCACAGGTGCAAGAAAATTCCTCCACAAACATAATTGTCTTTCATATTGCGTCTATCATTGCCTCATTAACTCAGAGTTTCCCCATTTGGAACTCATGTAAGAAAATACAAGAGGGATGTAGAAAGGAAGTCAGTCAATGTCCTCTCTGGCTGTCATGCTGATAATCTGATTGAAACTGAATGTTATTCATCCCATGGAAGTAATGGGAATTGTTTGAAATTCAGCTATGTGTCTCTACAGGTGTCAATCAGAGTTGACCTTTACTACATAAACCTGCAATATGTGGGATTCTGTATCATCCCTAGTGTCAATAATAATATAACAGCAAGGGGTGATATGATTACCGATCAATACACCATATCCACATGAAACTGTTATTAAGACAGACTGTGACAGGAAATAGACTGAGCTCATTTAAAATGTTCTGTACAAGGTAAACTGTGATTTATAGATTTTTCGAATTTTCACTTTACAAACACATTTCAGGCTTGTACTCTAGTTTTCTTTCTTTACGTTGAGTTTAAATATAGGACGGATACTTGCAGTCATATCTTTTCCTCTACATTGCTGTTTATTCTTAAAGAAAATTGTGTTTTCTTCCTCCAACCAATACGATCTGGGAGATTTCTCAGGGATTTCAAGCACTTTGAAGAAATGAAGCGCAGCAAGATCCAGATCTTGTGGATTCAAATGTTATGTTTAGACAGCGGCCACAAAAACACTCAAGTAGCAGAAATATGCAGCTAAGATGATGCCGATTCCTCACAATGAAATAGTGTTGACATATTTTTTAACATTTATGGATGTAGAACTAGAGGTACAGAGGGACAGCTGTTCAATGAATTTGACTTATTATTATTAATAAATATTTTCAACACATCGGGTTTTACAGAATTGATGGTAAAACTGGCAAATCACTGGCTGCTTTTCCTGTTTGGCAAATGTGCTTTTGAGTGCCCATTTGTTTAATTTTGCACTTACATGCAAAAAAATGTTTATGTAAATGAAAAACAGGACGAAAACACATGCCTGAGTAAATTATCAAAAGTAGCTTGGAGTGACTCTTTCATTCACCCAGGGGTCCTTATGTAACCACTGATCCACTTCCCCTCCTTCCTACTTTCTCTGAGTTCATGTACAAATTAAATATATGGAGGTGGATGCATGACCAGCTGTTGCATTAATAATTTACAAATGTTGGTCTTGGTATCAATATCGCCGCCATGACAACAGTATAGATAGATTATCCCCTTGCAAGAAACTTCCCAGACTAACACAGTCATGCTTGTAATGATTTAACATTTCCATACACACACACACAGCTCAAACAAGCAATGAGTTTCAAAAACACCTCAAGGGTTTTGTATTATGAACCTAAATTTAATTATGTCAGCTTTAGAAAATGTATAGCATTTAGTGAGTGGATGCCTTTAGGGAATGTCACGAGTCTGTGTTCTCTTCTCTCTCTCTGTGTGTGTGTGTGGGTGTGTCTCACCTTTGGTTCCAGTCTCCCTGTCTTGCCTCACACATGCCACCCATCATCCACCAATCATCAGTTAGTTCCCAGCTCCTCACACCTGATCCCCATTCCCTCGTTTGTTTCCAATTAGCTCTCTCAGTTTGCCTTCGTCCCTCGCCAGGTCTTACCTAATATGTTTTCCTATTCCAGTTCCTAATGTGTGTTCTTACTTCTCTTTACTTTTGCATTACGTGGACTTTGATCCATCCTATTTTTTGTCACTGCTTTTCCAATTTACCCGTATTTCGTGTTTTGCCCTGGTTTGGACTGTTGTGTAAATAAAGTCTGCTCCTGTCCTGATTTCTCGTTCCTGCATTTGTGTCCTCATGTGACAGAAGGAGCTTGCCAAGAATGGACTCGGTGGGTAATTTCTCCCCTTGAGTGTGAGTTTCTCGACTCTCTGGTTGTTTTTGGAGAAAGGATTGCAGGTTTTCCTGTGAGGTGTCCTACTTCATATGTCTGTTTCCATCAGGCTATCCAAGACCAACTAACTTCCCGCCTGCTTCTAAGCCAGCCTCTTCTCCTACAACCACAAACCTCTTCGCCTCCAGTCCTGCGGCTCGGCTTCCTTAAACCTTCAGCCATGCAGCTCCAGTTGCCATGACGCACTTAGGGCCCCGAGCTGCTACCCAAGGCTGCTGGATTGAGATCGTCCCCTGGCTCTCTTTCAGCTGCAGAAGTTTTGTCAGGAAACTTTAGGCCTCCATCTAGATATTTTTGTGAATGTTTTTGTATTTTACCTGCTACTCTCTTCTGTGTTTTGCCCTGGGTTGGACTGTTATGTAAATAAAAACTGCTCTTCTCCCAATTTGTGGCGTTGCATTTCTGCCTGTGTTTGATTTGTCACCTGTGCTTTGAGTTCATGTGAGGGGGAATCCTACTGTGGGAACTTTCCATTTCAAATATTTATGAGATGGTCTATTAAATATTTTACTTCTAATATGTATGTTAATTTAACCTGTTATCACCCACACGCACTGGTCTTTAATTAAAACATTGGAATAGAATTAATGAGTTGGACAAGGTATCTGCCAGTGGAAACATCGTGAACTATCAAAACACAGAATTTGAACAAAACTACAAGAATGTGGCTCCAATATTTCTTCTTATATTGTCCAGTGTTTGTCATAAAAGGTTTGATTTGGTGCCTTCTGGTGTTTTCATGTTGCAGGTACTTACTATTCACATTGCTTTTCTTTATTATTATTATCTGCAAATGTGTTTCCATTGTTCTAACACATTGAACCATCTCCCTCCAGCGAGCGCACTAACATCTTTTAATGCATCTTGATAGATTTATTGAATATTTGGTGTTTCCATCAAACAGTTTCAATCTGATATGTTGTAAAAAATTTGCATAAAAACAATTACTTAACAGAAATTGGTACAACTGCATATTTCTTCAATCTAACAGTAACAAATATGAAGCATTGACTGTCGCAGGTTGTAAATAATATGGAAATTTCCTTTAAAGGTCCTTTAACGGCTTATTATGTAACACGCCTCTTGTACAAATTGAATTTTTCTGTTTTCCACTCTTTTATTGAGCACCTTAGAGTTACATCATCATCAATGCAAGAGGTGTGTGACATGTTTAGCAACACGGAATGAACAATACAGCAAGATTCTCATCAATTCTTCTCAGGCTCTCAGATCCTCTCCTAACTCCACACCTTTAATGGAAATAACCTATGACATAACAACACAAGTGTTCAAAACAGCTCAACAACCCTACAGCTTCATTATCATCTGTGCACATTATCCAGATACATTAGTGCGACAGGATGCTGAGATCGGATCAGGGGAGTTGTATGTACACTTTGCACCATAAGTGTTCCGATTCAAGATCCCACATCCAGATTGGAAGGACCACAGCACATTCTGTACGCAGTTTAATGCACTGACTACGAGATTGACCATGATCTGCCTGGTCTGTGGTCAACATGGTCCAGTCTGTTGGGATAGACATAACAATCCCCACTGTAATATACTGGCATTGATCTGGCAAAAAGAACAAATACACGTGTCCTGCAAACAGATCTACTGAGTAAACATCCTTGTGTAAGTCGACATACTCATTCCAGACATGTAAACATTACCAATTGGAAAAAGCAGTGAAGCTTCTGGGGCCCAGATGTTTCTCTGAGGGGTCATAATAACTTGCAAGTGTTAATTTATCATGCAACTTTAAACGAGGGAGTACGAAGATGGATAAAGTGTTGCATAATTCATGTCCCTGATTTGTCTAATTAAAGTGAAGGGCTGTGAGTGCATGATGGTTGCTGGACCTCATCATCTCCAGGACCTGAGGGAAGTGTTCATTTATCAGGACAGCTATTACACTGAGATATTCAGCTGTTCAGCTGTTGATGGTGTTCTGTATTTAGAGTGCTTTTCATCTAACGCTTTGTATGCTTTGACAATTTTCAAGCAAGGTAAAATATATCAACTAAAGCTACGCGAGCACTCAATCAATTCGCTCATGGATCGGAAATGTCAAGAGCTTTGTAGCTGCTGGCACGTGCTCTGTGTCTGTGTCAGACAAAGTAAAGCCTTCAGAATGCCAAACCTGAATACGCTTTATGTCTGGGAAGATTGCATGTCGCTTCACATTATGTGCAGAAGCCGTCACACAGACCTACAGCGCTCATCAACACCACACTTACCATGCTAACGTGTTTATACAAAGATATTAACAACGGACGGGTGCTTTTCTTATGGGAGGAATGTAGACATCAGGTTACATAATCCCTCAGATGAGCCTCAGAGTGGCTGTGCCAGTCCACTCCTGAGTGCCATCGCTGTGTTCTGACTGGCACAAATGAATCATAGGTGCTAGATATAACAAAGCATTTAACATCTAGTATGGTTCTGGCATGTACACACACACAGAGTAGACCCCCCAGATGACTTTGACTTTGGGTCAAGACGACCAGAGGAAAGGAATTTAACTGCTATACCTCTTGTTTGTCCTCATAAAGGGAACCAACCAATCAAAGTTATTCTGCCTTTAAATTATGATGGAATATTTCTGTCTGTGATCCTGATGGAAGTGACGTCTTCCAGAACTCTCCCAGCCATAGGTCACAAGGGGTCAGTGAATGGTTTGATGAGATCACCAGATCCCAAAGCAACTGATCAATACTAGTGATTTTTGACTTGTACAGTCTATACTCTACCTTCTAGTGAATGAAATGAAAGGAAATCCACACCTACAGCGCCTACATGCTGTGGTGACGTGTTCAGGGTGACAATGACGCTCTGTGACTCAAAGTGTTTCATCCAATGAGTGTTACATTCACGCCAGCAGCTGTGTGCAGGGAAGCAGCAGGAGGTGGAAGCCTGAGGGGCAAGGTGGGCAAATTGACTGAAAGATTGTTTCGCTGCAATTGGAGGCTTAGTAACTAGTTTCATCAATCAATCTCAGTCAATCAATCCTTTCCTAAAGCGACTTTCATGCAAGAGAGAGATATGGCATCTAAGATTACGATTCACCGCATTGCTGACTGAGTTAAACTTCAAATATCAAGTAAATAAAGCATTCATCATACAACAGCAGACCACAAGCAAAAATATTGGATTTCGGATTTAACATTTTTGGACAGTTTTAGCAGGTAATTCTGTATTAAAATGTAAAGGCAGTTGTTGTGGAGAACGGTTCTGTTACGAACACAAGTCCAAACCCAAGAGCAGTTTGTGAAAGAGTTGATTGTTTATCACAAGAGAGCAGGCAGGAGCAGATGATGGAGCAGATGATGGAGCAGATGAAAGACAGAGCAGATAGAGCAGCAGGCGAGTGGAGAGCAACGAAAGGTTGAAGAACAATCTGGCGATACGTGGGTGGAACACCGGGGTAGATATACTGCAGATGATGAGCTGGAAGGCGGAGGATGTGTGCACTCAGCCAGGTGTGTGTAGTTAACCAGGAGCCAGGGGAAGAGTGCCATGCCCACGACACACAGAGAGAAAAGGGGTGGAAAAGGGAAAAGCGGAAAATATGAGGAAAACGCAGAGTTACAGCGACAGCAGCATTAGATTCCTTTCCAAATGTTACACTATTCAATCTATTTGATCTATGGAGAGATGCCATTTTTCAGATGAGACGGTAACAGAGGGAAGTTAGGAAAATGCATGTTGGTCAGAATTAAATCAGAGAGAACGAGAAGAAACATGGCAGGAAAATAAAAAAGGAAGTGTTGGAAGGAAATAAATAGGAATAAATATCAGCATTTGCTTTTCAGATGTGTGTGAAACCTTTCCCTACGTACAAGAGATGAGTCACGCTCAACACGCTCTGTACAAAGATAATGTGTCCTTTGTGAACCACAAAATTAACAAGCACTGTGATTGAGTTTGAGTAGATATTGACTGTTGAACGTGTTTAAGCACAGAAATATTGATGATGTACACACCTCCAACACAAGAGGAAATAAAGGATCAATGGAGGCGACGACCACCTCGACTGTGGTTGACGGACAGCGATCAGGGTTGTGATCACTGCATGTCAATACGATGATGATTGCCAGATGAGATTCATAGTTGTGCTTAGATCTCCTATATTGGTTTGAAATCCACATGCGTCCATGGTATTGAATAACCTAAAGCTTTTCTCTTCCTCATGAGAAAGAGAGAATTCAGTCCTTTTTATCCTCGGCAATTCCATTCACATAGGATCTATAATCTCCTCCCGTCTTTGTTAACAGCTTATAGAATTTCTCAGTACGATGCGGATTTAATTTACTTGAGCAGAAGATGGATAGATAGGAATCTACAAGTGAAAGAGGAATCTCTCTCCATTGTAATGAGAGATACTCAAGGTCACACTCGACTACGCTGTTGTTGATTCTCTGGAAACCTCACAATTATATTTCAGCTCTACACCTCCAGTCTATAGTGTAAAGGAAATGTTCTCAAACGTTATCGAGGCGTGATGGGGTTTGACCGCTTCTCTACATTAGGCTTGTGGTTTGCGATGAAGCTGAAGTTTCATTAAGTTTGTTCCTTTACTCAAACCTTAAAGTCAAATCAAATGTGAGGGGAAAGTGAGACGAGGTGTGTACGAAGGCTGGAATCGAACAACTGCCGCATGGAAATGAAGCCTTTACACAGACAGAACACAGGCACGTATTAAGCATGAGCCTGCGCTGCATAATCACATGTTAAAACCACACAAGAGGAAGAATAATAATTAGAGCCCTCAGGCATGTTGGGTGCATTTGTAGGCGACTGGAGGAATGAAACTGGACACACAGATAGACACACACACACGCCACTCTCCAATTGTAGTAAGATAAGATGATTATAGTACGTGTTGTGTATAGTTAATGAGTTGTGGAGTTAATTGTTTGTTTTATTGTTTCCTGTTTGTACTGTATCATTTTTTTTAAATATATTTACGTCATACAAAATAGAAAATAACATTTGTTCAGAAAAAAAACTAATGACTTGAGTTTGCAGGTGTAATTCTGCATGTTTTTGGTGTTCTTCAACTAATCTTTCTTTACAAACCTTAAAAAATAATAATAATTATAATAAATTGTCCAGAAGTGTAGAGAATGACCCACAATGCCGGCTCTGCATTGAGCATGACAAACACAGCAGAGCATCAAAGCGGTCCTTGACCCTCTCAGGTTGAATCCATTAGTTAAGTCATTGATCACAGCTAATACAGAATGACTGAACAGCATGTAATAATTCAGATCCAATAGAGTAGCAGTGCAAATCATCAGAACAATCTGCCAAAACCAGGTTTGGCAGGTCAAACAGAAATAAATGTTTTACATCTTTTTATTCAAAAGAGCTGCACTGTTCAATACAACAAAGTGCCGTAGGATCACAGACTTCTATCAGATCCCCTTAACATGATGTGGCCTTCAGCGATCAATGTGAGTCAGAAGGACAAGAGGTGAGAAATGTCTCCTCGTCATATGGGAGAAATTTATGTGATCATGACTTAAGTCAAGACAAGCCTGTAGACATGAATCCATGAACGTAAGGAAAAGATCACAACACAGAACAGTGTGTATAAGAGAGCTTTATTGGTATACTGTGTCTTTCATCATACACACACTCTCTCTCTTGCTGTCATACACACAACTACATTAGTTGAGTGCATTACATGCTCGTTGCAGCCCCGACACACACACGCACACACACACCACACGCACACACGCGCACACATGCACACACACACACACACACACACACACACACACACACACACACGACATTACATCACTACATCAGGTGAGTGCCTTATTAGTGCGTTATCCGTCACTGTCTCCTGGGATTCTGCTGCTGTTCATCAATTGCATACACAGTGCCTGCTGATGAATGTGGTTGGCATGGCTACAGAATAAATTCCTCTCTCCCGGGGCAATTTTAAGGCAGAGCTCTTTAAGCTGAAACTGCTGGACATTCCAATCAAACCCTGAGCGGAAGCTGGCGTGGTGGAACATCACAATGGATCATCAAATGGACGATGATATAATACTATTCTACTGATTTGAAAACATCTACCCGTTTCCTCAATAATTGCATCACACATTATGAAGCAACATATCAGGCAGGACAATTGTAATGCATTACTCTTTGTCGAAGCAAATGTTTTTGTCTGTGAACAAGTTCCTCCATGTTTTTAATCACAAAGTTGCACTTAAAGGAAAAAGGGGAGAAAACCCCATCCAGGTTTCATCTACATGTGTTACTACTGGATGACGATCTGACAGAGTGTGTGACGAGAGTCTGAAAGCCAGATTGGAACTACATAACATGGAAAGGGGAAGGAGAGATCCACAGGGGCCAGGCTTTGATGTGATCTGGCCATGAGGAGGGAGAGTTAATAATCCAGTGTGTTCACAGGCAGTGGACAGGGCGAGGTAGAGATTCTCCAAATCATATTCCGTCTAATTAGTTGTTGAGCTATTTCCATGACTAAATGTCTTGAACTCGAGTAGATCTAAGATGGAGCCCTGTCAGCTCCGATCACGTGATGCATGATAATCACCACGGGAGGAAAGGTGCTGGCTGCCAGGGCAGGTGTTCTCTCGCCATTCTACTCTTTTTCTGTTAATTTGGCAGAGTCACTCGCCGCAAGTGGAATTGAGAGATGCAGTTCAAGGTGCTCGTGGAGGAAAATGTGACCTTTGCAGCAGCACTCCAGGGTCAGAGTCAGAATAATGTGGTCCTGCAGGGAGAAATGGAAAAGGTCAGGACGCCGCCGACCGACCGGAGTCACGTATCAATTAAAATGAAACACACAAAATCATACATAGGCCATTTACTGTTTATATATAGCCATGCATTGATACTCACCACATGGGTCCTGAATCTGAAAATGACTTCAAATATGACATAATATAGCAAAATGAAATATAAAATGAGTGTGTACTGGGTGTAAAGTGGTGCAAGGACAATATTTTCAGATTGATAACTAATTAATTTCCATTCAAACAAGTATTTGGCATTCTTGTTTGTAATTCATTCCATTTTAGTGTTTGGTTCTCATCCTACTTTGTGTGTGTGTGTGTGTGTGTGTGTGTGTGTGTGTGTGTGTGTGTGTGTGTTTGTCAGGAGCTGCAACGAGCACCATTTCCACAATCATCTCCAAACTTGCAAAAAAACATCAGGGCTTCTGGCATTGGCATTTCATTAATACTTGATTAGCAGCTTCAATTTTTATTTGCATTACTAATGAATGAATGTGGAAGCTGGAACCGGTTGGGAGCACATTCTCATGAATGGAAGCGGGAACTACTTTTCAATGCACGTTCTATTGTGATTGCAACAGCATAGTTGCCATAAGGTTGCAGACTGGAGGCCTAATAACAATCATCATTTACACGCCGTCCTATGCTAATGTGGCTGTTGAGTAGACTCAAGGTCATGGAGCCTTCATCCCTGATTTGTCCAATTTAAGCAACCATAATGTCCATATCACATGGCCCTTTTCACACACGGCCTAACATGGTTATATGGGTTTCATTTCAAACATTTTTTCAGCAGTGCACCATGAGGAGAGTCGGCAGAGAATGAAGCCAATCAGATCATTGGAGTCGCCTGAGGCCCCATTATCAGTCTAATGACTATGTTAAGACGGGATGTCCACTGTGCTGGACACATGCACATCATCTGTTTCACACAGAGACACTGCGTATGTGTGTCTCATTTCAGACAACCATCTGACTTTACAGCTGCTGCTAATAGGGACAATGACCAGGCTGAGCGTGTCACTGGGGTCTCTTAAAGCCACAGATAAATACTCCTGCTTTCCTACTTTATCCCAGAATAATCCCTTTCACATTTGTGTTATTATGCTAATTGGGGTACGGGGGAGGAAGGGGGGGGTCAAGGGAGGCTGAGATGAGGGGTAAAGGGGTGAAACTTTGCTTTAGTTCTGAAATAAGTGGTCATTACCAAGAACACCGTCTGACCGCCACCGCTTCTGTCTCGATCATCATGATCAACATGCAGCGAGGGATCGACAAAGAGCCGAGAACGCCTGAAGAAACGTGTCTGCCATCGCAAAACACGTCCTCCATCTCTTTGGCTCTGCTTGCTTGACAGCAAAGAAAGACCAAGATGCCAAACCTTTCATTAACCCTTAAAAAAAGAACAGCATAGCCCTCTACAAAGACTTCCACAGGAACAAAGATCCTTTCGGAGCTTCTATTTTTACAGAGCGGTGATAGGGAGAGTATGTGGAGGTGTCGAGGAGCCAAGATTCCTCACATGTAAACAGATTATAAATAGAATCCCATCAATGCTCAGAACCTGTGCATTCCATCTCGCAGCGTAATGAGTGAGAGAAACAAGCCTGATGAAATGAGGAGTTCTGGGAACAAGGGTGATGGAGGAGGCAGCTGTCCTGCTCACGAGTGCTGACATCAGCTGAACACAAAACAGTGTGCAAGTTTGTGGCTGTCACATTGGATAAGGGGAAAGTGACTGATAGGCAGACGTGGATGGATAGATTGATTGTTCACTACTTCCACCAAGTTTTGTTCAAATCTATTTATGACTTTTTGAGACAAATAAATGTGCATCTCCAGCCACATTGATTCCATTCTAGTTTGAATGATTAATGACTGACTGACGAGTCTGAGCCGCCAACGCACCAGCCAGACCGGGATAATGACTTTCCTTACATCTTTATTTATTTCGATTTTAATTATAGATATCAGATTGTTTGTTGTTCGACACAACAAGGAAGGAAAATTGCCGGAAGGTTATTTCACGTCACCACTCAATTCACAATTCAATTGCTGCTGAGCGGATCACATGCAAGACATTTGCATTTCACCGTGACAAACTGGAGACCAAGTTCCTTTTCTCTCTTTTTCTTTTACTTTTGACACAGGTAGCCATTGGCAAAACACTCACTCTTACAGGGAATTGAAAGAGGTGTGTGTGTGTGTGTGTGTGTGTGTGTGTGTGTGTGTGTGTGTGTGTGTGTGTGTGTGTGTGTGTGTGTGTGTGTGTGTGTGTGTGCTATATAATTACAATCACATTGGGGTTTCAACCTCTCAACCTCTCAACCTTTCAACTCACTTTCCAAAGGCTGCAGCCCAAAACACCTCTCTGCTCGTATTCTGAACTCCAAACTTGACTGATTGTGTCGACTCTTCTGGACGATCTGTCATTCCATATTCTACATTTTCTGCTACAGTAAGAAATGACTTGCATCATCTTTGACAGGTTAGACTGCAAGCTGTGCATGTTTGTTGAATAACTGAATCCTGTTCCTTCTGTCCATGTTCTGTGTACGCCCACCGTTTGCATGGAAATGTTCTGATTGATAATAAAATCAGGCAATCAATGCAACCGCTCACGTCCTCCCCACACTGGAGAAGCATTCAAATCAGAAGGACAACAGGAAACTGCTGGAGATGACCACAGAGAGGGGGAAATGTTTGATGTGGTTCGCCAGCATTTGTGGAAACATTCATTTATCAAACATAAAGTCAGCTAATTTTGAATAGTTTGTAAGTCCAGGTACTGTCCGTCCTCTTTGACAAAACCTTGACAATCAGCAGAATGTCATGGATGGGTTGAGATGGTGTTGCAATCGCAATGACTGAGACGCATTGGAAGTGGCGCTGACCTGCAGGTCGGTCAGAAATCAGTGAACCACAAAACATCCAGTACGACCTTTAAGCTGTTCATGCTTGACCACCCACTAAAACTGAAGGTTGTACACCAGATGTCAAACAGCAGACGTAAGGCACACAATAAAATACAAAACAAAAACAAGCCTGAGGAGGGACCAGAGCGAGAAATGTAAAAGGTGACGAGATGATGAAAAACATACCAAGACTATTAGAAGGTGGGAGAAGAAGCAGAAGAGACCAGACTAGATTGGAGGAAAGGGCAGCAACAAGTGACCAGAGAAGAGAAGACCAGGCCACTGAACACCTCATGGAGTCACGATGACCTGTGCTGTCCTCACCAGTCATCCGCAACCAGACTCAAAACCTTAACTAAATGCAATTACTTATACATAGGTGTAATCGCCACTGCTTGATGTCTCAAAGCGAGACATTTAAGTGGTACAGTAATTACTTTGAAGAATAAGCGCCTCATCCTAACAGATTGCATTGAAGCAATTGTTGCAGATATACGGTGGAAGCTCTGGAACACGGCCAACTCGCCTGACAAATCAATAGGAAGCAGCATTTTCCAGGCTGATTGCTGTAAAACCAGCAATAATGTGCTGGCATGAAGCCTCACAGTATATTTTCAGAGTCAATAAGACACACAATGAAGGCAGGTGCCGAGGAACACCACCGGCCAATTTATTTTCCCTAACGCCCCGCAGAAATTGGTGTTGCACTGGCTGAGGCAACATGCAGCAAGACGGACGGCAATCAATTTGTTCCCGTTATGCTCTTAACTTTGATTGTGGAGGACAGCTTAGTTAAAAAAGAAACTGTATAATACCGGAAAAAAAATCAAAGTGCTTTTGTCCGGTCGGATTCAACGTCAGGTACGGTTTTCACCTTGTCGAGGTGCCATGGCCACAATTGCACTCTGGCGGGGACTAACAACAATAGCAGAGACCTTATTGACCTTTGAGAAAATGGTCTCAGTCGTTTGTTGTGGGAACGTGGCCTGACTGTTACATGATGAAATCTGGATCTTTGAACGATGTCCTCTCAACACACTACTGGAATTTCCCGTGTAACCATTATGTCTGCATGTTAGAAAACACCTGCAGCAGCACATTGTTGACCCTGCAGAGAGATGAGGGCTTGAAACACATCCGCCTGGATTGCATAAGACGGCTTGATAAAAATCTAAAACACAGCAAACAGTCTTAATCAAGATTTTTAACACCGTGAATCGTCACGATTCACGGTGTTAAAAATCTTGACGCAAGCATGCCATGGTTTGTGTGTGTGTGTGTGTGTGTGTGTGTGTGTGTGTGTGTGTGTGTGTGTGTGTTGTCCTATCTGACTTGATTTGTTGATTCTGAGCTCCAACAAATGCTGCTCCACACTAGGCTACAAAATACCGTGGCAACAGAGTACAATCAAAGAGTGAGGCGGCTTTATGACATTGAGAAATCAGACTTGTTGAGCCTGAGGTTAGCAACCTCACCCCATAATCTGGCCCCTGTTGGTCAGCGTGTTGTGTTTGGATCATACACAGAGGCCCATTGTGCTTCAGTCCAGTTTGGCAGTTGGATGCACCTGTGTCTTATTGGGCATGGCTGCAGATGATCCATCAATCAGGCGGTGACCTATTTATGCTTCTTTCAGAGAGGCTGCAGGCAAGGTGCTGCCCGCTGGAGGCCAGAATGCAGACACACAAGCAAACAACGCTCAGAGTTTAGTTGGGAAAGCTGAGCCTGTTAGCGCCATCAAGCTTTGTGTGTGTTTGTATTTATAAGAACAAAAAGCACCACTGACATGAAACTCCTCTACAATGGAACATATACAGCAAGTGTAAACAAAAGGTATGAATACAAAATGGCTGAAAGAGTGTGACAACAAAGGTGCAGAAAAACAAGGCAGATAAAACGACAAAAGGGGGGACAAAGCTCTGATCTGCTACAATAAGCTGCCCAGACCTGTACAGCAATATCCGCACACACACACACACACCTGCAGATCACACCGGTGCACATCTAGTAACGACGAGAAGTTACAAAGACACACACGCTGCATAATGTACAGTCACAGTAATCTGAATACCGACTTGGTTTGAGTTTACTCACACTTAGCTTCTCTCTCGCTCCCTCTCTCTTTCTGTGTTTGTGTGTGTGTCTGTGTGTGTGTGGTGGCTGGCTTGTGGCTGTGTGGCATCTCGTTTTCTCAGGGTTTGCTTTGTGGAGGTGGCTGGGCCGATACGGATGATGGATTTTCTTGTGTTTTCCATGTTGTCAGTATTAAATGGCTTTAGAATGAGAAAATGTCCTTGGAAGCTGAACAATGCAACGCGGCACTGAAGCCCCTTTCAAAGTAGATCTCTCAGGTGTTGTGCCTTTCATTTCTTTTAACGGGCTTCATGCTTTATGTCTTTGATAGCCAGAAATGCCTTTTACACATTCTTATCCACAGTCCAAGCTCCGCCCTTTTTCTGTGTTTGTCTTGCCCGCCTCAGTCCCAGAGGAACAAAGCCGGATTCTGAATGCAAACGCACGCACAATTCCACAAAGTGCCAATGAAAGTAAAGCAACAGAGTCAAGAGGGGGTATCCTGGCCGCCGAAAGCTGCGATTAAAATGAGTTGGGGAGTTCCAGAAATAATAGAAAAACAGCAGGTTCATAGTTCAGTGTGCTCAAAAGGTGGGTGTTTGTTTTCAGAGAAATGTTCTTTTGGTTTTGAGGCTCTAAGTGCATCTTTGGACTTCAAATCCTCTTAAGCTCTTAATCAGCAAGCAATGGTTAATGTATACGGGGGCTTGAGGAATGACGTACATACACTGAGCTTTCACACAGGTCATCCAATCTACTGAGTTGCACATTTGTAGTTACATCTTAAGGACACTGAGGGGTCACACACCGTACGCTTTGATACAAGCAGGAAACACCAGAGCAGCACAGGGGTAGGACGGATACACTCTGCAAACAATCAACTACAATCATATCCAGACTTTACAAACTCAGCTTGACTTTATTATATGTCTTTGGAGTTCATTCCTCTACCAAAGCACCGGCCTAAGACCTTCATTCTGTGCAGAAAACCACTTTATTTCTGTGCCCGCTGACCCGATTCCCAATCTGTTGGTATGTAGGTAAACACAATGCAAATCAAAAGAGATCGAGCCAAAATGATGGCCTCGCCCCAAGATTCAAGTAATCATCATCAAGCACTAGTTGTGTAGTGATCTTCAACAATCTCTATAAATGTTAGAAATGTAGAAATGTCAAATAGTTAATTGCTTAGATGGCAGAGATCAGGCAAGGAAAGAAGGTAAGAACAAATCCAATAGGGTCTGTTCACTGACATTTACAGATGAGCGACCTGAACTCCACCAACACAATCAGCAAAGCTAACACAGTGGTGATTTTACCTTCAGATCTCATTTAGTTTAAATCGATGATGTTGTGCTCAAATCATTAGGGCCAAATCTGGACTGTGACTCGCTTTACTGCCTGCATTTAAAGCTCCAGTTGATTTAAGCACCACAGGAAAAACCTTGAAGAACCACGCAGGTGTTTGGACTTGTTAGTGGTTTGAAGTGTTGCTTTTATTTCATGACCCAAACACAAACTCTGACAAAAAGCAATTGTAGAAGTTAAGGGTTTTAATCCCAATTATAGGTTTGAGGCAAAAACCAGGAAGACAGAGAACAAGACAATACAGAATCTATCTCAAAGTCAAAAACTAGGTCTGAAATGCAGAAACCAAGAGTTAGAAATGCTGGAAAGCTGAGAGTAACAATAATAAACTGGCACACACACAGAAGGAGATTTGCTGTTGAGTTGATGAGATGAGGCTGATGAGAGGCAGGCGTGCAGGCCAGATCAATTAGATTCACTTATCACAAGAATGAACAGAGCGCCCTCTAGTGGAGAGGGCTTGCCCACACCAATTTATCCAATTCATAATCTTCAAAAAGCATTTCAAGTGTGCTTCTGTTAAAAAGGAGGCTTAAAGCAGCTGAGAAGTATGTAACAGATTCTCACAAAGCAGTCCTAATGTGCAGGAAGTGAAAAAACTTTCACTTCCTGTTCTTGCATGTGTTTAAAATGAAAATAATGCACAGCTGGATTTGTTTTTGGACCGTCGCTTTCACTTTTGCAGTACTGGTTTTTGTCCAGCAGATGTCCCTCGTCTCATTTAGAAGAAGAGCAGATGCAGAATGGACTTCATCGCACCATTCTGGGTTCATTTTGTCATCACAAATCACAAAGGCCATTTATTGGTGGTTCATCAAAACCAAATTTGGTGAAAAGAAAAAATGAAATCAGACTGAAGATGTTTAAAGTTCATTCAGTGTCAGGCTTTGCAAAGACGCGTTTACATTGACAGTACAATGATTTGAACAACATTTTAAGAGAATGGAAGTTGTAAAAGGTGAGATTGTTGCGTTTAAGGTAGTACAGTAGGTCTTGACAGTGAACGGTCTTGGTCACTGATCGATCACTGGAGCCTCGTTGTTGTTTGGCACCTTTCTGCCATCAATCAGGCAGCAGGAGACGCCTCACAAGGTCAGAGCGCAGCCTGTCGATATAGCAACCATAGTATGATTCAGCACTTTGTCAGCATGCAGCGTCAACACTCTGTCCGTCAGCTGGATTTGATTTATTGAATGTCAAAAAAAATCTTAAAACAAGTGGAATACCTGCTCACATTATTCTTCTCTCCAACTTTCAGATTGTAGCAGGAATTTACCAGAAATAAGTTTCTGTGTTAATGACAATAACGTCTATGGACAATGAATTTGGAACAACGTATGGATTCATGTTTACAGGGCTAGCAGATGTTTTCATTTGATTTTCACAGCCTATTCTAGAACGATCGAAACAATGTGAATGAAAAGGCAAAGTTTGAAGTAGTATGAAGCTCATTTTCTGCCACCGACTCAGAATCTGCTGTAGCAAGAAAATATCAGAAGATTAAACGAAAAAAATGTTCTTAGTAGCTTTGCATTTCTGACACAGCTGCTGCAGCAGTTTCACAAACGCCACTGATCTAATAAAAGCACCACCGCCTCATGTATGCACCTTTGTTGTGCTTGTGCTTCAACCCTCCAAACACATGGCAGCGCAGTAAACACGGCGCTCTTTTGAAGTCTCTCCTCATGGTATATGACTCCATGGATCAAACAGATATCTGCATTCATTAGCGCGGCCTTCAGATTGACCAGGTGGCATTCAAAGCATGACTCGGTAATCATCCAGCGAGTGGACCCTGGACCAGAATCTTTATGTGGTAGAATTACTCAGCTCCTTTGAATAGATGTAGAGGAAGCTCTGCTGCAGCTGGCAGTCACAGGCCGAGGCCACTTAGAGCTCATTATACATCAGGATTATTCACAGCGCTCCCCTCTGCCTGCCAGAGACGTGAAGAAAGAGGCTGGTGGCGATCGCTTCCTGACCCTGCACACGCAAGCACAGCCACTAAAGAGAAGCTGAAGAGAAGCTCCCAATCCAAAAGATCTCAATGGACACATTTGGCACATGTAGCCATACTGAATTTCTTGAACTTGACATATTCCAACAGTTTTTTCAACACTTGCACAAACATGGCTGCTTGTCTAAGTTCACAGCTGCTCTCTTCACCTTTTGGCAGATTCCCAAACATCCTGCACAGCCACAAAGATCCTGACAAGGCTGCTGCGACCGTCACATGATATCAGTGTCTGGTCAGAAGTGTGTGTGAGTGTGTGTGAGTGTGTGTGTGCCTGTGTGAATGCATACAGCGGCCACTTCCAACATCCTGCTCCCTCCATCATCTGCATCCATTTTGCTGCAGCAGCACCTTAAGTTTTCTTGATATTCGTCCAGTGATCCGCCTTATTCGTCTGCCAGGAAGTTGAGTTTTCATGCTCTTCATGTGTTAAAGACTAGAGTATGTATTGAGTGTGCCTGTCTGTGTGTATGTGTGTGTTTGGCAGAGGGGTGGTGGGAGGGAATGAGGGGGAAAATCTGCCAACCTCAACCAGCTGACACCCACCACAGTTATTCCCCGCACGCCCGTTCCAGTCCATTCCAACAGATTCTAAAGTCTTCATGAAGGCTGTGAAATTTGCTTACAGAAGTGTTATGAAGTGCTTCTCGCACGCCCGTGTTCCTCTGCGACTCACTAAAACAGCTGTAGCACTGCGGTAATTTCCTTTTTAGGGGCCCATCATCTGTAATATAATGCATTTAGGGCTGCCTCTCCATGTTTCCAGCTTGTGGTGCTAAAGCTCTTTTACGAGTCAAATTCCGGTCTAAAGAGGGAGATCTTGTGTTTGTGTGTGTGTGTGTGTGTGTGTGTGTGTGTGTGTGTGCATCTGTGAAACATCATGCTGTTTATTAAGGAAGGTTGTGTATAATTTATTGGCGCTCCACAGACACTTGTACTTTGCCTTATCAGAGGGGAGTGATAAACAGTTCCTCCACTGAGTCTATTACTGTTAGATCACAACGCCTCACTGAGTGTGTGTGTGTGTGTGTGTGTGTGTGTGTGTGTGTGTGTGTTATTATTCTTATATCACACTTTTAAAAGTTTGTTTGAAGGGTAGATGAATGACAAAGCAATGAGCCCCAGGATCTCATCATAATATCTCTGCAGTCAAAGTGATGAACTCCGCACACCGATTGTGACTCTGACCTGCAGACAAATCAAGTCCCAGGTGAAGACGGCGAGTCACATGTGGCGATCCTGGGCTGAACTTTCAGAATCTCTGAAATGAGGCAGGAGGAGGCTGCTGCAACTAAAGGTGTTGTGTTGATATTTATGTTTGGTTGCATTCAGTTTAATACACAGCGCTGTACCTCGCCACTCATTTTAGAACGGTACAAGGGGTTGAGGTGTATTGGTTAAGACACCTGTCAGACAAACTAATGTCAGTAGACTTCATCTAACCTAATCAGGCAGTG
Organism: Genypterus blacodes; assembly: GCF_046128005.1. Taxonomy (NCBI): domain Eukaryota; kingdom Metazoa; phylum Chordata; class Actinopteri; order Ophidiiformes; family Ophidiidae; genus Genypterus; species Genypterus blacodes. Next base: position 5,876,083 of record NW_027466831.1, read on the forward strand.
ACAGTGAGCTGCTGTGTGACTTTCACACTGCAGGAACTTTTCCAGGAAAACTACAAGTTTATATTGTTTCCTACCGAGGAACCAGGACACATTTTGGCATCGGATACTACAATTTATGTACATATTTATTTTCATATTTTGCTTGTGTTAGTACACGGCAAATCAGGAAAATGGACACAATCGCAATACAATGCAAGAAGGTTTTCACAATCTTCAACAAACTGTACGGGTGTTGTTTTGTTCCTGTCAGCTTCCAGTAAATCTGAGCGCTGTTACCTCCCATCACCAACAGCTGTGAGAGTTTACATTAAAAAGTACATTATTGTTCTTATTAACAGTGTCATTTTCTTCAGTTTCTCTCTAAACTTCTTCCCTCATTACCCTGATTAGTTTGTCAATTTCTCTATCAGATGCTGAGGTCACGGCTGGGCTGCGGTGATGTCACTCTGGAGCTGAGCTCATCCCAAACACCGGGGGTGCTATTGTGGGGAACCTGCACTTCCCAATATAAAACATCAGCAGCTGCTGTCGGGCAGCATGTAGTACACCCCACAACACAACAACACCCCCGCCCCCTTCCATTCCCCCTCCTACTCCTCAATTATTCAACAGAGAGAAGAACTGGATGTATATAAAATAAATGATAAATAATGAACTCGGCTGTATGCATTATTGACTTAGTATGTGTCTTTTTACAATTTGCATGCAAGTGTAATAAACTGCAGTATTTGCTCTCATGTTCCATTTGAATGACCCTAGTGTTTGTTAAGGTTGTTGCAGGTTTCTCAAGTTTGTGTGCGTGTGTGTGTGTGTGTGTGTGTGTGTGTGCTTGTGTGTGTGTGTGCCTCCTCTGGCTTTGATTGCCTCCAATTGCCGCGCATTTTGTCAAACTAATTTGTTTTCCCCCCCACATTGATTACCACTCCGCTCCAGGGCAGATCCTGCACGTGGGACGGCCTATCATTTCCATCATCAATATGCATGTGACAGTGGACGACCTTGGGAGGGTAAACCCACAAGACGAGAGCAAAACAACTTCCCCGCTCTTCGTTTCTTTCCTAAGGCTGCGTTGAGATAAAGAGCTCTTCCCCACCTCCACACAGTAGGTGTGCTCGCACAGCAGGCGGCGGTTAACCAGGGGAGGCTGCTGCACTCTGCTAATGCGTTTTGAAGGAGTGAGCTTAAAGAATTTCCAGTGAAAGAAGCTTCACGATGATCAGACACATCAAACAGTGCGTAAGATTTGAGGGACAGCGGAGGAGGTTAAACTTGTGCTCACTGCACGTCAGTGCGTTGAGTGTTTCTTTACTAAAGAAGAAGACAGGAGATCAACGCTCAGAGCAACAGCAACTCCTGCATTTTAGAAAAGCCTGTAGAAAGATGTTCTGCTTTAGGACAGACCAAGATTCCTACCAGTCCAGACCGCGGGTGGGCCCTTAGTGAGAGGGAGGTGGGTGGGAAAGGGAGATGTGAATGTGACGTCCTGCCAGAGGGGCTTAACCACAGCACAGACTAGCAGAGAGGGAATTCAGGTGTGCTGAACATCCTCAAGAAGCATTTCATTTTTCTTTGTTAGGCAATAACGTTTAAACAGCAGCTGGGAATCAGGACAGTCAATCGCACTTTAACACCAAATACATTTACCGTCACTTTAAATGCTTTATACTCTCTGAGGTTTTAAGAGATCCTGCACCTCAGCTGTAGAAATCTTTATCTGGAGCTACAGAGGCCTCGCAAACCTGCAAACACTATAAAGGTTTTTCCCAGATTGAGAGTATCGTTGCTTGTCTGGCAGACAGCCAGTGGCTCTGAATCAGCAGCGTCCCCGTGAGAGGTCATCTGTGTAACGGCTCAGAACTCACACTGTCAATTCTACACGTCATGTTGGGCACATTACATTACACCTGCAGGTTTCTGTGGCTATGATTGGTAGTCGTGTGTTGCTTGCTGATGTGTGTGTGTGTGTGTGTGTGTGTGTGTGTGTGTGTGTGTGTGTGTGTGTGTGCTTGCAATTTAGTCCCCAAATGACTGCTATTACCTGGAAATCTAATGTATATATTGATTCATCATGCACATTCATGGTAAACAATATGAGAGGCGTCATAGTGTTCAGAATCTGAATACATAACTGGTTCATACTGCTGAATCAGCATGTATTTGTTAATATACAGCAATCTCTGGATCTGTAATAAATGCCATTAGTCCATAAAAGAGTGTGCAAGTTGCTGTAATTTACAAAAATGTTGACAAAAGCCCAATCCTGGAACTGAACAGATAGCTGCTTGTTAACACACGGATGGATTCACCGCTCCTGTTGTAGACTTTGGAAAGTTAATGCTGCATTTCGACGAGCACGTGAGTTGCATTTGATTATGAGGCTGCATGTTTACATTTCATGGAAATCAGCTGTCACCTCTCAGCTATCAGTTTAACTTACAGATGATTTGAGTTCCCTTCTGCACTCCCCTCTATATAGCTCTCGTTTGCATCTTTTTGACATTGCCGCACCGTGCAGCAGTGTCGGCTCCATCTTTGCTCCAAACACATGCAGGAATATACAAGCAATTCGCTTTTAAGACAAAATAAATAACCTTGAAAACAGTCACATATGGGGCTTTATGGGAATGTTTACATTGGATTTAAAACCTGAATCATCTTAAAAGAAGACATTGAGATTTTCTTGAATTCTAGTTTTGAAAATGTAGAACACAAGTCAGATTATTGAAGCTTTTTGAATATTTATGAGATTATTTGATTCCCTGGCAGGATTGGAGCGAGTGGGGAGGAAACTCTCATAAAACCAAGTCTGTATCCAGAAGTATTAAGTTCTTACAAAGTTAAATCCTGGAATATTAACATATTAGGTTTACTGTGTTATTCCCCAGCCAAGGAAGGTTTCTAAAGCTTGTAAGCCTGTAAGGGGAGAGAGAGAGAGGGAGAGAGAGAGAGAGAGAGAGAGAGAGAGAGAGAGAGAGAGAGAGAGAGAGAGAGAGAGAGAGAGAGAGAGAGCTGAGACTGGAGAAGAAATGCAGTTTTGAAAGGGGGAAGTTAAATGGTTTAAGGCAGAGGGAAGCACACTTCAGTGATTCAAAGCTTTATTTTTTTCGGATCTAAACCAGGGGAGCTGCAGTGCCCCCTATAGGCCAATCCTACAACAACCACTTTCTTCATGTGTCCACTATAGGCCAGTTTTCACAAGTGATGACTTAAAGCAATTGTGATTGTTACATTTTAATACTGGGAAAGGATCAAAAGCCTCACAAACATAGATTGCACGACCATCACAGATAGAAACTGTCAATCAAGCCAATCAGATGAGACACAGGGGCTTGATTCATTCAAATTCACCAGCAGCAAACCAAACCAACCAGATGTTCGTGCAACAAATTTAAGTCGTCTTATACTTTGAATTTAAAATCGAAGCAAATTAGAAGCAGATGAAGAGTGGATTGTTGGAGGCTGGTTGTGTAGATTGAGTTGTGAGCGGAGGAGAAGAAGGAGTAGTGGAGCGAATGAAGATGACAGCTGCGTGGCCCCATCACCCTGGAAGAGGCAAGACTGATGAGCCGCTTCTCCCCCTGTAACCTCCGTCTCCATCCGTCATCTCCTTTAAAACTGATTTGGCGGAGAGAAGGCGTCGCCGTCATCAATTACAAGCAACTTCACTACGACAACAATAAAAAAGACGATCAGATTAGAATGTTGCAGAACTTCTGCTCTCCTCCGGCGAACCCTCGAGGCTTCACTTCCTGCTGCGACGCTGCACGAGTGAATAAATTAATTTCACAGATGTGTTTGTGTAAAAATGCACATTAGGCTCGTTAATGAATAGGATATGTTTACCCCGTACTGTTTCATTTTTTAATGCACTTTAAGTCAGCTTCTGAAATGTTCTTGATTACTGATCTTACCTGATGATCAGATTTGGTTCCAGTCTCAGGATAAGAGCTGTTAGAGAGTTGTTATTGGTGAACAGACGCTGAAGACATGCTTACATTGAGTCTATTGTTAACACGAGTATGACAATCAATCCTGCCCATGACCTCTGACCCTTAACCAGATGTATATAGCCGGAGTATCAAGCGAGAGAAACAATGACATTTTAACAGCATCAAATCCTAGAATAAGTGAAATTACACTCTAATAGGCATTTCCTATTTGATCATAAATCAAGGTGGACAGAGATGATGTCATCAATGGCAGACTGCAGGGATGATTATCTGCCTATTGCGGTTTCCTCACCTTTTCCTGCTCGATCTCGCCTGAAGCTTCCTGTTTAAATCACTGCGGAGGACAAAAGCGAAAACACCTTCTACGAGCTAAATTACACGTGGACCACAGTGAGATCATTGTGAATTATTTATGTCCTCCCTGTCCCCCCTTGTGCGGCGTCGCGGGGGCAGCGGAGTCGGGTCGGGACATGCCCTCCAGCTGTTATTACAACCTTACAAAGTGCTCCCCCCTCTGCGAAGGGTGGTAATATAATGTAATGTAAGTCGCTTTGGATAAAAGCGTCCGCCAAATGATCGTAATGTAATGTAACCTAGTGCTCCTCGGGCAGCCATCACCGTCTCTCCCCTGCAGGCACTCAGAGCGATAGAGGGGAGATGAGATATTAAGAAAGTGAGAGGATGTTTTGTAAAACGCTCAGCTGGTTGGAAGGCCGATGTTTTAGCTCAGAGCTCACCGCTGTTTACCGCTTTCAGTCAGATCGCCTCTCTGTAGTGACCGATTCCATTATTTCCACTGACAATCGGTCCCTGGACAACATCTCCCCCTCCCCTCCTCCTCCCAATCTCTCTGACGTTGACACAGATACATCGCCGAAGTGATTAGATTGCTGGAGACGGGCAAATTGGTTTGGCTGTGGATGTTTTTGCGGCCTCGGAGCGCAGCTGGAGGACAGATGCTGAGGGAAGGCGATAAGGGACAGTAGCACCTGATGAGGATGATGGCCGGAGGGGAAGTCTCGAGATGGAGCAGTCTCCTCAAGACCACCAAGGCTAATCCCATTTCTGCCTCCTTTGGGATGAGTTGGGATGTATTGTTTGCTTGCAGGGTTTGTTTATGTTGTTGCGATGAAGGCAGATGAGAACACCCATGGCGTTGTTCTCATGCTTGAAGCTAAATTGAATAAACAGACAAATGAATAGGAATATTACTGCCACAATAATACGCAACTAACAAAGCTGACAGCTGTGATCTAACGTCGTTATGTGGAGAGCCGGGGCCTTTTTAACACACACACACACACACACACACACACACACAAACACACACACACGGGGGGGGGGGGGGGGGGGTAAAGCTGCCATAACACTGACGGTGACCTACAGGCCGAGAAATTCAGCTTTGAGGGTCAGAACTGTGTTTACATGCGATAAGAGTTTAAAAATAAGATAAGAGAAGATAAAAGTCTCGACTCCATTCTGGTGTGAACAGACAAATCACAGTGTTTTGAGCTAAACTTCAGCTGAATTATAGGTTTGCTGATACACGCGGGCTGTTCTCTGTGTACGTCGGTCACTGGTGCTTTTCTTCAGCAAAACCGAAGCAAGTAGACGACTGGAAAGTCCACTGGAAGTTTCAATTTCTACAGCATTGGGATAGCTGCAAAAATGTCAAAGGTGCACGTGTGATGATGAGGTCACACCACCCTGCCATGTAAATCTAAGCCCCTCCAAACGGGGCTTTAGACAGACGGGACAGATGGTTAGAGCAGGGTGGAGGAAGGTTGAGACTCCACTCGTCTGGTGAGACGCCCGCCTCACCTGCGTGAGAACGTGGTGTAACTATGATGTCAGTGTTTGGCAGTGGGGGGGCTGCTGGCGGCGCTCTCAGATGCAAAGCAGATATAAAAATTCAGGTCTTTCTAAAATTAACATTTGCACGTATTAAATTTGCACCTATGAGGTAATTTGGCTGTTTGTTATTCTGATATACATTAAAATGTGCAAGAGATGAGATCCCACCTCATCATAACAACACGGCAGAATCTAATTAGAGCTTACTGAAAGTTTCCAACATGGATCACATCTGCTGGATGTGATTATGTTCTGATGGGTGTGATTAAAGTCTGTTATATTAACATCTGCTAACAAGCCCATAATGAAACCCCACATAGATACTTTCCTACAGATCCTACATTAAAGACATTAAGCTCCCAGTGGTCTGATTTTCAGAAACACTGAAGATTAACTGCATGCTTATAGAGTCTATTTTCCTCCAGGAAGTTTCAGTGACATTCTAGGGCCAGAATTCATCACAAAGTTTTATAGTTTGTATTAAGAAGACACACTTGACGCATTGCAATTAAATGCCAAAGGACACAAAATGTGAAATTGTTTCCATGCAGTCTTTTATCTTTACAATATAAGAATAGGCTGGACTCAGACTGTAAGATGTGCCCATATGTTTCACAATCAGTCACGCCTTGTTCAAGTTTGATTTATTTTAGGAGCTGATCTTACCTTCACGCTCTCCGTCACGTCTCTGTTTGCTCTGCTTTCCTGTCAGGAAACATAAAGGTAAAGGTCTCCTTTATGAGAAAATGCCTTCAGAATGAATCAACCGTGCCGACTCCTCCCGGATGCTGCTTCCTCTCCCAGTCAGTGGAGAGAACAAGAAGTGTGAGCCAGACTTCATAAAACAACATGAATCTCCCCCCACACTGGCAGCCGCTATTCTTACAAGGCCCGAGCTTCTTCTCTTTATGGGGCCCGACTCCATGAGGTCATCCTGTTGTCTTTTGTGCTCTTTATTTACATCCGTGTGGCTTTGCTGTTTGGGGAAAGTTTTTACTTTCAGTGCACCCCGGGGAGACGTAAAATGACCCGTGAAAACTCGCCGACAGAGTTTCCAGAAGTCTTGTCTGCGAGACTTACGGCACCAGTGAGCACAAGGCAGCCTCCAGCCGTCATTGCTATGAGCTAATTAGCCATCACTAATGTGAATTAGCTTCCATTTTTACTCACTTTGATTTACGGGCCCTTTCTCCCTCATATCTCCATGGTGACAATGCAGTTTTTATGGAGTGTTTTAGTCTTTGTGCACTAAATGAGCCCATTATAGAGCATTAATGGCCACTCGCCATCGCCCGTCCCTATTACAGAGCAGCTCTGTGTGGATCAGATGTCCTTCATCAGTGTGTTGGTCTTTGGTTCATGTTCTGGGCATAAGGGTGAGTGTTCAGACTGCACTAGATGTGATGGACGGAGATGAATGTGGAGTGGATATGAGGTAACTACTGCCCTCTTTTAGTTTAGAGCACATTTCATACACACTTCTAAGTGGTTATTTAATTGTTTCACTCAGTTTGATGTCATTGGTAATTGCAATTTGCTATAATGATGTTTAACAAACAGTGCATGTGTGTAACAATGCAGCTGCAGTGAGTTTCATATCTTGATTGTTTTGATAATCAGTGCGTAACAATCTCCAAATTAATATACAGAAATGCATTCTTTAAGAGTGCACATGTAACTTGTAACTGCAAAACATGCTGACTGGTTGAGAGACAAATACCTGAGACTAAATTCTAACTAGTCTTTCAAGCTTGTGACCTCCCAGTTACATCATCATCTCAACTTGTTTTCTCTTGACCGCACAGAGAAACGTTAGCGAGGCAGTTATTATTACGCCTCTACTCATTTCCTCTTTCCAGTTTGAGGTCAAGGGAATCAATCTGTAAGACAGGAGAGGGAGGGAGAGACACATCACCCTCACCCGCTCACCCCTGCTCTGCCTCTGACGTTATTAGGTCTGTGATGAGGGGAGGAGTGAATGAGAAGATGAGAGGAAAACGACTGAGGGGAAGGGAAGGGGAGGTCTCTCCATCACAGCCAAGGCCCAGTAGACATGTCTTGTCCCCACAATGTGTCCCCAAAAATGGCCTCCAACCAACAGTATTCCCCCAGACACCCCAGCTGTTTGTTAAAAATAAGCTTAGATGTGTGTGTGTGTGCGTGTGTGTGTGTGTGTATATATTCACAAGATATACAGTATATGCAGAGCCAAGTTTGAAAATATTCTTAAAAACAGTCAAACAGAAATGTAGACTGTTCTAGTCAAACCCAAACAGTATGTGATGTCTTTATGGAATCCTGTATCTGGGCCAACGTTCTCGGCTGCTTTCTCTTTTCCCTTGCGGAATGATGTAAACAAAGATGAGCATCGATTTGGTCACCAACCAGTGATTCCCCCGCTCTCTGGCTCGCCGCCTCTGCAGACATCTATCCCTCGTTGTTAATGAGAAGACAGTTATTGGGGTAATCACTCAGCACTGATAAAAGCAGACTGCCTGGTGAGATCTCTAGGCGGGTGGTTACTGGAGGCACAAACAGCTGCTGATGATTCCTCGCTGCAGCCCTCATCAGCTGATCTAAAATCTCATTTTACAGTTTAATTCAAATGACCTTCTCGTTTGGTCAACGCTGCTGCTCGTCTGACATCTGCAGCTCGCTAACATTCAGCTACAGAGAGCAAATCATCATTTCACAAGCACCGTCCTTGAGCGAGTGCATATTTTAGCTATTGGCAGCCTGGTGCTCAGTGATCAGAGAGTTTTCCGCTCGTGAGTGTCCCTCTGTCTGTAAGCAGTGGTCTGGCTGAATACTAAATGCTGATCAGAGATGGCGGCAGGCCACAAACCATACAAGTGGCTGCTGTGCTGTGTTGTGCTCTTTGAGGCCCCGCTGAGCCACATGAGCCCCCGCCTTCCATCTCCAATCAAGGGCTGTTTGTAGGGAGTATGCTGCGTCTCCTTGTTCTATGATTACTCTTCATTACAATCACCCATAGACAACAGAGTGTAACCATGTCAACCACATTCAGCGGCTGATTGGCTCCTGTCTTCTATCTGCCTCTACAGGAATTAAAGATCAAAGACATCAAAGGAGTCAAACAGGCTCTGCCGAGGCTAAAAATGAATGCAGATACTCATTAATATGGCTTCGATTACTCAAGGGACACATCAGATCCCTTATTACATATTTAGCTGAGGAAAGGACGAGTCAGATATCTGTCCTATGTGAATGTACTAATTACAAATCCTCGACCAAGGGAGGAGATGCACACAGCTCACAGGACATCAGTGCAAAGTGGCGAAGGTGTGAGGGCAGCATAAGTACATCCAAGGGTGTGAAGGAATGTCCTGTGTGTGGTGGAGTTGATGTACGGGTTCGTTTAAGCTGCAGGAAAGAACATCTCCAGCTCAAAGACACAAGGCCTCCAGGTTAATGGCACAAAGGGTCATCAGGTCACACAAGGTTAAAGAGAAGTTAGTTGACGAAGATGAAGAGGCGTCATATTCCTTATTTGCGTTATTATTAAGGTGGACGACATCCTCCTCATACCGTCATACACCAGCGTGGGCTTGGTTCACCTTTATTGCAGTGTGAATATAAATGCCAATGCAGCATTGAGTGTAATATGGAGATTTATTCATTTATGCTATTTTGGTTTTGATAGCTATATAATGATTTGGACTCTTAGAGAAAGTATGCAACATGGCTCCATTGGCTGCTGGGAGGAAAGTTTCTAAGTGGTGGAACAGACTGTGGCTGTGAGGAAGATTTACATCTCCAGGGAAACAAGAGCCTCAGGTCTTAGGTTGATGAAACGAGACTCTAATAGAGACTGACATAGTTTGTGTACGTACGCCTGTGTTCAGCACTATTGTTCAAGTGTCAGCAAGTTTAGAATCGACGTAAAAGGAATTTTAAAGGGAGATCAAGCGAGTAAAGTTTTTTTCAAGAAGACACAATTATTGCCTTTAAAATGCTCCAGTAACCCGATCAAGGTGATGTCTAGTCTAGATTATTATAGTTATTATTATTATTTATAGGACACACATAGAGTATATAATCAAGCTTTTTGTTTTTTGGCCCAAATACAGATTATATAAAGAATATAGAGCAGCTGCTCAGAGCCGTTTGCTCTGCTGTCAGAGTCAGTTAAAGTGTGTATGCATCCAGCTGGAATGTCACGTTGTGGTGTAATCTGGTATCTTGGTTCATACTGGCCAAGAAAGTGGACTGAAGGACATCCGGTCTGCAGGGTAATTAGAGAATATCTTTCCCGGTCATTAGTTTCTATTGGACATGTTGACACACTTGCATCTTGCCAGGGCCACCTGTACTGGCAGGTGCCTGCTATTTACATCACTGTGGAAGCAACAAATACAACACTAAAGTGACCAGACCAGCATACAATTCCACCTCTGATGTGCGAACAGCAAACAGGTGAACATCAGCTCCGTCCTTCCCCCAGGGAAGGAGGAGTTGACAGTGATCGTATTGATTATCAGTAAGATTGCCCAGATTGGGCCTCTGTGCCGGAGTGATTGCCCTTCTGGGTGATGTAGCAACTTTGTAGTCAGCTTGGTGTCCTTGTATACTCCCGAAAATAAATACTAAATAAAATGATCAAATTATACAAAACACAAGTCTTGAGTTGCTTTATCTAGTTTAGCCTGTGATTTTACTCTGGGTGCAGGTTGGGTCACATTAACCAGGCAGCAGTGTGAGCTGAGCAACAGTAGCCAGACGGTGGGATGATGAGAGAGTGATGCAACCTTGACTGTGCTTAGGGACTCGAGTACACACAGAGAAACACAGACCTGGTGCGACACACAGACGGCCAAATCCTATTTGTCACAGAATTGTGTTTGAGCTTTAATTAATAGGCTTTATGAGAGTAGAACATGGGATTCGATGATTGTGGAAAACTCATGTGCAGTAATGCAGAGAATAAAATGGCATCGTTGTACTGATAGAAGAGCTTTTTACCTGCATGTGGCTAAAAGAGATCAGATGGCCGGAAAGGATTCCTAGAAGAAGATGGAGAAAGAGATGGAGAAACAAGAGCTGTGGTGGAGAAGAAGAGCAGAGATGGAACTAGGAAGAACCGACTTCTTCCTTGCCTCTTGGGCAGAGCGTAGAGCCTGAGGAGGCCTTGTGGCACCAAAATGGCAATGAGAAAAATTAATATAAGACATACTGATTATAACAATTCACTCTCACCACTCAGTAATCTCTGATATCCTTCATTTGTCCTCTTTACACAGACACATCAAAAACTCCTGAATTTGCACACACACGCACACACACACACACACACACACACACACACACACACACACACACACGCGTACGGCACTCGGTGTCATCTCCCAGCGTGTGTCTGCCGTCTCTTTGTTCTGCTTGCCTCAGCAAAGTATATGTTCAAGGAGACTCGTTCGCTCCAACTTTCTCCACGGAGAACTTTCCCCACACTGCCTGAGAGGCAAACACCTTGGTGTTTATTCTCCTCCGCCGTGCATTACAGCGGCACCATGCCCTCCTTTCCCAGTCAGAAGGATGTACGTACACGTGAATATGAGCAGAAATAACCCCCTCCCCCATCCTCACCACCTGGGAATCCCTTGGTTACAGTGACTAATGTGTTGCCAGTGTCTGCATTGGGAATACTGACAAATATGCTGCAGTCAAAGAAGTGATATACTGCAGCAGTTAAATAAAGTTAAGCGTATGTATCAGTAGGGTGGCTTTATATCCCATATGATTCTTCCTTAAACTATAGGTCTTCATTAATCACTGCAGATCTCTGGAGAGCGTTATACTGCATGTACATGTAAAATGGAAATTGGAACCCCTGTCTGTCAGGTTGGTAACTAAGTTTTTGGACCCAAGGTGCAAATACTACAATCTGAAACAAGGCATTAAAAAACTTCCAATATGAAAGACAGGGGGTCAGTTTTTCCTTTATTACCCTTAATGTTGTTTTTTGGCCATTAGCTTGACCAATCTGAATGAAGAATACACACGCCAGGTCTAATAATAAGTGATTGTTGTTGAATGTTCCATCCTGTATTTGTCTCAACTAGTCAGAGATCTTGCAACTGCTTATTGTATCATTGGACGGAAATCACTCAGCTGACGCGTGTTGATAAACATCATTCATGCCTCTTCTGTGTCGCAACTAAATGGCATCGCCGTACCTCAGTCTTTTTTATGCAAAGGTCACCTGAATCGAGGGGGAGCGATGAAGATTGGAAATTAAAATCCCATCAGAGTGAACGAAATCAGTTTACACAGAAAGGGACCATGGAACGTCTCAATCCGTGAAAAGTTCATTTGAATTATGAATTGCAGTCGTTTCTCCTCCATTCTTCACCTGCAATTGTTTTAGTTTCCCTGGCACGATGATAAAGGTGAATCGCATAATGAGGTACTGTAGCTGAGTTACTGCCTTTCCTCTTCCTCAGCGAGTCAGAGGAGAAATCAAATCACAGGAAACTATCATTATCATTTATTGCATTTGACAAAATACAGGGCAGGAGCGCACAAACAGGTTGGGTTGTGAGTAAAAACACACTCAGTGAACATTAGGATGTAACACTTTGTCTGTTTGGGGTAAAGACATGATAATAATGATGATCTCATCCTCTTCTGGAATCTGCACTGCTCTCTCCTTTCTAAGGCGCCTGCCTCGGACACAGAAGTGTCTTTGTGACGCGTCTCCTCCCCCCCATCCATCATGATCTAACATGCATTCAATGCGAGCTGGCAGGTGTTTGAACGCAGACCCCAGGATTCCTCCAAGGTCTCAATCACAGCCAGGAATAAGGGCGTCACGAGGCTCGGCTTCCCAGCATAATGCCTGAACGCCACGGTCCCATTCTCCTCTAAAGAGACCAAGGTCACAGCCTCATCGCGGGGTCAAGGTTAAAGGCTGGCAGCCGCCCCGCCTCATGCATATGGATGCAGACGCTCCATCTGCTCCACTGCAGAATGCAAATACACACAAGCCTCTTTCTCTGCCCTGCCAGACCCTACATGGCATCAGTTCCACTTGTTGGCCACAGAGCAACAGTTTATGCAACACTGTAATAGAAATGCAAGACACAGAAAGCCTGTGACTCAAACCATCATTTCACCACAAACATCACTCATATTTTGTTTTGTGACAACACATTTCCTGACATTTATTATCATCTCTGAAAAGTAAAGTGGCACTACATAATTTGTTTTGTCACTGCCAAGTGTCTATTTGAATTGTTTTCTCACTCTGACGATCAGTCTCAGGAAACAGGAGTCAGTCAGAGCGGTAATGTTGCTTTAGGACGACATATCTACAGGAACGGCTGATTTAAATGCCTCTTTCACGCATTGAACCTGTGCACCATCCGCTTCACATTTGACCCTTTCAGATTAGATCACCGACACAGGTTAATCCATGGAAAGTTAGGGTCTGTTAGGGTCACTGAGTGTAACTGTGGGAATTTCAAGAAGTCCCTTGGCTCTCCTTTGCTTCTACTGGAAGCAGTTCTATAATGTTGTTCTGTAATTCACTTATTCAAATCATGAATTACGGTAGATCTTAAGTGCTATTACAGTTTAATTGGATTCTTTGTATTCATACTGTAGATCAGCTGTCTTACTCTGTAGATCAATGGACTCCAGGGGACTCTGATTCCTTGTAAATTACCTAGAAGTTAATTTAACCAAATGAGCTGTAGTCAATATCTGGATAGAGACCGATAGAAAGAGAGAGTTTATGCCTTTTTGAAAGCAATCTGTACGTACTGTAAGTACTCCATTAATCAAGAGGATGTTTTATGGTCTACTGGCTGATGCAGCAAATCGCCGTGACCCTGGTAAGATCTCAAGCTGTTAGCCAGACTGCCACTTGGTGCTCGGGCTCTATGCTTGAGCCTTGTGAGGTCGACCCTTAAGCTCCTTCTGTCTGACGTGCCAGTCATGGGAGGGGGGCCTGAGACACACACACACACACACACACACACACAAGCACACAATCCTCTTTTTGCAAATGTGTTTAAAAGAGCTGCATTGTTCTCAGCTCACTGAGGGCCAGCAGGTGTAATCGGCACTTTTGTGCAGCATTTGCAGCCTGCTTAATGGTGGCAGGCTTCTGCTATTCATCTGTTACAATGGGACACCTCAGATTTGCTAGAACAGACCCCTGGTGTCCTGCAGAGATGGGCATATGTCCTGTTTGTTTGTGTGTGGATGTGTGTGTGTGTGTGTGTGTTTGAAAGGGAGAGAGAGAGCTAATTTCATTGTGGTGATTGTTTAATCGATTGTTTCATTTGGCAGAGATACTGAACACATCGCTCCTTTGTAAAAACCATGTCAAACACACAAATTGCCAGTTGAGAGGGAATAACACGAAGGACAATGTGTTGATCCTCTAGTTTTAGGACATTGGGGTCGTTACACACACATGCACCGTGCCACAGAGCCGGAGGAGGACATAACGCCTCACAGCAAGAAAACCTCTCAACAAACTGGAGCTTCAACGGCTCACAGCTTTTTGAGAGATCCTACTTCAAGATGAACCAACAAGGAAACAATTGCAGGTGGAAACATGACCTCATCAGTGAAAGTATTCAAAGAAATCACATTACTCATATTATTCAAATAATATAATAGTTTAGATCCTGGATAATGTGGTGTAAAGAACAAAGGAGCGTAACAATGGCGAAGTGAACCTACATGATGTTTGCATCTGGACATAATATCACACTGATCAGATTATAAGGATTTAGGCCATGTTTACATATTTCACCAGATAAGAGGATTCCAGCTGGTAAATGTAGACCTAAATATGACATCATCATAACAGATCACAATTTACAGTGTACGTATTATTTCAATATATATTTATACTGAATATATAATTTCTCCTGCTGTCAAGTTGGACATGTAAGGACGCATCAGTTTGCAACAACGTAAAATAGAATTCACGCAGAGAGAGAAACACAATGTTTTGAGTGTTGGAGGGAATTCCTGTTTCTGTCCATGGTGCTGAAATCACCTCAGCACTCTTGGAATGTGGGGAATTTTGATTTCCTGCCAGTCATAGACATGAAACCTTCCCACATGTATTGCTTTGTCATCATGGGGGGATTTTCACTTATGTCACGAGCTCTGCAGAGACAGAAAAGTTTGTGTCTTTGGGCTCCGGTGGGAATATTTTCAAATGTTATTCTCGGTGATCTTTCCACTTTCCCTGGCCTCTGTTTCCTCTGATGTGTCCCCTCCTACGTCCTTTCCTGGGAGGAGCAAACCGCTGACCTATGAAGCTTTGCCTTTGTGGGCATTAGTGGCAGAAGATCCCGTTGAGAGCTCATGTGTGGTTACTAGGCAGAGGTTATTAATATTTAAAGACGCCGTTCTTGTGCATCCGGCGTATAAATTCCATCTCTTGCGATCAGCAGTGGTGCAAAGTCTCTGTGCTCTCTTGGGATGCGATGGGAGATTCCGGTGGATGCAGATTGTTCCTCGGCACAGTGTCACACACAAGTGACAGTGTACAGAAAAACCCTCTTAGTATCTGTTTGCTTATTCATATTCCAAAAGCCTGCAGTGGGAGAGCGGATACAGAAATGTTCATGGGGCGCTCCGGGTCCAGCTGTGGCGTTTGGAGGTTGCAGTGTTTGGTTTCTGCGCTATCTAGAAGTCGGATTGAATTAATATTGACACATTCTGACACGAGCATATGCTTGCCTTACAGCGGGGCCGTGTGCTTGTATATGTGTGCATTACGTGTGAAAAAAGGATGAGAAGCGACTGTGAAAGGGAACGTCTCTCCAATCTGTTTCACAGGAAGGAAAAGCTGCTGCACGGGAAGGGAGGGAGGTGAGGAAAACAAGACAGGGAAAAAAGTGTGAAAGAGAGAAAGAGATCGCGTGCAGAAACCAAAGTCAAGCTGCCAAATCTGCCCGGCAACCATAGTTAGTTAATCAAATGGTGTAATTAAACTCTGAGGCCTCTTCAGTCTGACCCTGTGACGCTTCACTGTCCAGGATGTCGGACATTAAAGTGGCTGCCTGAGCCCTGCAGAGCATCGCCCGTACATGCAGACAGGATCCTCTCTGTTTCAGGTGTTGATTAGTGACAACAACACGACCCAAATTTGTCGGCTTGAGATTCGATTTGATTAAAAGAGAAAGAATTAAAACGTGCAAATTGACTTCTGAGCTGGCTGGGACTTCACTCTGCTTTGACTCATGGAAGACTCGATACTTTCATTCAAAGAGGGAACAATTAAAAAGTGTGCAATGTGATCCACATTCAACCATCAGTCCAGTTGACTTGACTCTCATGAAGAAAAGGTTGTGTGTGTGTGTGTGCGTGTGTGTGTGTGTGTGTGTGTGTGTGTGTGTGTGTGTGTTAAATTCTTCTTGTTGAGGGCCGTTTTCATCCTCCGTCTCCCTATTACCTCGTGCTACATCACCTCTCTAACATGTTATTGTGATGTAGATTATGAACGCAAGATCAAAGCAAAACTCTAGCAGGGCGTATGAGTGATGTAAACTTCCTCGGTTGCAGACAACAGATTAAAGGACAAACAGGTCCTTGCATCATTTAGTGGTCCTGCTTCATAATACTCTCTCTCTCTTTCTCTCTCTCTCGCTCTCTCTTCTCTCTCTCATTATCTCTTGCTCTCTGTATTTAAAATTGAGTGCAAAAAAACACATTTCAAAGTTATGTAGGTGTATTCTCTCTGTGTTATGAAGAAAAAATCTTTCCCGAGCAGAAAAAATAAGCTCAGATAGGAAACTTTGCTTTAAGGAACAGCAGAATGAGCTGATATGGGGAAGAGGGGGTGTGAATATTTAACCTCTGGTGACCCGCAAAGCCACATCGTCAAAGGCATTGGTAATGTCAGGGTGTTGTCAGGGCATAAGTGTGACATATGGGTGAACTTTGACCTCTAGAATATGCTTGGATACCATTAAATAGTCCCTACCAACAACACAAATTCAAGCTGTAGGCCGTGGACTAAAACAACAACAACAACAACACTGAATGCTTCCCAGTGTTATCAACACTTTTATTTCAGTTTGGTGTGGGAGCAGAATTGGCTTGTTTAGTCATTTCCACACAGGGGAGCATCAGTTAGTGCGAGCGTGAGTCTCCGTGAGCTCCTGCTTCTCTCCCGCAGCATCACTTGGCTCCAGCTCGGCCGACTGTCAGTTGCGCTGACAGGCTGACCTCTCGAACGCTTGGCGGCCAAATGCCACGGCGCCGCGGCCTCGGCCCGGCCCTCAATCATTTTCACACCTTGGATCCACCTCTAACACCAGCCTCCCCCCAACCCCCACCCCCCGCGACTGCAGGGAACCGACTTGGGAATGAGAAGCATTCATTGGTTTCTCTCTATAAATAGCGCTCGGGCTCGGCAGTGTAGCCGGGGAAGACTTGCTCAGTGCTGTAGTGTCTCCTAATGAAAGTACTTAAATCACATCATGTTGTTCTGGTACTTCACACACAGCCTACACACGGAGATAATTATTTCATTTCCTGGACTATGTTTCATATACAAGCCAGCATCACACAGGCTTTGACAATTGTTCTACTCCAACATTTTATCCTCTCCAGATTCTGTCCTTCTGAAAGATCAGAGTTCACTCAAAAATGAAATACAGAACACAATGTGTACAAATCGTTATCGGGGACAATCAATAGCAACTCTTGTTACTGCGGATACTAAACGACGGTGAATTAAAGCAAAGATTGAATCACCACCTGCGGCAAACTAGAGGAGGGGGGGGGGGGGATTTCCCAAAGGCTCACTTGCTGTGTAATTGCCTCTCTTATGTGAGTTGAAGCTTATGTTTCAAAAGTTTATTGCCTTTTTCACATTCTTTGTCTGGCTGCGGACCTGGGATGTGACCGTGCACTGGCGTAAATCTGCAGCAAAAGGCAAAATAATGAAGATGGGGTGAATCAAAACGTGAATTATTCCACAATTCGGCAACATTCATTATTGGAATATGACCTGCATGATGTAAGATGACTCACAGCTCACCTGACAATATGAAAAGATGATACATGTGTGACATTATGTGACAAGCTGAGTGATTGTGTAACTAATAATCTACCTGCAGAGACACACACAGGCGGCGTGACTCATTTTGTTTACAGGCGCTCATTTTCAATTTGTCCACACTCCAATAAAAGCCAACAAAATTGTGATGAACTGATGATGATGCTTGGAAATAGATACATTTATTGCCCTAATTGTGGTTCTCTCCACCTGCTCTTAGCTGGATCTGTGTGTGTGATCTCCAGCTGCACGCCGCCCGTGTCTTCCTCACTCGTTCTCTGCCGTGACGGGGCCGGAGCCATCTGTCTTCATCTCTCTGCAGACGAGGATGGGCCACAGGACGTGTCAGAGATAAGCTTCCCTCCCCACCTGCCTCCCACCCACCCACGCTTCTCGTCACCTCACCGAGGGTGGCTTTGAAGGTAGACGCTGCCATATAGTGGGATACATCCTGGTAGGCAGCTCTGACTGTTTTGCTTTGAACGTCAGCCCGACAAAGCACTTGTGAAGCTCCCTGTGCTTCGCTCTTAGATGTTGTCTTCCTGCCAAGCATGGTAATCACCACTCTGGCTAATGTATCATATAGCATATTACTACAGAGGAACAGGAAGGATAACAGAAACACACAAACACTAAAATAGATCTTTGGTTATTTTCAAATGTCAAAAATCTACCAAGTGTGTGAAAGTGGTGTGTGAGTGGAGTCCCCTGCTTCTATGAAGACGGTGGTCCTTCAAAGTGGAGGACCCTCATGGAGTAAATTGATTCTAGAGAGTGTGTGACAGCGCGGCAGCTTTCCATCAGGTCCACATCGAGAAGATTACATCACATACATACACCACCAGGGAGGACATTTCAAGAAACAGTGATATGGTGCAGCTTGCTTTGCTCCATGTGTGTGAAACTGGGAGGTTAAGTACTGTTGTGCATTTAGGGGGGGTTGGTTATGAGGCTGTGGACTGAAGAGCAATTACTCATGCACAGCCTCTACTCTCCAACCCTTCCACGTCTCATTTTGCCTCGCAGCAGTTGCCATGCACTTTGAGACATGGCAACAGGCCTGTGTGTGAGAGCAGCCGTGGCATATTTAGCTGCGACACATATGGTGGCTCTGCGTTGATAATCTCTTTGTCTCACAGCAACAGCGAGCAAACGGATTCTTCGTATACGATGCTTCACTGATGCCATCGCGGTTGCAGGGATGACGATAATGGATGTCGGGCGCATTTCAGTTTGAATGCCAGTTTAACATGATCCTTTATTCTGCTGCTTTATATGCAAAGGTCACCATGTGATGTTGTGCACTCTGCTTGCTTGTGATTGCCTGTGTCACTCTGGTCTATTTTTCAATGCTTTACAATGATGTAATATGTATATGACACAATTGTTTAACATACAAATAAACCCAAATGACCCAAAAGCTACAGTTTTGTGACAAACAATCAATTCATTCAGAAGGGAGGTGTGCATTGGTAATGGGGAGCACTATTTGGCAAGTGTGTAAAGGTTTTAGAGGCTTTTTTGGGGGGGCCGTGGGGGTGGGAGGCATTATGCAAAGTTAGGTAGAGTGACCTCTATGATGAGACAAGGATGAGTTGTTGACACTACAGACTGAGAACTGAAGCCACTGGAAGAGTTTGTGCACGTTGATTTAACTACAAATGTTTACGAGAGGCTTTTAGTTTAAAACCCTGTTGCCTCATAATGCACCAACACAACACACACAGGCTTCAGCTGCAGGCACGGTGAGCATGAGCAGAAGAGCGAAGGTCACGTCTCTGTAGTCCTCACTGTGAGATGTTTGCAACAATAAAGTTAAAGTAAAGACACGAAAAAAACACAAGGCTCACTAGGGGGCGCCAAAAACTAAACTGCAGCTTTATGCATTTAGTCAAATTAAGAAATTATTACTGCTAATACTACTTCTGATGACAACAATAGTAATAATAATCATCATCATCATCATCATAATAGTCTGCCTGATGTTTTGTTTCTGATGTGAATCCTAAAATAGCAAATAATTGGGGAATCCCCTGAGTGTCAAAAATCAATACACTGATGTTTTGTCCTCCAAAACTGCAAACTGTGGCACCAAGCTGGAAACACACACACACCCCCGGCAAGCCTCACAGTGGAGGCTCAGAGGGGAGCTTGCCACCCCCCCCGACCCACCACCACCATAATGCCATGTTCCTCACCCCCACCCAACCCCACCCCACCCCTCCAACCACTCACATCCCAGCCCCCCCCCCCCCCCCCCCCCCCCCCCCCTGCCTTTGTTCTCGTCACAACAAGCCCGGAGCAGATGGCGCTTTGCTCTGCTCTGCTCTGCTCTAACCCGCTCTGCTCTGCTTTGGCCCGCAGTGACAGACAGGCTCTCTGAGCCAATGGCCTGCCGGGTAATCAGCTGACTGTGTCTGGACAGCGCGCCAGGTGTTTTCATTATAGGAGAAGAGGGGGGCGATCGGATCCTCATCAGACCGCTGGCTGCAGGCTTGCAGGTTGGGGCTCCTCCGTCTCTCTGTCTCTCTCTCTCTCTCTCTCGCTCTCTGTCTCTCTCTCCCCCTCTCCCTCTCTCCGTCAGACCAGCGCCATGCGTCTCACACGGGCGCTCAGGGAGTCGCGTCTGCTCGGATACAGAGGCGACAAATAAACACCCATCAGCTCCAGCCGCCGGATGAAGAAATATGTGTTTCCACGCCGCCTGATGACGCCGCCGCTCACTTAAAACGCCGCGATATTTTTTGTTGTCTCTTATTTGTTAGGATGCATTGACGCGCAGAGCTCTGTGGATAACGGACCTGTGCGCTTTGGAACGTCGGACCGGAATGCCAACAAGGTGAGAGCAAAGACAGAGAGCTGTTAGTTTCCCCTCAGCCTGCTTTTCTGTTAGATAAAGGATTGATTCACATGATGTAACCGGAAGCCATTTGGTTATAGAGCAAAACGTAGAATTATGATGTTTTTATTGGAAGGATCAGCCGCTCTGTGCGTTGGGTTCTTCTTCTTCACAACATCTCTGCCTGCAAGGGCGAGGAAGATGCAGACGCACTCAAGGGCATATTCCCAAAATACTTGTAATTGTCCACTTCCACACATGCACACTAATGTTCTCACTTTATTTGTTTTGTAATGTGACTTTCCGCGATGGTGCAATCAGTAACAATTACATCATCGACACACACGCACATGTATGGAGGCTAAATGTTTATTTCTCTACGGATCGATCCTCCAGAATGCGTCAAACGTTATTCCTTTGATAACAAACTTTGATCTCGTCGCTGCAGCATGAAGCCTCTCGCAGTACGTAGACGTGCGCAAACGCCGCTGTCTGTGTGTTTTGCATATTAATGTTAAAGTATGTGGGCAGATGTCTCCTTTTCCTATTAGATGAGGGAAAAAAGTCGCTGAGTCTTCTCGGAACGGGGACGGGGCCCTTTTTTTCCCTTTGAGGGATGCCGGAATGAGGTTGGGTTAGCAGGGGGTCCATTGTGATTGAGAAACGCTGCTTCTGTCTCTGCAGCTGTTGCGCTTTTGTGGCGGAGGCTGCTGACTTTCATCACTCAGATCTGCAGTCACAGCTCCAATCCCAAACGCGTTTCTTTCTAATACGTCTGAGTTTCTTTCTTTCTTTCTTTCTTTTTGCTTGACCTGTAGTCCGTTTTTCCCCGCAGGACTTCTTTTTATTGCCCCTGGCCTGCGTCCAGTCTCTCTTAAAACATAAAGTGCTGAGAGTCATCTTCACTCTGTGGACCTCTGGGTCACATTAAAGTGAGTGCTGGCTGTGTAAGACAAAAAGGAAAAGTCTATTAAATTCTGCACACACATATAGTTGTAGTTTTTATATAACAACGTGTAGAGTTGTTGCATTATGAGCAGAGAGAGTGCAAATGGTAGGTAGCTGGTGTGTTGGTTCTGAGACCAAAAGCCTCAAAAATGCACATTTGTCCATCTGTCACTCTGGACTACTTTAAGCTGTTAAAGTCATTTATGTTATCTGTCTTTTCCTTGCTGCACATATTTGCCACAGTGGCCCCAAAATCTTTAACAAAAAAAACAAATTTAACACAACTCAAAGTTTCTTGATATCTAGTCTGCGTCCTGAATTGGCATAAAGCTTCATGCCTGCGAGTTTGATCCTCTTTGCTGCTGCGACATTGTCTGGTTAGGATGGATTTCAGCACAGGGCAGGATCAGCAGAGTGGCACTGATCCTGTGACTGATATCTTTTTTTTGTTCTCCCTGCCTCCCCCCACCCTCCACACACACACACACACACACACACACACACACACACACACACACACGCACACACACACACACACACACACGCACGCACGCACGCACGCACGCACGCACGCACGCACGCACACACACACACACACACACGCTTTTCATCCCTATCATGCGCACACTTTGTCAAAGCCATGCTAATAGGGCATATGTGTTGCCTCCTCTCTGTTTGTGTCCAGTGGGAGGGGTTGTTAGGAGACCGAAGGGGTTTGGAGGGTAGACAGCTTCACCCCCACGCACCCCTCCTCCTCCTCCTCCTCCTCCTCCTCCTCCTGCGATTGAGGTCCCAAGGGTGAAGAGGGTGGGAGTTGGGTTATTGAGCCACAAGCCTCTACTATTATTCCTGTAAGATGGGCAAAGGCGTT
Organism: Genypterus blacodes; assembly: GCF_046128005.1. NCBI lineage: Eukaryota > Metazoa > Chordata > Actinopteri > Ophidiiformes > Ophidiidae > Genypterus > Genypterus blacodes. The sequence continues at coordinate 5,898,597 of NW_027466831.1, forward strand.
ATCTCCAGAGAAAACAGTGGCAAAGCAGCAGTTCAGTTCACTCCTGGCCTCTGTGTGTGTGTGTGTGTGTGTACTGTAGGTTCAGGGACAAAGGTTTGTCCTCAAGAGCTGTCCAGCTGTCCACAGGTGATATATTGTATCATGACACAAAAGACAGGGAGGAGACCTGGTTGTGGAGGTTGTTGTCTCTTAGCCAACAACAGGAGCCGGGAACAATCACCTGGTTAGTTACCTGTGCTGCTCTTAATCTCGTTTTTGTCACCAATTCAATCCAAAATCCATTTAACCAAGACTTGGGGTGGACACTAATGTGAGAGTGAAGGCTCCAGTTGTGACTTTGAGTTACAATGCAAGCAAATCATTCCACCTGAGCCCTGAGGCGATCCAGTTACTGTTAAAACATTCAACACATTAAACAAACAAGTGAGGGTTCGTATGTGAATTCCTTTTTTTTGCTGGTAAACACACACACACACACATTAAATCCAACAGCTGCAATTTGCAACCCAGTATAACTTAAACAAATGTGAGTGTCAGTTGTGTTGTAATATGGGATGCTTAGCACAACAAAGCACTTTTTCCATCTAATGGCAGAGGAAGCTCCCCATAATGTTATATTACACCAAAGCAATAAACCCTCTGCATGCAATGTATAAAAAAATCTCTCCCTTATTTACTTTCAACTCCTCCATGGGAGTGAAAATTACAATATTAAAGGGAGGAACCGTGTGAGTGCACCTAATGCTCAGGCTAAACAGTGAGGGAGAGGCAATAAGAACCGTGCAGCATTATTCTCTGTATTTGTCTGATTTGCAGTGTGTTTCCTTTTAACTGTGGCGACTGGTGAGATAAATGAGCTGTGGTGGTATCTGGTGTGTTTACGCTCCCCTCTCTTTATATTCTGGTCCAGGAATTGACAATATTCTTCAAATGAATACACCAGTCTCAATGAAAGAATTGTAGAAATATTGATTGTCTATCAGTATCAATATGTCAATCTGGTCTTAATCTGGATACCTTTTATAAGCTTTTACTTATTTCAGCATCACAACATGAAGGTCTGATGTTTGTCCCAGGCCCTAAGTGTCCCTGTAATCCCTGTGTGTGTGTGTGTGTGTGTGTGTGTGGGTTTACTCTGGGATCTGGGTTGAGTTAACAAAAGCATTAGACCGCTAAGCCGTTGGTGGTTAATGCACCACAGTTACTCTCTGCTCTCAGTCATTAAGTTAAATTTCCCCTGGGAAGTGTGGGATCAATTTAAAGAAACAGATTATTGGCAGAAATCGACACCATTTTCAAGGATTCATCAGCCTTGGCAGAGGTATGCGCTTTAATGCGTGTCCTAGTTGTTAACAGTTTCTTCTGCCTGACTTCCGTCTCTCAGCTAGGATTACTCTCCGGACTCAAAGGACAGGGAAATGAAATTAGATTGTCCTCTGTACAGTTTTCATCACAGGCACAATGTCCACAAAAGAGGAAAAATCTAATCTTGACTTCAGATTTCGTTCTGTTTTCCTCACATCCTATATTGCAGTCAGAATAATATGATCACCAGTATGTATATAACACCATTATCTAGGATCAGTGTGTCTTCAGGAGAACCTAGAGCAGCACATTTCTTACGTGTAACTGGCACTTTATGAGAAAAAAGTCTGGCAGTGTACAGAGATGTTTGGATATTTTTAGGTAATGTCATTTGGAAGTCACATATTTTATGACTGTGAAAATGTGCTAAGCCAGGATGTCAATTTACAAACTTTAAAAGCGACCGTTTCTTAAATGGGAATGGCAGGTGTTTCGTTTCATGGCCCGAAATCAAATTGAGCATTTTTATGGCTGCCAAATAGTGTCAGTGTCGGAGAGGCGGCACACACTGTTCCCATGGTCAGTCTCACTATTGAGCAGTGCCTTTCATGCAGTGCCTTTCATCTGTAATTTGATAGAGAATTGGTTAGATTTTCATGATCGATTTGAACTAAACCTTGTTTCTTGAGTTTTTCCAATTTGTTTCTGAATTTGCGCATCAGAACGCCGGTCACCTCCATCATGCTGGACTATTAGTTTTGAGGATGGGCTCCCCAAATTGTGGATATCACACATCTACAATTTGCACCCACTAATGAATTGTCATTTTGCGGGCTGCTTGATTTGAGCTACTTGGGGGTTCTTGTCAGTGTGGGACAGTCGTGCTTAACTGCTTCACTACTTTTCCTCATCTGACTGTCTGGCCTGATCACGCTGACATCACTGCTTCACCAGTGAATGTGAATGTTCGCGATCCTCTCAGCTAGGAAAGCAGATCCTTCAATTTTTGGGTAAAAAGGTTTGTGACACAGCAGGAGCAAAATCAAGTTAGTCTTCACAATGGCTTCGTATCATCACCGATTCATATCATCACACAATCGCTTTGATTTGTAAATGTTAATTGAACACTCACCAGTGAGCCAAATCAGTGCTGTTCTTTGCTGCTATTGTGAGGTGAGCAAATGCCAAACATTTGACCTTTTACAAGATGATACACTTATTCATATTTCAGATCAGTAAAGGCTCCTGCTTGTGTGAGAGAAATTTTGATTCCTTACCTGAGCTGAGAGCAATCCCATAAATAACACCTGTCATGTCCACAAAACATCTATCATCTCCTGGCTATAGTCATCAATGATGACCGGCATCGGAGTTCAAGTCCGTAGGCGTGTCCTCTTCACAGGTTCAAAGATAGCTGTGGTTAAATCTGTGTTTCCTGTCTTCCTGTCTTCCTGCCTTCCTGCCTTTGGTGCTGTGTTGTGTTCTTCTCCCCTCCTGCTGTGTGTTGTAAGGTTTCCTCTGACTCTGACATGGGATCACAGAGGAGCGACCAAGGCTCCAGATGTCCCTCACAGTCTTAACCATCCGTCAACAATAACTAAGCAGTCTTCAACTGCTCATGGCGCCATCAGAACAGTTACTTTCTTAATCCAGTGATTTAACAGCCTCATGTTTGTGTATCAAATATTCAACGGGAGTAAAGGAAAGATCAGAAAAAGCTGTTATTTGCCAGATGGTGCGAATGTAAGATTTGCTTCATTTGTGATAAATGGGCAAACATGGCTGGTGTCTAAAAATAGTTTTCACCCAATTTTTGAGAAACTGTCTCTGCTCTATAATGTTTGTAGTTTTCAAGTACACACATTCCTTTTTGAACACATGTGCACATAAACACATAACATGCATTTGCAGTGTTGGGCTTTAGTCTTTGAATTTTGATTACATCATAGTTCATTCAAATACATTCACTTTAGAAGTGAAAAATAGATATTAAGTAGCTCCCACATTACATATGGTGTTTTTATATTTCCTGTTTACATTTTGGACGTTAGAAACAACGTGTGTGGTGAAAAACCTCATAAATAAGTTATCCCTCTTAGGAGTGTTGGCTTTTAATTGAAGTACTAGGTGACCACAAACACACACACACACACACACACACACACACACACACACACACACACACACACACACGCACTTCATTGCCCTTATTTCACCCACGCTCCGCCCGTCCCACAGGGATTCCCCACTATAGGAGGATCGCCATATATATATTTTTTTCCTGCCTGCCCTGTTGCTAGGCAGTTTTTAGACGAATTAGTCAGCTCTCTTGTTTGTAAGCCTCTTAAACAATATCTTCTTATACCACACAGCAGTGTGGTTGAGAAGACCGTGGTGCTCTGATGCTGCTCTACACCGTGTGGAGTGTCTCCTTTGGTAAATACTACTCTAATTAGGAAATTGGATCACTTAAATGTTGCTCCATGGCGTAGTACAGGACGCTGCATGTGTACAGGCTTGTTAAAGAAGTGTTTGTATGGTAATCCTGTTGATAAAGCAAGTTTAGTGCATATGACTTCACAGATGTGTATGTGTGTAAGGTAGTGTGTGACCAGAATGAATGAGTTGGACATTTCAGGATGTCTGATATAATAAAGACAATGTAGTTACGCACAGGAAGAACATTTCAGAGGGCTGTGATGCTCCACCAGTGCCTTTGTTTAGTGTTCACAGAGCCAAATTGATCCTGGGGCAATATTATGATTTAAAGCAGTACAGAACAAAAAGTTTACATAGAAAACACAACAACACAACATATAAGTGCTTTAACTCAACATTATACATACATGTGTGGTTGGTTTTTGCCATTGATAGGCCACAAACAACGGAACACATTTGGGGCAGAGCTCATGTCAATCATGGACCATTCAAATCAAATTTGTCAAGATGATCGACGCGACTTGACACATTTTCATTTGGCATTATTGTCAAAGACATAGTGTACAGCATTCTGTGCTCACATGTTCTCCAAAGTAGATTGACACGTTTTTATATTTACCAGCTCCTGTCAGGTTCTCCATTTCCATTTTATTACATATGAGATGGAATATGAATATGTTGAGGGGAAAATGTACAGAAACATACAAAGGTAAACGTGATATTGATATTCTAAACAATTGCTTTGCTTTCAAGTTCAAGTCTGATCTAATGCTTAATGTTTCTCCACTCAGTTAGTATGGAAAGATCCTAATCAAAAACTAATTCTAATATTGGATATGGGTTTGTGAACATGCAAAAAATGATTCTCACCATTCTGACTCATATGAATGACGAAGCAATAATTGGTCTTTTTTCTCTTCTGCCATAAAATGATGATGCTTCAGAAAGCAAGGCCTTGTTTAACTTCCTCTGTTGCTTCCTTTGAGATGTTTGATTTAGCTGCATCTCCAAACTAAACCCTCATTTGCTCATGTAGGTTGTTTCTGGGTCTTAACTCTGGAAAAAGGAAGACAAAAAAGGCAGCAGGGAACTTTTGCTTGCCCTAAATTCAGAATGCTTGGGATGCTTCATTAAAAATCAAAACCTGTGTCTTTATTTTGCTTTCTTTGAGGCTTGGCACATAGTAACATCTCACAGTGTTTAATGATATTCGGCGAAGCTAATGATGGAGCCCTTATGGGCCTGTTGGTGAGATGAAAGCCCTCAACGGAATTTGATCAGTTTCTAAGTAGTTCGGAAATGTTTTTTTCTTGTAAGCTACATTGTAATGAGCTGAAGTTGCATTTTCTCAAAACCGTCGACGTAGCACATAACCCTCAGACTTATGAGACTCTCTTACTCAGTTGAACATGCAGTCACAGTAAAATGTACTCAGGTATCTAAAATACTAAGAGAGAGGCATTGTTAAGTGAGAACTTTTTTTGAAATCACATGAAGAAAGAAAGTGAGCAAAGGAGAAAAGAATGACGGCCCAAAGGAAATAATGAAGGACTGAAGGAAAGTAATGAAAAAAGGGGCAAAAAAAAGAAAGAAGAGAATAAGGAGGGACAGTTTGTGATATTTTACAAGGTTGTCCCCTGATAAAGTGTAAATAGTATTTATGACTCCCCCTTTTAGTTAACTTCCCTTTCTGACTGTTTGATAACACGTATATTTTGTTTTTCTTCTCTAGATTTGTTCTGCTGCCCAGGATCTTGCTCTAAAATTCCGAACCTTTGGCTTCCCGATCTCTTTGCTGGACAGAAAGATCTGAATTTGCTGAAAGTCTGGTTGATGACTGAAACAAACCACCTTCCTAAGTCAACAACCCTGCCTCCTGCCCCTCCTCAGCATGGCTAGACGGAGGTTAGACTGCTGTCTCCTGGGCCAGGTGTTCATCAACCTGATCCTGGCATCTGTTGTACTGTCCTTTGTCCAGAGCAATGACTGTCCCCAGCTGTGTGTGTGTGAGGTCCGACCCTGGTTTACCCCCCAGTCCACCTACAGAGAAGCAATCACTGTGGACTGTAATGACCTGCGCCTCACACGCATTCCTGGGAACCTTTCCAGTGAAACTCAGGTTCTCCTCCTCCAGAGCAACTACATTGCCAGGACCAGTGAGGAGCTGGAGCAGCTCTTTAACCTGACAGAGCTGGACTTGTCACAGAACAACTTCAGCAACATTCGAGATGTGGGCCTGTCCAACATGTCCCAGCTCACCACGCTTCATCTGGAGGAGAACCAGATCACAGAAATGCCAGATTACTGCCTGCAGGACCTCAGCAATTTGCAGGAACTCTACATCAACCACAATCAGATCAGCACGATCTCTGCCAATGCCCTCTCTGGGCTACACAACCTGCTCAGGCTTCACCTCAATTCCAACAAGATCCAGACCATCAATAGCCGGTGGTTTGACCCTACGCCCAATCTAGAGATCCTCATGATTGGGGAGAACCCTATTGTTGGAATAATGGATTTTAACTTCAAGCCACTAGGCAACCTAAGAAGCCTGGTTTTGGCTGGAATGGATTTAACAGATGTCCCTGGAAATGCTTTTGTGGGACTTGACAATCTGGAGAGCCTCTCCTTCTATGACAATAAGCTGGTCAGAGTTCCCCAGAGAGCCCTGCAGAAACTACCTAATCTCAAATTCTTGGATTTGAACAAAAACCCAGTGCACAAGATTCAGGAAGGTGATTTCAAGAACATGCTAAGACTGAAGGAGCTTGGAATAAACAACATGATAGAGCTGGTCTCTATTGACCGCTACGCTCTGGATAACCTCCCCGAGCTCACAAAGCTGGAGGCCACGAACAACCCCAAGTTCTCTTACGTCAACCGGCAGGCGTTTCGTGACGTCCCAGCCTTGGAGAGTCTCATGTTGAACAACAACGCCCTCAATGCCCTCTATCAGTCCACGGTGGAATCTCTACCCAACCTGCGTGAGATCAGCATCCACAGCAATCCCCTCCGCTGTGACTGCGTTATCCAGTGGATGAACGGCAATAAAACCGCCATCCGCTTCATGGAGCCTCTCTCGATGTTTTGCGCCATGCCAACAGAGGTCAAGGGTATGCATGTGAGGGAGGTGCTGCAGAAGAACTTAGTGGACCTGTGCTTGCCCATGATTTCCCATGATACATTCCCCAGTCATCTTAATCTGGACATCGGCATGACCGTGGACTTGGACTGCAGAGCGATGTCCCAGCCTGAGCCGGAAATCTATTGGGTTACACCTATGGGCAACAAGGTGATGATAGACTCTCTGTCTGACAAGTACAGCCTCAGCAGGGAAGGGACACTACGGATTTCTAATATCCAGGTGGAAGACTCTGGTCGATACACATGTGTGGCTCAAAATTCCGAGGGTGCAGATACGCGAGTGGCGGCCATACGGGTGAACGGCACTCTTTTAGACAATACTCAGCTCATGAAGATCTATGTCAAACAAACTGAATCTCACTCAATCCTGGTCTCCTGGAAAGTGAACTCCAACGTAATGACCTCTAACCTGAAGTGGTCATCTGCTACCATGAAAATAGATAACCCGCATATCACCTACACTGCCAGGGTGCCCGTGGACATCCACGAGTACAACCTTACACATTTACAACCAGCGACCGAGTATGAAGTCTGCCTCTCGGTCTCCAACATCCACCAGCAAACACAGCGTTCCTGCGTGAATGTCACGACAAAGCAAGCAGCTTTTGCCGTGGAAATATCCGACCAAGGGACCAACACGGCTCTGGCAGCAGTCACGGGAACGGTGTTCGCCGTCCTCAGCCTGGCCTGTCTGGGTGTCTACATCGCAAAGAGGTGGAAGAGGAAAAACTATCACCACTCCCTGAAAAAGTACATGCAGAAAACCTCGTCCATCCCACTGAACGAGCTGTACCCTCCACTCATCAACTTGTGGGAGGCCGACAGCGAGAAGGAGAAAGAAGGATCCTCAGAGACCAAAGCCAGCCAGGTGGACACCACACGCAGCTATTACATGTGGTGAGAGTCACTGCCCACTGAAAATCCAGAGACATGTTTGTTTCAGGAGCACAAATATATAGAACTGCTTCTTTGTGTAAAAGTGAAATCAGTCATTTTTCTGTCTTCATTTGATTTCTTCGCTCCTCTGAGACTTGCTCACTGAAGCACATGACAAAGCGACATTTGGGATTTTTAGTTTAGCATATTGCCTTTTTACCTCTCGCCCATTTTGACACTAAATATGGCAGCTTTCTGTAGCTCCCTGGACTTAGTAGTCACTGTGCTTTATTTTTAGTACTTGTTTTGATTAACCCAGCATGAGTATTGTCACGGATTCAGCGAGAAGAGCTGAAATCCAGCCTATCTGGACTCATTTCTCTGGCAGGACTGTTAGAGGCTGCAATGTTTTTTCTCTTGTAAAACAGTTTTACTGTTTACTGTTGTGCACTGAAATATATCTAAAATTTGTCTATCAACTCTAATATAAGCTGACAAAGTACATTTAGACTTGATATACCGTCTACTGAATAATGTTAGCGATTCTTCTGTAATGTTGTATCAGCTATGAGTTCATTAACTTTTTTGTACATTATTAAACAGTACGTTTGTTTTAGAATTTCAGTTTGCAGAGCAACCACTGTAAACCAGCAATAGAGATATGAATGTTATATACTAGGTAAATAGATGGCTTTTTACATTTCTTAAATATTTCTTTTTTATTTTGCTAGAATATGTCTACAATCACTGGTTTTGTTGTGTTCACACACAAAAACATGTTTATTCAGAAGCAAGAAAAATAAAATCTTTCGTCATATTTTTTAAACCGTGATTTAAACACCAAGTGTCATTATTATATATGAACTGTTATGTCATATATAAGGTAGATATACTGTATGTTATTATTCATTCCAGCCTGGTGTTGATGGAGAGAGAATGGAAGATGCATACTGCCATGGATATGCCTCTGCATAGCAATTACGAGAGAATAATTTAAATTCTGGTCCCAGCAGACCATATTACTGCACAAGATGCCTCGGAGTATATACGGTACTCTAAAATAACCTCAATAAGAAGGAATTTAGTCATTGAGAATAAAGACAGGGATATGTTCTCTAGATTTCATTTCACATCCGAATGACGGCAGGCATTCCTCTCTGGGTTAGGTAGGAACCTAGAGCAGAGGAACTTATTACAGACAATATTTGACTACTGTAATCAGCCAGATGCTGACAATGTTCCTATAGTCTCTCTGCATCATTGTGTCGTGGGATTTCATATAACAATATAAATGGCTTTTCTCCATCTTTGTCTGTAAGTTGACATAAAACATCCACACATCCGCTCATTTGTCAACTTGTCTTTGAGGCCCACAACTGCACGTCTATCTCGAATCCCAGTCTCACCGGTTCACCGTCTAGAGGAGTAGATCTCCACTGGGAAGCAGCGGCTCTGTTGTTTCTGATGTTGACTGACAGCTTTGGGCTTTGTGGTGCAATCAAAGAGCCTCCGTTTAGTCTTCCCTGACAACGCACTCAATCTGCTGTTCTCTTCCTTTGTCCCTCCTTTCTTCGACCATTGCTGAAACGGAGCAAAACATTCTTCTGTGTGGAAAACAACATGTACAGTTCATTAAGCATTCTGAGATCAGCATTTGTGGATAATAGCTGCTTTAATATATCGGTGATTATCAGCAAAGTTTATTGTTATACAGGGCGTGAGTAATTATATCTTGGAAACCATGTAAGATAAGATAAGATAGTTTATTTAAGTCATTTTGCATGCAACTGACAGCAATCACACACAATTGAAATTTGTCTTGCACCCCCTACATATCACACACACAAACACATGCACTACAGAGGGGGTGCAGGGCAGCCATTTTTCGGAGCCCGTGAAGCAGTTGGGGGTTCGGTGCCTTGCTCATGTGCACCTCGGCAGTGCTCTGGAGGCAAACTGGCAACTCACTAGCTACCAGTCTGCTTACTTGGTCCACACGGGGGACTTGAACCGGCGACCCTCCGGTTCCCAGCTGTCCGGCCTAGCGGACTGAGCTACTGCCGCCCCCATATTATTATTATTATTTGTTTATTATTATTATTATTTGGCATATTATTTGTGTATTTGTGTATGTTTCTTAAAATTGGATATGATAAATATAGTCACTTGTGGGATGTTTTTCTAGAATATATCAAATCCCTGTGCTCTAATTTCTCATTGTCAGTTAACTTTTAAGGGCTGATGTAGATCGTTTGCAATGGTGGCCACAATTACTAAATACTATACTGTATATATTAACATTGTGGCAAAGTAATTCTTCCTACCTGCTACAGGTTTGGTGCACAGAGAACAATTCAATATGCGAAAGAAGGCTCAGACTATTTCTTTGTGTAGAAATGTCAGTGAATGCATCGCAGACTCTTTAAGAAGACTAGTAGACATGGATAGATGGAGGCAGCTATATGTCGCAACAACCCAGCACGTTGAAAACTGTCTCACTGTCCTCCTCCTTTTATCTGTAAGGAGTCTACAGGCCTTCATGTGGACTCCACTGGTCGCCCCTTGACAGCCCAGAAATCTGCTCATCAGCGCAGCTAACAATGAAAGCTTTTTCAAAGGACTTGTTGGAGTCTGTACCATAACCCATCCCAGTGGCCCTGTTTCCATGACAACCATTCCCCTCGCAGGGGCTGGCAGTCAAGTGAGGAGAAGTCCCCCGAGCTCGAAATACCAACGACAAGGTCAACGCCCCTGCAGGTGGGGGAAACTACAAAAACACTGTGTAAGCTTTTAAAGGTGTGGAGGGAGAGGAGCCCCGTGTTTACACTGACGAGAGGGGGGGGGAGGTGACGACCATAATAAGGAGGTGACGACCATTCTGGGTCAGATTTAAATCGGTATCCATTCATCCGTTCTATCTGCTCCCTGCTCCACTTCTGTTATACCCACATATCACAGCACACAGCGAGTTCCATTCAGCGGTCATATAGGCTGGTGGGGAGTTTGGACGAGGGTTCATACTGCTGCTTTCTGGCTGCAGCTCTGCTCTGTCAGAATGTTAAGCAGTCTGGGGCGACTTCTTGTCTCCATTTCAGAGTTTTCGGGTCCTTTTTGAAAATGTAACCTCTGCTGGAGAGGAGCCAGAACCTAAGACGGAGCGCTTGTGTTTCGGAATAAAGGATAAATCAAACGGGCGGATGAGGATTTTAGTAGAGGATGAGTGCGCTGCCAGCTTTTAATGCTCTTATGCTGGAAGCAATATCTGATTCTTATTAGAGTCGCCAGCCTTTGAATTGCATCGATATCATTGAGAAAGCAATACTGCAATCACATTAGTCATTAAGTGAAATTCATGTATATGGGCTGGCAACCTGTGTGGTGTAATTATGAGCAAGGACTACAGGTTGAGAACAGAAAGACAAGCGAGACAAGTTAGGAAGTCTGATAGGGATCAACAGACCGGAAGACTCCTGATGGTCTCTTTGCAGATGATCGGGGAGAGCGAATGTAATCTAGAGAGAGCGAGGGGGAGTGAAAGGAAAACATGACATCATACAGATGTCTACTACTAATTTTTTGACATTCTATTGACTTAGAAACTCACTCTTTGCAGGAGGCATAGTTTGTTTTGAACAGTTAAGACAGGGCTGTTGTTTATAGCCAATTAGAGTGTTTCTTCAGAAAGAGTTTCCTCCAAGACGCCAATCAATAAACAATTCAGATGCTTGTCCAGTACTTGTAACTAATTAACCTGCTGCTTTCACTGTCACTATATTAATACTGCTCCCCAGTCAAGAGACACATTTTATTAGCAGGGACATTTGGACACAAATAGATTTTGATGGTGGGTGAATTTTGCCATTTTGCTCATTAAGGTCCAGTTCCCTCCTTGAAGTTTGTCAGCCAGTTTTGTTTAAGGCTAATTCTCACCTTGCATACTACAGTTTCTTAAACACAGGTGAAAAAGTAATAAAAAGTATTAGATAGAAAAGCAAAGACACATGCAGCTAAAAGCCTGAAATTGCAAACGCATTATTTCTCTTGTTTTTGTAATACTCAGGGCTCTCAGCCTTTCAAAGCTGAGAGTGGGCAGGCGCCTCACTTTTTCTATTTGGAGCTCCACTTTTAAGCAAAAATATAATCACCAGCAGGGTTCAAGAGGGAGTTGTTTCATAGAGATCGTTAATCCAAGCCAACATAGAGACATGCACAGCCTACAGTTACCACGGCTCAGTGTGGGATAGAGAGGTATCATGCTGGCACAGCCTTGGTTATTTTCATTATTTCAGGGAGAGCGTAGGTGCGACTTCACACCTCTTACTGAGTGAAGCTTGCTGCCCTGCAGAGACAGCACCTGTCAGCCCATCCTCTTATTATTCTACAACTCTGACACACACAAGCACAAATATAACGACTTGCAAAATACTTGAAAGCTTTGCAGCAACAGTCGCTGTGCAGGAGGTGATCGAGTGGAAATAGCACCATACCAGCACACACAGATTATGAGGCAATGAACCTCCACCCTAATAGTTCTGGACAAACCATTCCAAACTATTCCAAATTGTCTCATTCAGTAATCCATCCAAGAATAACAGGGGTGTCGGACTCTCGGAGTGTCATTGTAGAAGCATGTTTGCACAGGGTGTCAGCAGACATTTGAGTCAGCATAACAAATAACAAAATATTTGGAAAGGTGTGTATTTATGGTGGGAGTCCACTTAAACCATTTCCAGACAAGGTAAACATCAAACTTTATGAATAGAATGCCTTCATCTTATGGTGTATATGTTCTATAGGAATGGGAATGATCCTCTCCAGGTATGGTCACTGAATAATAGATGCAGCCTCATTTATACAACAGATACCAGGAGGCATCAACGCTTCATTTCAGTTAAGCTGCTGTATCAGCTAGCAGTCACTTTACATGGACACTATACCTCTATACAGTATGTGCTGTGATTAAGACAGAGAAGGTCAATCAAACATATACACCAACACAACAGATCACATTCACTGAAGATACATTACAACTTGTTTGATAGAGTGTTAAGGATATTATCATACTCACATAATCTGCATGTGTTCAGATCAGACACTCATCTTACGTCAATTTATTACAATGAAGATGTCTGGAAATAATGATGTAGTGACTTAATCAGTGTTTGAGGAATCGACTTACAGTTTGGAATACAAAGACTTAGACAGACAATCATTTTCTGGTGTTAAGAGTATTAAAATGCTGTTATTACCTCTACACTGTATGCATAATGCACCAGGTTTGCTGGTGGTAAAAGGACTGTTGGAAGCATGAGAGTGTGGAGACATTATGCATTTCAGCAATGTTAATCATCTGGTAAATGCATAATGAGTTGTTGGACGGCTTATACTTGTGTTTTCTCTCAGGGCCCAATTAAAAAGCTTTGCGTTTTGCCTGCAGCACACTCGTGTGAATGTGTGTTAAATCTCACTGCTGACACAGAGGCTTTGAAACTGGTTCCCATCTTCTTAGATGAAGCTCCCGTTGTTACAGCTGTGCCCTTATGAAAACAGGAACATTAGGGGCTTTGCAATAATGTAAGACAAAAAAGGACAATAGGCTACATTAAAAAACTGAAAACAGAAGCATCCTCAGTAAACAAAAGAGTACAAATAGTGTCTAGAAGGTGAAACATGAATAAAACAGAATCATAGATGACCTCACTCCATTATTCAACTTGCCTGATTAGCAAAACAGTATGAACTTTCATTTGACTGCAATTCATCATGCTACATGTGTGTGCATGTACAAAAACACCACATTCACATTTATTGATGCACTTCTACTTTTGAAATAGACATATTTTTGCCCGACCTTTTGCTGCTTCTGACTTTTCCTCGAGCAAAATGGGTCAGCAAAGGTTAAACATCTGTTGTCTTACAAATACCCCCTGCCTCATTATCATTATAATACAAGGGAGTGAGTCTGGATGAATCAACAACCCTGGAAATCTTTGTTACACCATTACAAAGGCAAATATTCATGCGATAGAGAGGGATTTTGTGGGAAAGACTTGTGGGGATACATTTTGCATGAACTGGATGGAATTCTGAATACAATAAGACATTAGCAGACTTTTCAAAGAAGCGAGGTGGTTGAAATAGTTACTTCTACTAATTACTTCTGCAGCATTTTCATGAATTCCTCCATCTCAGAAAAGTTATAGTTAGAATCTATGTAAACAAGAGCCACTGAAAGAAAGAAGATTTAATGGAATCTCATTCCAACTTGACATTGACTCATCCCCTGTATGGAGAAGCTCAGGTTGTACGTCAATATAAAAGTGAGAAAGTTGCTGCAACAGGATTGGACAAGGTGGAAAAAACGCTTTTGATCACAGCTGTGATAGAGAACATATTTATTGAGCAAAGCTAAACGCAAACAGATGGCCGAGGTGAGAAGCTGTTATACTCTCCACAGTGCGCGAGGTCCTGATGAGAAAGTGTCCAGCGGTTAGTAGAGCCCATCTGAAACAGACACTCCACCACGGCCGGTTAAGTGGAAACAGACACAGGCTATTGATTGGATTGTGAGAATGGAGCCTCGTGTGAGATTCAACCTTTTTCCAGGGAACACGCCTGGCTGACTCCATTTGTGAAGGCAACATTGATTGCTGGGGGTTACAGGCTCTGTGTTAAGTCTGATAAAACATGGTAACGATTATGATTACGTTCAATTCACCTGAGAATAAATTGAAACTGAATAATAAAACGTGGAGTGCAGCGATATGATCATTTCATTCAGCCAAGTGGAATTTCTTTCAGTCTTTAATCTCTTCAGGGCTCACCTCATATGGGATGTGGAAAATATTAAATGCAAATAAAGTCTTTAATTATGGTTTATTACCCAATTTTTTTTTTAAATCTTGTAAAATATTTGTAAGCCTCCAGCAGTGTTCCTTATTCTGTGTATATCACAGAGTTGTTCAATGAAACAAATAAGGCTCCCAATGATTTCTTAATAATGTAGATTGAACTATAAATCAGGGAACCATTTATGGCAGAAATATCATTAAAAACTTATGTTTACTGCATAGTATTGGCAAAAAAGTGTGATCGATATTATTTTATTTTATTCTATATTTTTCTTACAATCCAGCCTTTTACGTATAAAATGAAATCCAAATACAATTTAAAAAAATGAAGGAACGAGGAGGGAGCACTGATTGTAGGTCTGCAAGTAGAAACCCAAAGAAATTCATAGGATTCTTCAAAGAGCTTACAAATTAATATGAATAAAAAGTAAAACCCCTCAGCTGTCCCATATTGTTACAGTGTTAAAAGAAAAAGGCAGAATGCAAAGCTCTACATTTATTAGTTAAATAACAAAAATGATGTGAGGGGACATCAGATACATGTGTATCCATCAATGTAACACTCTGACAGGGCCTATCTATTACAATAACTACTTTTTGATAACACAATAGTTACATTTTGTCATATTCTTGTTCTTTTTCTTCAAGGGGACACTTTTTCATTCACTGTTTATTGATGAGCAACATTGATGGGTGTAGTGGAGCATTTCTCAGCATGCTTTTAGTATTTTAAATGAGTAAAGGGATCGAGAACTTCCTCCACCGCTGTGAATGTGTGTGTTGCCTCCAAGGTGCCTGTGATGTTCTCAGTCAGGACTCAGATCCGTGAGGAGAAACCCTGTGGAAACCTTGGTGGTGAAATCATCATGACTACTCAAGCTGACAAGGCCGGATGAGGGAAACCTTTGAAATTTCCTTTGTTCTCCACTGTCAGCTTTAGACCAAAGTGCAACCCGTGGGCTAGTGTACATCTGGGAGAAGCACTGCAGACAATTTGAGGCCAAGTCAATCAGCACTGCAGCAGAGGAAAGGCTTGACTGTTGTTGATCATCTCCCCAGAGAGCGAGCTCCATCAGGCCTTTGCTTCATTAACTCTCCAACCTATTGTAGCCCATTCTCAAAGTTCAGCCGCTTTGTGTTGGTGGTGTGTGTTCTCATTAAATCCAAAGGATCTCTGACAGCAGCGCCTGTTTAAGACCCTCAACAAACTCCTTCATCTGGCGCAAAAACAGCACAGGAGCTGCTTCACCCCATCGTCAACCAACACAGTGTCATATCATATTATGTACTCTGGCAAAGGGCCTCATAAAGGTTATTCACTTGGGGGAAAATATGGCTTGTCAGCATTTGGTGTAGCGTTTATCACCTATTTTGTCCATGATCAATCTACAACTACACAACAGCTTTGTCAATGGGTAATAATGTTGACACAAAACGAATGCAGCCCTTCAAGAGCATGCAATCAATTAGTTTAAGTTTGCAGTGTGTATGTATGTATGCATTTACATGTGTGTGAATAGATCAATCTGTATTGGTACAATCTGGTTTCAGGAAGATGGCAAAAAGGTGCCAAATAAGTGTGACAGAGAGATAGAAGTTGTAAAAACCTTCTTACATAAATGCCAATAAATGAAATATACATGTAAGCAGGTGTTAAGGACTAAAAACGGCAATAAGCCATTATTGGAATTCCAGAAGTGTAACATCTCTAGAAAAAAAAGCATAAAACTGCAATATCTAAGCTAAAAAGAGAACCTTTGAAATAGGCTTGCATTTGCTTCCCCTTAGTGGTACATTCATGAACTACAAGAGTCCAAGTTATTTTATTTTATTTTATTTTTTAATTTTAATTTTAATTTTAATTTTATTCGTAAAGTAAATATTATAGGCGCACACAAGAAGGGAATGATATGCAGGAAATATCTTATATAATATGTGTATCTATTTATTTTTATTTTTATTTTTTGGGGGGGAATACATATTGTATAATAGCGTTATAGGTATTATTATTATTACTTTTAGTATGACTTCTACTACTTCAAATTTTATTTTATTTTATTTTTTGACTTACTTCCGCGGTAACGTGACATTAGATCACATGATATGACCAAGCAAGTAGCCACTTCCTGTGTTGGCTACTAGCCAAATCACGTTACCCCACAGCTGCAGCGACTGCGACTACCGTCTCATCCAAGATGCTGGCTCTCATAAACAGGCTTTTGGACTGGTTCAGGTCTCTGTTCTGGAAAGAGGAGATGGAGCTCACATTGGTGGGACTCCAGTATTCCGGAAAAACCACATTCGTCAATGTTATTGCGGTGAGTATCTAATAAACAAGAATCTCAAGTCTTGGCCCCGGCTATTACCTGGGAAAGATAGTGGACTGCGAGTGTGTCTGGTTCGGTCGGGTATCAGCTCCCAGTAATTCGGGTACATCACTACGTAAGGGGACGATTCATGTAACAATCGCGACCGAGTATGACAGCGAGCTCACTTTGTTGTTGTTTGACTCGCCCAACACGGAATGACGAAGTTCTTGTGTGACTGTGCAGACTTGAGAAATCGGTCATGTGAGCGGATTTTGTAGTCAAGTGCCGCGTAATCGCTGCTGGTATGACAACACCGGCAATGTGTTGTCAACACCCAGAGAAGCTGACTGCTGTGGAGCCGCCATTACCTCCGGCTGCTAGCTTAGGAGAAGTCAGCTGTAAATAAGGGTGTTTTCTTCTAGATTCAGTAGATTGTAGAGCCCCAGCCTATCAGAAATGTGCCTCTGTTGCTCCTGAGTTGTACGGGGCATATTCCTGTAAACATTTGACACACGTTTGTTGTTATAACCTCTCCTTAAAGCTGTTTTATTTATGGGTTATGGCCACACCATGAGACTTCACTGTTTTGTTTTTGTTTTGGCGCAGTGGTTGGGCAACATAGCTGTCCTGAAATGTCGTCTGTCCAGCTGTAAGATACACATAATTACCTATACCTGCAGAGGAAGACGATATACGAAGATATGGAGCATTGTTGAACAGTTTAAAACAGTCCAGCACCTATCAAAGCAGTGTCTCCTTTGTCTCCACTGACTGTAGACCAGGATGACTCAACATTTAGGGTGTATGTCAGTTAATTTCAATGGGATAAGACGTGTTGTGTCGTGCCTTTGATCATTTCGAACTTCCAGAACATTCTATCATTAGACATTAATAGACTAGGCTAATGTACGGTGATAAAGAGATGGCGTCATCATAATATGATTCATCGCATAAATGGGCAAATGGGACCAAATCAACTCTTGTAATCTAATTGCCTCCACAGAGAAGGTTGTGTGTTTGTTGTTGTGTTTATCAAGGTTCACATCTGGAAAAGGGTGCAGATTTTGTGGACCAAAATACGATAAGGGAGGAGGCATGTTCAAATATTATGTTTATTACAGGCGTTCCTCTCCCCAGTGTCAGGTAACCAGACACGTTTTGTCTACTCCACACTTGCTCAGCCTTGTTGGCAGTATAGACTCTATTAGTACCTTTTTTATTCTGACCTTGTGCACAGAAATGATCCACAGCCGTTCCTATAGGCTTGGACAAGGTATTGGAGGACACTGACATGGTTTTCAACACTTTATTGTTGTTGTTTCTATGTCTTTGCTGTGTTCTCTAACCCTCTTTTCTTGGATATTTTGTGTTTTACAGTCGGGCCAGTTCAGCGAGGACATGATCCCCACAGTCGGCTTCAACATGAGGAAGGTTACTAAAGGCAACGTGACGATAAAGGTACGCAGACCGGCTCAGGATGCCTTCACTTACTGACTAAAATCAATATTCTGCTTGTCTCTGTGCCAGCCCACAGCGGTAAATTCTGCACCCTGGAGCAGTAATGGTGCAATAATTAGTTTTATTGGGGATACAAGTGTTGTGGCAGGTTTCTCTTTTGCTCGTCTCTGTAGCGGCTCTTTTGTTCTCTTCCCATCTCGCCACAGATATGGGATATAGGCGGACAGCCCCGCTTCAGGAGCATGTGGGAGCGCTACTGTCGAGGAGTCAACGCCATCGTGTAAGTTTCTGTTCCGAGTCTCGTCCACAGAGATCTCCACCGATATGAACTCCCCATTCATGCTGCTTTCCCTTTGCAGTTACATGGTGGACGCAGCAGATCGAGAAAAGATTGAAGCGTCCACAAATGAACTGCACAACCTATTAGAGAAACCACAGCTACAAGGAATTCCCGTAAGGACCGCCTCAAATCTTCAAGCCTAAAGCTGATGATTCTGTAGCCTTATCTTGATTGATGGTATTGATTTCTGATGGTCCAGCAGTTCCAGTTACAAGCCACCAGCCTTGAAATAAGTCATATCCTCAGTCGACGGGTTGTAGTAACTCAGGAACTCAGTAACTCGCCACATGCAGGCACTTTGCTTTGTCCCCAACAGTGAGAGAAATCTGTGCGTAGTTAAGCAGAAGGTTGACAGAAACCCTATAAGTTGTTTCGTTGAGGCTTTGAAACTGATGATGCATCGCTACGTTTGATTATTGATCTCTCTCTCTCTCCTCTTTGTCTTCAGGTTCTAGTCCTGGGCAACAAGCGAGACCTCCCCAATGCGCTTGATGAGAAGCAGATTATTGAAAAAATGTGAGGCACAGCACATTTCTGCAGACACTCCCATGCAAACAGCAGCACATTGCATCTCTGCCACCAGTTAGGATCTAAAACCCTCACAGCTTCCACACACATATTGCAAATACTCAAGTACATGATACAATATGAGCTGCACAAAAAGATGACGAGATGTAAGCATCATTTTTCTATCACCCACAACTTGTTGAGTGGTCACAATAGTAATGGTTATAACTGAGCACCAGGGGGAGACAAAGGCGCTTCTCTTCATCTAGCGTTTCATCTGGCGTCAACTGCCAATCCAGACGTTTCCATGTTGAAGCAGTTGTCTCTCATCGTCACACCTGGGACGGAGTGTGTAGCCTGTTTTTGAAATGGCTGCACGCTTCGCTACGTGCCAGGATGGCTGCATGGCTCGCTGACGCAGATGCACACATATCAGTGTGTTACACAAGGCCAGTCAGCAGACACATGAGCAACTGCTGTGTCACCTGACCCGCCCGCTGTTGTCTCCCCCTGGTGCTCAGTCAAAGACATTACGGTTGTATTTTTCCACTGTCATTGCCACTGTTTGTGACGACATCATTGCAACAGGTTCACACATTTATATCCTTGTATTTTATCCCAGTAATGAACTGAAGATGCCCTGGGAGATATGATTGGTATCTTAAAGCAATTATGAATAACAGATTTTTGTGGAATTTAGTTCTTTACCTCATTCCATCAAATTCAGTGGCCACACCCTGTCAGTGTATCTAATGTCCATCCAGAACCATTCACCCGCTATGAAACTAACAGTGTGCAAGTTTGTCAGACTGAAATCCCACTTTGTTGATGTTTATGTTTGAAGTTTTCTTTAATTCCTCCTGCAGGAACCTGTCTGCCATTCAGGACCGAGAGATCTGCTGCTACTCTGTCTCCTGCAAAGAGAAGGACAACATAGGTAAAGCTCATATCGGGTTCTAAATGATCAAATACACCACATCCTGCTCCTCAAAGCTCTTTGTTACTGAACATTCAGAGAAATGCCATTATACATCTCCTTTTTCTCACAGATATCACGCTGCAGTGGCTCATCCAGCACTCAAAGTCACGGAGGAGCTGAAAGCGAAAGCTCCCAGCCCCTCCTCTTCCTCCTCCTCCTCCTCCTACGCCAACGCCAGCAGCTGCAGCTCTGGCCCCAGCCCCTAATGTTCATGGGTCCTTAACAGTCGTCCCTTCCACTGCCTCTGTGAAGTAATTCAGCTCTCTGTCTTCGCTCACCTGCACCACCCGGTAGACGTACACACGTACACTCACACACACACGCACACACGCGTAGTCTCTGTACAGCACCGCCGCCACGCCTGCCACACCATCTGAAGAAGCTGTTTCAGTGCTGCGCTCCACGGTGGAACGCCATCACGCCTTACTGCCCGTCCTTTAATGAGCTGATCAGTGTGTGTGCACATCATAGAGAGTTTCTTTCTTTTTATTCAAACTGGGTTTTGTGTGTTTTTTTCAATGAAGAATCTAATATAGCGGCGTGACGGTCGCCAGGCTGTGTATTGGTCGGAGGTCCTATGTGGCCGCCATCACGCGTCCTCCATGTCGCCTGTCAGCATTTTGATGTTTACGATATATCACGCCGTCGTTGTTTTTTTAACAGTTCTCTGCCAAGTGTGCTGGTTGGTTTTGCGCAAATGCCTTGAATTTCCCCTCCAATAGACGCTTCGCCACCTAGCCTGCTTTTTATTCGCCAGTGTTTGGGAGGAGCCGTTCTATGAAGTGACTTAAATCGAAGTTTACATGTACAAGAAGTTCAATAGAAAGTCAAGACGAGACTGCGAGCGGTCAGCAGAGTTCTGAAGTGCCTTCTGCCAAGCGAGTGTTCAGAGTTAGTCCACCAGTTATTTCCCCCGATCAACTCCCAACTCTCTCATTGACAAGCAGCGCAAATCCCTTAAACACTTCCTCTCGACAATCTCTTAATTCTACGATGTAATCACATTGAACACACGTCGATGGCTGCGCTGAAGGAACGACGAGGAATGATGGACGGAGCAGTGGACGATCGGAGACGCAGTGGCGCTCTGGAAAATGCTAATGTTACATTTTGTGTGGGTAATTGGTAATCTGAATGTTGTACTTCTAGCCTGTGACTATTACACGCTGCTTCAAATGTAGGAAATAACGTCTGCTTGCAGTTCTCAGGTTGTTGCGGGGGCGTGTAACAGTGCGGATGCTGCCCAAGCGTCCCTTTGTTAACCCCCTCTTATGTTCGGCTCGGGTGTCGGAAGGACGGTGTCCCTTCAGGATCGAACCTCACCGACTAGAACTCAAGTCGATGCTTTGGTAGCCACGCCCTCCACGCCTTAGCAGTCAAAGAGAGGAAGCGGTATCCTTTCAAAATAATAATAGGGGTGTTTGTCGTCGTTTAAGAAGACGGCGACTTTTCCTAGATCGCTCGCATTGGTTCCGATATTTATTTAACTCCGCTCCTTCGCTTGGTCAGTGCAACTCGATCGGTGTAACCCGAGTTTGTCTCATGGCATTGGGGGGGAGGGTGAATAAGCTGCGTTGCTACATACACACAGGGCTTTAACATCTACATCTTCTCTGTATTGTTGTGGACGGATCCATCACAGGCCCTCCGGTATTTCACATATTGCTCTGTGTCTGTCAGTGATTTCGTAAGTGTTGATTGTTGGGACCACGGCAGCAGTGCGGGGCTGTAAAAGGAATAAATCAAATAAATGGGGTGACTGTGTGGGTAATTGGGTAAAGCTTTGTTACCTGTGTAATAATAATATAGCCTATTTGCAATTTGTATGTGCATGTGCTGAACTTATTCACATTCAATTGCAGACTTTGTAAATAAGAAGTTGGCATTTTTATTCCAACAGATGCTCTTGTAGATGTCATGCATTCTTTCCCTGTGATTGCGAATAAATTAGTTTTTATTTTTCAGGAGTTCCCGTCTTTGACATGAAATTCCTTGGAGTAGTGTTGTTGCAAAAGTGTTGTTTTGGCCTTTGTCCACTAGGTGGGAGCAGAGCACTGTGGGATAATCACGGCACAGGTGCGACGTGTCCACGTGGAACTCTGGTGAAGTTTTTAGGTGAAGTTCTCTTCCTCTCTCACTTTAAACTTGACATTTACAATCCCCTCATCCACAACGACTCCCAAACCAGACGGCTCAGCCAGGCACACCCACAATTCACCCTGTGCTCATAATTTGCCTCTCAAACTGAAGTTGTGCTTCCTTAGTGGATAGATTCAGATCTGTAATTTCCATTAAGCCTTTATTGTTTCTTAAACATCCCAGAATAGATGATTAACACCTTCCTTCAACAGTTCTAAGCACAGAGAGTGTGTTTGCAACCAAGAGGGCAATAAAAGGAGCCGTGCTCTCACAGCTGGCCCTGCAGTGAGCCTGCAGAGAGCACCGACACTTTGGTAAATCTCATTTCTTAAACACAACTTTTAATGAACAACTGCTGGCATTAGGTCGACGCCAGTGAGGTCGCTTGGACGTGCGGACAGACGGAGGTGTTATCCGATGAATCCAGCGGGTCCGAGGAGCCTGTTGTATGTGTGTGTCCACGTGGGGAAGTTGTGAGTGTGTGTGTGTGTGTGGTTTATGCATTGCAAAGTGACCACAGGGGATTAAGAAGTGGTTACTGGGCTCCCACCTGGGTTTATGTAAAGCGGAGGTCAGGGAGACGACCTGAAGGTGCCACGCAGCTTTAATACACACTCACCTACCAACGTGCTCATTATGTAATGTGGCATGTTTGACACAAGCACTGTTTACACTTCTGCACCACTCAGACCTGTCCTCTCCTTTAAATGGTCCTTCATCACCTAGATTACAATTATGCAATATTCCCTTAGACAGCATTCAGCCCCTCGTCGCTCGTAGAGTCTTCATCACTTCAACATACTGTTAGCGCTCCCCTGACTCCTGCAGAAGACCCTTATGGATGTCTTTAATAAGGACAAGGTCAGTCAGTAGAGTAGATACCTCCACCAAGGCTGAGTAAGCTTAGAAGTGGTCTAATAATGTGTTTTTTTTTATAATGAACAGAGAGGACGAGCGCTGGCACATCAGCCCTTCATCATAAACAGCAGCGTTTCCCCACTGCATGGATCTGCTCCTGACCCGGAGCCACGCCCACCCCTCCACTAAGGTTTGTCAAAGCTATCTTGGAATCTTGTGAGTAATCCTGCAAACATGACACAAGCAGACACAGTTGCACACATGACCTCCCTGGCAAAGGTAACAGGGATGATTCTTGGCCAAAACAGAAAAATCTTCACAAACAAGTACTGATTTGTATTGGAAACAGGTTGGAATAATGTTCTGCTCTCTCTCTCTCTTGCTCTCCCTCTCTCTTTCTCCCTCTCTCGCTTTGTCATTACAAACATATACATATCCTGCGCTCTTGTTAACAGGCCTGCAATATCACTTAAGCATTTACACTTTTAGGTTGCAGTTCAGCTC
This sequence comes from Genypterus blacodes, assembly GCF_046128005.1. NCBI lineage: Eukaryota > Metazoa > Chordata > Actinopteri > Ophidiiformes > Ophidiidae > Genypterus > Genypterus blacodes. The sequence goes on from NW_027466831.1 coordinate 5,922,306, forward strand.
CACGTCCGTGTTTCAAAGTGGGTAATATTCAGGTTATACTCAGGGTAAATACAGGTTCAGGTGCACAGTCGCTGCCTCTAACATAATTTGTCCTTCCATATGTGCAGCCTGAAAGTAAGACATAACCAACACTAAGATTGCCTGCATTTCGAGTGATTATGCTCAATTATATAGAGAGAAGTTGACCTCCTGTTTGACTGGGCAGCCCTCCAAACAGCCGCTCATCTGTAAGGCGTGACCTCACTCAGACCCGGCAGCACGGTTGCTTATTGGCCTCTGCTGAGTGCTTTGTGCAGAGGTGACATCAGAACACGACTGTCTTTGGGGCTGATTTGACCGTGGGGTCATGTGTGCTCTGTATGATCTCACAGGCTCTGGTTTATGAGAGGTAAATATATTGTTGTAAGCTTTTTAAATTATAGCTCCGGGATTAGAGGGCTCGGACCAGGACCACTGACAGACGTCTGCGAACACCTCATCCACATCCCTGCCTGGACCATAATTTGGCACTAATCACTACGTGTGGAATGTCACATGATTAATACAGAGCTGCACGGGCACATATCACCATCCTTTACGCTACTACACACCCTATAAAAGACAGATGGTTACACGCTCAGGCGCCCTGCGAGAGCTCGGCTTAATTAGGCTCCAAGGGCAAAATGCATTCCTCACCTCCGCTGGTTCACGCCGGCCGTTTGTCGTCCCTGACTCGCACAGATACGCCAGGTAGAGCCATCGCCGTCATGTTCGATCTCTCCTCCTCCATTGTTCTCACCTGCATCTGTTGTTTTTGGAAGCACACGTGGAAGAACATCAGGCAGGTTTGTTGTGTGATAGATTGGAAATATGTGCAACTTGGACCAGATCCTTGTTAATAAAACAAAACAAAACAACAACCACTTTTTCTTATGACAAAAAAAGCAATTCAATACTGCTAAACAAGTTATTTGGCCTTGGAAGAGGTATGTGCTCTGATAAGGGCCGTCCTCTTTGTTTTACCTTTAGTTTAAACTCGTGACTTCAGTCAAAAAGTTATGATTTTCACCGAAATCCGCGTTCATTTAGCTTCAGGGGTTGCGAGCGATGAAACCACAGTTTGAGCAGTGAAAGAGGAAGTTTATGTTTTAAATTTTATTTCAGGTACACGACAACTTTCTTTGCATCGGCGATACGGGAAGTGGTGAAAAGCTGCTGAGACGTCCAAATGCAATAATTCCATTTCCACTCAGTGAGTAATCTCCCAGATAGCTGCTTCCCCTGTGAGCGCCTCCCTCCTCTCACCTCCCCTCCTCAGATTCCATTAAAAATCAGAACTTCAGCTCCTGGGGCTCTGATCAAATAGTGAAGCTAATGCATTTTTTCCTGCTTTTTGATTTTTTTTTTTTCTCTTCCAATGTACCTCATATTTACATTTAGATTGAGTATTTATCAGCATGCGTTTCAAGGCAGATTCACTGTAGTCCACTTTATTAAACCATGTTGGATTTATGTATATTTAATGAAAAGTTGATGTAGGGAGTGTATACATGGTATGCAGGGAGAATAGCAATGTAAACGTGCTGGAAACTCAACTTATCCACTTTGTTTGCTATGGTTTGGCCGGTTTTTTGATGCTACACTGCACATTTTTAGCATAAAGTTCAATAAGAGACATGAACACGCGCCTTGATGTCGGAAATCACACCTCTGATTTCTTAATGCTGCTATTTTAAAAAGGAGGCGGAGAAGAAACGGGCCAACAGTCACACCTAAGTTCACGCAAGTCGGAGCAGGTTTGATATGATCCGTATTCCCCCGAGGTGACCTGCTATCTCATCCCACGGCAAACACAAATGTTCCTGCAAAAGCTCTTCGTAAGAAAGAATAAGTTATGGGAAATCAGAAACAACAACAGGAGGGGATTGCAAATGTTTAGAGACGTCAAGGCGTCACTGAAAACAAAAGGGAAAATCTGACAAGTTGCTCTCATTCTGTGCTCCAAAGTGCCTGAGGTCATCCCCACATTCAGGTTTGGTCTCTTCACGGTGCTCTGCAAAAACAACCCAGCTACTTATGTAATCTCTTTTATATCAAGTGCAAACATCTGCTAGTTGTGTAAAGGAAAGGGACGTTTAAACTGAAGTAACTGATACAAGCAATGAAACGTCAGAAATTCAAGTGAAAGATGCTCAAAAGATACATTTTTACTTGTTTTTTAGTTTATTTGTAGAAAAAGATCTCATGACCATTAAGTGTAGAAGAACAATCTTGAATTAAGTCCAATTTTCAGTGCAGTAATTTGCCTCATTGTGTCTCGTTTCAACATCCTGACATATTATATTATTCCTCATTTCAGGTTCAATTTATTTGTGTTTGCGTCACTTATTTCACGGTAACGAGACTTGTAACCATAATGGACAAAACGATGTGAAAACATTTGTCTCACTCTCGGATTTAATTAATTTGTCCATCGTTCAGTCCTTTCACATATTTCATCTCAGCTGTGCCCACAAAAACAAGACAATTAAGACAAAAGACTATAATCTACTGCAGATGGGGCTTTGTTATTTTCTTTGGATGGGGAAAAAAAAACCAACAGTCAATCATCTTAAAATCATCGTGTTAAAACAATATCTTCACATTTCAGACGGTGTGTAATTAGACTGCAGCGTTCATTAACCCACGCTGGACCCTGGGAGGTCTTTTAAACTGCACGAGAAGAAAAAACATGTCACTAAAATGTGTCTTTTCTGATAAATTGTTATCCAAAGCCCTACAAAGGACGTCCTCGCCGCCGCGCCGCAGGCTGGAGGAATCCGCCGCTCTTTGTCTGCGTGCAGCATCAGGTGCGAGCGCGCCTTCGGGAGGCTTGGCGAGGGCCGAGCGACTCCTTTATCCTTCAGGTTTTGACAATGGCCCCGGCTGTGAATAGTGGCTGACAGGACAAACGGTGCACTGCAGGCTGGAATGTTAGGGGAGGAGGGGGAGAGGAGAGGAGGCGAGAGTCGGGGGGAGATTAACAATAGGAGCCAAATAATGTAGAGCAAACAGAGTAGCAAGAGCCAAAGCCTGAAGAAAAGAGGATTTATATTCTGTTTATATCTCTTAAGTGAGGTGTTTCATGTTCAAATCTATGTCGGCTCCATTTTTATGTCTCCATTAGAGTTGATTTGCTCCCATTTCATTTCCTGCCAGAGGTGAAAGAGAAATATGCTTCGTTTCACTCCTCTTTGTTCCAGCGTTGTTTTTACCTCAGCACCACAGAGCGGTTTAGGATATCGCAAAACGTTCTAGAAAAATCTTCCATTACGATCATTTAGGGAACAATTCGCATTAGAATTCTTCCCAGCTCACTTGACAGTAAAATCTAAATCCATCTCAGCGTATTTATCAAATTAAAGTCACACTTGTTTCCATTGTAATCCTTGATAACTTTCATTTCCACCACGACGAGCGAATCTGATTATCTGAATCTGAATCTGAATCTTGTGGCTTTGTGTTTCAGATCGATGCGTCTTTACACCCCCATTATTTCATTCCAAACTCACAATTGTAGATTCAAGGCCATGTTCCAAACCTTCACATCTTTCTTTGATGCGTTTCCCAGCCTGCATCTGAAACCTGTTGAGTTTTCATTTTGGACTTCTACTTGCACAACTTGATTTGGATTCCAGTGTTGCTCTCTCCTCTAAGTGATTAGCTGCACTAACTCCTTCCCCTTTCATCTGAGGAGGGCCTTGATGAGACACTGGGACAGATGTTCCCTTGGTCTCCGTGAACTGGGAAACCAGGTGACAGCTGGACTGAGGCCAGGTTAGCTCCCTTTGATATCAGCAGAATGTTTCCTCTTCAGGTAGACGGCATTGGCGGCCAACATAAGGCCAATCAGACTGAACAAAAGCTCATGCCAGGGTCTGATCTCCTGCCAGGACTCCCTCCGCCGCTCGCTTATACGTCTTTACTGCGTGCTACATGTGCAGAGTTCGTACGGCTCCGAACCAAATGATTTGCGATGTCCTTTTGAGGGACAGGTGGTTGATCTGCTGCTCTTCCTCCGTTGGTATCGTGCTCTTAGATGATCTTCTCAACTGCATTAGCATGTTTTGTCCCGTTGCTTCTCTAAAGCTTGAGGAAAATAGCCTGAGGTCCGTTTCTGGAGCAACATTATTTACTCTCCTTGTACAGTACGGGCAGCAATTCTCCCTGTGGGTTTACGCTCCATTATGAAGTGCTTGAAGGCCTAAGTTTGCTGATGGGAAACAGCTGTAGAACAAGCTACCTCAGCCACAGGAAAGGGAGAAATTGCACTTTGGCAACTCCTAACCACCTGCCCGAACATACACACGTTACAGCTAGGAGCAGAGAGAAACAGAAATGTGCTGTATGACAGTCCAGCCTTACTAATACATGTTAGATATTAAGTTTCACTATGACGTTCTTCTTTCCTTCCTATAACACATTCAGGGTTTCCATACTGTTCTTTATGTGTGTGTGTGTGTTTAATGGATTGTCCATTTTAATTTCAATAACCAGCGGTTTCCAAGTGGCGTCTGTGCTCCAGTGTGTTGTCGTTGAGACGTTTCCAAAGCAAACTTTCCAGTCATTAATACTGTTGCCATGTTTTTGTGCGCGGCATCGCCTGTTCAAGCGGCACGATGCGCCTCGATGTAATTAAAGAGGTGTTTGAACAAGATCTGACGAGGGAAAATTGTTCGGATACACAGGACAGGAGATGAAGCGGCGCAATCACAGCGGGAATTGCATTCTTTGACATATTTAACGTGTCCTTCACACTCATTCTGCTGCCAGTGTGTGTTTTCCAAGAGCATGATTAGAGGTTGCTATAAAACAGTGCTCATACATCCACATTTGAGGTGTGTATGTGTGTGTGTGTGTGTGTGTGTGTGTGTGTGTGTGTGTGTGTGTGTGTGTGTGTGTGTGTGTGTGTGTGTGTGTGTGTGTGTGTGTGTGTGTGTGTGTGTGTGTGCGTGTGTGCGCGCCTTTGAGAAAGAAAGTCGGGTGAAGCTGGACTGGAATTGGATGGGCTTTCCTTGGTTTTAGCATTTGTCTTTAAAATGAGGACACGTTGCTATTTGTGGTGTAGGACGGCGACGTGTCCCAGCGCCTGAAGGTGACTCGTCCCATGGGCTCAGAGGTAAACAATAACCTGGAGTCCTAGGAAGGCGAGGTTATAACTGTAAAGTCAAACCCAGCCCCAGTACAGCCCCTCCTCATACTGTTATATGTCAATAATGAGGTCAAATTTGTATAATAACATTATTTCAAACACACACAGCAGATACTAGTGACAAACAGCCGCATACTGTCCAACCCAAACCTTCGTATCTGATCATAAACATGAACCAGACTCTCTTAACAATGAGGCAAGTCGTGAACTCGTATATTGGAAGGAACTGAACACTTAAAGAGGACAAATTATGCTTTTTGCTGTTATCACTTATTTCTATCGAGTCATACATCAGAGAGAATTAGTGTCAAAGTTACAAATCAAATGTATCCAGACCGAGAAACCAACTGGTATGCAGCGAATGGGAATTATATAATCTTTAGCCTGTCAGACAGCAGGATACCGAGTTTGGTGAACGCCTGAACGCCACAACAAGCAGGAGAATACGCAGTGCAGGAAGGAAACGTGTGTGAGTGTGTGTGTGTGTGTGTTTGGCCAACAGCTTCCAGCTTATCAGAACAGCAGTGAGCTTTCCAGCAGAGATAGCACCTACAGTAGAACACGTTGTTTTCGCTCAGTATGCACAGTGATGTAGCTTTTGCCTATTTAATTCAACACAACAATGCAAATCTGTATCATGCGTGTCCTTTTACGGCGGTTTGAGTACTTTCCATTTTGCCAAAACAACTTTTCCGTTTGATTCTTAACTGTATTGTCCTTAAGGCAACAAATTTCAATGCAGGAATGTTGGATTAAAGGATGGAAGTAAGGGATTTAAGTATTTCTTCCAATGCCCTGGCTCCCAAAAGAAAACCACCGATTCATATTTGGTATTTAATAATATGTGAATATGCAGCATGTCGTACATTCAAACGAATTTCAAGCTTGGAAAATGTTAATAATTTAATGGTTTCCAACTGAATCCAAACAGTCTTTCGCTTTGTCCCAGCCGACGGGAGACGGGAGCCTCCTCCTCCTCCTCCTCATCTATTCCCATCACGTGCCACTCAAACAGGAGAAGGAAATTGTTGTTTGTTCTTGTGAAATTGCTTGTATTTTCTTTGGAAAGACACCCAGACAAGTTCCTGGCTTTGGACCACGATCCCAAAGCTGTGTGGGTAAAAGCGGCACAGAGGGAGCAGTTTGCCCCTACAGAAGAGCCGATGAAGTGGAGATGTTTGCTGTGAAGAATCACTTTATTTTTTGTGTTGTTTATTCACAAGATTCTTGGCTATTTCTCATTTTAGGAGTGATATTTCTCCATGCAACTCCCCCTGCAGCTTTTTACTTTAAAGTGATATCCCAACCATCTTCACTCAAAAGTCAAGATTTTCTGAAAATAAAAAAAGCATTTCAAGGAAAAAAAGTCACTGAAGAAAATACATTTTACAAGTTAAGAGCAAAACACACTTCTAATTTGGAATCGGGAGGATACATGTAATCTAACTTATATCTTTGCACTTTAAAGCTCTGATTGAACAGCAGAAAGCTCCAGCTCACAGAGAAACAATGTCAGTGACCTCATTTTGACATAAAATGACCTGAAAGACGTGAAATTTTCAGTTTTCTTGCCTCTCCTCTAAAAAGGGAATTCGAGATGGCGTTTTCTTTCATTTCCGAGCGACGCCGGCTTTGTCTGCCTTGACAGGTGGAATGTTACGTGTGACGTTTGTAGTTCTCCATGGCTTATTGCTTTCTCGTCGTGGCACGGTGGCTCTCTAGTGCTGCGCCCACTCTCCTCAGCCTCGGTGGTCCTCTCAGCTCCAGAGAAGTCCTATCTCCAGCCTTTGTCAGGCGCTTCTCCACGCTGTTAGCCCCGCGGACGTGGCACCTCTTCCTCTTGACGGGGGCCTCTCTTCACACACTCCCACTGATCTCTGTCCGCGATTCCTCCTGAGAGGGTTCACAGCCATCTTTGTTCCTCCCGCCCGCCGCCTCTCCAGAGTGAGAGGCTCCGCGCATTCCAGCAGCGGCGAGTCATTGAGGACTTTCTATTGAGGTGGGAGCTCACGGGTTCAGCGCTCCGTCTCCGGCCTGATGGATGGCCTGTCCGAGTTTATCTGAGCAGGACGGACGCTGCGTTGGCTGGAGCCCAGAGATTGTCACTCTTGACTGCTTTATCAGGGTCTGACTTATAGAGCTGTCATCCTCTGTGAGCAAGGTTCCCAGGCGTTTGGTCCAGCCACCTCCCCTCCCCCACCCGCTCCCTCCATCTGACACGCTGCCACCCGGAGACCTTGGCCTGACGCCGGCCTCCCGCCCAAAACCGAGGACAGCTCCATTAGCGAAGTCGTCTTGATCCATCAGCTCCACCCTTGGTTGTTAGGCAGCTTGTTGTTGGAGTCACTCCGTTGCCAGGTGGTGTTACTCCTCATGAGGCGTGGATGTGCTTATTTTAGCCGGAGATAGGCCTCGATAAACGCCGCTGCTTATGCCGTCACTTTGCCTCCAAGCTGTTTATCTTAACACGCTTAACACATGCTCAAGACGGGATTTTTCAACATTTTTATAGCACTGCTGATATATTTTTTCTATCTGCTGTTAACCCCAGATGAAAATACAATGGCACATTTTCAAACATCCTCCGAGAGGCCGAGGCCGTGTTGGATCTTGCCATTAAACCGCAGCAGAGTTCCTTCCGTATTCCCACTTTGATGAGGCATTGGCAAGTTTGGGGTGAAGCCAAGTGAAATCTGGGGCCTCTAGAACATTCTGATGTTTTGTTTTAAACAGTGCAGCTTTTGTCTGACTGTCGGAGAGGGAGCTTTTCACACACTGTTGATGTGTGTTTAGTAACCACAAACACACGCCATGTGTTTGCTTTTCGGATTTGCTTTTTTTTTATGGAGGTTACGTCGATGCCGTCCGACTCGTATTGCACTCTGCTCCCATGGTCTCTGCGTGGGTTTTAGGGTGTGTCAGAGGTTGGAACGCCATCAAGACACAAATCCACAAATGAACTGAATTCATCTGTTCTCAGTGTTGTTTATATGCTAGAGCTACAGATCAGCCATGGATTTACATTTGGTTCTTTATTCTCCCCACTTTACGATAAAAAAAGGCACAAATCTCTCCCATCCACTTGGGGACAGTAGCCCAGCCTTGTCAGTGGATTGCATTAATGCTGATTGTGACACTCCAAACGGAGACATGGGGGACTCGTTAGGGCCACTCAGCACTTCTCATCCAGATGTTGGCTCAGTGATGAACATGTAAATGACTGCATGTTGCACGAGCGTTGTGAGCACTTGCAAAGAAATACAGCTGCGTAGTTACTTCCCATCCAACTATTCTGTTGATTCCTGTCGTGGTTCAGGTTTATTAATAATGGACTTTTCAAAGCTGGCGAGCCTTCAGTGTGTTATCAATCAGTCGTTTATGTAACTTGACGTACGGTGTACAGAGAGCACAGATGGATTATACCTTTTTCCTTGCTCAGTCTTGTTTTACTAGGTGTGTCAATGGTCCATTTCATTAGTTCATGCATTCATAAATGCACTCTGACCCTTCCCTTAAACTTTATATACAACATCAGAATGAGTTTTGACCATTGGCAATCAAATACACAGGTTCACCTCCGTTAATAAACAACCCTGCAGGTCTGAGACTGCGGACCGAAAATGAGGCCAGTGTGTCAAGCCGGAGTCATTCCAGGCTAGATGGAGGCTTTTCTGTAGCCCAGCCCACCCGCCTGTCGGCCTCCCCTCCCCCCTACAGTTCTGCTTTCCATCCAGCGTGGATCATATGCCTTTAATAGTGTGTAATCTCTTAAGGGGAGAGATTTATGCCCTCCGCCTCTGGAGTCAGGCCCAGGGATCTTTGGGAGGAGTGAGCAGAAAGGCTCCTGTGGGAGGGAATGATCGAGTTCCTGCAAAACGTACAGAGAAACGCTCCATACAAGGCACCTATAGGACGGCATGTCCTCTATAAGGGGAGGGGGTATGTAAAGAAAAGGAGGGAATAAGAGAACTCGTATTTTCGTATTGTTGCCTTGTGCCCAAGACCTTCAGATTATAAATATGACAACAGGTAGGAACAGATGTGGAGAGCTTGGCCGTGAGCCCGCAGCTTGTATAACCTCCTCAACAGCTGCATTGTGCCAGTTCCTTCCCTGGAATTGTACTGTGCATCTCCGCTTTTGTGCTGGACGACACAGAATCTGTTTGGACACAATTCACATTTGTTAAACTTATGAAAGAGCAATACACTCCTTTGATGTGCGATGTCACTCTCAGGTGGGTCGATAACGCTCGTAATCTTGATAGACCGGCCACTTCTCCATTACGCTGCCGTGTCAGTGTCGCCCCTGGGTGAGCGGGACTGTACGGCTTATTAGATCTGGGAAATCAAGACCTGAATATAGGCCGGTTTCCTTTATGATCCGATTTACTGTAGAGATGTGGGACGGGCAAGTGAGAGAGTAAAGGGAGCACAGGCTGGAGGAACACAATCAAGAGCTTGTTTGTCGCGATATAATTTTGTTCTACTTAAAGAGATACTTGAGGACTTTTACAGGAGGAGAATAAGATTGTTTGATGTTCATATTCTTCCAATGCAACAAAACCAGACTTCAAACTGACTTTAAAGTTAAACATAAACCCCTCAACAAAACTACTAGCACGACACTAAGGTCAAACTAAGTTGTCTTTTTCTATATATAATTGAATCACATTGCATTGGATACATTGCTTCTGCATCCAAAACCAAATTTTAAATGGGTACACACAGGAATATACATGCTGTTTTATTTATAGCTCTTGAATCTTCCACATGCTGATCCTCCTCCTCCTTGTTGTTGTTATAGGGGACCAGAGTATCTGTCTCTGATTAAACTTTGCTGAATGATCTCCATTTAACAAATGAAGCACTTAACATACTAATCCAAGCCAGCCTATAGAATCCAGCCGGGACAATGTTACTGCTAATTTCAGGTGACAGCCAACATATATCACTGCAGGAGAGTTTCCTAACCTGTTGCCTTATCCAAGATGCTCTATTATTCTCTTGTGAAATTCTAGCCTCCCTGTAAAGTCGCTGTATAAATCAAGGAAGGCTTTATCTCGCAAAAGCCCTGATGAGCTAACAGGTTGCTGGATAAACTTTGCAGGCAGGACTTGTTGTAAGTCTGTGATGTCTTTTGATGTCTCATTTGGAACGAGCATCACAGTGATGAGGACATCTTTCACATGAGGACAAGGTTATTTTTGGATAATATGAAGAGGAGATGAAAGCACCTGAAAGGATATCCGTGTATTTTACCTCCTTCTTTTAGATCAATCAGGCTCTGGAGGTGCTGCAGGTGTTTCCCAGATGAAGGTGAGCAGCTTTTTGTGATTATTTTGATTGATTATTGTTTGTTTAAATGGAATATGAGCCAAACAGGAGAGGAATCACTGTTACAGAACATCCAGTCCTATCAGGGAAGTATTAATCAGCCTCAGCATGTCAGAGCAACTGCAAATACCTTGCTCCAGAAATATCACATATTCATTTTAATGTCTATTTCATTGCGTTATCATGTGTTATCATGTCTTAAGCCACATTTGGACAGTTGGACATTATCCACGGGCTTGAGACAAGAGAAGTTTACGAGAGTCTTTGCTTTATGGGGCTGTGAGAGGATCAAAGTGTGCACCTGGGGCTCTTTCATGTGTCAGTGCTTGAAGCTCTCTGCATTCATTTGGCAGTTTAAACCTCTATATGCAGTAGTTAGTGTGGATAAACAAACTGGTACGCGTGTCTGTAGTTTTTGCCCTAAAAGAGCAGAATCAAAGTTAATTCTCCAACTTTTCTGAACAAATCTGATATATGATTCCCATAGGGTATTATAGTAGTTACTGTAGTCCCACATATACAAATGTAAGTCTTTGTCTTTATTTAGAAGATTGTATTACCACTAAGAAGCATTTAAGATCTCACTGCTGTTCAGGAAGTCCCACACAACATTTCAAGTATCATTTACCAAATATAGAACACTGTAGTAAATGATTCCTGACGGGTACATGAAAAGTTTCGGTGTCTCTCTTTACCAGGCCGGCTGACCAAAGTCATTTCTGTCTTGTTATTTTGTCGCCTAGCAAATTGTATAAGGAGTCATCGGTGCACCCACACCACCTGTTTGTGTTTCTCTCCGGCAGCATCTTGAGTGTCTGTCCACAGGTCTGACCCGTGTGACCTGGCACAGCACCCTGGCAGACAGTGCCACCTTCTGCCAAGGTGACCTGTCACCACAGGCTTTTACACAGGCCCTGCATGGAGCTTATATTGCCCAGGGGAGCTGTAAAAGTGTTAACACCATGCTCACTAGGAGCCCTGGTATTAAGTTAAGGCCTGGTTACAGGAATAGCCACCTGTTCCTTTGGTGGGGATGGCGGCCTGACTGTCCCCAGGGCTCCTGGTTCTCTATTCCTGCCACAGCCGACACAGATACACAGCGAGAGGCTAAACTAACAGCAGTATAGTCCTAAATGTGAAGAGTCTCAGTTACGCCAATCAAGCTGATATATATTGAATGTTTCCTAAATATGATTTTATTCATTTACTCTCCTCACCGCCAACAGGTGTAACTAAAACATGAATTATGATGAAACTATCCTACCAAAACTAAAGGGAATACAGCATGAATGTTAGGGTTAGCTGTTTGCTAAGGCTAAAAGTCCTCAATGTTTTCACTCAGTGTGTACAGTGATGCTGTAGCAAGGACAAGTACAAATTGCTCAATGTGTCATTTGCACATTGAAGCATTGCACTAAAGCAAATGTTTCACTCAGACCCCTAACTGAAAATAACGGAAACACACACGACACAAACAGCAAAATCAGAATCTGTTTCAAAGCTTAATATTTGTGTGTATATAACGAAGATGACTCTTTGTTGTCTGCTAAATCCTTGGATGATTGGGAAATATCAACAGTCATCAACCACCTCCTCCTTCACACACAAACCACACGAACACACTCATCATCTTTCATGCAGACAGCTGCGACAACATGCAGATGTTGGCAGAACTCTCAACCGTGAAACTTAATTGTTTCCATTTAACATTTGAAAAAAGAGATTTTTAACTCTTAGTTTATTTGTATTTAATGCATGACGGCTGATTATAAGAGTGCCAGTGAGTAATGTGTGTTTAGATGAACGGCTCACGACCTAAGCAGGATTTCCTGTTCATTCGTGTCATTTATAATAACAGTCTGCGCCATTTAGGTGTTTGTCAAATGCAATTATATGACTAATAATAGCAAACAGTTTGGTCTGTTCTCCCACTTAAAAGTCTGTCACAGGCATTATAAATAACAGATCTACACACTTGTCATGGAAAGAAAAGGGTTTAATCTTTCTGTCAGCACTCCTGTTTGCCATGTATCGATGTTTCTCTTTCTTTCTTTCTTTCTTTCTTAGCCTGATGACACATTTAAGATATACTGAGCATAAAAACAGGAAGCATTTCCGTCAAATCAGGTTTTAGGCTAAATCTGAATGCTTTTGAGGGCTTATCGGTGTGAGAGGAAGTGTTGCTGCTTGTTTTGGTGCCAGTGCTTCTACTGTGATCCCAGTGTCTGGGGCCAATGTCACTCTGACCGCAGCTGTTGGTGGAGGCCTTCCTTTATAGCCTATTACCTCACCATAACCGGGTTATGAAAATATCATCACTCTTTATGCATGTACGTAAGGACAGAGGGCGGCGCTTCGCTCGGTGCTAAATCGAGAGCTCTGATGGATCCTCGCCATCGTCAGCAGCCCGACATGTCAGTTACAAGATCCTGACGGAGGAGCAGCTCTGCACTCTGCTCCGCTTCTCTGGCTGTTATTTTTATGATTTGTATCGTCAAATTATTTTTCCTACATATTTTTCATTCCAAGCTGAAAATCTAAATTTAACATAGTCTGACCGCTCCGAACATTTCGGATTACGTTGCCGTTTACTTATTCTTAATATGCGTTATGAGGCTCACCTCACAGCCAGAGGGTTCTAGGTTCAGATCCAGCTGGGGGCCTTTCTGTGCAGGTCTGTGTGGGTTTCCTCCAGGTACTCCAATTTCTTCCCACAGTTTAAAGACATTCGTGTCAGCTGAGCTTAGAAACTCTGTCCACATGCATTAGCCCTGTGATAGACCTGTCCAGGTTATAGTCTGATTCTCGCCCAAACCGACGCTGGGATATGTTCCAGCCCCCGACGACCCTGCAGAATAGAGAACAGATGATGGATCCTCATTAATCAAGAAACGTTGTGACTATTTCACTGCTTGACTATTTTTCTTCCCCTCTCCATCCTTCCCTCCACTCTGACACCCGTCATTGAAGAGTTGACGTCACTTTCCTCTTTTCATAGTTGCAGTGAGACGCTGAGCTCCTCCTCACATCACAGACAGAAACGCTGTGTTTACCGGAGCAGAAAATGTAGAAATTGAGTCTCAAAGGGGGTCCAGGTTTCTCTCTGTACAAAGGTAATTATGTCAAAACAGAAGGGTTTTTTTCATCTTAATTGTCTTCTAGCTTTCCAGCAGCTGTCGGGTGCAATTACGACTCTTTAAAGGACAGATTGAGTGAAAAAGGGAGAGAGGGAAAAGCACCCAGGAGTCATATTTGGACATAAAGCAGAGGGGCTTATGACAGTTTGGCTACGCGCCTCATGAAGAACGAGCTCACATTATAATGCAGCGTGTGAGCGTTTCATAACTTTACTCCAAGTTCTTGCCACTTCTCTTTGGGAGAACCCTTTGAAATCTTTTTAGAATCTCCTCGACTCGCTTCGCTTACTAATTAGTGTCAGTAACTCTGCTTCAGTGCAGCGCGTAAACCGCCCTGCACCTCTGCCTGAACCTCAAAATAACAGACTTTTGTCCACTTTTTCTTCACTCTGAGACATTTAAAACCGCCCGGGGGTTTACTTTCTGCCCTCCCCCCTTCATTGTAAAGAGTTAGGTTCACACCAGCTTGGACCTCAGAGTTCAGAAAGGAGTGAGGTTCAGTGTCTAACCCTTAATTCCTTGTCTGCAGCTTCCACATAAACAACATGAGCAGGCACGTGCCCCTGTAGCACAGCGGAGCATAAATTAGACAGGGGGTTGTGCACGGGGCCCCTCAGGCCTGTCAGCCGTGGGAGTGGGACTACATGTGCGCTGGTGGAGAGGTGAGTAATAGATGGTCCAGGGGTGGAGGGAGAGGTCAGGCTAGGCTGTGTTAGGGTCCAGCGGTAGACAGCAACAGGCCCCCTTAGCATGAGTGACTATGAAGCGAAGAAAGGTAACCAGAGGAGGGCAGAGAGTGTAAGTGGGCCCCAGAGGCTGCCTGAGCATAGATGTGTGTTTGTGTGTGTGTGTGTGTGTGGTTAGATGTTGTCTCAGCGTGCTCATGAGAGGTCGAGGTCGCTTTCTCATGTCAGAAGAGTAGGATTTTAACTCCAGCACCTCTGTTCCTCTTTCTTCAGTCTGATGACTCTTCATACGGGACGTTTTACTGCTCCATGGTTTTATATTTCACTTCGAAACTCAAAATGAATGTTCTTTCTGAATCTGATATTCTTGGAAGAAAATATTGTGGGGAAACGGTGAAAGTTGGTGAGTTTGACTTGGGATCAGGGGTGGACTTAGGGATTTTGGGGCCCTTTGCAAACACAAGCAAGGGCCCCTGGAGATAACACCGGGGCTGAAGGTTCAATCTGTGATCCAAATGTACTCAAATGTGTTCGCCCATTGCCAAAATTCCACTGTTTGGACACTTGCACATAGCATTCGAATAGTAATTGGTACAGATGGATGTTCAGGCCGTCCTAAAATCTGAATATTTGAACTTTTGAACCCAGGCTATGATTTACCAGCCGAGTCATAATACATTATTGCGGATTATCATAATCACTGTTGTCGTTGTCCAAATGCTCCTGTAATCTTTTGAAACATGGTAACAGCAGCGTACTTAGACATCATTTTCTTCTCTTTTCAATGTCAATATAAAGCTGGACTCTATTTGCATGCATTCACATCGCCTCAGCACATGACTCACCTACCACACACTGACACAGCAGAGAAATGAGAAAGGAGTGGGCGAATGAACTCACGGCTTTGTGAATCACCTGTATTTTACTGTAATTCAACCTAATATCTTTGAAGTGTGTGATATATATTTAAGTCGTCAATGCTTTTACTGCAGCTTTCTGTGAAATACGAGCTGACAATAATGAGGGGTTATGGGGGATTTTCAGTTGTGGTTGCTGGCGAAAGTGGGTGATCTAACCTTTGGGAGCTAATCCTACCCTCCTCCTGGCACGTTACTGCTTACTGTTCATCCATCATCTGCTGCCACGTAACTGTTACTTAAGAGTTGTGTTACACGCTAGAGGAGCCGCGCTCTTTTGTCATTGGCTCCATGTGGGGCCTGTGGGGGCCTGAACTTCGTTTCACCAGCACAAAATGCTCCACTCCCTCCTAACTCCTATTGATAGCCTCTCTTTCCGCTCGTGTCTCCAGCCAGAGTGACACTATTCAGCATGGCAGTATGATCGTATGACTTCATTTTGGAAAGATCATCAACTTAAGGGTTTCTAAATGAGGGAGCTTTTGAACTTTGATACAATATGCCAGCGTCTCTGTAATCAGATTGTGGGTCGAGCTACAATTTGTAGCTGCACCACATTGTATGACCATTATGTCACTGAAACAAGAAAGCCCGGCATGACAACATGATGTCATTAGGATGCTGTTTGTCTCTCAGTCTGAATGTCACGTGATCACAGACATAGTAACTTCTTATATTTCACTGGTGTAACTGGTTGTGTTTGATAGTGATGATGGTGAGACAGTGACAAGTTCAAAAGCCTCAGACTGCTGTTGTTGTGCGACTGTGAGAAACTGAGTTGTAGTCGGTTGGATCCAGTGTCTCACAGATCCAAGCCGTCCAAAGCTGAGCTACACATCTGACGCAGTCACTCACTGAGCTAATGTTTGTTTTCATCCAGATAAGACAAAACAACAGATGAGTATCATTTTCTCTCGTGAGCTCACTGCACAACAAAGTGACTGATCCTCTGTCTTTGTTGGATTTTTCCCCCGGAGATAGAAAAGTAACATATTTGTAAGTTCAATCACTGAACTGTGATCACTGTGCATCTTGATTGCGTGGAAGGACAGTCTAGTCTTTCATCTTTTGAGGCAGACAGTGATGTCTGCTGACAGACTGTGAGCCTGAAACAGCAGCGTCTCAGCAGTGCTATGACAGATTCACCCCCCCCTGTCTGATTGAGTGTATGTGTTTGTCTGTTTATGTGAAACTGAATCCGTCTTTCTGTCTCCTGCCTTTCGTTTCCCACCGAAGACTGTGTGCTGTGTCACAGTATACGGCCTCGTCCCAGGGATCCTCACAGCAGCTGATTTACCACTTCAGATAGAAAGACAATCAAAGGAAGAGAGGATTGCGTGTGAAACCTCCAGCATCTGACTGATAACAGCTGCACCGCTTGAGAATCGCACCAAACAAAGTGCATCCAGTAAACCAAACTCATAGTTCCTTAAGTGCCCTGAAGCTTTGTTTGGTATCAGTCCTTTAATTCCCTATGTTGTTGACATCACCTGGTTAGGCACTTTAGGTACAGTGCATGTCAGTGAGCAAGTGTTTGGCCTGCTGCAGCTGACCAATCAGAACATAGAGACGTTTCCTATAGGGGCGCTGCAATTTTCCTTTATTAAACCTCAGAGTCAGAGAAGAAAACGGATTATATTTCTCTCACGCTGCGGCCCAGTGCCAGGCATGACTAAGTTTGAGCCATTAAAAGAATCGTATACACCGATAAACACATGCACGCATGAACAAACCTGCACATACGTGATTAACTGCAGGCACGAAAGCATAGTTGCATGCACACAAACAGGGAACGGCATTTTGTTGTGTTTGTCACACAAACACTTTGCACACACATGCCCGACACTTGTATCCATATTTCTCTTTGAAATCCTAATTATGCCTCCATTCAACTGCAGTCACTTGAAGTCAAAAACGCTTTTATATCGGCGGTGCAAAACAAAACTCACCTCAACCTTTTCAAACTGACAGTGATTATATCAAATACAAGCACACCAATTATGTTGAAAGGATGCCAGCATTTAATATTTCATCTGGGATATATCAGCCAGCCAATAATGGGGAAACAAAGAAGTAACAGCATGACAAAAATTGGGCCTATTCAGGGTTTGACCTTTGGATCCAATCTTTTCAGACTGGATTTATTTACATCTCAAAGCTGCTTAAGGAAAATTCTAGGGGAGGGAATTTAAAGCTCCAGAATCAAACCAGTGATCCGCTTCCCACCCCATCTCGTCCCCCGCTGGCTAGTTAATAAGCCAGGAGTGATGGACAGGACGGAGTCACGCCTTCTGCCTATTAGACTTCTCATTGTGAGGACTAGCTGCTGGTGCTTTTCAAATTGCCAATCCCCTCATGATGTTAGGTTCGTCTCCAGGTCAGTGAACAAGAACTCACGCGGCTCTTGTAGAAGTCTTAAAGCCACTGAGATCTTTTTCTGTTGAATATTGTCACTCATCTATGTGGACACAAGAAAATCGTAGTCATATTTCCCACTCGATGAGGTCTTCAGGAGGTTTCGGGGGTCTCGTCCCCCCTGTTCTTCCGCGCTTCCTTCCGACTGGGTGGACTCAAACATGATTTACAGATGTATGTGGCTTACATGTCTATGATTATATGCTTGACAACCCATGGAAATTCTCACGATGTGCTTGAGTGAATTCACAGCTATGGAGGGGAGCGGTTTTCCTGCAGCTTTGGGCTGATCTAGTTAATCGAGTTTTTAAAATCCTATTAACTCTTTGTAGTCTATTGTTATTTTTGCAATTTCACTTTGATATGTCACCGAAAAGCTCAACTTTAACATCCAGAGACCAATTTGGGTTTCTGAGAGAGCCAATAAAAACCAGACAAAGACCTTGAAAGCTTTTTGTCTGCACTGAGATTATAAATGTGTATTCATTAATAGGATTTTGAGTTTGCCAAATATTTTGATCTTTGAACGATTGGAATTGAAAAGAGATGTCTGGTAATTTTATAGAATTATTTTATTCTCTTCTTTTTTGTACATTCAGTGATTCAAATCAAATTTTTGAGATTCTTCCAGGAGGTTTTCTTCATTTTCCAAAGTGTTTTCATTCATTATTCTATTAATTCTATATTACTGTCATTTTTGTCATTTATCTATTTTTAGATTAAGTTTTGAAAATTTTCTCCACACATTTTCTGTAAAGCGCATAAAAAACTGGCTTAATTGAGATTTTATAATCTACAAAAAACAAAAGTGTTCACTTAAAAGTAAAGTTACAAAATTTTACAATTTTAGTTAAGCAAAATTAAATCTTTAGTGGTATAAATTATAAAATATTCCATTACTAGCAAATATATGCTCGCAGAATAATGATACTCCAGGTGACAGTAGAAACTATTAGAAAATAAGTCGTCGTAAGTAGTTGAAAATGCAGTGATACTGAATGTATTGTTCATATAACAGCAATTGGATATTGCTGTTACATGTCCGATTATAGACAGTATCAGCTTCTCACATGCTTTCATCTCGTTGAAACACGGTTGCGTAACATCTGAGCAAATTCCAAAAAGAACGATAGATCCAACAGTGTGATTTGTGTTTGCACTTGGGAAAACAGACAGCTTGTTATGAAAAGACTCCTCCTTGTCCCCAAATATATCTCTTTTAAAATTTCCCAGAATACTTCAAAAAGCTCAATCATTCCATAACAGTTGTAAATATGTCAAAATGCGCCATTGGTTTTCCTGAGGATCATGGGAAGAGTCATTGATTAAGAGCGTAGATCAAAGTCAAGGGAGCGTCGCTGTGAAAGCGGAGAAGTTGTATGTTGTATCGTCCGTGTTTACACATGCTGCAAAACACAATCAGGCTGTCTACGTCTTTATTTTGAAAAAGGAAGTTTTCTGTTGGCCTCAGGAGATATTTTCTTCTATAACTGAGCACCATGCCAGGAAGGATTGTGGGAAGCTGGATCAGTCAGTGACGACTTCTTTCCAATACAAACCAGCCGTGGAGTGTTATGACTTTCGAACTGTACGACACTCCATGGACGAGTCATTTATTGTGATGAATGTCAGCAAAGTCAGAAAACGAAAAGCTGGCCAGACTTGAACTCATCGTGGTCATTGGCTGTCACAAGAACACGATTCTAGCCATTGGAAGCTGTACTAACAATGCTTGGAGAAACACTGTGGTCTTGTAAAATGACCCCAGTATTTCAGTTGAGTTTATACTACAAAAACAACAACAGCTCTCTCATGAATTCCTACAGTGTAGAGTTTTGCACGAACGTCTGGCTCCACCCACTGCACTACACTATAGGTTACGTCCTTACAAGCAAAAATTATTGACAAAGCAGCAGGTTAATCCATCAATCCCAGCCTTGCAGAACATGTCCCCCTGAGCTGTTTTGAGCCCTGGCACGGGTCCACCCTGGTCCGAAGCACATGTGGCTTCCAGATGTGGCTCTGACTGTGGATGTGGTCCGGCACGTGGATGGCCTCAGCAAAGACACAATGGTTCATAATCAAACACCGACGCAGTCATATTCCTCAGCTCTGTGTTCAACCCTCAAGGGAATGTTGTATGGGCGAGAACCCGTGAAGTTTGGAAATGAGGAGAATGTAAGATGAATGACGGTCAGTGTATGTGTTCCTCAGTCTCAGGCACTGAACCATAAACCTTGTGATAAAACCCTACTTAATAATACAGATGACACACTCAAACCATGCTGGAACTCTTTAAAGCAATAATCTCTAATTGCCCGATTTGTGCACATTTATACACACTGGCTTTGCTGACTAGAGGTGTTAAATTGTGATGTAACCACTTTAAGAGCATGAAAGAATTCTTAGGTAGAGAATGATCACAGGTTTCCTTTGCAAACATTTTTTTCTTCTTATTTTCTGCTAAACTATTATATTAGAGATAAAGCAGCATACATCTACCATATCTAAGAAGCTGGTCAGGATCAAAAGCTGAGGGGAAAAAGCTGCTGCTGGGATTGAACAGCTGGAAGTCTTGTGGAGGGTCCTGCAATTCAAACACTGCCTATAGGATGATGATTAGGGAGTTAATTTGGTGAGTCTATGTGAAAACCTTTGAATTTGCAGATCTTTGGCTGCCCTTAGGGATATTTATTTACCTGTGGTCTGCCACAACAAAATGCTTTGCCACCATGTAATGACATGTCTGGTGTGGGACAGCATATACTTATGGTTACATCTTACAGCACTGCACGAGTGTGTAAGAAACACAGCAGCAATGGAGAAAGAAGCAGCGCAGAAAACTAGGAAGGGAGACAACAATAATTTAAGGTTTTTGGGAGGCTGCTGTTAAGTCTCGATGACGCTGAGGCATTCTTCACTGTTTTGCACTTTGACGTATATTCACTCTGGCCCGAGATGAAGGAGGCTTCAAGCCGTAAAACTCTGCAATCATAAAAGAAGCAAGGCTCTGATCTCTCCATCAGACACGACAGAGTTTGGACAACTGGACAGCACATTAAAAGCCAGACATCTCAACACCATTTGATCATTTCGTGCCGTATTTGCTAAGCTCGGAAAGACTCGAAAACATCCTCGCCATGTGGACGAATCCCTCTCTCCGAGTAAAGAGTCCACATATCTCTGATCTACAGAAAAGTCCCCAGAGAAAACTATTTCATCTCTATTCCTATTAAATCTCTGAGTAAAAACAAGGCATTCTGATATTCTTCAAAGGAAGCTGGGAAAAAAAATGTATAACCCGACTGGGTGGGGCCTTTCATCAATATGACATGAGGAGTTGGTTTGTCTTCACAGGAAGCTGGACGGAGGGTTTTGATTTTCTCCTGCAGCTTTCACCGCTGAAGCTTTTGTGGGACTCCTGCACCGATCTGTGACTGTGAGTATTTGTGATGTTCCCCTCAAACGAATGAGGTCAACATTAGATTATTAGTTCATTTTCTGCTCAGCTGGATGTATAAGAGAACCAGACCAGAATCAATCATGTTAATCTGTAGGAATGTTGATCGAATGATGTGTAGAATATAGTTGTAGTCGAGATCCTGACACCAAATTTCAGCCGTTTGTATCTACAATCTTACTCAAAGGCATTTCCCCCAGTTCATGACCATAGGATAGAGTTATAGAACTAAGATCAACTGATAGATTGATAACTTTGCCTCCGGGCTCAGCTTTCTGTTCGCCACGGCAGCCGCACCAATCCATCTATCACTCTCTGACTTCAATGCTTTCACTTAGGGCAGCAACTCAGTCGCCATCACAACAGCCCAACCCTCATTTCCCAGCAGAAAACCATGGCCTCAGCTTCGGAGGTGCTGATCCTCATCCTATCCGCTTTACACACAAACCAATCCAGTGCATGTTTGAGGTCATAACTTGATGAAGTCAAAAGAATTACATCATCTGCAAATCGCAACACTTCAGGCCTTAAGGTCACCAAACTGGACACTCTCCAGTCCTTTGATCTGCATTGAGATTCTAGCCACGAAAATCACAAACAAAATCAGTAACAAGGGACAGCTTTACCAGAGTCCAACACGCAGAATGTTCTTGACCTACTGCCAAGATTACAGACAAAGCTCTCACTTTGGTCATAAAAGGACTCGATGACTTCTTCCTCTTATTTAGTTTTTTTCAGATAGTTTGACATATGAAATGATGAGATACGGCTCCATTTTTTGCTAAATGTAGAATCACTTCATTTTCCACCACACATAAATGCACATGTCCACACGTGCATTAATGCTAATGTGAACACACACATACATTCGGATTTTCACACTAGATTTACTAGTTGGCTACTGAGTCATCACAAATCAACTAGTCATGATTGACCTAATTGTGTGTGTGTGTGTGTAGCTGATCTGTATATTATTATATTTTGGCATTTTGTAATGGGAAATATGTTTAGAATATTCTTTACAATCTCCTAAATCCACACTGTCACCTTGTTGGTTGAAGCTCTAACACACATTTGAATATTCTGACATTGACGGCTTTGACGTGTGTTATCACTAGTGTGACCTCTTCCTCCTACCTGTCAGCATTCCCGGAGGTCAAGTGTTATCTGGCAGGTCAGACTCGTTCCCATCGCTGACAGCAGCCTCACCTGAGTGTCTGTCAGTGCTCGGACCTGGCCGCAGCCCCTCGCTTACACAAAGACAGGCACTGTATGAGCCGCCACAAACAGAACAAGCAGCTTTATTCATCTCCACTCGCTCTCTGTTGTTTAGTTCATTTTCTGCTCCTTCACCTACTTAACAAACAGACCTGACCCAAAGAAGGTCATTATCTGGGGGGAGGCAGTGATGAAAACCACAACAAATCTCTCGTTACAGGAAGCAACTGTCCTGAGGACTTAGTGTCCCCCAGCAGGACATTTTGGCTGCTTCACCTGGAACTGATTCTTTTCAGGGGAGAAGAGTGGAAGGAAATCCTCGGGAACGTAAAGTGTGAGGTCCAGGGAGGGAAAGTTGTGCGCATACACACAACATTTTGGAGTCGATCTCCTGCTTCCTGGCATCACACCCCAGCATTGTGTTCTTGTAGATTAACCATGGAAGGAATGTGTCACTGTATCTCTTTCTTACTCTCTTGCTTCTCTGTGCCCATTAAGACCCATGAGAGGATCGACAGGCAGCAGCTTGGAATGCGTAGAATTTCTACAGAGGTTTCTATGACTGAGCTGTGGTTTGACCTTTCTCTGGGTCTCATCGGGCCTCCCATGGTCTGAGAAGAGGAGGCAGGAGGGGAGCAGGGCTTCACCCCGGAGGAAATGAACAACGCAAAGGTACCAAGCACCCGCTGACCTCCATCCTTTTAGATTGTCACTCAGAGTGACCTCAAAGGACCTGCCTACAACTCGTATGTGTGTCAGACAGGCCCCTTCTGCATGTTTTCAAAGCTCCGAGTCACACACACAAAGTATTTACAGCTCACTGTGTTGATTTCAGATGAATTGGCTGGGAGGGGCCAGCCTGCTGTCCATCAAAATGAACGTTTCCTCTCACAGTCTGACACACGACACAGTCACACCTCGGTGATAGAGAACAGACCCCAGAACACTCGCATAAGCACAACAGTCACACACAGACCAGAGGAAAGTTGTAGTGTGTAAAAGTACTTATACCATTATAAAGTTAATAAAAAACAGTTACATTTTTAGCATTGAAAATAGTGAAAAAGAAAGTTCAACAAAAAGTTTAAAATGTAAAAGAAGTGATTAATGAATGAATTTTTTTAAATTTCTTAATCTGTTCTTTTTTTTTTAATGTTACTCAAAATGATACTTGAGTAAGTGTACTTGCACCAGTCACTCCTCCCATGGTGCATCTGAATGTGCACACATGATGACGTTGCAATTTAGAGTTTATGTGAACAAGTTTGGGGAATGACCTTAGAGACGCTATTGTGCGCCGGTGTGAAGTAGCAGTCGACACTGTGAGTAACAAAGTGAGTCAGGTTAAGCACATAGTTCCTGTTCTGGGCCATCGTTTAATCTGTGGGGCAGCGGTCTTTTACCCACCGACACACACCGAGTCACGTATGACCCTGGGCAAACATGGCGCCATTAGTCACATCCTCCTTTTCCTCCTCTGCCCAGCTGAGACCACTTGACCCCCATAAAAGTGATGAACAGTGTGTCTCCAGATGCTTCGTCACATTATCACTGACAAATTTAGTGGTTCGACATAACAGAGCAGCTTCTTAATATTGGTGTAGCACGTATCGATACAGACGGTGCTATAGATTCCCAAACTCACGCGAGCTGTGGAGCTGTCTGCCTGTGCCTCTGTGAAATCAGGGTAAAAGCATTCCTGCTGGTTTAAGCTGGTGAGCGGCTTTAAAGACGTTTCCTGGCAGCAACATCGCTCAGTTAACATATGACACTAGTTAATGCACAGCCAGGCTGCTTTCATGGGGTTCACTGTAACGCAACACCACGAGTTGGAGGGCATTAACTCTGCGTGTGTGACTTTAATGGAAATGCGGGACAGCGTGGACCTCAGCTCGCAGCCCGCAGTTTAGTGTGTGTGTGTTGGCTAACGAGTGTGTTGAAACTTTTTCATTCCCCCCTCGCAAAACACAGATTCGTTTCCCTTCCGTGTCCGCTAACAATGACTTTTATAGATTAGAGTTGTCAGGCAGTTCAGAGGTTTGAATATTATGTTGCTTCATTCGCTGTCACACGATATGGAAGGATGTGGTGAATGTTTAGATGGATATGTCAAGCAAAATATTTACGATATTACACTGGATAGAGTGTGTTTGAAGAGTCAAAGGGGAGATTGAAGGTCAACTTATGCTTCACAAATCCACACGACAGAACATGCAGGTTTGGTAAAGCTATATATAAATTGGCCTTTGGATTTTAAGAATCCTCTAATACTTTTCCAATACGGTCTATTGACGAATACAACCAATCATCACATTATGCGAGGGAGCTTGAGATGTTGCAAATTGATACAATTCCCTGCTCAGAAATTCAATTCAAAACTAGTGGCAAACTCAATTCAAACCCTGGGATGAAAGGTTGGAACACACAGACGGAAGCAGCCCCATCAGCTCAGTTTTGCCTGCAGACTTTACAGACTGATCTATCCATGATGAGCATAGAAACAGATGTGAATGTGGTTTTCCGAGTGTAGGAGTGCATTAGAATCACTTTCAAACCAAGCCCCCGGTGTGGTGGCGGACCTGCGTGGTGGCAGGTAGTCTGGCGTGGACCACACCTTTTATTGGCATTTATCACTTTAATGGCAGAGTAACTTAACACTGAGCAGCTCACCCAATAAAGACAGAAGTGTTCCCACCCTTTACCTGATCCATTAAGCAAGCAGCGGGACGAAGCCTCATTACAGCTCGACTGGGGCACAGTGTCACACCACTGCTCATAAAAAAAATGCTGTGGGGGCTGTGCGGGGCTGTGCGGGGGCTGTGGAGGACTGTGGGGGGCTGTGGGGGGCTGTTTGGCGACTGTGGAGGGCTGCGCAGCTCACTTACACGGGTGTTATTTATGCTGGGGCTGCTGGTCAGAGCGGCGTGGTGCCCTGTCCGTTTGCCGCTGGAGGGGTTTAACCTTTATAAGCCCTCAGAACCAGAGGCCCCCGGTTCACCCCACCGCGGGAAAGGAGCCTCACCCATCAGGGATCTGTGCGGGGTTTTATGACGTATTGTCCAGGGGAGGCGGAGGTGAGAGGCCCACAGACTGCAACCTTTGTAACCTCCATATCTGTGCTCACGCTGGCTCATATGTACCTAGTGCTCACTAAACACTTAAAACACTCAATCTCCTCCATCTCCCCCAGTTATTTGTAACCTGAGGATGGTCATTTACGTGCTCTCTGGACTTCCTGGCGTGGGGATAAAGCCGCAGGTTGTATTGCTCATCTTCCTCTTGAATAGGTTACATTCATGCAGGATGTATATGTGTGTTTATCCAGTATGAGTGGTCTTGACTAAGCCACATCATCAATCGCCCCTTTAATCATCCTGCTTTCGGTAAATTAGTCAGCTGTGGCCAAAACCGTGTCCTCCTCTTTAGTCACATAACTTATGATCTGTTTTTGTTTAGTTGCAGGACAGATATAACAAAAACTGGGAAAGAAATGCAAACATAAGCTTGAGAATCTCAGCTTTGGCAGTTGGTCACGCTCACATTAAAGCCCCCAGACAAAAGGTAACAATTGTGAAAGAATTGTGCTTAAATTGTTGGCAGGTATAGCACTGAACTCTACCTGACTTGGTATAATTTGAACCCGGCTCCTCTTGGCTCAGTTTGCATTATTCACAGTAGTTTTGTAGCTGTATAACGTGGATAACCCAGGGATTAGCAAGCAATATGTAATTATTACTCAGAAATGGCTTCTCACATGCGAATCATTCACTAACAAGCTTTGCATATTGTTGCATTGACGACGGAAATCTGGGAAACGATTGTCAACAAAAGAATATCTGGGATCTTTTCTCCTCCCCAAAAAAGTAAAGGCCATTCTCTGTTATCTCAGAGTTTAACAGGTTAATATCTTCTTTCCCACAAGCTTAGTAGTAAATTCAAGGGAGATGTCACGGTTCATGCAATGACTTAAACACTAATATGGTTTGTAAAGCAGACATAAGGGAAGAGCTCTCTGTCCATCCTTTGATCCGTCTTCCACTACTCTTCCGGTTGTGTGAGGGGACAGCACAGCTTGAATCTTGTTCAAGTCTCTTCTTCCCATATGTTCATTCCATCAAAGCTCCACATCTTGACTGTGCTTCATCTAAGTACAGAGATGCACTGAAGTTCCCAGGCTGGAGCATGAAGAAGTCTTTACCAGAACATTTGTTACATAAATTCCATGTTCCTGCACCTGTTTTTGTCTTAAAGTAACCACTTATTCTACAAATACGACTCTTGAGCAGTGGCCCTAGTTTGTATTTAAAGAAAACAAAAATGCTGCATTATTTTCCAATTCTAACACATGAAAATAATAGTAAAATATGAGCAGATAAATACATATGTATAGAGAACATATAGCTATATAGAGATATAGAATATACTCTCCATAGATGCTGATAAAAATTTGATATACTGTCACTGAACCATTGTCTAAACATTTAAACGTTTTTGATAAATAAATCAGGTTGTCAAGTTAGGATATCCTCCTTCTAGAATAAGGACTTTGTTATGCCCAATTTTTGTATTAAGTTGCCCACACACAGGCTCAGATTGTGTCAAGTCTGGGAAAAAGACGGGGCCTTTGTTTCCACAGATGTTTCACATGAGTCCCATCTGCTGATCTATATTACACTAAGATAATCCTGCCAACTGCCACTTATCTATTCCTTACGCTAAACAATCAGAGGCATCCTCCGAGCTTTTAATTCATCTGCGTTGCATCATAAAGTACAGTACATCTGGGACCGGTTGTTTGTGGCACTCCAAGCCTCCCGATGAGGGGATGGAACCTGAAACCACGTACGTTCCCATGAGTTCATGATGTGCTTCATCTCCCCTGGTCCGCCATTGTGCAGGGCCCAAACCGCAGCAGATGTTATTGAGAGCGCATTTGTAAATATTTACCCTGGTGAAGACGCTATGAAACTGAGGGAGGTGCACGGTTGACGGCAACGCTGACAGCGCCGCAGCTATTGACTGTGTTTTCAATCTCTGGGGGTGTTTTATGTCGTGAAGTACCGTGCATTCCGATTTGAGAGAGAGAACGCTTGGAGGAAGTTTAGGACCAAAACATGGGAGGTGGCCATTAGCTTTGGTTTTTAAATCAGACAGGAGTACACTCTGAACTGAAGCACGTAGCTGCAGGCACTCTGCTATAAAGACTAACAAGCTTCAGACTGAGAACAACTTCCATAGAGCCCCCTGCAATGGTTTAAAGCTCTAGGGTCAGAGATTGTTTTGCAATTTTATGACAACATAAAAAGCTGCACTGAACATTTACATCGTGACATTTCTCCCTATATTCTAAGCGCTAGATCCCTGATTAAAAACCTCTCACGTCTTGATTTAGTGCTCAGAAATGAAACGGGAACAAAGCAAACCAAAGAAGCGTTCATCCCTCACATAAACCAGGTCCTGTTCGTACCATTTCTTTTGGCAAACATAGACCTGCGTGAAGGTTATTTCTGAGAAGAGCTTCTACACGCCTCAGGAATGTTTGCAGCATTTCTGAAGTGCCTACATGGTGTCAGACATGATCTTGCATGTTGCGGCCATGTAGCTGGCAGAATTCTTGCTACTTATCAATACGAAACTCCAAAGGGGGAAATCTGGTCATTAATTATACATTATTCGAGTGATTATACAAGCATATAAGATTAGGAAGTGTTGTAATCTTGCATGTTGCAGTAACAGCGTGTGTGTGTGTGTATGTGTGTGTGTGTGTGTGTGTGTGTGTGTGTGTGTGTGTGTGTGTGTTCGTATCACGCATCTCATTAGCTCCATTCCCACAGCTGGATGTGGGTTAACGAGATAGCCCGCTCGTTCACTCCCTAATTAGCTCCTCTGGTACCCCACATTCTCTGAGCTCGGCAGCAGGCTTCACTTTCGGGGTCTCGCTTTGCTCTACCATGCAGGGGGTGGAGAGAGATATTGATTGTTGGTCTTTAATGATAAATTCCCTTTGTGCTGCTGAAGCCTGTTAGTGAGGTTTGTAGCACTGGGCAGACCTTTTGCTCCGCGATAGGAATTTGGTAAAGCAAAAAATAAAATATTGGCGCATAACCTTCGAGTTCTGAATCGGGCGAATTGCAGGGGTCTCTGTATGTTGGCCCCTTGTTGTTAGCCTTGAGCTTTCATGCACAGCAACACTGTAGGGAGCAGCGTTGATAGTTTGTTCATGCACAGCAGACAGAGAGGCTGCACTAAAAGGCTTTGAAAATATTGGAATTTAATGATTTGTTTCTTCAACGAGACTGAGATGCTCCTTCTAACATTGCGTTTGTTACTTAACTTGGGTCTGTACAGCCGTTACACTGACAGGAGACTATGTCCTGCCAGGTGGGACACAGTGTCTGCCCGGCCGGAGTGCAAATAGGAAGGAGGAGGGGTGAGAGGTGTAAGAGAGAAAGGGCATTTAAGGGGTTAAGAGGCTAAAGGGAGGGTCAAAAAGTAGATGCTGTGAACAGCTCTGAGTGCACAACCCTTTCATCCAGGGTGTAGAGTGTCTCCAAGCAGCATGCCAGCGTTTATTTAGCACCAGGCAACAAGTTGTAGGGAAACCTAATCTCCTTGCCTGCAGCCAGCCGCTCCTCCTTCAGACAGGGCCGCCCTGATCTTGGTGGCGTCTCCCCGCTCCCTGTCTGTCTTTCCCTGCATGGAGTCCCCCCTGTTAGGTGACATGGGAAGCTCCTTATAGTCCATCGCTCCTCAACCGCTGCCGAGTCGCCACCGCTCGTGTTACACGGGATGGTACTCTGTCGATGACGATCCAATGGCACATGTGATGCTGTGTGTGAAGTTGTGTGTGGGGTCATCAGTTTCTCTCCAAGTATGGCAGTTTGAAAATGCTCCAAAAGAAAGCGGAGCCGTCAGTGAAGCTTCCTGTTCAAAGTGCATTCTGGACCAGTTTCAGCATATGCAACCAGATATTGGACATGAACCTACAGTGGCAATGCTACTGGGAGTAACACACTCTGGCTGACCAAACACACTGTTTCAAGAAAACCTGGGATCTCTTCCAGCTCATCTCTGTGTGTCACATTTTACAGTTAGCAGCTCAAATTCTTAACTGCGGACCCAAACTGTAAACTCAACATGACAGCCTGCTTACTGAAGACAATATAATCGGAGATTTAAACACAATTGGGTGATTAAACAACAATTGCAGCTGTCTACATTATGTGGTCTAATAAATATCTCACATTGGTTAAGAGACATATCAACCTAATCTGGCAGGTTTTACCTCTGAGCACTGTTTTTCATCACACACAATGGTTTGTTAAGTGGAAACATGCTGCTGTAGCCAGCCATTAATCCAGCATTTGGCTCAATCACATCTCATTCACAACCTAACAATGATTAGAAATTATCTGTGTGGTATTTGAGAGTTTAGCAGCCGTGTGATGTTGTTTGGGACAGCGTGTCAGGCACATGCAGAGTGGAGCCTGGGCAGAGTGATTAATGATGGGAAAGGCCAGCCAAACAAGTTCCCTGGCTCTCCGTTTCCAGACAACAACCAGAGGTGTAGGGTTCACTGTTTTCAATCACCAGCGGGTTTATCGGGACTGGGTTATCACCACTGCATGTCGGGAGTCTCTGGGCCAATGACATGGCTATGAGTGGGACTCCTAAATGGGCTTTCAAAATGAAACGCAATGACCAGAACTAAACTTGGGTGACCTGTGGTTTCAGTGCTATCGGGCTAAGATAGTGTGTGTGTGTGACAAATGATGTGAGTGAGAGACGCATAATTCACTAATTGGTGTAGGTCAAGAAATGACACGAGGCATGCACTCTGCCTCCAGAGGATGTAAACAATGACTGGAGTTGTGATGTCAGAGAGTTTGATTGGACTATGTCTAACATTGTAGACGAATCAGTATGGGAATGATGAAAACTAAATGATTGCCTACATTTTCACGATTGTTACCTCATCGTTATTGCCTGTATAAAAAGCCTACATAGACACGTAATCATGTATGTATTAACGTTCATCTCTGACAAACATTCCAGCCGAAAACTCAACGTCTCATATCCTCATGTTAACCCTTTCCCTTGCTCAGAAGTGACACCTCATCAGCAGTTTATGTAACGAAGCACACATTGCTAATCACCAGTTCCATACGGATTCTATTTTCACTTGATAATCTGTTAAGCGACAACACATTTGCGGAAATCTAATGGTGAGGCGATACTGTGTAGCTCTGTGAAAAATCAAGCACAAACAGTTACGTAATGAAAAGCAGATGTACGGGAATTTGTTTAAAAGTAAGCTGTAAAGATGAT
Source organism: Genypterus blacodes (assembly GCF_046128005.1). NCBI lineage: Eukaryota > Metazoa > Chordata > Actinopteri > Ophidiiformes > Ophidiidae > Genypterus > Genypterus blacodes. The sequence goes on from NW_027466831.1 coordinate 5,952,971, forward strand.
GAAGTATGTGGCAAACTTCTTGTGGTCATATGACCCAGGTGACTGATATACAGTCACGGGCTTATATATCTGAGGATCCAGCTTGTGAAGCAGATAAGTGAGAGCCTGTGAGGTTATAGGGAGGCCTAACCCTGTGCGTGAGCTGTTTGGTCAGACTGACTCCATGTGCGGGTGATAAAAGTGTAAAACCGTCCAAACAAAAGCCATATGAGATGACATCTCTATCTCTGAGGACCTCTGCATTCTCACAGTGATGATAAGACCGGGTCCCCTCACGAAACTGTTCAAGCTGTGCGCCTGTGCATCAGTATTTGACAGACTCGGGTTCAGAAGTCAGAGTCACAGCTGAACCATATCATCGAGTCAATAAAAGTCAATCTTTCCTAGTTCTCAGCGTGTTTACGATGCATTTGAACACAGTGTTTTGGAGAATAGATGTCACCACCTTCAAATGTCAATTTTTGTGTGCAGTTAGCGTGAGAAGTTATTAATATTTGTGCTGAAAGCAGCGGCGGTCCACACATTCCACTGCAGAAAGCTATTGAGCTGTGCCAAATGGTGTGTAGCTAAAGCCCTCAAGCAATCAAGTAGATCTAAGTCAAATACCCCTATTCCCCAACATGGCACTACAAAAGGTTTTCCCAGCAGCCACTTGGTATTCCGTGCGGAGAACTTAAGCGAAGACGCCCCGACCCACAGCAAGGGTACCCCCCCCCCCCCCCCCCCCCCCCCCTTCTCTTTATATCAGCATTGTTTTCAACATGTCTGTCTTTTGTTTTGAAGTCAAGAGATTAAGTCTAAGTTAGGTAATCCTCAAAGCAATGCAAGCAATTAGGGTGATAAGATCAATTTATGAAATGCGGCAGTCTAATGTGAGTTATCACCGGGGATATGACCGAAAGCACCAGAGACATGCTGGTAATTAACGAGGCATGATGGGTGTAAACACGGAGCCACAGAGGAGACGCGCTCAGAGGGAGCCGTGTTTTGTTGGAGCCTTCACTCACACAGACTTGAGTCAGTGTTTAGACATGATGCAGGCCTGAAACATACTGGAGATGATGATGGCTTATTTGCTTTGGATAAATCAGTTCAAAAGTTGTGCAAGCACCATAATCAGGCAGAAATCATTAGAAATGTGTGCTCGTTTACATAACTGTATTTCTCATTGATTGTAACAATATAAATTTGCGATTGTCTTATATTCGCGGTCTACACTGAAGGTCTACACTTCCTTCAATGTAGACCGCAGAACAGATGAGATATCAAGGAACCAACATTACAATTCTTGGCTTGAAATCTCCAGGAAGTGAGGGTTGAGCAATCTGGACCTCAACAAAGTCACGTGGAGTCATGTGCACAATTCTTCAAAAATAAGTGGAACAACTTATGGCCATGTTGCATCAAGGAGGCTTCTGTTCTCCCATTGTTTCATCTTACATCTCCAACTTGAGCATTCTGCACCTTGCACATCCTTCTCTGGTGTACCTCTTCTTGAAGGCATTGAGTCATGTTTGCTTACTTTGCATTTTAGCCTCCTCGCAGTAGAGAGTATAGTTGGCTCAGATGTTTCGTCCCATCTGGTCTTCAAAGTCACCATGAACCAAACATTGAATTTGTGCTGAGGGATTCTAAACCTGCATGACGCTTTATGCAGTACTCATAAGATTGATAATATATTGGTGCTGTATTGGTGTGTTACTAAAAGTCTCTGCTGGACTGTTTAAACCCTATATTGAAAACAGAAATCCATGCCATACGCCCGAGTTCTTATGTACCCAAAATGGGTCACAAGCTTATTACTGGTCCCTGTACCACATGAGCGGCAACTGGTTTCAATCAGGTTCAGGATGGGGCTTAATCCATTCAGCGTGGGTTGAAATAGTCCAAGAACCCCTAATATGGAGATAGGACTGCAATACTGTCAATGATTAGCATTTTAAAGAGAAGCTGGAGGAAACATTCCAGGCTCGGACACACTTACTCTGTCACATGCACTGCTTTCTCATGGAAACAAGACTCAGCTCTGGTTCATCAGTGCATCGTTGTAGTAGTGAGTTGTGGGTATTGTAATTTTTTGATACACACGTAAATGTAATCTGTTTCCTGGATTCAAAAGTAAAACAGATTGAACCAACTTCACTTTTTTTGTGATCCATGGAGACCAGTGTCTGCCGCAATATATGTGTGATTTATTACACAAAGGTCAACTGATGTTTATTCTCTCTACGGAATGTTGAGGATTGAGTCGAGGGAACCAGCGCTTCATCAAATGGCGGTGCCTCAACAACCAGGCTCCTCCTCGTGAAACATTTTTGATAGTTTATATTAACAACAGCAGCATTACCATTCAATGCAATCAAGGTTTAGCAACGTGTGTCAACGTAGCAGTCAAAGGCTTGAATCATGATATCATCGTTGCTCTCCTCCTGCCAAGCTGATCAGACGTCCATGCTCCTTTTGCTTTATTTAGGAGGCCACACATACTGACATAATCCTGAACAGTCAATCATAAAGCCATCGCATGCAATAAAGGTCCACATCAAATACCGTATATGTGTGTGTGTGTGTGTGTGTGTGTGTGTGTTAGCCACGTGCCTTTATAGCTACAGAATGCAAAGAAATGACATCAGCGGCCCTGCAGATGCCAAACTCTCAGCTCTGGTTCAGAAACAGGTCTGATGGAAGTGGAATGATATTACTGTGATAAAAACATGCTACGTTTTTGAAGCAATTCCAAGGTAAAAACACAGGCAAACCCAAAAACACCATATACAGTATAAATGTGAAGCGGCAGAGGGAATTGAACATTACTTGTGGAGCTTTTGTAGACAGACTAGCGTGCCGTGGATTCAGTCTAGAGTGGTTTTGGCCTGGAGTGCACGCCTGCCTGTCTGATGCTGGTAATGATAGCGGGGCCTGTGCTCTCAGCTCAGAGCTAAAGCTGATCCATGTTATGTTAGATTCAATCACGTTTCCGTCCAGATGAGATGAGGAATCGTGCAGACTGAGAAAGAGGAAGGTCATGCGCTCCTGACCTTTTGTTCACTCTGTGTGGAACGCGGTGATGCAAACACGAACACACGCGCACACAATTTATTGTAGGGCATGTAATTAATTTATCCGTGATTGAAATATGCATTATTTAGTTTGTGTTGACGTCTGCTTTTCCCCTGGTGGCACAGGAAACCCGGTGTTTTGTTTAGCTTGACGAAGATGGTGAATGCTTCTGCTTCCTCGGAGAGAAATGAAAAGGTCTTTGTGTGCGTGTATGTTTTTCTGCATGTGTGTGTGTGTGGGTGAGAGTGCATTAACCAGACCACAGGGTTTGACATGTCTCCAGTGTACACACCGGGGCAGGGAGGGGAGGGCAACAGGGACTGGGACCTGTCGCGGCGCATTCGGTCGCCGCCATCTTACGCTAAAATCAGCTGCGCTCTGGGTTTGAGAACCAAAGGCCTGCAGCCAAAGGTCAGCGTTATAAAGGCAGATATCCAGTACCAGTGTAATGCGATAAAGTGAAAAGAATGCGGCCACGCTGTCTGTGAAAATAAAATAGAGACAATTTCCCTCATTCTGCTGCTCTGGCTCATCTTTCAAGTCGCACAATGTGGAATTCATGCTTATTCCCTGCTGAAAATAGGACGTGAGAGGCTAAACTCATCTAGATGCCGGGTCAGGCCTGTTTTTTTCCACTAGTCTTCCTTGTCATCCTGACCTGGCACTTCCTCAGAGTTCACTTCTTTAAAAACAACCCCATTGAGCTTCTGCTGGCGTGCAGCGCTGAGATGTCTGCTCCAGATCACACAGTGTTGCCTGTCCTCCACCTTTTATTTCATTCATCAATGTCTCTGAATGCTAAAGTGTCCGTGTCCGTCTCCCCGCCCCCTCCCCCAACCCCCCCCTCGCACTGTCATTCATCCCTATTTCCTAATCATGTCGTGCTGTTTTGCCAGCAGTAGTTTTTCTCACATCTGTTTCTGATTCCTCGGGGGGAGAGTGGGGAAATAAATGGGTCCCTATCAGTAAAGATTTAGAGGAGAAGGGTAATTGAGATACAGGGCTTTACTAGAGGACTCACATTACTGCTGTACAACGTTTGGAGAAAGAGTAAAAGCTTATTTCAGCTCCTCTTCCTTTAGTTTTGATTAATTGTTTGTTTTCTGTCACATTGATCACATTGGTTAATGTGTGATACGGGAAAGAAAAATCCTCCTTTTTCATTTCGTTTGTGCGGTTGACCTCATTATCTGCATAATGTCCCCATCAGGACCGGCTGGTGAATGCATGACATGTTGAAAATACTGTAATGTGTTGTAGTTGAGGTTGTGTTGAGTGTGTGTCCGGCTGCGATCAAATGTGATTTTCATTTTACAGTTATGCCCACAATGCCTCTGACTTAAGTCTCAAATTGGAATATAATCACAAATGCCACAATCAAAATCTGGTTCTATTTAAGTGGATTTAAATTCATTTTCTCTGCTTCAGAAATGCAACTGCTCTATTCTAACCTGATATGAATCATATGTTGACTTTTCTAATCGCTACTGCTTATGATATTTTTCTACTTAAACATTCAGAAGACTTTATCCCTGCAGCTTTCTGTGGTTTTACATGCAAAGTTGGCAAGTTAATATGAAACACTTTGGTTAACGCAGGCTTAAGATCACATTGTTAATGATGCACAGAGACGATTTTGGTGCCAGTTCTTACATCACAGAGCACCAAGCTCCTGCAACAATTAAGTCGTCCTTAGACGTCTCTGGAGCCGACGACCTCTACAGGCTTTAATATAATGATGGATTGTCATCTTTTCTCCACCTTTTGTGTCCCTGCTTATTGCATTACCTTGTCGAATAAGCATTTTTCACTGCCTTGAGTGGATAAGGATGAGGGAGGACAGGGCAGAGGTCACGGGGTGCCGAGCTCCAATCAGCAGGAGGGAACCTGGGAATAAAGCAAGGTCTTTCTGTCCCAGACCCTGCTGTGCATCAGCCAAAGCGATGCTGAAAAGTTGTCATAGGCTGAAAGCAGGGGAACACATTCTCTGAGCCGCAGCAGAGCCGCAGCAGACGCACCTCCACCACCGTTTGATCTGCTTCTGCTCCTTCCCAGTCGCTCGTCTTTAACGTGACAATAAACAGCAAACACCCAAAACCTTAGTTATTTATTTATTTATAATATCTGAGTACTGTGGTCAGTGAACACATGTGATAAAAGGTTCTACATCTCACAAGTTCCATTCCCTCAACACATCAGTCACATTCGGCTTAGTTACTGTAGATTTGAATTATCCAACCAACACCTTACGATACCTCAAGAAGTAGAAATGACTTGATTACATTTCCTTAGTTCTTTACTTGTACTAATCTGCTACATTTCAGTGGTTGATTCAATGTTAATTTGAAAATCAATCATTCTCTTCAAAGTCTAAGCTTTAGTGGAGATTCTTCAATTCTTTTTAGGTCGTAACATGTTGTTATTGGCTACAAATGTTGTATTTCAGCCTTTCCTTCACAGTGCATTCTTTTAACTTAGAATTTCATTGCTAAAACTTATGTCTACAATTTTTTTATAGAGCTTTAAAAGCACCATCTCACCCTCTGACCAATACATCCACATTTTGTATTTGAGTCTTTCACCCTAACGTCAAGAAAAGTAAGTAAGTAAAGTGAGGTCACTGCATTTTATTACAGAATGACAACTGGAATTTTAACTGAAGATGATGAGTAACAGTCGACTCTTTAATTGTTTTAAGTGGTCAAATAGCAGTCGCCTCCCTCAGGGGGAGCTAGTATTAACTGAACCGAGATATTATCTGTTTGCTGAAATTACATCCTGAACAACCAAACACTTGCAGAGTGAATCTCCACTCAGTCACCACAGCATCCTGTACATCCTGTGCCACTTCCCCTCTGGAAGAAGTGTGGGTTTTAATTGCACGCAGGAATACGGGAGAAGCGGATTTAATAAAGCAGAGTCCTGTCAAACAAGTACGTTTAGATGAGATCAGCTTGTTCGTTTTAATTAACTTCTTATCCTCTCTGCTTTGAACAACGCTCACTTTAGGCCTGGCGGTAATGGGATGTCACAAGCAGAATTAGACGTGGTTTGGGCTTGTTTCGTGTATTCAACAAGCTGATGAAGTACAGTGAAGGAAAAAGGAAAAAGAAAAAAGGTCTCGCAGGTTCATTTCTACTGAGTTAGTTTGCTGCAGTTTGTGTTTGCTAGAACTACACAAATGAAACTTAAGACGGCATGAGAAATGTGAAATGATCTCTCTTCAGTGGCATTTTGTACCGTGTGACTCGTCTCTTAAGCTACTGTAACATTTGACTGTTGGAAAACTAAGGAATTTCCAACAAATGAATGGTAGTAATTTAGTGGGACACAATTGATCGGCCCAGAACCAAGCCCGACTTACAGTCAGTGTCAAAAACAAAGAGATTAGGAACAAAAGGAGTCTAAATCTTTACTTAAATGTGCTAAACACTAAAATGCTCAGACAGCCTGAGGAATCCAACCTGCAGAGCTTATCTCAACGTGCCTCCTGCTGCTGTAGTCACCCTGTGATACTGCAATTATACTGCAATTAAAAGTGTTGTGTGCGATCTTGGTGAGAATTTTTGCCACAATTAATTGATTGACATGAGCCATGTCTGTAGTTATTATCCATAGTTTCATCACTTGGTAATATGAGTGTGTAAGGACTTTAATTGTTGAAGCTTTGGCTGCTGTACAATATTAAGTAAATGTAAAGGAATCTGCACGGCACCTTTCATTTCCACTGGCACTATGCAGTAATCAAGCCTGGAAAGATAGTGAGGTGCAGATTGTACTACTTTTACACACACACTCCTCTATTTTAGTGTTTTATTTCAGTGTAGTAGAATTGGTGGAATTCAAAGTGTGTTTGGGAAATACAGGCTGGGTGATCAGAGATCCTCTAATGGATTTAAATTAACCTTAAGCTTTGACTGCAGTTGCTCAGTTGCCTCTATAATCTGCTGCAAAAAAGGACTGAGTGAAAAACTACAAAACCCACAAAAGCCAAAAAATCCAGTGAAATTTCGGAATGCGACCTCTGTGAAGTTTTCACCTCCGACGATATCCTGACATCTGTATTCTCCCTCAGAAGTCTTCAGTAATACTGTGGCGTAATAGTGTGAGGGATGCGCTCTTTTGATGTGTGGAGGACAGAGCCAGTCAGTCTTTGCGGGTCAAAGTAATTAGAGAGCAGCTTGAAGTGTGAGGCCACAGAGGTCAGGGAGAAGTGCCGGTCCAGGCCTCAGATTACTACCTGCGATGGCCTGACCTTGCTCCAGAGGTTTGTAATAACACTGGAAGCAGAATTCTGTGTTGGTTAAAAACCTGTTTATGTCTCTCTCTGATGTGACGTTGAAAAGGCCATCTTGTGTTTTTCCTCACAATATAAACTCCTTTAGAGCCCCTGTGTTTATTGAATAGACCCTATTGATGAAATGATGTCAATAGTCTCAATTATTATGTAAATTCTGTCACGTAGGAAGAAGATGGATGGGTTTGTTTGGAGACAAAAAAAAAAGATCTTTATCATGAGTTACAGGTTCACGCTGTACAGCACAAAACATTCATCACACATTTAAAGGAAAGAGATTATGATTTAGTTACGCCAGCAAACGGTTGCAAATTTGTCACCCTGGGCGAGCGTTGACATTTATACGCTGACATGTGCGGGCATGCATGCGGGTAAAAAGCAGGTTAGTATCATTGACAATATTGTTTTGAACTGTCTTGGTTGATTGAATCGTGTCAAAACAAATTACTGAGTAATAATTATTCTCTTCTATTCTATTCTTTTGACGATGCAACAATGACCTGATGGCAAATAACAGGCTAATGACAACAGGTCTCTTCACCCATCTTGGACAAACAAGTTAAGAAAGGACTTAAGGACAGATTTCCTTCCAACATTGAGTTTCTGATCATCCTAGAGTGTGTGAGTGAGCTCAAGTCCTCCTCAGTGTGAGCAGCTAAATTCTCTAACCTGCAGGAAAATGCTGGAGTCCACTAACATCCAGTCAAGGTGAGTGTGTTGTGGCTTGCTGGGACAGCATGCAAAATACTTTTCCCTTCACCTGTCAGCATGAATAAGTTTATGTGCTGACGAAATCATTCGTCCTTCATGCAGCAGAGGTGGTGACACAGCAGCTCAGCAATATCAAGCAGGGACAAGGATCACACTAAATCAGTGAGCAGTGTGACCTTCAATTATACGTTAGGATGGTCATAAATCTGTGCCACATTAATACAATTACTTCTGTGTTCCATAGAACTGTCACGATTCTGATACTCTGGAAATTGTAAAAACATTTATGATTTACAGGAAATGTATATCTGCAGTATGTCACAGACGTTTTGGTCTGCTGATGCGGTTTGTAGGTCTCTGAATGGACCATTATGGAGGCACACAAGTTGATACTTTGAACATGTCAAGCTTTTAAAAACTCCTCCCTGTTGTCTCAGAAAGTTTTCCTCAAGCAATTTTACCTTGAAACATGTGTATTTTCTCATAAATCACTTTCCTATAGGACTTTGGTACTTGCACGATGTTGTCCCATAACATGAAGTAGCTGAGCGAATGTTATAAGGAATAATAGTTCCCAGAGAAAAACAGATTTTGCAAGGCCTAACTGTCATCATAGCATTACACAGTGCCGTCTGGGAATTCATAAGATCCGTTTGGCTTTTATTGTAGCGTGCATAAGTTCCGTCTTTGCACTGTTGAGGGGAAACCAGATGATTCCACTAGGCTGCATTGAAAGACCTATGGGCCGAATCACCAAACCAACAGGCCAAATACTTCAAACTCATTTTTCTCATGATCTTAACATGTCACCAACAGAGATTATTTAGCCTCCGTATCTTTTATGTTGCTCTTTCTGGGACAGAGCAGGTCTGGACCTGACATGAAAGGGAGTTTGTCACTCAACATCCTCAACTAGGCAGCCCACCTGCTCCAAATACCACACAACCAGATAGACGCTGAGATACCCTTGCTGGATTAGCAGAGGGATAGTGGACTACAGTATTTCATTAAGGGTCACTGCTCGCTGGCTGGTTTCTGTCCAGCTCTGGTGGCAGGGAAGCGGTTGCAAGACAATGGCGCGTTTATCCGTCGCTCAATAATACCACCAAATACCAGCAATGCCACGTTGATTGAGGCCCTATCAAATGCCAGGATCAGAGGCTCTAAAGGAGCAGGTGGTAAGTGCTTATCAGAGTCTCAACAGTTGCCGCCCAGGTGCCCCCAGTCTGCCGATGCTTATCTCTTAATGTGTACCACTCAGCCCTGTTACTGTGTTTACCTGCACAAAGAGAAAACCTACTGCAAAGGTGGAATGTTATACACACTTACTACACTTGCTCAAGTACTTCACTTCTACTGCATTTTAGAGGGTTAAAACTTCAACACAAGACAAATTTGTAATTTTTAAAACAGACATTTTGGAAGTTTATGAATTTTGTCCCCAATTTCAGAGTTTTTCATGATTTTAATAATCAGACACGGACTCTTGACTCACAATTAATACTTACTTTTGATCCATACGCTACAAATATTCCCCAACACATCCATTCACCCTCTTTACTCATCTATCCAGGATCAATTAAGAGTTTTTAGTCCAGCCATCATGCAAACATTCAAACTGAGCTCAAACCAGAGAACCTGCCAGACACTCAGCATGCAAATTACAAAGAAAAACCACATTTGGATTCAAACAGAGAACCTTCTTTCTGTGACGAAATGCAGGATTTTGTAAAACCCTGACTAATGGAGGATTTTCTCTTTGTTTCATTAGGACTTTTGATTAGTATAAAGTATTTGATGACTTTTCCACCGCTGCCGCATAACTCAGACTTCTCAAATCTCCTGAAACCACACGGCATTACTCTGTTTACATTAAGGATTGAAGTCTCTCTGTATCCATGTACACGTCTGACGGAGCGCTGATGTGAGTTCTTCCCACTACAGTGTCCCTGCTGACTATATTGTATATACTTACTGGCTACGTGGTTTATGTGAGTTAATTGCATACGCACCGTGTCACAAACCTCAGCGTCGTTCCCATCAATCACCTTGGATTAATTTCCATTCCTGTGGTCGCCGCTGTGCAGGAGAGACCATTGTGAGTTTTCCACTGTGTACTTAAGTCATTATTGTTGTTGCTCATGTTTGTCTTGAGTTGATTTTAGTTTAAGTGCTGAGCGCCGCATGTGTTACCTGTTATTATTTAGAATAAGGGAGATGTTGTTGAGACAAGTTGACTAAATTGGCATTACATCACTGCAACTACTAATTTAACAGTATGCGCTTTACTTTGACATTGAATTTATTCATGCAGAAGGAAACTCTTACACTTTATGGAAAGACAACTGCATGTTTTTATTACTGCACTTGGGGGGATCGTTAGTTTGTTTATACAGCATTTGTAGTGAGTAGTGGTCATGGGTAATTCTGATATACAACCTTCAACAGGTGAATCAGTCGTATTTGGTCTCAATATACATGACCACGGAGACCTCAAGCAAAGATTTTGAAAGCATTTTTATTCCGTACGCCACATGCATGTTTGCAGCAAAATACGTGGATGGACAACAAAGGCAGACCGCTGCAAAGATGTATTTTTACACTTTAACATCACCAAATCAACTCTAAGGTGGTGATTATTGTCGTAATTAGGGGAAATAATGGAGTATTATCTTTAAATTGGTGGAAATTGCCAGTGGCACTATTGATTGATGTCATTAGATGCCTGAGTTGTGATTATCACTTTGCTGTGAGAGTCTATTTTCTTTTCTTACGAAATACTGCAAGAATACTGTAAGAGGTATTTCATATTTTGGTATGGGAAACATCTGCAGTATCCATATTTGTGTTTGTAAGTCATATTTGAGGAGTTATGACTTCAAGTGCATGGAGCCAACACGTCTATTGATGTCTTATTCTTTGTCTCCCTCTCTCTCTCTCTATGTCTCTCTCACACATGCACACGCACACAAACACGCAAACACATGCACATGCTCAGCACACACATAAACATTGCTCTTGGACATGTCCGTTCATGGTCAGGCTGAATGTTTGGCAGGTTGCAGCGATGACAGTGTGGTGAATAATAGCAGTTTATGAGAGTGTGTGTGTGTGTGTGTGTGTGTGTGTGTGTGGGGGGGGGGGGGGGGGGGGGGGGGGGGGAGGGGGGAGCATCTCCTCCAAACACAAAGCTGTAAATGATGCTCTATTTGGACTTTGAAGTGAGGAGACACGACGTGCAATTGTGCTGAACTGAAGAGGAATGAAAAACTGAAAATTATGCTTTGTTCTTTGTCTGCGATTTAACCTCAAATGAGATAGAGATGCTGGTGTAGATCCCTAAATAAGTCTACGCTACTGTTTATGATTTATAACGCACAGAGGGTCTGCTGGCATGAATCAAATCAGGCGTCTGCGTGAGCGTGAGTTTATAAATACCACATCCCATAACTGGCCTGTCTGATAGCCCTGCATGTTTAGAGGGATGCCAGCAGGGAAGATGTAATTCCTCCTTTCACTGAATTAACTCGTATATTAGTCATATTAAAAATACGCCACTCATAATTAGTTTGATGAATTCTCCTTACAGATTAAATGTGATAATTACTGTATGCTTACCTGAACAACAGGGCCAGAGCTTTTTTGTAAAATCTAAAAATAATAGAAATAATAAATAACACAGAGAACAGTTTGATTGATGTGACCTGGAGTGCAGAATATAAATATGATTGATTGATGAAGTCTTCATATAAACATGAGAGAAGACTTTCATGGATTTTCCAATGACTGAAGGAGAGCAAATCAATCGCATATCAGTATTTTATACACACACAAAAAGAGCTGGTTTTTGACATTGTTCTTCCCGACCTAACAAAAAGCCAAACTGTGTTATTCACAGTATCTGGTTGCTACGGGCCCTCAACAATCAAAGCTGAGCCGAGTGCCGCTAATGCTGCCCAAAGTAACATTAGCATGGCTCTGATCTGGCATATGAAAGAGACGCGCCAGACTTCAGCCTCACCCAACTGGAGACACTTAACGTGGTCTCCACACACAATGCTGGCTCAGAATCTCTGCCTTTAACTATGGGATGGTCACCATGGATACCACATCAATTTTTGCTCTCTCTCTTTCTCTCTCCTTCACACATGGCACTGTGTGAAGGCCGTATTACCTCAGAAATTAAACTCAAAGGATCAGAAATGAAAGCTTTGACTCTTTGGTGCTGGGCGGACTCCTCTCAGGATCGATCAAACCGCCTGTTAACTCTTCATCTTCTTTGTCCTGCAATATGGCTCTGAATTAGATTTTTTTTTATTTATGCGATATACGTTCAATATGGCTGATCTACTGCACTGTTAACCTACATAACATTAGGAAACATATTAACTACTATTCTACATCTACCCACTCATTCATGAAACTGCACACACACACACACACACACACACACACACACACACACACACACACACACACACACACACACAAAGGCCTCCAATCCCTCAATAATTCAAAACCCAAAGTTTCTCTGCCTGTTTCTCCTCTCGCTTTTTTATCAGATATTCCTTTTGCTGGTTGACTCTCTGGGGAGTAGCAGCGAGAGGCAGGAGAGAATTTCACTCTGGTTTATTCATTTCCCCCCTCCATCTCTTTGTCAGTTTGGATCAAACAGTGGCATCTCCTCAGCTCCCACTCTCCATAACCTGCTACAGCCAAAGTTTTCTCAAAGAGTTGGCTCGGCTTGTTGTTTTTAGAAGGCGTCATAAATAATTTTCCAAACGGCTCTCTGTATTATTTTAGTGGTAAAGGAGACGTAATGATCTCATCATCAGTGTATCTGCTCTACTGTATGTCTCATGTTTACACACATGATGGAACTATTATATTCCACATAATCCTGAATTTAATTTAATTGTATCTTGTCTCGCCTTGTCTCGTCTTATTTTAACCTATTAATTTCGTCCATATATATACGTTAAACTTTGCATGTTTTCCTGAATTGCAGTCACTCAATGATTATTTATGGATTGTATACTAAGTGATTAAATGCTATGGAAGTTATAGTATTTTAGTATTTTGTGTTGCAGACATTTGATAATGAGTAAAACATGTAAGGATATTGATTTTGGGAGGTGATTAACAGCCTGAGGAGACAAATTTGAGGTAAATTAAGGCAACAGGCACCAACTTAACTGCAAGAAAGATGAAGTTTTGAAGGTGTTGGCTAAATGTGTTGACCTGGTGTCTTTACAAAGCTGCTGAACTGGACTGGGCTGCTACATGTAGATGGGAATGAACATGGAAATATTGCACAGATTGGGCAAAATGATAAGTTACAGGTAGCACCAATTGCTGCTGCAACACTTTAATTCATTCCTGTGTGATGACAGTGATAGAGTCCATCTCCCAGTGACAAGTCTCACACACATTTCCCTGTCAATGGACCACCAGTGTCTTCCTGCTGCTTGTGATGTAAATACACACAGCAGGAAACCCTGAGGGTGAGATACAGGTAATGGTCATGTGTGTGTGTGTGTGTGTGTGTGTGTGTGTGTGTGTGTGTGTGTGTGTGTGTGTGTGTGTGTGTGTGTGTGTGTGTGTGTGTGTGTGTGTGTGTGTGTGTGTGTGTGTGTGTGTGTGTGTGTGTGTGTGTGTGTGTGTGGTCTGTCTGTGACTATGGACATACATTTGCATGGATGTGCATAAGAAAGAGAAGGGAACTAAGAGAGACGGGCGAGAAACAGGTCACAGAGACGGAGGCGAGTCAGGCTGCCTGTCATGAGTCGCCTGACAGTTCTGATCACGTATGTCAGCCTGGTGTAGATCACCTCAGGCTGTGTTTGAGGCTGAAAAGTGATTTGATGAGCCTGAACTGATAAGATTCTTTCAATAATTGACTGGTAAATGACTCTACCAGGTCTGGTTGAAGGAAAATGTTTTTTGTAACAGAGAAACTCATAGCAGGTTAGGGTTTGTTCACTATCTTCATGCATCTTATCCATCACCATCACTGCTGTTTATGTTGTCCTCATAATCTTCACACTGTTGAGTAAATGCTGTAGTTTTTAAGGTGGTCTGGTGTAGCCTTGTGGTAATTTACATCCCCGCCCTGGCCTTGCCTCCTGTGGAAAGTATTTAATCATCCAGCTTGGCACCAAGCATGCAAGTGTGAGAAACATTGCACATGCAGCATCTGTGGGCTAAAGTATCTGCATCCTTAAATTCAAGTTTAAACCTCTGAGAGAAGACAGATGTGGTGATTTCTGGCTGGACTTTGCTTTTCCGAACGCAATAACACGAAGATTAAATGTGGACTGCACACATTTAATCTAATAGATGCCCATGAGCACACACATACATGTCATAAGAAAGGAATATAAGCAATCGTGAGACATTCTCATGAGTCTTGAGTTTCTCTTCTGAGTTGCGTGTCACTATCCATACCTCCATCAGTGCTCACTAATGCTCAAGTCTGCTGGGGTGCATGCTGGGATAGGGGGATTATCTGATCACCTGCTTCATGCTGCATTCCCTCCTTCTCTATCTGCAGATTGTGCTTCCTCTTCAGGTCCCTGCTCTTTTTTTCCCTTTTCTCACCTTCTTGCTTCTCCAGTCGTTCACCACCAAAGGTAGCAGAGGTGTATTGTTAACCGCTCATAATTGACACCACAAACGTGCATGTATGCTCTGCCTGCAGGTGATTTCTCACGAGAAACTCCTAATGCAGAGGTAAGAAGGCCTTACAGTGGCCACAAAGGGCCCTTTCATCTTTTCTTATTCAAATAGTCTGTGTTCCCCCCCTGGAGATATTTGCTGACACATTGGTGTGGAGGCTCATTTCCTACTGCAGCACCTCCTGTAATGACAGGTAAGCGGCTTTAACAATGGCACTGCCTTCCATTTTAAACAGCCAAGTGTGTAAAAGCAATTCAAACCCAACTTAGCAGAAAAGTCAAACAAAATACATTGAAAATCCTCCAAATAGAGAGGAATCCATCCATTACCACCACAGATGAGTTTATCTTTTCCATCTGGTTTGCTGTCTGTTTGTCCAGTATATGTAGAGCCTTCTGCCTTAAAAAGTAATTGTTTTGTTGTAATACTCCACATCACATTTCAGTAATCGTTTGTCACATTGTTTGCATTGTGTTATGGCTGCCTTCCATTACGCCTGACATTGTGCAATAGCAATTTTGACATTTTTGCCTGATTGATTACATTTGATGTAATCTTACCTGTCAATCTTTCATTGATATAGGCGTGGTGTTTTGTGAGACGGCACATTTCTTAGTTGACTGACTCTGTCCAGAGAGTGATACGGGGGCTGCCCCTTTGAAACCTGTCGACTCCAAGACATGCAAACAGTGCAATCCTCCTTCAATGAGAACCAGGCCAAAACGCTTAGCCATTGGCTCCAGCATGCACTGTGGTAAGCTGCCCATCAATCACATAATGTCTTTAATCTGGGATCAGGACAGTCTCTTTATGGACTGGATTGATTTTTTCCTTTTGTTTCACATTTTATGAAGCACATTTGCCCTGTCACACAAACTTTTGCATTGACATTGCCTGAGAGAGCTCGTTGCAGTGGATCCCACCCTTGGAAAAGAGTATTTTATTAGTGCATTCCAACTGTGGCCTATTTAATGACCTGGCACACGCCCAACTGGGTGTCATGCATAAATTGTCCTTGAAAACCCTCGTGCTACATTATATAATTACATGCAAAATTCTTGTTCAGTTGCAGAAAATCAGTTTTCTTTGCATCTTCCAAGTGTGTTTTGAACATGAGGCACGCTGTCTTGCCACATGCCAGTAACTGTTGTGCATCGGTGCAAATGTTTGATGCCAGGGAGCAGATCAGTGCTTCAGAGCCTCCAGGGACGACGTTGCCAGCAGGTCATGTCCAACACAAAAGATTTCGTGGAACTACAGAAGTCCAGCCAGGCCTAGAAACCAAAACAGTGGAGCGCTTCAAAAGGATCGCGATGAAATACTGTTGGATGTCTCGTCTGTGTGGAGCAAAAAACAATCTCCTTTCAAACAACCCTGTGTTGATGCTACATTAAAAAAACGTTTCCAGGGCACGACAGATGGTCTTTAGGAAACTATAGTGGGGGCCGCTTTTGGCACAGGACTTCACTTAACCTGGTTCATATATCATCTCAGTAGCGGATTATCCTCCATGGCACTCAACACTGTCAATAATTAGATGTACATAAAACCTAATGACTTTGTCACCTGGTACAACATATGCAGCAGGCCAAAGCCACACAGCATATGGAGCGTGGAGTGACATCTGATCATGATGTCTTTTCCAACTGCTTCTTCGGCCCTGTCGCTCACATGTGAACAATGCTGCTGTGGCCTCTGCTAATGGTGCTGATGGGAAAATGCAACAAGAAATGTGACGAGTGGTAACATATCTGCATTAACCCTGGATTCATCTTGTGCTGCATGTTGACTGGAAGAGTTGAATGTAGTTTTAAAAAGTTCTGTGATTCGCTTTGATGAAGTTTTTATGTGCTATGGAATTTTGAATAACACCATACTCCACACTAACAAGAAGAGTTCTGAGTATCAAAACTGGAAATCTCACAAAATCTCTTGTGATCTTTGGAGTAAACAAACACGGGCAACAAAATCCCCCTCATCACATCACACAGTGTACATCCTCTGCCGTCCGCTGGGTTCCCCCTGAACTACAGGATGTCAGGTCAGATAGGAACACTGAGTAATGAATAGGTCATATTTGCAAGTCTAAACCCTTTAAATAGCCTCAAAGAACGCAAGAATATGGCAAGATAACATAGAAAAGAATCATTAAAAATCCTTACTAATGATCATAAGAAGGGAGGAGCTGGACCCAAAATTGGTTATAAAATGTTGTATTGGTTAAGTTAAAAGTTTTGTTTTAATGTGTCTGAGTCATTAAGAAACCTTTTGTTTTGATGAGTCAGTAGGCCCAAACATAGGTCATTGTCTAATTCCTTGGCACTTGCTGCATCTCTGTGTGTTTTTAGCCCAGAGAGGAAGCTATTATAGAAAACAACCAGGGGCACAAAGTGTTCAGCCCAAAACCAAACGCCATGCTAGGAACCACTCCCATGACATCATTTATTCCCCCAGCGGCTTGAGTTCACACCCAAGCACAATTAGGAATTAATGTATTAAAAAGATTGATCATGTTTGTGTAAGTCTGCGGAAGGCTATTGTAGTGATTAAGGATAAAAGCAAACCTGGAGCCTTTAGAATATGCGTGAAAGCTGGTTCTTTAGCGATGTTGACAGCATTGCTCGGTTCCCAAAGAAATTAATCCAATCCAGAGTGGCTTTGGCCTTCAGAGCTGGCGCTGTGAAGTCTGCAAGCTGAGCGGCAGAACAGTCCAGACATGCAGAGCCCTCAGCCCCTCCAGCGCTGTGGCAGACAACACAAGTATCTCAAATAGAGAACGGAGCTTTTCACAGTATTGAAAACTCAATCTGACTAAGTTTACAGTCACCATTAGTACTGTGTGAGTAATATGGAGTTGTTAAATGTTTGCATGCGGCGAGTAAAGATGTTAAATTCGAGATAACTTTGAGGGAAATTCGACAATGACAAATCACGTCTGCAAGCCTTTATTGGCACCTTCCTGAGAGATGCATGGGTGAAACTGATGTGTGAGGAAATGTGTTCAGACTCATCTCACACACACACACACACACACACACACACACACACACACACACACAGACAACGTGAGTCAGCAGCCGCGGGTTTGGCACAGACAAGAACCGCTGGTTTCATGATAGCGTTTCATAACCGCTTGAGACTTTGTCGTATAGGAAGCTAGTTTCCATCACTGCTGGGTGTTGGTGTGCACCGGAGTGTAATGTCATCCACTAATGTGTGTATAAGGCACACCCGTGAATGTCGGAGCTGTAACCATGGCGCTGGTGTCCTCTGAGCTTGTAACAAGGGACGAGGCAAAGGAAGGGGAAACAACCGGGGGGGATGGCCACACTTCCTCTATGGTTTTACTGAGTAATATGATGAGGTGTGTGCTAAATTAGACACACACCCCCAACGACCACCCCACCCCTGGATCTGAGCCAATTCATGTTACATGCCTGGGTCTCGTTTACTCAAACATATCAAGCACGTTTAGTTTGCACCAGTGTTGCTTTTGATGTTTCCACTTCAATACTTCCACCATCTCCTAAATTAGAACACATGCCTGAAGAGGACGTCTTTACAGATATGAACTTTTGCTACTCGTACTAGCAGTAGGCTTCTAGGGTTACGTTTGGAGGTACACACACGTGTATATAGCATTACATGACTTACACGCATACAACACATAACCTGCATACATACTAACATTTTCCCTTTTCTGTGTTTTAGGATTAGATTCATTTCGGGCACAGTTGGACAATGAGCACGTCAGGAGAGAATTCACATGTCATCGCATCACTGGAAGCACTGCGACGATGCGTGTTTGTACAAATCTCCAACCTTTAACGGAACAAAATCTAAGAAGCCTGGAGGAGGAGCCGTCCACGAAGGCCAGGATCCAGGGAAGGACTGGAGACTGTGGTAAGCCTCGTCGCTCTGGGCATCCGTCATGTGCCAGACCATTTGAGTTGAGATTTCTACATTCAGCACCCACACCGTGTTACAACACTACTTTCCGTCGCTGGAAATTAGTATGTATTGTTTAACAAGCTGTGGTGGTTAGTTGGGATCTGTCAGTCAATCAGCCCCAAAGATTTTGTCGAAATTTGTACAGATGGTTGCTGTTAGTACTCATTCTAAGGATACAAGCACAAAATGACACATATAAACAATAATTATTCAACAATGTTTTGGAATATCTGCTGTAGGGAGCCTTATTCTATTTAAACAATTCTATTTAGATATTAGAGCTAAATGCAATATTTTTCTGTTCTGCTCTACATCCATGACGTCTGTGGGTGGGCAGGGTGTGTGTGTAGGAGAGGAAGGGAGTATCCTGTCTGCAAAAACAATAGTTTGGTCGGAATTGTCTCTGCGACGGCCCTCACCTTTCCCAGGCTGGTTGACAGGGGTTGGCATGGAGATGGATGGAGGTGACACAACAACATATAATCTAAGGAAGGGAAAATGGAGTTGGGTTTCTTTTTAAAGCTTTCACTCATTCCTCTGGTTTGACTTTCTTAAGGATTAGAAATGTATCGATGAACCAAAGCCTGAAACTGGACATTGAGTTTGACGCAAAGTGAGCTGGAAAATGAAAATGTCGTACTAATCACCTTAACATGTTTTGCTTCTAATCTCCATAGAACCTCATCTCACAAGAAACCTTTTCCAAATATTACAGGTTAGTAAGTGTTTTGGACACATTTGTTCAGGGTATGATTAATCTCTCAAAGGCTAAACTGTATTTAGGTGATCATTTATTCATTCAGACACAGTAATTACGCGGGCCTGATTAAGCAATGTAACACCTGAATGCCCTCAGTGCTGTCTGAGCGTGTTTCCATAGCTGCACTGTGTTAACACGCTTTTACTGACACGTGCTTGAACTCATCTGTCTTTGGGAATTATGTCTGCAATAAAATTGGGAAATGCTGTAAAGGCAAAACAGTCAGATGGGTTTGAACATTTAGTGCGTGACAGTAGCTGATTGATCAATGGAGTCTGGATATAGGTTTGATTGACGGGGGTTGTGACCTCATTGTACTCATCATCAGAAGACAGGAAATGAAGCAAAACCGAGATTAATTGCTCTCTTCCTCACTTGGACTCCCACGATACCCTCAGGAAGTTTCCATGGAGCAAAGCAGTGCCAAGTCAATGGCACAATAGCCAACAACCCCGTGGGAGGAGAGCACACACAGTATTCCTCATGTAACTTCCAACTCCAGGAAGACCTGCACCTGGTGTCTTGTTAGGACGGCAGATTAACATTTGACTGCTCCGCTATGAGCCAGACAATCACACTGAAGAGGACTTATAGTATTTGTTTTAGTATTCTATGCACTGGATGAGATAAAACTGAACATACACATACAGCCTATAACTGGTATTTGTTAGAATGTGCTTTTCTCTGTGACCTTTAAGGTTAACCTGTGATAGATCTGTTGAAGGATCTCTCAGTAAAGTTAAAGTGGTATTGCAAACTTTTACATACTGTATCATTTCTGTACAGTGAGTGTGAAAGTCACCCGTACATTCACACGTTCTTTGCTAAAGCTTTTAACATGTGTATCTAAATATTTTGGTAATTCAATGACGTCATAGAGCTTTTCCTCTCCCCAGGGTCCTGCAGGGACAACATACACCCTGATGTAGCAGGATGGTACCTCCCAGAACATGTTGGTGTGTAAAGGAAGTCTGACGCACTCCAAGTATGAATCATATATGACCCACCTAGAGGACTTGGTGGTGTATGATCTTTTTCATTGGGAAAAGTCTTCCACTGCATGAAATCACCGTTCAAACTTTGTTAGATGGATTATTTGTTCAAATTTTGCCACTCAACATTAGAGTGACAGCCAAAAATGAGCATCGATGGCCAGCCACAGAGAACAGAGGTGTATTGAGAATCACAAAGTGGGTTCGCTCTTTCTCCCCGGGCTGATGTCTGCGTTTGTGATTTTATTCAATTACAGAATATTTACCTTTCACTTAATGTCAACATTGATGCAGGGCAGCGCAGGGTAGAAATTAACTCACCTGTTCCTCAACGCACACTTTATATTATGTTGAACACGCACATACTCCAGCACACTCACTGGGGCATACGTTTGTTTATGCAGCTCGGTCAAGACCAGCGTACGGTCCTCCAAGTGATGTGTGAAAGGTGGAAGGAAATCAAAGCCATTTCCTTCACATGGTCTCGGATTCTGGCCGCTGTGGGTTGTGGTTCCCTGGGGCAGGAGGAACGAGACTGGCAGTAAAGTAACATTGAGCCTGCAGAGTCTGGGAAGTGTATGGAGCTCAACCTGTTGCCAAAAACAACAGAGGAAACTGTTGCTCAAAGGCACCAACCACAGGTAAGGGAAAGGGAAGGTGGTCCAAGCACTGTGTCCTCTGTTCCAAGGAGCTGCATACTTTCATTCAGTGCGATCAGAAAGCTTATAAATCCCCTCGTCTTCCCCTCTTCTCCACTTCCCCTGAGATGAGAAAAGTTTGCCCTAAACACTCCACTTTTTAAGTGTTGAACAAGTTTATACTTACTTGTTTGACACTCTTGGGAGGTCTATGATACTTTTCTTTCTCATTTAAATGCTAATAACTGTGCGGACGTCAACTACAGAAAACTCTGGGAGCAAAGCTTTTCTCCTATCTTGTAACAGCAGAAGGTAAGCACTTGCCTGCTGAAATGGAAATATTACAAAGTCTTGTTGATGCAACAAGGTGTTTTTAGTTGTGTGAGTGCTTTGTGTGCATATGTGCGCATGAATTGTACGGTTGTTTCTGTCTTTCTGTGCATATTAGTGAGCATCTTTGCTGTAGACATAACACTTTCAGGAATCAGTACTATGTTCAGATTCCTGGTAATAAAGCAGAAACTGCCAATGTGAAACAAAGAGCACAGTTGGATTGAAATTCTTATTGTTATGAGAGTGGACTGAGGTCAGTACTGAGCTGAGCTGGAAGCAAAATAACACCTCAGGTTGTGAGACATGAGAGAGAACTGAGAAAGAATAAGAAAGCTACAAAATAGGCCCAAGGAAAAAGGAAAATAGTCCAGGTGGTTGAGAACATACATGGCTCATGACAGCATAGGAACACCGGGGGCAGCCGCTGCAGAGCATCCACCACCATGCTGCATCTCTCCATACAATCTGAACTCAGGCTACATTGTGCATGATCGCTTGATCTGTGCAAGAATCATGACTGCTTACATCACACCTGGCATCTGTTTGTGTCCCGAAGGCAGAGCCCCACGGCAAACGCTGTTCACACCCCAGCTGGAATGCAAGTTCATCAGCAGAA
Source organism: Genypterus blacodes (assembly GCF_046128005.1). NCBI lineage: Eukaryota > Metazoa > Chordata > Actinopteri > Ophidiiformes > Ophidiidae > Genypterus > Genypterus blacodes. The sequence goes on from NW_027466831.1 coordinate 5,975,007, forward strand.
CATTAAAACAACTTCATACACCACTTAAATAGATGTCAACAACAGTGTGAACTCATGCACTGCCAAGATTTCTATCAGTTATATTACAGTTCAGGCCCACTTAGAAGCAAGAAGACATTCGGCTAATGTACACACCTCACCTTGTATGTCGATCAACCAGACACATACTTACACACACGCACGTCGGCTGTATAGAATCAAAAGTGAAAGCCCATGGGGTTTTGTGCCCTTCAGAGGAACGGACAGGGAGAGGAATGTGTAGCACCGTGGCTTTGGAGGAGCTGAAATCACGGCCTGTCTTTACTGAATAGATAAGTTGTCCTAAAGAGGATGCAGTCCATTTAGATTCACTTTATTGTTGCTTTTCTATTTGACCACTGCCAAGTCACTTTAAAAAAAAAAAACTCTTTTCTATCACATTAGGACACAGACTGAGTGAACAGCATTGGTTCCTATGGATGAAAAGTTGAGCAGAACTCTTCTTGAGGTGAGCTTTGAAACTTTCTCTCTAACTCTCCGACAGGCTTAATGGTAAATCCAGCACATGCAATTTAAAGCTCAAGATTGAACGGGGGACAGATAATGCAGGTGAGAAAGAACTTTGAATGGAATATGATTAAAAGGGGAAAATGTTTAATTTTTTGAATGAGCTTTAGAAAATGTGAACAGGCGGTAACTCAGCGACTTTGAAGAGTTCAATCAGTGTTTGAATAGACGGGGAAATTAAGCGTTTTAATGGCCATTTTTCCGGGTAGCATCAAATGAATTACTTCTCTCACCTTTATTCCAATCACCCAGTACGTAACCAAGATAAGACTTTTAATTTCTGATAAATTGGACCAAACACTTGTCACATTGTCTGTGCTGTGAAATTGACTTGGCGGGTCAGATAGTCAATGGAATGAATGAGAACGCTGTAATAAACTAATGCGAATGAAAGTTTTGACCCAGAATGGTAAAGTTCAGAGCAGTAGAGTTCTTTAATCTCCATAACACGTACTTTCAGAACAAGAACTCATGTGATTAAAAGTCAACTTTTGGTAATCTCAACACTTGGTAATCCGATTTAGTCCTCATTCAGGTCTGCAGATGTGAGGAAGAACACAAGTGTGCCACACACACCGTATGTGTCGGTGGGTGGTACTGAACTACACACACACATTTTCTTTTCCTTTGTTGGTTTACTTTACAGTGAAGCATTGGATTTATAATGATGTGAACATTGAGTGAAAACAGGCTGTTTTGGGTGTTCCATCCAAAAGGGTTGGTCCATTCTGATTGGCCAAAACTTGCTCATGTCTTATACATAATGGGTATGAACATAAATTTAAACATGTTAAATGTTGATGTATACAAGTTTTAGGGCAGATTAGGATGTATGAGATTCTATCTATCTATCTATCTATCTATCTATCTATCTATCTATCTATCTGTCTGTCTGTCTGTCTGTCTGTCTGTCTGTCTGTCTGTCTATCTATCTATCTATCTATCTATCTATCTATCTATCTATCTATCTATCTATCTATCTATCTATCTATCTATCTATCTATCTGTTTAGTCACCAAAGTACAAAGGAAAAATATCTGAATGCCTCATTCAAAAATAAGTGCAGGATTGACTGATTTAAATCCTCATCTATCACGTTTGGATCCTAATCTCGTCGTTGGTTCTGTTTGGGACCCGCAGTTCGCTCACATCTCCCCCGGCGGCTGCAGCCCGGTAGTGATCCGGTGCTTGGCTCGCTTCTCCTCTCCCCCCCGGACAGGCTGGCTGATGGGCGGCTCGGCTGCGCGCTGCCCGCCCCGTGGGTGTGTTCAAGGCGGCCGGGCCCGTGCATCCACCTGCTCGCACCCTGCCTCCCCTCAGTCAGGAGCGCCCAACTTTGCAGAGAGGACACCGCCGTCTCTCAACCCACAAACACACGGACTTTGGTTACAAACTGTTATTCCTCCCTTACGACATGTTGTTGACTGCGGTCGTGCGACGTCATCTCCGCGCTTTGCGATCATCCAGCAGATTGAACTGTAGAGATTGATTTGCTCTGATCTGCAGTTTTCTTAGTGCACATTGCCTGAACTCCGTGGCCAGTAGCCACGCTGCGTGCCCAGGTACACACACTGCCCACTGAGAGACGGACTACACACTCACTGCGCCGGGATCTTCTTCTCTTTTTTTTAATTATTGGTGTGTGTTTAATTTCATTTTGGACGCGAAAGTGATCGATCTATTGGGATTGTTGTTGTTGGTGGTGGTTTTTTTTCAATGCCTGCCCAGGTTGGATCTGAAGTTATTTTCGGAAAGCTGTAACACAAAGGTATGGAGGATCACTTTGTCTGGATGCTCTGCGCTCTGGCTTTGCATTCTGTCTTCTGTCTTTCAGCATCTTAATGTAAGATTATGACCTGTAGCTTTATTATTTTATCTCTGTTATTGGCTTTATCTACAATTTTGGCTTTAAGAATAATTAAATACCATCATACCGCTTTAGTTTTAATTCAATGTTTACATTTTGTGATTACTTATCATCCTTACATTCATAATTGATTGATATTACTGATCTGTTACTAACTAAGCTGCTTTTATCTGCTGTGCTCCCTTTCTTTCTGCACCAGACTGTTTACAGTTCTTTCAACCATGTGTGACTGCCAGTCTGTTCCACACACACATTCTGTGTTTTATCCTATGGAATTCTATAAGATACAAATCCCTCATGTGTATACTTTACTTTTTATTACAAATAGAACTGTAAATATAATCCTTGTTGGAAACATTGAAGCCTCATTTTGTTATCACACTTCCATGTTTCTTGGCAGGGAAATGGCTCTTTTGTCTAACTTGTGTGGAATGTAATAATTCATCTGTCGTCCTCTAATGTTGTGGACATTTCAGAAAGTGTGTGTGGATTCTTTATTGTCCCCTGAATAAATCAGCAGTAGTCTGGTGGAGTGTTACACCGACTGCAGGCATGTAGCAACAGCAGCACAGCCAAACCACTCAGGAGCCCAAACTTATGCTTACGTGCTTTTGTTCAAGTATTTACGATTGTGTTATAGTTTGCCAGGAAGGGAAGTTGCAGGTCATTTGTGTTATTTAAACACATAAACAGTAGGCGTGCTAATTCTTTCCAGCGTTGATGGATGGTTCGCCTTTTCCTCTTATGGTTTACAAGCTCTGTGGAAGGGGATGATGGATTCAGATGGTTATTAGGTTTCAGTGAGTCTTTGCCCTGGTAGCAGAGAGTGGTTGTATATTTAGTGTATTGGTATAGTGTGACTGGACTCTGGCTCGGTCTGTCTCAGTCTGTCTCTCTCTGCCTGCTCAGTCACATTTGTGAGCGCTGCCTTGTTTGATTTCATTTGCTTGTGTGAAGGAGTTGGCCTCTGTCTCAGAATAAACAGCTGGATGGTTAACAAATTGTCAGTAAACAGCTGAGGTTTAAACAGCTGGTTATGCTCATAAATCCACTCCAACCAACCATTCCCGAGGAGTCTTTGGCTCTGCCGAAGTCTCTGAAGGACCGTTTCAAACAGAGACCTGGTCCAGACGTCTGCTGCTCCGTGTTTGAAGTAGAACATGGTTTGTGTTGTGGGAGGAGCTCTGTAGATTGAGCATGAGCAGTGGATTCTGGGTCTATTGGATGTAAAAGGTGTGAGGTGAACAGTGTCCCTGAATTTCATATAAATACAGACACCACAGTTGGAGGTGAATGGTGCTGCACAATAATTGTAATGGCAAAGATCCCTGAGTCTCATGTAGAGGGGAGTCAGTGGAGAATGGCCAAAGGCAAGAGTCTGCCTGTTAACCAAACCAGCCGATGATCCGTGGTGTATCTATGCACCATTGTAGTGGCACCCTGCTGCCGATCATTCATTAACTGAATACTTAATTGCTGAGCACCACTGTATTGTTTGGACGACTTGTTAAAAGCATTCCTGTTATCTGTCATTGTGACTCCATTTGGTCATTCTACCACTTATTTGATATTATTCTCTTGTAGACTGTAAAATTTAGTCTATTCAGTGTGAATGTGTAATCGGGCATCAGGTGAAGTCATAATTACAGAGGTGCACGCGTGCATAATGGTGTCATGGAGTAGGAATGTGTTTTCTGCAGAGGAAAGGGAAGAAAGGCTTCTCTCAATAGAGACACGGAGGCACAATGGCAGCGTGATGTTTCACTTCGGCACGCACGCATGCACGCATGCACGCACGCACGCACGCACGCACGCACGCACGCACGCACGCACGCACGCACGCACGCACGCACGCACGCACGCACACTCGAAGGAGAAACATAACTTGTACCAAATGGAATTGTTTACAAATCTAAGAGGGAAAAAAAAGTTTGCCTCCTCTCCATCATTCCTCTGTGTTTCCTGCAGCTCTGTGCAATCTGGGTGTAATCCTCACACCTCATTGCTGCTTTGCCTAAACTCACAGGAATGGCTCCCTAGAGGGCCGTCGTTTTGACATTTCGCAGAACTGAACTTGCACAAGTGCGCAGGCATAAACTGAAACGCACAAGTGCCACATTCTGGTTGAATTTACTGAAGAATGGAGTTGAGAGAACATCTTTTCACCGCCCCTGTGTCCGTTTCTTCTTGTCCCCTGCAGTGTTTTCTTTAATTTCAACGTTTCTGTGCAACTGGAGGTTGGTTAGCCATGCAGCTGGACGGTCTGTGGACAGTCCACGCTCTCCTGGCTCTGTCCAGCTTCGCTCTCGGGACCCCAGTGATCAATGACCCGATGGCTGCTCCTCGTGTCTTTGTCTCCTTCAAAGGTAAGACCCAAGCATAAATACTGGACGATGCTCCTGTTTTATCCTTTCCTCTCCTTATTAAGCCTCCTCATCTGCTGGTTTCTTACACTCTGCTGTGTGTTTGCCCTTTGTATGTTCTGCTGATGTGGCGTTTCCTGTTTGGAGTGGTCGTGGCTCAAACAACTTCTGAATTCTGGTTTTGGAGAGGAAGAACCTACAGCATCACTCCGCTCTCGCATTACACCACAGACCTGCAAGTGTGTGTAGACCACAAACAAATCATGCAGTTCTCATTCGTTCCCCCTCAGACCTCCAGGCGTCCTAATATCCACCAGATGCTCTCACTGGGCTGCACTGTAACAATTAAAAACATAAACAATCACCGCGCAAAAAGAGAGACTTTTTTTGCACGCTTTGAAACAATACACACCATTATTGTTTCACTTAATCAAACACAACATCTTTATCTTCATTCGTCTCTATTTTGGAATCCCTTAAGCGGAGCCACAAAGGCAGACTGTATGATGAAGAGCATGTAATAACACTACAGCCATTATGTGATTACTCCCTGCTGAGCAGACGTGTACTTTAGGGAGCCGTGTTGTGCGTTTCGGCGGCCGTACAGATTAGGTGAGATGGGTTGCTGGGTTGTATGGGTGTGCGCAGAGTGAGAGAGGGTATTATCAAGAGCAAATTGCCAGGATCAGTCAAGCGGAGCGACGTCCCTGAGGCCTGTCCTGCTCGGAGATCAAGCCTTTGATTAGCATCCAGAGCAAAGCGGAGGGAGCGAGTAGCGCCCCTGTTTGCTTTACTTTTCCATTTCCCAGCGCTCCCCCGATACAAGTTGACTTAATTAAGTGGACTGGCAGAATTCATTGTCAAAGGCGTTTTCCTTCTTTAATCAAGTAGGATTTAACACATCGCTGAGCGCACATTCACAGCTCAGCAGTTTTCTTTCATTTTCCAAATAATGTTTGATTGACTTCTTTACATTAAACGCCGCCGCCGTGCCGTGTTGTTTTCTCAGAACACTGGAAAACTGTGTGTGTTTCTCCTCACTCTATATGCATGGCTTTGAGATGAGGAACGGAACGGGTGAAGTCAACTGAAATGTGTTAGAAAGCGGCGGGGCTTGTGCTTTGGCTGACGAGCCCCGGGTGGAAAAAGTGCGGCTCTCTTGCTTACCTGTCTGTTTGCCTCTCCGGTCAATATGAATTTCACAGTCTGCTGGTGTTTGCTTCTCTCCGAGGAATGTCCCCCACTCTATTCAATATTATGACTCTCCCGCCTTTAATTGCTTTTTGAGAGGCCGGTGTGGCCTTTACCTTGGCAAGCCGGCTGCACTTCCCCCAGATGCTTCATGATGATGTTTTTTTGCTTGAGTTGTTCTGTACGGCACTTGAATTCCGTTCACAAACTACATTGCGGTACAAAGTGAGCAAACTGGATGCAGGCTTTTCCAATATGAGATCGCTTGTTTGTGAATTTGAGTGTAAGAACTCCTGTTATGATGGACATTATCTTCCTGTTTATCATTATGCCACTGTGTCACACAAAAATAAACCAGCAGCCATAAAGTAGCATTTCTATCCAAGTGTTGAAGTGAACCCGCGTCCCAAACTAATTAACTTGGTAGCTAGGCAGAGAGGTTAAGAACCATGACCCCCATTTGGGAGGCCCTCACTTCCCTATTAAAGCAGGTAGAGTAAATCAAGGGACCTAATTGTTTTGCTTAGCTGCTTGTACTTTGGATTCGAGGGGGTGTAGGGATTTTAATACGGGAAACGCTGTCTAATAAATGTTGAGTAGACGTGGGGTGATTCTGTTTGGCAAGCTGGAAACCGCCGCTTCCTGTGCACATTTCAATATGATTAGTGTGAGTTTGCAACGTCTGAGGTCGAAACCTTGGGAAGTAGACTTTGTTCGGGCTTATCACTGTTTTCTGCATTAAAGCGGAGAGAAAGGGCAGAGTTGGTGAGGAAAGAATGAGAAGTCTGCCTCAGTTTAGAGCGCAAATAGGTGTAATCAGTGTCTGACGGCTCCGAAAAGGACAGTCTGAGCAGAGGAAAGACACAGTGGGCTGAGACGAGGCTGCCAGAGACTCCCGTGAGAGGACTTGTGTTAAAAGAGTCAACCTGGAATTGCTGAGAATCAAATGTTCAGTTTGAGTTAACACACATTACTTTGAATTCAATGTAGGAAGCACTTGTTTTCCAAACTGAACATACTGGATTTTACTGCTGAATCTGGCCTATTTTATATTCCATTAATTACCTTAAGTGCTGGGGGGCCATGCAGGTGCTTTGTACAGTGACAGGAAATGTTAGTAAGCCGTCATTCCAGATTTCAGAGTGAAAATAGTGCCGGCTGATCACATTTTCTAAAGCTGTGCATCCCGTGTGAGAGGGCGCTTTACTCTTCCGTGTGCAGCAGAAGTCATGCGAGCCCTTTCGTAAATCCATGTACATGTCATGGCAACTCATCTCTGCGTGTGGCTTTTCACATTACTGCTGCTCGTGTCCGTGTTAGTTGGCCACTGTAAACAACATTTCTTCTGAATGGGCAAATGTGTTACCGCAGAGATCCCTGGGGGAAGTTGTACCATTTTTGTTTTGAACCATGAATCAGAGTGAACCATACAGCTTCTGGCCCACATCCTCTCTATGACATATTTGAGTTCATGCATTAAGTAGATCTTATCCTGAATCCATTCTTATGGCTCTGCCTCAGACTTTTACTGCCCACAAAGCCTCTGCTGCACTCAGATGGCATTATTTCACAATATTTAAGCAACGTCCCTGTTATTATTTTATTTACAACTCGCAAAGAATGAGAGAAAGTTGTGTCTAAAACCCTCCAGTGGCATTTTAGAGCTAAAGCTTAAGAGTAAACAAAGGCACAGAGCAAATTTTCACTGTGAGAAGTCAGGCAGACATAATCTACGGCTAAGAATGGCGTCCGATCGTGCACCACAATGACCACGTGGGAATTAATTCCCTCACACACACATACACACACACACACACACCAGTTCACCTCTTGCCCCGTCTTATTTGGTGTTAATGAAATTTGAAATGCCTGTTCTCCCGACTATAGCGAGGGAATTATGGTCTGTTGGCACAGCAGAAAAGTCTTTTGAATTCCATAACATCATAAGGATTACAGCTCGCTCACCCCTCCTCCGCTGGAGCACATGTAAGGCCAAATCCACAGGGAAGTCCCGGAATATGGGTCAACTTTGCTACAATGCATTTAAGATCACCTCTAGCTGTGCAGGTGGCAGTAAGAGGAAGTGGCTGTGGCATGTCATTATTCCAAATATTTCTCATCTACACTCCCCCCTGCAAAGGCATAACAGCAGGCTCCTATTTTTACTCCTCAGCAAAGTCTTTAGTCTATATTGGGGGTGAATGTGTGTGAGTGTGTGTGTGTGTGGGTGGATGGCAGGATAGGGGGTTAGAAACTTCCCTTTGGGGTTAAATGCCAGGCATTTGGATATGTGCTGGCCCTTGTTGAGTGGTTTCTTGAAGTGTTTGTGTTGTTCCTGTTTCAGGGAATAACAATAGATACAGATTAAATGGAAAAAAAGGAATTTACCTCGTGCCTCAGTGCGATTAGACGGTTGTTTTGTTAAATCCAGCAGTTCACTATCAGTTATGAGCTCATCACTGGGTGAGCCCATTTACTGCCGCTCTCTCACTTATGGTCGTCAATGTTTAAACCGTTATCACCGTCATTCACACTAAACATCGCCTGGTTCACTTTCATCTTGGTGGTTGAGGGGTGTGTGTACATCAGTGGTCACTCTTATCACTGCTGACCTCATTTAGCTATGACAGCTAGCATGTTGAGGGCGGAGTGATCAATAATAACGTGGTGTCATCAGCATCCAGGTTGACTGCGCACTTCTTCGTTGCGTTCTCCGGCTCCAGATCGAATTTGCATGATTCGTCTGACAGACTGGCACATCTTCATCCCAGTTGAAATATCCCCGCATTGTTGAACCGCGCGAGAACCCACGGAAACCGCTGCCCCAGTAGTCTGGCACCACGGCTAATGTTCGGCTGTGATCTCTAATTACTGTTTGCGAGGGCTGAGTCCATTTATCCCCACAGCAGCAGAGTAATGACTGACAAAGCATTGAAAACCACTATTACTTTGGCCACGACCCAGACCTCAGCGCCGCTCCACAGTGGCTAAGCCAGGTTATATTTAGTGTACAGCTCCCTTCTCCTCCAACGGACACAGAGCAGTCATTTGTAGTACAGTGGTTAACCATTGAACACGGTTGGCATGGTGGTGGCGGTGGTTTTAAGTGCAAACGCAGCTCCGTCTCGAGCTACTTGCACTACTCGCCGTGGTTTTGCCAGAGCCGTCAAGACTGTCACTTCATGGTTTCAGTCCTGGTGGGCCAAAAGTCGCGTACGTACCCCCTTAGCTTAAAACATTTCAGCTTTGACTGAGTGGGTGCGGAGACAGTACGTAGCGAAAACTCATCCAGTGTGTGTGGAGGTGTGTGTCTGGGAGGAGTACCAACAGTAGCTCCCCCGGGTTTTATGGAGAAGGATTGTGGAGCAATGTAGAATTAATGCAAGGCACACACAGGGTTGGGAAAAGCGCCAATATTGAAATCAAAACCTAACATTGTATTGTTTTCCGCGTTGCTTCATGTCAACTCTGAAAAATAGGAAGAGGAGGACATTTGTTTGGACTTTAGTAAATGCTGCATTTGTGTCAGACCCAGCTTGAAATGCGAAACAAACTGTGAGATGCTTCAAATTTGACAATCTTAAATCTGGATTCGTTGTATTTCCACTCCCATTTTAAAGAGAACAATGCAGCAATGATGAAGAAGACCCACACGGTCCGCCTGTAATCCTCGCAAGACTTGCAAATTTCTGGCACGGCCGAGTAAGCAGTAGAGGAGAGGGAGTCGATAAGTCGGGCTGGAGCTCCACTGAATGAACTAAATACACTGCTTCAGTTTGAGAGGTCAGGAATCGATTAGCAGTCAGCTTGTGAGGCCCTGTGACCTCCACCATGCCCCCGTGGCTTATTGGGTGATAATTGCACTTTATTTCAGCTCAACTGCTTCATTGATTAGATTAGATGAAACTCTGTGTGTAGCGTATTTTCAGTCACATTTAAAGTATCTTATAGACGGAGTGCCACATAGCTGAGTGGATTGCATTCCAACGTGAATTTCATATGATTTCCCCCGTATTCACTCTCTGCACTCTGCTCATTATAGAGATTTATCGATGTAAAAAATAATGTCAAATGATCTTGAGTATATATATTCCTCTCCATAATTAAACCCAAATGATTTATAAATGACACTTTATTTCATATAAAGCAGTATTACGCAACACAATATTGCTCACATCCTCACCCGTCTCTTGTCTAGCCAGTGTGTGTGTGGGAAAGATGTCTGCTATTCTTCACCATTCTAACACCGATGAAATGAGACTCTTTCAGCACACCCTGTCCACAAATCCAGCAGTAATCTGGTGTCTCGCTCTGATATTGCCGTTTTCCCTCTCCAAATAAAACAGCGGTCACCGTGTTGTTGCACGACCGTCTCAGCCGACCGTCAGCGCTGTCTGCACGCTGCCACTCACGGAATATCTGTTCTATTCTCCCCTCTTCCCATGGTTGTTAAACGCGCACAAGCCTTTCTTTATGCAGGTCCATGAATCGGAGGCATTGTAGCGCAGGGTGTCACCGTTATAGAATATAGCAGCTTGGCACCTCATTCTAGATGAGCCTCGTGCCATATGGGCCACAAAGCTGTAATGTGAATCGCAGGGGGCCACCTGGGTGGTCTCGGATGTTTGATAGAACAGGAAGTAGTATCAGTTCCTGTCTCTGGTTTCTCTTCCTTCCACATGTGGCCAAAGGTTGTATTGATAAAATCTGCGGTGTTTCCGTAACATTGTTTCAAAGTGTCTCAAGGTGTGTTATACGTGTGTGTGTGAGGTTGAGTAACAGTTTTTCAGTGGCCACAGTAATCGGCCTCTACCATGCAGTATCTTAATACTTCCTCAGCATGGGATTTCGTCCTGGCAGGGGAGAGTGTATGTGTTCTAAATATAGTCCAGCTCATCTTTGAATGCTCACGCTCCTGCCTTCTTCTGGTTTCCCTCCTCCCCTGGCATGGGAACAGCAATAAATGCAAAGGGACCGGTGTGTTTGTGATGACAGGGTGGCACTTCTCTCTCCCGGGCATCTGCACACAGAGGGATGTGTTGTGTTGGAGTGTACGTAGTCAAGGTTTGGCCTTTGACGGAGCGTCCTGAGTCAGGTTACCGACTCTGTCTTTGCCTCTCCTCTGGTGAAACTGAGATCTTCTCCCAAACACAATGTGGACTCAGTGTTGTCTGTCCATCTTGTCTTTCAGGCGCATGTTGTTGCATCTGCTGCCCCCCATCCCCCCCCATTCCTACTCACCAGACTGGAAAATACCTGCCAAATTGTCCAGATACTGTGAATCACTTTCTCCCCACCAGTCTCTCATCCCATATGTTTTTATTTATGGAGCCGACAATCCTACTTTTTTTTTTTGTTCTTACATAAAATGATGAAAATACAGAATTAGAGCGACGATTACAAACGGAGCGGAGCTGATGCAATTATGTCTTTTGCGTCTAAGCATAATATGGCCAAACATGTTGGAGCAGTAAATGTTTGCACATGTTAAACCCAAGTAATAGGACAGTATTTGGTTATTTCCTGTAATCACAAAAGGCCTTTCTCTCTATATGGGAGCTGGAAACCATCTCAGTCACATAGTGGGAGACCTGTCAAACATAATTAAATGAAATGAAACTCAGTTCGCTGATGTAGAGAAAACTGTCAATCACCGTCTTTTGTTGCTGTATTTTACCTTTGTGCTAGAAAGCGTTAGCAGATAATGACAGAGCGCTCCCAGGTTTGACATCCGTGTGGAACCCGGTGAATGTGGGCAGAGGGACAGGTATCCAGCACACCTGCCAGGTGTCAAGCCTGAGCTTTTTTCTAAGTAGCATAATTAAGACTTCCTGTGTGATTGTGTCTCTTTTTCACAGGTGAAAACAAGGCATTAGTGAGGACTGGATAAACTGGTTGAAGACTCAGACTGGCTTTGTCTCTGTACTGCTGCTGGGGTTGAACTCTCTTTCTTCTTAGCGCTAATGTTTCTCCTGCGGCAGATTAAGGTGTCAGGTAGAATAATGGTCCAGACGGATTAGGTAAGATTATGAATCCAGCACAGATATTATGATGGCTTTACACTTTAGCGTGTGATAAACGGCAATCATCTACTTTTCAAAATTGCTATAGTGTCCTTTTAGAGTGAAATGGGAGACGGAGACAAGCAGAGGTGGGTTCGTGAATTCAGTGACCACTCTGTTCGTTTGTCTTTCATGTGTATACGCTGGAGGGGGTTTGGCTCTTTCGTCTTTCAGCCATGCAGACAAAATGACGTTCGCTGAGTTCTAAAGACAAGGCATTGCACTTTATACTTGGTGCGTGAAAATGTGGCCCTTACTCAAGAATTAGTCATCTCCTGTTTGGATTTCTGCAAGTCCCTGGTAACCTGTATGTCAAAATACTCCCTTCAGCCACTTGTGCAGAGGAGCGAAGCAGCCGTGTCCCGATTTTGACATTTACGTGGATGATGCACCTCCTGACAGATGGAAGTGGGTGAAGTTGAAAGTTCTCCATGTCTGTATAGGAGAGGTTAACAATATGGGAGTTTCTCTGAAAGGTCAAATGGGGGCGGGGGGGGGACATGATCCTGACTGGGAAGGTCAAGGCCACCGACCTGCTCTGATCTTAAACCTCAACATAATTTCTCACCCTCTGTCAGTGGCTGATTGGGTTTCATATGTGTCAGTGCTGACACTCGGGCTCAGTGATACAATCTCCCTCCGCTGAGGCCTAAATATACCTTAAATAAGAAAGATCACAGAGGAAACTATTGTGTGATTTAGCAGATCAAACAAAACTGACTGACTGAACTTCCAGAATGCTGTAGTGGACAAACTGTGAAGTAGCAGACTGCATACTACACATATAGAGCTCATATTAATGAATTTGAATGGACAGTGAATTAAACTTTACAGAAGAAGTGAAGGTTGTTAAATGTTCTGTTTCTTTTGCAGTAAAAATGGGACGACATTTTGTGAGGATTCAATTTGAGCGTTGTCTAAATTGCAGTGTTCCAATGTTTGCACAAAGGCCTGCATGTGTTTAAATGAAGCTGACCTTTTGGAATTCTTCGCTGCTGGAATCAGGCCTGAAGTTTTGACACAGACCCGAATCTGTAACCCGAGAGTGCTGTCCAAGTCGGACTCGACCCAAAACAAACTATAATGTTTTCAATCAAAATCTGATCACAGGCAGGGAGCAGGGACTTCTATGTCTGTTGGGTGGACCCAAACCCAACCAGGAGGCAACCAGAAGAAACAAATCAATATTCTTATTGTTTTTTATTGCCTTTTATCATTTAACAATCCTCCAATCCTGAGCTGCGTCGTTCCCAAACATCCATCACCTCCATTCTCTAACACAAACGATATGTGGCCTGTGGTGCTTCATCACGGAACCCGAGCGTGAAATTCTGAACCTGACCCAAGCTCAATGTTTATCTTTAAAAAATAATCATGGAATCCCGTCGGGTTCGGACAGTCAAGTCGAGCTTTAATCATAATTTACAATTTATGTAACCAACTGAGTCCAGTACACTGGATGTATGTCTGTATTCATTTCTTATGCAAACATACTAAACTTCCAGGCTGTAGACTCTTCCCTTTGGTTTTGTTATTGCTGTTGAGTTTAGAATGCAGAAACTTTAAAGTCATTATTAAAGTGCACTGAAGCTTTTCTTTAAAGACTTGATTGCAGTCAGCAGTTCTCCTCCAATACAATCCTCTCTGCATGTTTGCTCTCTGCTTCTTCATCTGGTCAGTGTCGGGGTCACATAGGATTCCGCCATAGTAAGGGGAAAGGAGGCTATCTGGAAGGCGTAGTGAAGAGTTAGAACATAAGAGCACTCAGGCACAGCTCTTTGAAGCCTTTGCAGCGGTCTGCTTTTTGAAATGCTGATTTGGAGATTTCCCTATTGCTGCCTCCTGCCTGATGGCGGAGTAGGTGTTAATTGCAACATTGTGGGGATGGACTCTCGTTCGCATCCATTGAGGCCGGGCCAGGGTCGGCGGTGACCCCCCAACAGGCTGTTTTTGTGAAGGACCCATCCTTTCAGGCCCCCCTCCTGCCGCGGTGCCTCCTCTTTATTGGTGAAGGAGTGAAAAAGGGAACTCTGGCATGCAATTCCCTTGTTGTTGTTGTTGTTTGGTGTCGCCCACACACTCTTCCCACTGTGAAGGTCCTATAGCGGCGGGGGCGTTTGTGTAGGTTTGCCTCTTATTCACAGAAGTTCATTCACGCTCTGGGAGACCTGGGGGTGGGCGTCACACTGGCATCAGGCCTTTTTTGTCAATGAATGCCTCCGCGCAGCGTCCCGCAGGCCTTTCTCTGCGTTGCCTATACATTCTCCCGTCCAGGTCGCAGGAGCACCGCCGCCGAGCTGCAAAGGGGCAGACAGCGGTTTAGAATAGAGGTGAAAAATGAGGGTCCTGGATGGAGGGAAAATGAGAGTCAAGAGGACCAGAGGGAATTGTTTACATCCTCTCCTCGGGGCTGGATTGGTGCCAAACCTATAGCGGGGGCCGTGTGTTGCAACATGAACCAACAGAGGATTTGGAGTTTCACGATGCTGGAACTATTTAGTAGTGTTGTTCACTTTGTTCAATCACTCACTCACTGTCTTTATCTCCTAACAATCTCTGACCTCCCTGCTTGTCTGAACGAGATGTACACACACTCGAGCTGATCAGATCCTCCCATTGTTTTGTAAATCTTAAGACGAGGGGGGGGGGGTGTTACTATGTCTGCTAAGTCCCTGTTTGACTTTTTAACTCTGTTGCTTGTTTTCCTGCTTAGCTCCTCAATGGGGGTTAATGAATACTTTATTGCCACTTTACTCTGTGGATCTTAGTGGTCGTATTTAATTTCCCCCCGGGGACGTCCTGTGGCGTTTCCCAGAGTTTCGGAGCAGACTACTTTGCATTTCCTTTCTGTGTGAAGACAAAACCGGCCGAGAGTCCAAGATGAACCGTCCTGACAGAGGGAGAGTGAGATGAAGAGAGAGAGAGAGAGAGAGAGAGAGAGAGGGAGAGAGAGAGGGTTAGGATTTCACTCTTTACTTGTGTGCTTCCAAACTCCGAGTCGGTCCAAAGTCTCTCTCAGGGGCGACATAGCAGGTCAAGGTTTACTCACACTCATCTGCTGTCACCATTTCATTTTGGAGATGCTGTGTTTTATCTTTCAGGGGGGAAATTAAAGACAGAAGGCAAAGGTTCACGCTGCCACGCTACATGGCGAGGAACACACAGCTGTGCTTTACTTTATGAGGGATTCTTAGCTCTAATGAACACAATACGTAGGTGACCTCTTTGGAGCTCTTCATCCAGATAGAATAGAAGAGGTTGCACCTTCTCATCAATCCAGAGTTTAGTTTGCAATCTTCAAAAATAACAAAATAAACTAAACTTTTATAAAAAATGTCTTTGTTTGTTTGAGCTGGAGAGCTAAACATGTGTAGACCTCAGAACTTGTAGACCTTAGAACCTATAGAACTTGAAATGAAGGCATATTCTCGTGTTCACTAACCCTCAACTGGTGCTGGTTGACCGTAAACATGCCTTGTGTACTTATATATACCTTAAATATGACCAACTATGCTACTGTAGTTATGGTTGTATTTCCTTATATCAGTAATATGAACCAACTTTTCGACTTCATCCCGCACCTCTGCACTGTTTCTCTTTTTCTGCCCTTAACTCCTGACAGGTGGAGTTCAGCGCCGCAGCTCGAGCGTGACGAGTGTTTGCTATTCTAATGTCTGTAATTAAGTGGGTTAGCCTCTATTTTTCCATGGTAATGGATGACGAGGGCGAGAGGGTTCCGGGCGGTCCCAGTGCCCACCTCTGTCACAGGCCGGACCCCAGCCCTGAGCAATGGCTTTTTAATGGAGGCCTCTGAGCAAAGAGAGAGAGAGAGAGAGAGAGAGAGAGAGAGAGAGAGATCCAGCAAAACCAACCCGAGGGGATATTTTGAAGACTGGCAAAAAAGAGCAGTAATGAATAAGCGGCACTTCCTGTTTTCATAAATGTGGAAGCTGCATTGAGTAAATGTAATTGATCGGAACTAATTAGCGGCGCAGAGATAAACGAGGGTTGGGTGAGGAGCGGCGCTTTTAATGACACACTGCGGGGATGGAATGCAACATGGAATTAACTCCTCAACATCTCTGTGGAGGCTGCAGGCCCTCGCTAAAGCTCAGTCATGTGTTTGTGTTTGTGGGATAATCTCCAAGGCACTTTGGGACTCACCAGCCCCGCCAGCGTGCGTGTGGAAAGTGTTTGATGACGGAGGGGACTTTTCGGACAGACTTATGGAGATTGTGATTAGTTTCCAAAAGTTGTGTTGTTAGCAGTATTGCAGTGGAAATAAAAAGCGGCTGTGGGCAGCTGTGTTGTGATCGTTCAGCTGTGTTGTGATCGTTCTGCTGTGTTGTGATCGTTCAGCTGTGTTGTGATCGTTCAGCTGTGTTGTGATTGTCTGGTGTGTTGTGATCGTTCCGGGCACTTTTGGATTCCAGTCAGATGCTTGTTTGGTTGTGTGACAGAATGTATTGCTCTGGTTGTCTCTGGTCATCAGCACTGACATGTGGCTGATGTCAATGCAAGAGAGAGAGAGCTTACAGAGCATCATGCAGAGCTTCTTACAGAGCATCATACCTGTCCACAGTTGGCGGCGGCAGAGAAGAAGTGCAGACAGTTTGTTCTCAAAAAACAAGTTTCCACGGTCAAAAGATTTATTGACTAAATGCCTCCATGGCAACGTACGTGATTATATGATGACTCAGTTTATTATAATATGCTTGGCTGAAGGAAAAACAGGGGTGCCTTCTGGCTGGAGCTAAAAGGAAAATACAAGAAAGACGAGTGGGATTAAGCAATCTAAAAATAAATCTTTGGGATTTTTTGAAATTATACACTGGTGAGTTGCATAATTTTTTCAATGTGTGATCAAATCAAAGAAGTGGGAGGTGCTGGAGCTCATCTGGCTCTCTCTTAAGCGACATACCTCAGCCTCATTGCCTCTCGAGATGTCAGGAAAGTTCCCTTTAATCGGAGCAGAAGTCTGAACAAGCTTTGAAAAGAGCTGTCACGACCCGCCGACACTCGCTACTGACAGCCCATGGTTTATCTGTCGTAGCTTCCTCTCCTTCTCTACCACATCATCCACTCATTTGCCATCAATTCTTTCATCCCCCTATTAATCATTGATGCATCTATGTGTGTAAGCAACCTCTTCCAAAGTCTCCAGTGCTTTCAATTTCAGTTATGATCTATAACCCTGATGTTTTTTCATGCCGTGGCTCATAATTGATTTCATCTGCAGCCTGGATATGGACGACATTGAGCCTTGGGTGATATGAAAGGAAGTGTGACTGTTAAAGTTGAAGCTGCAGCCTTGGTTTGACTTCATCCCTCCCTTGTTAGGCAATAATTAAAAAAAAGGCCTTGAGGTTGATTGTGATAAATATGATGGAGGTGTGGTGAGTGTGTGTGTGTGTGTGTGTGTGTGTGTGTGTGTGTGGAGTGGGGAGGGGAGGGGAGGGGAGGGGAGGGGGGTGATGAGTCCTTGCCAGTAATACATCATTAACCTCACCGGGCTGTGGCGTGAATAGATATTTATGACTTTTAAAGCATCTCCTTCATCTTCGGAAGAAAACACTTGGGAAAACTCTGGCCGCTACAAATCTGCTGTCTGTTATCGTCCCATTTTGAGAACATAGAGTAAAATGAATGTATGTGGAAATGTGTTTTAACTCATTGTTTGCTTTGTAACACCAGAGTGAGCGTCGCCAGATCTCTTCTCTTGCACATCGCAGCTCACCCACATTAAATGGCTGCCAAATCCATGTGTGGTTGGCACCCAAATGCAAACAGAGTAATAGATACACTGGGAGTGTTTAAAGGTTCTTGCTGTGCTTTTACATGTCTCTTTAACTGCAAACCGTGTCTCTCTTTCCTGCCGAGCGTTGCCCAAATGAAACCATGTGAGTTTAGATTTTTGAATGAATTTAAAATTGTATTTAAAAGAAATGTTTCAAATCTTTTCTTAAGAGCCTGAAATACATTTTTTTACATTTTTGGAAATCAGAGGGAGCGGTTGTCAGTTGTCAAAATTACACAAAATTCTTAGGAAACAGGCTAATATACAAAAGCACCGGAGTGACCCTTTAATGGTGATGTACAGTGATTAATCTCCCACTATTCCCTGTAGTGATACGCTGCAGTTAATCACATCATTCTCAAATATTTGCTTTGCGGTGCACTCTCACTGGCTGAGGCTCAAGCCATACATCTCTGCTGAATACTCTACATTCTCTAGATAAACTTGCCTGGGGAAGCATATTACACGCACGCACGCTCTCTCTCTCTCCCTCTCTCTCTCTCTCTCCTGGAGCCCAGAGGTTCCAGCGGAGCTCTGTTTTGACATGTCCCGCCTTAATTGCCGCGTCAATTAAAATGTTTTTTCAGAGACGTTGTACGGGCGAGGCAGGGTTTTCCGAAAAAATGGCATGAGGTTCTGTCTTGTTCACAGCTACGCGTCGCCTCAGTGTGGGTGCAGAGAGGGTTGGGTCGGGTCGGGTCGGGTTGCTGGCGAGCCCAAATAACGAGCGAGCAGCCAAACGCAGACACGACTGTACGTTCCTGTCCAAATCAGATTAGGATATTACCGAGATAGCAGTAAGCGAGAGGCGCCTTTATCAAGATAGACATGCAGAGAGTGTAAAACGCGAGATGAGGGAGTGCAGATTGACTGTGAAGCATGAAGTGACTTTTCAGGAAATTGTCAGAGACGGAGCGTAATCTTTGAATAAACTGATGAAATGAAAGAATGGGATTATGTCACTGAAACCTAAGACTGACACGTGGCGTGCACCTTTACATTGTAGCTCTGGGGTTGATGTGAATGATGCCAAATGATGTGAATGTTATCCCAGCAGCTCTACTGTGCGGCGACGGAGCCAATGATAACACGCCGCATTAAGCGCTTTCATGCGTGTGATTTGCTGTGTTGACTCAGCGTATAAATCTATTTATCTCCTCCGCGCTCGGGCAAGAAGCACAAGAAGCTTTTTATACCAGAATGACGGTTAATTGCCGTTGCTACAAAAGAGTGTGAGAACAAGGAAATTCCCTCTGTAGTGGAGTGTGTGCTGTCTTCTTCTGCAGAGTTCCTCAGAGCTGCCCTCAGGATCATCGCCTCAAACTGGGATAAAGACGAGCCCTCACTGCAATTATCTCATTATATCATGCCAGAGAGTTAAAAGAGGCCCCAGGAATGCTTTCCCTCTCCTCTCCTTTACTTCTTTCTTGTCCTCTTTCCATACTTATTTGTCTGTCATTTGCTCCTCTGTGGATAAACATCGTCTCTGTGTGTGTGTGTGTGCCGTATTTCCTCGGCAATGACAGAGCGAGCATCCCAACGTTCGGGCCTCCCTGACGCCTCCCTCCTTCCCCGCCACTGTCTTGTCACTCACCATCGAGGAATTCGCTCAGAACAAAAGCAGCATTTTTAGCCACTTTGCAATCCATACTTCCGACCTCACCCGTCGCTCATTACGCCACCGCCAGAGCCTCTCAAGAGGAGCGCTGCGAGGGTCGGGGAGTAGCATATCCTGCCTGTCATTCCAAATGTCGGCGGACGTCAGGTATGTCTCACCGTTTCACATTCAAATCCAAGTAAGAAAACGCTGCCTGGTCATTAAAATCACGAAGGGGGGCCTTGTTTTGATTTTGCTGGAACACGGTGTTTTTCCTCGGCTGTCAAGATGTCTGAGTGTCTGCCGGCGCGGAGGATGTCACCTCAGGCACGGCTGAGCACGGAGAGACAGCTCTCCTCTGGGTTAATGAGGTGGAGGGAGGACGGAGGATGATGGTAATGATGATGATGATGCTACAGAGGTGTTGGTGACATACAGGAGAAAGTCGCTTGATACAACAATCGATTGTGCTTGGTTGAGGGAATACATTGATTCATGCAATCTCACTGATGTAGCAACACGTCCCGTTTATTCAGACAAATCCTATTAAATCTGTGCATGTACAGTATTTAATCACCTTAATCCCTATACGGTGTGTTTGTTAACGCACTGGATGAAAGTTACAGGAAAGGATTAGATTCTTAAATCAACAAATGTGATTATTTGTTGTTGGTTTAGACTGAAATGCCCCCTCTGCAGCCTCAGATGCACTCAGTCAACGGGCGTGGCAGCTTAATCGGGGCTGCATTGTTGTACAGTGAACATTTTGCTCCATTTAGACTTTTCATTGACTCTCCGTCTCCTCTCGGTCGCCTCCTCCTTCCTCACTTACTCCCTGCTGCGTTCTGTGGTCGTGCCAGCCCTCAGATGTTATAAACGACTGTGGATCTGTGAGCCTTTCATTGGTCTGCAGAGGGGAGTCCCTTTGTAAACTCCAAATGGTCGGGGTCAAAGCGAGGCTATCATGCACTGGGAAGAGTTATGGATGTACAAAGTGTTAGTTATTGGGATGATAAAAGGAAGTCTGAGAGGTTTATCAGACTCTCGCTCCAGAAACAACTGGATGGATTGTTAAAGGGAGTACAAACCTGTCAAAGTAGGAGCCTACGATGCACAGAGAGATGGATTTAGCCTTTTTTTCCTCACCTGATTATAGTACGGGACTACTGGAAAGCAGCAGCAATGACCCCTAAGTGCACTCAGTCTCTCTGACAGATCACAGCTTGTGACAGATCATGATGCTGTGCCATTTAGTCGAGATAAGGCAGGCAGCAGGGATTGAGAAGCTCAGATCAATGAGTCATTACAGGGAGTGCAGAGCTTTGGTCACATCGGGAGCACTCCTGGCTTAAGCACCAGCGCAGCCCGTCAATCCCACAGCGTCTTCCCGCCGGGCCTGCAGCCCGTGTAGGAAAACAGTAGGATTTTCTCCGGGATTAACTGTTGATTCCATTTCAAATACACCATCCAGGAATAATGAGGCAGGGCATCGACCTTTCACCTGACACTTTCCGTACTGCAACAGCAGCCTGTAGGCTTAGCAGTACCTTGACTTGGTTTACTTTGATTAGCATTTATGGATTCAAATATTCTGTGGAATGCAGTGGTGTGTCTCTTTGTATTGACACAGGAGCTCAGGTGCTCCACCGTAAGAAAAGAGGATTTAGATCCCAATGAAAAGAAAACAGGTTAGATGGAAAGATTGATGCTGACCAGATGTTTTCACAGGTGGCGATCGCTTTGTATACATTTACTAAGTAGTCGTTTTGCGAGTGAGAAACATTCGGAATTTGTTGTGCAGGTTAATGTGTTGTGTACTGGATTTAACCCCTGCTCTCCTGCATAAACTGTCCACTCTAAATTCCTAAAAAAATCCCTAAAGCTCATTGAAGGCTCTCAATGGTGTTACTCCCTAACTATATTTTGGCAGATATTGATCAAAGTTGAAAGGGGAGCGCCTGAAGCCCTGAATGTGTGTAAAGTCAGGAGTAATCAATGATTGACAGTCTGTTTTTCCGTCATCAAGGTCACTTTGCCAGTTTGAGTGTGTAGCAGAGCTGCGGGCCATCAAGTGATGAGTGAGGGCGAGGGGTTTGTTTTTGTCTTTTCACATTCTGCAGTACCAGAGGAAGGTCAAACTGAGGGAACGAGTCTTAGCCGGAGTGCTACTTCAGCCCAGAAAAGAGGTGGACAGAAGAAGTAGAATCTCTATCCGGGTAATGAAAAACAAATGTGAAGAAAAGGTGTGAATCCTTGCAGAATCCATTGCGATTGGAACACACTCCTGCCAGAACACATATGAATGAGGTCTCGCTCACACTGGAACTGTTACTAGTGCGTGTGTGCGTGTGTGTGTGTGTGTGTGTGTGTGTGTGTGTGTGTGTGTGTGTGATCCAGACAGTTGGGACATACATGAGTTCCCAATAAATAATTGCTTTGAATTAGAGCTGCTTGTTGCTGCAAATGCGTAACTGCACTTGGATTGAGGCAGAAAAAAAAGTTGTTAGTTAGAGAAAAAAGACAAAAAAACACTTCTACTGCAAAATCAGCTCAGTGGAGTAAAACTACCCTGCTGTTATTTTGCTGAGTGTGTGTTTCTTCGCCCTGTGGTTCATGTAACGTCTGCACATTGTTTAAATAAGATGTATGGCCCTGCAAAGTGAAGTGGCGTTTCACCTCAAATGCTGCTTTACGAATCACTTGTTGCTACCGCATCAGGAAATTTACTGTTTTCTTTTCTTGTGTTGAAATATTGAAGATTTCACGTGTGTGTGTGTGTTACGCTCGGGCCAGAGCAGTCGCCTTGGGATGGGACACAATCGCAGAGTTTGTACTTGTAAAGATCCCACCTGGTTGGATCGAATCCAGTTTGGCGTGGGAACAGGAGAGGGATCGCCTGATTTAGAAAGCATATTGGCTGATCGGGGGGGATAAAATGAAATGTTAAATGTAAAAAGAAGCCATAGCTCGCGGGGTTAGAGGAAGAGAAAAGAGGGATGCCTTGGCTGTCGCTCTTTTTCTCTAAGCGTTGGGGTTTTGGTTGATAAAGCCAAAGCAAACACCTCAATTTTCCACCTCAGAGGAACCAAGCACAGGAAGCTTTCACACGCTTCTTGCTTTCACTTTCCTCAACACCTCCAACCTGTATATCCCTCATACACACTTTTATTCTGCCACGTTGAGAGAATCGCTGCAAACGATGAATTTTCGGAGCCGTTACAGTTGTTGCACTTCACGGTCGCGTTTGTGTTTAAATCCCTCCAGCTGCCTCGTTCCCTGAATCATCGCAAAACACGCTTGTGGTGTGCGAGGCGCTGGGCTTGTGTTCGTGTGTATGTGTGCATGCTACGCATATTATGTGTACGCGTGTGAGAGACAGAGGGATGAAGCCTAAGAAAGCGTGTCATCAGCTTGAACCACACACACACACACACACACATTCTCTCACCCACTCTGTTTGCTTCTCTCTCTATCCATCTCCTGCAGTTATCAGCCTGATTTTATCACCCTGTTAGCTGCAGGGAGATTACCAGCGACAAACTGGGATGGCTAAATCGGCTTGGTAAACTCGCTGACCCATCAAACCGCCACCCGCCCCACCCACCCCCGATCCTCTAGGTCCTTAACACCGCCTTACATGGGCATAGATGGTGGTCTGCCACCAACAGGAGAGATAATAACAGTCTTAAAGATAAAGCTATAAAAAGGAAACTGACCAACCAACGACCAAAAAAAGTCTCAATTACTTTTACTCACATTAAAAGAGTCGGAGAAGAAACTACGAATTGTAAACAGTATTTGCTTTTAGAGTGTTCATTGGGTTGAATTTTACATTGATTTCTATCACAATAATGTGATTGAAATCCCCATAATTAGATATATAACATAATATATTGACCCATGTGAGAAACCTTGTGAAAGAATCAAGTATAAAGGAAATCATGAAACAAGGAAATGAATAAGATCTGTAGTTAAATAGTGTTCTCATGTTGATCCTACACTCTGTTATTCTCTCTTATTCTCTGCTTTTATCCATTGACTGGATCAGCTGAGCAGATGACCGACCCAGAAACGTAAATTGGTCAGTTGGGGACAGCCGACTCACAAAATGGAATCCGGTCGTCTTGAGGGAGCCTATTATCTCATACCGGCTCTCAAAGTGGATAAGCAAGGCCCTTTAAAAGCAGCAGCAGGCTTACACCATCACAGAGCTCCGCCGCCTCAACCTTTGCTCTGCTGCGTGTCGGACCTCTGTGCGGGTCGACTGTAGCAGCGGCTGAAGAATGGACCACCGCTCCTGCTTTCCCATGGGAGCGTGTATTAGGGATGCAGGTCAGCGCGGGCTGCCCCTGTTGCTCCACCGGCCCAGAGGGGGAACAGCAGCGGCGGCAAAACACAGAGCTTGTTTTTAAAAGGATCATCAGCTTCGTTCCAAATGATCGCCGCTTCAATAGCCAATGGAAATGATGCAACAACGCCCCTGACACATGCATGCACAGAAAAGGATTAACTTTTAATCCCATTTCCTGTGCCTAAAGCCTGGGAATCACGGGTGCATCGGAACTCAACTGGCCGACCCTCCCGTCCCCGAGAAGGGACGTCCCCTCAAAGTCCTGCATTCAACCAGAGCATCTCCCTAAAATCAGACTTGACACCGTATAAACGAAACCAGAAAGGCTGTCGACTTTGTCATCGATGCCGCCCACCTACCCCCCTTTCCCGAGGAATTCTGGGAGATGTGTAAGTGCTGAGGTGGCACTGCAACACAGGGTGAGGGAGCAGCAGGAGCCTGATGGGAGGAAGAGACCTGGAGCAGAGACACAATGGCCGCTGTCACAGCTCGTCCGGCTTTGCTGTCACTCTCAGGAAGAGACTGGAACAATTGACCTCCCACACATTGGGGCTTCACACTGTTTTAACATCCACACACTCAATTGTAGCGGCCACATACATTAGTTTGGTATCCTGTGTCTATTGAGTTGTAAATCTTCCTCTCCGCTGGTCAGGATACACCTGAGAGACATGCGGAGGTGTCGTTGCTCTGCCATGCTCGTAGTTTTCTCCGAACGAGAAACTAAAGCTCAGAGCTCAGAACTTAATTCCAAACTTCTTTACGCTCTGTAGTTCCTTCAGTTGGACCCTCGCTCCCATTCCCGGCGCAATGATGAGTTTGTATACGGAAATTTGAGCTACTCAGCTTTGTAACTTCCACGTCTCCAATGCACAACTTACCTCCAGGTGGCAGATCACACGCTTTTGTCTAATGTAACAACAAAGATGTCGCCAAGTCTCTCTTGTGGATGGTGTCTGAGCGAGCTGGTTCACATCCCAGAATAGCAACCAGCAAAAAAAAATTGGCAGCTGCTTTTATTATTTTGTTCTTTTTTTTCACTCATTTCATGATTTTAAATCTCTTTAGTTCTGCCAAATGTCTAAATGCAACTATTTCAAATGTCAAAACAAATGTTTCTGCGTTAATAATTCTGGGACCAAAAGCAAAACAAAGGAAAGTTTGTGAAAAAAGTTTCAATAACAAAGTTCATTGAACATTGAAAATGAGTTTGATTGCGGAAAAAAAGTTGAAAACCTCAAACAAACAGCTTCAAATCATTCAGTAACAGATCAAACATGTTCCTTTGACGGCAGGCAGCCAACAGAACTATAACCTGTTTGGTTTATGAGACTGGCAGAGGCCTGGGAGGCTCCTGGTTAAGATTCAATTCTTCAAATATCCTACAGGTCGTAATATTTTGCTCAGACGTCAAACGGTTACTCTTGTTTACAATTCGTACAATCTCTGTTTCAAGCTCCGAGTTTCAGTATTTGAGGGCGTCTCGGTTTTCACCGGCTTGAACGTTCTCACTGGAGAGGGAAAGACAGGCAGATCCATCTTCATTACAACGAGGCCGTTCTGGTCTCGTAGCTGTCGGTCTCCTCCAGCTGCAGGCACCCGCGGGACCCAGACAGCAGAGCCAAAGACGGCCGAGTGTCTCTCTGCTTCCCGATGCGTGGGGATTACGGGTCTGACTCGAGTTTGAGGCAGGTTAAGATAAGGAAGGCCAAAGGTAATGGGGCTCTTTCTTTAAGGGATTTTTGTGGATGATTCCCAAAATTCTCCTGCTAATGGTGGTGTGTGCACTCGCGACCTCCTCTGGCTTCTGCAGTAAAGCGTTCAGATGAATTTACCGTGCTAAATGTACTCAGGAAACCATGAGGTATGCATGTAACTGTGGCTAGACAGACACCATATAGCTGTGATTCATTGGTTCACAGGGTGTAGTAATTCATAGAGTGCATGTGGATGTGTGCTGAGCTGGAGATCTGGGCTGGGGAGCGTTAGAGTGATGGCAGGGAGGTTACAACCCTGCGCCCAGTGAGTCATTCCCGACCCACACACAAGCATACACAGACGCGCACTCTCCCTCTCTCTCTCTCTCTCTCTCGCTCTCCCTCTCTCCGTCTCGTATTTACCCCTGCTCCACACAGACTCATTGGGATTCTGAACAGGCCCTCCAGTAATGCCACTTTACCCCAGGCAATCCCTGTTTCCTGATTCCACTCAGGCTGAGGAGAGATAACCCTGACCCTCAGCTAATCCCAGATTAAACCAGAACATAAAGCGCTGCCACTGCTGCCCGGCAACCTCTGACCTCTGCATGTCTCCCGGCTCAGGCTGCAGCCCTGTTGACCAACGCTTAGAAAAACAGTTTTATCCAAGCACTAAACATGACGCATCACTGCCATTACTTTATGGCACAAATATCAATTCTTATCGAGAAAACATTTCTTCCATGATTGCACTTGATTTACGACAACAATCAGTCATGCAAGCGTAAACAGCAGGGACGTTTGCTGGAGAGCTGTGCAGGGATGGATGTGTGGGATGTGATCGGGGCAAAATCTGTCACTGTTGGGTTGGAGGTTGTTAATAAAACACATGTCCGCTAAAACTGAGTTGTGTTTGTGCAGATGTGTGTGATTACACCGAGACTCTCCTGGGAGGATCTCCTTTCCTACTAGTTCTCCACATTTCCCATCTACCTCAGCTGCATCTGTACTTTCATGTGTTTCTATCTGACTGAGAGGGAAAGGAATTGTGCTGGGTTGTTTGGGAGAAAGTGTGATACCAGCGCACGTCTGCTTTTTGTTGCAGTAGCACTGACTTTACCTTTGCTTTGAGGTTCTGGTTTGAGGTCTAGATTAAAAATAGAAAGAGCTTTGTGTTCTATAGTACGACGTCAGTTTCCATCATAGATCTGTCATCGCCTCTCCGCCATGTTGCTCACCCTGTGCTGTACTACAGGGCATCTGTCTGCTGTTACAAGATTTGCGATGAAGATGGAGACAAATATGTACCCTGCCCAATCGCAACCCCACCTCCTCCACCCCCACCACTCCGCCTCTCCATCAGCACGCCGGGTTTGGCAGGAAACAGGAGAGGAGGCTTAGGTGATGGGAGCCAGAGGCCCTGTGATAAGGCCATCTCCCGCATGAGAGCCCATCAGAGCTGACAGTGAATACAAATTGGTGCCATTAGGGTGGGGGGTGGGGCACTACAGTGGCTCCTAATTATAGAGCGGGTGAGCCCCCCTCCCGGGTCACTGGGGAAGCGCCTGGGTGGGCGGGTGCATTGGTAACGAGGTGATGATGGCGGTAAACAGCAAAGTGTCGCGCCTCGCATCGACACAGAACGTAGCTTCTAGATACAACGAGGTCTGAACTGCTGGTTAATGATGCATGGAATGGGAATGCATTTAGTACATCCATTATGACTGATGACATGTGACAAGAGAGGGTCTCACCTTTCCCCCAGTGAGGCGGCTCACAGCAACAGAATACAAACAACATGACATGAATACTCAAGAACGTTTGCTTTAATGGCCGCAGAAACAATTTGCTCTTTTCAAAATGACACCAGATCAAACAAAGCATTTACATGCACCAACAACAACTACTGTAAGTTCTTCTGCTATATGATGATGCTTTGGTTTGGTTCTGATCAGTGTTTGGTTCAGAATTGTAGTCAAAATAATGAATGAATGAAGATTTGGAAGTAATTTAAGTTGTGTTTATGCACCTTGACAGAGGCAAAGAGCACGGGCAATTTCTCTTTAAAGTCACATCATCTAGTATCTCTTATCTCAAAGTACAAGCCAGACGTACATTAAGAAGTTATTACATTGTTCTCTATTTTTGATATAGAGTCATAGTTTATATAATCATAACATTGAGTTAATTTCACAAAGTTTGTCGTCTGAAGGTTGAGCACAAACAGGGTTGGATGTGTAAGTAGTAGGCAGGTGTTTACTCAGGCATGCTGGGTTATGTGTGTGTTTCCTCTCTTACTGCCTGACGCTTCGCCAACACACACACACACACTTGGAGAGGATGCGGTCTAGCTTTAACCGCGTGACTGAGAACACATCACAAAGGGTCGCCGTGTCGATGTGGGCCCGACTCTTTAGCGTCATTGCCTGGGTCAGATGGTATCTCCTCCTGCCCGTGGATCTTATGGAGTTCTGCTGAGTGATGCACGCGTATCTGATGTGACACAGTGGCCGAGGTGCTGACCGCTTTTATTATCCTCCATCCCACAGAGTGACTAAGCCGAGGCGGGCAGCTGCTGTGTTCCCATGCTGTTATCGTTCCCTTTCATTTAGCACCGTAGCCAACCACCTACCAGTCCCCAGTAATCACACCAGCATTCTTCTACTACTGTGTCACTTCTCTGCTGGCTTTGAAGCGTGCAGCTTACACAAACCCAAATAACTCACGTTAATGTTTGACACGAAGACAAGTTGTGTTGAATGAAGCCGTCGAAGGAGAGTAGAGGAAAAGCACGGTGGGCCCAGGGAGCCGCTGATTTGAAGTGACTCTGCTAACAAGTGGAAAGAGACACAAAGGAGATATCAGAGGGCACACGCAGGTCCAAATCCTGGAGAGGGTGCCCTAATCTCCAATTGAACATGTCAGTGTGCACAGCGATTGCCCTCATTAGATCTTTATCCTACAATCACAGGAAATCACTGTGAGAATGTTGTGTTAGATTACGATAATGGAAAACCACAACTGCTCTCAGATACCGGCGTCTGGATGAGCGCCCGCCTCCAGTGCAATTATGTACAAAATAAATCTGACTCTGGGATTCTTGTGCCACTTTTTGTGAAGTGTCTATAAAGGGGGTGTGCAAGAGGCATTTGCATGTGTTGTTTTTACAGCTTTGTCGGGACACTCGGTAGTAAGGTGTAAATTCATTTACACCCAAAAGTTAAATGTCACACACCGCTGACAGCATGTCAATATTTAAACATTTAAGGCGCTGCCTAGAGAGTCGACTGAAAGCCCAAACAAAGACCTTTTTGCTCTGGTTTCTGCTCTTCTATTGGCATATTTACAATAGAGGCCGTGTTGCATTTTGGGCCGAGAGAAGACAGAATGACGACAGTGATCCCTGATTACATGGCAGATAGCAGCTGTCTGGCCGCTCAGCCTCAGCTCTGATTCCCAGCTTCAGCGCCACTTCCTCAGCAAATATAGCATTCACCAGAAGTCTTGCAGAACTCTTAGACCTGTGGCATTGTTGAACAGTGACAGAACTGCGATGTGGGCAACATTGCAAGTTTCCCAAATAAGTCTGAATCCATTTTACCTTGGGCTCCGTTTACCTTCATTACCTGGACGTTTCCTCCTCTCCATTGACGACATTCAAAATATTTGGCCAGGAGTTCTGACAAGTGTTGCCTTTGATGTGTGAGAGCACCCCACGCACACACACCTCTCCTGCCCCCCTTTAACACCCTAATTATCACTCCTGCCACTCCAGTGTGTGAACTCACACACCTCTATCTGACAGGTTGGAAACTGCCTTAGGACAGTGCTCAGGTAGTGCAGTGTGTTTGTGATGTGCCCAGGGCCAACAGGATATGTAGTGAATTGAATTTGCATGTTTTAGCTGAAATCATGAAAACTTTGTGTTACTGTTAAACCAACAACCAACCAACCAACCATCCACCCATCCATTATACATCCATCGTCCATCATTCATTCTTTGGACTTGCTTATCCTATGCAGGGATGTTGTTGTTGTTGATGTATTTTTCTAAGCCTTAATTTGGTTTCCATTCATTTTTTTGTGTGGTATTGAAATTAGCAGGGTTTGGGTTAGCAGACTCTTGGACCTTGCTCAAGTGATTGTTGCTGCACGTAATTCAGCCACACCAAATGAAATAGAGAGCCATTAATCCTG
Organism: Genypterus blacodes; assembly: GCF_046128005.1. NCBI lineage: Eukaryota > Metazoa > Chordata > Actinopteri > Ophidiiformes > Ophidiidae > Genypterus > Genypterus blacodes. The sequence goes on from NW_027466831.1 coordinate 6,004,675, forward strand.
CAGGTGATTTGCTCTGCCCTTCTTGTTCAGAATCAGAACCAAAACACCACAAACCTCTTCTCCTTCCGCCCCCATCCCCCAACTCTCCCCGCCCTCGCTGGTATTCCACACTGACTTGGGTCAGCTTCAAGCAGCAACACGCTCTGCAACATCATTGGCAGGGGCTTGCACTTTTTAATTCATCCAATTTGAAACCAGAGAACTATGTAGTGAGGTTGAAAACCCACATCACTGCCATGTGAGCTGGTGTTGTCTGCGCTGTCGTACGCCACCGGAGTGTGTTTACCTTCCCCTTTATTTTCCCCTTACTCGCTCCATGTTATGTTTAAACATTCACTTCTCAGTTTTCCATGATCCAGTCGTTTGCCTGATGCTTCATGTAGATATGCCAGGAAGGTTAGAAGAGCAGGGCGGGCGGGGCGGACCCTAAAGTCGTGCGTGATGCTGGGATCTTTCCTTAATGAGAGGAAGTTCTAATGTTACTGAAGCACAGCGCAGAGAAGGATGCATTAACAGCTGAATATGATACACAAAATCCAGTCTCCTTTTTCCCTTGTGTCACAGTATGGTGGGAAATCATTCCATATAAGACAGCATTACCCAGTGTGCATTTATATTACTGGAGATGTGATCTTCAGAGTGAACTGCATGTCGGTGAGCTGCGTTTTCCTGTCAAAACATATTTCCAAAGTAAACTTGGCCCCGTTGGCTATTAATTTAAGATGGAGAGATTTGCTTTAACGTGCAGGCCTGCAGCCCGGAGATCACCGTCAGCAGCCAAGTCCTCCTCCCGGGAGGAAGACGGCTGGCTCAGTTTGATACCACGTTGCTCAATCAACAAGGCAAGTTGATAAATATGCTGACTTTGGGTCTGAGGGTGTTAATGGGGCTGCTTGACACATCCTCAGGTCTACCAACACGCAGTCACAAATACGTTTTGAGTCTCAATCTCAATCTCTCTTCAATCAATTCAACCAACGCAATGAAAACCTGTTTCAAAGTAAATCACTTGTGTATATTTGGCATTCTGGTGCTTTCTTTTCTGTGTTGATCTGACAAACACAGCATCTTCACCATGCTGTCAAATGGAAGCTCTGGACAGATGAACAAAAACTGTCTGTAACTTAAGTCTTCCTGACTTTGTGAAAGATCATTGTGGGAGACTTCTGAGATTTCTCATTCTGACAAAATCGCACCTGTGAGTAGACTTTAAAAATCTGTAATAAATCAATATGATGAGCGTGTGACCAGCTGCTTCCACACACACAGGGAGGCAGGGAACTGTGTAATGCCTGGAAATTAAATAATGAAGGAGAGAGGGGAGAGCAAAGAAAGACATCCCACAACATTCCAACAGTGATGATCAATTTCTGCCATCCTACTCAGGAACACCCCAAATACATGTGTGGCCCTTTAATCGCAGTATATTTCTTCATCCATTTTTTTTGTAATTGTAAATGGATCTCCATTGCACAAGAGGAAAATAATTACATTACTCATTACTTCTGTGTTACTTTCTTGAAGTCCCACCATTCCATTCTGACAGGTGTTGTCATTGCAGTACAAACACACACACACACACAGGCAGAGTATCCCTTCATCGTGTAGCTGGAAAGATGATCTTCACGCTCTGTGGATGATGCGGTCGTGTTTTCCACATTTTGTAACGTTGCTTGTGTAGTTTGGTGTCACACAGAGGCGACTCTCACCTGGACACATTTTACACTCAGGGATCTTTATCTTTATGGCGTTCTTATCTTTGTAAGTGGGTGTTTGGCTCCAACACTGAGTTCAGCCATGGTGTGTTTACAGGGATTATGACAGCTTTCAGTCCATAGGGAGTTCCATGAGTGTGTGTTCACGCAGACCATCAATGTTTGCTGTATCAGAGGTTTTTGAAAACTTTTTGAAAGCAATTTTAAAACACACCTTTTTCTCAAACTATCTAACTGTACGCTGGTAATACTGTAAGCCAGCTATTATATCTAGAACAATTATTGGCCATAACTTAATGATCATCTATCACTGTTAGAATACTCAGACGTGGTTATCAATACTATAACTGCACCTGTTGTCCTTAATGGGCTTAAACAATTAGATTTCTTTCTCGTGGCTTTATTGACATTCTTAACTGTGCAGACTTTTCAACTTGTTATTGATTCACAGCTCTTTGTTCGTCAGCAGAATTAATTTGGCTGTGTTGTTTTCTTCTAGGGATATCGATCTGCTTTTGCTTTCTAGCCCGTAAACACAAAAACATGCCAGAACCGCGAGGTGATCGTCTTGGCTCGTGTGTCTGGCAGCACCGACCAGCTCACATCCACTCTCTGTCATGCTCTCATTCTTGTCTTTCTCTCAATGCAACTTTTAAGTGAGTTGGCTGAGATGCTGACATTAAGATATAATGTTTTCAGGCGTCATCTTACCCAACTCTCTGTCCTCAAACACTGAGAGAAACCTTCCTGGCAGCCGCAGCAGAGTGTTAAGTTGTGGGAACTGGCAGCGGGCTGTGTGAGGCAGGAGTGCCTGGAGATGTGGGGAGAGAGGAGAGGATTGTCCATGTTCAGCAGACTGAATAGGACAGAAGCCTGAGCTCTGGCTCCTGCATGATCGCTTGCCCTTCTACTACATGTGTACCACTAGTCTACATGAATGAGTAAAAATAGGGGAAGTAGGCGAGCGTTCTCATTCACCCACGACGACTTCTTGTTGGCGTGCGAGCATTGGTGTACCAGTGTAAGAACGTAAGCGAATGAGTGATGGAGAGACATTAAGTGTAAGGATCAGGTTCCCTTACCGGCTTACTTTCTCCTCTAATAGAGCCACTGCCATTCCACAGGGGGAAGTGGTGCGTTCCCGAAAACAAAGCCCCCCTCTGTGTGTGCGGACCCCCCAGAGTGAACCTAAATCCTACACGCAGTAATGGTCTACTTTAAGAGTTTATCTGGCTCTAATAGACACACTCGCACACTGCTCCCAGACTTTAAATCTCCAAAATGCTGTCATGCCTTAAAGCAGCTGACAAATTGACAGTAGTTGGGCCACTCTGAGCCCCTGCGCTTCAAAATGTGTAAACTCCTTCTGTGTGTGTGTAGTGCAAACAGTACAAGTTGGACCAGTTGGAGAAAAAAAAATCTGCGTTGTGTTTCGGAAATCTTCTTTCTTTTATCTTCTTCTTTCCTTAATCTTATTGACACCATATCATTATCAGACTCCATAGCACCATACAAGTTAACTCTGAATGATAAGGTTTTGAGTGTTGACTTTACTGATTGTTGTGTTTTTGGTCTTGTTTGTGAATCGTGGCCATTATATAAGCACGATAATACACTTTGTCGTGTCCTTTATTTCTGCACATTGCTCCTTTTGGTGTGAATCATTCTTTATCTCTCTCTCACACACACACACACACACACACACACACATGCCCTCCCTCTTCCTGGAGCCTCTGCGCCTCACTGATTTGTAGCTGAGTGTGTTTGCCTCGGCCTCGGTCTCGGTCCAGGGACCTGCTGGGCTCGCTTCCACAGGTGGCCTGACCTCTGAAGCAGCGCAGCGGCCGAGCTCGGTCTGCCGCCATTATGCTTCCTCAATTAACATTTCGGCAGAGCAGAGTTCCATTTTGCTCCTGACCAAGGAGATGTTTGACTTTGGGAATAAAGCAGAAAGAGGGCAGAGGAACTGGAATGTTTGTCTACTGGAGTTCCATCCCATGGTGAGATTCTGAGTTTGATCTGCCCACTTTGTTGGAGTGTATGTTACCATTGGTGGTTGTATATGAAGTGTGAGGAGAGAAGCCCCATCAGAGTCCATTACTTTGCTGTGACATAGCATTGTGACATGTCGTGGTGTATATTAAGATTATTCCATGATAAGGAGATTGGATTACATGTGTTTTTAGGCTTGTGAATGTAAAGCTCCCTGTAGGGTGTGTTGTTGCTATGGAGCGTTCACATTCCCTCCTCAGCTGACAGATGGTCCCATCCAGCAACTCTCTGACAACAAACATACACCCAGGAGTTGCTGACAACCTGCCTCAGGAAGGGCTTTGACTGCCCTTCGGAATGCGTGTGTGTGTGTGTGTGTATATGTGTATATGCACATGGCTTTCCTATCCGGTGTGTAGTACAGATACACACATACATAAACACAGCACATTGCTGAAGCGTATTGGGACTAATCATTCAGCTGAAGTCTCAAACACAAATAATCACAGGGTTAAACCACATGTTGCAGCTCCTCTGACAGCTGTCAATCTCCCCGCTGACCTGTAAACAGACCTTTGGTGGGCACGGTTATTAAATCAAACTGTACAAATATAGCAAATCTAATGCTATCAATCTTTGCTTATTGACGTAACCCGGCGTTAAATTTAGATCTGGCTTGGAAGGACGGGTAATATCCGATTCCACGGGGAGAATGTTTAAAAAGGTCTTTAGATGGTGTTTATTTTAAGGTCCTATGCTCGACATGTTGATTGCGTTGCACACTTCGGAGTCCAGACTTCCTCCTCAGAACCTCCCAGAATGTTTCAAACACATGACCACACATACCTGCTTATGAAAACAGCCTGAACACATATATGGTTATTTATCAATGGCCCGAAACCTTATTTTTAAATGTCTGGGGCCTGACACCCAACATTGGCTTCATTCCTCCTTTCCTTCCTTTCCCTTTTACTCTGGCGCTATACTGTTTTAATATATAACATATAAATAGTGAATAGTGTGTTTGACAGTTTATCCTTGGTTTCCCTCAACCACATTTTGGGTGCTGAAACGACAAAAAGTAGCTATGGGGTATCCTCCAAGAGTGATTCCCTGTTTCAGTTTCCTGTAAGGTAAATAGTAGAAATGGGAATTTCCCAACTGTCGGCGTCAAACCTCTGTGTTTGTCTAACAATATGTAAATGCCACCTTGTAATGCCTTTCCCCTATAGATAGCGGAGGAGCGTGTTTGCTTATGGTGTGGCACGGAGCCTGTGCGTTGCCTTGGCGGTGGCCTCCCTGTACGTGGTTGCTGAACCCAGAAGAACATATCAAACAAACGCTTCAGCGCAGTGCTGTAGGGAGATTGTGTTACTCTCGACATGAGCGGACGTGTCAAAGGCGCAAAACTCTCTGCTGACCTTGAAATAGCTGAGAGAGCCTCTGTCTCTCTGTCGTGGATGGAGAGGAGTGTAAACCCACGTACACTCACTTTACACATCTTAGGCTGGCAAACAATGTACACGGTGTAAATGAATAGTTGTATCCTTAAGCACAACTACATCGCTTTGTTGCTCAGATGTTTGTACCTGACATTTGGTTTTGATCTATCACATCTAGATTGATATTCCTGATTTTTTTGGGAATATCCTCAATATTTCCCAGAGGTGCCGGTTGTTGATGTTGCTGTATTGGAAAGAGATTACGTAACACCTAACCTTGCTCCAAGTCTTCCATTATCGAAAAGTCATTCGTCGGTGCGGTCTTGGACTCCAGCGTCTCGTCATGTTATTCTCCCAGGGTGACAGGGAAAATGGCTGGGAATTCATTTATAACTTGTGGCTCTTTCCTTAAAGCCCCAGTTATGTGTACCGCTCTTCAGCCAAGATACAGAAATGATGAGAGACTTTTTCTCGCAGGCCCTCTGATCCACTCACAGGCGGCATTAAGCCGTCAACACCGTGACACAGACACTCGGCAGCACTTGTCTCTAATCTGTGGTATCATATTACCACAGCGATGGTGGAAAACCATCAGATAATTCCAGTGGACGCACAGGAGTGGCACCAGGAATGTGTCAGTTGTGCATACATGTGTGTGTGAAAAAATATGTGTGTGAACCACAGCTGTCATTAATGCTTTTGTATCTCTCTCTCCCTCCCCCTCTCTCTCTCTCTCTCTCTCTCTCTCTCTCTCTCTCTCTCTCTCTCTCTCTCTCTCCGTACAGAGTTGAGAACTACCGGCACAGCTCATCACTTCGCTTACATCCTCAACACCACCGACTACCGGATCCTGCGTATGGATGAGGACCACGACCGGATGTATGTGGGCAGCAAGGACCACATCCTGTCCCTGGACCTCCACGACATCAACAAGGACCCGCATATTGTAAGGCCCCATGTTCCACCTTTGGGCCCTCAAATGGGCGTTTGCAGTGGAACAAAGCCAGCGTGTTTACATCAGCACTTCATCCGGATTCCTTAAGAGCCAAATGTTCTGTTTTATTCCCCCAGCAGCAGCCATTTTGATTATCCCACATCTAGTTTGTGTTGGAGTTCAGTTTTCTCTTCAATAAATGACTGTAATTGGGTTATCACAGCCCCCAGAGGACTCATAGTAGCCTGGGTGGATATCCCTTTGGCAATCTTAGGCCCAGAAGAATCCTATAAACGTCAATGATGTATAACATTTTGGATTTGAACCAGAAAATGTCCTATGTTCCCACTTGTAGATCCACTGGCCAGTGTCCGAACGCAGAAGGATGGAGTGCCTCGTGAGTGGGAAGGACGCCAATGTAAGTACGCCCGTTGACAGCAGCGCGACCATGGCAGTGTTCAGCTGATTTTCATACCTTAGTCACGGAAAGATGTATTCAACTGTAAAACGACGCATCATTTCATACCTACATGCCCTAAAATAGATGATTGTGAATGTTGAAGTGATTTTAATGTGGAGGAACCTGCCTTGGCCTTGTAAAATTGTCGGTTCACCTTCTGTTGGTCCAGCTAGACAGGAGTGAAATAGACCGGAGAAGTCTCGCCGCCCGCCTCATAGCTAGACAGAGGAGTGGAGCACAACAGCACAGAGTTTGATAGATCGTCCCAATACAGTCGTACAACATTACTGCTTTGTTTTCGAGGGTCAGCTCAGTTAAGATTCAATCAAGTTTCCATTCATCACTCGGGTGAGGTCACTGCAAATTTGCTGGACGCATACAAGCCAAAACAGATTTATCTTCCATAATTGCTCTCAATGGCTTTTTTTTCTCTTTTTTTGTAGTTCTTCTGTTGTTATTGTGATATTTCACAATAATGTTTCATTTTCTCCTGTCGCCCTTTCTCTAGGAGGAGTGTGCGAACTTCATCCGTCTGGTGGAGCCGTGGAATCGCACTCAGCTGTACGTCTGTGGGACAGGAGCTTACAACCCTGTCTGTACCTTTGTCAACCGCGGACGCAAACCACAGGTTCGAAGACATTTCTCAGAATAAATGATCAATTAATGAATCTTCCACACTGGAAACCTAGCTAGCGTTCTCCATTGCCATAGAAACTTCATCTCTTCTTCTTTATCTCACACCACTACTTCCTACTGGCATTCCAGCCTCCTTACGCTTGGTGCACTTTATGATGATTTCCCTCCATCATTAAGCGCGTTCATGACACCATATCACCGCGTCTGGCAAAGCAGCCTGAGCCGCCTCACCTGCACACAGCTGTCGTCCCCTGTGTGCCGTAGTCATAGCTCCTCTGTTTAGTCTCAGCTTTTAATGGGACCTCTTGAATTTCCTCCACCTACCTTGTCATACTTCCCTTTTTCAACACCCCACTCTTCTTTAAATATCACACTTGTATCCCGATGGCAACCATGGGACTTTTTTTTTTAAAGGGGATAAATAAAAAGTAAATTTCCCACCGGAGTCTCCCTCAGGGTCACAGACTGCTGCAGAGAAGTTGTAATAGTGAGAATTCCTTGCATGACTCCCCTGCTACACATGTTTCTTACATGACCCCTCACTAACGAAGGGCTTCCATCCATCCATTCACTCACCCACCCATCCATCCACCCCTTCATCCATCCATCCAGGCCACCCGCCAGCCTCCGCCATGTGAGTCGTTGGGTAATTGGGAGTTGGAGTTCCCATTATGGGGTGCCAGTGGAATGTTCCAGTTCTAGTCCATTAATGAGAGCGGGCTGTTACTTTCCCCATCACGCTGAAGAGACAGACCCCGGTGGTCCCGCGAGAGTCTCTCCCAGCTGGGCTGCAGAAGTTAACTATGATTGCAAAAACATAAATTGATAAACCCTTCACATAGTTAGTTATTCCTTAAAAAATGGATGAGGTTGGAGGAAAACTGGATAACTTTGGTCCAATCACAAGCCAGATAACGAGAACAACTTCTTAATGCAATCACGTCAACGGATACAAAGAGCATTTTAAAGCAATTTCTCTTTGGCAGTTTCCAAAATATCTAAAGTGCACAAAGCATGAACCTTTTAGCTTTAGTTCAAACTGTAATGGACAAATGTTTTGCTTTGGCAGCAGCCTCCAGGGGAATGTATACACACCATACTGAGACTTTATTGACTCAACCATAGAGAGCTAACATTGTTGCCTTTTGCACCATCTGGTCTAGTAGAGCTACGATCCTCCCTTTCCAGCTTTGCACACACATGCACACACTTACATTATCTCAGCAACAGTGGAGATTTTCCTCATCACGACTGTAAATCAGGACAGGTTTTGTGACAGCCTAAGCACGCAGATGGAAGTCGGGGATCTTCCTATTCAGCGGTGTGATACTCAGACTGTGTTGCTGTATCCCGTTTTAGACGTCCATGTATCTGCAGATGGCCCAGGCCAGAGGACGGGCCAGCCGCGCAGCCGAACCCAACGCGGTGCACGAGACACTTGGACTTAAGGTGCGATGTGGGCCCCTTTCTGCACCGCTTCCCCTAGTCTTCATCACCAGCATGCTGCTCTCTCTTTGTGTCTGAAGCACATTTGTCAACACCGTCTTCATCTTTTCCATTATTTGTTTGGCACACATCTGTTCCAGTCTTGTGCGGTTTTGGAATTGCTGATAATTTCCCGTCACATCAGTGTCTTCACATGTTACAGTTGTGCTTTGCATTTGTGCTGAGTGCTAGATCTTGCATGAGAGGTGGGGCTATGAAGTGGTGTGAGTTATTCCAAATTCTGCATTAATCTAGCAGTGACCCTGAACCACAGATACCTGAATCTGTCGTCACACTTATCTGAGAGCATGCAGGATGTCCCACCCGTCACTCCTTCACCCCTCCAGGCCCTCCACCTTCCACAGGAATGTGGCTTAGTCTCTCCCACAGTGGCGGCAGGGCTAGTCAGCATCTGACCCACTCCCACAGCAGGCTGTGTTGGCCCAGAGCAAACACCGGCCATCTGTAGCCAACTAGCCAAGCAGCGAAGGAAATAAAAGAACCGCATAGCTGAACATGACGCCAGTGTTTGAGCTCTCCAACCACTTTGCAACTCAAAAAAAGGACTTTTGAAGGACATAGGGACTGTAGTCTCAGTGTGATGCAGCCAGTATTTAATGACAGAGCAGCATTATAAATCTTGATTGTATTATGATGCAGGTCAGGATCCTAATGCAGGTTCAACTTTAAAGCAAAAATTAAAAACCGAAAACAATATTTGTTAGGATATTTGTGATCATTTGCATTTGTCAGCATCTGGCATGGCTGGGAGTAAGCTGCTAACACTTTGTTATTTGCATGTGTGCGTGACTTTAATCAAAGGATGCATGTACGACTCAATGAAGAAGAGTTTGGCACAGAACCTTAACCTCACCCCTGCTACGGTGCTGACGGACAAGGACAGAGACGTCTGCCTCTCTCTCCGTGTTCCCGCTGGGAGAGGCAGGGCTGCGGGACGTGTCGTTGCATGCTACTTATTCATTTCCCCCACTCTCGTGCAGAAATTCCTGCCAATCACATTTCAATGCCTGCGTGCAGGGATGCCATAAGCAGTGATCATCAGTCATCCAGCTTCCATCCCAGGCTTGTTTTCACTGTTCTGGATTACAGGTGTCAGCAGTGTACTTGCACAGCCATAGGCAACCAGGAAGCTGAGATATTTGGCATGCAGCTTATTAAGTGCAGAGAAGCAGCCGATGGCACCCTGCATTCTGCAGTAGAGTGGCATGGAGATGGATTAAAAATTTCCGGGTTTCTCTGCATGTATTTTTCTGTATGAACGTACGCTCATTATTCTAATACTTCATCCTCCATCGGAATTTATAGGTCCCACAGGAGTCAGAGGGAGCACATGTGCTGCCTCATTTCCCCCCACACAAGGGAATCACAATGACATGATGAAGAGGGATGAATTTATTGCCATTTCCATTTCAGGAAGAAATCTTCCATTTGGAGCCAGGAAGAGTGGAATCTGGGAAGGGAAAGTGCTCCTACGACCCCAAGCTCAACAGCGTGTCGGCTTTGATCAGTGAGTACCTGCAGAGTTAGGTCACCAGAGCCAGTAGGCAGTGGTGAGGGTTACAGTAGATACAGTGAAGTGGAACCCAACCCATTGTAGCTCCATTGTACCAGTAGCAAACCGGAACTCTTCTCTCATTGCAAATGGATTTCTCATCATTTCCCTCTTTCTCTTCCCATTAATTTATTCACTTTTTGGAAAACCTTTATAAAAATGAACAACTTGTGTTCCACCTTTCTTTATTTGGGTCTGTTTATAAGCAGGTTATCCCCTAAATAAGAGATTAAAGAAAGAATTAAATAGGATTCTCTTTGCGTATGTGTTTAATTTTGGATTAACAATCGTGAGAAAGGTCAAGGAATCAAACCGGCAACAAACTCACAGCTGCTGCTTGTATATGACGATCTACTTCAATCCACTCTGCACATTCCCTCCTTTACTATCACGTTTAAGTACATTTGCCTGTACATGTTTGATCTGGACATTGTCGTTTGTGCTGTCTTGCTGTTGTCCTCTGTCCTGGCGCTCAAGGTCAGTCAGTCAGACCCAGGCTGCACAGTTGCCACCAGTGAAAGGCGATCTTCGCTCTGTGGGGTGAGACAGTGGGTGATAATCGCCGGCGCTGTTTTCCCACATTAGCACAGTGCCAGCTGACCAGTATGAAATCAGTACAGTCATCCAAGATGGATTTACCTCCCGCCTCCACCAGTTAGCATCATACAAGGGACACAGTGTTGGTGTTGATAAGGATGAAGAACCCTTTGTCATCACAATAGATTTAACATTGACTGCTCGTACCCTTCAGACCCAAATCGCCCCTGAAGATTATAATGATGTATCGTCCATCTCCATATGTATTGGTGCTGACGACCGTGACATTGGAGGAATGGTGGGAGGATGGTGTTGTTGTGTGTCCTCCGTCCTGCCTCCCGCTGTCCCCTGACCCCATCACTTAGAGCTTTGACAGTCCACATGCTGGGACACCTGCTCTTCCAAAGGGGCCCTTACAACAACTGGAGGACCATCACCTTCCCAGCGTGCTGTTTAACAAGACTGTTGGCGTTGTCAGTCTGTGTGCACGGATGTGAAAGTATTTTATGCCTTTTAAAGAGAACGTGTGAACCCTTTTACGATGACATGTATGTTGAGTTACAGTCTCATTCAGACATCTGCGGGTTGGTGATGATTTAAGGCACTTTCTCAGCCAAATGAAAGAAATGAATTAAGAACCTTTTTACATCTAAAGTATGTAGAGTAGGAAGTTCATGATTCCGACCACATTCTCTAAAGTCATTGCCGGTCTCTTGTACCTACTGTTCTACATCTTGGGTTCTACCACTGCCAGGGATTGGATGGTACGGTATGAAACAAAAGGAATCCCGCTTAACTGAACCTTTTCCGTCTGTTTTTCAGATGGTGAACTCTACGCTGGGGTCTACGTTGACTTTATGGGGACGGACTCTGCCATCTTCCGTACTTTAGGGACAAAAACTGCCATGCGAACGGATCAGTACAACTCCAGATGGTTAAATGGTAAATGTCCTATTCGACACCCAAATGATGCAGTTTGTAGAGATCCAAATATGGTCGCAGATGTGTAAGAGGAATATAAACACACTAGACCACAATGTGTGTATATGTTTGGATGAATTATCTATGTAAGTGCTGAGACCTTCCTTCTTTAAGCGCACATCTTACCATCTCTCCTCCGCACAGATCCCACTTTTATCCACGTTCATCTAATCCCCGACAGCGCCGAGAGAAACGACGACAAGCTTTACTTCTTCTTCCGAGAGAAGTCCTCCGAGATGGGCCAGACTCCTGTGACGCAGTCGCGCATTGGACGCATCTGCCTGGTGTGTACACAGCGATGAGTGTGTGTGTTTTTCAGGAGTGTAAACATAACGAGAAGAAAAACCCGCATCTGTATGAAAACGGGCCGGAGCCATCTGAGGCAAATCGCCCGCCGTGTTTGAATGTTTATGGGCGTACAACTTGTGTTTGGCCAACGCTGACATGCCGGAATCCACATGTGTCTTTAACCTTCCTGTCTACAATACATCCCTCTGTCTGTCAGGCTGTCCTCTGGCCTCTGACCCTGTGACCTTTTGACCTCTGCTTCCCAGCAGTCCTAAAACACTTGGAGCTTGTAGTGTACACAGTAGCATTGACTCAATAAAACTCTTTTCCTCAGTTAAAATAGACTTATTTAACAAAAAAAACCTCTCTGCCCTCCAAATACAAATTAAGCTGAACAACAAAAACAAACAGGAGCAAATGTTTTGGTCTCTGGAGATTAAACTTGTGCATGTGGTGCGTCTCCCTCAGCTTGGCCTCTCCACACTGAAAGCATAGCGTTTACCCAGTGTGTCTGTGCGTGTGTGTGTCTGTGAGCATTAAAGCAAGGGTGTATGCACGCATGTGAGTGAGAAAGTATTGCGAGTGCGCGTTCGATGCCTCAGCTGTTGGCCGTTGTATTTATTTGAGGGGGTCAGGCGCTGACCCGGCACACAAACACTCATCCCCCTCTCAGTGGGCTCTGCCGCGGCCCCCGGGGACCCCCGTCCTGTCATTCTTACTTTGCCACACATCTGGATACTCTTACTGCCATTCACTTCCACATGCTTTCCACTGGAAATATACTCAACCGTGTGTACTGTAATTATAGCAGAAATTATCAAAACATTTCAATTCCCCAAATGGGTTTCATCAGAAGTGCATGAAGAATGAGAAACATTTCCAGGCTTACCACCACCCTTCACCCTTTACAGACCATATATATGCATAATAAACTGTCCACTGATAAATGAGCCATAATGTGCTGCTGAATATTGCTGATCATCTATTGGTCTCAGCTCTGTCTTACTGGGATGGATTCTGGCTTCACTCCACCACAGATGGAAGAGTGGAAATAGGAATGGATGCTTTTTAACGTCTCAACGTCCCCTAACAGCTAGCCAGCACAATACCCCGTCTCACACACACACACACACACACACACACACACACACACACACACACACACACACACCCTCCTTTGCACACCCCAGCTTTGGAAACAGGATCCAGTATGTATATTGCGTGTGGGCGGCTCCACCTGGGTTTGTTTTTGGAGGACGTTCATGTGATTGTATGATTGAGAAAGTGTCTGTGTGTGTCTGTCCCCCTCCCAGAATGACGATGGAGGCCACTGCTGTCTGGTCAACAAGTGGAGCACCTTCCTGAAAGCCAGGCTCATCTGCTCGGTGCCGGGGGCCGACGGCATGGAGACGCACTTCGATGAGCTCAGTGAGTAAAAAAGCTTCCAGCTCAAGCAACCCCAAGGTCCCGCCCACTGTTTTCACTTAAAGTGATAATCTGCATATACGATAGGTTTGCAGGATGGGGGTGGTGGGTGTTGTAAACACGTCCCAGGGATCACTTGTCAATCAAATACTGATGCCAGCACTGTGATGTCTTTTCCCTGATCGCTTCCATTTTATGTTGACATCTGAGTAGGTGGGGGGTTCTTTGTCAGTTCAGTCAAGACCATCACTCACTGGCTGTTTCAAAGGCAGTAGCAAAGAAGACATTGATTGATTGCAGGTTAATAATAATGCACATAATGTACATAAAAATGCAGGCTTTGCAGACTTTTACACTCGTTTGTATGGTGCCATTTCCTGGATCCTTTATTTACACTATATGTCATAACCCAATATGAGCTATTTGATATCACAGGCCGTGCTGTTATATCAATCTGGCTCAGTGTTTCCAAAGCATCTTTTTAAGTGTTTTCTTTTATCAGCCAAGAACTTTTGTTACTCAATATTCTTGGGAAAATAGACATTTAGTGTTGATCACTTTAATCATTAATCATTTTATGACAGTTTGTATCATATGGCTTGAAATAAGATGTCATTTATTTCAGACATATTCATTTTCATATTGCTGTCATACGTGATCGTATATGAAATATTATGTGTTAAGCAGTGGACTGTAGGATCTGTTTCCATACGGCGCTGTAATGCGAATCACACACATAATCTCTGCACTGGACTTGTCATTTTCATTTGGGACGTCTTCAACAAAAGGCGCCGTTCTTTTTGGATTTAAAGTGTAAGGTGTCCCCCCTCCCCTGTCCTGTATGGAGCTTATGTGAGGAGCAGATCGGATCACCAGGCGGGAATGTCAGGACTATTACCCTGTCCAGAGGAAGCTCCGGCTCGTTCTGTGTCACTGCTTTAAAATGGAGCCAAAGAGTGATAAGCGTCTGCTCCACCAGGCTATTGTTGCCCTGAAGAATGTGAAGCGCCACACGTGTTCACTCTGATGATGCTTCCTTGTCTTTTTGTCTCACTGACACATTCTTTCCTTTTATCTCAACATGCACGCAGTTGCTTAAGCGTTTTGTTTTTGCAGGCGACATTTACTTTGTCCCCAGTTGAACGACTATAAAAATGATAGATGATTAATTCTGCTTATGCGAACAATTATCACACACTTAAAAACACGGCAGCCTTTTCATTCGTTGGTGCTGTGTGTGTGTGTGTGTGTGTGTGTGTGTGTGTGTGTGTGCGTGTGTGTGTGTGTGTGTGCTGTACAGCCTCTTCACCTAAATGACGCAAAAGGGTTTTTCTGAGTGTGGAATGGGCCCAATGTGAGCTTTGTGTCTTTATTGGTCAGGTTGACACAGGCGTGCGGTGGAGAGTGTGTTGGAGCCTCATCAGTGGCCGGTGTGTGATCGTGCTTGAAGGCAGCAGTACATGTGTAGAGGGACGAGCCAGCGCAGGAGTGGCAAAACCTGTGAGCGCATCGTAAAACTTGGCATTGAATTGACAGCCTGTTTATAAAGAGTCTTTATCTTTCAAGAGAAATGGGGAGATTTTATGATTTCACAGGGGCTAAAGGGTCGATACTGGGGTCGGAGGTTAGAGGTACCAGAGCAAAGCGTTGGTCACATAGTGGTATTGAGTTTCGGCACACAGCCCTGGTCAGCAGCCTGAGTTTACACATGTGTATGGGTGTAGTATGGAGGTACTGTGTGTGTATTTCATGGCACAGTTGAAGTTTGCATCAAGCCAGGACAGGTTTCAGTCAACCACGCTTCCTCTCTTTTAAGACTTTTAATAAAAAGGCGAGTCTGAGGAGTTTGTTGAAACGTCCCGAGCAGCTGCGTCTCTGCTGCGGTCATCTGTACAATCACATTATGGCAGAGAATGACTGAGAAGAGTTAAGCCCCTGCTGACTACTTGCACTAAAATGACCTATAGGGATTCTGTGATTATCCTCATTGTTACTCCGACACGCAGATGCAAAGAGAAATGTCCCTGCAGCACCTTTACAGTTGGACAGATGAAAACGAGAGAGAGAAATGGACATAAAAACAGATCCGGATGGAGGAAATAGGAAATGGAGGTGGAATGGAGATGTTCTTTCCATACGAATGTAGGAAGGGTGATTGTGGATCCTGGATGGTCTCCTAACTGTTATTACACACACACGCAACGCCCTGGAGCTCAGTCATCACCGACCTTTCAGAATGGTTTTTATTGCAAATCTTGTTGCCTTTTCAGGTTGTTTTTACAAAAGCTCAATCTGTTTTTAGTGACACATTACTGTATATACCAGGGGGGTTCATGATAGCTCTATCTTTGTCTGCACAGTATCTTTTGTGCTTGCGTGCAAATCGCTCATTTCTGCAGTGCAACAGCTGTATGTCATGACGAGGATCATCTGTTGTGGGACACCCATGACAGCTCATCTCGCTGTGGCCACGCTAACCCATGACCGTTCCACTGCTCAGTCTGTGGCAGCTGTGCCGGGGCCAAAGGACGATGGCAGGATGGTTGTGTGTGTGTGTGTGTGTGTGTGTGTGTGTGTGTGTGTGTGTGTGTGTGTGTGTGTGTGTGTGTGTGTGTGTGGATATACACGTCTTTATGGGTGTGACTTTGGGGAATCTACTGAGAAATAAGGACAATGTGGCTGCTATCTCTGTCCTCTTCTCCAGGAAGGAGCTCAGGGCTGTGGACAATCTCTTGAAGAAGTCTTGAGCGCCAAAGCACACTACACAGACACACACACATTCACTAGTGTGTGTAGGACCCCAACCCCGGCAGGACTGGGTGTAGATTCAAAGACAATGCTCACCCCCTCTGTGTATCATTCTAGCAGCCTGACAGCTAATTTCTCATGCTGGTCTATAAGGGGCTGGGAGTGCATAAATCTGAATAGGTGTACTTGTGCTTTCTGTGCATCTGATCGCTGCTCCTCCTGTTCCTGCCTCTCATAGTCATATTTTTAGCTTTTTTCTCCCCCCGGTCTCCCGTTTGTGACTTTCTCACAATCGAGTCTTTACTTTGCGGTCATCTCCCTGTACACAATTAGGTTGGGAGCACATTGTGCGTTTGGTGCCGGAGGCCCTTGTCCTATTGTGGGAAGTGAAAGTGCCTCCTGGGAGAGGAATTTAGGTCAGATACAGAAGAGGAGAGAGACTTATCACCCATTGTATGTTTAGCTCCTCTGTGTTTTCTGTTGCTGTGGATGTTTTCACTGTACTGGGAGAAAGGATAACCTACATCAGGTAGCGTTCAATGTCAGAGCCCCGTACAGGACCGTCCATGTGAGCGTTCGTGATTTAGAGACTTCCAAAATTGGCTTGAAAATATATGATCCACTCGTCCCTCAGGAGAGAAGAGATATTTCTCCTTGGGCCAAGTGTAGGATGTGAACTATGGACACAGGAAGAAGAGAATCCCTGCACGTCGCGCTTAAATCTTCCGCCTCCTCACGAGAAGTCTCAGGTGGCACAGCAATCATGTCTCCAGTCTAGACAGGAACGAATCAGACTGTTTGATTTCACAGCTCTACTGTCAAATATCACTGCGGAGTGTCTGGGGCTTGGTTGAATTGCTCTATATATTTTGATACTTTGGAGAGATTGCGGCTCACAGTAATGAATGTCTCTGTTAAAGATGTTTGGCTGATAAAACCCTCTCAAGGTCGAGTGGTGATGCGTTATGATCTTGTCAATGAAGCCTTCACCTCGTCCTTCCTGAGGCCGCGGTTACGTTTCCTCTCATATGGACCAGGTCGCTGCGCTCTTTTACACCTACCGTTTCCGTCAGCAGGATATGGGAACATCAGCACCGCCGTTTGACAGGGCAGGACTCGCGACCTCATTCCCGTTCCTCTTTTTATTGAACTTTTACTCTGATTGAGACACTTCTTACTGGTGTTTTTATGATCTATAGTACGGCTGAGCTTAAGGCAAACATCAACATTCACAGAAACAGTTAAGAAGCAGCACCAAAGCCTCTTATATCTCCCCCTGACCTTCACGCTTTCAGTGCCATTATAGATCTATGGGAGCCACACACTACACAGAAAATAAGCAAAGTAAAGTAAAAGTCATGCTGTCAAAACTAAAAATAAGTTTTAGCTCAAGTATGAAAAAAGTTATTATTGAATGCAGAATGTTGAATAAGTGTTGACAGACAAGCAAGTAATGGAAGAGAAGAGAGAAAGGGAGAAGAAGGAGAGGCGAGGAAGGAAGTAAGAAGAAAGGCAGAAAGGAAACTAGGAAAAGCTGGCAAGGAGGGAGAAACTGAAGGAAGGAAAGGAAAAAGAGAAGGAAACAATAAGAAGTTAAGAAGAAAGTTCCAAAGTTCAACATTCTCCCTCTCACGTCAAATGGAAATGCAGTAGTTGAGTAAATGTACTTAGTTACTTCCTGGCCGGCGTCTGTGTTGTCATTGGTGATGGAGGTTGTGTTCTCTTCCCTGTGAGGAGCTGCGGCCTGAAGCTGCAGCTCAGGGAGGTTTGTGCTGTGAAGCGTGATGATTGCTTTGCTTCTCCTCTTCGCTCTAATGTGATTTCTCTCTCCTCTCTTATAGGAGATGTTTACATACAGCCAACGCAAGACACCAAAAACCCTGTTATATACGGAGTGTTTTCTGTCTCTGGGTGAGCACAATATTAAGTTCTGGGTTTTTTTGTAGGAGTGGAAGTGGTTTGAATTTGATTGAAAATGTCCCTGACTCCTGGTTGCTTTCGCTCGCAGCTCCGTCTTCAAAGGCTCAGCGGTTTGCGTCTACTCCATGGCGGACATACGCATGGTGTTCAACGGACCCTTCGCGCACAAGGAAGGCCCCAATTACCAGTGGGTGGCCTACACCGGGAAGATCCCCTACCCTCGACCCGGCACGGTGAGCCTCCAACACACACACACACACCACCCCCCCCCCCCACCCCCCCCCCCCCACCCCCCCACCCCCCCAACACACACACACACACACACGGTGACCCCACACACGGATACCACAGCGAGCTGGCAGTACAGACGTTTCTCTGTGTTCACTTAGAAACCATACGGCCACAACGCAGGCATCAGCAGAACCAAACTTACAAAGTCACAGCAAAACTCTGATTTAACTTCCTGTGTTTACATCCAGTTATCGTTCTCTTCTTCTTCATCATCTTCTTCTTCTTCACTCTCAGTGCCCCGGAGGTACGTTCACCCCCAACATGAAGTCCACCAAAGACTATCCGGACGAAGTGATCAACTTCATGAGGAATCACCCTGCCATGTACAACGCCGTGTACCCGGTGCACAAGCGCCCCCTGGTGGTTCGGACCAACGTGGACTATGAGTTCACCACCGTCACAGTGGACCAGGTGACAGCTGCAGATGGCAACTATGAAGTGCTCTTCCTAGGAACCGGTGAGTGTTTTGAGGAAAATGATGCTGAGTTTGATGTCTCACACACTCAGAAAACACAGAAAACACAGAAATCTAACAACATATTCAGCTGATTTTATTCCTTTTTTTATTCACTAACATTTTTCTGTTTGTGTTAGTGAACAGCTGTGTAACATCATAGGATGTTTAAGATATCAAGCCCCTTTACAAACAACTTCAAGCATGAATCACTTGATCTCAATCTCAATTTGGAGTTAAGTGTCACAGACTTTAAACAAGTTGTTGATTCTAAAGGCAGGAAAAACTTCATTTTCACCAGAATTATACATTAAAGAAAAAAACATGAAACATCATTTTTTTGGTATTTGGTTGGTTCAACTATCTTCAAGAAAGCCACTAAATTTAACCCCTTAATTTATGTATTAATTCTCCTACTGAAATTGTTTTAACTGGATAAATCAATGACATGTTCAGGTGACAGATGAAGCCGTTGACTCTCTTACTGTGTGTGTTTGTGTGTGTGTGTGTGTGTGTGTGTGTGTGTGTGTGTGTGTGTGTGTGTGTGTGTGTGTGTGTGTGTGTGTGTGTGTGTGTGTGTGTACATTTGTAAAGTGTGAGGAGGGGCAGGAGTCCCTTCTTGAGGCTGTAATGTATCGCTTGTTTGATAAGTGACTTGTATACACGAAGTCAGTCTGAACCCATGAACCCTTTGATCAGAGTCAGAATGCTAAATGACAATGTCAGCTCAGAGTTAAATAATGGAGGTAAAATCCCAAATAAGTGGAGGGCTGCACCCCACCTCCCCTCCCTCCCCCTCACCACAATCATTTGTCA
This sequence comes from Genypterus blacodes, assembly GCF_046128005.1. Lineage (NCBI taxonomy): Eukaryota > Metazoa > Chordata > Actinopteri > Ophidiiformes > Ophidiidae > Genypterus > Genypterus blacodes. Next base: position 6,024,372 of record NW_027466831.1, read on the forward strand.
TTAAGAGAAAAGCATTCTTGCCTTTTGTGCTTAAGTGGAAAGTTAACCTATCAAAGGGGCTTGAAGTAAACATTGGTCGATCTGTACCTGCAGGGCAGTGGTGGATTAGCAGTGGGAGGGAGGGAGAGAAAGAAGAGGAGGAGGAGGAGGGGAAGGAGGAGGAGGAGGAGGAGACAGCTAGAATATCCATCACCTTAATCTTACCCATTGGTGTAAGAAAGATTATCTATTTGTCTACGTGCTTTGAACCTTTATGAGGCCCCTCAGCATGTGGCCCTCACATGTAGCGTATGACGCCTCTTAACAGGCTTTCATTCTTTGTTCATCTGTGCTTTACGGAATAGCGAGTAATGTGTTTGCGCGCGCTCGGTGGAGGAATGTGCGTCCTTTCAGCTGCCGTCAGAACCCCAGCATTCAGCTCCACGCTGCACAAGTCATAATAAATCTCAGGTATCCCGCTCGCAGGAATGCCCCCGACTCCTTTACAGAAAACACACACACACCTCTCGTGGGCTACGGCTGAATAGGTCAAGGCGAGAGCGCTGCGGATGACAGAGGAGGTTTGTCACGGCCGTGGCAGCGAGCGCACTAAGTGGAACAGAGCCTCGTGTCATCCAGCCAAAGGTTGAGCTCAGGAGAACCTCGCCAGCGTACAGCGGCGAGGATTAGCTCTCGCTCCAGGTCGCAGAGAGAGCAAGGCGGGAACCTTCAAGGCGCTGTGTGTGTGTGTGTGTTGGAGGTGTGTGTACATGACAGGTGTGCGTTTGTTTCCGCAGACAAGGGGACGGTGCAGAAAGTCATCGTCCTGCCCAGAGACGACCTGCAGACGGAGGAGCTGGTCCTGGAGGAGGTAGAGGTCTTCAAGGTGAGCGGACCTTCTCATTTTGTCTCTGTTCTGTTCTGTTGTCATAATTTCACTCTTCCATCTTTGTTCTCTGAAAGCTACAGTACACTTTGACTTTCAGGACAAACTTTCTGTTCTGAAAGACTCTCATAGCAGAATGTTCATTCATTATTTGGTCTTTTGAAGTATACGTTTGGCCTTCACATCCTCTTTGTGAATCCATTCCCTCACTTTGTAACTCTTTCACTTCCCCTCTCTCTTGTTTTATATATTGAGCCATTAAACAGCTCGTCACAATAAATCATTTTCTTTATCAAGGTCCCGACGCCGATTACAACGATGAAGATCTCCTCCAAAAGGGTAAGCATGTCCTCGCAGCGTTATCTCACAGGCCTTACAGCGCTTTAACAAGGATAAGGTGCAGGGAAGATGGAATGACATGAAAGAAATATGGAAACATTATGAAAGCGGGATGTTACGGCGTACAGCTGTGGAACGAATGCCTGCCCCCATAACTCACAGAGGGAACAGACGTGAAAATATGGGAAATGCATTAAACGCTTTGTGTTGTCTCTCAGTGTGATTAAAATAGTTGGCCTCCTCTTCTCGCTGTGACATCATCGCCCAGCCAGAGCGTTATTGTTGCAGACAGCCGTGTAGTGCTGATGAATTTCAAACAGCTGATCATAAAACGTATCTTGTTTGTCCGCCGCTGTGTTGTAACGCCATTTCTCCCGCTCTCGTCTTTCCCCCAACAGCAACAGTTGTACGTGTCGTCCGCGGTGGGCTTGACCCAGCTGCCTCTGCACCGCTGCGACGTGTACGGCGAGGCCTGCGCCGACTGCTGTCTGGCCAGGGACCCTTACTGCGCCTGGGACGGCAAGTCCTGCTCCCGCTACTCTGTGTCACAGAAGAGGTGAGGGCAGACGTCGCTGCCGGCATGAGCAAGGACACTAACGGGATCACTAACCGATCCGTGACGCTAAACATCAGACATGGCACTTCATGTGTTTGAATGGCGCTTTAATGTTAATTAACACCATAATCTTGGGGTAAATTGTGTTTTGTGACACTAATAAATGCGTAATCATTGTTTGTGGTGTAACCAGTGAATGATGTCAGTGACATAAAGGGGGAGGGGCTTTGTGGATTGTGGTTGTTGGATGGCTTTGAATGGCTTGCGGTTGCTTTATGATTTTTTTCTCTCCTTATTCGGCAATACTGGTCTGACCCCTTTAGACGAAGCCGGAGGCAGGACGTGAAGTACGGGAACCCCATCCGCCAGTGCCGAGGGTTCAACTCCAACGGTAAAGGCTGCTCCTGGAACTGACCCCTGACCTTACTTAGTTATTGTAAAATCTACTAAAGTTGTAATGATATTACATAAAGCTGAATTAAGCTGCGACTGTGACGCCTTTACACTCAGGCTCATCACTTCCTTCTGTTGTCTATTTAACCACATATTGTATATATTATCTTTTTCCCTGCAGTCAATAAGAACACGTTGGAGATGGTGCAGTACGGGGTGGAGGGGAGCAGCACCTTCCTGGAGTGTCAGGCCCGCTCACCACACGCCCTCATCAAGTGGCACCTGCAGCGGGATAACAGCGACCGACGGAAAGAGGTCAGTCAGTCAGCAGGGTGGAATGGAGAAGCTCACAATTGGAAAGTTTTATAGAGTATAAGCGTTTACTAAGCTTGAGACCGACTCGATCAACCGTGATGCCCTTCTGCTGTATCACGTCACCCTGAGGCACCAGTCAGTTTCATCGTGCAGCTGTGTGATGTTGCCGCGCCTCTTTTATTGACTCTTCTGCTGGATGGCCTCCGTTTCCCAGAGGCAGAGCGGATTTGGCTTTGCCGCCGCCTCGCACATCTGATTCTGAGCATTAAAGCTGTCATCGCCTAATCAAAAACCTGGGTGTGCATGTACAGAGAGGGAAAAATGGAAAACACTGGTTACCCTGTGATTAATGGAAGATATCGCCTCATGTTTTAGTATTAGTCACTCATGCAAAGGCAAAGACAGGATGGGAATGTACAGGTTGTCACGACACATGTACTTCATGTTGTCTTTGTTTCTGTTCCTGCGGCAGTTGCGCTCCGATGGTCGGGTGTTGAAGACGGATCAGGGTTTGCTTCTGCGGTCGTTGCAGTCCTCTGACTCGGGCCTGTACCAGTGCACGGCCACGGAGAAGAACTTCAAACACACACTGGTCAAGCTGCAGCTGGTGGTGCTGTCGGGCCGGGCCGTCAACAACGTGCTGGTGGAGGGCGGAGGAGGGTCGGCGCCATCGTCTCACCACTCCAGCAGCAGCCAGTGGTCCCCCAGCGCGGGCCAGTACAAGGACCTGCTGACCATCCTGAGCCAGCCAGAGATGAGCCTCATCAACCAGTACTGTCAGGACTACTGGCAGTTCGGAGATCCGCTGCTTGGCGCCCTCAAGGCCAAAGACCTGAAGGAGCTCAAGGAGCAAAAGAAGCCCCGCAACCGCCGACATCACAGGGAGGGCGAGGGGAAGGAAGAGGAGGACGAGGAGGAGGAGGAGGAGGAGGTAGAGACATGAGGAGCATGTGATGTCGTCTGAAAGCACCCCAGCCCCACCCTGTGAAAACTGGGAGAGACTCATTGAGAGTAGCAACGTGAAAAAAAGCTCAAATCCACAAACGGGAAAAAAGAAACTGAGAAAAGTGTCTCACAAACAAAATCCCACATACATCCTTTCAAACAGTAAGATATATAATACACAGTATTTATTGTAGGTTGTATATAGTATCATTCTGTGGATTTCTTTGTACTTATAGAAAAAAAACATGCTCTTTGTGTATAGGTACCTTTGGGGCAAATATTGTTATTGTGGATGTTGTTAATTTTATTGTTGCTGTTACGGTCACCAAACTCCTCCCTCATCCGCCGACATCACGTGACCTCGGTGACATGTTTGGAAAGCGCTCACGGGCGTGTGAGCTGTTAGGAGCGGCGGGAGGCTGTGTGATGTGGGAAGGAATAGCTGATCGGGGCTTTAAGGGATCTCTGCTCTCTTTTTTTTGACTCAGTGCCAGGATTCCTTTTTTTTTTTTCTTTTTCTGGACACTCCAGGAATGCCTGTCATGCAACCCGCTCATGGACACAGACTTTATATTGCAGAGAGGATTGACAAACGATATCTCACTCCATTTCTCCACGGGAACCTAAACTTCCAGATGACCGCGCAGATATTTTAACACTTTATCGGCCCCCTTTTTTCCGCAGATTATCGGCCTCTTGCCCCTTTTTTCCCATTATTGCCTCGTTCCCCCTTTCGACTCTAAAATACATCAACATGTTCCCTGTCTGTTATGACAGATGCTAATTAGGATAAAGTGATTTATATTTGCTCAACCAAACCAGGAAAAAAGGCCTTTTCACTGCAGTCTGGAGATGTTACAGCTTGTCCTCTACAAGCATGAGCAGTTACACAGATGCAAGTTTTAGTGAGATTTATCGCTTTGCTTCTTTTCACGTTTGAACTTCCCTTTGAACTGAGTGAGGTGCAATAAAGGGTCAAGGTTTTGCACAAAGGGCATTATTCTTTTACCTTCAAGGGACTTTCGGTGGGGGCCAAGTGCAGCGTGCACCCTTGGGCGAGCTATGTTTGAATTCAGCAACAAATACACGAAAAACAAGCGTCAGTCGGAAGTTTTGGGCTCTGAGCACAAGACATGTGTTATCTCTCCTCGTTGCTTTTAGATCCTTTGACTCGTGTGGAGAAAAAAAATGTACATGCCCATATACACAACAGAGCATCGTAACAATGTTGTGATACTAACCAAAATATTGGGAAGCTGGCTTTCATTGTGTGCATGAACCTGTATTTGTACTGTAATTCTGATAAGATACTGTGTGGTTGTCTTCTGCTCTTCATCATGTACAGGATGGACTGAGTGAAGCGCTCAGCACAGCAAAATGGGTCAAACTAAATGCTTTAATGATGCCCCGGCTCCAAATATACTCCTGGATAAAGCATGATGCATCTTTCCATGGGCTGAATAATGAATACAGCTTTTTTTAAATAGTCTCGCTCACTATTTGTTAAGATGGAAGTATTTTTGTAGTGACAAAAATACAAAAATGGCTTTATTGGGTCAAATTCTTACACGCCAAAATGAATAAAGACCGAAAGAAAGTCCCCAAGAATGTAAAGTTAATTGGGTTTTGATGTAGAATATATGAAATAATCACTTCATTGTGACTTAATGGGTTTTTTAACAGACCGTGTCTGTATTTGTCTGCATGAAAGGTGCATCCCTCGTTTATTCAGGGGTTTTGTTTCTGTATCGGCTTCTTAACTTGGGATTTAGTCGGCATTTCCAGAATCAATCCGAGCTTCTGATTCTCTCCTCCCAAACGAGACCCAGGAGTTACACAGCAAAAAAAAATGCAAAGAGAGGTTGTACAATTTGTTGGTATTTTTTACTGTGTTTTTAGTTTTGAGTGTTTATGTTTGTTTTGTATTTTTGCATCATCACTTAAGACTCTGAAAAAAGAAACAAAAAATATCTAAATGCACAGAGGTGATGTTATTGTAATGACTTGTGTAAATGACTCTATCTTCCCTTTCCATTGTTGTTGCTGACTAATAAATTAAAGCTCTATATTTTATAAAAATGGAATGTTCCCCACTTCATTGTGATTGGCTTGATACTGGATGTTTTCCATGTTCAGCCCACAAAACCTCTGGATCGTTGGAATAAAGTTGTACCTGTTAAAGAGTTATGTATGCACATTTGTATAAAATATACACATTGCACTCGTGTTTGTAAAATACAATAGAGGGTTTTTGTGTGTTTCCAAGGCAACATATGGCCCGTCCAAAAAAATGTCAAATGGGATAAGGGTCCCCCCTTACCTCTTTCCAAAATTTCTCCAAAATTTAAATTTTCTTCAAACTCATGCCAATAGATCCTCGTGCCCCCCAGAGGCTGTGTGTGAAAGTTTAGCTCTCTAGTTTCTTCCTTGTCCAAGATATGGGCAATTAAAGGAATGGACCGGAATTTGGTCAAAATTGCTCCAAACCTGCACCAATGAATCTTAGTGCCACGGGGATGTTGTGTATGAATTTCTGGCTTTTTGTGTGTTTCCTAGGCCAAGTTAGTTAACATTTCTCCAAACTCACACTAATGCAGTGGTTCCCAAACTTTTTCTTTCGCGCCCCCCTTCTATAGATCCGAAGTTCTAGTTCTTTTCTTGGCCAAGATATGGGCCGTTCAATAAATGTAATATTTGATAAGGGTCCCCCCTTACGTTTTTTGAAAGAGTGACCAAAAAATAAGTTTTTAATTTTCTCCAAATCAATGGATCCTCATGCCTTCCAAATGGTGTGTGTGAAATTCTAGCACTCCAGCTGTTTCCTTGGCCAAGATATGGGCCGTTCAATAAATGTAATATTTGATAAGGGTCACGTTTTTTTGAATGCCACTTCTAACGCAATTAATACACATACAGACACACAGACACACACACACACACACACAAACAAGGGGCATTCAAGGTTATTCAGACAGGATGTTAGCAGCCTCTTATCTCCTTGGTATATTATATTGCTACTGCTAATGCAAACCACCAGTTTTTGTAACTGTGATGAATTATCTATGAGTGTGGTTCTCTAATTATTTATTGATGTTAAAATGTTGCACACACAGCAGCAACATTGAGCATAAATCTCATGATGTAATTCCACTCCCTCAAACTGGAATCTGCGTATTTTATTAGAGGAGTAAGCGTCGGCTGCTGTCAGACCACCACAGAAGATGAATCAAATCAGTCATAAATAATTCACACAAGTTAATAAATCACACGCAAACCTGAAGACGCATTGACACGAAACACGTCTTCTCCTTGTTTGTACTTGTTGAATGAATTATGGATAAAACTGGATCAGATTGTATTTAATTCTCTGTGATGCCACAAATCTAAAGCCATCATTTGGGAATCTTAATATCCAAACCGTCCTACTGTATGTTCTATTCAATGAGAACGTGTCTGGAGTTCGTTCCCACCTATTTCTGTTCTACGGGTTTGTTTCAGGACACAACTTATTATTTAGTTGGATCAGGACAGCAAAAGAGGGCATCAGCTCATATCTGGGCTCCACAGAACTCTGTTGTCTGCTCTCCCATTCATTCTCATAGACGGAGCACTGTTTCCCTCCGCTTATCTGATCCCTAAGAGGCATCAGTGGAGCGGCCGTGGGGAGTCTGGGTGGGAGTATGACAGGTCTGAATAGGGGCTGACAGAAGCGGCTATTTAAATGACATCGGTGTCATCGCCAACCAAGCGGACGTGGAACCACTTCGCTTCAAATCCGGCCACCTCTGTGTCCCCCTGCGTGAATCAGAAACTGGCTTATAACCGCATCGCCAGCATCCATAATAGATGTCACAAGGCCACATTTTGGGAATTCAACACTATCCACAACAAAGCTTGACCCATCAGAGTCTAATCAGACTTTTTCTATGCACCATTCTTCGCCAAAACCACACCCAACGGAGACGAAGCACTGTCGGGCCTTATCCATGCAGAGGCGTATCACATGACACGATGCCAAGCCGTGGCCGTCACTAGCATCACTGAAAAGACACAGAATCCAGGGCGATCTTATCAGCGTGTGTGACGGGGTGGCTCAGAGGCAGAGACGTGGCATTCTGTGGGTAATACCATCTGGGCCGTATCTCTTGCAGTCAGATCTGATGGACAGTCGCTGCATTGTTGCTGCGAGGAGACGCAGAAAGCAGGAGAGTGAGAGGCAGAAGTTTGGCACGAAATGAAGCCGAGTCTTTGTACTCAGGCATCCTTCAGAAGACCAAAAGCCTCGCCCCGTTATTAAAACCAAACTCCCTCCTGCTCTGAAGAGATGATGAGCTGACATTAATGCCTCGACCTGGGCTTTGCTCACAAAAACGGGGTGAAAGAGTTTAGCGGAGTAGTTGACTCAGTGTTTTCTATTACGTTTGACACCAAATTATGGCCTTGTGACTCCCAGTGCTCATATTTCGCAGACATTCTCACGCAGTAACCATATGCAGATGAGCCTCCGGGGATGAAGTGTGGAATAATCATTGTCGACCGCCTGGAAATCAGAGCGAAAAGGACGCAATGCTTCCATCTAGCGGCTTTATACTGGTACTGCGCCACTGGGTTACAATAACAGAGCTGCATTACATGTTTTTGCCCAGTAGATGGCAACATGTACTAGTAACTAGAAGGTTGTATGGGTGCTTTGTAATAAATTCGTTCAATGTTCATGGAATGAGTGTATTGCTGGGTGGCAATAACACATTATAGAAATACACTATACGTGTTGTGAACAGTACACCACTCTGTCTTGCCATACAAGTAAAACTACTACATGTTGATTCTCCTCTTTCATTCAGATGTACAACCGCAGTTCTTCAAATTTGGGTAAATGTTAAACATAATGGAGGGGACAGATATCTTTGTGATTGGTGTTATCTTCCACTTTGCATGCCAATAAATGGAAGGCACATACATCTATCAATCACAATCACAAGGCTCTCCTTTGAGTATTGTCATTGCTTTGATTCCTCATAAAGAAATGTGAAATAAATGGTGGATGGAGGCTTTCATTACAAAGCAGAATTGTGAGCTTGTTTCGAGTATTGATTGACACTTTCTACAATGTAAAAAGTGCTATTGCTCAATTGTAATGAACGTTCTTTGAAATCATTTCTTGTAAAATTCTCATTTTCCCTTGGGCAAGGACAGACTGTGATCAAGTCAGTCTTTCATCTCTACATTGCTGCTTCAGACGAGCTGACTTCTGTCGCCCTACCACTCTTAATGAAGGCATCTTACGACACAGACACAAAGTTAGGATCCCCCCCGAGTCCTAATGATTGTATGGATGGCTGCATACTAATGCACAATAGGCAGGGAAAAGAGAAAGGCTCCCAAGAGGAAGTCTATTGAGGTCCCCGTGGGTCTAGGAAGTGCGCTCTGTGCGTTATTATTCCACAGCGACGCAATTCAAGTATCCTAGAAAGTGTCACCAAATGGCACTGCAGGGATTTTTCTAGCAGGAGTTCACACCCCACCAGGATGGGTGCTAAGCTTGTGCTAAATGAGAGAGCGTAACACAGATGCTCTCCTCGGGGTTGGGGGGTTGGGAGGTTGGAGGGGGGCGTGGATGGCATAATGTGATGACGCCAACTAGTTCCCACATTTGCTCTAAATAATCCAGCAAATCTTTGATAGAGCATTGAGTACTTTTAACGCTGCTGTGTACCTTCTGTGTACGGTCTGTGTGCGGTCTGTGTGCGGTCTGTGTACGGTCTGTGTCCTCCAGCTGACGAGAAACCAATCTGAGATGAATTAACGGATGAATTAAACTTTATTACCATCAAATCATAAACTCGTCGAGGAGTACGGTACAGGGTTCACAAATGCATGACAGGACCTACAGGTGACAACTGGTCCTAACACACATCACATTTACAAATACACCTGTAAGTGCATGGGGAAATCAACAGACAGGAAGTAGTAAATACACTGAGAAATGATTGGGAAAAAAAGCATTGCTTTAAACTGTGTAACAGTATTTAAATAGTATTTATTTGCCATTTAAACATAGAGAACAAGCTACATGAAGTTATCTATTCACATAAAAAAATCTGCTAATACTTTTCTGAATAAGCCTCTTGATAAAATCTAAATATTTCAAATATTTGTTCACAATGTGAAGAAAAATATATATAGTGGATGTAGATCATGTATCTGCACACCAATCCACCTCCACATAAATTAAAAGGAGTGAGATATACTGAATGTAAAGATAAAAGACTCTGGAACGTCCACAGCCAAGCTTTAGATCTGAAGTCCAATGGTGTGTGTGAGTAATTTTCATTTATTAAAGTTATTTTATTCAAAATGCACATGTCCGTATAAATTCACAGGAGTGCACAGTAAATACAAAGCCTCCTCGCAACAGGAGGCGTCAAATGTTATACAGTTGAATGATGTCATCGGATACTTACACTGACAATATGGCTGCTGTCCTACTGTCACCAGGGAAGGAAACCCCATGATGCAGTGCGTACTGGCACAGGAGATTAGGTCAGACGTTCAGACGTGATCTTAAATCGTCCTATCACACACGTAATCTGACAGCGGAGATATTCGACTACGTACTTGGACTCACGGGTACACGGACTGTATCGAAAGAGGAAAGACACCGGGTATCACAGTTTCTGCAGCCAGTCGAGTATTGCTAAACTTACTTCAGAGTGATTACAGAGAAACTCCTTCTGCAACTTGTTATTAATGCTTGAGGGGATCCACAATTAAAATAGATAAATTATTGTTTGTCAAGTATATCTGAGAGTCAACGTAACGATTAAATGAATAGGCAGATAAACAAACAAATTAACGGATATATAAATAAAGCTGAGTTCATGAACACGACCCTGGTTTCAAAGAAAGTCTAAATGAAGCGAGTCTTCTATTAAAAGCAACATGTGATCCATTAACGCACACTTTCTTTACAGATACGACCAAATATTAGCACGTGTAGCGTCAGAGGCGACGCCCTAACACAAAAGGACAGAACGAAATCAAATCGCACACGGTAGACAAGAAGTGAGAAGTGTTTCCGTCACGTGATGGATAAAGATGTCGGCGGTGACGATGAGCTACAAATTAATTCCGATGCATAGAAACTGCGATGTAACGGACAGATGGTTTCTCCCCCCCCGCCTCCCCCCACGAAGAAGAAGTAGAAGAAGAACTCACAATCAAAGCGGGGGCACAAGCGATGGTTCAGGCCTGCGACCGGACGAGGACGGCGGCGAGCGCGACGCATGAAAAAGGCAAATCTGAGCGCATCTTTATCCACCAAGTGGCTCTAAATGGAACGTAACAGCAGGAAAGTGAGATGCATGCTGTTTGGCTACTTCTACAAAGGTCTCTATGTACAGGATCTTTACACTTACAGCTATGAAGTTCTTTCCTGAGCGAGAAAGCTAGCGAAGGAACAATAGTGTCCGTGTGTGTGTTTATGTATGTATGTGTGTGTGTGTGTGTGCGTGCGTGCGTGCGTGCGTGCGTGCGTGCGTGCGTGTGTGTGTGCTTGTGCTTGTGTGTAAAGCTGCCTATTTCAAAGCATACTGGGTATAAGAACCAAACCACAGCATTGTTTAACACACAGTAATTGGTTACTGTAGATAATAGAGCAGAAAAATGACCAAATTGCCCCCATTTTCTCCTTAGTGAAGCTAAAGAGGGGCAGTATTTAGTGAGTATCAGGCTGATGTGGTCTCATTTTCAGCAGCAAAGCAAAGCTACTCTACCGACTCTAAAAGAGAGAAAATACTGCAATTTGCAAGGCTGAAGACAAAAGTCGGCTCATTACAAAGGAATCAAAGCCATTTTCAGCACAATCACGTCTCCCTATGTTCTCTTATTACGGAGAGAAGAATGAGAAAGAGGACCGCAAAGCCGCGGCCTCGCAGGAAATCAGTAAGCATGTAGAAAGCTGCGGTCTGTACAGTCTGACATGAAACATGGTGAAGAGACACAAAGCGTGTGAAAGAAAGCAGATGGGACGTGACACTCGGGGGGGGCAAAGGTCAGGACAGTGAGAGATCATCTATGAGATGATGCGTGTGCGTGAGAAAGAAGCAGAGTCAGTGTCACCATGCTAGAGCAGCTAATGTACAGTGCGCTGGAGCCGTCGGGTCGGGTTCTAACCCTGCTCGTCCCCGGCCTCGGCGGCTGCGTGCGAGGGAGCCGCCGCCTCCCCGTTGCAGCGTGACGTGGGCTCGACCTCCTGCGGCTGAGGCGCCTCAGCAGCTCCGGCCTCGGGCTCTGGTTGGCTTATCTGGGCCTCGGCGGGGAGCTCGGAGGGCGCAGCAGGGGGCGCTGCGTCGGAGGCCGCGGCGGGTGAGGGCGCGGAGGGGTCGGGGGTCGCTTGAGGAGCCACCTGGGGAGCAGCTGGGTCTGCCGGGGCTCCGGCGGCGGGGCTGGCTGCCCTGGAGTCGCTCTGTTCAGGCGCTCTCAGCCTCTTCATGATGGTGGTGACCCGCACGGCTTTCTGTGGCAGGAAGCATTCAAGTGATCAGATCAGACAGCTGGGACACAACACTGAGCTGACATTCACACACACACCTCTTCAAGTTTCATCTTCCTTTATTCTCACCTTCCACTTAGCTCTGGCAAAGTTCTTCTCTATTTGTGCGCAGACATTTTCCTTGATGTTCTTATCTGAAGCTGCACCACCGGAGATCCTGGAAATGAGACCAACAAGTGAGCGTCACAAACACACAAACAACAACCCTGAGCTGTGGCCTTTTTTCAGAAATAGTTTTTGATAAAGCCACCTGCTTTACTGGATTTTACAGATTAAAGTCAAATGGGAAAATGATAGCTTGTTCCGAAAATAATACAAAGCGGATCGATAACTTTGCTTTGCTGTTCTGGTGGCGTTCACACGTCCTGAGCTCACTGCTGTGATTCTGCACCAAATATCACATAAGACTAAGCTGCCTACCATTCGTGGTTTATTGCCTCCTGTGCTGTCAGTCTCTGGTCTTGATCCACCTCCATCAGACGAGCAACCAGACTCTTAGCTGACAGAGAGAAACAAAGGCTTATTCTCCTGATGGGTGTGTGTGCGTGTGTGCGTGTGTGTATAAATATAATATGTACTCCAGGACCCTCGGGGTAAGAAAGGGAGCGCTCTCCAATATCAAATGTTTTACTTAGCAAGCTGTCATTGTGTACTTCCACCGTGTTTACTCCAAACTAAGTACCTGAGTCGGAGATGTCATCCCAATACGGGGAGTCGAACTCATAATCGCCTGCCAGGATCTTTCTGAACAGGTTCTTGTCATGGTTTTCATAATCATCATCGTCGGTTTCATCATAGAAGGGAGGGTTGCCTGACAGCCTGAGGAGGGAAAATATAAATAAACATTTGCAGCATATCCAAGGCAATAAGACATCTGAACTCCTCTATCCCTCACATTCCATATCAGTATAAAACAAATAAAATGATGTAATGGTTCCTCACACAGAGCACTCGAATTTTGGCAGAATAGTGTTTTGCAAATGTCTGGTATGACTCGTGAAATTGTAGAGATAAGTACGGCCGTGTCTCTCTGCTGTGTGTCCCATCAGCACTTACAGTATGTACATGATGACCCCGGTGGCCCAGCAGTCCACAGGCCGGCCGTACCGCTGTCTGCCAACCACCTCTGGAGCTGCACAGGACCAAGACACACAGTTTTTAGAAACCCTCAGAAAGTTGCCACACCGCATTCCCCCTGTAAAACACTACCTCACTTCTCCACTTTGGAAACTTTAATGTTCTCACCCAAGTACTCCGGAGTCCCACAGGGATCTTTGATTAGGCCGTTCTCCAGCTTGGCTAAATGGAAGTCACTGATCACTATTTTAGAGTGCTTCAGACGGTTGTAGTAGACCAAATTCTCCAGCTGGGGAAAAACAGCATATTACAGTGACAGCTTTATTTTTCTAACTTCAGAGTGAATCCACAAATGAGGCTAGAAACACATAACTACCGCCAACAGATGATGTAAGATGGTGCTAAATAAGCACAAGGAGTTGGTTTTGATATATTTGCAGGTCAGGTAAGGACACAGACACAGAAGAGGTTGATGCATGCCACAATTCATCATTTTACATTTACATTTGACTGATTTCAAGGTAACTGTGGTAAAGTCCTGGCTTCATATTGACAAAAACTCCTCCAGTTGTATGTTAGACCTGAGAGGTGGAAACTGATTTAGGAGATCTGCAGCGTTGCGGCTTTGTACCTTAAGGTTTCTGTGAACGATATGCAGGGAGTGGAGGTAAGCAACAGCCTCCAGCACCTGGCGCACCACGTTGCTGGTATCTCGCTCTGAGTAGTAACCTTGGTCCAGGATCCAGTCAAACACCTCCCTGCCTGTGGCACTAAGGGAGGAAGAGGAGAGAAGAGACGACAATGGAACAGCCTGGTATAAGATGAGATGAGATCATATTATTGTTTCCTCTTCCCGTGTTTCCATTTGCCCTGTGCTGAGCTATACATTAAAGGTGACATTATCATAGAATAATCGTAAAAAAAATATTTTCACGTGATACACACATATAAAAAGCTAAGCAAATAAAAAAAAGATTTGAGAATCCACCACACCTGCGTGAAGGAGAAGGTTTTAATCATTTCCCTGTGGATGTCTGTTTTTGCGTTTGATGTGTTTCCTTTGTGGCGATGCGCATTTTAGCATATCCATGGAAAAGCATCAAATTCCCCAAGAACACATGCTGATGAGAATAAGAGCAGCTAGCAAGCAATGATATCTGAATACCAAATGAGTGGAAGTTCAGAGCCGCTCTCATGTCTGCAGGGCCTGGGGCTACAACAGCTCATTCCCCGAGAGTGTATCATCAACATATAGTTCATGGGGACTGAGATACTGCAAAGACAAGCAGAACCGTGTTATCATCTCAACTCACAGTTCAAGGAAGAGGAAGTACTCTTTTTTGGTCTCGAAGACGTCCACCAGCTGGAGAATGTTGGGATGCTTCACCCTGAGGAGATGTGTGATGACGGAAGAAGAAATAGACAGAGAGAGGGGAGAGAGAGATGGAGTGATAGTGAGAGTCAAAGAGAGGGCGGAGTCACACAGAGATATTAGGAGTCATATAGGAGGCATGGGTTGTGTCTTTCACTCATTTGGAGGCATAATGTCCAGGAATAGCACAGGACATTAGTCACAGAAGCCAACATGGGAAGCGATCATATAGGGGGGAAATGAAACCGCAAAACATAAATTAGTTTTACTTCACACACACACACACACACACACACAGACACGGATCTGCACAGCTGCCCGTAGATAACATACGTGACCTGGCACATGTCAGAGCTTTTATGTATCTGTGTGTCTTAACAGCATGGCCGCAACTGTGACAACCGCTGGCCCAGCTGGGAGGCTTTGCGGTAGATTGGGCCCACAAATCCCCTTCAGATAGCGAGCGAAGAGTTTACGCAGGCCACAGCACAGAGAGGTTAATCAGCCATTACAGACTTTTCCTTGTCTCCGATTATGAAACTGAATTGTTTGCATGCCAAACCGCCGATGCTTCCCCAAAAACACACACACACACACAACTTTCGTATTCATCATCACGGTGACAAGCGGCAAAGGGCAGCTTGTTACATTAAAAACAACAATAAGCTGCTTACAATGAGGAAGAGGATGAGTCAACGCAGGAATTAGAGTCATGACTCCTGTGGGATGCTAATGTTGCTCTGTGTTTGAATGAAGTAACTGCTGCTTATCAGGGGATAAGATATCAGAACTGTAGTGTGTTAGGTAAATTGTTTCGGAACTCTGCTACCACCTAGTGGCCAAAAATACATTTACTTAGCATTGAACGGAAGTACTGATACACATCCACAACTGGTTGCAGTGACTGTGAGGGTCTGATATCCCTGTAAACAGCCACAGACCCCCACAGAGGCTGACATCTGCTAACAGAGTCAACGCTCTGCAAATGGACCCCCTGGGCTAGTGAGGAGTATGTGGCATAACGGCTGCGTGTCGACAATATCTCTCTACACCACTAAACACACTACACTTCTTCTCTCAAAGATGCGTAGGATATCTCATGTGTGAGTGTGCAGAGGCAAACATGTTTTACTTTCCTCACATTGGATTGCTCTTTGAATTTAAAGGGACCATACTATATGCTTTTTCTTAATTTGACTCATCTCCATAGAGTAAATATGTGAAGTGTATGATGTAATAGTAACAAAGCGGAGAGTTTGTCTTGAACATTGTTAAACATTCATGCGGCAAGCAAGACCAGAAGATGATCAATGTGCTTTTTCAACATTAAAGGCGTTCAAATGGAGCCTGAAATCAAAATAATAACATGGAAATCAATTCAATAATTCAACTTTGTGTGTTAATAATAAGACACTGGTATAGATGAATGCTTGAATGAGTGATGTTCAGGTTTCAGTGACAGCATTTGCAGCTTTGTGAGTGTCAACATTCACTGAATATATGACAGAATATGTATACACACATATAGCAGTGCACTCTGCTGATAAGGTTTGTGAGAGGGAATAACATGAATTTTCAGTGTGGGACAGTGTTGTGAATTTAAAAAAAGAAAAAAAAGATGAAAAATCACACCTATATCTTCTTGTATAATCTTGCTTTGAAGCTGTCAGGTAAAGACGCTAAGTTGGCTAAAACATGATGTAATTATACAGGAGCAGCTGCAAGCTTGATATCACAGATACATTGGGTTTTTAGAAATTGTGGCAGAGTGTTATCATTGATTTTATTAAAAAGTGAATGGCCGTCAGTGAAATTAGTGTTTGACGTTCTGGAAAGTCTCATCATCAAAACGACCCACATTAGATTTTCCAGGTAAATGTATTCACACCAGAGAACATGCAGGAACAAAAAAAGGACAGACGTGACAACTTACATCTTTAAGATGAGGATCTCGTTTTTCGCAGCCTTGCGGACTTTCCTTCCGTCCTTTTTCAAGAACTTTTTACACGTGTACATTTTCATTGTGGTTTTGTCCTTGGCCCTAAAAATCTCACAGAACTCCTCCCTGAAATGAAAAATTCAAAAAAACACATTTACAGAGTTTACTGGAATATAAACATGGTCGCTTCAAACTGAGCATGATAGGACTGTAAGAATAAGAATTCATAAATCTTACTTAAATTCCAAAGTGCCATGTAAAATCTACCAATGATATTTGACGTATAAGGAAATACTCACGACTTCACAATTTGACCCAGGTCATATTTATCCGTCACATCTGAAGGATTATTATAATCCTTCTTTTCCCCGATTGTTAAACAGCCAAACGGCATGACCACTCCTGACCTGTGGAAACAGAGAGAGAGAGAGAGAGAGAGAGGGAGAGAGAGAGAGAGAGAGAGAGAGAGAGAGAGAGAGAGAGAGAGAGGGATTAATGAGATGCAGATATGACTTCCATCAATCAAGATTTTTCCCACCCAGCTAACAAATTCTTTTCATCTTGGCTCGGTGAAAGTGCAACCATATTATTCTGGCTGATGACTGGGCAGAAGTTTGGCTTTCCCTTAGTCATGAGGAATCACACCAGTAAATGCTGAGAAAGCCTTTCAAAAGTGTGAGACCTAAAGAGTCACCAGAGGCAGAATTTCTGTGGTGGATTGTTTCACTTAACTTACTGTCACAATGCTTTTCATAACCCTGCATTGACAAGAACCCCAGAGAAATGTCGAAGGCGCTCCTGCAGGAGTTCAGATTTAAGTTCTAATAGAACAGCTTGGGGAACAGACAGAGGTGTTGCAGAGGAAGAAATAGAGGCCTGAATGTACCTGTGAATTCTGTTCAGCGCTGACCTAGAGTTGAAAGTTGCGAACCACACTGGTCAGCCAGCCAAGGAGCCTCAATAACAAGTGACACATTTCCAATCACATAAAGGAGCCAGCAATTAGAGGCAGAGCACCTCAAGACCCAAACACGAATTACAGCACTTTATAAACTCGCCATCTACACTTGAGCACATTGCATTGGCACAGCCTCTCTGTGATCGCCACAAACAGTGAGGAGTTCAAATATGAGAGCGGCCTGTGTGACTGTATGTCAGTGTGTGTGGTGTATTGTTAATTTGAAACAGAAAAGCCGTTACAACATGAGTACAGGAATAGTACATCTATAAACCAATTCATATCCAGATAAGAAATTGACCTGTATATGTTTTTTTGTTGTTTGATTCTGTTATTAGTTTTAATCCTGTAATGCAGCGGGGAGTTTTGCGTTGATTTTTTGTCAAACCTGAGTGTGTGGCCAGCATCTGCTATGTTGCAGCTGTCCAATCAGAAAGGAGTAGCTCTTAAAGTGACAGTACCTAATACAGCCCATTTTCACTCAGTGTGCACAGCTACAGCAACAGTCATTGCTTCTCTTCGAAACAAGCGGAGAGGTTATTCTGCTTTATTTCACTCATATTACATACTTTTAAATGTTAAGCAGGGCAGCAAAACAAATATTTGTTTCCCGGACATCCACAACATCCAGCAGCACTGCCAGTCTGTGTGATTGATGCCTGCATGTAAATGAGCTTGGCCAGCATGAGCAGTATAAGATTATGTATTAAGGGGTTCAATCTGTTCAGGCAAACTCTGTGAACTGACTGGTAATCCAATCTAAATGAAAGAGGCTCAATGCAGGGTCGTCCAAAATTGCTGAGCGAGACGTGAGTTCACCCTGAACCTCGTTTCTCATTAGAGCCGCAGGTCTGCACTGTGTAGTTCCTGGCAGCTTAACTCGTCTCCGTCTCTCTATTATGCTGGCTGTGTTTGTGTCTCTCTGTGGTAAAATGCTTTGGCTTAGTTAAGTTAGCAAACAGCAGAGAAGAAAGGAAAGTTCTGCAGGACCCATGGAGCTAAATGGAGGTAATCCTGAGAGCAGAGGGAGCGAGGCATTCAAAAGAAACATGACAGGGAAAATATACGCTCCTCCAGAATAAACATTTCTATTCAGCAAGCAAAGCAAAGCATCTGGAGTCAGAGCAACGTGATAGAGGGGAATGTTTGAGGTACTGATACTCCACCATGAGAGGCTGCTGGAGGATGATGAAGCCAGGGACGCTCACACAAAAAAGCAAGGAAGTAAAAAGCTTAAAGTACTTTCTCCAACCATCTTAATGAGCCTCTTCCCACTCTGCCAACAAGTAGCTGTTGGAGAGAGCTGGATGCTGGTGGTCTCATGTATCAGTAGGCTGCATAATGGGCCCATTTGGCCTGACCACCATCAGCAACATTGGAGCATTATCACCCCATGTTCCGACTCTTATCTACCATTCGGGAGCAGCGATCGATGGCTGGAGGTACTTTATGACTCGGCGTGTGACCAGCGGCGCCCGTTGGGAGGATCCTGCTATCTCACCGAGGATTTTCTGAAGATGCGGTGAAGATTTACAGGAGGGGGAGATGGATGGTGTTAAAGATCTGGGCTTATTACGAGAGCGCAGCACTTCCTCCAGCCAGACGAGGCCAAATGAGCAAATCGGGTTTTTTGCCGGTGCCTGTTGAAATCGATTAGAATTTCTCGTGGCGCTCGTGTGTGGGGAAAAGCTTGGGCTTAGGATAAATGCAGCGCTTATGTGCACTGTGTCAAGACTGTTTAATGCAGCGGCAAGGGGGATTATTTTACCTGATGCTATGGAACAATGTTGTGCTGTGCTGCAGGGGGAAGAGCTGGTATCTCTGTAAGCCTTTGAGGGTGCAGCCGCTCACACTAAGCCCACATCAAAAATCCTCAGCCGAGAAGAAACAGCTTGTTTTTGGTAATCTTTTTTTTTTTTTTTTTTTCTCGTTTACTCTCCGCTTTTCTATTCTCTGCTCTATCCTCCCTTCCTTCATACTGACGCGGCAATTGTTAAATAATAGTGCGGACAAACTCGTGTCCCATGCATGACCCGGCAAACTCACTCTAAGGTTTAGGAATGTGCACTGCCTCTTACAGCTAAACTTACTATAACTAAAAGAATGTTTTTCATAGCAAAAATATGCAGTGAACAAATGAATAAATCATATTATTTGTACTCTGCCGCTTCTCAGGACCGTGTCCGTGCACAAACATCTCCTTGTTTGGCTCATGGGGCTCAACTTACACTTTTATTATTATTTTCAGTGTGTTTCAGTGTTAAAAGTCACATCGCCACACTTTCAGCAGTTCACCCCACTTAAAGAACCAGTCTCATCAGTCTGCCACAGCAGCCATGTCTGTGTGGGCGTCTGGAGGCTTTCTTGTATTGAAATTTTCAATTGAATTTGGCTTTCATTCACCATCTAAAATGCTGCGATGCAAAAAGCCTTTATGAGACAGGATGAAACATTTTGGCTTGTGATAATCTTGACATTGCTACCAAAAATGTTCAAAACTTTGACTGAAAACACTATTTTATCAATGATATAACAAGAATGAAAGAAGCCCCAGATCACCTCAAATCACCTGCCTATGGAAGAAAAGACAAAACAAGCCCACTTAGCTGCTTACATGAAGAGGAAACTGAGTGCATGAGGCAAAAACTGGATGGAAAGTCTGGAGGAAAATGTATTGAGAGATACAGATAAACAAGTGGCTTATATGTGAGGAAAGTCACTAATGTCATGAAATAGTACAAACTGAAGCAGTGTAGAAAGAAGAAATCAAAGTTATACTTGTAATAGAATCTTTATGAGTCATGATCCACAGTCACAGCAGCAGTGTGTAATGTTATCATTCAGTCTCACCAGGATGTTTTAGATGCATAGTATCAAAAATTAAAATCAGCTGTTTACAACCACATACTGGAGGTCCGGCTGTGATGGGAGAACTCAAACTGGGTTCAGTGGCAGCAGGAACATCCAATCCGTGTTTGTAAACATCATTTATAAGCTTTATTTGACAGATTCTGGTGGCACTGGCTTTTTCTTTTTTGCATCACCCTCATCAGTAATGGAGGATGATGCCGCCTCTTTACTGCCTCACGTGCTTCGACACCTTGGCAGCTCGACGGCAAGATTCATCCTCAGGTGGTTTTTGTAATAAATGTGTAAAAAAAATCTTATTGCAACTCCAAGAGTAAGTAACAGTTTATGGGCTGAACAATACTGAGCGGTTAAGCAATATGACTTCAATGAAAAAGACAAAACAAAAAAATGTAAAAGTCCTTTTAAAGTTTGCTGTGTAATTGCAAGTGAAAAAGTACAAGGCATCAGACGTCCTCACATCCATTTTGAGTCACATTCATATGCGGACGTAAATGAGTTATCTTCCAATGCGAGTGTGTAAATTGGAATTTCCAAGCCAATCTGACTCACATCATAAAATGTGACACTTTTCTACTTTGTCTGAGTGATGAAGACGCAATCATAACTGCACGCACCAAGCTGCAACAAATGCTCAACTGTTCTGACCTTACGTCTGTTTTAGATTCGATCTTCCTCTTACTTACGTCTCGCTGAGGAGAGGAGGAGGGTCCCACTCACTCACAGGACTCTTACTTTGTGGATGTGTCTAACCAGGTTTGCTAAGTGATAACCTCAACCTTAATGGGACTTTTACTCCTCAAAAACAGGGAACCTTGTTGTTTGTTAAGAAGTTACCTTTTTATAGGTGTGGTATTCAACTTTTGGCACCAATGCCTCCAAATCCTGCGTAGCACAGTATATTACAGTCTAAAAGTGCCAAAAAATGAGAAGAAGCAGAATATTCCTTTGCCCAATTCTTAAAAATAAGCCAATATTGATATAAAACGCTTCCAGCTGATTACAAATCATATCATGATGAAATAGTCTGGAGCATAGATCTCAGTTTTGGTTTGCAGCTATTATGCAGACTCTGTGCAAATGTGCTGCTGGAAGTTACTGCTCGCAATGTAACATTATAATCTCATTAGTGCCAAAGGTGTCAGACTCTGAGCAAAGTGTTCATGGAAGAAAACGATGAACCGACGGCCAGGAGGGAAGCATTAGTGCTGAGGTTTACTCGCTTAAACTTTATACTCAGGGTGGAATATTGATGCTATGCGACAAATCTAAATCTGTAGGTACGTGACCTTGGCGGCGCCTCCATCAGCGATGTCAAAATGATCTAGGAATATTTCTACATAATCAGTGGCGGCACCCTGGGCGGAGACAAAATTGGAAATGCAATATGTATATTGTTTGACGGTATATGGTATAAACTGCATTAATGCTGCTCGGATTCAGTAGATTCCTGAAAGCACTTCTACTCCAGAAACTCACTGGGGAAGAGGCGGAATTCTGCAACATCATCAAACTGCCTCATTACTGCAGTGCACAGGAATTATGCCTTTTTAAATTTGACTTTAAGGGGAAAAGGCTTCGTGAAGATTTTGACATTAAAATTTGTATCCACCATCTCGGGGGCTTCTTCTTCTTCTTCTTCGGCTCCTTCTTCTACATCTTCTTCTTTTTTTGGCTGGAACTAATTAAACTTGCAATGCAGTATATTAGGTTTGCCGTTTCCTTTTGCAGGGCCAGCAGAGGAACGCGGAGCCGAGAGAAATAAGAGAAGATGATAATGAGCGGAGAAACGCAGCATAACAACAGCATACAGGAAATAAATGGAGCCATGGAAATTTGCATCAATCTGCGTGCGCGAGTGTGTGTGTGTGTGTGTGTGTTTGTGTGTGTGTGTGTGTGTGCACGCGTGTGTGCAGGGATCAAGAGCAGAGATGGTGGCAAAGGTTTTAAAAATGGCGTTAATTATTTATGGCTGACAGTCTCCTCTCCCTCTTCACTACGTCTCACCAGGCCTGTGTTTCATGTTGCTCTTGTATCGAGGAATCGCCGTGTCCCAGGGCGCTTGCTTAACAGTGAGCTCAGAGCGAAAGCGAGGCAGCTCTGGCGGCGCAGTAATAATTACCAACCCTTCTCTGCCGCGCTCCGCTCTCATCCCGGCTCAACTCACTACGCCGCTTATCTTCCCTCTGCATCTTCCTCACACGCAGCCACTCGCTCATAAATCCATAACACCTCACACTTGTTTGTGAGGCATTGTGGAGGCTTTGTAATCAACCTTCTCTTTTCTTCTTCTTCTGGGCTTTATTGAAAGGCTGTGCTAAAATAATTCTGGCACACACACACACGCAGCGACCTTGTATGATCCCAGTCGCACTGTGAGCTGTCACTCACTCGAGACAAGTTGCAGGTTTCACATCTGACTCATATTGCTGCATCCTCCGCCGAATCAAACACAGCGGCGGCTTCTTCAGCGCCAGAGATGCTCGAGCTCGAGAAACCCTCGCTCTTCCCCACTTCAGTTTGTTCTCACTTCCCTCCGTCTTCCTGTGCCATCACGCTTTCTCTCACAGCAACACTTGAAACGCCTCTGTGGCGAATCAGTCACAGCGACAGCACTCCAGGCTTAACCTTACATTTCACAAGAATCACAAGGCAAATCACAAGCCCCTGTCGCAACAGCTTCAGAGGGGAGGTGAGAATGTAGAATTCTGGCACATATAAAAATGTGACATAATTCTATGGCCTGTCTCTCTCTCGCTCCCAATCTCTCCCTCTCTCCCTCTCTCTCTCTCTCTCCCTCTCTCTCCCACCCTCCCAGGACTGCAGACTGTCCCCTCCTACGCCTGCTGCTTGCCGCCACGCCATGACTTTTTCGTTTCAGAGGGGGGAAACAAATCACGCAGCCTTTAATAAGGGACGACAAAGAGGTTTTTATGATGCATTCATATTAATGCGTGGCCAGTAAACAGCTCCTCAGAGGGCTTTACTGCCGGAGGAACTGTTGTCCTGCAGTGACGTTAGCTCGACTCCTGAAGCAAAGCTTGATGTTGTCTAATTACTCATAATGAGTTGGAGACATTTCATCCTACAAGGTAATTAGGCATCACAGGGTTCCAGGCAAAACATCAAACATGTCAATGTTTATTTATAAATAACCTTGTTAAGGTTAAAGTAATAATCTAGGCAGGACTTAATCCTATACCCAGAACAATGGTGAGATCATAAGCCCATTTCCAGATTCAGTACTGTACACACACATTTGTAGATTTGCTACATGGCGCCTGATTGAAAATTAATCAAAAACATTTAAGAGAAAAAGAAAATTCCACTTGCACATTAAAAACAGCAACACAAAAGAGTTAAATTACTTTTTTAAAGTAATGGTGTGCTGCATTCAGGGACACTCAGCAGGGTGTCAAATATGATAAGGACTCATTAGCAAAATGACTCAACGGCACAGAATTAGCTGTCTAATTGAGTCTGGTCTTCAATTTCCTCTTTAATTTTCAAAAGTAGCCAAAGCTAGATGACCTCACATTGCAACAGGAAACCAAACCTTTGTTTGCATGAGAAACACAAACATTGCATCAGAATTGGTTTGCATCCATAAATTCCATGAAAAGGGGGAGGGGTTAGAGCGTTCTAGAGTGACCAAATTCCAGGCTCATAAATGTGCTCCACCGTTGCGTGACCAGTGTTGACATCCATTTCACCACCCAAGGGTTCTTCACAGTAACCTGAAATGACTACATACAGTACATTTTCCTTCAGGTTGGCTGTGCCGTGTGCAGCCTCCCCAGCGGTGCGGTGGTGTGAGAACAAATGGCGGTTTGTTTTTGAGAAAAACATCTACAGACAATCCATCCTGGGGCAGAGCACAGGAGGGAGGTATGCCTGAGCGCACACGTGCACATGTGCATCTAAGTGTGAATTCATGTACTGCACTGTACTTGGGTGTGTGTGTGTGTGTGCGCGTGTGTGTGTGCGCGTGTGTGTGCGCGTGTGTGTGCGTGTGCGCGTGCGCGTGTGTGCGTGTGTGCGTGTGTACGTGTGTGCGTGTGTGCGTGTGTGTGTGTGTGTGTCCTTTCCTGTTCACAATGGATCAGGACACTGTTTCTAAATTTAGCCCATCAAGTTTCTCTCCTGTCAACAGTCCTGTGCCTTTATGTCATGTTTAGTCGCTTAAACTTGACAGGACAGAGTTGGTGTGTGTGTGGTTCATTGTCACATGAGGGTGATAATAGCACATTTTGGAGGCCTAATTATAAATATGGCTGAAACGACGCAGAGAATGAAGGCAGAGGCCGGCCGGCTCCATCCTGACACACCACAGCGTTTCATTGTTTCACTGTCACTGAACATTTTCAAAACCTACTTAAAAATTGCATCCTTTAGATACAATGGTCTGACTTTGGCCCTTTGGTTGCGGTGCAGAGGGATGAGGGATGTAATTCCATTCCAGATCCTTCCTGATGCTTCAGCAGACCCGAAAAGTTTAATCGCCTCTCGTAAATTCAGAACGATATGAAACATTTCCATCTCAGGCCGGAGATAAATAAAAGGGGGCTCAGATTTGAAGACGAACAGACGCTAATTGAAAATCCCCTCAAGAGTGCTGACTCTGGAAATAACCGGGCAAAAGACACACAAATTATGAGCCGTAAATCCAAGGCAGCTCAATAGCGGAACTGACGGGAGAAGAATGTCAATTGATAAAAATTAAGGGCAAACAATATGGAGCAAAGATGGATGTCTCCCCTCAGTGTGCAGCGGGATGAAGCATTTCTGAGCGTACGCTGGACGTGTACGGGCTAGCTCACTTTCACAGCCTTCTGTATCACATCAGGTTTTACATTACCGTCTTGTTAATGATCTCCCCCTGCGTCTCTATTTAATAATGTGTGTGTGTGAGTGCAACTTCCATCTTGTACGTTTTCTAGGTCACTGTCACATTCAAAGGGAGGAGCACATGATTCCTGAAGGCACCACCATGTCTCTGTCTGCAGCAATAAAATAAACACTCTGCTCTTAAAAAATGTATGCTGTTCCATTCACTCTAGCTATGACATCATCAGCGCGTCAGCAGGACAACCAAGATGCCTCTGCTGGTACTTTGGCTCTGTGTCTCTCCATCTTGCACCATAACGTCCTCACCTGCGGCGGCAGCCTCCCACTCTAATCCCATCCACTCCCTAAATCTCCTTTCAGTGAGCACTGCTGTGATACTGCATTAGCTGAGGAAGGAGACTGCTTAAAACCTTGGAAATCAGTCCCTTATGTGGCAGCCGCAGTCTGAAAACTGTGAATGTTCAGCCCTGAGTGCGTTCAAGGGCGGTGGAAAGATTGTGTGAAAACCCAAATGCTGCCAGTGTAGTTTTTTCTCTCCAGGGAACCAATTGTCTTGTGTTTTCATCCAACAGAATAAGTTTGCAAACCATGCCAGTGTGAGAAAGAAGAAATACCAAGTGTTTTGGTTTTTTTGACTCCAGTGTGCACAAAGTAGGAGCACATTTTAGCGACAACTTCCAGTTATCAAGATAAGTTTGACAAAGAGCGGCTGGCAGGTTTGATGAATATCTCATCTGATATGTGCCAATTCCCCTTTCCTCATTTTCCATCTAGGGTCTTTTTTGACATGTTTGCAATGCTTAACAGTTCCAAAAAACTGACTTCAATTCATTTCCACCACCACTGTGCACGTTGAGTGGAAACGAATATCACTCTTTTTACAGCCACCTCCTCCCAAAAACCTGTTACTGTTGGCCGCCACAATACGTTGGATGCCAAACACTGCAGCTACTCTCAATACATTACAGAGATAAATGAATGAGGAATAATCTAGGAATGAGGCATTCAGGGCAGATCAGGAACTATGAACTTCTATTGATATGAACCCTACACATGCAAAAGCTTCAGATAAGAGCTTTTCAAAAGTTCTGATAAAAGGCGGCCATGAATCCAACATAAACTGGTTCAGTCTTTCATACAGGAGCCACGGTTTAGTAAATCTATTGTCACACAAATAGAATTCACCGAACGCAACATTTCCAGTATTATCTGTTTGCCTTTCTTCCGTTTAAATAGATTTGGTCTAATGCGCTCATTAGTCTCCACTGTATCACTGTGTGGCGTTACTAAACCAGCTGGGGCTTTTATTCTCCTTTCTCATTCAGTTTGAACGTCTCCATTAACCCATCAGGGACAGGAGGCCTCACATTTGCACAGTTTAGATTCATTCTATGTGATGTCTTGTTGCTAATGAAATCCACTAAAACTACAGGGAGCAGAACAAAGGCTGAACTTTAAGCAACTTCAAAATATGCAATGCTAAAAGATAAACTACGATGCTGAAGTGCGTATTAAAAGACCAAGACAGCAATAATATGAAAATGTAAATGCACAAGCGACAGAGGGTCGTTTTGTAAATGAGCGATGACTTCATCGATGAGTTGAAAAGAGTGAGTGCACCGCCATGAAATGAATGTTTTGCTGTGACTGAGCAGTATGGAGCTGCGGTCTCGCCTCAGTGACCATCGGGCCATAACTTCAGCTCTGGTGGAGGAGAAGTTTGGTCCTTAGCCCAAACCACGAGTCAGCATAAAAAAAGGAACTGCTGCAGCGTAAAGTTTATCACAACGCTGGCAAAGCCTTCCCTCCCCAAATCATCATCAGAGGACGACGTGTTTGAGAAGAAAACACAACAAGAGGACGACCGAATCTTCATCCATTGTTGGAAATTGTTGTTTTCATGTCCACTGCTTCTTCTTTGCTCCTCTTCATGCCTCTCGGTGAATCAGGTCTCCATCTATCCTTGCGATCTTGTGTGCTCTTCCTCCCTCCATCTCTGTTCTTCTCTACATCACCGTAGGTCCGTGACAGTTCTTTTTCTTCTTGTCTCAGCACATGTTCAACCATCTCTGTTTTCTTCTTGCCCTGTCTAACGTGATGTCTCCTCATCTCCCTCTCCTGTATCCTGTATGCTTCAGGCCATCCAATCTCTATCCAGTCTCTGAAGATAGCTCAGAGACTTCATACTTAATAATTCTACTAATAATGAGTTTGGCCTTCCTCAAGCCACACTAATTATACACGACGCTGCAGAGGAGGAGAGCCAAGAAAATGGAGCAATCACATTAAATCCATTCATGTAACCTCATGTGATGTCTTCCAACTTCCAACGTTGTAGTATTTTGTCCTGCAGCCGAGTTCAATAGGGCAGCACTTGGACTTAAATGTTAAGGAAATTAAGGATATTCAGATCATGCCCTTCTCTGAATCATTCATGTGTATTGATGCATTTATCACATCTTCGAATAGACTTGGCAAGTCTGAAGTTCTGCTGGTTTAGACTCGTTCCTGGCGACTGCAACTCAGTCCTACTTTCAGTCACTGTTCCTATTTCACAAGGATGCAAGATGGGCATCTGTGTCAGACTGTGCAACAGCAAGTGTGATGCATGTCACATAGAGGGATGAATGGCAAAGCAGGGAAGAATGTGTCATCTATTTATCGGCCATCTGTGCAGGTTTAGAGATGTGAGCTGCAGGCAGCAGACAAATCACGAATTTTGGTCTCAATCGCTTGATTCTTGAAACAGTCGTTCTGTTTTCATCACAATAAAATGCTCCCATGATTGTTAACTTTAGTCAGCCAAGTGCTGAATCTCAAAAAGAGAGTTTAGACTTCTGCAGTGATAAAAAAAATGGTTTTAAACAGAAAGTTGTGTACGTTTGTTTTGTAAATCAGACATTCCTCATAGTCATGGCACGCTTCTGCAACCATGGTCCTTCATATATCGAATGTCCAGGAGCCGTGACAAAGATCTGGCTGAGCCACAGGAGGATGAATGGAGCCCCTGATGAATGATCCTGCATGAACTGGGAAAAGTGAAAATCTATAAAAAAGCAAACCATCATATCCGATGCTCCCTCATAACTGTGCCGTTTCATGCACCAAGCTATTTTCTGGACTTCCAGGAGCGTTCCAGCACTGCTTTGTATTGAAAGTCTTTCAAGTAAAAAAGAATCATGACTAGCATTTACAGTTTCAATTGTCAACATGCAAATTGCGTCTGCGCCTTATGCTCCGAGTCAAAGGGTTGAGAGGAAGCCTGCAGAAGAGTCAGAAAGGTCTTTGTGCAGCCTTAAGTTTTCTGCCTGCTATGTGGAAGTCGATAACATCATGACACCATGCAGCATCGATCTCTGCAGCCTTTTTGTATCAGTCAGTCCTGTAAGCCTGTTATTGTTGTAGAGATTTATCCCTGTGTTGACGCTCAAACTAATTCTTCTACTGGACTGTGTTTAAGTGAATAAGTGATGCTGCAGACTATTAGATTGATGTTGTTCTGTGCACAATTCTTAACGTTGGGAAACCTTTTTCAATGCGAGACGAGGCGTGTTTAAAAACTAGCTCATCGAAATGCATGACAGACTTTTAATAATGAATTTGAATCCAGTGCCTACTTGTTCTCCCCTGTGCTGTGTAAAATAATACATCACCTTTACAGATCATTAGTTACTTTAATGATTGGTGTGAGTGTGTTTTATGGCAGAATATGTAGTGATAATAAATGCATATTCATAGTAGGGAGACTGTGAAATTAATCTCAGTTTTGCTACGCAGAGACATCATGGAGCGGCGATGCTATGGATTCTAAAACACATTCCCCAAGTTGCACCTCACCAATCCTCACAAATGACCTGCGGGCTCAAGTTGCCACATGCAAATGAGCCATTCGCTAAATTGCTGAATAATTATAAGGTAAATAAGGATTTGTCTTTCTCTAGCATCAATCTTCCCACTAACACAAGTGTCCTTGTGTTGCGTGGAGGGTTTAGTGCCCTCTCATGTCTGCGCTGATGTGCTAGGATGGAGTGCAAATGATGCTGAGAGGTTAGGTTAAGAAAAGTGAACTTATCCTTTTAAAATTTGAGTTTTCAGTTTATCACTATACTGTATGCTGCCTGTACCTCAATTGTTTGAAAGACTCTTACTAGGATGTTTGTTATGCATGTGAGTGAATAAAAGGTTTCAGGTGCACAATGACAATGAAACACATCAGCATCAGAAGGTAATATTCCGATTTATACTCATACCTGTCTGTAAACTCATCACTCTGCTGTGCAACTCACACAAAACTCATTTTAATACATAATGCAATTAAGGAATAATTCCCCATGATTCATATAATCTGACAGACAAATTCTCTCGATGGGGGAAAACGTCCCAGCAGGATGAGGGACACGTAATTGACTGTGTGTGTGTGTGTGTGTGTGTGTGTGTGTGTGTGTGTGTGTGTGTGTGTGTGTGTGCGCGCGCTTACAAGCAGCTGGCAGCTTGACTGAATATAAATCAGAGTACAGCTGAGCGAGGCTGTTGTTTATCTGTCTGTGTGCAGGCGACCATGATGCAAACATCGCTGGACTTGACAAGGCGAACGAGCCCGACATGTGATGGCACGTTAAAAGTTTGATACGCATGCAAAAGGGAGATAACGGTACCGTCTCCATGGTTACATTTGTCACGAGTTGTCAGGGCCAGCTTCGATCTGCAAGTGGCGCCTTGAGAGTAGAGAGAGAGAGACGCACATGCTGGGTAACGGGTCACTGTGGCTCTTGGGACTGGAGAGAGCACATGTGCTGCCACTCTCCGTAAGAACAGACCCCACGAACAGAACTCCAAGAACAGCGAGGGGCAGCGGGCCGTTCTGCGTATTGACCCGATGGTGTCGCAGCACCACCCGCCCACCTGCTCCTAAACAGAGCCAAGCAAAAGCGTTTCACCAGGCCGTCTAGATTTCCCGCTGAACGCGCACGCAAAGCCAAACAGAAAACGTCATCCACTTTGTGTCTTGGGCCAATGCGTAAAAGCATTCTAGGCACTCCAGCATGTTTCACACCCACAGTGTGATCGCATTTGTCCTTGTCAAAGGGAACGAGATCACGATCCAACCGGGCTGTGATGTGATCACGGAGCCCTGTGCACTATGAACATAACACAATGTGGCCAGAGAAATGAGTCCGTGCAGCATTTTATCACTAAAAGTGAAAGAAAATTAAGGCTTTTTATACCCAGCACGTCATTATCATGTCAGAAGTACTTACAGTAAAGACATCATGCTTGACAGCCGAATAAGAGAAGAAGAAATCAATTAAACTGTGTAATTGTATAATTAATGAATCAATCACTTTAACAATGTTTCATCTCTTGAACTGAGATCTCTCCCATGTGTTCATGTGATTCACCTTGGCCAGGTTCTTTTCTGGCTTAAACCACATGACGCAAACCACGCAACTGTGCTGCCACGACGACGGCTGTTTTGAAATTACCGACTCACTTTCAGCCGTGACAGCGGGCGAGTGTCCGCAGTGCAAATATGTGCAGAGGAAATTGGCTCCTCGGATGCGAGCTTGGCCTTTGTTGTGTAGGTTAATGTGGAGGAGCAGGCTCACTGCTCTATAAAACCTACTATCTAGCACAAAGTTGGACTCGTGCTTCTCTTCCTCCTACGTGAATGAGAGAGCTCATCTCTGAGGCCTCTCTCCAGTCAATAGTAGCAGTCTGCACCTAAATATACTTCCCCTCTGTCTTCTTGCTTTGTCTAGGCAACGATACGGTTAATGTGTTCTCGGTGTGCCGATGCTCCAGGAGGAGAGAGAGGCTCACGTAACACGCTGAGAGAGGAAGCGGGGAGGAGTGGCGAGGAGCCCGGTGACTCAGAGCATGTGACGGGTCAGCCTGGTGGGAGGTGGCGAGATGAATGACAGAGGTGTGAATCTTTGTCGCTAATGGAGGCATCCACCTCCGCCGAGCTCCTTCCCGAAGTCTGCGATTAGCTCTCCTCCAGCCTCGTGTTGGGCTGCGAGCCCTGTGACCAAAGCCCCCACGACCCCCTAAAGCCCCCCCGCGCAAACCTCAAAAAAACTATGCCGCACATAAAAAGCGCTGCAAACTAACACCAAGGCGAAAGAATTCAAAGGATTTTTCATTTTTTGTATGTTTCCCTTTATGTAAAATCTGAAATGCTTCCTCTTCACACTTCACTGGCTAATCTGACCATTCTCTGCGCCTGTTGTTCGTTGCCTTGGTTACAAAGTCCTTCAGTGTGGCATCATAGTTCAGTACAGTTGTAGGGGGGGAAGCAGCGTTTGCTTTGGAGAAAGATGTATGCTGTGCTGCATGCTGCCACATTTAGAAGGCTTGTGTGTTTTCCTGCTTCGTCCTGAAGAATACGAGCGGCGTGTTTACGTCTTAAAGCAAATAAAACATTCATGCACGTTAGCGCACGGATGTGTGATGCTGTTGTCTTCTTCACACGAAGAGGAGCAGGACGAGTGGAGATCATCATTTTCCCTGCTAGAGCTCTGACCTTCTCGTTCTTCTCTCCTCCTAACTAGCCTCCTTTAACTGGTCAGACAAATCTCCTCACAGCAAAACTGCAGCCTAAATGGTGAAACACATACAGGTTGAATATAAAATCCAACTCGTGGGCTCTGTTCTCCAAATTACCACCGCTGCATCGGCGTAGAAACACGCACTGGGAACGTTCCCCGCGCCGTTTAGCTCAGCGTATTGTGCCTGACAGTGTTATGGCAATGAAAGCTTTTATGTTGACAACATTCTGCTCCATAAAAGCTCAAAACACATCAAGTCAGGACAGCGCCTCATAGTCTTTCCTCACATTTCACTGTTGCTCACTTTGTTTTTTAAGTAAAGACACTGGAAGACGCCTGCAAATGCTCATCGACGTTGGATATACTATTGTATTTGAAGTTAAGCATATGGAAGCTGGTCAATCAAAACAGAGAGGCATGGTTGTGCACTACACCGGTGCTTAGGGAGAATCTAGACTATATCCCTTTGTTTTTCCCAGAGCTGCATTTTGCACCTGTTGCACCTTTCAAAATAGCAAATAGCAGTTTAAAAATAGTTTGCTGTCATGCTGACCTCGTCAATAAGCCCGTTGAGACCACAATGTGCTGTGAAGAGCAGCAGGAAGGGAGCAGAGCATCATTAAATCCTGATTCAAGAGTCAACACAAAGCACATCACTACGCGCGTCACCACGGTGACGAACTGCCAGAGCACGAGAGACAACCTTGCTTCCCATCGATTGGACGACAGTGTAGTCATGCGACTGCTGGCTGTCTTCAGGCTCATCATGAAACTTTAATGAAAATAGATTTCCCCTGTCCTTCACCTGTGCAGTAAGCAATAAAGCTTCACCGGAACAACACGCAAAAGAGAGAACCAACCGGCTCCAACCGTCCAATAAGTCAACAACGCTCAAATATCGTCACCTGGAAGCCCCTGTGTGCATTTCCATGTCTGTTCCAAACGCTTTAGTCATTGTTTTTTCACTGATTATGGGGAGAACGAAACAAAAGAGACGGGACTGTCGGGACTGTGAATTTCTCCACCTTTCATCAGTGTTTTGAAGGTGATTGCGCTACAACCTGGTTTCCAAACAAAACATCACCTTTGGAATTGTCTTTCCTTTCCTGCGCACATTAAAATATCAAAGGGAAATAGCATCCATTTCTTTTGCAAACATTACCCTTGGTTACAAATCAATAATAATACCTTCCATTCATCATAGGCTTTATCGCTTCCCACCCCTGTTATCTCCGCTACTGTTGTGAATGAGAAAATGACAGAGTGAGCATCTGGGGTGACAAACCCAGTGGAAATGACAGCGACGGCTCCACACAGGAGGCCCATTTACTTCTAATGCACTGTGGAGAGGGGAAGGATGCGCCGCCGAATCAAGGCGGCAGCGCTGACGTCACCACTCTCGTAAGCGACTCGCTCAGTGATGAACACGTCTACCCGTGGCAGCATGAGTCAATACGGAGGTGAAATATTAATCCATTTCCATTTAAAATTCCCCTTCAAATTTCCTATTTGTGGCTGCCAGGCAGGGTGGCTCTTTGAAGCTGCAACCCTTTTCACTAAAGATGAGATTTGAGGGCAGAAATCACTCTTTTTGTTGTCCGTGGAAAAAAATTTTCGTCCAAATTCCAAATACTGAATTAAGCCCGTGTGTGTGTGTGTGTGTGTCTCTCTCTGTATCAGCTGCTCTGTTTGCTTCTTATGCGACGCTTAATGATCGACGACAACGCGCCGCCGTCAGCAACTTGTGTCGACTTCTACAACCATCTGCAGACAAAAAAAGACTCAGAGAAACTGAACAGACTACAGAAGAAATAATTAACCAATCACCAACTCATCAGTGGCTGCACTAGGAGACTCTTTTAGTCCCAGCTAGAGGGAGAAATCTATTGAACATTGGCATGAACACAGCTGAAAGAAATCAGCTCTGGCTTTACAAAGCGTGCACAGAAAACATTTAGCAGCTATTTTGCGACTACATAAGCCGTCGCAAAGCACATTTTTTCCCAAGATTACGCAGAATTTATGACTGATTTTGATGGAACTTAATGTGAGAATGGGTCATGGCCAAGGGAAAAAACTTTTACTTCGTGGAATCCAGAGTTTTCGCATATTTTTGTCAGTTTCTTCCACTGTAATTCACCGATCTCAATGAGATATTTGTCCCTCAAAAGGCTCAGAAATGACAACAACGTGCTTCTACACAAAAGCAGGATTAATTCTTCAAAAAAATTATTTCTTTACACCAATTTCTGGGCTGGTTGGCCTTGGCAGACCTATGAGCTGATTGAGTGTGTTACATATCTAATGAATTGCTTGGAAAAACATGTTTTTGCCTGTTGATTCTGGAAGATCCCTGATTTTTTTTTCACGCAGTTGTAATCAGAATCCACAAAAGGATCCAGCTTAACACACACACACACACACACCAGATGACGGATGAGTCGCGGGCCATCAGGATGAGCTTAGAGGCCGTGACATTTATTGATATGTAATGATGACTGAGTAACAGGCAGAGATTGATGAGCTCTTAAACCCATAATGAAACCTAACCATTCATGTGCTGAAACACTTTGTGACAGGTGAGTGCATCATTAGTCACTCCGTCATCCGCACATCACAAATCACTCCATCACAAAAGGAACCCTTGATCATTAGTTGTGTAGCTGCTGCGCGGTGGCGTCACTGCAGGGTTTATTCACCTGAGCATCCAGCTTGTTTCATTCCCACTCATTTCTCCTGGCTCCTTATCGATCGGCTGTAAACGGAGTGAGCCCAGGCGCTGCTACACAACGGCCCCTTCAGAGAATAAACCCATGTGCCGCTGTGTTTCACCCTGTCGAGACAAATCTTCGTTAATTGTCGCTGGCCGGCCGGCTTGGGTTACTCAAGGTAATTGTTGTTCTGGGTTTTGATTGGTTGAGCCGCGACACACTGGAGCCCATTAACTCAGCAATATCCTAAATAGCTCAGGCATAATGGAGAGATTGAGAGCTAACTCTACTGTACATCTACTTGATTTATTCAGTTCGTTACAGGATTTGGTTCAGTCTGCCAAAAAGTCCTCATCAAAAGCCTTGTATTCCTATAAATCACATTTATGAATACAGGAGTACATCTGCAAGCTGTTTGGAAACGTTTCCCGATGAGCAAGCATGAGGAATCACACTGTATATCTGCCACGGTGGACGGTTTAAAAATGCCTCGCCGGGGTAAAAAGGACGAGCTAATCTGCCAAAAATCTGTATTTATCCATATACCTCGCATGTGGGTTATGTAAAGTCAATACAACAGGCAGCCTCTGCAGTGGCTGAGGATCCACACACTTTCTGATGCTGCTCTTCAAAGCCGGAGACTGCGCTCTCTCTCACACACATTCACACACTCACACACACACATAGCACATTTCTCATGAAAAAAAAAACACACACACTTCTATCTTATTACTTCAGATATCACCCTTCACACTTGTGGGATGTTATCTGAGAGTGAAGTCATTAAACTCCGGCGCCTTGTATAATGCAAGACCTCGGCTCATATACGGCTCACACACTCTAAACCCCCGTCGCTGCTCTCTTCTCCACACGCTCATCACTGGAGCAACAATCCATTGAAAGAGCACACTGGGGAGCATGTGTGCCGCTCAAATCACACCAGCGCTGCCTCCACTCTGGTGACAGTTCTGGAGCGTTTGAGTGTCAAAATGTGTATTTCGCTCCCCTGCAGACGGAATTTGACCTCAAACACCAGAGACAACTTAGGGAAAACTTAAGGTATAGAGTAAATACCACAGCGTCCTCTCCGCTTGGAAGACACAGAGTTTCTACAGGTACATGCTGAATCATATCACACACTGCAGTGGGTGGAAATGTTTATTTTTTGATAAATGAAAAGTAAATACTGTACTGCTCCTCCAGTGCAGCAAATAGCAGCAGGTTGGTTGTTTGTTTTTTTGCCCCATTAAGCCTCAGCAGCCCAATACGCTCAATAACCGACTCTGATAATCAGTGCAAAGAATCCCACACAGGAGGGAGGAGGCTTGTCTCAGAAAGATACCTCAGGTTTGCCCTTACGGACTTAGCAGGTTGTGAAAATCGTCTTATTACCGACAGCCAAAAGGCAAAAGTAATAACTTGGGATTGAAAGAGAGCCCAGAAAGGGAATGACTGAGCACAGGAATTCATCCCAAATCCCAGATCTATATCTATTCTCGCCTCTCCTCCTGCTTTAATTTACTCATTCTCTAATTATATCAGCGAGTATTAACAAATCTGTGCAGCTGCCATCACATTCTCCCTCTCGTGCCAGCAGCAAACGCACAGAATCCAAAACGGATGCGACAGAAAAACTTAGTGCTGCGCTCCCCAGAGGTCTAATTGTGTACAAACGCTGTGGCTCAGTGGTAAATCCGCCGCCGCCTCCCTCTCCACTAGCTGCTGCTGCTCCTGCTGCTGGAGCCACCTGGGGTCCAAAGCGCCTGTCTTAATGCACAAATCATAACATACAGCCCACTAGTGACCTAATCTATCAACTACCGACATCTATCAACTTAAAGGGCTGGGAGGACATATGGACCATCTTTCTTTTATTTACCTCTGCAGGGCTTTGAGACGTGCGCTTCAAAAGCTATAGGTTTCAACATGAAAGGGTGAATGAATAAATGTTTGAGGCGCAGATTGAAACTTCATCATTCTGTGTGTCGTTACCGATTGGACGAAGCTGCTCTTTCGAGGCAGAGATGGGAGAGTTGAGAGACACGGCGGCGTTGGTGCCTGTAGTGGCTGCTACACACTCATCTATTCCACTCCCAGTTGGTATGGCAGAACCTCCTAATGAACTTGTGCTTCTGCATAATGCAACACACTCATTATGCATACGGCCACCGAGCAGATTAGTTTAATGTCTAACAAAGGTCATCTGAGTGTGTATCTTTCATGACCGTTAACCTTATAAATAAACACACAGTTCTTTCATCTCCATGCACAGAAGTGATTATGTTCAGTCAAGATCATAATTAAGTTTATTCCATTAGTATCTGGAGTTGATGTATCACACACACATACACACACACATCCACACTGACCACCAGAGAGCATCACTGACATCTGACCTCACCTCTCTGCTGCAGCTGATGGACTTTAACCCCCCTCTGTGTGTGTGTGTGTGTGTGTGTGTGCGTGTGTAACAAATCATTGAAAATTATCATCTCATGTATGAATGATGCGTTCTGTTGCATGACCGCACAGTTGCAGGATCAGCACTTATAGGAGAGGAGGAGAAGAAGAAGAAGAAGAAGAAGAAGAAGAAGAAGAAGAAGGAGAAGAAGAAGAAGCAGAAGAAGGATGGCTTATAAATAAACATGCCGGTGGATTCAAAGTTAAAATTTAAACATTATTGATGAGCAAACAGGATCTGATGCTGCATTCAACTTCACAGAATCTGTCACTTTATTATGAGAACACTTTAATTCACATGGCAGTGTTGCAATTACCAAGTTTACCTGTTGTGTTTACAATAAAATACACTTTACACTCATTAGCAAGCGTAGATAAATAATTTTATTGATGTTTTAATCTAGGGAAATCTTCACTGCTTCACACTTGTACATCTATTATGTCCCCTTATGTAAAACAGATGCGCCTTTAACCACGTGGTGTAAAATTCCATCTATCACTTCGATTAAAGCGTTGTGTGTCTATTTGTGGCTGAATTGTAGCTGGAGCGCTTTTCATGGCTGCATTGTTCTCTGTATCATACTGTGTTACAAAGTTAACAGTTTTTTTTTAGCTGAAGTGGGTTATGGATATTACATAAACGTAGATAAACAACTAAACATGTCGTAGTGTTGCCTTCACTGCGCATTCCAGCCTGTTTTTGAATTCACCGATTCCGCACCGTGAACGCGTCTTACTCAGTAAGCGTCAGAACTTACCTTCACACCAAATTCTTCCCGTGAAACGTAGAATCCCGTGACCGTGGAACTCGACTTTCCCCCCAAACTCCTGCTTTGGCTAAACGTTCACGTGAAGTTCAAAAAGGTTCTTAAAAAAGTAGTTCTACGTGGAATTCGTGCGCTCCTGTGGAACTGTACCATCTGTTGTGCCTGCGCGCGGCGAGCTCTGCGCGGAGAGGCGGAGAGGGAGGGGAGTGCGTGTGTGCGTGTGTGTGCGTGTATGCGTGTGTGTGTCCAGGACCGGAGACGAGTGAGGAGCGCCTTCATTTCACCGTTACAGGGTGGAGCAATTTCTCAAACACACTCCACATCTTGAGTTGACGCCATCAGCGGCAGTCAGCACCGCATGAGCCGGAGCATCACGGTGGAGAAAGCAGGCGCTCACTGACTTCACTTACCCGCAATCTAACTGCTTTTTGGGGGGTGCAGATAGAAACCTGAAAGACATCGATTTACCAAGTGTATAACTTCTGAAGTGAACTGTATTAATATCTCTATATCCCCTTTACATGTGGAGCAGTGGCCCGTCCCTCCAAAGATGCTCTTCTGTCCTCCATATGGTTAAAGAGCAACACACTGAGCTGTGAAACCATAGTTGCCTCCAATGAAACGTTTCATCCGTCTATCGACTTTTACTTGTCTGTTTGTTTGCAGGATATCTCAGAAAAAATGTCGACTTGGGACCTGAGTGAAGGAAGAGTTGCTACGATTTTGAAGCAGAGCCAGTGTGTGTGTGTGTGTGTGTGTGTGTGTGTGTGTGTGTGTGTGTTTGTGTGAATTGAGCCCAGATCCAGATAATGATCCAACATATG
Organism: Genypterus blacodes; assembly: GCF_046128005.1. Taxonomy (NCBI): domain Eukaryota; kingdom Metazoa; phylum Chordata; class Actinopteri; order Ophidiiformes; family Ophidiidae; genus Genypterus; species Genypterus blacodes. The sequence continues at coordinate 6,062,711 of NW_027466831.1, forward strand.
CTTGGACAGGGGTCACATCTACTATACAGAAGAGAGACACATAACCAACACCATCTGTAGCTGAGATGACGCTGGTTCTGTGGTATATAAATGGATTTCACACACTGCACCTTCAACTGTTACATATTTAGACAATAGAAGAAGATCCATACAAAGCTGATGTCTGCAATCCTGGATTGATCAGGATCTGACAGGTTTGAACGAATGAGCTCATTTGCAAAAACAGATAACTCAACTAACTAAAAATTGTGTTTTTTTCGCATTGATACATTCCCAGCAGCATCAATCAAACTGATGCTGGGTCACAACTTCAATAATCAATATACTGTATACATGTTTTTTTATGTATTTCATCTACCACCAATGTGCAGGTAAGCTGATGCTGACTCAGCAGAATAAAACAGTGACATATTTCCATTAGTTATGGATATACAGTAGAGCCAAAAGAAGATGATGTCAGCAACAAGACTTCGCAAGATGAATCATTTTTTACGTGTCGGATTTTGCGGTAAATGCTCGTAGACATGTAGAAATTTATTGCTCAAAATAAAAAAGAAGGAGGAGGAGGAATAAATTCAGAAATAAAAGAGCACTGATGTGACATTATAGGTGCAATGATGTGACATCTTGGTTTCATTACCTCTTGGCCCTGCTCACAACAGAAACTGAAGGATTTCAGCTTTAGCCGCAAGATATAGGCTAAATGAAAGATGCATTGCCTTTTACAGTCTCTGCTACAGGCGATATATTACACTGTGTGTTTATCAATAGCCTGCTGAAGTGTCCTTGAGCAGTGCATTGAGCTATTAGGTACTTGCATATTCATTAGACGTTGCTGCGTAGCTCACACAAATGTCAAAATGTAAATAAGGTGGGACTCTTAATTGTAAGATCGATCTGTGTGAGCGTCTGACCTGCTGAAGCAGCACAGCCCAGCACGCTTGCATCCGATTGTTGTTGTAGGAGATGAAGTCATGCTGTAACATTTCTTGACGGTCCACGTGTCCACACACACACATAACAATTGTTTATGTATGGGAGGGAAACATTCACAGGGAACGGAAAACAGGAGAGCTTTCACTGTGGACGGCTTCTTGTGGGGATACAGAAGACGGATGGAGGGATGTTGAGTCGCTATTCTTTATTTTTCTGGATTACATCTTTGCTTAGTGTCTATGATGGGGCACAGACTGAGAAGAGGCTGCTGCCAATTCATGCTTCTTAAAATATTCACCATGAGTTCTCCAGGCCGGGTCACTATGGCGATAAAAGGATCAAATGAGGAAGCTTATGATCGCCTCCAGTGCTCAGCCATCTCAAGAGACTGAGTTATGGGAAATTGTGTAGGTGCCAGAGGGATTTCAGACTGATGGCAGAGCCCAAAACCTGGTATTGGATCATATTAAAAACCATTCAGCTGTGTGAGGCGTTTTTGGTAAAAGCCTGCACACACACTTGTTACTTGCGACTCAATTTGAAGTCACACTTGGCGCTCCATATCAAAGAGACAAGTGTAATTAAACATGTCAACTGTGGGTCACATTCACCTCCCCTATCCAACCTGAAATGAAACATCAGTCTCCATGGATACTGATGGATGCCTTGATCAGCCAGCTGTTATGTAATATTTCACACTCTTTACCTGCAAATACAAAGACGATCCAAATCACTCAAATCAAAAATCAGGTGATGCATTCAAGCACCGTCTTTTAATTGATGTGCGTCCGTCATGATGAACATGAACTTTTTCCTTTCGTATTTTATCTTCAATTCATAGTCACTGTTTTTTTGTCTGAACTCGTCATGAATTTTTAATGCAAGGAAAATGTAATACATATTAATGTGCCTGATCAAAGTGACAAAGTAAGTAAAGCAAGTGCTCTATTCTCCAACTCAACGTTTCCTGCTCGTGCAGACCTACACACTTAGGGATGCTTGAAATCCATTAAGTCGTCGCCTGTCTTGGTGTGAAAACACTCAAAAGAATCACACTTAGCAGGTTCACATGCAGGAGACACAACAACCCTAACACACAACAAGGTTTTTCATACGCCATAATGTGAGTGAAATTAGTCTGAGCCCCTTCTGCAATATACAGAAGCCTCAACAGGCGGGCTGCTCTCATACTGAGCGAGTATCAAAGCTTTATTTCATAAATCACCACACACTCTGGTCAGAATTCAGCTCTCTAAGTTTATTCACTGTTGTTCGTTTCTTTCCTTAAAAATGTCTTTGCTGTGTTTTCTGCTAAGTACTTTCTGTCACAGACAGACTGTGCTGTTTCACTGCGAGAGCCTGATATCACAATGGCATACATGGCCTTGTAGCATCACAGTTCTCATGCCGGAGTTGCCATAGCAACGGGTGATCAGAGGGTTATTTTTTTGTGTTTGCGAACATATTGAGGAGATGATGTGGAGAAGATGATTTTATAATCAGTCTCTAACTATACGGCAATGTGCACATACAACAGCAACGATGCCATTAGGCGCCTTAAGTCTGCTGGAGACATAAATGGCTTATTGTTCCTCATTATTGAAACAACCCAGGGCACTAATTCTGATGTAATCACTTTTGCATGTCCCTCCCTTTTTGGTCAGCATCCATGAATGGATGCTCCCTGTTTGCAGCACAGCACATCATTACAAACAGAGATGATGAAGAGCGTGAGGGAGAGGAGAAATCCCTCCTGCACAGGCACAGTTTAAGGTCAGACCTGTCATTCATTAGATTATGGATTAATGGTATGTAAGGACGAGGGATAACTAATTACATTAGGCTATGAATAGATGAAAAATAGAAAATAAAATGTTTCTGTTGCAATGTAAGCAGCAAAGAAACGAGACTAAAGTTTAGTCTTCATGTAGGGAGGGAATGAGTCACGTCAATGTTGTTAGAGTCACACGGCAGTCGTGTGAGAGTTTGATAAAGCACATGAACGGAGGTGCAAAGTGCTCTGCAGGTGCCTCAGCTGTACAGCGGTACACATGCTAAGATGGAGTTGTGTAAGTTGGTACTAAGTGGCCTTAGTGGTACCCGTAGCCCTTCGCTCGGCTCTGCACACGGTACGGTTTCTCCAGCTGGACACAGACGGGTTCTTAAACAATCCGTCTCCTCTGGTCACAATACGCACATTGTTGTAATCATAACAGTGCTCATTACCACGGATGTGCTGTGGATGTGGACAGCTGAGTGTCGACCATCGCTGGCTGCTGTTGAGGTAATAGCTAACTGTTTAAAATAGGCCCACCCACCCCCACTAACATTCCCGTACATACACAAAAACACACACAAGCTTCTGTCATATCTTGAGGCAAAAGCTATTGTAATATTTTTCTCTCCTGAGCTTAATAAACCAAAACAGAAGACTATGAATTTTTATGACTACGTGACATGAGATTGTTATCTGTCACACGTGTCTCCAGTGTATCTGTGAATCTTTCCCATCACTGCGCTCACACACACCTCTTTACTGCCTTTGATACATCCAAGTCCCCCTGAGTGGGATTTTATTTGGCATACAGCATCACAGCCCCAAGGTAAAACTGAAATTAAAATTAGAACAAACGAGAGGCCGTGGACAATATGTGTAGGATCTGGCTTCACTGCGTAACAACACAGATCAAAGCAGAGTTCTATCCACTTTGACCGTTTTTTTCCGATTTAGTTTTTTAGCTCGTTTCAGCAGCAAAGGAATGAGTGAAACTTTGTGAGCATTGTTCCTGATATGAACCCACTGACTTTGTCGTTTACATACAACCACAACAGGACTCGTGTGATCGTTTTGATCTCTCGGATGAATCACAAGATTGGTCCACTGTTGACTCCAGATTGTAAGTGTAGCACATCCTGCTGTGTGAGTGTATCCATCATTTCCTCAGCAGCCAATCGATTCTCACTTTAGACGATCGATATTTCAGATATTTGATTTTGTATTCTGGAGCCGGATCGAGTTTAGCTCGAGCTGAAATGAGAAGCCGATCAAAGAGTGTTAATCCATTCGAGCTGATTGATTACTTTCACTCAGTGTTTGTATTGAATATGTAGGTGCTGCAGCTCAGGGGAGTTTGTTGCTTATTTTTTTTTATTAATACAGGCAAGCAGCCAAGTGGAAGAGCTGCTCAACATTCAACTCTCTCCACGCTTGTTTATTTATGGCAGTGTATCATCGTGCCAAGATTCTTTGTGCTATTTCTGAAACTCAGTAAGCTCATTTTTTTTATCAAAGGCTCTCAAGGCTTAGTTTACATTATATGAATGAATGCTCGTAGTCACTATGGTGATGAGTTAGAGAGCAATTGTCTTCTGCAACTTATTTCTGTTTTCATATTTGTGTTATCTCACTTATTTTGCTCGCCTCTGTTGGAATCTTCAAACATAAACCCAATTGCAAATGTGATGGGAGAATATAATGGAGGTGTGTTGTGCGTTGGAGAGGCTAGTGTGTGTGTGTGTGTGTGTGTGTGTGTGTGTGTGTGTGTGTGTTTGTGTGTGTGTGTGGGGGTGGGGGTGGATAGGTGTAGTGGTGCCAAACTTACCCGAACAACAGAATAATTTGAAATGAGTTTGGACACGTATCCCACCTGTGGTCACGTCTCTCTGTCCTCATACATATGCAAAGTGCAGCATAATAATGACGCATCAGAGGGAATGAGGCCGGACATGTTTGAGTGGAAGTGAAGCGTCCCTCTGCAACAGGCATCGCCCCCCCGGGCTCCATGCTCAGGCTCAGAGAGGGGGTCAGAAGGGAAAGCGTGGCTACAGAGGTCAAACATTGTGTCTTTTATCTCGTGTATTTCTCTTCTTTAGTGACACATATAAAGGGAAGATTAGAAGATTTGTGAGTGACATGTAAACTGCACTCAGGTCACCACATAGCACCGTGTTTGCAGAAGGGACATCGAAGTAATGAAGTAAAAAAAAATCTCTGTTCCTCACCTGCCTGGCAATATTCAGAGAATCAATTCAATGCACTTGATGAATTAAAATGCAAGGCGAGGGAGCTGGCATTTGTTAAACAGCTGGTCGTATGAGTTTGTATCTCATTCAGCGGTTAGAAGCACGTCAGGAGAACTGAAATAATCAGCTCGGCCGTTACGAGAGGCTCTCCTCCGCGTCTCGAGCAGGTCCTTCTATTGAAGTCAGCAGCCGCCCCTCATGCCGGCCTCGTCTGGGCCATCTGTCACGCTGAGATCAGCACAGGATCAGAATGACGCCAGCATTGTTATCCTGATGTCTGCAAGGAAATAAGAGTCCAAGTCCAAAAGGAGAAGCTGCAACTTTTCACATTGTAACTGAAAAGGCAGATCAGAAAGGGAACTTTCCTCCCACTGACATCACACACTCTCACACACACACTGTTTCTTGCCCTCCAGTCTCCGCAGCAGAAGGACCCAATCTTTTTAAACCCTGGCATCCCTTCAGAGTGACTTTTTTCCTCTCCACAGCAATCACCACCACCATCAATACAGACAAATCACACACATCCCTCTGCAGCCATAAGCCAAATAGCTCTCACTGTAACCTGAGATTTGAGTCTCTGTGGCGACCTCAGCTTGAGTTGTTTGATCTGAGCGCTGAGATCTGACAAGATTTCTGTTTGCTGTGACAACCTGGAGAGACGTAACCACAGGTTTCATCCACAAAGAAGAGCTTTCCACACACACACGGTTATGCACAGACACACAAACAATGCTCTCATGCGTGTCCATCGGGATATTTTGGACAGCTGCCCCAATCAGGACCTTCATCAGTGCCAATCAATAGAGGAAGATGAGGATTATTGGAGTCTGATGATGGAGGTATTATCATGTATAGTTCTCCATATGTGTGGTTTGTTACCCCTTAAATTGAATTGTAGGCTGTATTATCCTATCCTTATTATTCTGTCCAGGGCCTTAACTGAGTGCCATCAGTGGCCATCTTATGAAACGCCATCTGCTAGTTTGGGTTTGTGTCGTCGTCGTTGGTAACTTTCTGAGCAACTCGGTGGTTTGCACAAGCGTGTCAGTGCCCGGTTGCCAGGAGCTGCCAATGGGGAGTTCTGTTGAAGGAGTTGGACTGTGAATAGGAAGTGGTGCTTCCTGTTGGGCGGTGACCATCTGCAGGGCCTTTGGGGAGGGAAGGGGTAAGCCATGTGGCGGCGGGAGAACACCAGAAGCTGTGATCGCATGGCAACACCGCCAAGGAAGCCGAAGGAAAAAGACAAGAACATTTTCCGGGAAATCAGAAACAGAATCGAGGGGCAATTTGTTTTAAACATGACAAATACACCGCTGATTCATGATTCGTGACTTGGCCTCACATATTCCATCCAAACGCCAAAGATTATAAACAGGGGAAGTCTTTTAGGTTTATTTGTGTAACTTGTCTGACTTAATGAGGACAAATAAACATTCTGCATTAGTCCAGGCTTTTCAAACATGCAGAAGTTAAAGCAAAGATCAGTGGTGTTGCTTACTGGGTATCTTGTGATTTTGCGGTCTTCAACTTCCCCCGATGCGTACACGTGTTATTAAATCTGAACCTGTTATCAAGGCTGCATGTATGAAATCATAGCTAGACGAGCCGAGTCGCCCGACTTGAAAATACTTTAGAATCAGAAGCGCGTCGACAACAGAGGTGTTTCACAGACGGATGGTTTCCATGACAACATTATTTGATAAGCTCTCTGGAAGCGATCAAAAGGGGGAATAAAAAGCCACCTACTTAATAAGTCATAGACTGGAGAGAGCGACTCCATCGCTGCTTTGTGCAATCTGCACATCAGTTTTCTTGCACAGTGACGGAGGTTTATTCAGGCTGGAGGTAATTACGTCTCCGTGAATCAAAATCCAGCCGCATCCTTTGTACACAATGTTCTGATGGAGGCGTTGGCGCCGATGTCCTGCCACACGCTGTCACCAGAGATCACAGGGAAGCGGAGTGAGTGACAGTTATCTCAGAGGAGCGATAATCTCCACAGGGAAATCTGCTAACAAACCACAGAGAAGCGTAGTAAGAGGAGCCATCTTTTCATATTCACTTATCTTATACGCTCCGTACGTTTCATTCTGATTTATCCACATTTGATTTATTTCTCAGGTTGAGAAAGGGACGATCTTATATCAAATGAGATCACTATTGCAGTTTTACATTTTTACATTTTCTTTTTCTTTCTTTTCTCACCAACTTCCAAAAATCGTTGCTTATCGCGGGGAAAGAGTCCTGAGTGTCGACAATAGAAAACCTCCGATGACACGTCTGTCAGTGACAGAACATTATTGATGCAACCATGGCAACCAAGAGAAG